>NC_062213.1:143960990-145210990 GCF_902686445.1 Sciurus carolinensis | reverse complement strand
GGATTTCAGGGATTTCAGTCAAAATAATTATTTGAGGGCAGAAAAACTGCCTAAATATAATGAAGCATTTCAGGAAGCTAAAATCAGACAAATAAAAACAAAATCTCCAAACACTGGGTATGGTCACAGAAAAAAGTGTGGGCACCAGGTGGACAACACAACTCCTAATGGAACTTAAGATATTAAATTGTTATAGTCAAGTTGTAAAGCACTTATGAGGGTTTTACAAGTGGGTATTTTCACTTTCCCATAGAACTATGTTAAATAGGTAGCTAGGCAGATTTGAGTAAGGGAGATAGGGAAAGGAAATTCAGGCTCCACCCCCGTGGCACTCAGCTGGCTATTACAACACCCAGGGACCACCTTCTACCAGTCAGAGAGCTCTCTGTCCAACTGAAAAAAAAATGGATATAGTCTATGCTGGGGAAACTGCCAACATAGCCAAGTTTGGGGGTTAGGCAGGACAGCTGTAACCATCCCAAATGAATAATCCTTGGGATGGGAAGAACCCAAGCAGGACATAAAAGGCCACAACCCAAAATACAGGAAACTACCCATCTCAGGACCACTCACTCCATGCTCACTGGAGCATACTTCCTTTTCACTATTCCTTTTTGCTATTCTATTTGAGTCTCTCAACAGAAACCTGTCTTTTGGGAAGACAAGAACCATAGGACTCATTGCCCAGTGATAAATATTAATATCTCTTTTCCCTGAGTAAATATTTTAATGTAAAATTCTGACAACATATTTATTAATGTCTTTAATATCAGATTAACATTTTCTGAAAACCAGACTAATACAATTTAGGGAATATAAATATTTTTAATTTTAAAATGGAGAGCTTCTCCAGGTTCTCAGAACGGAACTGGCCCGCTAGTGAGAGCCTTTCTGACCAGACCAAGCTCCGAGTCCCGGAGCCCCTGCAGCGCAGCATACTCCAGCAACGAACCAGCGGAGAGCCGCGATCAGCAAGCAGCCTCTGGGATTAGGGCAGGGCAGCCAGAGACCTCTTCAGGCGGCTCTGCCCACTCCGGCTGCAGGCTCTCTTCACGGGGCGATCCAAGATGGCGGCCTAGAGGGAGACTGCACCCCCAGTCGCTCAGGAACCCAGGAGTTAAGAAGGGGAGGCATTGAGAGACTCGGACTAAAATAGAGCCACAGGTGAGTCTGCCCACTGGGTAAAGCTCGGCCAGGGTGGCAGGCCCAGATAGAGGTGGCTTATTGGAGCCGGGCAGGGCAGCTAGAGTCTTCCCAAGGTAGCCTTCCACACTCCGGCAGTGGGCGCCTCCCACACGGCCAGCTGCACGGCGCAGGTCCACAGTGAGAGCATTTCTGCACAGAGCCAGTTCCAAACCGTGGAACCAGTAGGGGGCTAGGGGCAGTTTTCTTCAGATGAGCTGCTTTATCAGATTCCTCCAAGACATCAGGCTACTGAAGGATAAGAGGTGATACACTGGAAATCTACCGGGACATTATAAGCCAGTAGCGGAAAACTGCAATATCTCAGGGTCCCACTGACAACTGACCAATATGAGAAAACAAGGGAAGAAAATATCCCAAACAAACCTAGATACTACATCAATAAAACCCAATGACAGCACAGCAGAAGAAATGTCAGAAAGGGAGTTCAGAATGTACGTAATTAAAACGATCAGGGAAGCTAATGAGGAGATGAAAGAGCAAATGCAGGCATTGAAGGAGGAGATGAAAGAGCAAATGCAGGCATTAAATGATCGCACCAATCAACAGTTAAAAGACCAAATACGGGAAGCAAGAGATCATTTCAATAAAGAGTTAGAGATACTGAAAAAAAAACAAACTGAAATACTTGAAATGAAGGAAACAATAAACCAAGTTAAAAACTCCACAGAAAGCATAACCAATAGGATAGAACACCTGGAAGACAGAACCTCAGACATTGAAGACAAATTATTTAATCTTGAAAGCAAAGTTGGCCAAACAGAAAAGATGGTAAGAAATCATGAACAGAATCTACAAGAATTATGGGATATCATGAAAAGGCCAAATTTAAGAATTATTGGGATTGAGGAAGGCTTAGAGAAACAAACCAAAGGAATGAACAATCTATTCAATGAAATAATAACAGAAAATTTCCCAAATCTGAAGAATGAAATGGAAAACCAAGTACAAGAGGCTTATAGAACTCCAAACATACAAAATTACAACAGACCCACACCAAGGCACATTATTATGAAAATACCTAACATACAAAATAAAGACAGAATTTTAAAGGCCGCGAGAGAAAAGAATCAAATTACATTCAGAGGGAAACCAATAAGAATATCAGCAGATTTTTCAATCCAGACCCTAAAAGCTAGAAGGGCCTGGAACAACATATACCAAGCCCTGAAAGAAAACGGATGCCAACCAAGAATCTTATACCCAGCAAAACTTACCTTCAAATTTGACGATGAAATAAGATCCTTCCATGATAAACAAAAGCTAAAGGAATTTACAAAAAGAAAGCCAGCATTACAGAACATTCTCAGCAAAATATTCCATGAGGAAGAGATGAAAAACAACGATGCAAATCAGCAACAGGAGGCGCTAGCCTAAAGGAATAGCCAAATAAAGGAGAAACCAAATCATGTCAAAAACAAATATGAGTCAATTGACTGGGAATACAAATCATATCACAATAATAACCCTGAATGTTAATGGCCTGAATTCATCAATCAAAAGACACAGACTGGCAGATTGGATTAAAAAGAAAAATCCAACAATATGCTGCCTGCAAGAGACTCATCTCATAGAAAGAGACACCCATAGACTAAAGGTGAAAGGATGGGGAAAAACATACCATGCACACGGACACAGCAAAAAAGCTGGAGTATCCATCCTCATCTCAGATAATGTGGACTTCAAACCAAAACTAATCAGAAGGGATAAAGAAGGACATTACATGCTGCTTAAGGGAAGCATAAATCAGCAAGACATAACAATCATAAATATCTATGCCCCGAACATTGGCTCATCCACGTACGTCAAACAAATCCTTCTCAATTACAGAAATCAAATAGACCACAACACAATAATACTAGGCGATTTTAACACACCTCTCTCACCACTGGATAGATCGTCCAAACAAAAATTGAATAAAGAAACTATAGATCTCAACAACACAATCAGCAATTTAGACTTAACGGACATATATAGAATATACCATCCAACAAAGAACGAATACACTTTCTTCTCAGCAGCACATGGATCCTTCTCTAAAATAGACCATATTTTATGCCACAAAGCTACTGTTAGCAAATACAAGAAGATAGAGATACTACCTTGTACTCTATCAGATCATAATGGTTTGAAATTAGAAATAAATGACAGAATAAAAAACAGAAACTTCTCCAATACCTGGAGACTAAATAATACACTATTATATGATGAATGGATAACAGAAGACATCAGGAGGGAAATAAAAAAATTCTTAGAAGTAAACGAGAACAAAGACACATCATATCAAAATCTCTGGGACACTATGAAAGCAGTACTTAGAGGAAGATTTATTTCATGGGGTGCATTCAAAAAAAGAAGTAGAAATCAACAAATAAACAACTTAACACTACAGCTCAAAGCACTAGAAAAAGAAGAGCAGACCAATACCAAAAGTAGTAGAAGACAGGAAATAGTTAAAATCAGAGCCGAAATCAACGAAATCAAAACAAAAGAAACAATCGGAAAAATTAACAAAATAAATAGTTGGTTCTTTGAAAAAATAAATAAAATTGATAAACCCTTAGCCACACTAACAAAGAGAAAGAGGGAGAAAACTCAAATTACTAAAATTCGGAATGAACAAGGAAACATCACAACAGACACGAGTGAAATACAAAACATAATTAGAAGCTATTTCAAAAATCTATACTCCAACAAAACAGAAAACCTCGAAGACAACAACAAATTTCTAGAGACATATGAACTACCTAAACTGAACGAGGAGGACATACACAACTTAAATAAACCAATTTCAAGCAATGAAATAGAAGAGGTCATCAAAAGCCTACCAACAAAGAAAAGTCCAGGACCAGATGGGTTCTCAGCCAAGTTCTACAAAACCTTTAAAGAAGAGCTCATTCCAATACTTCTCAAACTATTCCATGAAATAGAAGAGGAGGGAACCCTACCAAACTCGTTCTATGAAGCCAATATCACCCTGATACCTAAACCAGACAGAGACACATCGAGGAAAGAAAATTTCAGACCAATATCCTTAATGAATATCGATGCAAAAATTCTCAACAAAATTTTAGCAAATCGCATACAAATATATATTAAAAAGATAGTGCACCACGATCAAGTGGGTTTTATCCCAGGGATGCAAGGTTGGTTCAACATTCGGAAATCAATAAATGTCATTCACCATATCAACAGACTTAAAGTTAAGAATCACATGATTATTTCAATAGATGCAGAAAAAGCATTTGATAAAATACAGCATCCCTTCATGCTCAAAACACTAGAAAAAATTGGGATAGTGGGAACATTCCTAAACATTATAAAGGCAATCTACGCTAAGCCCATGGCTAATATCATTCTAAATGGTGAAAAACTGAAAGCGTTCCCCCTAAAAACTGGAACAAGGCAGGGATGCCCTCTTTCACCACTTCTATTCAACATCGTCCTTGAGACTCTAGCCAGAGCAATCAGGCAAACCAAAGAAATTAAAGGGATACGAATAGGAAAAGAAGAACTCAAACTATCCCTGTTCGCTGATGACATGATTATATATTTAGAGGAACCTGGAAATTCCACCAGAAAACTTTTAGAACTCATAAGTGAATTCAGTAAAGTAGCAGGTTACAAGATCAATGCTCATAAATCCAATGCATTTTTATACATAAGTGACGAATCTTCAGAAAGAGAAATTAGAAAAACTACCCCATTCACAATAGCATCGAAAAAAATAAAATACTTGGGAATCAATCTCACAAAAGAGGTGAAAGACCTCTACAATGAGAACTACAGAACACTAAAGAAAGAAATTCAAGAAAACCTTAGAAGATGGAAAGATCTCCCATGTTCCTGGATAGGCAGAATTAATATCGTCAAAATGGCTATACTACCTAAAGTGCTATACAGATTCAATGCAATTCCAATTAAAATCCCAATGATGTACCTTGCAGAAATAGAGCAAGCAATTATGAAATTCATCTGGAAGAATAAAAAACCTAGAAGAGCTAAAGCAATCCTCAGTAGCAAGAGCGAAGCAGGGGGTATTGCAATACCAGATCTTCAACTCTACTACAAAGCAATAGTAACAAAAACGGCATGGTATTGGTACCAAAATAGACAGGTAGATCAATGGTACAGAATAGAGGACATGGACACAAACCCAAATAAATACAATTTTCTCATACTAGACAAAGGTTCCAACAATATGCAATGGAGAAAAGATAGCCTCTTCAACAAATGGTGCTGGGAAAACTGGAAATCCATATGCAATAGAATGAAATTAAACCCCTATCTCTCACCCTACACAAAACTCAACTCAAAATGGATCAAGGACCTCGGAATCAGACCAGAGACCCTGCATCTTATAGAAGAAAAAGTAGGTCCAAATCTTCAACTTGTTGGCTCAGGATCAGATTTCCTTAACAGGACTCCCATAGCACAAGAAATAAAAGCAAGAATCAACAACTGGGATAGATTCAAACTTAAAAGCTTTCTCTCAGCAAAGGAAACTATCAGAAATGTGAAGAGAGAGCCTACAGAGTGGGAGAATATCTTTGCCAACCATACCTCAGATAGAGCGCTAATTTCCAGAATCTATAAAGAACTCAAAAAACTCTACACGAAGAATACAAATAAGCCAATCAACAAATGGGCTAAGGAAATGAACAGACACTTCACAGAAGAAGATGTACAAGTAATCAACAGATATATGAAAAAATGTTCAACATCCCTAGTAATAAGGGAAATGCAAATCAAAACTACCCTAAGATTTCATCTCACCCCAATTAGAATGGCGATTATCAAGAATACAAGCAACAATAGGTGTTGGCGAGGATGTGGTGAAAAAGGAACACTCATACATTGCTGGTGGGGTTGCAAATTAGTGCAGCCACTCTGGAAAGCAGTGTGGAGATTCCTCAGAAAGCTTGGAATGGAAACACCATTTGACCCAGCTATCCCACTCCTTGGCCTATGCCCAAAGGACTTAAAATCAGCATACTACAGAGATACAGCCACATCAATGTTCATTGTTGCTCAATTCACCATAGCCAGATTGTGGAACCAACCTAGATGCCCTTCAGTTGATGAATGGATAAAGAAACTGTGGCATATTTATACAATGGAATATTACTCTGCCATAAAGAATGATAAAATTATGGCATTTGTAGGCAAATGGTCGAAATTGGAGAATATCATGCTAAGTGAGATAAGCCAATCTCAAAAAACTAAAGGACGAATGATCTCGCTGATAAGCGGATGAGGACATATAATGGGGGGTGGGAGGGGCTAGCATTAGGTTTAGGGTTAGGTTTAGAGTTAGGCTAAGGAGAGCAGCAAGAATGAAGGAAAGAAGGAGTATGTAGAGGGAAAAGAGGGGTGGGAGGGGTGGGGGGAGGGGAAAAATAAAATAAACATCATTACCCTATGTAAATGTAAAAAATAAAAAAATAAAAAAAAAAATAAAAGGTTAATGGGGAAAAAAAACAAAGAATTTAATGGCTACAGAGAAAAGAATGGGATTTGTTTTTGAATAATGACTTAACGAAAATCCTCTTAGTCCTTTATTAGGACCTGAAGCCTGGGTAAGCCAGGGTCTGAAGGTGGGTGGGCAGGATAGGCACATATAATGATCTTTGTAGGATTTGTGGGGTCTGGGGATGTAGGTCAGAGTCAGAGCACTTGTCTAGTATGCATTGTGTTCAATCCCCAGTACCAAAAATAAAAATAAAGATGGAAATTTTATAAAAAAAAAATAAAATAAAATGGAAGCTTGTGTTTGCTATGTGTAAGTGATAAAATAGTTCATAGTCATGTGTTATTTATTTATCCAACTTCTTTTAAGCACCCACTATGTGTCAGACACTGTAGTAGATGCTAGAAGTACGAAATGAAATAAAACACAATCCTTGGGAACTGCAAATGTAGCTTGCCTAATGTGTCCAAGGCCCTGGGTTTGATCTCTAGCACAACAGGAAAAGAAACGCAATCCTTGTTTCCTTCACAGAGTTTACAACCTAATGAGGGTTAGGGTTACGGTTAGGGTTACGGTTAGGTTACAATACTTAAAATGTTCCTTTAAAAATAAATTAGAACACTATTCACAATTTTTCACCCATGTGAAAATAAACATTTACACTTGTAGAAGCAAATAAGGGAGTCAGGAAGCGCTTTTATAAGAGTCACAAATTATATGAGTAAAGTAAATTTAGCAGATCAAGTAAAAATTAAAGCTGTGCTCCCCAAATTTGGTTGTACATCAGAACCAAACACCAAACTTTATATGGGCCTCACTGAAAATTTAATGAATTAGAATCTCCCAAATCTCCAAGGGGGTGCTGAGAACTTTGTATTTTCAATATGCACCACAAGTGATTCAGAATCAAAACTGGTTGGGGTAGCCATGAACTACAGATAATTATTCAGGCATGGGAAAGAACTCAGCACGGCAGGAAAGTATGAAATACAAACAGAAGACTAGAGAAATATCAGAACAAGAATAGGGATATAATCTCTGCAGTCTTTCAAATAGAACCTACAAGAGACAGCGCGAACTCCCAAAGCAAATGACAATCATCTATGTCATGTATTTTAGTAAATTACTTTTGACATGGACAAATTTCTAAATTAAACAATATGGAAAATCTAAATACAAATACTTTGCATCTCTAGACAAAGATAAAATGCTCCTTTAAAAATAAATTAGAACATTATTCACAATTTTTATTAAATAAAGTAATCATTTCCCTCAGGATTATTTCTGGGATTAGGACGGAAATTATGATAATACCATTTTAACTTGAAAATGTTGTATAATGTATAAAATAAATTCATCATGTATTTTGAAATTCAAATTTTAAAACTGAAAACTGTCCTTAATGATATTATATTTTCAAACTGTCATTTCATAAAAATTTGTTACTTTATGACCAATGCTTACCTATGATTGTTATTTTTACACTTAATTCCAGGTAGGAGTTAAATGTTAATAGTCATCAAAAACAGGAACAACTACGATAACAGGCCAAAAGCAAAAGAATCTTTTTTATTGACTTCTTTTTTTGTTGTTTTTTGAGGTTTTGTTTGGTTTGGTTTGGTTTAGTTTTTTTGGTACCAAGTTTTGAACCTGGGGTCACTTACCCACTGAGACACATTCCCAGCCCTTTTTATTTCTGAGACACTGTTGCTTCGGGCCTGGCTAAATTGTTAGGGATGGCTTTGAACTTTCAATTCTCCTGCCTCAACCTCACAAGCTGCTGGGGATTACAGATGTATGCCACCTCTATTGATTTCTATTTGTTAAATAAAAAATAGTTTAAATTCCCAATTCACCTCCAAAACAAAAACTTCATAAACAGATATAGGTAAGCAATCACCTGGCACAGACATAAGACTTTAAAGAAAATTCGTCAGAAGCCTAGGGACAAACCTACAAAGAATAAAATACAAAATAATATATCCTATTGCTATTTTCTATTTCTAAAAATATCTTACAAATCTTATTTAAATTGTTGAAATGTATCCTAATGATTGATTCATGGAATAGTTGAAAACTTGTTTACCAAAGTAAAAACTACTAGTTATTGCTAAATCACACATAGTGATTCCCTAGAGGAATAAATACAGCAGAGAAAGCAAGAGCAGTTAAAAATCAAAGGACTAAGCCTAGAGACCTATCAGAAAAACCAGCTGACGAATGACAAGAATTATATATGTAATACAACAAATCAATCTCTTTCTCAGACTTAATTTAATGTAATTTTTTAAACAGTAACATTATCTAGTTGTCTTAACTTTCAGATGAAACACAGGAATTATAGTTTTGTTAGTTTCTCAGGATAAAATGATCTATTTACATAGAATGTAATATAGCTTTGTTTCCTGAGTCATACACTGCTTGCCTTCTGCTCCAGCAGCACTTTATTCATATCTCTGTTTTACTGTAAGAACTTGAATCCTGCAAACAAGGTACTATTAGCACCAGTTAAAAGATGAGAAAACAGTCTAAGTATGGTGAAGTGACATAACCAAAATCATCTTAAGCCAGATTTTGAACTCAATCTCAGTACAAAAGCTCTTTCTACATAGGTACTAAATAAATCAAATAAATAACTCAATTGACTAGTTTCTTGCTATCACTGCATTGGTAAAAAAACACAAATTTACCAAAAATAAACCAAATGGAGAGGACATGATCCTGGTGGAGGTGTGGGGTGCTGCCTAGTACCTGAACTCCCTCCCTGTAACTAAGAATTGCCCCCACTTTATTAATCTTCATAGAAGACAGGGCCCATAAAAACTGGCAATGCCACATACTCCTCCTACCAGTTACCCTTCTTATCTTACTCTGTAAAATCTGGAGACACTAAGAAGTTGAGACCATAAAGGTTGGATTCTGACAGAAGGAGGGAGCAGCACCATTAAGTTTCCAAAGGTAAAAGTGGCAGCCTGGGGCTGGGGTTGAGGCTCAATGGTGGAGGGCTTGCATAGCATGTGTGAGGCACTGGGTTTGATTCTCAGTACCACATATAAATAAAAGAATAAAATAAAGATCTATCAATATCTAAAAAATTATAAAAAAAAAAAAGTGGCAGCCAGGCTGCAGTTAAATCTAGCCTTCCTCAATTTGCAGCCATATTGTTTGTCACCAGATTGGTTTTATTTCAATTTTTAGTTATGTTTTTTCTGCTATCTAGTCTTTCTTGTTTCTATTTAAGGTTACAGCCTTCCCAGGAATTCAACTAATCAATATGCTATCAATAGTCCCTTTTCTGCTTGAATCAGTCAGAATTGCCCTCTGTTCCCTGCAATTAAGTACCCTAAGCTTTTAAAAAATATGTAACACTAAACAATTATACTTTATCTAATATTTTTACCTTGATATTTGATTGTTCCTTTATGTAATTTATCATTAATATCTTAAGTAACATCTGCTTTACACATGAAGGTTTGTTCTAACAAGAACGAAAACAATTCAAATAAGGTTTCTTTACCTCTTTCAATAGAAACACAAATATAGTAAGTCATCTAAGGGTTATCTTTACTGCAGTTCGAAATTAATTAAGATTAATTAAGACTTCTTACCTGTCAGGAATACCTAGCCTCTTGACACTTCTGTAAACAGAAAGAGTATTTGCAACATGTCGATAATTAAACCAGAATCGGGATGTACACACCTACAGTATTAAAACAAATACATGATTTTTATAAGTCAAAAATAAGCCATGGAATCACAGAATTATTCTTCTTTAGGTATGATAAAGAAATGCCTGAAGAAAGAATTTCAGGCTTAGAAACAAAAAAGAACATAAAGAACAGTCAATAAACCATCTCTCTAAAGACAGGCCTTTCATAACATAACAAATATAAGACACCATTCAGTTTAAGAGAAAAAAAAATCTTCAAGGAATTTAATCAAATATTGAACCAATTCAGTTACTCTCAATTTCTGCATTCTATAACATACCTATTTGTAAAAGATTAACTGTTTAGAATCAAAGAAAATACCCTTAATCTCACACAGAATAGAGAAAATTAGCTACCTTGGGTTATATAATATTTGTTTCACCCTTGATTACTTTCTTACTTTCAAGACATTTAGAACACAGGCTAAAACATACTATACAAAATTGTTTTAAATACACATAAGAAAATGCATTTTAAGACCCCTGAACTAACAAAAAAGAGGAATAATTCAACACTTAAAAAAGGATTACTAAAAATGATATCAAAGATTCTAGCAAAATCTATTCTATCACTCAAAAGTTATTGTCTTGAGAATCCATTCTATAGGAGGTAAACAGAGACTGGGGTCAGTTAGTGTTGTATCTAATCAAGCACACTCCTTCCTCCTACCACATGCCTATGCTTACAGTAGATATAATGACAATTTTGAGGTTAATATAAATGCTCTTGCCTATGCCAAATAAAAAGTAACTATATGATTTTGTTTAATTAAAGTAAATTTTCATCCCAGAATCCAATAAAGAAAAGACAAAATTTTTGGACCACCTAAAAATATAAAACTCCATATGTCAAAAATATCAGCCAGGCGCAGTGGCACACACCTATAATCCCAGCGCTCAGGAGGCAAGAGGATCTCAAGTTCAAAGCCAGCCTCAGCAATGGAAAGGTACGGAGCAATTCAGTGAGATCCTGTCTCTAATAAAATACAAAATAGGGCTGGTGATTCACATCAGTGGTGTAGTGTCCCTGAGTTCAATCCCTGGTTCCTCCCTCCAAAAAATAAAATAAAATCCTAACAATGAAAAACTCAAAGTTATATTATTATTTAATAAAAAATTAACACACTAATTTTTAAAAAGAGAAAAGGATAAGGACAAGCAAGTCATATCAAAAGCATTAAAAATGGGTGATGAAATTTAAAATTGCTCACCCAACTTCAGCCATTCTTTAAAAAACAAATCAGATTGATAAATTTCAAAAACTCTTAAAATGAATAGCATCGTCAAGCATGTGGTAAATAAGTACTCAGAGCTGACTGATGGATATCTAAAAATTAATATAAACCTTTTAAGAAAGTAATTTGCAATACACATCAAGTTTGAAAATGTACATATCTCTTCATTTAGCTCAGGTAAATGTGCAAAAATATGTACTGAAGGCTTTTCACTATAGCATTGCCTGTACTAGCAAAACTGAAAACCAAAAAGCTGGAAAACAAATCACTGCCCAAAAAAACTATGAAAAAAACCCCACAGGTTCCCTAACTAAAGCTGAAAAAAAAAAAAAAATATATATATATATATATATATAAATAAAACAATTTGCATCTGAATCAATCGTAATAAAACCATAATAATAAAAACCAGTATTTTCATTGCACATCATGCATACATGAAAGCTTTTTGCATCTATTATATTGTCTAATAAGTATAAACCTAAAAAACTTCCCTCCTTTTCACACCCAATTTATTAAACAGAAAATTAAGGTGGGAAAATAGAAACGACCAGGAAATATTAACTAATATAAATTATCAAATATTCACTGAATGGAATTTTTATTTAAAGCAAGGGCATATGGTTTGATCATTTAAAAGACAGTCTTTTAAAAAGAGAGGGGAGCTGGGCAGGGTGGTGCACGCAGCTCAGGAGGCTGAGGCAGGAGGATCACAAGTTCAAAGTAAACCTCAGCAATTTAGTGAGGCCCTCAGTAATTTAGTGAGGCCCTCAGCAATTTAGCAATATCCTGGGTCAAAATAAAAAATTTTAAAAAGGACTGGGAATGTGGCTCAGTGGTTAAGCACCCCTGGGCTCAATTACCGTGGTATCCACCCCCACCCTGAAAAAACAGAGAGAGGTAAACACAAACATGATTATAAACACTGGAAATTTCTGAAAGGATAGACAAGAAACAGTAGTGATTACCACTAGAAAATAAAAATAAGAGTCAAAAAGGGGTGCAATACTTTTTCAGTTTATACCCTTTCTCACTGTAATCTTTCTACCCATGAGTATGGGTTATCTTTACAATAATTTTTTTAAACACGGTCAAAAATGTTTATGCGAAACATATTGAAAAACACAAAGGAATCCAACTTTCCTTCTATCTCCCTCTGGTAGCAAATATTCTCTTCAGTTATTTTACAAGAGTAAAATCTAATCATTGAATCAATACTAAACTCCAATTAATTCAAACTGGGGGCAAAACTAGTTTTGTTTTTTTTTTTTTAACTACAAAAAACATAACATTGAAAGAATGTGTTTTTAGTACTTTCGACTAGACCTGCTCACATTTCATAACTTTCCATTTTAAAAAGTTCAATTTATTAAAGTTTCACTGTACAGTACTAAGTATAATATATAAAATAATGGACAAAATTTGAAAACTGCAGCTGTCATGAATTTATACAAATATCTCTTTTCACCTTCTATTCTTCATCTGGAACCCAGGTTGCTACAATTCAAAAGGGACTTGCTTAGAGGCTACCCAGGTAAGGAGAGTTTTACTGTAGGTATAATGTAAGCTAAAATAGGCTTAGTTGTAAAAAAGAAGGAATTTGGCAATTGATAGACAGTCCCTCTTCTAAGATTTCCTTTTAGACTAGTCATGGAAAAGCCCTGAGTTTCCTATAGAACAAATTTATCCATTCAAGTTGGTGGACCATGTCCTGGCTCCTGATAATTTTCCTCACTTTGAAGTAGTCACTGAAAACCTCTTCCCTTATCTCAAGCAGCTTTTATAGAATTCCTTCATAAAATCTCTTATGAGGGATAACAAGAATACGAGCCATGAACTCATGTTATACTATTCTATGTAACAGAATACATCTGATACAAATACACATAGCAACCAGTAGATAATTACATACTTTTATCAACAATTCTTAATAAACTTCTAAGGCCTCAAACATTCTACTTTGGCAAAGTCTTATATGCTTGTTCTGCACTTTAGTTGAATTCCTCTATCTCCTTTACACTTCCACTGCTCTTATAATTTGTGCTCCTCTGTTTTTTTTCTTTTCCAGCAAGAATTAATGGCTTTGAGATGCTGTACATGCTTTGTTTCCTTTCTTCTTCACAAAAATCAGCTTTCTTTCCTGCCTCTTTGAACTTACTCTTTACATTCTTTCCTCATTGCTACCAATAGCTCATTGCTCTCATTGAATGTGACATCCAAAGTTCATGTGTTGGAAACTTAATACCCAATTTCATATGTTAATGATATCTGGAAGCCTTTCAGAGGTACTCAGAATAAGATAAGGTCATCAGGGTGGGATTCCTGCCCCCACCACTGATGGTAGCAGTGGCCTTACAAGAGGAAGAGACCTTAGCTAGCAAATTCACTCTTTCTCACCACACGATACACTTTGCCATGATGTAATGCAGCAAGAAGGCCATTATCAGATACAGAGGGAATGCTAGGACCATGTTCTTGGACTTTCAAGTCTCTCGAAATGTGAGCCACATAAACCTTTATTCTTTATAAGTTGCATAGTCTCTTCTATGTTTTATAGCAAAAGGGAACAGAGTAGGATAACCTCTTTACATATTTTTTCAGTAAGTCAAATTTATTCAATTTTCTAACCACGTAAATGTCATTCAATGAAACCCCACAAGTGAAACTATTATCCAAATAAAAGAAAAGTAAAACTGATCACATGTATTCTATTAGTAGAATGAAAAAATACAAATTTCTTAATCTAGATAAATTAAAAATGTTATTTCGCACCAAACAGAAAAAAGGCAAAAGAAAAAAATAGGCCAATAAACAAACCTCAGTAATAATTGAACCAATGCAAACTAAAACAAAATTTAATTGTTACTCAGCAGCCAAAAAGAAGCAAGTTAATGCACAGTTGACTTAGGTTTAGAAGAAAGGGCATAACCTTTCTGGAGGCAATCATGTTCCATAACTTAGTATTTTTATGCCTAGGAATTTATCCAAAAGAGAAAATCAGTTAAGCTGTGTACTGTAGAGCACACTCCTGAAATCCCAGCTATTCGGGAGGCGAAGGCAAAAGGATCACAAGTTGGAGACCAGCATAGGCAACTTAGAGAGACCCTGTCTCAAAATAAAAAGGGCTGGGGATATAGCCCACTGGTAGATAGTTGCTAGGTTCAATCCCCAGGACCAAAGAAGAGAAAAAATAAAAATAAAAAGAGATAAAAATCAATCAAGTTTGCAAAAATGTATGTAAAACAAAAATATTCAACACAACTATGATTAAATAATGAAAATTTTAGAATCTAAAAGCTTATCTCCAGATAATGGTACATTCCTAAGAAACAATACAGCCTATGGAAAAGACACATATCTGCAGAGAAGGAGTCCCAAAATAAGCTAAGGCACTGAAAAATAGCAGGTATTTTATAATTCCAGTTATATAAAATTATGAATCTATTTTATGCTTCATATTTTTCTTCTTTAAAAGGAGAAGGGGTCACCAAAATAGTAACTGGAATGTGTGAATTGAAGATATTTCCCCTCTCTTTTTTTTTTATTGTAATTGAGGTAAAAAATCACACAATATAAAATTAATCTGTCTTCTTTTAAACCTTTCTGTATTGTAATTTGAATTTTCTACGATTATAATTAGCTATTTTTGTAAACAATTATAAAAATAAAATAGCATAAGTAAAGCAACTATAAACTAATGTTAGAAAGAAAAAATACAAACACTCATTTCCAGCTTAAAATAATTCTACATTTTATAAAATGCTTCCTTTCACAATAGCAGCCCTAGTTTATTCTTATATTTATTTACAAATTACTGCTTGACAAATAAATAAGGGCAAGGAATAGTATTAGAATACTTCTGGTTGATGTCATCAATTTAAAATATAGTTATCTCAAAATAAAGATTTTCTGTTAAAAAAATAAAGGAAATAGATTTTATTTTCAAAAATTTGATTCATGCAAAATTTTTCAGACACATAAGTAATGTGAATGGTAAGTATACAGTTATACATATACTTACCAAAACAGCCCAGTTGTTTGTATGGCCACTTCTAAAGAATTGTTCTGCTTGATCCTATCAGTCAAAGAAAGCAAAATGATTAAGAAAAAGCTCCAATTTTCCATGATAAAGATTGTTAATGGACAGTTAAGACTCATGAACTTTTTTTTGGTTATACTATCAATCATCTTACAGAAGTTTCTGAAGATACTAGTACCTGACCTTATAAACAAAATAAAGAAACAAATAGAAATTAGTATAAGATACCATATTGAGGGTGGAGAAGTCCTAGTTTAAGATACTATATGGGGGTTGGAAGGAATCCCTAGTTTAAAATACTATGGAAAGATATCCCTAAACTAGAAATCTGGAGATCTAGGTTTCAGTCTTGCTTGAGACACTAATTAAGCAAAGTAACCTTAATTAAGATGCTTGACTCCTGGACTGAGGATATAGCTCAGTGCTTGCATATCATATCAGGGTCTTAGATCCCCAGCATCACGAAACACACACACACACACACACACACACACACACACACACACACGCGCGAAAAACAAAAACTAAAAAACCTCCCTTGAGACTCAGAGACTCATTTTCTTTCTATGAGAAATGAAAGAATGTCAACTCTACCACAGTACCATTTTACTGGTCTATAAAGATATGTGTGCAAGAGTCTCTGCTTTAAAAAATTATTAATCAATACACAAATGAAAGTTTATTATAGAAGTCACATTTTACTATTTCCCATACCCTAAGAACTATTAGAGTGTTCTTTACAGAGAATATAAGGATATCTGTTCGAAAAATTTTATAAGACTATTGTTTAAAACTGCAACCTCACCAGAATGATCACAAGTTCAAAGGTAGGCCCAGCAACTTAAGGAGACCCTGACTCAAATTTAAAAAATAAAAAGGGTTGGGGATGTGGTTTAGGGGTAAAGCATCCCTGGATTCAATCCCCAGTTCTTGGGGGAAGGGGGTGAAGAAAAAAAGAAAAAAACTGCAATTTCACCCCATCATTTTCTTTACCTTATATTTTCTTCATTATTACCTTCTCACATTATATACCATTAACTCATTATATTATTATATACCATTAACTCATTTACTTTATACATTATTGTCTCTTTATTTAGTTATTTTTCAAAAGACAAAAGCACCAAAATCATACATTGAAGATAGCCTATTCAACAAATGGTGCTGGGAAAACTTAAAATCCACTGTAACAAAATGATATTAAACCTCCAACTCTCACCCTGCACAAAAATCAACTCAAAGTAGATCAAAGACTTAGGCACTATAGGCTGTGGTTGTGACTCAGTGGTAGTACACTTGCCTAGAACACGGGTTCGATCCTCAGCACCACATAAAAATAAATTTAAAAAGTAAAGGCATTGTGTCCATCTACAACTAAAAAATAATTATTTAAAAAAAAAAAAAGACTTAGGCACTAGAACAGAGACCCTGAGTCTAACAGAAGGACAAGTAGGCCCAAATCTTCATCATGTTGGCTTAGGACCTGACTTCCTTCATAAAACTACTAAAGCGCAGGAAGTAAAATTAAGAATCAATAAATGGGATGGATTAAACTTAAAAGCTTCTTCTCAGAAAAGGAAACAATCAATAATGTGAAGAGAGAGCCTAAGAAATAGGAGAAAATCTTTACCACGTGCACCTCAGAGCACTAATCTCCAGGATATATAAAGAACTCAAAAAACACCAAAAAAATTAATAATCCAATCAATAAATAGGCTAAGGAACTGGACACTTCACAGAACAAATACAACAGATCAACAACCATGAACCAATGATCATCTCTGGCAATTAGAGAAATACAAATCAAAACTACTCTAATATTTTTTCTCTCTGCAGTCAGAATGGCAATTATCAAGAATACAAGCAATAATTGGTGTTTGCAAGGATGTGGGGAAAAAGGTACACTCATACATTGCTGGTGGGACTGCAGATTGGTGCAACCACTCTGGAAAGCAGTATGGAAATTCCTCAGAAAACTTGCAACGGACCCACCATTTGACTCAGCTATCCCACTCCTCGGTTTATACCCAAAAGACTTAAAATCAGCATACTACAGTGATGCAACAACATCAATGTTTATAGCAGTTCAGTTCACAATAGCTAAACTGTGGAACCAACCTAGATGCCCTTCAACAGATGAATGGATAAACTGTGGTACATATACACAATGGAATACTACTCAGTCTTAAAGAAGAATGAAATTATGACATTTGCAGGTAAATGGATGGAACTAGAGAATATCATGCTAAGTGAAATAAGCCAATCCCCAAAACCAAAGGCCAAATGTTTTCTCTGATAAACTGATGCCGATCCATAGTGGGGAGAAGGGGGAGGGAAGAATGAAGGAACTTTGGATTGTGCAGAGGGAAGTGAGGGAAGGGGTGGGCCAGTGAGGATGGGAAGGACAGTAGAATGAGACAGACATTATTACCCTATATGCATGTATGATTACACAACTGGTATGACTCTGCACCATGTACAGTCAGAAGAATGAGAACTTGTGCTCTATTTGTGTACAATGTGTCAAAATGCATTCTACTGTCATGTGTAACTAATTAGAACAAATTTAAAAATAAAAAATTTTTAAAGTTTGGCACATAGTGAATTTTTAATAACTTCTTACTTTTTTAGTGGGGGGATGCAAGTAACTAGGGGTTGAACATAAGGGTGCTCTACCACTGAGCTACATCATCAGATCCCAGCAATCTTTTTTTTTTTTTTTTTTGGTGAAACAGGGTCTCATCAAATTGCCCTCTGGAGTAGCTCAGATTATAGACATGTGTCACCATGCCAGGCTTTGAATAATTTTTTGAATGAAAACATACTATAACACGCCATTACTGGCAGTGAACAAAGCAAGAGTATCCCCTAGAAAACTGCAACTATATGAATGATGGGTTCAGAATGAGAAACTATTACATAAAAGTTGTACCATAAAACCACAAATTTCAAAATCTCCTTTTAGATTGTACTCTGATAATCTCTTCATTAAACTCATCACTCTTTGCAATGAAAATGTTTACGTCAAGAACTTCTCAAATATTAATATTTCACTTTTAATAATATCAAGAGTTTTAAATCCCCATAAGTTTGTTATAAGAAATAATCTCCTACTTCCCCAACCAAAACAATCACTACTCAAATTTCTCACAGAAGTCTTTTGAAACATTTAATAATCATTGCTTTTCATATACTAAAATCTTTGCAATTATGCTCATTCTTTAATATTGGTCACAATATTAAACATTAATGATCGGACAGATGTGTCAATGCATCCATAAAAGTTGCTGCATTTTTGTTTTTATTTTTGCTGGGGTTATTATTGGAGGACTATTTGTTTTTAAATAATTTATCTCAAATGCAGCCAAATCTTCCTCATATTCTTCTAATTTTCCATTCAGTTTTTTGAAACTGTGAATGATTTTTCTCATGTCTTAATTTCACATATAACAATTCATACCTTTCCTGTTAAAACTCATTCAATATCCATTCCTACTATGTGCTGGGCACTTTATTTAAACTCACCAATATATTTGATTGAACATATCCTGTAGCATACTGCTACATACCATTTCACCAATCTGTTAAAGATGTTTAAGTATTTGCCATCACCAACTTGATGACTAATGAACATGATTTTAATTATAAAGAATACTAGATCTAAACCATGCTCACCTCAGACCTGCTCCCAAACAGTATTAATTACAAGAACAGTAGAAATGCTTCAGTTCAAATCTGGCTCTATTACTCACTAGCCTCTATTTTCCATCTATAAAATGGCAATAGCATTATCTAACTCACCAAATCCAAGAATGGTGATTGGAACATGGTGTGCAACTAATATTAGCTGTTTTAATTATGTGGCTAGCAGGAAAATTTCAGGGACAATAAAATAAAAAGTTCTACTCAAATGTGTATGAGTAGAATATATATACATTTTTTCCTCCCCCTTCAAACCTTTGTTTATAGTTGCCCAGATAATGAAGAAAGCAAAGTCCTATTGTGGATAAAGTGCTGACTTGGGAATTTGAAGATCTCAGCTAAAATCTGGCTGGCTGGAGACAGGGGTAGGTCATTTAGCTCTTTAAATGACTTTTGTCATGCAGAAAATGAGACTTGAACCAAATAATCTCTAATGTATTTTCCAGCCCCAATATTCTTACCTCATTAAGACTTTAGTGAAAATTTTGAAGTAGTAACTGATTGACAATATAGTCACTGTAAAGTTATTCAAACTACATATAGTTAATGGAGCATCTTGTATGTGTCAGGTACCATATAATGTACAGTGATATAAAAATCACTAAAAAGCATGCTATTTCTCTTAAGAATTCCAGCATTTACTAAGGAAGACAAGCATACAAACACATCACTTTACTACACAGCATTAATTCATCACACTCATTAGACATTTTGGACAAGTCACTGCCCTGAGTGATCAGAATACTATAACAGGCAAAAATAGTGACAGTACTTGCCTTCAAAGGCATCACTATCCAATTGGCAAATAAGAACAAACTATAAATCCTATAAAGCAAAGATAGTCTGTATTAAAAAAAAAAATGTATAATAGAGGGACCTGACCTGATCCGAAAACATTTCCCTAAAGAAGTGGCATTTGGGCTAAGATCAAAAGATGAAGAAAGAAGGGAAGACAATTCCAAACAAAGGAAATGTGGACCAATGTCAGAGAAGAGCTAAAAGGTTTGAGAAGCTGAAAGAAGTTTAGCATAACTAGACATCTGAAAGGAAGAAGCAGCAAAAGAATTGGAGATGTAGGCAGGGGGATCTGTGGGTTATGATGATTTTTTTTTAATCTGGATTATTCAAGATTTGTTCTTGACCTTTAGAATAACATTAACGTACATAACAATGACATTATCAGATGTGGATTTTTTTAAAATTATTCTGGCTGCAACTTGGAGAACAGATTGGAAAAAAGACTAACTCCAGACAAACCATTTAGGAAATTACCGCACTCTAAGTGAGAGGTGTGGAATAACATTCACAATAAGGAATAGGCAGGTAGAGAAGAATAGAGTTACTTTGGATTAGGTAGAGGGGAGTGAAGGGAGCGGAGGGGTATAAGGATAGGAAGGATAGTAGAATGAATCTGACATTATTACCCTATGTACATATATGACTACACGACTGGTATGATTCTATATCATGTACAACCAGAAGAATGAGAAATGATACTCCATTTATGTATGTCAAGTCAAAATGCATTCTACTGTCATACATAACTAATTAGAACAAATTTTAAAAAGATGCAAAAAACAAGTAAAAAAAAAAAGAATACATCAGTTGTAATGGATAACTGCTATATTACCTAAATGTACCAATTACAATAGTAAAGGGAAAAATAAGAGGTAGGGAAAGGTTCTACAGAGGTTGTTACTGAAACCTAATAAAGGAACAAACAAAAGAACCTGGAGGTAAAAAACCTAAAAATGTGAAAAAGCACAGCAACTGTGCAACTACAAAAAACAACAATGGGGCCGGCCAGCCCCAGCAGCACACACCTGTAGTCCCAGCAGCTCAGGAGGCTGAGGCAGGAGGATCACAAGTTCAAAGCTAGCCTCAGCAACTTAGGGAGACACTGTCTCGAAAGTAAGGAAAAAAAGGAGATGGGGAGGGCTGGGAATGTAGCTCAGTGGTTAATCACACCTTGTACCAAAAAAAAAAAAAAAAACAGTGGTACCCAAAATGAAGTATGCAAGATATTCAACTAGGCTAAAGAAAGAAAAGAGCAGAACTTTAAGCTTAATATCTTTTTTTTTTTTTAAATCAACAAGGTGTGTATTCAAAAGTTTGGTATCCACTGGTCTAAGCTCAAGGTGCTGAGAGGTAGGGAGGTTCCAATATGAAATACTGGAAAAGTAGGCAGGAACAAACCCCAGTATTTAGAATTTATTTTATAAGCAATGAAGAAATATTAGTAGGATTCCATCAAAATAACTTGATCAGGCTTACGTTTTATGAAGACTAGCATTAACCCATTTTGTCCCATCATCCCAGATGTAGAACAACTATAAAAATGAAAATTAAGCAACACATATGCTTACAGTAACTTTGAACAATATTTGCATTTTTATTATGGTCACAGAATTGAAAAACTGGGACTTAATGAGTAAATATAAGGGAGAATAGAAGACTAAAGGAAACAAAATAAATTACCATAGTCTAGACAAGAAATGACCAAAGCCCAGATTAAACCAGTGGAACTACAGAGGTAAAGACACTTATAAGAACTCAGAACACAAAATTAAGTGATTATTAGGACTCCCAGGTCTCTAGTTTACCAGCAACACTTTTAGGTTATGAAAAGCAGGAGAAAAGAGGTGTTTGGTTTTTCATTACCTGCCTTTATAAAAGGAGTGGGTTAAACATACGATAAAACTTTGGACACTGATTTTCAAATGTCTGCTGACTCTCTGGGCCCCTTAATCAGCTGAACATGCAATCCTGAAAAAGATGCTAGATATCGAAATTACAGAACTGAAGAACCATCTAAGTACAGAGTTAGTAAAAACATAAAGAATCAGAACGTCTCTAGGCCACGTTTAAAAGGGGGGGTGGAGGAGGCAGGCAACTGGGAAGCTCAGGATAAACACATCAGACTGCTATCAAAAGAGCCCTGTAGCCAGGTGTGGGGGCACAAACCTGTAATCTCAGAGGCTCGGGAGGTTGAGGCAGCAGGGTCGCGAGTTCAAAACCAGCCTCAGCAAAAGCGAGGTGCTAAGCAACTCGGTAAGACCCTGTCTCTAAATAAAAGACAAAATAGGGCTGGGAATGTGACTCTGCGGTCGAGGACCCCTCGTTTAATCCCCGGTGCTCCCGCCCCAAAATAAAATAAATACAAAGGGCTGTGGCTGTGGATCAGTGATTAAGAGTCCCTGGTTTCAATCCCTGATCAAAAAACAAAAAGCCTCGTATTCAGTAGGAGGGAAGTAGGTGCTGCACTCCGGTGCTGACATTTCACCTGCCAGGAAGGACTGCACACACGTAGGGGCAAAGGCAGGTTCTCCTGTTTCCAAGGATTTGACTCCTTTAATTGATCATTTTAAAGACCGAAGCTGCCCTACACGGTCCTGTCCGGTTCCAGGGACACTCTCCCCACCCGCTCGCGCTGGTGAGGTTTAAGATTCCACGAGGCTCCTGTCAAACGACTGTGTATCGGACATCTGCTACGCGCTCACGGCCACAACACAGCCGTCCTCCTGGGGCCGACTCATCAAAAGAGCCCAACTCCTACCTCGAGCTGACTAGCTGCCAAGCTTCTGAAAGACAAGAGCAACAAGACGGCCAGGGAAGCCGCAGACCGGCAAAGGAAGTAGGCGGCGGCCATGTTTGCCGGCTCCGGACTTCCGCACCGGGAGGGGCGGAACGCGTGCCGTAAAGCAGCACGGCGGGTGCGCGTGCGTTTTATTCGTGGCGCCCTCCTGGAGGCCCGCCCCCAGGCAGCTTTAAGGAGTCTGCATTTCCTATTGAACCAAGGAAAGGAAGCAAGGTTGCTAGGGAATGCTGAGTTTTGACCCTTAACTGCGTTTTCAATTTTTGTACTATAAAATAGATGTAACATTTAAGGAAAAAAAATGAAAAAGGAGAGAACCTGTGAACCCACAAAATTTTTTTTAAAAAGCGTTTTTCCTTTTTGCACAGGACTGCCAGTTCTTTGAATATATGAAGCAGGTTGTGGTGGGAAGAACAAGTGTTTTGCCACAAAAGATGATAAATTTCAAGTGAAGATGTGGGGGAAGGCTGCCATTCAGAGACTTGAGGCCTAATAGTAGGAGGATGTGAACATGAAGTTAATTTTTTGTTTCTTTAGTTAATTCTGTAATTTTAGAGCTAAAACCTATCTCAAAGAGAGAAAGTTGAGGTAGCTATATGCCTCCATTCTCTCTAAATATATTCAATTTTAAATTCTTGTAGTATGACCATGTTTACAAGATGCTTCATAATCCTAAGAACTTTAATACTTCATGGTAACATGAAATTCGATCCTTGATTGATACTTCAACTAAAGAAGTAATTGCCCCTCTATTGGTGAATACAGCTATTCTAAGTTTTACTGTGAAAATATTATAAAGAATATCTTTTTACACTTGGCATTACATCTGTTATTTTCTTTTGGTAATTTTCCTGGAATAGGAATCATGGGTCAAAATATTTTAAAATGTCTTTAACAAGTACTCAGATATTGCTTTCCAAAGTAAATAAACTTGTAATGCTATCAGAACACAGACACCAACACCAAATTACACCATATTTTCCTTTAAATTCCTTGGTACAACAATGTTACCTCAAAATTGTTTTACTTCTAATTCTTTGATTACTGTGAAGATCTGATGTTGTATGACGCACACCTGTAATCCCACTGACTCCGGAGGCTGAGGCAAAAGGGTCCAGAGTTCAAAATCAGCCTCAGCAAAAGCAAGGTGCTAAGCAATTCTGTGAGACCCTGTCTCTAAATAAAATACAAAGTAGGCTGGGGATGTGGCTCAGTGGTTGAGTGCCCCTGAGTTCAATCCCAGTACCAGAAAAAAAAAAAAAAAAAAAAAGGAAAAAGAAAAAAATCTCATGTTAACTGTTTGCAATCTGTGTGTCCTCTGATGTAAATTTTCAGTTCATATTTTTATGTTTTACATAAAAATTTGAGTGTCTTTATAAAGAAGTTGAAAGAAGCGCACAGAGCCACAGTCCAAAGCAAATCACCAGAGAAGTCCCGTTTTATTTTAAAAATGCACACACTTATCTAGGGCAGGGAAGAGGCTGATTGGGGCATGGGGTGAGAGTTGATTGGGTGAGCCTTGTTGCTAGGGGTCTGGGCGGGGTGTTGAGCGCCGATTGGATGCAAGTTCATGTCCGCGGGAAGAAGTTTTGAGTAAAATCAGGAAAAGAAACTTGGCCAGTGCCATGTTGGCACCTAAGGGGGACGGGTGACCTTATAGAAGTATCTTTAACCCTTGCTGTATTTTATGCTTTCCCTTTTTGTTTCATTTGCTCTTGCACTTTATGAGAGAAAGGCTTATTGCTAGTTACTCAAATTTAGGTTTTATATTATATGAAGCCTAGAAAGTTAATACACTACCCAAATGTCTTTCATTTACTCATAAATTCAACAAATTTATTGAACAATGATAATGTACGAGGATATTACAGCAAGAAATACTTAGAAAGTTCCTGCTCTAGTGAACCTTACATTCCTATAAAAAAAAAAAAACAAAAAGAAAAATGAATACAATAAATTCACATGGTGATACAAATAGGAGAAAGTGAAAGAAAATGAAGGAAGGAGATCCTCCTTCAGTGGGGTGGTCAGGAAAAAAAAATAAGGTAACATTTGATCTGAGACCCAAATGATGAGAAAGAGCTAGAAAGGCAACCCTCTGAGGGCAGCATATATCTAATGTTTCATTTCTTGTTTTCTCTCAATTTTATGTTTAACTCTTACTGTCTGGAATATACTTTGGTCTGTGCTATAAGTTACTAAGTGAATTATCTACTGCAATGTAAGAAGTCACTCAGAACTTTGTGGTGTGTCCTTAAAGAACAGGGTGATGACCAGTACAGGGAGACATGAGTTTATGGGTATTACTATGCTGGTCTGCCCTTACTTTTATCAAAATTGGTATGCAACAAAATTTTCTACAAAATCCTTATCTTTCCTATTGTCTCATGATTCTCCTTTATTAAGTTCTATTAAGTATAGTATTTCTGAGTATTCTGTTTTCTTCTAATAAAACACATCTATTTTGAGGCTATTTTGTTTTAAAAGTAATGGATTTAGTACCTTTCCATAACTGTCTATCATTAGGTCTTGGATTAGAATATTCATTGTCTTGTTAAAAGAAGTAGATTTCTATTTCTCTCTCTCTCTCTCTCTCTCATTGAAACTTTTTCAGGTACAAGCAACTGTCAGCTTTATGCATAAATGAAGGACATGAGCAGTTTTAAACACCATTCAGTATTGGAAATACTCGTTATCTGTTAAAATATGAGATAACATTGTTTATAATTTGTTTGCTTAGAATTATTGGCCATAGTCTGGGTTTAGACTAGAATTCCATTCAGTTATTCATTAACTTAAGTTATTCGATAAGTGAATTAACTAAAATTTAATTTGATAACTAAAAGAGAAAACAGGCATCTTGTTGATCAAAATTACACATAGACGCACACATTTCTGGCTTTCTTTTTTTTTTTTTTTGAAAGGGGACCACGCAAGAATAATATTTATTGAAATATATGCAATATTTGAGATCGCAAACCTTTCTGCCAACCTGGAAGCACTCTCCTCAACTTCCTTTTTTTTTAACAATATATTTTTTTGTTGATTCATTATAGTCGTACATAATGGTGGGATTTATTGTTGCATATGCATACATGCACACAATATAACAATATTATTTGGCCAATATCATTCCCAAGTTCTCCTCAACTTTCATTAATGTTTATATTCTTACTTTGTACAGTTCCACTAGCATGAATTAAAATATTTTACTTTGCCATCTGTTTTTTTTAGAATAGATTTTTTAAAATTTATTTATTTTGATTCATTGTAAACAAATGGGGTAAAACATTTCTATGGTTGTACATGAAGTAGAGTCATACCATTTGTGTAATCATACATGTACATAGGGTAATGATGTTTGTCTCAATCTGTTATTTTTCCTTTCCCCCCACCCCTCCCACCCCACTTTCCTCTATACAACCCATCGTTCCTCCATTCTTGCCTCCCTCCCACCCCCCATTATGTATCATCATCCACTTATCAGAGAGATCATTCGACCTTTGGTTTTTTTGGGATTGCTTATCTCACTTAGCATGACATTCTCCAATTTCATTCATTTGCCTGCAAATGTCACAATTTTATGCTTCTTTATGGCTGAATAAGATTCTATTGTGTATATATACCACAGTTTCAGTTTTATACCCACTCATCAGTTGAAGGGATTCTAGGTTGGTTCAACAATCTAGTTATTGTGAATTGAGCTGCTAGAAACATTGATGTGGCTGCATCACTTTAGTATGCTGATTATAAGTCCTTTGGGTATAGACCAAGGAGTGGGATAACTGGGTCAAATGGTAGTTCCATTCCAAGTTTCCTAAGGAATCTCCACACTGCTTTCCAGAGTGGCTGCACCAATTTGCAGCCCCACCAGCAATGTATGAGTGTACCTTTCTCCCCACATCCTCACCAACACCTATTGTTGCTTGCATTCTTGATAACAGACATTCTAATTGGGGTGAGAAGGAATCTTAGGGTAATTTTGACTTCCATTTCTCTTATTACTAGAGATGTTGAACATTTTTTCATATGTCTGTTGACTGCTTGTACATCTTCTTCTGTGAAGTGTCTGCTCATTTCCTTAGCCCATTTATTGATTGGGTTATTTGTGTTCTTGGTGTAAAGTTTTTTGAGTTCTTTATAGATTCTGGAGATTAGTGCTTTATCTGAAGTGTGTGTTTGGCAAAGATTTTCTCCCACCTGTGGGTTCTCTCTTCACATTGTTGATTGTTTCCTTTGCTGAGAAAAAGCTTTTTAGTTTGAATCTATCCCAATTATTGATTTCCTGCTTTTATTTCTTGTGCTTTGGGAGTCCTGTTGAGGAAGTCTGATCCTAAGCCAACAAGTTGAAGATTTGGACCTACTTTTTCTTCTATAAGATGCAGGGTCTTTGGTCTGATTCCAAGGTCCTTGATCCATTGTGAGTTGAGTTTTGTGCAGGGTGAGATATAGGGGTTTAGTTTCATTCTGCTGCATATGGGTTTCCAGTTTTCCCAGCACTATTTGTTGAAGAAGCTATCTTTTCTCCATTGTATGTTTTTGGCACCTTTGTCTAGTATGAGAAACTGTATTTATTTGGGTTTGTCTCTGTGTCCTCTATTTTGTACCATTAATCTGCCTGTCTATTTTGGTGCCAATACCATGCCATTTTTGTTACTATTGCTCTGTAGTATAGTTGGAGTTCTGGTATTATAATACCCCCTGCTTCACTCTTCCTGCTAAGTATTGCTTTAGCTATTCTGGGTCTCTTATTTTTCCAAATGAATTTCATGATTTCTTGCTCTATTTCTATGAGGTACATCATTGGGATTTTAATTGTAATTACATTGAATTTGTATAGCCATTTAGGTAGTATGGCCATTTTGACAATATTAATTCTGCCTATCCAAGAACATGGGAGATCTTTCCATCTTCTAAGGTTTTCTTTAATTCTTTCTTTAGTGTTGTGTAGTTCTCATTGTAGAGGTCTTTCACCTCTTTTGTTAGATTAATTCCCAAGTATTTTATATTTTTTGAGGCTATTGTGAATGGGGTAGTTTTCCTAAATTCTCTTTCAGAGGATTCATCACTTATGAATAAAAATGAATTAGATTTATGAGCATTGATTTTATATCCTGCTTTTACTGAATTCATTTATAAGTCCTAGAAGTTTTCTGGTGGGCTTTTTCTGTTCCTCTAAATATAGAATCATGTCATCAGCAAATAGGGATAGTTTGAGCTTTTCTTTTCCTATTCCTATCCCTTTAATTTCTTTGATCTGTCTAATTGCTCTGGCTGAATTTCAAGGATGATGTTGAATAGAAGTGGTAAAAGAGGGCATCCCTGCCTTGTTCCAGTTTTTAGGGGGAATGCTTTCAGTTTTTCTTCATTTAGAATGATATTGGCCATAGGTTTAGCATAGATAGCCTTTACAATGTTGAGGAATGTTCCTACTATCCCTATTTTTTCTAGAGTTTTGATCATGAAAGCATGCTGTATTTTATCAAATGCTTTTTCTGCATCTATTGAAATAATCATGCGATTCTTGACTTTAATTCTGTTGATATGGCGAATTACATTTATTGATTTCCGATGTTGAACCAACCTTGCATCCCTGGGATAAAACCCACTTGATCATGGTGCATATCTTTTTAATATGCTTTTGTATGTGATTTACTAAAATTTCATTAAGAATTTTTGCATCTATGTTCATTAGGGATACTGGTATGAAATTTTCTTTCCTTGATATGTCTCTGTTTGGTTTTGGTATCAGGGTGATATTAGCTTCATAGAATGGGTTTGGAAGGGTTCCCTCCTCCTGGGATACTTTGAGGAGTATTGGAATGAGCTCTTCTTTGAAGATCTTGTAGAACGCGGCTGAGAACCCATCTGGTCCCAGACTTTTCTTTGTTGGTAGGCTTTTGATAACTTCTTCTATTTGCTTGAAATTGATCTATTTAAATTGTGTATGTCCTCCTGATTCAGTTTGGGTGAATCATATGTCTCTGAAACCTGTTGATATCTTCGAGATTTTCTACTTTGTTGGAGTATAGATTTTCAAAATAGCTTCTAATTATGTTTTGTTTTTCAATCGTGTCTGTCATAGTTCCTTTTTCATCCTGAATTTTAGTAATTTGAGTTTCCTCTGTCCTCTTTGTTAGTGTAGCTAAGGGTTTATCAATTTTGTTTATTTTTTCAAAGAACCAACTTTTTATTTTGCCTGTTTTTTTTTTATTGTTTCTTTTGTTTCAGTTTCATTGATTTCAGCTCTGAGTTTAACTATTTCCTGTCTTCTACTACTTTTGGTGTTGATCTGTTCTTTTTTTTTTCTAGGGCTTTGAGCTGTAGTATTAGGTCATTTATTTGTTGACTTTTTCTTCTTTTATTGAATGCTCTCCATGCAATGAATTTTCCTCTTAGTACTGCTTTCATAGTGTCCCAGAGATTTTGAAATGTTGTATCTTTGTTCTCATTTACCTCTAAGAATTTTTTTTATTTCCCCCATGATGTCTTCTGTTATCCATGTACCATTTAATAGCATATTATTTAATCTCCATGTATTGCAGTAGTTTTGGTTTTTTACTTCATCATTTATTTCTAATTTCAATCCATTACGATCTGATAGAATACAAGGTAGTATCTCTATCTTTTTGTATTTGCTAAGAGTAGCTTTGTGGCATAACACGTGGTCAATTTTAGAAAAGAATCCATGTGCTGCTAAGAAGAAAGTGTATTCACTCTTTGAATGGATGGAATATTCTATATATGTTTGTTAAGTCTAAATTATTGACTTTGTTATTGAAATCTATGATTTCTTTTTTCAATTTTTGTTTGGAAGATCTGTCCAGTGGTGAGAGAAGTGTGTTAAAGGCACCTAGAGTTATTTTGTTGTGATATTTGGTTCCTGGAATTGAGAAGGATTTGTTCAATGTACATGGATGAGTCATTGTTTGGGGCATAAATATTTATGATTGTTATGTCTTGCTGATTTATGCTTCCCTTAAGCAGTATGAAATGTCCTTCTCTATCCCTTCTGACTAACTTGGCTTGAAGTTCACGTTATCTCATATGAGGATGGATACCCCCACTTTTTTGCTCAGTCCATGTGCATGGTATGTTTTTTTCCCATCCATTCACCTTTAGTCTGTGGATATCTTTTTCTATGAGACGAGTCTCTTGAAGGCAGCATATTGGTGGGTCTTTCCTTTTAATCCAATCTGCCAGTCTATGTCTTTTGATTGATGAGTTCAGACCATTAATATTCAGGGTTATTATTGAGATATGATTTGTATTCCTGGTCATTTTGGCTTATTTTTGGTTTTTAACTTGACTTGGTTTCTCCTTTGTTTGGCTATTTCTTTAGCTTAGTTCCTCCCTTTACTGACTTACATCATTGTTTTTCATTTCTTCCTCATGGAATATTTTGCTGAGAATGTTCTGTAGTGCTGGCTTTCTTTTTGTAAATTCTTTTAGCTTTTGTTTATCATGGAAGGATTTTATTTCATCTTCAAATCTGAATGTAAGTTTTGCTGGGTATAAGATTCTTGGTTGGCATCCATTTTCTTTCAGAGCTTGAAAAATGCTGTTCCAAGCCCTTCTAGCTTTTAGGGTCTGGGTTGAGAAATCTCCTGATATCCATATTGGTTTCCCCCTGAATATAATTTGATTTTTTTCTCCAACAGCCTTTAAAGTTCTATCTTTATTATGTATGTTAGGTATTTTCATTATAATGTGCCTTGGTGTGGGTCTGTTGTAATTTTGTACATTTGATGTTCTGTAACCTTCTTGTAGTTGATTTTCCATTTCATTCTTCAGATTTGGGAAATTTTCTGATATTATTTCATTGAATAGATTGTTTATTCCTTTTGTTTGTTTCTCTCTGCCTTCCTCAATCCCAATAATTCTCAAATTTGATCTTTTCATGATATCCCATAATTCTTAGATATTCTGTTTATGATTTCTTACCATCTTCTCTGTTTGGTCAACTTTGTTTTCAAGATCAAATATTTTATCTTCAGTGTCTGGGGTTCTGTCTCCCAGGTGTTCTATCCTATTGGTTATGCTTTCTATGGAGTTTTTAATTTGGTTTATTGTTTCCTTCATTTCAAGAATTTGGTTTTTTTTTTTCAGAATCTCTATCTCTTTATTCAAATGATCCTTTGCTTCCTGCATTTGCTCTTTTAACTGTTGATTGGTGTGCTCATTCAATGCCTGCATTTGCTCTTTTATCTCATTGTTTGCTTCCCTGATCATTTTAACTATGTACATTCTGTATTCCCTTTTAGACATTTCTTCTGCCATGTTGTCATTGGATTTTATTGATGTAGCATCTAGGTTTGTTTGGGACACTTTCTTCCCTTGTTTTCTCATATTGCTCATGTATCTCATGTATCTTACCCTCTCCTAGTCTTCAGTAGCCTGAAGTGTTGGAGGAACTTGGTAACCCAGTGACTCAAAAAGTATGCTGTCCCTTTAGGGATGGTGGACTGCAAGTGGGGTTTATTCCCTGCTAGTGGGCAGAGGCACCTCCACGTGTTGACAGATGGTCAGCCACAGAGGCACTAGACTGTGGGCTGGGGCCCGGCTGGTCTGGTCCCAGATCTCTGGGCCTACTTACCTAGTGGGGAAGTCTCACCGGTGGCTGTGGGATGGCCCAGCCTACCTCCCCAGCAGGGAAGTCTCCCATTTCTGGCTTTTTTAATGAAAGTTTTATAGCCAAGCATTACAGTAAGTCACTCCACAAAATCTGTCCATGCTGTTTTTACTGATAGTCTTCAATCAAATGATAACTAAAGTTGACCTTATTAATTCCAAGATCACTACTGGGTCATTGATTATTCTTGTCTTCTCCTTTTACCTATAGAGCTTCCATATCGTTCCTCCCCCATTCCACTTCCTTTCTGCACCAAGAAAATGAGTATGTTATTTCATTCATTCAACAACAGATATTCATGAAACACTATTGTGATTTGGATATAAGATGACGCCCAAAAGCTCCTGTGCTAATGGAGGAGGTGAAATTATTAGATTATGATGAGCCATAACCTAATTAATGAACTAATCCACTTGATGGATTACTAATCTTAATAGTCTAACTGGGTGGTAACTATAGGCAGGTGGGGTGTTGTTGGAGGAGGTGGGTCATTGAGGATGTGCCTGGGGGACTATATCTTGCCCCTGGCTCCTCCCTTTCTCTTTGCTTCCTACTATCATAGGGTGAGCAGCTTTTCTCCACCACACCCTTCCACCATGATGGTCTGCCTCACCTCAGGCCCAAAGCAAGGGAGTCAACCCACTATGGACTGAACCACTCAAACCATAATCCAAAATAAACTTTTCCTTCTCTTAGTTGTTTTCCTCAGGTATTTTTGTCACAGTGAAGAAAAACTAACAAAATCATCAGTTACATACCAGGTATTATGCTAAGCACAGGCAACACATAAGAGCAAAGACTGAGCAAGTTCCTGTCCTGACAGAGTTTGCAACCTAGGGGAGCCAACGTTAATAACAGATGCATTTAAACAATGTAAAAGATGAATTAAAAAGTTCCTAGTATGGGATTCAACCACTTAAAAAAGCCAGAATAGGTTTCCCCGAGGAAATGAATTGAACTGAAATTAACAAGTTATTAAGGCAAAAGGAGGAGGACAGGGAAGAGGTGACTGTAAAGCAGAGAAAACAACCCTTACAGATCCTTTGTGGAAGAAAGGGCTTTACTTGTTAGAGGAACTTTTAGAATAGCATTAGTCTTGCAGTTCACAGAAGAGAACAGGGAATGCTGCAAGGTAAGGTAAGGGCTGAATTGCTAAGCAGGTGCCACCTCCCTTAAGAGCTAGTTATGAACCTGTACCCTAAACCCACTGGAAAGTTTCAGAAAGGGAGAGAGCATACTGACCCCAAAGAGGAGAATGGTTACAGAATTTAGAAGTCTGTTGCTACAGTCCAGGCAGTGGTAGCTTAGACCAGAGTATTAAGAATAAAGAAAATAAAAATGGAGATAACCAAAAGGGATTTAAAAGTTACAACCAAAAGAACATGGTGATGGATTATATTAGGGAAGTAATAGAGGACAGTTTCAAAGATGACGTTTGGATATCTGATCTGGCCTGTACAACTGAATGCACAGTAGTAATGCCTTTTTTTTTAACATCAGGATCACAGGAAATGGATTTATATACAATCTGGTTTAAATATTTACCCAGAGCAATTTGGAGGACAAACTCACATAAACCTACTGTAAATACTTTTGTGACTACCAAATAAATGCTAGGAAATAAAATGAGTTGAAAGGATACATTTAATCAGGCTCAAAACATGACCCTTGAGAGAGATTTTTCAGTGTGCTTTGTAGTATATATTTAGTTCCTACAGGCAAGTCTGTTTGCTGTAACAGTCAGAATACAAAGTATTTGATTGAAACATTTTGTATCAACAGCCAAAAATATTTCTTTGAGCAAGATTAAATTCAATAAAAGTAAATTAGATATGTAATAAAATACAAATAGAAAAAAATAATTAAAACAGATGGACTTTTATTCCAGTATATTTGTAGCATTTTCTAATTCTGATTTTGATAATGGACAACCTTAAATTCCATTTTTACTTGGCCCAAAATACGTTTCTTCCCTTCTTTCAGTGAACCGTTTAACAGTTCATTATTCTGCTATAATCCATTTCCATCTCATGACCTTCTAATTAACTTCAGACTGACCTATAATAACATTGCTACAATGCAAAAGTAGAGCAACTGTCCTTCAAAGTCTCATTTTTGAAAACCTGCGCTGTCATTAAAATGCCATCGTGACCTGGTCATAAAGTTATGTCAAATGCTCTAACAATTCAAAGTTTGCTTCCCCAGTATAGTTCTCCCATGTCCATCAAGAATCCAGTGGTTCTATTGACACAAAGCTAATTGATAAAGAATTCATTCTTCCATGAGCTGAGAACTTCTTACAAGTGCAACTGATTTTGTTTAATTGACTTTTATTTAATTATACATTGGTTTTATTTGTTAAGCATCTGGTGAGATTCTCTAAAATTGCAGGGACATTCAATAGGTATTTTAATGACACCATGTATTGTAAAGTTTTGTAGAAAATTGCTAGATGGATGTCATAGTAGGCATAATAATGACTCCCTAAAGATATCTGTGTCCAAACCCAGTGTGGCAGCACCCAGTAGTCCCAGCAGCTAGTAAGACTGAGGAAGGAGGATTACTAGTTCAAAGCCAGCCTTAGCAACTTAACCAGGTCCTAAGCAATTTAGAGAGACTCTGTCTCAAAAATAAAAAGGGTTGGGGATGTGGCTTAGGGGTACAATGCACTTGGGTCAAATCCCTGGTACCAAAGGGGAAAAAAAGATATCTATGTCCTTATCCCTAGAACCTATGACTTTGTTGCCCTACATGGCAAAAGGAAATTTGAAAGGTGGTTAAATTAAAGATATTGAGAGGAAGATATCATGCTGAATTATCAGGGTTGGCCCAGTGTAATCACATGAGTCCTTAAATAAGAGAGCAAGGAGGTCAGAGAGGAGATTTGAAGATGGAAGCAATGGATAGAGTGGTAAAGTGCCATGAGTCAAAGAATGTTGAGTATCTTCTAGAAACTGAAAAAGGCAAGAAAATGGATGCTTCCCTAGAGCTTCCAGAAGCAATGCAGCTGGACCAACCCATTCTGGACTTTCAAACTCCAGAACTATAAAATAATGCATTTGTTTTAAATCACTAAATGTGAGGTTTTTTTTTTAAGGCAGCAATAGGAAACTAATGAAAGTACTTTACCTTTAACAGTGGTTAACCCTTGAATGAAGATTGGAATCTCAGAGGACTTTTCTTCTCCATTCTTTTTTATTATCTGAAGTTTTGTGCTTTATCATGGATTGATATTGCTTTTTAAGTTAAAAAAAATTCTTTAAAAAAATCTAAGCCAGATTTGGTGGTACATACCTGTAATCCCAGTGACTCAGAAGGCTGAGGCAGGAGGATCACAAATTTGAGGACAGCCTCCCCAACTTAGTAAGACTGTGTCTCAAAATTTTAAAAAGAAAAAAATTTTTAAAGGCTTGGGGATGTACCTTAGTGATAGAGTGCTCTGGGTTCAATCCCAAATACCACAAAAAATAAAAAGTAAAAACTAGATAATATTAAGTGAGAAAACTAGAAAATTATACAGAGTAATTTCTCAACCACAAAAAAATAGAAAAAATATTCAGTTTACTAAAATGTTATCCACATTTATTTGAGAATTGATAATATGAGCATTCTATTTTTATTCATCCTTATTCACTCAAGTTATTAATTAATCAGATTTGGGCTAGAGAATGTGCCAGGAAGGAGAACACAGTGAGAAATAGGAAACAATCCCTGCCTTCATGGAACTTATATATAGTAGGGAAGCATATATTTAAAAGATAACTACACATATATTTATATTATAATAAGATCAATGAAGAAGTACAGGTTAACACTGTCCTGTACTAGGGCAGCCTAACCTAGTCAAAGAACATTTTCCTAGTGAACGTCAGCATACAACTAAAGGATAAGTGGGAATTTGCCAGACAGAGACAGGAAATAAATTTTTTACACATAGGATTATCATTTTTTATCAGAAAAAGAACAATTTTTATTTTTTTTCTGAAATAACTAGCATTCCTCTTTCCCTTTGTATCTTGTAAGCTGCTCAGTGCTGGAAATGGCCTGCTCTCTCTATTGAGTTAAATTCAGTTTAGTGATCAGATGTTTTTCTCTCTTATTCAAATACTTCAGTCAAATGAAGTATTTAAGTTAATAAATTGAGACTGCTAGACAAAAAAAAAAAAGTAAAAGTAAATAATGGTTAATAGTCCCCTTGCCCAGAGCTTACATTAGGAAACTATTAGATTTCTGACCTTTTGGTAGTCAATATCAAAAAGAGCTTGTGAAATGCATTTAATGTTGACTTTAAGGAAAATAAGACCTGGCTTCTTTGTCAGTTGAAGTTCTGTTTTCATGGGATCAAAATTAAGGAACTCAAGTGAAGGAACAAAGGACAAGAATTAGTTTGAAATCAGCACAAAATACATCAATAATGGGATTTTTCTCAAAGGAATTTCATAAGTGAAATAGATATTAATAAATATTAAAAGGTAAGGACTCCAAATAAGAACTCCAAATATCTCAACGTTAGAGTCTTTGGTTATAATTCTCAAATGAGTAGTAATTTTCCACACTAACTTGATACTACCTTTGGGAAGGAGAGGGGAGTACAACATCTCTACAATAAATATGCATTACTACATATTATAATATGATAATCTCTAGGAAAATAAAAATGAAAATAAAAGACTATTAATAAATACCATGCCCTCAAAAGTCACTAAGAAAAATACTAGACTGGCACAGTGGCACAGACCTGTAATTCTAGCTGCTCTGGAAGCTGAGGCAGGAGGATCTCCAATTCATAGCCAACCTTAGCAATGGTGAGGTGCTAAGCAACTCAGTGAGACCCTGTCTCTAAATAAAATACAACCTAGGACTGGGGATGTGGCTCAGTAGTTGAATGCCCCTTAGTTCAATCCCAGGTACCTCCTCCACCAAAAAAAAAAAAAGAAGAAGAAGAAGAAAAAAAAAACGCTACCAATTTATTATTTTTGTTTATTATTTGCTTGCTTTGCAGTATACTGATGTGTCTGTGACACTTTGAGCAGTAATGTCCTTTAATGAGAATCAGTATATATGTGCCTGTGTTTAACAAAAATGCATCATAATGTAGAACTACCTTATGATGATTATGATATAATGAGAAGTTAAGTGCTATTGTGACAGGCAATTATCAGCTAATAAGAGAGACTGAAACTAAAAATATCAATGAGAATGTCATTAAAAAATGCAAGATTTGGAGTTCAAGTATTCTGGCTACAGATGAAATGAATAAATATTTAGGATCCATGGTGGGCTGCATAGACTCCCAAAGTTCATGTATACCCAGAATTTCAGAATGTGACCTTATTTAAGACCAGGGATTTTTGCAGATATACTCAAGGTAAGGATGAAGATAAGTTCCTACTGGATTAGGTAGGGCCCTAAATCCAATATCTGGTGTCCTTGTAAGAAGAAAAAAAGACTCAGACATCAATTAAAAAGAAGACCATTTAAACATGGAGGAAAATATTGGAGTGATATAACTATAAACCAAAAATTGCCAGTATCCAGAAGCTGGAAAGTTAGTGCTAGGAATCAAACTTAGGATCTCATGCATGTTAGGCAAGCAAGGATTTTACCACTGAGTGACACTCAGCCTTTTTTTTAAAAGGCACATTACATAATATATAATAATTTATTACAGTAGCCCTAGGAAACTAATATGGGTCTGACAAAGCTATTTTCATAATCAAATATTTTAGTTTGGTGTTATGCTGTCTACATTCACCATTCCTACACTTCTTTAACTTTTTCAATGATAGAAATAGAGACCAGCAAAGAATTTGGTTTATGATATTGAAAGCAATCAGTGATTGTTCATTTAACAAACATTTCAGCACTGAATCACTTAGGATGATTTTGCCCAGAATAACAAAATTCCATTAAAAGCCATTTAAGCCACAAGGATATTTAACTGATTAACTAGCAGTCCACTAAAAGATATTTTCAAGGTTGGTATATGAACTCAATGATTCCTTTAAAAGCCAAAGGTCCTCCTGCTCCACCATCTCAGTTTTTTCTTTTTGTTTTTCTTTTTTGAGGCTGAGTTTTTTTTTCTCATTGTAGCATGATGACAGCTGAAACCCTAAATATCATAGTCTTGCCTTATCAGGAAATACAAACTTAGTAACCTCCTAGCAGACATTCATTTGTCTTGACTACACAGCACATGCTTGTTTCTGTACCAATCATTGACAAAAGCTCATAGGCCTAGTAGGATTAGTCAAGATTAATCACTATTTGACCCCTAAGACTGGTAACATTGCTTCAGAAAAGAAGCAAGGGGTCCACAAGGAAGGAAGAAGGAGTAGAATTGCTGGATTGAAATATATGCATATTTAATTTAATTAGGTGGAGATGAGTTGATCTTCAAAATAAATACTCTATCTAATCTATAAGGATTCCTATGTCCCCACAGTTGGCATTTCTTTTATTTTTTCCCTTCTGATGGGGGGAAATGACAGTTCATTGTTTTAATATGTGTTTCTCTGATTAGTAATACTTTTTCACATAACTTCATATGCTTGTTAACCTTTTGTATTTTCTACTTTGTAAATTGCCTGTTCGTATGTTTTGTTCATTTTTAAGTTGTATTTCCTGTTCTTTCCTTCTTTCTTTGCAGGGGTTTCTTACAAAGTCCAGGTATTTAATACTTTGTTGGTTTTAGACATTGACATTTCAAATATGTTCTCCCTATTTTGTCATTTGTTTTTCAACTTTGACCATGTTATCCTTCTTGAACAAAATCTTTAATAAAATTAAAATGTACATACATCATAGACTTTTGTGTGTACTTTAAATATTATAATGTGCATGAAACTCTTGACCAGGTACCAAGTAATAACTCAATAAATAAATCTCCGCTATTACTTGTTGCAGTTGTCACTCATTTGACCTTACCTATCCCAGGAAAGTTGTAACTTCCTTTTGTACCCATAACACCGTATGTGTATTTCTAATGTATCCCCTGTTATATTCTCTGTCCATCATAAGAGAGAGAATATAACAGGGGATACATTCAAAATAAATGTAGGGCAAAGGATATCTAGTGCCTTTATTCACCTCCTATTCCTAAGACAATGCCAAATGGTGTGTAAATGTTTTTTTAACTATATGAACAAAGAATTTTCAAAGAAATTGAATTAATGAAGAATATTAATCAGGAGAAAGAATAACTAAAATCCTTGAAAATTTTTAGTCTTAAAAAAACTAGACATGTTTCTGAAAATGTTCCTTTAATCCTTTCAGACTGCAGCTGACCTCCAGTAACCGAGCTCAGAAAGCAAGACTGCAGGGGTTTCAAGATGGCGGACTAGAGAGTGGCTGCATTTCATGTTGCTCCAGGACACAGGATTCAAAAGAGGAGATAGTGAGAGACTTGGGACCAACTCAAAGCTGCCGGGAGTGGTAAACACGGACAACTGGGATCATCGTAGAGGAGGCGGCTCAGCACAGCACTTGGACTCGGAGCAACCACTGGGGCTCCACGCGGCTGCCTGAGGAGGAGCTGCGCGTGGCGAGCTGTTTAGACTCAGAACGACTGCTTCTGAACACGGGGGGTTGCCCGGAGGAAGAGGAGGAGCACGGCGGGTCGCTTGGCCTAGGAGTGACTGCATCAGAGCCACAGGTGGTTGCCAGAGGAGGAGGCGAGTGGTGAGTTGTTTGGACTCAAAGCGATCACTACTGAACACCTGGGGGGCTACCTAGAGGAGGAGGAGGAACAGGGTGGGTCACTTGGACTCGGAGTGACTGCCTAGGGCTACGGGCGGTTGGCAGGAGGAGGAGACGCAAAGTGAGTTACTTGGACTCCTAGTGACTACGTCGGAACACCGGGCAGCTGTCCAGAGGAAGACGTGTGTGGCGGGTCTCTGGGTCTCGGAGCTATTGTACGGGACTCCAGGTGGTGGCTCAGAGGAGGGGCCGCATAGCCAGGGGATTAGATGCAGAGCAGGGTCCCAGGACCTAGGCGGCTTCTTGCTGGAAGAGCCACAACGAGACACGCCTAGGGGCGGAGCAAAGTTTCCAGGACTGCGGGCAGATTCTCTGAGGAGAGGCAGCCTAAGGAGACTTGTCTGCGAAGGGTGAGGCTCCCAGGCCCAGTAGGTAGATGCGGGCCCCTGGGAACATTGCAGAGGAAGACAGCCCAGCCCAGGCGGTAGTTGTAGATTGAGGGGAACCTCTAGGAGGGGAACTGACCAGCGAGACCTCCCCACCGGGTGAGTCTTCCCCGCTGGGTGGTTTTCCCACAAGGTCGGTAAAACCAGAGACACAAGAACAAAAAGGGCATGGCTCAGCCTGCAGTCTAGTTCCCCTTTGGATGATCATTGGTCAACAAGTGGGGGCACCTCTTCCCACTATCAGGGAATATACCCCACCTGAGGGTCACCATCCCTAGAGAGGCAGCTTCCTTGTGAAGCACCGCATTATCAACTTCCTCCAAGACTGCAGGCTACTGAAGGATAAGAGGGGATGTACTAGCAATCTTCAGGGACATTATAAGTCAATAGAGGAAATCTGCAACATCTCTGCAGTCCACTGACACCTGAACGACATGAGAAAACAAGGGAAGAAAATGCCCCAAACAAATCCAGATGTTACATCAATAAAATCCAATGACAGCATGGCAGCAGAAATGACGGAAAGGAAGTTTAGAATGTACATAATTAAAATGATCAGGGAAGCAAACAATGAGATGAAAGAGCAAATGCAGGCATTGAATGATCGCACCAATCAACAGTTAAAAGAGCAAATACAGGAAGCAAAAGATCATTTCAATAAAGAGTTAGAGATATTGAAAAAAAACCAAACAGAAATCCTTGAAATGAAGGAAACAATAAACCAAATTAAGAACCCCATAGAAAGCACAACCAATAGGATAGAACACCTGGAAGACAGAACCTCAGATATTGAAGACAAAATATTTAACTTTCAAAACAAAGTTGAACAAACAGAGAAGATGGTAAGAAATCATGAACAGAATCTCTAAGAACTATGGGATATCATGAAAAGGTGAAATTTGAGAATTATTGGGATTGAGGAAGGCTTAGAGAAACAAACCAAAGGAATGAACAATCTATTCAATGAAATAATATTAGAAAATTTCCCAAATCTGAAGAATGAAATGGAAAATCAAGTTCAAGAGGTTTATAGGACTCCAAATACACAAAATTACAACAGAACCACACCAAGGCACATTATAATGAAAATGCCGAACATACAAAATAAAGACAGAATTTTAAAGGCTGTGAGAGAAAAGAACCAAATTACATTCAGGGGGAAACCAATACATATATCAGCAGATTTTTCAATCCAGACCCTAAAAGCTAGAAGGGCCTGGAACAACATTTTTCAAACTCTGAAAGAAAATGGATGCCGACCAAGAATCTTATACCCAGCAAAACTTACCTTCAAATTTGATGATGAAATAAAATCATCCCATGATAAACAAAAGCTAAAAGAATTTACAAAAAGAAAGCCAGCATTACAGAACATTCTCAGCAAAATATTCCATGAGGAAGAGATAAAACACAAAGAAGCAAATCAGCAAAGGGAGGAATTATCCAAAAGGAACTGTCAAATAAAGGAGGAACCAAGTTGTGTCAAAAAAATAAATAAATAAATAAAATTTTAAAAATGAACCAAATGACTGGGAATACAAATCATATCTCAATAATAACCCTGAATGTTAATGGCCTGAATTCATCAATCAAAAGACATAGACTGGCAGATTGGATTAAAAAGAAAGATCCAACAATATGTTGCCTGCAAGAGACTCACCTCATAGAAGGAGATACCCATAGACTAAAGGTGAAAGGATGGGGAAAAACATACCATGCACATGGACTCAGCAAAAAAGCTGGAGTATCCATCCTCATTTCAGATAATGTGGACTTCAAGCCAAAGTTAGTTAGAAGGGATAAAGAAGGACATTTCATACTGCTTAAGGGAACCATAAATCAGCAAGATATAACAATCATAAACATCTATGCCCCAAACAGTGGCTCATCCATGTATGTCAAGCAAATCCTTCTCAATTTTAGAAACCAAATAGACTGTAACACAATAATACTAGGTGATTTTAACACGCCTCTCTTACCACTGGACAGATCTTCCAAACAAAAATTGAACAAAGAAACCAAAGATCTCAATAACACAATCAATAATTTAGACTTAACAGACATTTATTGAATATACCATCCAACGAAGACTGAATACACTTTCTTCTCAGCAGCACATGGATCCTTCTCTAAAATAGACCATATATTATGCCACAAAGCTAATGTCAGCAAATACAAGAAGATAGAGACACTACCTTGTATTCTATCAGATCATAATGGATTGAAGTTAGAAATAAATGAAAGAGTAGAAAACAGAAACTACTCCAACACCTGGAGATTAAACAATATGCTATTATATGATGAATGGATAACAGAAGATATTAGGAAGGAAATTAAAAAATTCTTAGAGGTAAATGAGATCAAAGAAACATCATATCAAAATCTCTGGGACACTATGAAAGCAGTACTTAGAGGAAGATTTATTTCATGGAGCACATTTAATAAAAGAAGTGAAACTCAACAAATAAACGACCTAACACTACAGCTCAAAGCCCTAGAAAAAGAAGAACAGACCAACACCAAAAGTAGTAGAAGACAGGAAATAGTTAAACTCAGAACTGAAATCAACGAAATTGAAACAAAAGAAACAATACAAAGAATTGACAAAATAAATAGTTGGTTCTTCGAAAAAATAAACAAAATTGATAAACCTTTAGCCACACTAACAAAGAGAAGACGAGAGAAAACCCAAATCACTAAAATTCAAAATGAACAAGGAAACATCACAACAGACACGACTGAAATACAAAACATAATTAGAAGCTATTTTGAAAATCTATACTCCAACAAAACAGAAAACCTCGAAGACATCAACAGGTTTCTAGAGACATATGAATTGCCTAAACTGAACGAGGAGGACATACACAATTTAAATAGACCAATTTCAAGTAATGAAATAGATGAAGTCATCAAAAGCCTACCAACACAGAAAAGTCCAGGACCAGATGGGTTTTTAGCCGAGTTCTACAAAACCTTTAAAGAAGAGCTCATTCCAATACTTCTCAAAGTATTCCAGAAAATAGAAGAGGAGAAAACCCTCCCAAACTCGTTCTATGAAGCCAATATCACCCTGATACCTAAACCAGACAGAGACACATCGAGGAAAGAAAATTTCAGACCAATATCCTTAGTGAACATCGATGCAAAAATTCTCAACAAAATTTTAGCAAATGGCATACAAAAACATATTAAAAAGATAGTGCACCATGATCAAGTGGGTTTCATCCCAGGGATGCAAGATTGGTTCAACATCAGGAAATCAATAAATGTAATTCACCATATCAACAGACTTAAAGTCAAGAATCACATGATTATTTCCATAGATGCAGAAACAGCATTTGATAAAATACAGCACCTCTTCATGCTCAAAACACTAGAAAAAATAGGGATAGTGGGAACATTCCTTAACATTGTAAAGGCCATCTATGCTAAGCCCATGGCTAATATCATTCTAAATGGTGAAAAACTGAAAGCATTCCCCCTTAAAACTGGAACAAGGCAGGGATGCCCTCTTTCACCACTTCTTTTCAATATCGTCCTTGAAACTCTAGCCAGAGCAATTAGACAGACCAAAGAAATTAAAGGGATACGAATAGGAAAAGAAGAACTCAAACTATCCCTATTTGCTGATGATATGATTATATACTTAGAGGAACCAGGAAATTCCACCAGAAAACTTTTAGATCTCATAAGTGAATTCAGTAAAGTAGCGGGATATAAGATCAATGCACATAAATCTAAGGCATTTTTATATTTAAGTGATGAATCTTCAGAAAGAGAAATTAGGAAAACAACCCTATTCACAATAGCATCAAAAAAAATAAAATACTTGGGAATCAATCTCACAAAAGAGGTGAAAGACCTCTACAGTGAGAACTACAGAACACTAAAGAAAGAAATTAAAGAAAACCTCAGAAGATGGAAAGATCTCCCATGTTCTTGGATAGGAAGAATTAATATTGTCAAAATGGCCATACTACCAAAAGTGCTATACAGATTCAATGCAATTCCAATTAAAATCCCAATGACGTACCTTACAGAAATAGAGCAAGCAATTATGAAATTCATCTGGAAGAATAAAAAACCCAGAATAGCTAAAGCAATCCTCAGTAGAAAGAGTGAAGCAGGGGCTATCACAATACCAGATCTTCAACTCTACTACAAAGCAATAGTAACAAAAACGGCATGGTATTGGTACCAAAATAGAAAGGTGGATCAATGGTACAGAATAGAGAACACGGACACAAACCCAAATAAATACAATTTTCTCACACTAGACAAAGGGGCCAAAAATATGCAATGGAGAAAAGATAGCCTCTTCAACAAATGGTGCTGGGAGAATTGGAAATCCATATGCAACAGAATGAAACTAAACCCATATCTCTCACCATGCACGAAACTAAACTCAAAATGGATCAAGGACCTCGGAATCAGACCAGAGACCTTGCATCTTATAGAAGAAAAAGTAGGTCCAGAGCTTCAACATGTCGGCTTAGGACCAGACTTCCTCAACAGGACTCCCATAGCACTAGAAATAAAAGCAAGAATCAATAACTGGGATCGATACAAACTAAAAAGCTTTCTCTCAGCAAAGGAAACTATCAGCAATGCGAAGAAAGAGCCTACAGAGTGGGAGAAAATCTTTGCCAACCATACTTCAGATAGAGCACTAATCTCCAGAATCTATAAAGAACTCATAAAACTCTACACCAAGAATGCAAATAATCCAATTGACAAATGGGCTAAGGAAATGAATAGACACTTCACAGAAGAAGATCTACAAGCAATCAACAAACATATGGAAAAATGTTCAACATCTCTAGTAATAAGAGAAATGCAAATCAAAACCACCCTAAGATTCCATCTCACCCCAATTAGAATGGCTATTATCAAGAATACAAGCAACAACAGGTGTTGGCGAGGATGTGGGGAGAAAGGTATGCTCATACATTGCTGGTGGGGATGCAAATTAGTGCAGCCACTCTGGAAAGCAGTGTAGAGACTCCTTAGAAAACTTGGAATGGAACCACCATTTGACCCAGCAATCCCACTCCTTGGCCTATACCCAAAGGACTTAAAATCAGCATATTACAGAGATACAGCCACATCAATGTTCATAGCTGCTCAGTTCACAATAGCCAGATTGTGGAACCAACCTAGATGACCTTCAATTGATGAATGGATAAAGAAACTGTGGTATATATATACAATGGAATATTACTCAGCCATAAAGAATGATAAAATTATGGCATTTGCAGGCAAATGGATGAAATTGGAGAATATCATGCTAAGTGAGATAAGCCAATCTCAAAAAAACAAAGGAAGAATGATATCGCTAATAAGTGGATGATGACACATAATGGGGGGTGGGAGGGGTTAGTGTTAGAGTTAGAGTTAGGGTTAGGGAGGGGGGCAAGAATGGAGGAACGAAGTACTGTATAGAGGGAAAAGAGGGGTGGGAGGGGTGGGGGGGATGGGAAAAAAATAACAAAATGTATCAAACAGCATTACCCTATGTAAATTTATGATTACACAAATGGTATGCCTTTACGCCATGTACAAACAGAGAAACAACATTTATCCCATTTGTTTACAATAAAATTAAAAACAAAAACTAAATAGAAAATATTTGCAAAAGACACATATGATAAAACAAATTATCCAAAACACACATAGAAGTCTTAAATGTCAACAATAAGAAAACAACCTGATTTTAAAATGAGCAAGGATTTGGGGATATACCTCAGTGGTAGAGCACTTGCCTAGTAGGCCTAAGGCCCTGGGTTTGATCCTCAGTACTTCTGTGGGGAAAAAAAAGTAAAATAAGTATATGAAAAGCTGTTTAGCATAATATGTTATTAGAGAAATGCTAATTAAAACAAGAAGATCCCACTACACACGTGTTAGGATGGCCAAAATCCAAATCAATGAAAATAACCAAATGTGGGTCTTTCTGTGGAGCAACAGGAGTTCTCATTCATTTCTGGTGGGAATAAATGATAGGACCACCTTGGAAGTCATTTTGACTTTTTCTGACTAAACTACTCTCATCAGACAGTCTAGGAATTGCACTAATTATTTACCTAAATAAGTTGAAAAATTACATCCACATGAAATCATGTTGTGGATGTTTGTAATTGCTTTATTTTTAATTGCCAAAACTTGGAAGCAGTTTTCTTTCTGTAGGTAAGTGAATAAATAAACTAACTAAATAAATAAATTTCATCCAGACAATGAAATATATCTAAAAAGAACTGAGCTATCAAGTGATTAGAAAGAAATGGAAGAGCCTTTCATCCATATTATTAAGTGAAAAAAGCCAACCTGAGGAGGCTACACATTATATGACTCCAACTGTACAACATTCTAGAAAAGGCAAACTACAGAGAGAGTTGAAATATCAGTAGTGAGCAGGAATTAGAAGGGATGAATAGACACAGTACAGAGAATTTTTAAGGCAGCAAAACCTGTATTAAATGGTAGATACATTTCATTATCTTTTTGCTAAAACCCATAGTACAAACACCAGAAGTGGACTCTACATAAAGGCTAGACTTCAAGAGATAATATGTGTTAGTGTAGGTTGATGAATTGTTACAAATGTACCATTTCAGTAGGGAATGTTGATAGTAGGGGAAGCTGTGCCTGTGTGAGGACAGGAGTATGGTGACTCTCCATTCAATTTGACTGTGAGCTATAACTACACTAAAAAATGAAGTATTTAAAAATGAAATGTATGTGTTTAAAAGTACAGACCATGTTATTGCCACAAAAGAATAGACAATTGGCACAAACCAAATTTAGTGAATTAATTTAGAACAAAGTGACATGTTATGTCAAAGACAGCACAATGAGAAATTATTGGTAAGCAAAAAGAGACATTTTTTAAAAGATGACTTTATGTGTAATATATAATTTTGACTAAATGCTATTTTAACCCTGACAAATATTTTTTACTATATCTGCTAACAAAGAGCAAGTAGATGAATTTTAATTGCAAATAAGCAGAGCAATTATATGGGACAGTTGACCAAAGGGAGAAGAAGGAAAATTAAAGGTCATGGATAATCTCTACGTGCATAATCATGACCTAGACTTTTAGAGTTGACTATACATCAACACTTGACAGATTGATCAGCTACTGAGACATTCTTTGAGGCTTGTAAAAAACTTTAATAGCCTAAGATTCTGCCCAGTAATTAACCTGAATTTACCCAAATGTCAACATTTTGTATAGTTTCCTTGAACATAGATGGATCATTAATGGAAATCAGAAGTTTAAGTTTCATTTTGATAGATTTAGTTTAGACTTTAAAGAGAAATTCATGCCCATAATGTTTGTCATGGAGGTTGTGAACTACTACCTCTGAAGATGTTTGAGCCTACTATAAAGATTGTATCTTCATAATGGTTTTGGCAGTACAGTCTCTTCAGTTGTTATCTAAAATTATTCCATGTATATGCCTTAATCTTCCTATTTGTACATTTAGTTTTCTTAGTATCTAAAGAGCATATCTAAAAGGTGGAGACCCTAAACTCCCCAAAACTAACAGCAGTCAATCTTGACCAGAAGTGTTTTTCTCAATTTCCTATTTTTTGCATTTCTTAAGTTGAACCCAACAATTGAACATTTTTCACCATAAATCCCTATTTATGGAGGTTAATGCTAAACAGAGCCACAAGAACCTTGTAGGGCTCTAGTCTTAACCACACAGTGGTTAAGAGTATAGCTCTGAAGTTAAGGTTGTGTGAATTTTGCTCTTAACTGGATATTACTAGCTATGTCTCCCTGAACAAGTTCTATAATTCTTTTAAGCTTTGATTTTCTCATACATAAAATAGGGATAATAGAAATGTCTACTTCGTAGAGTTGCTATGGCTTTAAATGAAGTAATGCATATCATGCTAAAACCTTTAGCTCAGTGTCTGATCATGAGTACTTGATAAATGTTAATTATTAATATTTCCTTCATTTCATTCCCTATTATTGGCCCTGTTTCCCCTCTCCATCAAATTCTCTAGCTTATTCATTGTCTGCCCCAAATATAAAGCCACACTGAAGGTCTGTGGGGCAAAAATTATTGTGATAGTCTGACTTATAAATGTACTACAAAATTTACTGCATTTTTGAGCTTTATGTAAATAAATATTACAATTTTTGAGCTTTATGTAAATAAATACTAGAAATATTTATTAGAAATAGTATTTCTAATTAGTATTTCTAATATTTATATCCACGCAAATAGTAGGATAACAAGAGTTAAGTTATAATTTACATTGCCTGATATCTCTCTCTGTAGAGGCATATTCTGGCAAAAATAAATAAACTAAAATTTTCTCAGAAACTACATCTTTCATAGAATTTCTAATTTTATCTGTCATTTTTGATAAAAAAGCCTAATCTTTTCATGTGTTATTTCAAATGTTTCTTTGCCAATAAAAAATAAAGATTGTTTTGAATAGAGAAGTACCCATCAGTGAAAGATATGTAAGGCTATTATGCCAGTAAATTTCTATAGCTGTAGTCTTATTGTTTCAAAGAATATAGAACAAAAATTTAGTTCTAAGGGCATCATTAGGTTTAGAGGTCTCAGAAGTAATTTAATCAAATAAAATGCATTGTTACTCCTTTTGCATCAATACCACAAATGAATATGAACGCTTTGTTTATATTTTATTTGTTTTCACAGTTGGAGCTTTGTATCATTTGTGATTACAGTTGATTTTTTAAATAAGTAAAGCAAAATCAATTGCAGTGGTGCATGCCTATAGTCCTAGCGGCTCCAGAGGTGGAGGCAGGAGGATCACGCAAGATCAGTCAGCCTCAGCAACTTATCCAGGCACAAAGAACTCTGTGAGACTCTGTCTTTAAGTAAAATACAAAAAGGCGGGAAGGGGGCTGGGAATGTAGCTCAATGGTTAAGTGCCCCTGAATTCAATGCTCAGTACTACTACTACTACTACTAATAATAATAATAATAATAATAGCAAAGCTTAATATTGTCATATCTTAATATCTAATTTTCTCCATTTTATTTTAAAAAATGAACAAGGTAATTTTAAACTAGTTTCAAAAATTCAAAGGGAAATTTTACACATAATTAGAAAAAGTTATATTAGTGAAAACACAATTCAGGCAAGAGGAAACACTTTCCAACTTACTACTATATAAAATGTATCCCAGTGAGTCAAGCAGATAAAAAGGTGAATGTGGGGTTCTAAGCTATAAGGCTTACTCTGCAGGAAGGGAGGCAGAGAGCAACCCTTCCTGCAAATAATAGTATAACGGGGAACTGTAATGGAGAGGTATCCAAAATCCTGCTGGAGTACAGAAAAATTGTTAATTCTAGTTAGCCTCTTTTCTCCATGTGTATGATAAAAACTAATATTTGCCTTTCTCATAGGGTCTTTGAAAAAATTAATGATAATAATAAATATGAAGTTTTAACGCAGCATTTGGCAAATGATAAGTGCTCAATAAGTATGACTACTCATTATTTTTTAGTATCGATATTATTATTAGGATTAAGGTTTCACTGAGCAGGCAATATTACAACTACATCTTCAGGGACAGGGAGAAAGAATAAGAATTTTCCTGTTTGTAAGGGCCACAGGGCATTCCAGGCAAAGGTACAGAATTAGGCAAGTCATCCCGCAAGCTTTTGATGAAGGAGGAGTAGCCCAAGTAACTGGAAGACAGGATCATTGGCCTGCAAGGCGGGAAATGGTGAAGAACCTTGTATTCTGTACTGCAGAACTGAACTTCACCCTCCATCCTGCACATCTGTCAACAATTTTGAAGCAGCAAAATAACATGATCAAATTTATGTTTTAAGAGGACAGCCGTAAAAGGACTAGAGACAATTTGGAGGCCATGAAAATAGTTTCCGTGAGAAAATCACAGTTTACCCAGAAGGTTTATTATAGGAATATGCTAATTATTTACTGTGTTAGTGAGTTTTTCATTTCTATGATTAAAATACCCAACAAGTACAACTTAAGGAGAGAAATTTTATTTGGGCTCATGGTTTCAGAGATCTCAGTCTATAGTTGGCCGAATCCAAGGCAGAAACATCATGGTGAAAGACCATGATAGAGGAAAACTTCTCAACTCTTGGCAATCAGAAAGCCCCGGGTCAGGGTCAGGGTCCAGGTCAGGGGTGAAGGTGCCAAGAGCGGTGTCCTGGAACAACATAAGTCAGAATAGACTTGCTATAGAAGAGTGAAAGGCAGACTTGTGAGTCATATGCTGTCGTAAAAGTCAGGGGTGAGACACCTAAGTAGCACCAGCAGATCAGGTTTTAAGCAGAGAAAGGTGAGAGCCAGCCAGAAAGTGAGATTCATTGAGAAAGGAGGACCAAAAGGCAGGGCTGCTGAAGGCACTAAGGGAAGAACTAGAGAAAAAGACAGAACAGATGCCACAAACCTCAGGAAGAGAGACCTAGGAAGAAGGTCATGATGTCTCAGCGCGGACTGCTCAGGGAGGGAGTAAGTGGAAAAGACCTGATGGGTCTGATCCTAACAAAGGGGAAAAAAGACCGAAAATGCTTTATTTATAGTGAAACGCACCAAAGGAATTTATTGTGAGGAAGCATTCTTCAAGATAAACAAGAAGGGAGAAGGTGTGGCGAATTTGGACTGATTGGGGATTTGTCACTTGTGCAGTAATTCTTCCTCTTCCAGGCACCCGGTGCCTCCAAGCTAGTTGGGTGCACTGGTATGTCTTTCACCCCAGGGCAGAAGGCATCTGAATTTAAAGCTATGGAACCGGTAAATTCCACACCAGGCATGGAATCTGCCCGGTTAACAGCAGCCCCCAGAAAGTGGGTGTGCCTTTCAGCACTGTTTTTACTGAGAGGAACCAAAAAGGGCAGTCTAGCTGATCAAGGTTATGGAGTTCAAAGCAATGATTGATATGTCAATCCCGACAATGATGACCTTTGCTAGAGCAATTAAAAATCGTTTCTCATTTTCCACAGAAACCCATCAGAGCCTGGCCAGTCTAGCTGCTATAACCATCAATAAAATTACTTTCATTCAACTAGTATATATAGATACCTTTATATTTTATCTCTCTGTTTATTTGATTATAATGATTCATTGTTTTACTTCCTATTATTATTTTATGGTTTTATTGAGAGAATCAATAAGATAGTGGAAAAGTTTTCAGCAGTACTTTAAGCTAAAATATGAAACAAGGATATGTTTTCCAAAGGTAGGAATTTCAGATATCTGAAAAAATCGACATCCGAAAACAAAAAGTTCTGAAGAGACAGTAATTAGATCCATTTAGTGGACCAACTGAAGATTGTTTTATGGCTGTTATAAAGCTAGAAAGCTGGAGGTGACAGAATGCAGAGCTCAATATTTTTGAATCTTCTCCTGTAGGTAGAGTGGAATAGAAAGTAAAGAAGAGACAGGACAAAACTATCATTCATCTGAGGATGGTGGTGTGCAGTGGACTGCAGGCAGGAACATGTGTCAGTCTGAAGCCCTTTCCCATTTACACAGAGGCTAGGTGAGGACTCGGCTCTATCAAGAGGAATTTTCATCTGTCAAGTCTGCATTCAGGCTTAGCTCACAAAATTGAAGAACAAATACCCTGTAAGATGCTCTGCATCAGAGCCAAGGAAGAACATTCAAAATCTAATCATCCAGTTAAGAAGTAAGATGGAATATGAGAGCCAAAGTGTAGAACCAAAATAAGATAAAGGTAACCAAGAGATCAAAAGAAGATGGACATGGTAGAAGATGAGGTTTAGGAAATTCCTCAGTCAGAGCACAAGTACTGAGATAATAGGCTGCCACAGTCTTGTGGTGAGATTCAGGATGGAGACAGGGGTGCAAATATAAAAGAGAGATTTTTTTAAAATAATGCATGAAATTTGATGACTATTAGAAGTCAAGAAATGAAAGAATTTTGAACTTAATGACTAGAAAAATGGTGAGACCTTCAACAGAAGTGAAGAAAAAATCGAGGGCTAGTTGTGAAAAGTGAAGAAAAGATAATGAATCTGACTGTGGACATGTGATTTTGAGGTGATAGTAGATCCAAGCAGAAATATCTTTAAGGCCATTGGAATGTGAGATTAGAGGTCAGGACTGGAAGTAAGGCACTATCTGTATAGATATGCCAGGTGATGGTGTAGAAATACATGAAATTTCAAAGAGGCAGAGGTTAAAAGAGAAAAATCAAAAGCCCAAAACAGGGTTTCTCTGTTTGGGACAAAAGCAGGAATAGAGAAAAAGAATTGGAGGGGAAGGAAGAAAATTATAATAGAATGGAAGAGTTCAGAAGAAAATTAGAGTAGGCTTATATCATGGAATCTCAAGAGGAATATACAAATGGAAACGTTCATCAGCTCAGAGTTGAGGCTGTGGGATAATGGCTTCAGGGACTCAACAATGTGTCTTCCAGTCTACAATCTCCTCTTTGACTCATCCTCTGCACTTCCTCATTTTGGTCAGCTCCCTGTATTCGATCAAAGCATCCCTTGCCTCCAGAGGTAGTAGAGGTAAAAAGAAATAGTCAACATTTATATTTTGGATTCCTAAGTAGGTTCTAAAAACCAGTAATTTTTTTTAATTGTAAAGAGTTGTGTCCTAGAAGAACTGAGGCCTAAGATTTCTTCCAAAAAATAACCAGAGTAACATCTACTTGCCATCCTCTGAGAAGAGTTCGAGAATTACTCTCTGAGAAGAGTGGAAGAAGAAAGTCTAGTACCTAGTAGATCCCTGTGAGGGGGCTTTTCCCTGTCCTGGGGTGGGTGGAGGATAACAGCCCCAACATGTAAAACTTTGGGGATTCTATGAAGGAGACTTGCATCTGCTTTGCATCTGGAGCTTTGGAAGTGATGCACAAATGACCTGAGAGTAGTTCCTTGGTCCTCAGTGAGATGAAGGCAGTAAAACAGAGCCTGGTAGGAGCAATGGGGCACTTGCAGCCCCAGAGAGGTGAGGGCAATGGCCAGACCTTCCCTTGCTTCAGAGAATAGATTACACAAAGGAAATATCGAGTGTCCCAGAGATCTTAATTATCCTTCAAAGAGACATCTGAAGATACCAAAATAGACCATACAAATGAAAAACCAGATATAAACCTAGTGTTTGTGAGCATGAGCAATTACCAGCCACATCAGTGAATTACAGAGCTGAATTCTCTGCTCATCTCATGCCATAATGTCATAGATGGACCTCCAGCCCCTACCTCCACCCCACCTTGGGGTGAGGGGAAGAAAGGAGAGCATTCTGAACTGCATTTTGACCTCAATTACTGTATTTGCCTGAGTTGAACTCAAGTAACAAGATAAAACTTTCTGCCATTGGGTAGAAACAGGAGCTAGGGGTAGAAATTAAATTTATTTATGAGGAAATAAAGTGAGTGGCCATCTTTTGCACAGCCAAGTTTGTGTCTATGAAGCTTATATGTTCTACAAGTTGTATAAACCTGACAACTATTTTGATCCTAGAATAATTGTAATAGTCTACTTTTGATGCAATTTCAAAGTACACAAAATGCAAAAGAAAAATTAAAAATGAATCATGTCTAAGCAATATGTAACATTGCCACAGGGATATATATGAAGTTATGGGTGCCAAAGAAAAATAAACATTGTGTTCTGTCTGTGTACTTGATTTTCATTACTATTCCTTTAATGATGGCTAGGAAGGATACCAACTATAATATGTAAGATGTAAATGAGTCAAATGTCATTTGATATCTAGTCTAGGAATGTAGAGATGAAGTATTCCAGAAATAAGTCAATAAAATACTTTTGAAATTACTTGGACAAAAGATCTTGTTTTCTATCCCAAAATATCAGATCAGGGAAGAAAATGCTTTTAAAACACCATTACATTATTCCAACTGAGGGATGCAAGTGAAGTGTAGTGATGATTTAGTATAATATTTTTAAAAGCATTATGAAGAAAATCTAATTCCATTTAGTGCTCTGAATAAGTGGCATAGAATACTTATTAAGAAAAAAAATGTGCTACTTCAGTGCCAAGCATTGTCAGATTTAATCAATTTAAGATGTATGCAACCCTGTCTTTCTTAGGTACCCCAACTAGTTAACAGAGGTACAAGGGAGTGAAAATAATAAAATCTAGTTAAAGAAAACTAGTCTTTGGTCTGAACTTTCACTCCGAAGAATTCCTGAAATTCATCACTATTGTATCATCAACTGTCCCAGGAACCTCAACTCTGTTCTACCTCAGTGTTAATCCTTTACCAAACTGGGGATTTATGAGAGGTTCAGAGTGACTCTGTTCCCCACTATTTGCTCAGTAGTTCTAATTCTAGGATGCAATTATCAACTCAAATGGGTCTTTTCTCTGTATCTGATTAGTCCCTTCAAGTGCCCATTACAGAAAGCCTACAATATGCCCAGTGTGGTGGTGCATGCCTGTAAACCAGCAACCCAGGAGGCTGAGAAAGGAGGATCACAAATTCAAAGCCAGCCTCAGCAATTTAGTGATGTCCTAAGCAACTTGGCGAGATACTGTCTCAAGGTAAAAAAATAAAACAGACTGGGGATGTGGCACAGTAGGTAAGCCTCCCCTGGGTTCAATCCCTGGTATTAAAAAATAAAAAAAGGAAGGAAGGAAGGAAGGAAGGGAGGGAGGGAGGGAGGAAGAAAGAAAGAAGGAAACCTACAATACATACATATATATATATGTATTTATATACATACATAAATACATATGTATATTTATATATACATATATTAATACATATATAATCCCTATACTTCTAGGGACTTTCTTTAGTAGGCAAAATATATCAATCTTAAAATATAAAGGCATTCAAGATGGCAGACTAGAGGGAGACTGTGTTCCTTGATGTTCTGTAACTTGGGATTCAAGCAGAAGAAAATCTGTTTCTCTGTGAGGCAGTCTTTGCTGCTTATCCATCCCCTGCTGTTTACCCCATTCATCCACTGCGATCCACCCACCATCTACTAGCATATCGCCTACTTTTGGAGTACAGATCACTCACTGACAGTCACCTATAATCTGCCATTTGGTGGTTGGCTGCCTTCTGCGTACTCATCGCCTTTTACCTACTCATCACCCACCACCCGAAGTCCACCTGCCAAACATTCGCCATTAGCCTGCAGACTGCCCACAGAATGTCTGCGGACACCTGCTGCCTGCCGTTGCCTGGAAGGTCATTATCATAGCACCCACAGGTTTAGTTACACATGGCTGCCGATATTTTGGAACAATAGCCAGGATCTATAGGACTCCCAGCACGTCCAACTGTGCCCCACCTCCAGGACCCCCAGCCTGCCCACACCCCACACAGATGGCTCCTATACCAGGCCAGTACCCACACTACAGCTCCCTATTTGCCAACACTTTGGAAGCCAGAGCAGTCATCTTGGATTATCCCAGAAGTGGAAGTCGCAATCTTTAGGCTGGGCAGCTCCCATCCTGAGATGTCTGCTGAAGATAGGAAGCTCATTGTTACTGTACATCAGGCTACTGAACACTGGGAGGTTTGAATAGTTTATGACTATTATAGTGTAGATTTTTTTTTCTCATTTTTGAAAATTTCAAGTTTTTTTTAATTTTTCTCACTCACTTTTCCTTTTGTTTTCCTGTTTCCTTGGAACCTCTTTCTCCCTTTTCTCATGCTAACAACCAACTTCTTTTGATTCCACTTTCACTCTTCCTACAATTTAGTACCTCTACATCTATTTTCTTATCCCATTAACAGTTACATCCTACACCCCTCCCCATCTTCTTTGTCCACCATTAGAAACTGTAGACCTCATTGCAATCTCTTGGTTATACTTTAGATAATAATTGAGCTCATTCTCTCTGTTTATTATGACAACACTGTTAACATCTTCATAGGTCTATTTGGTTTAGGGCTGCATATTGTCTGTATTGGGCGCTGATATTATTGATCTCCCTCTTAAAGGAGAGGTTTTGAAACCTGCAGGGTCACTATAAGCCTATAGGGGGAAAACTGCAATACCCCAGATCCACACTGATAGAGGGCAAGATATATGAAAAAAATGAAAAAAAAAAGATAAAAATGGTTCCAAACAAACCAAGATTCTATATCAATAGCATCTGATGAGAGCATGGTAGAATAAATGTCAGAAGAGTTCAAAATATACATAATTAAAATGATCTGCAAAGCAAAGGAAGAGATAAGAGAGCAAATGCAGGCAATGAATGATCACTCCAATAAACATTAAAAGAGCAACTGCAGGAATAAAAGATCATTTCAATAAAGAGATAGAGATTCTCAAAAAAAATCCTTGAAATGAACAAAACAATAAACTAAATAAAAAAACTCAATAGAAAGCATCATCAACAGACTAGATCACTTGGAAGACAGAGCCTCAGACAATGAAGACAAAATATTTAATCTTGAAAATAAAGTTGCCCAAACAGAGAAGATGGTAAGAAATCATGAACAGAATCTCCAAGAACTATGGGACATCATGAAAAGGCCAAATTTAAGAATTATTGGGATTGAGGAAGGCACAGAGATACAAACCAAAGGAATGAACAACCTATTCAATGAAATAATATCAGAAAATTTCCCAAGCCTGAAGAATGAAATGGAAAATCAAATACAAGAGGCTTACAGAACACCAAATGCACAAAATCACACAACAGATTCACACCAAGGCACATTATAATGAAAATGCCTAACATACAAAATAAAGATAGGATTTTGAGGGTTGCGAGAGAAAATCATCAGATTACATATAGGGGGAAACCAATATGGATACCAGCAGATTTCTCAGCCCAGACTCTAAATGCTAGAAGGGCCTGGAACAACATATTTCAAGCTCTGAAAGAACATGGTTGCCAACCAAGAATCCAATACCCAGCAAAACTACCCTCCAGATTTGAAGATGAAATAAACTCCTTCCATGATAAGCAAAAGTTAAAAGAATTTATAAATAGAAAGTCTGCGCTACAGAACATTTTCCACAAAATATACCATGAGGAGGAAATGAAAAACAATGATGTAGGTCAGCAAAGTGGGGAACTACCTTATAGAAAAATCCATTCAAAGGAGAAACCAAAACAAGTTAAAAACAAAAAATAAGTCAAAATGACCAGGCATACAAATCATATCTCAATAATAACCCTGAACGTTAATGGCCTAAACTCATCAATCAAAAGACATAGACTGGCAGGTTGGATTAAAAAGAAAGACCCAAAAATATGCTGCCTTCAAGAGACTCATCTCATAGAAAAAGACAACCACAGACTAATGGTGAAAGGATGGGGAAAAAAACCTACCATGCCACACAGACTCAGTAAAAAAGCGGGGGTTTCCATCCTTATTTCAGATAATGTGGACTTCAAGCCAAAGTTAGTCAGAAGGGATAAAGAAGGACATTTCCTACTGCTTAAGGGAAACATAAATCAGGAAGACATAATGACTGTAAATATTTATGCCCCAAAGAACGGTGCATCCCTGTACATCAAACAAATCTTTCTCAATTCCAGGAACCAAATAGACCACAACACAATAATTCTGGGTTACTTTAACACACCGCTGTCACCATTGGATAAATCTTCCAAACAAGAACTAAACAAAGAAATCATAGAACTCAATAACACAATCAATAACCCAGACTTAATAGACATATATAGCATATTCCATCCATCAACAAGCGAATTCACTTTCTTCTTAGCAGCACATGGAACTTTCTTGAAAATAGACCATATGTTATGCCACAAAGCAGCCCTTAGTAAATGTAAAAAAATAGAGATACTACTTTGTGTTCTATCAGATCATAATGGAATGAAACTAGAAATCAATCACAAAATAAAAAACAGAAACCACTCCAACACCTGGAGACTAAATAATATGCTATTGAATGAAACATGGATAACAGAAAACATTGGGGGGAAATAAAAAAATTCTTAGAGGAAATGAGAATGAAGATACAACATATCAAAATCTCTGGGACACAGCTATCCCACTCCTCGGCCTATAACCAAAGGACTTAAAAGCAGAATACTACAAAGATGCAGCCACATAATGTTCATAGCTGCTCAATTCACAATAACCAGATTGTGGAACCAACCTAGATGCCCTTCAATTGATGAATGGATAAAGAGACTGTGGTATATTTATACAATGGAATATTACTTAGCCATAAAGAATAATAAAATTATGGCATCCATATGCAGGCAAATGGATGAAATTGGAGAATATCATGCTAAGTGAGATAAGCCAATCTCAAAAAACCAAAGGAAGAATGATCTCGCTGATAAGCAGATGATGACACATAATGGGGGGAAGGGGGGCAAGAATGGAGGAAGAAGGGACTGTATAGAGGGAAAAGAGGGGTGGGAGGGGTGGGGGGGTAGGGAAAAAATAACAGAATGAATCAAACAACATTACCCTATGTAAATGTATGATTACACAAATGGTATGCCTTTACTCCATGTACAAACAGAGAATCAACATGTATCCCATTTGTTTACAATAAAAATAAATTTTAAAAAATCTCTGGGACACTATGAAAGCAGTAGTAAGAGGAAAATTCATTTCATGGCGTGCATTCAAGAAAAGAATAAAAAGTCAACAACTAAATGACCTAACATTACAGCTCAAAACCCTAAAAAAAGGAGAACAGAACAACACCAAAAGTAGTAGAAGACAGGAAATAATTAAAATCAGAGCTGAAATCAATGAAATTTAAAAAAAGAAACAATTCAAAAAATTCACAAAACAAAAAGTTGTTTCTTTGAAAGAGTAAACAAAATAGGTAAACCCTTAGCCACAGTAACAATGAGAAGGAGAGAGGAAACTCAAATTATTAAGATTCATGATGAAAAAGGAAATATCACAACAGACACCATTGAAATACAAAATATAATTAGAAGCTACTTTGAAAATATATACTCCAACAAAATAGAAAATCTCGAAGACATCAACAAATTTTTAGAGACACATGATCCACCCAAACTGAATCAGGAGGACATGCACAATTTAAAAAGATCAATTTCAAGCCATGAAATAGAAGAAGCCATCAAAAGATGACCAACTAAGAAAAGCCGGGGACCAGATGGATTCTCAGATGAGTTCTACAAGACCTTCAAAGAATAACTCATTCCAATACTCCTCAAAGTATTCCATGAAATAGGAAAGGAGGGAACCCTTCCAAATTCATTCTAGGTCAATAGTATCACCCTAATACCAAAACCAGACAAAGACACATCAAGGAAAGAAAACTTTAGACCAATATCTCTGATAAACATAGACACAAAAATCATTAACAAAATTCTGGCAAATTTCATATAAAAATATATTAAAAAGATAGTGCAGTATAATAAAGTGGGGTTCATCCCGGGATGTAAGGCTGGTTCAACATCCAGAAATCAATAAACATATTTGATCACATCAATAGACTTAAGGTTGAGAATCATATGATTATTTCAATAGACGCAGAGAAAGCATTTGATAAAATACAACACCCCTTAATGCTCAAAACACTAGAAAAAATACTGATAGTAGGAACATTCCTTAACATTGTAATAGCTATCGATGCTAAGTCCATGGCCAACATCATTCTTAATGGAGAAAAACTGAAAGCATTTCCTCTAAAAACTGGAACAAGACAGGATGCCCTCTTTCACCACTTCTATTGAATATTGTTCTTGAAATACTAGCCAGAGCAATTAGACAGACCAAAGAAGTTAAAGGGATACAAGTAGGAAAAGAACTCAAGCTATCACTATTTGCCAACATGATTCTATATTTAGAGGGTCCAAAAAATTCCACCAGAAAATTTCAGTGGGAAATAGTAGGCCCAAATCTTCATCATGCTGGCTTAGGACTAGATTTCTTTAACAACTGATAAACAAATTCAGCAAAATAGCAGGATATAAAATCAACACACATAAGTCTAATGCATTTCTATTTGTAAGGGATGAATTCTCTAAAAGAGAAATTAGAAAAACTACTCCATTCACAATAGCCTCAAAAAAATAAAATAAAATACTTGGGAATCAATCTAACAAAAGATATGGAAGACCTTTACAATGAGAACTACGGAACACTAAAGAAAGAAACTAAAGAAAACCTTAGAAGATGGAAAGATCTCCCATGTTCTTGGATAGGCACAATTAATATTATCAAAATGGTCAAGCTTCCAAAGGTGCTATACAGATTTAATGCAATTCCAATTAAAATCCCAGTGACATTCCTCATAGAAATAGAGAAAGCAATCATGAAATTCATCTGGAAGAACAAAAGACCCAGAATAGACAAAGCAATCCTGGGCAGGAAGAGTAATGCAGGAGGTATCACAATACCAGAACTTAAACTCTACTATAGAGCAATAGTAACAAAAATGGCATGGTATTGGCACCAAAATAAACAGGTAGACCAATGGTACAGAATAGAAAACAAAGAGACAAACCCACATAAGAACAGTTATCTCATACTAGACAAAGGTGCCAAAAACACACAATGGAGAAAATAGCCTCTTCAACAAATAGTACCGGGAAAACTGGAAATCCATATGCAGTAAAATGAAATTAAATCCCTATCTCTCACCTGTACAAAACTCAACTCAAAACGGATAAAGGATCCAGGAATTAGACCTGAGACCCTTCTCCAAATAGATGGAAAAGTAGGCCCAAATATTCATCATGTTGGCTTGGGACTAGACTTCTTTAGCAAGACTCCAAGAGTGCCAGAAATAAAAGCAATAAGCAATAAATGGAATGGATTCAAACTAAAAAACTTTTCTCAGCAAAGGGAACAATCAATAATGTGAATAGAGAGCCTACAGAGTGGGAGAAAATCTTTTCCACACACACTCCAGATAGAGCACTTATCTCCAAAGTTTATAAAGAACTTAAAAAAGTTACACCAAAAATACAAAAATTCAGTCAATAAATTGGCTAAGAAAATGGGCAGACACTTCACAGAAGAGACACAGGTGATCAACAAATATATGAAAAAGTGTTCATCATCCCCAGTAATTAGAAAAATGCAAATCAAAACCACCCTAAGATTTCATGCAACTCTGATTAGAATGGCTATTATCAAGAACACAAGCCATAAGAAGTGTTGGCATGGATGTGGGGAAAAGGTACACTCATACATTGCTGGTGGACTTGCAAATTGGTGCAGCCACTCTGGAAAGCAGGATGGAGATTCCTCAGAAAACTTGCAATGGACCCACCATTTGACTCAGCTATCCCACTCCTCAGTTTTTACCCAAAGGAATTAAAATCAGCACACTACAGTAATGCAGCCACATGAGTGTTTATAGCAGCTCAATTCACAATAGCTAGCTTGTGAAACTAACCTAGATGCCCTTCAATAGATGAATGAATAAAGAAACTGTGGTACATATACACAATGGAATATTACTCAGCCATAAAGAAGAATAAAATTATGGTATTTGCTGGTAAATGGATAGAGTTAGACAATATCATGCAATCCAAAAAAACCAAAGGCCTAATGTTTTCTCTGTTAGGTGGATGATGACACATAATGGGAGTTGGTGGTGGGGGTGGGTTAAGAGAAGAATGGAGGAAAATGGGGCAGGATGGTGTGGGAAAGCAAAGATAGTGAACTGAGACAGACATGATTACCCTGTGTACTTGTATGATTACAGGAATTTTCTGAATCTACATTGTGTACAACCATAGAAATGAAAAGTTGTACCCCATTTGTGTACAATGAATCAAAATGCAGTCTGTAAAAATAAAAAAAAAATAATAATAAAATGAACTTGTTTATAAGGAAAAAAATATGAAGGCATTCCTACTGCAGAAATCCAAAAGAATATATCATCTGTGAAAGCAAATGCATGATTTACCAAAGCCTGGAAAAATTATACCTGCTGAAAGGGGCTTTGAAAATAAGACCTTCACACTTGCATCCTCTACTGGTCCAATGCCAGGAGCAAGGAGGGAGACTTAAGACCTGTGAACCTCAGGTCCATCATTAGCAAACTCTCATTTTCTCAATCTCTGTCTCACTTTCTTATTTTATTGTAAACCTCGCTGTCCATTCGACTCTCGGCGTGGAGTGTATGTTCTATATTCCTGGAAATGTTGAGTAGATTATGGGACAGTTGTCCGCCTTCCTTTACTCCAGGTCCTTTTCATTTCCTTCCCCCTAAAATTCTCTGACTTTGTGTCTCATTTTATCTAGCTACCCTACACCTTTGCTTTTCTTTTTTTCAACAAATTTTTTATTTGTTCTTTTTAGATATACATGACAATAGAGAAGACTTTGACATACATACATGGAATATGAACTATTCTAATAAGGAGCCATTCTTGTGATTGTGTATAATGTGGAGTTACACTGGTTGTGTATTCACATATGAACATAGGAAAACTAAGTCTGATTCAGTCTGCTGTCTTTCCTATTCCCATCCCCCCTTCCCTTCATTGCCCCTTTGTCTAACCCAATTAACTTTTATTCTTCCCTCCCTCTCCCTTATTATGTGTTAACATCCATATATCAGGAGAATATTCAGCGTTTAGTTTTTTGGGATTGGCTTATTTTACTTAGCATGATAATCTCCAGTTCCATCCATTTACTGGCAAATGCCATAATTCCATTCTTCTTTATGACTAATATTCCATTGTGTGTATATACCATATTTTCTAACAGGTATTTTACAGAAGAAGAAATATGAATGGTCAAAAATGTATGAAAAAATGTTCAGCATCTCTAGCAACTAGAGAAATGCAAATTAAAACTACACTGAGATTCCATCTCACTCCAGTCAGAATGGCAATTATCAAGAATATAAGCAACGATGAATGTTGGTGAGGATATGGGGGGAAAGGTACAGTCATACATTGCTGATGGGACTGCAAAATGGTGCAACCATTATGGAAAGCAGTGTGGAGATTCCTCAGAAAACTTGGAATGGAACCACCAGTTGACCCAGCTATCCCACTCCTCTGTTTATACCCAAAGGACTTAAACTCAGCATACTACAGTAAAGCAGTACTACATCAATGTTTATAGCAGTTCAATTCACAATAGCCAGATTGTGGAACCAACCTAGATGCCCTTTGTCTTTTCTTGTTGCAGTCATTCACCACATTTCAATCCTGGATCACCACCATACACCTCAACACTACTTCTTTCTGAATTCTTAGTGACTTCAAAATCTGTGTGGATGATTCTTCCAGTACTCTAACCTCTCAATTTCTATACCCACTTTATTCCATGATCTTGTCCATTACATCAGCCACTCATTTCTATGGTATGGCTGAGACCAAAAATTGCAGCCCCATTATAATTTAAAATTTTTCCATCCAACTTCCAACCACCACCAATTTTTATTAGAATTCTTTCTCCAGAGATAAGATCTCTGACAAAATCAAAACCAATAACCCATTGACTCTACTAACTTTTCATTTTCTCTCACCTCATCTAAGATTCTTGGATCCTTCTTTATTCAACTTAACTTCCATGTTCAGTTTGTGTGATTGTGTCATCATATTCTAGCATACAGTGCACATGCTTAGGTAAATCCTAATACCTATTTAAATCCAACTGTCTATCTATAACATGTTCATACCCCATATCTAATCCATTATCAAACATGTCTTCAGACTATATCCTGAATATAATTGATTTTTATCACTTCCACCATCATCTCATTCTAGATTATCATAATAGCCTCCTAACTGGTTTCTCTACTCTTGTTCCCTAGACTATATTCTCCATACAGTGACCATAGTAAATTTTTTAACATGCCAGAATATATCATTTTTAAGCTCTAAACATTCCAGTCACTTCTGTTTCACCCAGATTAAAAGCCAAAGTCCTTACAGGGAACAATTATAGCCTATGAACCAAGTTATTTGCACCAAATATATGCAGTGGTCCCTTGGTATGAATGGGGGAATTGATTCTAATCTCCCCTAGAGATACCAAAATATGCAAATGCATAAATTCCTTATATGAAATGTTTAGTATTTGCATTTATTCTGTGTACATTCTCCTGTTTATTTTAAATTATCTCTAGATTACTTAAAATACCTAAATATTATAAATAGTTGTTATACTGTATTGTTCAGGGAATAATGAAGGGGAGAATTCTGTACATGACCAACACAAAGGCAATTTTGTTTTCAAATATTTTCCATCCACACTTGGTTGAATCTGCTGTTGTGGAACCCATGGATAGGAATGCTGACTGTGTTTGTTTGATGAATGTTTATGAATAAATGAACCATTTTTTAAGTCACCCATAAGGATGACCTCTCTAAGATGTCCTTCCTGCAAAGTTAAGAGCTCTAGGTTCAAAATGGACACTTAACATACTCTCCAGGACACTGAAGGATAACTTCTAAATTTGACTTGAACTCTGTGAAGTATTCAAGTGAAATAACCAAGTGTTGGTTATTTTTATAACCCTATTACTTAACACCATGTCTGATTCAGAGTCAACACTCATATATTTGCTGTTTATACTGAAAAGTTTCATATGAGGGGGAAGAAGAATATATGTAGAATTAACAAACTGCTCAGAGTGGTTTGAGAAGTTCCTTAACCTATATAAAATAAATGAATACCTGCTGCTACTCATCCTAAAGGACAGTATGATTATCTCTTATCTGGGAAAGAGTTTCAACAGAAATTAACATCGTCAATTTAAAGTGCCAACTCTTAGGAGTTTTCAGTTGGGATCCATGTCTGAAATTCCAGTTTGCCTTCTCTGTCCTTGATATTTTAATCTACACAGTGCTTCTTTTCCAGTTGGCAGGACAACATAAACTTTCTGTACTTCACTGTCAATAGCCTTAGAGTATCACTGCCTACTTCTTTGGGATAAGCTGTAGGACTCTCCCAAGTAAATTTTCTTTGTCACAGAGCTGTATTTTAAGTCAAACCATACTCAATGAATTCCTCTCAAAGGCATTGGAATCTAATCCAGGTGTTTTTGTGCGATATAGTAATAAAGAGACTAAAAGGAATTTCATTTTACTTTGTAAAATACAAAAATATATATTTAGGTAGATACTTTCTGGAAGGAAAAATTAAGGCACTATTCATAGTAGTTACCCTTTAGCAATGGGATAAAGTGCTAGTGTGGAGGGTAAAAAAAGTAGAAATTTCCTTTTCACTTCTACACCTTTTAAAAGTTTCAAATCCTTGAGTCTATTAATATTTAATCCTTGAGTCTGTTAATATTTCGTTCAAAAACATTTATCAAACACCTAATGCAGATACGGTGTCTACTTAGCTCAACCAAACATGACTGTCATTCCACAGAAAATATGACTTCATGTATTTCAACAATGAGAATTAACTTTCCTGTACATGGATATTGGAATGAATGAGATAGCAGGAAGAAATCTCAAAAGGGATTTCAGCTCAAAGAACAAGGTCATAAATTCAATTTAGCATAAGTTCTAGCAAACAATTGAGACTCCAGTGCTCCTGAATATGGGACCTGGCTTGAATTTCTTCATCCATCACAGATATGAAAGGTCGGGCTAACTTCTAGTTGTGCTAGACCACATGCAGGCTTTGTCTTTGTACGAGCTAAATGAAGAAAGAGGCCACTTGACGCTCCAAACCCTGCTACTGCACCCTGTTCAGCTCTCCTGGGAGTTTTCACCTCCTGCAGATTCCCAACACACAGCTGAATTTGCACTTTTCTTTGCTCCTAGAAAGGGAAAAAGAAATCAAACTCTTATCCTTGGTGACATTTCCCACTAATACACACACACAGAACCTCACATGACCTCAAAATTGTTCCTCCCAGTCAACAGTGGTTATTTAAGCTTCCCAATGGTTATGCCCTTGCAACTGGATCTTCTCTCTTTCTAGAGCCCCAGCCCAGAGTTCTTTTCAAATTGGAAAGAAATGGCCTATTTTATGTATTTTGAAAATAGCTTAAAGGAAAAAAAGCAGTATTAATCTTTTTAGAAACTCTGCAAGTACACTTTGCTTCTGTCTTGGCGTGTCCAATGACCCCATTCAAGCCTCTGCACAATAATACTAAAGGTTCAGTGTTCACTGAGCCCTGGCCCAAGTGCTTCACATTTATTAATTCCTTGAATACTCACAACTCAACTCTCTAAGGTATTGTATTCCCATCGTTGAGATGAGGAAATTAAGGCTTTGAGAGTTTAAGTAACTCTCCAAAGAGTTTAAGTAACTTAAGTAAGTAAGCTATAAAAGGACAGAACCAGATGATTTAAGCTCCCACAGGTAGACTATATAGAGCCTGTTGTTTGTCTTTGCCTTGCTGAAGATTGAACTTAGGGCCTCATATACACTAGGCAAATGGCCTACCACTGAGCTATATCCCCAGCCCAAGACTTCTCCCTTAACAGCTGTGTTAAGCTGCCTCTTTTCATTCAAAACTTAAAAATGATTTTCTGTGAATAAAAAATGAAGAAGTGGATTTTAACCTAGTTCCTGATAAGTCTTTCAAAGTAAGATGTTGGCTAGCTAATTTTTATTCCTTCTTGGTTACAATATTCTGCATAGGAGTATCAAGCTATAGCATTCTAGTGAAAAACAGAAGCAATGGCTAAGGAATGGCCTCAATGTAAATTAGTGATAGGTATGCAGGGCAAAGAACTAAAAGTAACAGCATTTTTTGCTGTTTTTGATTGGGGCCATGTAATTTCCTGAGTTCTCTGCAAGTCACTGGCTAAACACTGAATACCCACAATGGAAGGAGGACATCTTTATACTGGACAGATTTTCAGTTTAGTAGAGGGGATACAGAGGTAAACTGATAATTTCAATAAAATATGGTAAGTACCTCAAATGTTCAGACTTGAGAACTTAGCCTAAGGAGTTCTTAGACAGCCTCTTGGTGGAAAAAAAATGCAAATGCCTGAGTTGAATCTTCAAAGGATTATTTTAAAATTCCAGGTATATGAGCAAAAGCAAAGAACTGTGAGATAGCAGTGTGTGTGCCTGTGTGTGTGTGTGTGTGTGTGTGTGTGTGTGTAAAGTAGATTGTATAAGGCATTTTTGACCACTGTAAAATACTTTTGACTTTTTGTCTGAATGCAATGAGAAGCCACTGGAGGGTTTTGAGTAAGGAATGACGTGATTAGATTTAATAACTAATTAGATCACTCTAGCTGCTGAGTTGATAGAGATGGGCAGCAAGAGATGGAGGTAGGGTGACCCATCAGGAGACTATTGCACTAATGTAGTTGAGAGATGGGGGATCCTAGGACCAGGATATAGTACTATATGGTGGAGAGAAGTGATTAGATTCTGCATATATTTTGAAGCTATAGTCAATGTGGGGGACAAAACAACAGAGAAGAGTAAGGATGACTCAAAGCTTTTAGCCTAAATAACCAAAAGGACTGAGTAACCATTCACTGAGGTATTAGTCCTTTTCTGTTGCTGGTGTATTAGTCCATTTTCTGTTAATCATAACACAATACCACAGAGTAGGCGCATGATAAAGAAAATAATTTGGGGGGGTGGTTATGGTTCTGGAGGTCCCGGGCCAAGGGGCTGCATCTAGTGATAGCCTTCTTGCTGCCAGAATACCCAAGAAGAGCAGGCATCACATGGTAAGAGACAGGAGCATGCACATGTGTGTGTCCTCTCCTCTTTCTCTTTGTACAAAACCAACGTAGTCAATCATGGGAACTCCACCTTAATGACCTTATATATTCCTAAATGACCTTAAAGGAAGCAACTTATGGCTTCTCTTTCACCAACTTCACTACCTTTGTGCTTTGGAGTCATTACTAAGTAAAATAAAGGTCACTTGAACAGCAGCACTGCCATACTGACAGTTCTTCTGAAAACCCAGAAGGCTACCAAAGGTCCTGCCTCTAAACACTATGGGTAGATTAAATGTCCATCTTCTCGATGGGGATTAAACTCCAACATGAGTTTTGGAGGGACAGACTATATTTAAACTGTAACAGTAAAGAGGATTTTACAAAGGTGTGAGGGAGGGAAAATGATCAGGAATTTGGCTTTGGAGTACCAATTAGACTTCAGATTGGAATTATCATTATACAGAAGAGTTTCTGTAGTTTGAGTAAAGGTCTAGACTGGGGAGACTAGTTGAGACTAGTTGAGAGAGGATATACATGGCATATAAAGACATGAGACTGGATGAGATCATAAAGGGAGTGATTCACAGAGACCAAGAAGGGGTCCAAGGGCTAAATCCTGGTACCCTCCACAACTAAGCACCAGAGAGATGAAGAGAAATCAACAAAAATAAAGGAGTGGTAGGAAAATTGGGATATATTATTCTGTCAGCTCTAAGTTCCTTTTTTTCAGAACTGAAGATTGAATCCAAGGGTGTTTTCCTACCAAGCTACATCTCCAACCCTTTTAAGCTTTATTTGGAGTCAGGTTCTCACTAAGTTTCCCAGGCTGATGTTGAAATTACCATCCTCCTGCCTCAGCCTCCTGAATAGCTGCGATTACAGGTGTGTGCCGGTATGCCCAGTTTCATTGCTAATTTTAATATTTTACATTCATATGATTAATATTGTTGATAATGTGAATCAACAACTTATTCTGGATTCCATCTGATTTTTCCCACCTCCTTTTAAGGATCCATACATCCTTTATCCCAAGTATGACAAACACAGGTGAGATAGAATCTCTAAATAAGAAGTATTTAGTACTCATAGATGAGTGAAGATGAGGTACTAAGGACATAGAATATTCGAATTGTCAAGGGTTTGTGAACATAAAGAAGTTTGATTGGTATAGTTGGTGTGGAGCAGATACTCATTGTAGGCACAGATAGAAGAAATATGGGAGCAATATCAAAATTGTGAGCATACATGATTAATCATGGAGATTAGAACTAAGAAAACTCAGTTAAAAAACCATGAATGTCTAATTTGCACAATGAAAGATCTCTACATCAATAGTCTCCCCTTATTCATGGGGGATACATTCCAAGACCACGATGTATGCCAGAAGCTACATGTAGTACTATGTTTTTTCCTATACACACATAGCCATGCTAAAGTTTAATTTATTAATTAGTCACAGATTAACAACAATAATTTACCATAGATCTTAGCAACCTTAACATACAATTTTTTTTATTAAGTTGAGAACTTTCATCTTTTCACTTAGAGGAAGCAACTTATGGCTTCTCTTTCACCAGCTTTACTATCTTTGTTCTTTGGAGCCATTACTAAGTAAAATGAGGGTCACTTGGATAGCAGCACTGTCATACTGACAGTCCTTCTGAAAACCCAGAAGGCTACTAAGTGGTTAATGGGGCACAGTGCACACAACGTGGACACAATTGTCAAGGAATAATTCACAACCTGAGCAGGAAGGAGCAGGAACATGCAAAATTTCATCACACTTCTCAGAATGGCATACAATTTAGAACTTACCAGTTACTTACTTCTGGAATTTTCTATTCAATATTTCAGACCACAGTTGCCCTCAGGTAACTGAAACCATAAAAAAGCAAAGCCACAGATGTGAAGGGACAGGAAATGTCTGAGGCATTACAACTTTTCAGTTTTCATACCAATGGTTGTAGTTGTGTTTGTGCGTTAGTGTCATTCTGAATTTGAAAGTTTAAGAGTTTTTTTTAATTGATTTTTTGAAAATATATGTTGGTAGAAATCTTTCTGGTATGGAGAAAAGCTATGAATAAATAAGAAAAATAAATTACCAAAACCAGAAAATCTCAGTACTGTTTGCTATTTGTATATTTATAGAACTAGTAAATGATGCTATTTTAAGAATACTTTCTTGGTGTCTATGACAATTTTCATAAATGGTCTATGTTTTCTCTATACCTTTTCCATCTAAACATCTACTTATCTCTTTAATGGGAATAAAAGTAATTTTTTGATGTTTCAGGACAAAATATTCCTACTTATTTGGAAAAAAGAGGAACTGGGAGCTAAAAATAATCTAACTGGCTACCTCTGAGGAGTAAATAAATTCTCAATTCTCCATTTTCATTGTTTAAAAGACAAGTCTAAAGAATTGCATTGGTTCTAAAGTTAGTTTTCTCATTTTGTTCTCATTTTTTTCCCTAAGGTTCATTGACAAAATATATTTTAGTTTAAGAGACTCTGCAAAGTAATGTCAACAACAAGTAGAATTTAACCCTCTGTGGTTTTTTGGTAACCATAGGTTATCCATAATAAATAGTAGAATTGTCTGTGGCTAAGAGATTTATTTGGACTTATCAAGAAAAGCAAATAGTCTACAGGGGCCAGAGATTCTGATTTCCCTGTTATAGAAAAAGTAAGAAAGCTAGTGATGATATTAATGGTAATGACCAATGCCTAGCATTATTTGTGTACCAGGGACTGTACCTGACCCCTATATGTATCATTTCTAATTATCATCATAATTCAACAGGCCAGCTCTTATTTTATCTTTTCTAAAGATAAAAGAAATTGAGGCAGAGAGATTAAGCAATGTGCCCAAGATCACATAACTATTAAGTAACATCTGAGAAGCAAGGATGCTCTATTTCATATCTAGATATTTTCTGTCAGATGCTTTTTCTGCATCACATAACTGTTACAATGTATTACTTCATAAAAGAGAAACATTTAGATTTTTTTATACAATGATTTAACTCAAAAATAATATATAGTAAGTCAGACTTGAAACCTAGGAATACAAAGTTAATGTAAATATTTTCTTTTGTTTACAATTATTTTACATTCTGAAAAACCAGAAGGCTACTAAGTGGTTAATGGGGCACAGTGCACACAACGTGGACACAATTGTCAGAGGAATAATTCACAACCTGAGCAGGAAGAAGCAGGAACATGCAAAATTTCATCACACTTCTCAGAATGGCATACAATTTAACCCTCTGTGATTTTTTGTCTCAGTATGGGTGAGTGGGGGACCCACCAGACTCCCCTGATGGGGTGCCCAGATTCCAAAAATTCTCCTGTCACTGGTGGTACCTTGAAAGACTGGCCCTACTCAGTTGGAGGATCCCTATTTTGCATGATTCTACATCCTTTCACAAGGGGGCTTCTTCACCTCATGCTGCAGCAATTCTCAGCAAGCCTGTGTGCCTTCTCATCTCGTGGACTCTATGGCACAGGTGAGGCCAACCTGCTCACAGGTGTCTGCTGTGTCTCATGGGAGTACTGAATTTGTAGGAAGGAAGCATTCGAGTGGAAGAGGAGATAATCCCTAATCTCCAAGTTGCCACCTTTCTTATCTTTCTCACTAGTAAAGATCATCAACTCAATTTGGTCCCTTTCACCTGGAAATAAGTCATAAAAGTCTCTTATCAAGAACAAGGCTTTAAAGAAAATCTAGCATTAGAGAATTCAATAATTTTATTCTCAATAAGGTATTATCTTTTGTAAACCTTGCACTATTTGTAATCTTCTCTAGCAAGAAAAGTTCTCAATACTTTACAAAATCCTGTCAGTCATCCAAAATGTTGCCAAGACATTTAGGTTTCAAGATATTTTATTCCTTCTATTCTAATTCTTAATTTAACTGTGGTTTTGGTTTTGCTGTTATTGTTTATTTCTCTGTAATGAGGTTCCCCTTATTATTAATGAGAGTTTGAATATTTATAAAATTAACACCTTCAGATTATTGCTATTGCTATTGTTATTTAAGGATAATTTTAATCAGATGTTCTTTGTACAAAACATAGTTTTTCACAACACAAGCAAACAATGATAAAGTTCAGGCCTAAAAGGGTTTTGACATCAGTTCCTACAAATCTCTTATTTTTCAAATAAGAAAACTCAAACTTGAGGCCCACTTTATATTGCTAGTAATTAGCACCATTTGGTCAGGATTCCCTAACCCTTCAGAGCACTTATTGAATCATTTGTGTAATCATTAATGTATAATCTGACTTTCTCCACCCCAGACACACACACACACACAAAAAAACTGAACTCTGACAGGTTCAGGACTATCTGTTTGTTCTCTGCCACATCATCAACACCTAACACAAGCTCTTGAACATTATACGTGCTTAATAAAAATTTGTTAAATAAACAAATGAATGAATGGGTGAATGGACTCAACAAAATATGTGCAAATTCACCCATGATTGGGACACCAGTGTTGGTTTGGGAGCTATAAAGGTGAATAAGAGAGGGTACAGAAGACAGGCAGACACAGAAACCTAGGGCTACAAAACCCCGGAGGAATAATTCACTCTGGAAATGGTATTTTGCTGCTCCTGGATCATCAACTCAGTTTGGTTTCTTTCACCTGGGAACAAACCAGAAACCCCTAGGTAATATGAAAGCCTCATCCTGGAGTTCTTCATCACCTCCAGCAAGACCTTGGACATAGAGCTCCACTCAAGACCAGGTGCACCATTTCCCCCTAGACCACAGCATACTGCATTTCTGTTCTGTTTTATTCTAGAAGAGTGGCTCATAGTAAGTTAAAAATATACCACTGTGTCCACAATTTCAGCAGATGACTCACAGTTCAAATCACATGAAGGGAAATAATTATAAGTCATCTGTGAACTTATTGGTTCCAGAATAATTTAAGGCACTATCCTGCCTGGTTCAATGAAGACACTGGAGGAATCTTCTTCAAATGTGGTCCATAATCATGTGTAAAATTGATTTCCAGTCTCCTTAGGATCCTTCTGATATTGCTAGGTGGTACTGCAAAGCTGAGGAGTTCCATAATAGTCAGATTGAATTCTTTTTTCCCATCTATGAGGGCACCAGGGGAAAGAAATGAGATTCCTTCTCCCCCATGTTCACATTCAAACTTCCAGTCACTAGGAGTCAGAATTGGCAAATAAAACAGTACTTTGAGCTCTTACTAGCTAGCCACTACACAAATTATTACATGTTCTAACCACTAGTGAGAAAGTGACAAGTGCCACCAAAGAAGGATAAACACTCCCCAGGGCACAAGTTGAACTCATTAGATTAGATCACTGTCCTGTCTTCCAGAAGGGTCCCAGACTGGTAACTCTCCCATATGGGTAAGGTAAGGGTGAAGATGCAGCTGTTGATATAGTTGTAGTGGAAATAGAAATGGCTTTATAGAATTAGATCATCAGTTCTCTCACATTATCGTGGGTCAAATATTTCAAAGTGATTTCTTCATATAGAAATTGAGAAATGAGCTATGACCATCAGGAGACTGTTATCCATGGGATAATATAGGACTTTTGTATAGAATAATTTAGAATGCAGTTAAATAAAAAATTAGGTAATAAGAAAAATAGCATGTCATATCCTAAAGAATGCAGCAGAGATGTTTAAAACTCTTTTGCTATTAATAGCAATTTAAAATATTCTAAAGAACTGGAAAAGTAAAGAATTAAAATTCTATGGCAGTCTCAACAACAAGAAGAGGGGATATTTTTGCTATATAGTTTGTTTTAGCTGGCAGAGACAAAATGGCCAAGATTTTGAAGTTGAACATACAGAAGTGCTAAATCAAATGTATAGAGTTTTATAACTCCTATTAACGACCAATGTAGAAATAATATAAGAAGGCAAACAAAAAGAGTGTATTGACTTCATTGCATGGAGTACAGAAGTGTAACTGTGAATTGGGATTAAGAAGATAGAGTTGCTCACAGTTTTTTTTTTTTGTACATACTTGTATACATCAAGATATATACATATTCATGATAATGGGGAATGGAGATTCCTTCAAAAGAATGAGCAGTTGGTGATAGCATTGTACATGTAAAATTATCAGCACTATCATTGGTTTGATGCCAGTACCACTGGTCCCTGTCTGTTGTCGATGGCTACTATGAAAGTGGTGAGAGCTCATAGAATCATACTAACCTGTTTGAGAACCCAGGCACTTCACAGAGATCAGTGAACTTTACCAGTATTCGCACAAACACAAACAAACACAAAAAAATGAAGTTATTTTAATAAGAATAATTTAATTCATTTAAATTCTCAAGTTTTTTAAAAGCAAATTGTTGACATGGAAAATATTTCTTATTTATCAAGATTCATCGTATTTATTGGTTGAATGATCTAATGGCATATGAAGCAAATGAGAGAGATTACCAGTGAAATCATTCTTTCTTCAGTAATTAAAACATTTCCAAGCTCTAGAGATTCACATCTTTTCAGGAAAACAACACTTTGGAGAGAGGGTTCAAAGAAAGGTAAGCCAACAAATATATGTTTACCAAGAACCAGGGTGACAACTAAAGCTTTAAAATGCCCAGTTCAAAGTCATTCATAAGGACTTAACATTAGTGAGTTTTTATGTCTGGTTCATTATCACCATTTCTAATTTATTTAAAACACAGAATCAGTTTCATGAAGAGAACTAGAAGAAAATGTGGTGAAGGAGAAGCAGCAAGCACACTCTAAGGGTTGGATATGGGAAAGGCTGATCATTGCTTTTCCACACTCCATTCATTTCATTTCAGAGTTGAGTGCACCACCATATCCTCCTCAAGCTCAAATGACAAATAGATGCCACAGTTATAATGTTTTTTGATGCATAGATATTATCACTCTCACTCTAGTGCTCCATGTACCTGTCTCTTAAAAATATAATTTTTTAAAAAGGTTGAACAAAACTACAAGAATTTATGAGAGCAGTTATTTCATGGTGCAGAGACCAAAGAAATCTTTATGATGAAGATTATTTTTCATCAAGATCCTTGAAGCAGGAGCCAGACACAGTGGCACATGCCTGTAATCCCAGTGGCACGGGAGGCTGAGGCAGGAGGATTGTAAGATGAAAGCCAGTCTCAGCAACTGCAAGGCACTAAGCAACTCAGTGAGACCCTGTCTCTAAATAAAATACAACATAGGACTGGGGATGTGGCTCAGTGGTTGAGTGCCCCTGAGTTCAATCCCTAGGATAAAAAAAAAAAAAAAAAAAAAAAATCCTTGAAGCAGGAAGATATTTAGCCGTTCAGAATAGGCAGTATAATTTAGGAGAGAGTTGAACCCAAGCAAAGACAAGGAAGCAACGAGCAAGGAACAAATCAATCTAACTTGGGCTTACAGTATAAGAAAGGGAAGAAGAGATAATCATGATGAGAGTTTTCAATTGGGGGTCAGAATAAGACATTCAGGATGCAATGAACTAGAGAATTCCAATTCACTCCAATGAATTTGGAGACAGAATTTAGGATAAGTTTCAACTCTGCACTTATCAACTTATTAACCCTCATAATAGCTCAATGAATTAAGGATTAAAATGTCAATTTTTAAAGAGAGAAAATGAGGTTTTCGAGTTGGTTAATAACATGTGTATATAAGATACCTGGATAGAAAGTGACAAAGCTGGAGATTATGACCCCACAGCATATGCTCTTTCCACTCTGCTACATTGACCCTGTTGTATTGGCATCTTTAGTTTAGTAGCCTTTCCCTCTGGGCATTCTGTCATATGACTGTGTCTTTGCTTCCCAAAAACATAGCACATGCTTGGCATATAGCATGTGATCAATAAGTGTCAGCTGAATGAAAGAATGAAAACCTAGCAACCCGTTGTCATGATAGAACTGGAGCACAGGAGCAAGACCAGGATTTAAGATATTCAAGTCAGAAAGCCTTCTGCTGAGATGTCACTGGTGTAGCCGCAGATAGAAGAGTTGAAAGACATTTGCCACAAATTTAAAGAGAGTTTATCGAATACTTGGACTTCAAGCTGAGCACAAGGGTACTTCCTCTTTCCATTCTTACCAAATGCTAGTTATCAACCTCAAAGAGGTCAGGATTATTGTCCCAAAAAGTCACCAGGGGCCACATTGAAGAAAGAACTTCTTTTGAAAGTGTTCGCTCAGAATAACAGAGATACACAAAAACTACCTCTTCTCCTTTCATATAGTTAACTCCAACAATGGAACTTCCAACATTTTATTAGCATAAAATAATCACAAATAACATGCTGATTTCTGAAAATTACAAAACGAGTGTGTTTTGGAAGGTCAGAGGGCCACAATCCAAAATTTCCTTAAAAGGAACATCCATGTCTTTGTGATATATCTTCTGGAGATAATAGAATCAATGATCTCTGGTAATCTGTTTGGAGCTTGTAACTTGAAAATAGATTACTTGATGAGCACTTTTGTTTTGCTCTGAGATGGAAATGTAGCTGTGGTCAAGTTTTTTCAACAGGCATAAAAAAGATCATAACAACATTTTCTGTCCTGTTGTCCTGTGATTCTGTAAAATTTAGTGACCAGGGACAGCTGGATGGGAAAAATATTCATCACCTAGCACCAATTATCAGGGATTAGTAGACATTCTTTGTTTGATTGATTTAAATTGTCTCCTGTTTGCTAGCTACAGGCATTAGAGATAATAGTGAAGGCAATTCAAATGCTCAAGCATCAAATTACAGTCACAAAAGAGAATCTTGTGTCTCTAACTTGGTACAATTAATTCCCCCCTCTTTAGTCAATGCTGATGAGGTTTGAAAATTAGAAAATAATAGAGCAAATAAATTTGAAAATATAAAGCATACCAAGCAATGGGCCATGAATGCTCACAGACAGAAGTAATAAATTTATTTTAAATTGCTTAAATCATCATTTTGGAGTATTTATTATATACATGACATATGATAAGTTTCATAAGGGTACAATCATGAAGAAACATTTTGGGAGCTGGGTCAGATAATATAAACAAAGGTACATAAATAAGGCACAAGGTAGAAGACATGTACAAGTAATATTCTAAAGAGGACAAAGGAAGAAATTGCTTAAATCCTTTGGGCTAAATAAAGATAGTTCTTATGGAGAAGTTTGCCTTTAAGTGGGGCCTTGAAGGTTGGAAATATTTCACTAGGTGGAGAACAGAAGAAACTATTATAAGCTGAGAGAATCAAGTACAGACTTAGAAGCAAAAAAGTACAGGATACGTGGCTTGCATATAAGTGGTATAGTGAAAGATGTACCTAGTAAGGTAAACTGGAAGGAGATTATGGAGAGCCTGAAACTTCGTGCTAAAAAATTAGCAGTTTATTCTCTATACCAGTTCCCATCCATCTTTCTGTGATGATGGGAATGTTCTATATCTGTACTATCGAATATAGTAGCCACTGGGTGTATGTGACCATTGAGTACTTAAATGTGGCTAATTCTACTAAGAAACTAACATTTTAATTTATTTAAATTTAATTTATTTAAATACAAATATTCACAGGTGGCTAGTGGGTACCATATTGAATGGACAGTGCAGATAATGGTGGTCATTTCCATTTTTGCACAGGAGAGTGACATGATTAGAAAAGTGCTTTAGTATTAGTTTTGCTTCATGCCAATGAAAATTTTGATGTATTTGGGGGATAGTTCCCTGTAAATTACCTGCTCCTTATGTAACTCCATTAAATCTTTAGTTTTATGATTTCATCTAGTTAGGAAAACAGTGTGAAAGTTAATTGTATTGCAGAACAATTAATAGAAGAAATGTAGTTAAATAGCCTAGATAAAAACAGGAGCAGATGGTAAATTCTGGTAAATTTTAAAATTTTCTAGCACACCAATATAAATGACTTGTGACTGTTGAGAAATAACACATTTTATTCCTTGGATGGAAAGATTATATCTTACTCATCCTAGGCTGATTAATGTATGCATTACTAATACATTGTTCACAAGACATACAGTAAAGACATAAAAATAAGCCATGTAAACACTCAAAAGGGCATGCTGATTCTGAAATATATGTGAGATTTAGAAATTTCAGACCTCTAGGTTCATAGAATTGTTATTTGTTGATAATGATAAAAAGGAATAAAAACTCACAATGTGTTGTTTTCTGTGAAAATAAATTTTTTAAAAAATTCATCTCATGTGCTTGCTTTTCTCTGACACTTCTATGGAACTTAAAAAAAAAGCCTTTACTTAAAAGCATATGGCAGAATATTTATGTAAATCAAAATGAAAATGCTTCTCTATATTTTACCTGCAACTTTGAAATTGAGAAATTTCTTGGAATTCAAGTTGATGCCTTATTTACATCTGTAGTAGGCAAAATAGGCTGACCTGTTGACTAAGGTAGACTAGATTTGTTGGAATTACAGATTTCCCACTGACAGGTAAAATATTTATGCCAAAGGATGCACATTGAAATTCTAATCAATTTGCAAATATGTCCAAAAGCAAGAGGAAATACCTCTCTTCAACTTGCACAAGAGGTTGCCCAACATGTAGGCCAAATCTAACATGCAAGTTAACTTCGTAGCTCATAACTGCCATAAACCAAAGGCTGTGGATGAAAATAGAGAGATGTGGTCAGTAAGCAGTATGTGCCAGGCCCCCTTCAGAGCAAGTTGTCCCTGTTGCTTTTCTGGGTTGCACAGAGTTCCTTACTGTGTATCTATTTTCCTGAGTTAGTAAACTGCTTGAGGCCAGTTGTCTCCACACTATCTTCAGGCCAAAAACCATGAAGTCATCCTTGATATTTTCTCTTTCTCTCATATGCCACACCTCATCTGTCAAGAAATCCTGTTTATTTCATCTTATTCTATGTAGCTAGAGTCTAATCAGTTCTCACTGCCTCTGCTGCCAGTGTCCCCGTCCACGCCTCTGCCATCTCTCTCCTAAGTCACAAGAGAGTCCCAACTATTCTCCCAGCCCCAACCTTTGTTCTCCTACCTATTCCCAAACCAACAGAGAGATGATCCTTTTAAAATGTAAGTCAGCTTATGTTAGTCTTGGCTCAAAATTCTTCACTAATTTCTGGATTAATTCAGAGTAAAATCCAAGAATGTGCAGTGGTTTACAAGTTCCTGAATGACTTGGCTCCATTCCTTTCTGCTCTTCTCTCCCCATCCCCACTCCTGCTACCTGAGCCTCCTTGCTGTTGCCAGAACATGCCAGAAATATCCACCCTAGGATATTTGAACTGACTGTTCCCTCAGCTCCTCAAATCTTTGCTGGAAAGTCACCTTCTCAATAGGCTTTCACTGTCTACCCTATTTAAAACTGTAACCAGCAATCTGATCCTCCTCCACTTTTTCTTCTATGGTATTTATCACTTCCGGACAACCATATGACATACTAACTTGTGACATCTTTTGCTTATAATCTCCTTCTACATAGGTGCTCTAGGCATGTGTTTTTTCACCTTGTTCCTGGCGCCACAGCAGGTACATATTGGGTGCCTGGCACATAGTAGGTGATCAAGAAATATCTATTGACAAAATGAATACTATTATCAGGAAACACTATTTTTCTTGTGACTTGTGTAGCTTGTGTATTTATAAAATATTATGTTTCTAGATATTAGGAGGACATTGTTTGAACTAGATTTCCTCAGCTCCTAAAGATACTCCCAATAAATAAATAAAAATAAAGATACATACATTTGGACTCCTTATAAGTGGCATTAATTCTTTCAAGTCATCATGGTGTAATTTTAAGACTCAATATGTTTGTTTTTCAAGAGATTAGAATACTTAGTTTTTCCTGGTAGAGTAAGTTCTAAATTTCCTTGGCTGAGTCTTAAGCATTCTATAGTTAGAGACATAGATATGGGCCAAGCATTGTCCAAAGCACTAGGAATATAAAGATTTCTAGGACATGACCATTGCCTATGAGGAGCTAGAAGCAGTGAGAGGGACTGTAAATTAAAAATTACCAACACAAAATATGTTTATAGCATCAATTTGATCCTAAATGCAATAATAAAGTCCCCAAAATAGCAAATAATTTTGAGAATTATTCATTAAATGATAAACTAGCATGGAACAGTTAGGACAAAAAAGAATGAAATGAAAGGAGTGAAATGGTCTTGGGTCTGAATCCCATACCTCACCACCTTTTGTTCTTAATGAGTAACTCCTTATTAAGTATGGTATACATACAGAAAAACATAGTACCTATTTGTACAGCTGAATGAGTTTTCACAATATTAGCAACCCATAAGACCTTCCCCCAAATCAAAGAAGAAACTATAAATTTTATATTCCCCCAAATCTCCTTGAGTTCCCTCACTGTCACTTCTCTTCCCTATGGATAACCACTGTCCTGATTCTTTTCTCCCCCACCACTGGGGACTGGAGATTAAACCAGTGACTCTCTGAGCTACATCCCCAGTCCATTTTATTTTTGCTTAGTTGCTGAGGGTCTCGCTAAGTTGCTGAGATTGGCCTGGAATTTACAGTCCTTCTGCCTCAGGCTCCCAAGTTGCTGAGATTACAGGTGTGCACTCTCATGCCTGACCATTTTCCTGATTTCTAAGGACAGTTTAGTTTTGCCTATTTTTTGGACTTAGTGTAAATAGAACCATAGAACATGTATCAACTGTGTCTGATGCTTACTCACTATGGTATTTGTGAACCTCATCCATATTGTAACATGTCATTGTAGACTGTTGATTCTCATTGCTTACAGCACTGTATTTTGTGAGTATAATACAGCTTTATATAGTCTATAATTGATGACCATTAGGGTAGTTTCCAGGTTGGAGTTATTCCAAACACTGTTCTGTGAAGGATATCATACATATTTTTTGGTAAATATAAATATATATATTTAGCTTTTATAGTTATTTACTAATACTTTTCCAGAGTGGTTGTACAAATCAACATTTCCTCAGATGTGTATGTGACTCTGATTGCTCTACAGTCTAACTTTGGTAATCACTGTCTTTTTCCAATATAACCATTTTGGTGGGTAGACATTGGTATCATCTTATGATATTAGTTTTCATTTTATGTGATGACTCATAAAATTATTACTTATCATTTATTTGTTGGTCATTTGAATTTAGAGTGGGATATCATCTTTTGTGAAGTGTCTGCTTAAGTCTTTTATTTTTCTATTGGACCACATGTTTCTTAATGATTTGTAGAAGTTCTTCATATGTTTGATTCCTTCATGGAATACATGTATTAAAAATATTCCAACCCTCCTGCCTTTCATTATCTTAATTGTCTTTTAAGGAACAGAAGTTTTTCCTCTTAATACAGTTCAATTTATCATCTTTTCATTATTAACACTTTTTAAATTATTATTATTGTATACAAATGGGATACATGTTGTTTCTCTATTTGTACATGGAGTCAAGGCATACCATTTGTGTAATCATACGTTTACATAGGGCAATGATGTTTGATTCATTACTTTTTTTCCCTTCCCCCCACCCCTCCCACCCCTTTTTTCCCTCTATAAGTCCTTCTTTCCTTCTTTCTTACCACACTCCTTATCCCTAACCCTAAACCTAATGCTAAACCTAATGCTAACCCCTCCCACCCCCCATTATATGTCCTCATCCGCTTATCAGCGAGATCATTCGTCCTTTAGTTTTTTGAGATTGGCTTATCTCACTTAGCATGATATTCTCCAATTTCATCCATTTGCCTGCAAATGCCATAATTTTATCATTATTCATTGTGAAGTAATATTCCATTGTATATATATACCACAGTTTCTTTATCCATTCATCAACTGAAGGGCATCTAGGTTGGTTCCACAATCTGGCTATGGTGAATTGAGCAGCAATGAACATTGATGTGGCTGTATCTCTGTAGTATGCTGATTTTAAGTCCTTTGGGTATAGGCCAAGGAGTGAGATAGCTGGGTCAAATGGTGTTTCCATTCCAAGCTTTCTGAGGAATCTCCATACTGCTTTCCAGAGTGGCTGCACTAATTTGCAACCCCACCAGCAATGTATGAGTGTACCTTTTTCCCCACATCCTCGCCAACACCTGTTGTTGCTTGTGTTCTTGATAATAGCCATTCTAATTGGGGTGAGATGAAATCTTAGGGTAGTTTTCATTTGCATTTCCCTTATTACTAGGGATGTTGAACATTTTTTCATATATCTGTTGATTGCTTGTACATCTTCTTCTGTGAAGTGTCTGTTCATTTCCTTAGCCCATTTGTTGATTGGATTATTTGTATTATTGGTGTAGAGTTTTTTGAGTTCTTTATACATTCTGGAAATTAGCGCTCTATCTGAAGTATGGTTGGCAAAGATATTCTCCCACTCTGTAGGCTCTCTCTTCACATTGCTGATAGTTTCCTTTGCTGAGAGAAAGCTTTTTAGTTTGAATCTATCCCAGTTGTTGATTCTTGCTTTTATTTCTTGTGCTATGGGAGTCCTGTTAAGGAAGTCTGATCCTAAGACAACAAGTTGAAGATTTGGACCTATTTTTCTTCTATAAGATGCAGGGTCTCTGGTCTGATTCTGAGGTCCTTGATCCATTTTGAATTGAGTTTTGTGTAGGGTGAGAGATAGGGGTTTAATTTCATTCTGTTGCATATGGGTTTCCAGTTTTCCCAGCACCATTTGTTGAAGAGGCTATCTTTTCTCCATTGCATATTTTTGGACCCTTTGTCTAGTATGAGAAAATTGTATTTATTTGGGTTTGTGTCCATGTCCTCTATTCTGTACCATTGATCTACCTGTCTATTTTGGTACCAATACCATGCCGTTTTTGTTACTATTGCTTTGTAGTAGAGTTGAAGATCTGGTATTGCAATACCCCCTGCTTCGCTCTTGCTATGGAGGATTGCTTTAGCTACTCTGGGTTTTTTATTCTTCCAGATGAATTTCATAATTGCTTGCTCTATTTCTGCAAGGTACATCATTGGGATTTTAATTGGAATTGCATTGAATCTGTATAGCACTTTAGGTAGTGTGGCCATTTTGACAATATTAATTCTGCCTATCCAGGAACATGGGAGATCTTTCCATCTTCTAAGGTTTTCTTGAATTTCTTTCTTTAGTGTTCTGTAGTTCTCATTGTAGAAGTCTTTCACCTCTTTTGTGAGATTGATTCCCAAGTATTTTTTTTTTTTCGATGCTATTGTGAATGGGGTAGTTTTCCTAACTTCTCTTTCTGAAGATTCATCACTTATGTATAAAAATGCATTGGATTTATGAGCATTGATCTTGTAACCTGTTACTTTACTGAATTCACTTATGAGTTCTAAAGTTTTCTGGTGGAATTTCCAGGTTCCTCTAAATATATAATCATGTCATCAGCGAACAGGGATAGTTTGAGTTCTTCTTTTCCAATTCGTATCCCTTTAATTTCTTTGGTTTGTCTAATTGCTCTGGCTAGAGTTTCAAGGACGATGTTGAATAGAAGTGGTGAAAGAGGGCATCCCTGCCTTGTTCCAGTTTAAGGGGGAACGCTTTCAGTTTTTCACCATTTAGAATGATATTGGCCATGGGCTTAGCGTAGATGGCCTGTATAATGTTAAGGAATGTTCCCACTACCCCAATTTTTTCTAGTGTTTTGAGCATGAAGGGATGCTGTATTTTATCAAATGCTTTTTCTGCATCTATTGAAATAATCATGTGATTCTTAACTTTAAGTCTGTTGATATGGTGAATGACATTTATTGATTTCCGAATGTTGAACCAACCTTGCATCCCTGGGATAAAACCCACTTGATCATGGTGCACTACCTTTTTAATATATATTTGTATGCGATTTGCTAAAATTTTGTTGAGAATTTTTGCGTCGATGTTCATTAGGGATATTGGTCTGAAATTTTCTTTCCTCGATGTGTCTCTGTCTGGTTTAGGTATCAGGGTGATATTGGCTTCATAGAACGAGTTTGGGAGGGTTCCCTCCTCTTCTATTTTATGGAATACTTTGAGGAGTATTGGAATGAGCTCTTCTTTAAAGGTTTTGTAGAACTCGGCTGAGAACCCATCTGGTCCCGGACTTTTCTTTGTTGGTAGGCTTTTGATGACCTCTTCTATTTCATTGCTTGAAATTGATTTATTTAAGTTGTGTATGTCCTCCTCGTTCAGTTTAGGTAGTTCATATGTCTCTAGAAATTTGTTGATGTCTTCGAGGTTTTCTGTTTTGTTGGAGTATAGATTTTTGAAATAGCTTCTAATTATGTTTTGTATTTCACTCGTGTCTGTTGTGATGTTTCCTTGTTCATTCCGAATTTTAGTAATTTGAGTTTTCTCCCTCTTTCTCTTTGTTAGTGTAGCTAAGAGTTTATCAATTTTGTTTATTTTTTCAAAGAACCAACTATTTATTTTGTTAATTTTTCCAATTGTTTCTTTTGTTTCAATTTCATTGATTTCGGCTCTGATTTTAACTATTTCCTGTCTTCTACTACTTTTGGTATTGGTCTGCTCTTCTTTTTCTAGGGCTTTGAGCTGTAGTGTTAAGTCGTTTATTTGTTGATTTCTACTTCTTTTTTTTGAATGCGCCCCATGAAATAAATCTTCCTCTAAGTACTGCTTTCATAGTGTCCCAGAGATTTTGATATGATGTGTCTTTGTTCTCGTTTACTTCTAAGAATTTTTTTATTTCCCTCCTGATGTCTTCTGTTATCCATTCATCATATAATAGTGTATTATTTAATCTCCAGGTATTGGAGAAGTTTCTGTTTTTTATTCTGTCATTCATTTCTAATTTCAATCCATTATGATCTGATAGAGTACAAGGTAGTATCTCTATCTTCTTGTATTTGCTAACAGTAGCTTTGTGGCATAAAATATGGTCTATTTTAGAGAAGGATCCATGTGCTGCTGAGAAGAAAGTGTATTCGTTCTTTGTTGGATGGTATATTTTATATATGTCTGTTAAGTCTAAATTGTTGATTGTGTTATTGAGATCTATGGTTTCTTTATTCAATTTTTGTTTGGACGATCTATCCAGTGGTGAGAGAGGTGTGTTAAAATCGCCTAGTATTATTGTGTTGTGGTCTATTTGATTTCTGGAATTGAGAAGGATTTGTTTGACGTACGTGGATGAGCCAATGTTCGGGGCATAGATATTGATGACTTATGTCTTGCTGATTTATGCTTCCCTTAAGCAGTATGAAATGTCCTTCTTTATCCCTTCTGACTAGTTTTGGCTTGAAGTCCACATTATCTGAAATGAAGATGGATACTCCAGCTTTTTTGCTGTGTCCGTGTGCATGGTATGTTTTTCCCCATCCTTTCACCTTTAGTCTATGGGTATCTCTTTCTATGAGATGAGTCTCTTGCAGGCAGCATATTGTTGGATTTTTCTTTTTAATCCAATCTGCCAGTCTATGTCTTTTGATTGATGAGTTCAGGCCATTAACATTCAGGGTTATTATTGTGATATGATTTGTATTCCCAGTCATTTGACTCATATTTGTTTTTTGACATGATTTGGTTTCTCCTTTATTTGGCTATTCCTTTAGGCTAGCGCCTCCTGTTGCTGATTTGCATCGTTGTTTTTCATCTCTTCCTCATGGAATATTTTGCTGAGAATGTTCTGTAATGCTGGCTTTCTTTTTGTAAATTCCTTTAGCTTTTGTTTATCATGGAAGGATCTTATTTCATCGTCAAATTTGAAGGTAAGTTTTGCTGGGTATAAGATTCTTGGTTGGCATCCATTTTCTTTCAGGGCTTGGTAAATGTTGTTCCAGGCCCTTCTAGCTTTTAGGGTCTGGATTGAAAAATCTGCTGATATTCTTATTGGTTTCCCTCTGAATGTAATTTGATTCTTTTCTCTCGCGGCCTTTAAAATTCTGTCTTTATTTTGTATGTTAGGTATTTTCATAATAATGTGCCTTGGTGTGGGTCTGTTGTAATTTTGTATATTTGGAGTCCTATAAGCCTCTTGTACTTGGTTTTCCATTTCATTCTTCAGATTTGGGAAATTTTCTGATATTATTTCATTGACTAGATTGTTCATTCCTTTGGTTTGTTTCTCTAAGCCTTCCTCAATCCCAATAATTCTTAAATTTGGCCTTTTCATGATATCCCATAATTCTTGTAGATTCTGTTCATGATTTCTTACCATCTTCTCTGTTTGGCCAACTTTGTTTTCAAGATTAAATATTTTTTCTTCAATATCTGAGGTTCTGTCTTCCAGGTGTTCTATCCTATTGGTTATGCTTTCTATGGAGTTTTTAACTTGGTTTATTGTTTCCATCATTTCAAGTATTTCAGTTTGTTTTTTTTTTTCAGTATCTCTAACTCTTTATTGAAATGATCTCTTGCTTCCCGTATTTGCTCTTTTAACTGTTGATTGGTGTGATCATTTAATGCCTGCATTTGCTCTTTCATCTCCTCCTTCAATGCCTGCATTTGCTCTTTCATCTCCTCATTTGCTTCCCTGATTGTTTTAATTATGTACATTCTGAACTCCCTTTCTGACATTTCTTCTGCTGTGCTGTCATTGGGTTTTATTGATGTAGTATCTAGGTTTGTTTGGGACATTTTCTTCCCTTGTTTTCTCATATTGGTCAGTTGTCAGTGGGACCCTGAGATATTGCAGATTTCCTCTATTGGCTTATAGTGTCCTGGTAGATTTCCAGTGTATCACCTCCCAGCTTTCAGTAGCCTGAAGTCTTGGAGGAACTTCCGAAGAAAGTGCAGTGCTTCCGAAGAAAGCTGCCCCTAGCCCCCTACTGGTTCCAGGGCTTGGAGCTGGCTCTGTGCAGAAAGGCTCTCACTGGGGGCCTGCACCGTGCAGCTGGCTGTGTGGGAGGAGCCCACCGCCGGAGTGTGGAAGGCTACCTGGGGAAGACTCTAGCTGCCCTGTCCTGCTCTGATAAGCCACCCCTATCTGTGCCTGCTGCCCAGGCCAAGTTTCGCCCAGTGGGGGAGACTCACCCCATGACTCTATTTTTATCCAAGTCTCTCAATGCCTCCCCTTCTTGAATCCTGGGTTCTGGAGCGACTGGAGATGCAGTCACCCTCTAGGCCGCCATCTTGGATCACCCCGTGGAAAGAGCCTGCGGCCGGAGTGGGCAGAGCCGCCTGGAGAAGTCTCTGGCTGCCCTGCCTTGATCCCAGAGGCTGCTTGTGGATCGAAGCTCTCCTTTGCCTCGGGGACTTGTGGCTGGCTCTATGTAGCAAGGCTCTCACTGGGCGGTCTGCTCCGAGAAGCTAGCCTTGAAAGGCACCTCCCACTGCAGGGGGCCAGGCTGCTTGGGGAAGTCTCTGGCTCCCCTGTCCTGGTCCCTGAAGCCGCTTGCGGGCCAGAGTACACCGCGCTGGCTCCGGGACTTGGAGCTTGTTCTGATCAGAAAGGCTCTCACTAGGGGGCCTGCTCCGAGAACCTGGAGAAGCTGGCTGTGTGGGAGGGGCCCACCGCCAGAGTGCGCAGGGCTGCCTGTGGAAGACTCTAGCTGCCCTGCCCTGCTCCGATAAGCCACCTCTATCTGGGCCTGCCACCCGGGCCGAGCTTTACCCAGTGGGCAGACTCACCCGTGACTCTATTTTAGTCCGAGTGTCTCAATGTCTCCCCTTCTTAACTCCTGGGTTCTGGAGCGACTGGGGATGCAGTCACCCTCTAGGCCGCCATCTTGGATCGCCCCGTGGAAAGAGCCTGCGGCCGGAGTGGGCAGAGCCACCTGGAGAAGTCTCTGGCTGCCCTGCCCTGATCCCAGAGGCTGCTTGTGGATCGAAGCTCTCAGTTGGTTCGGGGACTTGTGGCTGGCTCTATGTAGAAAGGCTCTCACTGGGCGGTCTGCTCCGAGAAGCTAGCCTTGAAAGGTGCCTCCCACCGCAGGGGTCCAGGCTGCTTGGGGGGGGGTCTCTGGCTGCCCTGTCCTGGTCCCTGAAGCCGCTTCCATTATTAACACTTTTAATGTCCTATTTAAGATATCTTTACCCTCTGGTTATGAACTTCTTTTCCTCTGTTTTCTTTTAAAAGCTTATGGATTTATCATTTACATTTAGAACTGACATCACATGGAATTGATTTTTATGTATAGGGTTAAATCACTCTTTACTAGGACGATCTAAAATTGTTTTGTTTTCTTCTTATCTAAAAGAGGGAAATAATTCCTTCTTCAAGTTATTGTGTGATGTAAATGAGACAACATGATAATGTACTTTGTACTTTAAACCACATAATGTGTAAGACATTGCATTACACCCTGTGGCAGATGCAAAGATAAATCCCTTGCAAAAGTCACTGATAGTCTATTAAAAGACAGAATTTGGGAAATAACCATTATATAAGGCAGAATAGAATAAATACTATAATGGGGTCATAAAGAAAAGCATGATCAGGGAATAACAGCAAAACCATAGACAATTTCGGTAGGTAACATGACACACAGCAATCCAGTGACTTAAGCTGGAGACCCAAGAATCACAAGTTAGAGGCCAGCCTCAGCAATTTACCCCAAGACTCAATCTCAAAATAAAAAACTGAAAGGGCTGGTGGTGTAACTCAGTGGTAAAGCAACCTTGCACTTAATTCCCAGCACTACGAACACAAGAATGGACAATGGAGGAAAAAGGAATTGTGAAAAAAGGACCCACATTAAAAGAGAAATGACAGAAAGTATGATTAGGTAAGGGAGATGGAAACTAAGTTATGATGGAATTGTTTTAATCTATTAAGATAAAATATAGCTCCTTATTAGAGAGAGTGTGGTAGAACTATAACTTTGATCCACTCAAAATATGGTTTATGATACTATAAATGGATCAGATCCTTTTGGAAACTTAAAAAACAAGAACCACAAAATGTGTTTTCCATTTTATCCATCAAGCCCACTCTTGGAGATTTATTCTAAGGAATAAACACATGTAGAAAGGTATGCACAGAGTTTATACCCGAATGGCTTATAGTAGCATAGCAGTAGAAACAAAAGTGTAACAATAGGAGAAAATGGTTACAATGTCTATGTCAAAGCATATCAGGGAGCTCTTATAAAACCATTTTTAAAAATTAGCTATATAGAGCATGGAAATATGTGTTATTACAATGTTATGAAAAGTTATATATCTGGGAGAAAAGCTAGAAGAGAAAGCAGCTAAAATACAAATAGTTTTTGAGCATGGTGAAAAAGTTGAAAGAAAGTCCATTTTTAAAACTTTCTGGTAAGTGCTCTTTTAGTTACGTACACATTAATGTGACAGTCCTTTGCATATCTGCCATAAGAGTCCTCCTTCACAAATCTGCTTTTTTCATATTATTGAAATACAACATTCATCTATACTTAATTAAATAAGTTCATCTCTTCCTCCTGAACAGGGAACCCTTGAGTCTTGGTTTTTGTATTTCTAGCTCCAAACAGGTCTAGAACACAGAAATTTATTTCAAAATGTTTGAAGAATCTTTAATTATTGAATAGCTAGATGATGTAGGGTTTTCCAAATCATAGTTAATTTTTTTGTACCAGAAAAAAATTATTTAACTGGAAAATTTCCTAATCCTTTAAGACACTATAGAAGAGTTTTCCATCTCTTAACCTCTAACCCAAGAAATCCTAGTGATCTTTTAGATCTGGAATCTCAGTGTCTGGCTGAGCTAAGTGTCTGGTCAGTGTTCTATTAAAAAAATAGAACATAGGAAACTTTCCCTCTGACTGAAGATTTGTGTTACACACCATTATACTAGTTAGTGTTTACCCCAGATTTCACAGACTAGCATGCACATTCCATATTTGCTAAAAAAGTGAAAGCCTCTGAAAGACTCCTAAAAAGAATACTTGTAAACTAGGGACACACTAATTAAGACAAAATACACTAACAGTTGGAAGAAAGGTCTTACATATCTAGTATTTTTCTATGCAAACAAAGTATTTTCGAATTTCCCACAGATGCAGAAGGTCCAGAGCATTAAAACTTAATGAAGGAAATAGAATAATTAACAAAGAGATACTGTTTTCTGTGCTACAGGAGAGAAATTTTACTCACAAGTTCAATAATTAGGAATGGTGTATTGCCTGTACAACCTCTTAAACCAAGGACTTTCAAACATGAAAGGACTTTGAGCAATTGGTAAATCCACTGAGATAAATTTGTTGCCACACAATTTTTATATTGTTTGGGCTTTCAGTAACACATTTTTCCTCCAAATACAAAAATAACATCTGCTGAAAAAAAATACAAAAAGAAAGGAAGGAAATTGGGAAAGAAGAATAGAATGACCCTTAGAAAATAGTGAAAGGTCCAAAGAAAAAATTGTTGCAAGACTTTGAAAACTTGAAAAGGCATGATGATGATGATGCTTTAAATGATAAGGTCATATGAGATTAAATGGCAGCTGCACTGAAGCTTACTGAGTATAACCCTGAAATTAGATTCTGGGACTCTTGGTTACTTCATTTACATAGATAGAATCATATATATATTACAGATTGTTTTAAAAATTAAATATGACACATGCATAAATATGTAATAAAGTATACCTTATGTAAAGTTCTTAGCACAATTCCTTATTCATAACCAACAAATTTTTATCATGTTATGACCAAATTTATCATTGCATCTTTACTATCAACCATACTGGTACCTATGATTGATCCTCTTAGGCTCCCATCCTGGGGCAAGGGACTGCAACATGAGAAATAGTTTTCACTTTATTGCTAAAACAGTCCCAGTTAGATTGTAGATGGCATAAATATCTGATAGGAGTGGATGAGGGTATGAGCTTAGGCTCCAACTCTCTTCGTAAGGTTGAAGGAGCACTGGTCTGGGTACAGAGTCCTCAGGCCTGCTTTGTGTGCATGGACAAATGTCCCTCCTTACAGACACTTGAATAACAGAGCAGAGCAGGCTGAGATGTAATCTGTGTGTCAACAGTGAGACTTCCTAGGGATGACTCAGGGAAACTTTTCCACCCTAAGCTTCCTTCTCAAGGATGTCCAGTCCTTTGGAAGTCCTAGTCATCTTTCCCATGGCCACCCCCACTTCTACTTCCTCTGCCACTAACACAGAATAGATCTGGATCCTCAGACCCTGATTCCAAATTGACAAAGTTAATTCTGATTTTCATCACCACAGTCTACCATCTGATATATTCTCATTTTTGTCTTTTTCTTTATATTTTTGTTTATCTGCTCTTTGTTTATCACTCTCTGATGTTGATGTTGTTTATGCATTTTTATTTGCTATTGTTCACTTGTACTTCAATTTTATTTTCCGGAAGTATGGATAGAATCCAGGGCCTCAAGCATACCAGGTAAACACTCTACCACTGAGCAACAGCCCAGTCCCTCTGTGCTCTTCTTACACACTCTCCAGTAGAATTGAAGCAGTCATCATGTCTGTCTTAATCTCAGTCAGATCTCAGAACCCAGCACACTTTCCCAAAGTGTGATCAGAAGAGCCATTTTAAATAATTCTTCTTTAGTGGACAAGATATTTTTATTTTCAAAACTCAAAATGTTCTCAAAAATCAAAGTTTCAGCTACACCAACGGAAATGGAAGTGGAGACAATTGTATTTGTAATAAATGTAAATCAATCTTAGTTTGTGTAACCTTATTCAATCATGACCCATTTAGATTTTTATCTAAATGCAGTATATTCAGCACAGGGAATGACATATCAGTTTTCTTGTGACAAGGATGTATTTAGTATTCCTTGACCCTTTCCTTTCCTTTCTTCCAAACCCTCAGCCTGGCTTTTAAGCCCTGTATGTCCTTCTGATGGAACACATTCACTTCATGGAAGTACTTATGAACATCTAACTTCTTTTGCTCATCTCTCTGCACCCTGGGACATACTAAAAAGCACTAACTGACAGTGCCTAATGCTACATACATTTTTTTGTTACATCTCCATCTGCTACATTTTTCAGGCCATCTACAATTTTTAGTGCAACAATTTTGTTTTGGAACTGGGGATTAAACCCAGAAATACTTAACTACTGAGTCACATCCCCAGTCCTTTTTTATATTTTATTTAAAGACAGGGTCTCACTGAGTTGCTTAGGGTCTCACTAAATTGCTGAGACTGGTTTTGAACTAGAGATCTTCCTGCCTCAGCCTCTGGAGATGCTGGGATTACAGGCATGCACCACCACACCCAGCCATTACTTACTTGGCTATAATAAAAGACACTTAGGATCATGTATCCATTCAAAGACTATGCCCAGAGGAGAAAGAAGTGAACCACACACTGCCACATTTTTGTCTGGAAAGGATGACCTTGAAGATTCCTACAAGAAGGGGTTTCTTTAGTCCTAGGTGCTTCACCTCTACTGTGCCTGCTCACAAAGTTGGCCTTCATACCATGGACCCTGGGACTTTTAAGCACTGTGGCATACTGAAGAGATTGCTTTCACTCCTTCCATAGTCCACTCTTAAATAAGAGAGAAAAGGGAAAGCTGGGGCTGAAAGTGATGTGGCATATTCTAAGGACAGACACCAATATCCATGGAACTGGAATACCTGCCTCATTTAAGGTTACCACATGACATAAGGTTAAGACACATGGTTCCACTAGTGTCCTCAAAACTTCATTTACCTTTTAAAACTCAACTAATTAATTTTTGAGTTCCCTCTCTTGGTAAAACAAAGCTTCAGTTACAGTCAAACTTGATTAGCAGTTGCTTATGTGACAAGACATAGAAACAAGAAAAGGTCTGCAAAGATGAACTGAAAACAGTCACTCAAGCACTGTTTTTTTTTTTTGGGGGGGGGGGGGCAGAGTACTAGGGATTTAACCCAGAGGCACTTGACTACTGCACTACATTCCTAGTCCTTATTTTATGTTTTATTTTAAAGACAAGGTCTCCCTAAATTGCTTAGACTGGTCTTGAACTTGCGACCCTCCTGCCTCAGCCTCCCAAGTAACTGGGATGACAGGCCTGGGCCACCTATTTTGAAGCAATTGGAGTGTTGTTTTCTCTTTCACCAGACTCCAGATGCCAGAACCTATCAGAACACCCCTTCTCTCTCACAGCCTCCCACAGATTCAGGCCTTGCATTCAGAGATCATATTCCCAGAGGGCATGGACCATCTCTCCAACAGGCAATGAAAAGACATCTTAATGGGGAAATGAGTCATCTTTGGGAGCCAGGAGGAGGATGGGTGCATCTTAACAATGGTCTGCAACAGGAAGAGGATAAATTACCCTTTATGCCTTAGGCACCCACCTATATTCCCTCATACTTCCCATCAAGGTGGATGTCTGATAACCCACAGGCCATTGACTGCGTACTCCTCAGATCTATTAATGATGCACACTCATTCCACCTACTAAGTACTTTCCAATTCAAGGGGAATCCAGCACTCTACCACTGCCACCCCTTCTCTGCTCCATCTTCTCCTTCTTCTAGATGGAAATAATTAATTGACTACTTACTAATCCTTCTATTAATGAAGATTTCAGGCTCACACCAAGACCTTATACTGAAATGCGCAAGAATCTGTGACACTGACAGGCAAAAAGATGAAAAAAATGGAAACCAGCTAGCAAAACTTTCCTGAAGGTAGAGACACTCGAAATATTAAAATTATTTTAAGGGGGAAGATTCTGAACCAGGAATCCCCTTTTCTCCTATCCCTTAACTCTCATCACTGAAAAATCAATTAAATGATAAATCCTGGGACTATTAGGTCACCCCCCACCCACCAAGCTCTTAGGGCACTCGATGGTAACCGGGGTGTGTGTGTGTGTGTGTGTGTGTGTGTGTGTGTGTGTGTACGCGCGCGCGTCTGGGGAAGGTCTGGAAAAGCCACAAGATCTCGAGTTCCAACTGACCCCGACCCTGTTCCCTTGGTCACCTGGTCCCCGAGTGTCTGTGACCTCCGGGCGGTGTGCTCAGGGAAGAGCCGCGCTCTGGTGGCGGTACTGCACGAAGGGGTGTGCCTGCGAGTTCCCCGCTAGCGCCAGTCCCCACCTCCGCATTCAGCGCCCGCCAGCGCAGCGTGACTGGCCGCCGCCGCAGACCTTGCTCCGGGAGGCGCGGAGCGCAGCGCGCAGAGCCGGGGAGGCGGGCGGGCGGGCTGCTGCCTGGCGTCCGCCGCGCTGTCCTCCCTCCTCCGCTCTCTCCGCCCCTCCCCTGGCAGTCGCGCTGCCTGGGAACCCGGGAAGCCGCCGCGCCGCTGCTCAGAGCCCGCAGCTCAGGAGCGGGGACCAGTACCCAAGTCGGGGCGACAGGAGCACGGAGACCACAGCCCCTGGGGGATAGGCAGAGCAGGGCCCTGGTCTGGGCAGAGAGCGTGAGTGCGCTGGAGAGGTAGGGCTGCACCCGTGAGGCGCGGACCCCGCCAGTCCCAGCACCAGCCCCAGCCCAAGTGGCCGCAGCCCAGGAACCTCCCCGCCTGCGCCCCAAGGCACGCGCGGAACAACCATGAACACCAACGAAGCCAAGGAGTATCTGGCCCGGAGGGAAATCCCTCAGCTTTTCGAGGTAAGATGCTAGGGGGCAGGAGGAGCTGGAGAGAGAATCTCGGGCGGTTGGGGTGAGGTACTTGTGCCCTGTCACATCTTCCCCGTGCGGGGCACGGAAGTGAAGGCGCTTGCTTAGTCTCGCTCGCCCCGAGGGTAGTCACCTTTCCCGTGGGTTGCCGAGGTCGCTGTCGGATGGCTGGGCTTACAAGCCCGCCTGTCACAAATCAAGTTTCGGTCTCCAGACCCGGTTCTGAAAAGCAGACTGCCCCCTGCGCGCCCCTCAGATGCGGACACCCAGGGTGGGTTGCAGGAAGCGGCCTGGCCGCGCTCTCTGGGGGCGAGAGGCAGTAAGGCTAGGTGAGTACATTGTTGCCCAGCACAGAACAAGGACAAAAACCAGAACCCTTAGGGTTCTGGACCCCTGCAGGGAAGAGGAAGGTGGGCGAAAGCAGCCTTCCCCGGGGACAGCTTGGAGGAGAGGGATGAAGATGCAAAAACGAATCCTAACCCATCAAGTGCAGCATTACCTCCCGGGTGGCAGGCACCCAATGCTGTTGTGCGCTTTCGGTGAAGAACTCCTGAGCACGTTTCCCTTCGCCTCGGAAGGAATGGTTCCCCTAGCTTGCCCGAGTATCTGCAGCTTTCCCCATCCCTGGCCAACCCACCTAGAGACAGCGGGTCTGGGAGGGAGCGGCGAGACGGGCGTGACTCCTGTTGCTGTCCTCAGACCGCATCACAGCATCATCTGCACCAGGGACCTGGCAGGTGGGGGGACTTTGAGAATGTGAGAGAAGAGGCTTGAGAAATGAGCTAAAGGAACCTTGGTAATTCTAAACCACATCCTCTGTCGGATCATTTTCTTTCTATTCTTCTCTTCATATTTGAATTTAAAAACATTCCTAAATCCTAAATGCTTTTGCTGACATAAAAAAAAAAGAAAAGAAAAAGAAAACAAAAAAGAATGGAACAGAGCCTAGCTTCACAGTAGGCAGAACCCTGAAAGAGAAATTCATTCACTTCAAACCTGGCCTCTCAATTCAAAAAAAAATTTTTTTTATTAAAATTTTTTTTAAAAATGATAGACTGATGAACTAAAAGTCATGAGTTTTTACTTTTCCTGTTTGGGGATTTGTTCTGTTAAGAGGAATTTAAAACACCACTTGGGGAAATAATTTTGCCCCAATTCTCCCAAACTGTCTTTAAAATGGGCTGCCATAATTACAGATCTTCCTTTTCTCTCACCTCTGTAAACTACTGTTTTCAGGTCAAGCCAAGATTTACAGGTAAACCATCCGCTGAGTTCAAACCTGGTCTGTTGAACCCAAATCTAGCAAGTGTGTTATTCCTGTGTGAAAACAATCAGGTGGTATTGCATAAGGACAGGTCTTAAGAGTGTTTGGGAATTTAAAGAGTTTTTGTTGTTGTTAATTTTCAAACAGTAAATATGGAGATGAAAAGCTGATGGGTTTTTAAAATCACAGGTGTTACTACTGAGATCAATTTTATTTCTACATTATTTCTACATATTAAAAAATAATATGTAGAATTGCAAAATACTGATAAATAGTAGTCCTTTTTCTTTATAAATATGGGTACTGTTTTTCTTCCTTGATGGAAGGTAACCCCAGAGAATCTGGGTAGTTTGTTCATGAAAATCTATGCTACATATGAAAATAAGTAATTGCTGGTGTTCCTTGTTCAGGTTTGAGGCTTTTTGTTGACTTCTCTGAATATAAATGGGACATTTTTAAGTAATGAGGCCAGAAAAAGAAGACAACTTGGCTTAGGTGAAATGCAGTAATAGTATACTTAGATTCAATCCTAGACAATAAGAAGATGGAAGGAGACTGCTGGTGACCTCAAAGGCTCCATCCTTCCAGTAAAATGCATCTGTACTGTGCACTGTACAAGAGGGAAGCAAAATCTGGCAGTATTCCATGTGATGAGTGTAGACAGCAAAACCAAATACTTTAGGTTTCTAAATTGGATTTTCTCCATCAAAACCACAATATTCTAGGTATGTGAAGTTTAACAATTAGGCATCTATTAATCCTGAAATGTGGATATCAGACACCATTATAGGCCAAGTGACTGATAGTCGAATTTATATATCACCTAACAGTTAGAAATAACTAACTGACCTTTTCAGAATTTTTCCAGATTTGACACATCACTTGGGCTAAATGAGATAATGGTATATCTTGAGTAGTTCATGTATGAAATACATTTCCATTTTTAGATTAATTTTCTTAAAAAAAATTACTTTCTCCAGTTTCATCATGAATTCTAAATTCTTTATAACTTTACATGATCCATTTTGATCTTGTACCTTAGAGCAGAGCTTTGGCAATTAATTTGAATACTATGGAAAGTCAAATTAGATTATTTGAGTTCTCAAAATATTAATTCAGAGACTGAATGATAATGTTTGCTGGTTAACTTTAATTCGTGATAGTGGCTGGCTATTAGAAGAGAAGACTGAGGAGTGGAACCCATTGTCTCCTTTTAAAAAATGTATGCCCTTTGGAGGGTCACTTTTGTTTGGAAAGCTAGAAATGTACATTTCCCAGTCAGGAAAGCTTCAATTGTTTATGTTCCCCTATTTTAGGCATTAGTAAAAGTCAAAACCAAAAGAGCTGACCTTGGATTATGAATGGGGCACAGAGAATCTGGTATTTTATGATATTTTTGCAGGATGCACAGAAGCAATATATGGGGTTTAGAATCAGAAACTGAGTTGGAATCCTGGGCCTATGAGTCTATAGCTGAGTAAACTTGAGCAAGTCACTAACATTTCCAAGCAGCATTTACTACTCTAAAAAATGGGACATCTATATCCAGTTTGTGTTGAGATCTATGCTGTATCCAGACATAGCAGTTTATCTTCCCAGATTCTTCCTATACAATGAGCCAGAACCAGAAAAATCAATATAAAAAGACCTCTGTGTCTTTTATGCACCAGTTTACCCATTGCATTCTCAGCCCTGTGTAGCATTATTATCCTCATTTTTTAGGGTAGTAGCTTATAGTTTAGAAGAGATAAGCAACACGGCAGCCAGTGTTTTAAGCATAAATAACAAGTATGATGTTTTATGCTGGGTACCATGGAACACAGAAGAAGGGGACCACAGGTCAACCTAGGGTCTCAGGAAGCACTTCCTGATAATAACGATGATGGTAATATCTAATCCCACTAACAGTTGTGGAGTTTACTACCTGTCAGGTATTTACTATGCATGGTACAAATACTGTATTTTTTAAATTCTTTACAATCCCTTAAGCTAGATATTATTACATCCATTTTAAGGAAGAAACTGGGACTTAGAGACTTAAAGGATGAGTAGGGGTAAGATAAATAATGCCTCGGGCATTTTTACATCCTGCATTTCATCTCACTTTGATAGGACTCATCTATTCTAAACTATATAGTTACCTGAATTATTTAAAAGGCAGAGAATGCTAAGCTGAAATGATCTGGTCAAGAACTTAAGGGATTACCCTAATTGCGCAATTTCAGCTTTTTTAAAATTAAAAGATAAACATAAAGAACAAAACAAACAAGAATTCAGAGATGGGACGTAGCAGTATTTTATTGAAGGTGGATTTAAAACATATTTTATTTATATATATTTTGTTGTATTTCAGAGCCTTTTGAATGGACTGATGTGTTCTAAGCCAGAAGACCCAGTAGAGTATTTGGAAAGTTGTTTACAGAAAGTGAAGGAACTAGGTGGCTGTGACAAGGTGAAGTGGGATACATTTGTCAGCCAGGAGAAGAAGATCTTACCTCCACTAAATGGAGGACAGTCACGAAGATCCTTCCTAAGAAATGGTAATGTATATGTAGAATAATAGACAGTTTTCAGGTAGAGCGGTTCTCTTTAAAACATGCCATATGGACTGTAAGCAGTAATTTATTGGGTTTATAAATGCCTTGAAGGCTATGACGCCCTGGAACATGATTAATCTCTTTCTGCTACTAATGCTAATCGCCTCCATGATAAGACAAACAAAATTACATACCATTGTCCAGCAATTTGCTAAAGACTTAATGAAATTTTATATTACTGACTTTGTTATTTTGCAAAATGAATTACATTAAAAACCAATGGATTTATTTTAAATTGCAAGTAAGCTTTTCCCAAATACATGAGTAGAATACTGATAAAATTGGTAGTTATTACACAACCATTCACCATTTGTCATTAGCTAGAAAGAGATTTAGCTAATATATTTCCAAGTCCAGAGCTCATATTAATGCATCTGCATAGATGAATGTAAAGTTTATGCTAGTTAATTCAATAAGGATTTGTTAGGCAGCTATCCAATGCAATGTATTACAGTAGGCATGTGGGTGCTGTAAAAAGGAGAAGAAATACACTTGTTTCAATTTTAGGAGTAGTTTATAATTAGGAACTGGAGCTTTGTTGGAGAAGATTGGTTGGTATTTCTTTCTGAAATATGTACTTATCAAAAACATGAGTTGGACAGGAGCCAATTGGCCCTTTAGGCTCTAGATGGGTTGTGATATATAATAGTTTTTAAAAAGTAGAATCAATTCCAATCAGGGGAAACAAATTCTTTTCTAGTGGCCAAGATCATTACATTTCCAAAACTTTACTGTTTTTAAAAATTATACCACAAAAAGTTTTCAGCTAAACCAACAAAATTTGAAGTGGAGACAATTCTATTTGCAATTAATATGTAGAGGAAATAAACCTTAGTTTGTTTAACCTTATTCAGTGATGACCCACTTAGATTTTATTTGAATGTGGTGAGGGAAAAAGTTATGGTGTGCTAATTTTTAAGAAGCACAAGCAGATGAAAAGTAGAAATACCATTTCCTCAGAAACAGCGCTAAAAGGCAGGAGAGTCCTTTCCTGTCTATTCAGGAATCAATGCCAGGTAATGCCAGGTTTTACTGAAAAGTGATGTGACTCCCTACCAAATTTTCCAATGTCATTGAAGAACAACTGAAATATCTGATATTGTTATTTAAAACTAACTTCAGAATCTCAAATGTTTTAACAATCCCCCCCAAACAAGAAATAATTAGAAAATAATTTGCTGTGACCATACGGTAATAAGATTAGTGCTCAGAAGTTAAGCGTGGTGGCACACGCATGTGATTCCACCTTCTTAGGAGGTGGAGGCAGGAGGATTACAAATTCAAGGCTATTCTGGGCAATTTAGCAGGACTATGTATCAAAATAAAAAAGTAAAAAGGGCTGGGAATGTAGCTCAGTGGTGAAGTGCCACAGGGTTCAATCCCCAATACCAATAATAATTAGCTCTCAGAATCAACAGTTGACCTCATCACTGTACAAGGTTTCTCATACCAATCCATCTTAGATAGATGGTAAAACATCCCTCACTACATAATAAACCATGTCATTGTGGTAAGTCCTAAGGTTGAGGTCATGTCTTCATGTGCTTACAAAATTAAATTTGCTCTGAATGTTTCCATTTTTTATTTTTATTCTTCTCATAGAGTTTACTCTTAGACCCAGTTCCTGACTAATAACAGGTGTCACTTTCAAGTTGAAAAATTTACTCTTTATAAATCATGAGGTCTCTGGTTCACTGAGAACAGTGTTGTTACACAGAGTACGGAGTGAACAGAATTGGAGTTTGGGGCCCCAATTCAAACTGCATACACACAGTTTAGATTTGGTACCTCTGTGGTCTGCAGTCACCAGAGTAACTCTAGCCAGTTGCTGCAATAGCACACTTTGTACATTATTGCTTTGGGGTGAGCAAAATTATATTTTAGTGGGCTTTTAAAGTTTATACACCTCCCCAAAGGGCTAGCTTACTTCCTGATGTTATCATGCTAATAGAATCTGGCCCAATGTTAAAGACATACTTCATGCCCTTGTTAGATCAAGTAAGGTAAAAATGGGGACTCTGTTCCTAAATCTTAAAGCACTATTAAAACTTCAGATATTTCTGGATTTAGTCTAAGATATTTTTAAATTTTAAGAATTAAATCTAAGCGGTTATGACCTTCAGTTATTGACAAGCTGCTCTCAGACTGGGTATAAAAAGTGTAGGCAATACAATTAAGCCTTGATACTGCTTCTTGGCTGGATGATACATGGAAACTAGGCAGGCTAAATGTGTACGAGAGAACAGTGAGGACTAAACCAGAGAAGAGAACAAGGCAGTCGAGTAGAAACTTTAGAAAAATGTTGTGCTGAACATCTATGGGATTGTTTTGGGTTCACAAATAACCACTTTGGAACTCCTGAGCTAGCAAGATAAACTAATATGGCAGTAGGTTTAGCTCATCAAAGTAAAATTGCTTGTTAATTTTAGCATTTCCATACCTTCTAATGCTTTACCAGATTTCAAGCCAGAGGTCTTTTCATTAATAATCAAATAGAACCTTTCTATGTATTAGGGTGACAAGAAAGTTACATTCTACTGTCCTATTACTAGAATATGTGCTATAAGATAGAAATTATTTTCTAAACTGATTTATCCTGTAATAATAAAATTTTATTTTATGAAATGCTTTACACATTTGTGCTTTGTTAGTTTTAGCTATAACTTGTGCTCTAGGTTATTAAATTCAACAAAATTGCTAACTTCCCAGTAACTTAAAAAAATGATGATTTTCAAAAATAGGTGATTCATGAGAGTTTTGCAAAAATATTGATGTAGACAGGCTAACATATAATTATCCCAAAAAGTGTTCTATGACATAAAACATTTTTATTATCTAAGCATATTGCTTTCCTAAATTAGAACATAATAAAGTAAAGATGAATTATTGACTGACAGTTCTTTAACATGTTGAATGTAAGATAAGCATCCTTTTTTCCTTCCATATACATATAACTGAACAGATAATAATCTATGAATAAGAATTCTAGTTGCAAACTACCATAGTTATCTTCTGGAATATCTCATTGTCATATTCAACATGTTGAAAACCAAATACACGCTATTTGCATTAAAACTGCCACTCACATCTCCTTTTCCTATTTCCATGAAGTCAGTCAGTGTATCAGTTGTGCAATAAAATAAGCATTTCCTGAGATGACTATGTGCCAGATATTCTTTTAGGACTCATTGTAGCCATCAAAAAAGAACAGACATGGCACCTGCCCTCAGGGAGCATACAATCCAGCAGTGAAATCAGGCATTAAAAATATAATTCCTATAGCAATGAGTGCTACAGGAAATACCATATGATGTGGACTGGACCAGTGAGCTGAATAGTGAACTGGATCCAGCCTAGGTTCAGGGTAAGCGTCGTGTGAGAAGAGATGTGCTATACTTGGAGAGAGAAAGTTGAGTGTGTGATGGATGGAGAAGGATGGAGGAGATTGAAAGAGTGCCTGGGAACAGGAATACAAGTTCCTGAGGTAGAAAAAGGTGTGATATGGTCAGGAGTAAAAGAAGTCAAGTAGTTCTGAAACAGAAGTTAGGGCAGAAGAATACTACATGAAATGCAGATTTTTGGAAATTGTTGGTGAACCATCATCCCCTTTCATTTCTTGTATCCTGAACCATGTATTTACATGCTGTCTCTCATTTCCATTTCCCTTACTACTACTCTGGTCCAAGCACTCATTTCTCACCTGTGCATTACTTCAATAGCCTCCTACCTGCTGCTCTTCTGCTTAGTCTTTCTCTACCAAAATCTATTCTAGCCACCATGAGATTAAGTTTCCTAAAATTGTGTGTCCCCCACCCGAGAACCTCTGCTGGATTTATTTATTTATTTTTTATCTTTTACGGACTGTATTTTGATTCACTGTACACAAATGGGGTGCATCATTTCATTTCTATGGTTGTACACAATGTAGATTCATACCATTGGTGTAATGATACATGTACATAGGGTAATGATGTCTGTCTCATTCCACCATTTTTCATACCCCCACCTCTCATTTCCCTCTATATAATCTAAAGTTCCTCCATTCTTCTCTTACCCTCCACCCCCACCCCCATTATATATCATCATCCACTTATCAGGGAAAACATTCAGCCTTTGGTTTTTTGGGATTGGCTTATTTCATTTAGCATGATATTCTCCAATTCCATCCATTTATCTACAAATGCCATAATATTGTTCTTCTTTCTGGCTGAATAATATTCCACTATGTATATATACCACAATTACTTTACCTGTTCATCTGTTGAAGGGCATCTAGGTTGGTTCCACAATCTAGCTATTGTGAATTGCTCTGCTATAAACATTGATGTGGCTCTACTGGATTTATAACAGATGAAAGCTAAACCTTTTACCTTGACATTCAATGCTCTTCACACTGTGGCCACACTCTACCTACCCATCTAATCTTCTGGGTTTTCTCTATAGAAAACTATATCAGCAAGGTGTTCTCTTTGTTATGGATGCAACAAATGTTTATTGGACACTGGATACCTGTCAAACATAGTACTAGATGCCAGGGATGCAGAGTTCTAAATGATAGATAAGGTCCCTGCTATTGTGGAACTTCTAATCTAGTAGAAGAAAAACCATGAATAATTTAGAAAATTCTCAGTTAGTGAAGAGCATTGGAGTGAAGCCTTGAGATTCACTGGGTGGCTACACTAGATTAGAAAGTCAGTAAAGTGCTCTTACAAGAGGAGGCATTTAAGCTGAGGTGAATGACAACCAGTCAGCCAGGGGACCAACAGAGGAGGAACATTTCACGCAATAGATTGGAGGGGTACATGTGGAAGCAGGCAGTGCAATCAAGAATCTGTTTCAGTAGTCCAAGTAAAAGATGGTAGTGGAGATGGAGAAAAGAACATATATGTGGAATATGGTTTAGTGATGACTTCTATGGGAATAGATGTGAAAAGTGAGAGGAGAGTAATCAAGGATAACACTTAGAGTTTGGCCTTGTGTTGGCTAAAGCAATTCAACTTCAAGCCAGATCAGGTTGCTGTGGCCAGCGCCTTTCCCAGCATTTTCTGCAGCCTGTCCACTGTCATCTGTAGACTCCTACTCCTTTCATGAAACTAAACTGAGCCCAGTGGGGTGGTGATCAACGGTCTCATTTAGTTTATCAACAGAGAATGGAAAGATCTGACTGATACTCCTGTGGAGATGTGAGCATTACACTCTGTTTAAATACAGTAGCCATCCTAGTAGAACCCCTCATGGAAAGCCAGGTGATTTCTTTTCTTCTTTGTGCAGGGGCTGTTTGGGTAGTTAGGGCTTCTCTGTGCCTCCTGAGATACTGACACATGGGGTGAAGAAAGAGGGAGCCATGAACTATGTATTGACAATTGCCTGATCTGGGCTTATCAGGCCTGGTTTCTGGTCCTGTTGGATATGTCAGCTGTATTTCTGAATCTTGGTATTGTGCCCACCAACTGAAATAAACTTTCTAGATTTTATCTCTGCATTTTTCTTTCAAAATTCTAGTCCTACCTCTTTTGCAAGTCTTTTTCTACCACTCTAGCCCAAGAGGATTTACCCATTCATTTATCTACTGTGGTATTTACCATGAGAGGTTTTCATTTTAGCAGTTCTACCTAGTGTGCACACAGCTGTCAAATATAAGCATATGAGATCCAGTTTATAAGCACTGAAGAGACAAGATGACATCTTATTCTTCTACTGAATCACCCTCAATACATTAACATGCCTGTCAATAAATGACACATATGTGCTACTGTCATAGATATAAATTTAAATCATCATAGTTACATCTTTAAGTCAATTAAATTAAAAATAATAAATACTGGGAAAATAAAAGTAAATGATCTTGAAAACATTCCACATATAGAAATTGCTTGCACCTGTCCACCTGACTTGTAACAGCACCCTAACTTTTTGTTCATTATGCCACCAAACCATTCCACTGGACCTCCAGGGTTCCTAGATCATAGTGAGTACACATATATTTATAGAATGAATGAAATGTATGATGCATAAGCACTGGCTGCACGGGCAACTGCAAATGGTTTTGTACTGCACAACTTTAGAAAACACATTTTGCAGAGGCTAGGATATATACAACCTACTAAGCAAGACTAGCCAGTGTCTGAGAAGGTCCCTCTAGGTTGGAAGGGGAGTGGCCAAGTCCAGTTCAATGTTGTTTTTACAAATAAAGTTTTATTGGAACACTTATTTGTTTACATATTGTATATGACTGCATTTGTGCTACCATGACTGAGTGGAGTACAAGATCACCTGACTCTCAGAGTGCAAAATATTGGCTGTCTAGCCTTTACAAAAAAGTTTACTGACCACTTAGAAAGTCTCATTAATAAAAGTCCTCTACTCTTAGGTTAAATATGAGAAGTGTTTTATTATGCTTTTTTTCCTTTTCAAAGTTGTCTTACTCTTTTGCAGTAATGCCTGAAAATTCAAACTTTCCATATCGGCGGTATGATCGGCTCCCTCCAATCCATCAATTCTCCATAGAAAGTGACACGGATCTCTCTGAGACTGCAGAGTTAATTGAGGAGTATGAGGTTTTTGATCCTACCAGACCTCGTCCAAAAATCATTCTTGTTATAGGTATGAGAACAGAAAGCAAAATTCTCCACTACTGCTAACTTTGTTTATATTTTTACTTTTCAAAAAATGACAATTATGTATCATATTTGAAGTGCTTAGTTGGATAATGACAAGGCATAGAAAAAAAAGTCCAAGGGACAGTAAATGGAAATATTTTTAGAATAATTTTTAATAAAACATAAATTGTCATAATTGTATCACCTAATGCCTATTGAATTTTCTTAGATTTCCATTACAATGTCATAGCAATTCTTTATAATGAATTCAAAGCATCTCTTCAAGATTTACTGTTCTGTGGTTTTATTTATCTAATCTTTAATAAAAATAACTGAGTACATTAGATGTTTTCTAAATATGATGTTTTTTTCCCTTTAAATCAGCAAATTGAAATTTTATTCACCATTAACTTTAGAGGGAAAAATAAATAATAATATGTTGGCAGGGATTCATATAAATGAGCTACCTTATGACAAACTGGTACCTACAATAAAATCTGTTTCCATGTGATTAGACAAGCAAATAAAGAGAACAGTGTTTGCTTATTAGCCAAAATAACAAAGATAACCATTCATTTAAAAAATTGCCTCTGTGAATCTTATGTTGAATATAAAAAATATCAGCCTGATGACATTTCATAAGGAATAATAAAAATGTTTTAAGTAGTTTTGCAAAATGCATTTTTTCTCACTCTTGTAAATTCTAACTTTCTCAAAATCTATGAAAATCATGAAGAACCCTGTGTAGCATGTATAGTCATTATATCAGTTTCAATTTGACTGGGCTTTCATGGAGATGATCAAAAGCAAATATCTAGTGTGAAATGTTCAAAGCTGTTCTAACCAGTAAATATGAATAGAGAACTAAATGTATATAGCCCCCATGCAGAGAAGTAGTGCTCTGGAGAACATAGTGAAGATGCCAACTAGGATAAAAGCATACACATAAACAATTGAGCTACAGCTAGAACTTAGGTTGACCAAACAAGAGGAGTGAAATTTGTACATTGCAAAGTGAAATGACAAATATATTTCTCCCTGAATTGTTGACAATATTGCAGGAAGAGAGTTAAAAATCAGCTGGGGATGTAGTAGCTCTGTGGAGACTGCCTAGTAGGTGCAAGACCCTGGGTTTTATCCCAGAGCATTGCAAATAAACAAACAAGCCAAAGCAACATCAACAACAACAAACAGAGCAAGAAAAGGCAGAAGAAATCAGCTCTCAAAAAAGTCAAAATAGGGCTGGGGTTGAGGTTCAGGAGTTGAGTGCTTGTCTAGCATGTGTAAGGCACTGGATTTGATCCTCAGCACTACATAACAATAAATCAATAATTTATAGATATTGTGTTCATCTATAACTAAAAAAATATTTTTAAAGTCAAAATATTCTTATGGCTTATGATAGTCAAAATTATGCCATAAATCTCTGTTTTAGGAAATAGAATACTTTTCTGTGCCTAGAAATTTGGGGTTCTTACCTAGAAGACAAGGAAATAACTAAAAGAGAGCTACAAGTAAAGTGTAATGGAATTCTCTTACCATTGCATGGTTTAAAGCTGGATTGAATACATTCCTTCAATTTTGTTTTCCTTGTTACTATTAGTAAAGTTATTGGTGATTATAAATAAGATGAACAAATGAAAGTTTGATTGTCCATGAAAATGGTATAAGACCAAGTTTCTCTTGTGTAAAATAGCACATACATAATTTTTTGTGCATTGTGAATTTTACGTGAAAATGACTAAAATATTTCAATAAATGAGATTTTTGGAGAAGGTATAAAACCATCAAATCTCTCCCACTTTACAGTTGTTTTTTGTTTGGTAAAAGCAACTTGCTCCTTTAGGATTTGATGCTGATTACATACTTACATGCTGTACATTTTGCATATTAAAAGAGTGATACAGAACAAATGAGTATAAATAATATTTAAATGATTGAGACAAGGGAGGGAAAGGCAATTCTTAATTTTTCTGAGAAAACTAGAGCAATTTTAAGACTTTCTGGAGAATTGCAAAATAATTGTACCTGAATCTTACAAATTTTTATTCCATCTAGAAAAATGTATGTGGGGAAAGTTACAGAGGCCTACATAGTATTACATTTAAATAAACAAAATTTCCCTTCTGGCACTACAAATTTTTTTTTAACTTGGCCTTCTTGGTATAGATATAAGTTCCTCTTATGTTAATGTAATCACAAAATCTCAGAGTTGAAGAAACAACATGTATCCCATTTGTTTACAATAAAAAAAAAGTTCAAGATAAAATATCAGAAAATGCAAGCCAATATAGATATGCAAGGAAAATGTTTATAAAATAAAGGTTTAATTTACAAAAAGAAAAATCTCAGAGTTGATATCAATACTAATTAGAGATAAGTAGAACAAAACAGCTCATTTTGGCTTTAGAGAGAAGAAAATAAAATTAATTTGTTAGGAAGTTTCAGTAATCAAATTCATCCAATACATTAATGCTATTTTCTGTCAATTCTGTCAGTCTTATTTTTTGTCGTTTTTGTCTGCTGTTGCCTCCATTATTTAACAAAATAAAAATTTTTCCTTGAAGTTTTCATAACTTTCACGAAGTGTTTGATTTTTTTAAATTCAAAGGAATTTGTAGGTTCTGAATTTGATGGTTTCTGAGATCAAGTGATCAAGTGTGGAAATACCTATATTCGGAATTTTGCTTTTTCAGATTAAATCCAATTGAATTTGTCAATGGTGTTGATCATGTGATATTTTTTTTCAAGCCAATCCTTGAATTGCCTCTGTTCATAGGCCAAAAGCAGCTATTTGGAACCAAAACTTACTTTTTTTTTTTTTTTTTTTTGTACCAGGGATTGAGACAGGGACTCACTAAGTTCCTTAGAGCCTCACTAAGTTGCTGAGGCTTGCTTTGAACTTGTGATCCTCCTGCTTCAGCCTCCTGAGCCACTGGGGTTATAGGTGTGCACCACCACACTTGGCTCAGAACTTACTTTTGAATTTCAAAGAATTTAATCTAATAGAAGCAGAAGTAGTTTATGATATTAAGTCTAGTCAGAGAGAAGGTATGTTATCTTAGAAAGAATGGTCAAATATGTTAACAAATTCTTATACTAAGTTTAATAAAGCAATAAAAAAGTGAATGCTAGATTTAATTTGGTGCATTGTTTGGTTCTGGGGCTCAAAAATGGTTCTGTTGTTTTAGTTGATCTTAGAATTCTGCTAGCCAAATCTGCACACTCTGAAATTTTCTTTACAAAAGAAGGAACTTTCTGGGACTGGGGTTTTAGCTCAGTGGTAGAATGCTTGCCTGGCATGTGTGGGGCACTGGGTTCGATTTTCAGCACCACGTTAAAAATAAATAAATAAAATAAAGGTATTGTGTCCATCTACAACTAAAAAAAAACTTTTTTTAAAAAGGACCTTTCTGTTTTACTTATATTATGTGAAAGAATAAAAAATACTTATTAAATGCTTAGATATAAAACAGCTTCAACATACAAAAACTTTGGTATTAGTAGGAAAAATATGAATTCACTTTTTAAAATTTTATTATTATTCTCTTTTAAAATTTTTTATTTGTTCTAATTAGTTATATATGACAGTAGAATGCATTTATAATTTTTAATTTCTCATTTTTCTGATTTACATATTGTAGGATCACATCAGTCATACATGTACCTGAGATAGTAATGTGTGTTTCACTCTACTATCTTTCCTGCCCCCATACCACTTCCTCTACCTTCACTCCCCTCTACCTAAAGTAACTCTATTCTTCCCTAGCGTGCCCCCCACCTTATTGTGAATTAGCATCCACATATCAGAGAAAGCATTTGGCCTTTGGTTTTTGTGTTTGGCTTATTTCACTTAGCATGCTATTCTCTAACTCCATCCATTTACCAACAAATGCCATAATTTCATTCTTCTTTAAAACTGAGTAATATTCCATCATATATATAGATATATATATATACCACATTCTTTATCAATTCATTTCAATATTGCTTAATTATAACTATGTTTCAATGAATATTACCAAAACACTTCATTACTTATTAGGCATTGAATTTTTAAAATATATTTTTGTTGATGCATTATAATTATACATAATATTGGAATTCATTATGCCATATTTGTACAAGGAAATAACATAATTTGAACAATCTCCTTCCCCATTACTTCCCTTTTCCTCTCCTCCGCTCTCTCCCATATGCTTGCTCTACTGATCTCCCTTCTATTGTTATTATTATTTTTATTTTTATTAATTAGTGAATTATAATATACAAGCAGGATTCATTATAGTATGTTCATACATGGACGTAGCAAAATTTGGTAGATTTTATATCCTGATACTTCCCCAATCCCTGTCTTCTTCCCTCCATCTTGATCTCTTTCCTTTACTCTATTGATCTCCTCTCTATTTTCCTGCAATCCCTTCTTTAGTATTATTATTATTATTATTATTATTATTATTATTACTTTGTATCACTTTCTCTTTAGCTTCTGCATATGAGAGAAAACATTCAACCTTTGACTTTCTGAGTCTGGCTTACTTCACTTAGCATGATGTTCTCCAGTTCCATCCATTTAACAGCAAATGACATAATTTCATTTTTTATAGCTCAGTAGAACTCTATTGTGTATATATACCACATTGTCTTTAACCATTTGTCTGTTGATATGTATGTAGACTGGTCCCAAAACTTGCCTATTGTGAATTGCACTACTATAGCGTTGGAATGTGTATATCACCATAGTATGTTGATTTTAGTCTTTCAGATAAATACCAAGGAGTAGGATAGCTGAGTCATAAGTGGTTCCATTCCTAGTCCTTTGAGGAACCTCCATACTGAGTTCCATAGTGCCTGCACTAATTTACAATCCTTTGTTTCTTTTCCTGTACATCCTCTCTAACATTTGTTGTCATATTCTTGATGACAGCCATTCTGACTGAGGTGAGATGAAATTCCAGTATAGTTTTCATTTGCATCTCTCTGATTGCTAAGGATTTTGGACATTTTTTTCATATATATGTTAGCCATTTGTATTTCTTCTTCAAAAAATGTCTGTTTAGATCTTTTGTCTGTTATTGAGTGGATTATTTGACTTTTCAGTGTTAAGTTTTTTGAGTTTTTTATGTATTCTGGATATTAATTCCCTGTCAGAAGAGTGCCTGGCAAAGATTTTTCTCCCATTCCATAAGCTCCCTTTTCATGCTCTTAATTTTTCCTTTGCTGTGCAGAAGTCTCAATTTTATGCCATCCTACTTATTGATTCTCAGTGTTATTTCTTGAGCTTTGGGAGTTTATTAAGGAAGTTGTTACCTGTGCCAATATGTTGGAGTATTGACCCTGTGTTTTCTACTTATTAGGCATTAAATTCTTTAAATGTTTTGCTTACATTCAATAATGTATGCGTAAGTCTTTGAAAATATCTTGTTTGATACTGCCATCAAATAATTACAGATTGGGATGACTGCTATATGCTTTATTTTAAAAATTATTCTGATTCTGGAATCTAGTTTGTCTAGGTTGTTTACACATATAAATTAACAAAAAAATTAACCTAATATTGAAAATAAAATCTTGGGTATGTATTAATATTTTGTGATTATTTTATTATTCATTTTTAAAAAGTAAATGGCAATTACTTTTAAAAACAAAAGATGATTAATATTCAGTTATGTTACAATAAGTTAGTATTTCATATACATGTGTCACAAACTCAAAATTATTAGTTCTATGAATATTTTCTACCTTGAGAACCATTTCCATTCACTGTGCATATTCTTTGCATAAAATTTTTAATTCAAAGGAAATAAGGCAAGGACATGCATGTGCAGATTTCAAAAAAATATTTAAATGGCATGTTTATCAGTGTGCGTTGGTTTAAAAATAATTGCTACATTTTACTAAATTACATAGTAACTCTTTGTTGGCCTGAAACACAGTTCTGTTATTTTGATCATTGTCTTTTGTGTCCCATTGGTTTTTCTTTGAGGGGAAAACTATCAGATTTTACATAGAAAAATAATCACAGTTTCTATTAACTGTATTATTCAACAAAATTTTTAATTAATTTTGTGGGTGTATTTATGTGCTGGGAATTGAACCCAGGAATTTGTGCATGCTAAGCAGGCACTGTGCCACTGAACTGTATATCCCTAGCCTAATTATTTGTATACTAAGATAGGTAGAGGGAAAAAAGTGTCTTTCACCTAATACAGTTGGTCAAGACAACTGCACCCTTTCCTCAGATAAGTCTGCACTTGCTCTGCATTCAAAAGTAGTACTGAGAATGCCACAAATGGAACAGCTACCCACCCTGTTACTGGTGACCCAGAACCCTCATCTCAGATGAAAGTAGAGTTGCATGAACAGGAGTTTCTTATTATATCATTAAGGTCACCATTTTGCCTCTTTTGAATAACAGGTGGTCCAGGAAGTGGAAAAGGTACTCAAAGTTTGAAAATTGCAGAACGGTATGGATTCCAGTACATTTCAGTGGGAGAATTATTAAGAAAGAAGATCCACAGCACCAGCAGCAATAGGAAATGGAGTCTTATTGCCAAGATAATTACAAATGGAGAATTGGCCCCACAGGTACTGTTATATAATTTGCTTCTATTCTGCAAAAATTTTTTGTACCAGTTATGAACATTCTAAGTTTAACTGTGATTTTTTTTCATTTTTTTTATTTATAAAAGGAAACAACCATCACAGAGATAAAACAAAAATTGATGCAAATACCCGATGAAGAGGGCATTGTTATTGATGGATTTCCAAGAGACGTTGCCCAGGCTCTGTCTTTTGAGGACCAAGTAAGAATGTCTCTTTATATTTTAAATGACCTACTTTTTGCTTAAAAATTTCAGATTATAAAAAAGAAAATTTCTTGGAAGACTCACTGTTTTTTTAATGAATTCTTGTCTGGAACAAGCAAATCTATCAGTATGGGTTGGCAGAGGGTTATTTCCTTGGCAAATGCTTAAAATTGAAGATTGTCTTCTCTGCCAAAAAGAGATAAAAAACTAATAATAGAATTTATTATTTTTATTAAAAATGCAAAGTTCTTTAAACTTTATTTCAAAATACTTCTCCTCAGATTGCTTTTTTATACTTAATTACTAAAAATAAGCCCTATTCAGTAATGTCCAGATATATAAAAACATCACCTTGTACTTACATTCTTGCCAAATTAGGTTGTAAAGTCTTGAACTTCTTACCTATAGTAAGATGGGGTTCGTTTGCCAAAATTTACTCAAATTTGAGTAGACCATGCCTGCTCAACACCTATTACATGTATTTTAAAGGAAAATAAATAAAATATTTTGTACATCCGTTTAATCTTTATAAAGCTCCTGTGATTGATTTTTTCTTAAATATTTTGGATTTAAAAAGTAATATATGGCCATACAAATTTTAGTCCTGCTATAAACAGTGAAAATTCATTAACACCCTCTTTCCATCCACTGCCTCTCTACTCCTGAAAAATAAAAATACTGTTAAATTTGTTATATATTGTTCCAGGCTTTTTTCTAGAGTTATGCACATACACACACAAGTACACCCACACATGAGCACTTGCTCATATATAAATGCATTTTAAATATTCACACCTATTTCCAGACTGTCCTCCAGCAACACTCTTTTTTTTTTTGAATATTTTTGACCTTTTTTTTTATTATAAACAAATGGGATACATGTTGTTTCTCTGTTTGTACATGGAGTAAAGGCATACCATTTGTGTAATCATAAATTTACATAGGGTAATGTTGTTTGATTCATTCTGTTATTTTTTCCCTTCCCCCCCCACCCCTCCCACCCCTCTTTTCCCTCTATACAGTCCTTCCTTCCTCCATTCTTGCCCCCCTCCTTAACCCTAACCCTAAACCTAACCCTAACCCTAACGCTAACCCCTCCCTCCTCCCATTATATGTCATCATCCACTTATCAGCGAGATCATTTGTCCTTTGGTATTTTGAAATTGGCTTATCTCACTTAGCATGATATTCTCCAATTTCATCCATTTGCCTGCAAATGCCATAATTTTATCATTCTTTATGGTGGAGTAATATTCCATTGTATATATATGCCACAGTTTCTTTATCCATTCATCAATTGAAGGACATCTAGGTTGCTTCCACAATCTGGCTATTGTGAATTGAGCAGCTATGAACATTGATGTGGCTGTATCTCTGTAGTATGCTGATTTTAAGTCCTTTGGGCATAGGCCAAGGAGTGGGATAGCTGGGTCAAATGGTGGTTCCATTCCAAGCTTTCTGAGGAATCTCCATACTGCTTTCCAGAGTAGCTACACTAATTTGCACCAGCAACACTTCCAGGTTAGATTCTCATCAATATTGAATGAGAATACCTATTTCTCCAGATCCTTTTCAACCAGAGAGAATTCTTATTTAAAATGTCTGCCAACCTGAAATTAAGAAGTGGCATTTTGTTTTTTTAATTTACATTATTTGTGTTACTCTCAAGGTAGGTATACATTTGTATACTTGCTAACCATTTGTATTTCTTTCTTATGTGAATTTGCCTGCTCTTCTTTCTTATATGAATTTGCCTGCTCTTCTCCCTTTTTTTTTTTTTTTTTTTTTTACAGATTTATTTTCCTTTTCTCACTTGGTTGAAGGAGTTTTTAATATATTGCAGATATTGTATCAGGTAAAATAAGGAGTAAGTCTCATATAAAACAAACTTGGAGTCAGGCAGTTCAAGGCCAGAGATAGCATCGCAAAGCATCTCTGAGCACTCCAGTTCATTGTTTAGGCACACCTATTGTTTGGGAATATCTTTCTCTCCTCTGGTTTCCCTCTCACCTTAGTGAGGTTCACTCAGTTTAAGAACTTAGTCTATTTGCTATGGCCTCTCTGAGGAGAGGAAAACTGGACAGATATCTTCAGATTTTGTTGTTACTGTTGCTGCCACATCATTTCTGCAAATGGGTGTGTTGTAGTAACCAGTCCATGTGATTCTTGACTAAGCAAAACAGCCAAGCAGACAAGCAGAATCAACTAAATCTGGTCCACCCCAGGAATTCAATGAGCTGCACTTGGTAGGCACAAGCAGACGAACCTACTCAATTCTTTCTCTGTTGCTTTATTTGTTTGTTTATTTTGCAGTGCTGGGATTAAACCCAGAGGCTTGAGCATGCTGAGCAGGTGCTCTACCACTGAGCTACAGCTCCATTCTCTCTCTACTGCTTTGTAACGTGCTATGTTGCGTACTTCTCTTGTTCCCTGGGTAATAACTCAGGCTCTTCTGATCACTTATAAAACCGTAACAGATAATCTCATTTTTAGCTATTAAAAAGTTCCATCCAATCTAAATCAAAATTTCAGTTTCTCATTCAATTTAACATACCCCCGCCATCACCAGCTTGGGCCTTGTTCAGGCTCAGAAACATGAAGTGGAATCTCGGAGTTCTGTAATTTGCAGTGAAGTTCTTTTACAGTCTGGATAGGTTCAATGAGTCAAGCATCACAATACTGGTTTGGGAACACCTGTCAGCAAATTCTTTCTTGGGAGGAGGGAGTGCTGGGGAATTGAACCCAGGGGTGCTCTACCACTGTGCTTTACCCCCCAGTCTTTTTATATTTTTTATTTTGAGACAGGATCTCACAAAGTTGCTGAAGTTGATCTTTAATTTACAACCCTCCTGCTCAGCCTCCTAAATAGCTGGGGTTACAGGCGTTTACCACCATACCTGGTTCTGTCAGCAAATTCTCTAGGATGATCTACTACCTCTGTGTAGAGTGTGCAGTCACTTGCATTTATTATTCTGTGCCCTGCTTCTGACATTGAAAAATCCAAATTTAACAACTTCTTAGATTGGCATTGTAGCTGCCTAGTTTCTTGGCCCGTGGGCCGTACAGTGCTCCCTGAGGTTGGTGCTGCGGTTGGTGATCCTGTAGGAGTTTTGAGGGTGCAGAGGCAAAGCTGAGGTGTCTATGCTAAGTGTTGGGTTCAGCCCTAAATACTCCATACTCTATGTAGGGAAGCTCTGGAGGTATCTTGTATTTTTTTCTGCTACCACTTCTGACAACACATCAGGGGTGGTTGCTGCATCAATTCTCCAGTTCTTGGAAACCATTTGGGTGTCCAAGAGCCTGATTCAACTCAGACATTAACCATCAGAGTTAACGTAGAACCCCAGATTAAGGCTCAGTCCCACAAGTCTACTCCCACCTCAAACACTGCTTGTGAGTCCCAGCAATCACCTGCACTGATGATTAACTGATTACAAATCAGAGGTTCCAACAATGCCCTCCACAGGTTGGATGATTCACTAGAATGACTCACAGAAGTCAAGAAAAACTTTATTTGTATTTATTGGTTAATTACAAAGGGCATGACCCAGAAAGCCAAGTGGAAAAAATGTAAAGGACAAGGAATATGGGTGGGACGGCATGGTGATGCATACCTGTAAATCCCAGACACCCCATCAGGCAATCAGTCAGGAGGGTCTCAAGTTGGAGGCCAGCCTCAGCAATACCCCATCTTAAATATTTAAAAAATAATAATAATAAAGAATTAGGGATATAACTCAGTGATAGAGTCCCTGAGTTCAGTACCTAAAAAAAAAAAGAAATAGGGGTAGATGTGCAGTTTCTACACCCTCTTCAGGCATGCCACCATCCCAGAAGTTCAACATGATCACCAATTCTCAAGCTCCCTAAACTTCTTGGTCAGTTTCTAGAATCTAATCTCCGCCCTCCTTCCCTTCATTGGATGTCAGGGGTAGGACTGAAAGCTCCCACCCTTTAATCCCTTTGGTCCTTTGAGTCAGCCTCATACTTAGGTTACCTGGGCCCTCCCTCCAGTCCCCTCATTAGCATAGATACCCATTGTAGTCAGAAGGCACTTTATGAATAACAGAAGATATTCCTGTCACTCAGAAATCCCAAAGCTTTAGGAGGCTGGTGCCAGGAACGAAGACTATTTACTATATCACCACTCCTCACTGTTTTTCTTTAATTCAGGTTCCTATTTTTGTTTTTGTTTTTGTTTTTGTTTGGAGGAAATGTCGGCACCTACGCACACATGCACCTAGGCAGAATTTTTTTCTTAGATTCTTACAGGTCCAGGGTGAAAAAAGAGGTGGATTTCTCATGTCAGCAATATATGGTTGATGGTATTGCCATTATAGGGAAAAGACCTAACACTTAAGTGTCTCAGAGAATAAAGAAATGTTTTTCTCTTAGGAAATAGCTTCAACATGAACAATCCAGATTGGCTGGTCAGATTTTTTCTTGAGTTCATTTAGGAATCATAGTTTCTTCCCGGTTGTTATTCTGCCATCTCCTAGGATGCTGTCATTGTCATCTGTAAGGTTGAAGTGGGGCTGCCATCACATATGGGTTCCAGCTGGCATATGAGGGGGAGAGAATGTGAAGGTCTGAAACCCCAGATCTGGGACTGACATCCATCACTTCTGTTCATGTGGCATGGTTGAGAAGTTAGCCATGCTGTAATTGTTAAAATTATTTTTTAAAAAAGACTAGAAAATATGGTCCATCTGGGTAGCCAGGTGCCTGGCTACTGCTTCATTACTGTGGAAAGTTTGGAGAACTAACTCACAACTTCTACCGATTTGCCCCTCTGGTCATACAAGTGCTAGCTTCTCCTTTTTCCACACATAGAATGCAAGGAAAGCAACCCAAGTGCCGCCATGACATTCAAGAGCTGACAATCTCTATATGGTGTACAGTTTTCTTCATCGGGTCCAGATCTGGCAGCTCATCCTCAGCCACTTATATATTAAACCTCCCCTCCCTGTCACTGATAAACTATGGAGGAGCAAGACCAGGATGAGTAAATGAAGGCTCCTATTCAGAAAAGGGAACATGGAGAACATGTGCTGTAGTCGCTGAACCTTATCTACTGATAAGTCCTGTCAGGCTGTGATGGCGGAGGACCCATGCCCTGGCAGCATAGCGAGTTAGCTCTTTAGTAACTCATGGGTTTGCTATTTGGGTTAACTCTACTGTCTTCTGAGGCCCAGGCCCTATGAGAGGTTCCCCTTGTTCAGGACCCTGCATGGCCACATCAAAGTGGCATGTGGGAGACTACGCCCTCCTGGGACCTATTTTAATTTTGGAAAACAAACAAACAAATACAAGCCTTTTCTGACTAGGCAAATATTTACTTTGGGAAAACTATTTCCTCAAAACTTTGGTAGGCTCTGCTCTTTTTGCTTCCAGTGAGTACAGCCTGTGACTGTATCCATAGTTCTTTTTCAGATATAGTTATTAAACTGCTTTATTTCTGTCTTTTCTTGTTTTGGTGACAGTTTCCTTGAGATCCTCTAACGCAGCAAGCTTGGGTAGAAAGCAACATTCTTAGTCTGGCTTTTGCTTCAAACCTCTTTTTCTGGTGATGATGATGGGTTAGTGGGTGTCCTTCTGTCACAGAAGAGGTGTCTCCAAAGAAGGGTCTGAGGAATTCCCAGAGAAAAGGGAGAACTCAACTCAGGTCCAGTGGAATCTTAGGCTTACCTGACGGAAAAGAATTTCAGCACATGCCAATTAGAGGCATAGACAGGTTTATTTAGGAAATAGATACACTTTCAAGGGAGAATGGGGGACATCTCAAGAGAGAGAGATGCCTTTTGTGACCCTTGGCTCTCTTTTTAAAGGAAAATTGGTGAGGGCCATGAGTATGGGAAGGTATGTAGGAATGATATCAGTCTGGTGATCTCAAAATGGGCTATGGTGGTCTGGTCATTCTCAGGATCCTCAGGCTGATGTCTTCATTATCTGATCAGTAGAGAACTCTGGAAAGTCCCCTAGATTATAGGTTCTCAATTTATCATAACTCTTTACTTAATCTATTTATGGGGGGCTTAATTAACAGTACACAGGTACATTTCCCAGGAATTTGAAGTGACAGATCTGCAGGAGAGAGATGAGATTATGGAGTGACAAGCCTAGAAAAGTACACAGAACTTCTGAATTAAAATCGTTTTTCTTATCCTTCCTTTATGTTTATTTCTTCTTTTTTTTTTTTTTAATTTCTTCTATGCTACCTTACTCTGAGTCATGACTGCCTCATCTGCTATTTGGAGGCAGTTGACTTTTTCAAACTTCTGAGGTCCTAAATTACTAGAAGTCCCCCACCATACACTTATATCTGCTTACAAATTGATCAATTCTTTCTTGAGTTTACCTGTTTCTTATAATGTGTTGCTAAATCCACTGGAACTTAGTCTACCTTCCAAGTTATCACAATTATAGTTGTACCAAATATAATAACTGTGCCCTTACTGCCTAAGCAAACCAATGCCATATTTTAGTTTTTTGCTATAGTAGTATTCCAGTATTCTGTGTTGTTTAGAGTAAACCAAGGCAGTATAATAAAAAGACACGATGATTGTGGCACAGCACAGAAGCCAATTTCTCTTGTAATGATGGTCTTGCTGTGAAGGAGGGGAGGGCAGCTTCAGTCTTCATTCATTCAAACATGCAGGCTTGCTGTTGTTCTTCCTCCAACCCAAGGGTGATGTTTCTCAAATTTTTGGTTACAGGATCTCTTTACACTTTTAGAAGTCATTAAGGACTTCAAAAGTTTTCATTTACAGCCCATGAGAAATTACAACAGAAATTTATAACTATTTATTAAGTCATTTAAAGAACATAAGTTAACGTTAATACATTTTTATGAAAAGTAGTCATATTTTACAAAAGTTAAAAAATAGTGACAAAGGAGACATTATTTGTAAATCTCTTTAATTTCTATCTAATAGCAGAGGGCTGGATTTTCATATCTGCTTTTGTATTCAAACTACTGTGGTATCACATTTCAGTAGTCACTGAAAAACTCCACTGTCCCTTTGTGAACAAATGAGAGTAGGAAAATGCACATATCTTCTTCTTAGTACAAACATAGTTCTGACCTGTGGCCTTGCAAGAAATGATGTTGGCATTTCCCAGAGGTTTCTCAAAGTGTGCTCAACACTGCCATCGGACATTGTTGACATATCCATGGTGGTTGCTTTGTCACTGCCGTGGCCAGGTTCAAATTGGTTCAAAGAGGGAAGAGAGTACAAAAGGACACATGCTCAATTTCCTAAGTCCCAAAGCCCCAGGCAGCACATATCACTTAAGTCTCATGGCTACATCCCAACTACAGTGGAGGTTGGGAAATGTAGTCAAGCCATCAATCATGGATCTGCCTACAGACCTGTTACTATGGAAGCAAGGAAATAGATTTTGGTAGACAACTAGCAGTTTCTACCACAGGATAAGTGCTGTGTATAGTGTCATCTTTTCTTCCCACTGACTTCTCAGCCCAAGAACTGAGCTCTCCTAGTCTCTGGCCTGGCATTTTAAGAGCAGGGAGAGACTCCCTGGCTATACTTGTGGGGTTTGTGTAGTAGTTCCTTCTGTCTGAAAAACATATTCTTTGACCTGATTGTTAAAAAGTGGTAACAGATTAGTGAGGGGAAAGGAATAGAGGTGGGCCAGAGTACAAAGTCCAAGATCTTTTCACCACCAATTAAACATACTGCATAACCAAGATTTTACTAGATGGCCTAGAGTTCCCGGTGAAAATCCAGGTATTGATTTTTTAAAGGTTTAGAATTTCATATTCCATGGGGTGCAAATGGGGAGAAAAGCTGGATTCCCATAGTGGGATTTGTAAACCAAACAAACAGTAAAGTTGAAACCAGTAGGAACTCTATGGTACTGTCATTGAAAACATGGGCGAGACACCTATACCAAATCTCTAAAAAGTAAAACAAACCCCCAGTTTAAAAAAACCCACAAACTGACAGTAATTAACAGCATAGTCAACTCTTTGACTCCAGCTGATTTTCTGGTTTCACGTATCTATCCGCACCTTCTATGTGCTGCACCACCTCTTGTTCAGTGGCCTGCTCCTGCTTTTTCCTCATTGCCTTCATATCTTTGCATACTTTGGTTTTTTCACTGTGCATTATTGGTATATGCAGACCTAATGTTTCATAATGATACATTCAATATCATATTTTATTAGTAGGTATCTAGGTTCCTTTAAAATCTTGGCTGTTACCAGCAATGCTGTGACCAACATCCTTTTGTACATCTCCCTTTGCATATGTCAAAGAGATTTCTAAGGAATATTTCTGGAAATGAATAATTTAGGCTAGAAAAAAAATCTGTGCTAGACAATATTCATACAATGTATATAAATACACACATATGTAGTTTTAAGTCTGTATTTTAGATTGTTATTAAAAAGCAGCATTAAAATTTTATGACTACATTTTTCCTATTTCCCCACAACTCATTAATACATGATTCCAACCCTTTTTATTTTAGACTATCTGATGGATTAGAAAAGTTTCTATATTGCTATTTTCATTTGAATTTTCCTAACTATGGTCAACTCGAACATTAAGAAATGTATTTATTGATCATTTGTATTTCCTCTTTTGGGAATTGCTAAAACATTAACCTTACCACCACCCTGTTTTTTATTATATTGTCTGAGTTTTTAAAATTGATTTGGATGTTCCATATACTAATTCTTTGCTGTTATCTTATAATATTTTCTTTTATTTATATCTTCTTCAAGTATGTTTAAGACATTTTGTCCTACGGAAATTTGAAATTTTGCTCTGGGAACTATCTCAGTATTTTCACTTAGACTTTTGTATTTAATGCTTAAGAAAGTGTTCTCTAAAAAAAAAAAAGAAAGTGTTCTCTATAGTCTCATAAAAATATCCCATATTTTTCTAGTTATTTTTAGTTCTGCTTTGATGATTCAGATATTTATTCTGTTTGTATCAATTTTCATATAGCATGAGGTAGAGATAGAATTTTATGGTATATTTTAAATGGAAATTTAAAAATGTATGCAGTGGTACAGAGATCATTTGCTGACTTCTACTCTTTGTCCCCCCTTGAAAGGATTTATTCCTATACAGACGTGGGTCTACTTATAATTTCCCTATTCATTTCTCTTGTCTGTTTACGTATTTCCAGTATTGTGGTTTCAACTGAAGAAATCTAAATTATATCCTGATACCTGCAGGATAAGCCCCTCCTGTTATTGTTTAAGTAGCTTGAAAGTTCTGTGGTCTCTTAAGAGGTGAGGTTCTTTGGGAGGTCTGTAGGTTACTGGTGGTGGGATGGTGGGATCCCAGGTGGTCCTCTGTCTTCCTGACTTGTGACGTGAGCACTTGTTCTGACATGTTCCTTCTGTAATGGGACAACCTCACTAGAGACCCACACCAGTGGAGTCACCAATCTTGAACTTGAGCCTCCATAACCAGGAGCCAAAACAGACTTCTCTTCACAAGCTTCCTGTGTCAGGTATTTTTTATGTGACACACAACTTACTGATATACCACTCCTTCTTCTAAGTTGGTTAGTCCTCTACATTTACCTTTCTTTATGAATTTATTATCAATTTTGCAGACCTGTAAAAATCTGTTGAAATTCAGTTTAATTTCAATATAGATTTTGTAGATAGGCAGACATTAATTTTCAGAGAACATCTTCTCATCACTCTCTTTATTCAGATCTAGTTTTATGTTCTTCATTAAATGAAATTTTGTAGTTTTCCACATATAAAAATCTTGTATACTATTTTTGTTAGCTTTGTTGCTAGTAGTTTATAGTTTTTCTACTATTATGAACAAATTACTTTTTTTCCTAACTGGTTCTTCTTTGTGCTCAACTGATCTTTATAGAATTATTGATTGTGTTTGTGGGTGAGTCTGTTTGTCTTCCCAGTGGGTTTCTTTCCCTCCTTTCTTCTTCCCTTCACTACCACCAAGAGGACCCTCATACCTACCCTGCCAACTTATGGTGTTCCTTTATTATTTGCCTTTACTAGGTTGAGTCCTATTAGACATATGTTGATTTGAAGTGATAAACAAATATTAGTGCCATGAACATGCAGGCCAAGGGACAATTTGAGCAGCTGTGTAAAAAATAATCTTGAATTCAGTTTCTTAGATCCTCCTGTAAGTCAGTGGAGACAGTTATAAGCCCGTGGAGTAGTGGGTTTCAACTCTCACTTACCCTGTGCCCTTAGCTAACTTACTGACCCTTTGAAGCCTCAGTGTTTTCCTTTGAAGAATGAGGATAGTGGTGCCTCAGGGATTGTGGGAAAGACTGACTGAGACACAGTACCCACAGTTCTTGGTACTGTGTGAGCCTCATAGTAAACACTCAAGTAAAGGAAGAGGCCATTACTGCTACACCATGTTAACAATAAACACTCGATTTACAAAGGGGAAGAGCCAGTTCTGTATCTTGTGTCAGAGTCTTTGAAGGCAAAAGGACTAGATTCCTTCTAGGGGCTGTTTTTCAAATTGATTGATAAATAATCCCTTAGAGGCCACCTTGAGGTATTAAGGCTGCCTAGGACGGCTCAGCTTTATTCTGTGTTCTGGCGTTCCACCTAAGCCTTTATTTGAAGAAAGTTTTCCACTGCTAAAAATGTCTGGAAACCACTCCAGAGACCTGTCAGCTGGAGCCCAGGGACATTCATGTTGCTGGGCAGGAGGCATTTTGAAGTCCACTAATTAGCACATCCTGTCTCCCCAATCCTTCACCCCTTTCCTGCTCCTGAAGCAAAAAAAGAATTAATAATTGATTATTTGAAGCCAGAGGTGATGATAATTCAGAGTTACAAAATAAGCCCATGGTAGGAGAAGTAATTCTGGGGAAGTAGGTGCTAAGCATCAGGCACTGGTATTGTGGTTTAAATATGTGATCTTATTTAATGCCAGTTCTCTGAGGGGACTGCTGACCTCAGCATTGAGCAGTCTTGGTCCTGGTTGCAGGGAGTCACTGCCCCTTTCTCTGTAGTCTCCCATGAACTCTGTTTCCTAAGAACTTGTCCCCAAAGCAATCTGATTCACTCATGTGGCTGCAGATGTATTCAGTGTGGACAAGCCAAGTATAATATTCCTAGAGTATTGTTTGTATTTGAACACACTTTCTTTATCATTAATTTTTATCTAGTAATCACTTTCCTCCCCAACATTACCTAATTTATAGGTAAGGAAATCAAGGCTCAAACAAGTTAAGGTGCTTTCCAGCATACATAATGGGCTTACATATTTAAACAAAACCAAAACTTCATCCATTCTGTTTAGCATTTTTTGGTTCTAGCCAGTTTTCCTCCCACTTTCCCTTCCTTCCTTAAGGGTGGATCCAGCATCACTGCCTCCTTCCCTGTCCTAATTAGGCCTTTCCATCTACTTCCATGTGATTCTCACATGCACTGTGGTTTGGTGTCCCTGGCTGCCTTGTTAGCAGACCTTTCTTGATGATCCTGCTAGGTTGTTTTTTTTTTTTTTTTTCCTTCCAAGTATATTTAATTTTTTTCCTATTTCAATGACTCACATCTGACAAAGATCCAGACTTTTACTTTCTACTATTTTCATAGATACTATATTGACTGGGTAAAACTGCCTGAGTTTTCAACTATGCCTATATTTTTTATTCTATTTTTGGTGCAAGCCAAGTATAATATTCCTAGAGTATTGTTTGTATTTGAACACACTTTCTTTATCATTAATTTTTATCTAGTTATCACTTTCCTCCCCAACATTACCTCCTTTATAGGTAAGGAAATTAAGGCTCAAACAAGTTAAGTGACTTGCCCCAGCCCCCCACAGGCAAGAATAGAACTAGGATTCCATTCTCGGGGTCAGTATGGACTCTAGACCACAAGCTTTTCCTAAACTTGAGATCACCAACAGGCAACCTTCAGACTGAATGGGGACTTCCGGCCATTTTTAAATGGTGTGCCAAATTTTAAAATTGAAAGATTACAAAGTAATCTGCTTTTCTTGAAAATTTTGGGGATTTGGCAGCTCTGAGTCCACATTCCTACACCTAAGTAGATGCATTGTCAGGTAGAGTCGGTGCTTTGGGTTCACTTCTGTCACCCACTGGCAGCCCAGTCCTATCCCTTATGAGGTGTTGGGGTCCATCCCTTAAAGGTCCACTTGTACACCCCTCATCTCAGCTGTGACCCTCTGCTGACAGACTGAGTCCACAAGGCTGCTCAGCATTCCCTGCCTACCTTGTCCTGCCTGTGTGTTAGGATGCTATTACTTCCTTGTCAGTACAGCCTGTGCCTGCATACGGAGATGATATTCAGTCAGTTCCCCTCTGTCAGGTTGTGCCCTGCAGTGCTTCTCCAGTCCTCCAGAATTCTCCTGAAGACTCAGCCTGTTGAAAGGCCATCTTTGCCTATGCCTGCCACACATCTATGAGGCAATGAAGGGCAGATCTAGCTATTTACTTGTTTGATGTGGGGAAAGAGAGAGAAATAATAAATTAATGGTAGTCATGCTAACGATATTGAACAGATATTGAGGATTTACCATGAGCCACACTGTTTTGAACCACATATGAATACATATGTTAATATATTAATATATATTAATCCTTAAAATGATTCCATGATATAAATAAAAAGTTCTTATTTTACTTGTGAGGAAATGGAGACTAAGTTTACAGAGACCTGGGAATCTGCTCAAAATCCTACAGCTATGGAGAAGCAGAGATGGTATTTGAGCAGAGATGGGATATGAACCCAGGTAGTCTAGGTGGGCACTGAGACTTTAGTCTTATCCACCACCTACATTTTTAGAAACATAGATTGATACACCAGAATATTTTCTAATTTCACTTATTGCAATGTTACTTTTATAACTTAAAATTGAGTCGTGGATATGGTTCAGTGATGGAGCGCTTGCCGAGCATATGTGAGGCCCTATGCTTGATCCTGGGGGAAAAAGTGAGGGGAGTTTAACCTAAAATCCACTCATACTAAATGAAATAATAAATGACAGCCAAGAAGATTTGGATGATGGAGTAAGAGTTACATATGACACAAATATAGTGCATTTAAAGATAGTAGTTAATTCTAGCAAGAGAATAAAGTGAATGGGAGAGAGAGGAGAAAACAGGGAGGTCCTCAGTGGTCCAAATTGTGAAATGATATGGGTATCTCAAGAAAAGATGAGAGCTTTTTCATTAATTCTTCTGAGAAATGTCATTTAACAATAGGTATTCATTGAGTGGGTTTCCAGGCTATTACACTTTTTTGGGAAATAGGTGAAAGAATACATGTGCCCTCATGGTAATATACATGGGTAGAATGTTTAGTGTGTAGTCTCTCCTATTTTTTTTTTATTTTAAATTTTCATCTTGAATAGTGAATAATTTTATATCTGAACATTTTAAGGACATAAAATTTCATACACTGGAAACTCATTCCTACTCTTACCCTAGTTAACTTCTAGAATACAATTTATCATTCCAGTGATAGTTTATACAAAGAAATGTGCATTTAGATTTTCTTCCATTTTTTTGCTTTTTTCACTTAATTAATTTGGATAGTATTCTCCATACTTTTTTGGTCATACATACCATCAGTAAAAATGATTTGAGCATTAGCCCCTAATGCACTTTATAATGTAAATTATAAAACACAGTATTTAAGAGGGTGAGATTAAGGCAAAATAACTAATAATTTCAGTAATTCATATTTTACTACAGAAACTATTTTTTTCACTCTCTAACATATTTTAAGCCTAATGTGATTTAAAATGAAACACCATTTTGAAGGAACAGTTAAAACTTTATAAGTTTCAAAGATTTGATTTGTAACTAAACTGACTTTGTAATGATAGGAGATTTTAATTGTTGTTTTGCCATGTAAGTACCTCACAAAGATGTGTAGCCCTACATAGATAATCAGAGACTATGTGACATATTGGTGGCCACAGTCTATGTTTGAAAGATTGGTGAAGTTTAATTTTTTTAAAACCTTCAAAAGTAAATTGAAAATTGAAACAGAAGATGTAATATTCCTTCATGCATCCCATTTCATTTCCTTGAGCCATCTTCCTGGGGTTCACATTTAAGGAACACAGGCAAGGGAGTTAAACATGTCTGTCCATAACACTCAGGATGATTTGGGAATAACTAAAATAATGTCTTCTTTAACACAAATTCAAACTCTTGTTTAAAGCAACAGTTGCCATGATGATTTTGTTTTCTGAGGTATGTTTTCACGGTGTTGAGATATAATGTTCATAGTCAAAGTACTGATTCTTAGCAATAGTGGACAAAGCAGATTTATCTGGATTGTAGTAGAGAGGCAATAGAGAAAGTAGTGGGTAGGGGACTTTAAAGCCTCCCTGAGATGTCCTTCATGCTATTCTTATGCATATGCATTCCTTTAGGCTTCTTTCTTTCTTATTTATTGGTCTGTTCATTTACTTTTCTGGTGCTGGGAATTGAACCCAGGGCCACCTGCATGTTAAGCATGGTGCTCCATCACTGAAATACACTCCCTGCTTCTTGAGTAAGGAGAAAGGTCTCCAGGACCTGTGCTTATGGAGGTGGTGGCCCATGAGCAAACACAGCCCTTATGAACACCATTCATCATGTGTTGTGGGATAAAAGAGAGTAAGATCTGATGGAGCAGACATATATGACTATCTGCTATTTTTCTTTCTTTTTTCTTGTTGTGATTTCCTCTAGCATCTATAATTTAGCCTCAGCTTTATCATTTAAAAGGTATCTAAAAATAGATTAAGTTCTGAGTTTGACTGAGATTGTATAAATGAAAAAAACTCAAATAAATAAATATGGGGTTTTTTTCCTTTAAAAAAAAAGCTTAGATTGACAAAAGAAATGAATTCTCAGAGGGCTATCATCAACCTACTTGCATAGTGAATTGATTTGACAGACTCATAATTTGATTTGCTGTCTCTAAGGGGGACAAATTTTATTTACTCCTAAGGGGGAATGATTTAATTTTAATTATGCAATATTTTTTCTAAGCATTAGGCATGTTCATGCAAAGTATTAATGAAAATGTTGATGCTTTCCCTAGAACTAATGACTTAGAAACTGGTTTATAATTATTTAATAATTAAGTTTTAAAATTGAGAATACATTAGAAGATGATTATTCATTTATTTTTGTTGCAATGTGTTGTGATACAACAAAAGATCATTAAAATTAATAGGCTGATGAGATTATTTTAATTGTCCCATGGAAACTTTGTACAAAGATAAAATCAGAGTTGTTTTTTACTTTGTCATGTATATTATATCCTGTTGCTATATATCAAATCACCCCCAAAACTTAGTGGTTTAAACAATAGCTATTTGTAACTTCACTTGTGCTTATGGAACAGAAAATCAAGAACTGCTCAGCTTGTTGGTTTTGACCCAAGTTCCCCCATGAGGTTGCATTTACATAGTGCTGAGGTGGGGGGTCACTCTGAAGTCTTTACTCATCTGTCTGATGCTTAATTTCTGGACACTCAAACAGGTGGGAGTTGGAACAGCTTCAGTTCATCAGGCATCTCTTATCACTGCACATGGAGATGCAGGGTAGCTGGGCTTCACAGCAGCTCAGGGCTCCACAGAGAGCCCCAGTTATCTTTTCTAACCTAGCTTCAAACTCATTTCTACCATTACGTAGAGTCATTAAGCTTGGCCTATATTCAAGGGAAGGGGAATTAGAATCTGCTTTTAACCCTCTAAGTAGGAGCAATGTCAAATAAACAAACAAATAAACCTTGTTGGCATGTTTTAAATTTCTACACTATGAAGCTCAATAAGTAAATATCTGCCCATTTTTCACCTTGCTTTCTACCCATTCTGTTCCTTCCTTTCATTTCCTTTCTTGCTAATCTTTTCATGCCAGGTTCTCACTCCCAACTACTCAGACTTTTAGAGTCTCCACTTATCTAACTTCCTTGTCCTTATTCTCTTCATATTCAGTCTGTCTTATACCCCATACAGATTAATCTTTCTAAAACACTACTCATTGTTTTATTCTTCTGATTAAAAGCCATCTATTTGTCCACAAATGTGTTTCCCCCTTTGTGGTTTGTATCAGAATCAGGTGCAATGTCTTATTTTAAAATATGGACTCTTCATGTCCCATCACAGAATTACTGAATTAGAACTTCTGGTGGGAGGAATCTAAGAGTCTATAAGTTTACAAGTTAACAGCCTTTAGCAAAGTTGATTCTTAAAATACATGAAAATGTACATTTTAATTTAGTATTTAATAACAGGCAAAAATGATTCCCAGCCATTGTTGTCATGGTTGTGGAGCAAATGGTCCATTGGTAATAATACTGAAATACAGATATTAGAGCACCTCACAGTTACCTTACAGATAGTTTTCACACTTACTGCCTTCAGTGAGAGAAAAATTCCTTAGAATACAAGAAATTTCACGTAAGATGTGTTTCCAATATTCATGTCAATTAGGCTCATGGAACCATGTCTTCACAGAACTCCTGCCCCATGTAGTGAGGTCTGAGCTGGATGTGGCTAGCATAATGCCTTCAGCATACTTTGTCCTCCCTCACTGTTTCAATAGTGTTTTGGTTTGTTTGTTTGTTTGTTTGTTTGTTTGTTTGTTTGTTTGGCAGGGGCACTTTTCCACCAACCTACATGCCCAATTCTTTCTATTTTTTATTTTGAGATAGGGTTTCACTAATTTGTCCAGGCTGACCTCAAATTTGCAATCCCCCAGCCTCAGTCTGCCAAATAGCTGGAATTACAGGCATGTGTTGGTGTGCCACCATGATCAGCTGTTCAGCAGTCTTTCTTTTTTCTTTTTCTTTTTTGAGCTATTTCTCTAATCTCACCTTCTCTTGAACACCTTCCCTTAGGGATGCCAATTTTTGAGACTTCTCTCTACCTTTGCTTTTTCAGTAAATTATGTTCCAAAACTCAGGTTCCAACAGAAACACGATAGCATATTCAAATAGGTTAAACGAAGGAGTGTTTAATCAAGGTGCATACAGGACATGAGGACATTCTAGATCATAGTTCAGAACCATAGGCTAGTAGCAATGAAATCTGTTTTCATTCCAAGACCTACAGTTTCAAGAAGGGGAAATTGTTTTACTTGAATCCCTGCAAAAAAGAACAGATGCAGGAAGAGAATTTTGTACAGGAGCCTTGATCTTCAGTAGAGAGAGATAGCCATCCTCTGATGATATCACAAGATGAGAACCAAAGGCCTAAGTATTCAGTCTTTTCTCCTCTATCTTCCTTAGATGTCCTGCCCATGTTCACCATTGGCCCAAAACAGCAGGAAGTCAGAGGTCAGGAGAACCTGCTTATGCATTCCAAAAGAGTCACCCACCCAGTCACAGAGGTGGAGAGAAAATGGAGAGCCGTGCTAGAAGGCAAAGAGAAAATCTGCAGCCCAGTTATACACTCAGTAGGGGTGACTACACTCATCTGCTTCCCTGTTTCTCCTAGCTCTACCATGTGCTACCTGATGGTAGTTATCCAGTAAATAGATCTTCATTCTTTTTTGCCAGGGGACCTTTGTTTCCCCAGAGTACTTGATAAGGATGAGTGACACAAGGCTTTCCCAGCACTAACATTTTATAATTTCTGCTCAGTGACTCACTCAAACAGAAACTTTTATTTCCTTAATTTCCAGGCCCAATTCACTTATGTCTTTAACAGAAAAAAACAGTTCCTTGAGAAAATGCAGATATAGCTATAATTTGAGTATCCTCAGTAATCACCAAAAAAAATTTTTTTTTCAAATTAACTGGTTGTCATGTATTTTGGAAGTCCAAGTTACTATTCTCAGATCTACCAATTTAGCCTCACTGTCTATAAGAACATTATATTCTGTGAAGAGTGAATAAATGTACAAATGTGCCCTATGTTATGAGAAAATGTACTCAACAATACCAGATTTCTAAAATTAATAACAATTGTTTACACCACGAAAGAATTTCTACCTTTACAGAAAGATGCAAGTGGGATTTTCATTATTTGAATAGAAATGAACATACTTCATTTTTACAAGAGATTCTTTTTAAAGGATAAAAATATGGACTGAAAGTAAAGGACAGAAAAATACCATGCAAACACTCATGCAAGAAAGCTGGAGTAACTTTACTGCTATTAAAGAGAACTTCAAGAAGAAGAGTGTTACCAGGGTCAGGAATATTTTATAATAAAAAAAGGGTGAATTCATCAGACCCCTTTAATACAAAGACATACAAATTATGAATATGTATATACCTAATAAAAATTTCAAAATTATACATACAATTATTTTTAAAAGTTTCAAGGTGGATTAATCAAAAATTGACCAAAGTAGACAAATTCACACTTATATTGGAAATTATAAGGTTTTTCTCACATATTTAATATAAGAATGAGTAAAAATATCAGTAAGCAGATGGAAGATCTGAAGAATAGACACATCTAGAACACTACATCCAACAACCACACAACAGTGTTCTCAAGTACATTTGTAGTCTCCAAGGTGAACAAGGCCATAAAACAAGTCTCAATAAATTTCAAAAACTTGAAATCATGTAGAGTGTATTCTTTGACCACAATGGCAGAAAAAGCATTTGTCTACATTCAACATCAGTTTATGAAAAAGCCCAGCCAACTGAGGATAGAAGGGAATTCTTTCAATCTGATTAAACAACAACAACAAAATCTACAAAAAAATTTATAGTTAACTTATTTACTTATTTTGATGGTAGGACTTGAACCCAGGGCCTTGCACACTGCTAGGCAAGTGCTCCACTACTGAGCTACATCTTGGCCCTAATATCATACTTAATGGTGAAATAATGTGTGTTTCTCCCCTAAAATTGGAAACCAGAAAGATATACTCTCTTTACACTTCTATCTAAGATTGTACTAGAAGTTCTAAATAGAACTAAGGCAAGAAACATAAAGATTATAAATATAGGAAAAGAAGAAGTAATTCTGTGCTTGTGGATTACACAGTTGTTTACAAAGAAAAATCTAAGGGATCTACAACCTGACTATCAAAACTACTTAACAAGATCACAGAATACAGGACCAATGTATGAATCAACTGTATCTCAATATATTAGCAACAAATTTCTATGTATTATAAAAGCAGGGTAAGCTACCTCTAGCTTATTGTTAAATTTAATTTCCCATTATGGTTCTTTTTTAAAGTATTGACTTACTCACTTGAAAAATAGCATTGTTCTTATACATAGTCATGGGTACTTGTCTAAATATGTAGGTGGGATAGAAGATAAAATGCTTATGTTTGCATCAGAAAAGTGCGTAGTGACTAATTTTCTACTGTGGTGAGTAGCCCTTAATTATTGTATTTAATCTGTGTAAAGTCCTTGGTTCTAATTTTTTTTTTCTTTTTTGTGAGTCATGACCTGAAGAAATTCTTCTCATTCATGCTTTAAATAATGCTCTCTGTAAGTACATAGATTCGTAGGAGCATAATTCAGTTACAAATTTTAGAGGCTACCTTAACCTGCGTCTGGTAACTAGTGGTCCTTGCCTCTGGAAGTGCCTGAGTCATTATAAAAACAAAACTAAGCAAGTTTAAGCATTGACTCCATCAACTGATACCAAAAATGTACAGCTTTTTGCCATATGGAGATTCTTGGGATTTAAAAAAGACTTTTAAAAGAAAGAAACTGAAGATTTTTGGTTCCAGCATTCTGTCTTACCAATAATTCTGCTGAGCAGTATAAAAGGATGGGAATAGTCTCAAAGGACTAGGGTTTACCAGTCAGAAGAATCTCTCTGAAGTTAGGGCCAAAAGCATTTTGAACAGTGCATGACATCTGAAAGTGAATTTTACTTTCCCAAATGGCCTATTTTGAAGGAGAAAGGACAGTTTTTATAATTTTTCCTATGTTTATTTCTAGATCTTTTTTTCTTAATAGTCATCTCTTCATAAAACATTTCACAAGCATGTTTTTAAATAGTATGTTGTCTGATTCTTCTCTGCTGAGTACATGTATTTGTGTTTAAGAAAATAATTTTAAATTATATGTGGGGAAAAAAAAATCTCCTTAAAAGGACCAATCTTTAAGCATTAGAGCAAGTTATCAGAGCCAACCATTCATTTTTCTTGTTTGGAAACTTCTAGGAATTCTTTAATACTATTTTTGCACATCTTAATATTCTTTAATATATTTACTGAGTGAATGATTACATAAACGAGTAAGTGAATGAACAGAATAGACGGTGGTTTAAAATCTCTAGGACCTTCCTATATCTGCAGTTCTTTGCTTTCTTTTAAAATGTAACAGTGAACCTTAGGAAATTCACCAAGGTATGTTTAACTTGAATTTTCAAGTATTCTAATGAATAGTATTATTTAGGCAATTTGTGTTATCTATGTGTATATGTATGGATACAAATACATGCATGAGTTAATAGGTGCATAAATATATATAGTGGGAGAGGAGAGGAATGAAGAGAAATATTTGGGGAGATTTTCCAGTTCAGATTGGTTTCTGCCCAAATCATTCATGCATCTCTGAAAATAAGAAAACTATAAAGGGCTAAATTAATGATTTAAAAATATCCTATTAGAGTGGTTATAATTCAGTGCTCTTGCTCCTGTTAGGACAGAAGGGAAAAGGCCAAGGCAGATGTAGCTGTGGCCAACTGAGTGAAAGTCTGGTTTAACTCAATGGCATCAGCACAATTTGAAAAGATCCATTCTTATAATAGCTGTTGGTTATAGAGCCTTAGACAATTACCCATTTATTAATGGGAAGGCAACTAAAGATTAGCTTGCCAAAAATGCTGAGTAGAGCATTAAAAATGGGCATCAACAATGTTAGGAATTAGCTTCTTTGATTTCAATAAAAATGTCTCCTCTGTCCACCAATACTTAGCATTAAAAATTTAATTAACTGAGTATGGAACATAACAAAAAAATGCTCACCACCATTTCTGTGTATGTGCACATGTGTTACTCATTGTAGTTCTAGAATGAGACTACAACTAATTTTTATGTGTCTTCAGGAACCACCTCACTTGTGTGTATGAACCAGTGGTCGCTGAAATATTTTGCCTTATGTATCACATTTAAATGTTAATGTTTTTTCTGACCTGCTATGCCAAAAAGAATTCTGAGGGTGTATCCAGAGAACTGTGATCATTAGCAAAGATGATTCTCTGCCCATCTCCAAATAGAAACCCTCCTGAAAGGGGCCATCACCTATTGTAATAGAGTTAAACATTTTGAATTCCCATCTCATGTTCTAGAATCCTGAATCTACCAAGTATTTATTAGATCTTCACAGGAAAAGAACAAACTTCTCCACCCTCTTCCTGAAAGTGGGATTGCATTTGAGGGCACATGGGGTGGGATGGGAAATGGTGACTATCCTGAGACTGTTTTTCATTGTCATAATCCAGATTCCAAACATCCTGTGGGTCTCTTCACTGGGTAGTCTCTCTGGTTTGTTTGCTATTGTTGATATGATAATTACCAGGCCATCGACTTTTAAAATTGAACCTTTAATTCATTACATTTTGTATTATGTCTGAGCAATTTATAGCTAGATGCCAGCTTTTGAACTACTTTTAAAATATAAGATACAACTATTATAATTCCGATGCTTGGTGTAGTGCCCAATAAAATCTCAACTAGTAGAGGTTGGGGATGTAGCTCAGAAGTAAAGCACTTGCTTGCCTTCAATTCCCAGCACTTCACAAAATAAAAGTCTCACCAAGTGAATGAATGAGTGCTTAATTAATAGATGATAGTTTGATTTTATCATCAAGGATTCTCATAGACCTGTTTTTGCCTACCATGACATCAACTTGGGTATCAACTTCTTTTCTAGCGGACGAATACCTCAGCCTGTAGAGCGCTTGCCGAGCGTGTGCACAGGCCCGAGTTCAACTTCTTTTCTTTCTCTCACTACTCAACTTGCCACAGGAAGAGCAGAGCCATGGAGGGTTGCTGGGGAAAAAAGTCATCCCGTGTGGTTTTGCGGTGCTCACATGGAACATATGTTTCCACCTCTCCAGGCCCACTTCCGTACCTCTGTTGCACCCTGTGCAGGTCTTCATTTTGGAGCTGTATCCCAAAATAGTGTACTCTCCACTGAATTACACTATATTGAGACATTTTATGTGTCTGTTTCCATGCTGGATTGGGAGGTTCTTGGAGGCAGGGACTATGTCTTCCCCATTTTGATCTCTTTCATCTAGTATGGTAGTTGGCTTATACTAGATGCTCAATAAATATTGACCTGAAGCAGTTACAAATGCATTTCCAGGTACTGCTAGAACCCTACTGTCAGAAAAGTTTTTAAAAGAAAAAGAAATGAATAGAAGACTAGTCACCTCGTTTTAACAAGTTTAGACACATAAAACAGTTAATAAATGCTTATGAGTAGAAAAATGAATCTTCCTTTATAGGTCCGCATACCTAGGAAGTACAAGAAAATCTGATAGCAAGAGGACCTGAAGATATGTTCTCACACTCTAAATGGAATGTCTCTGGGCTTCACTTATTGCTGATTGTTTATTTACTTAACTTATTTGCATTACTGGGGATGGAATTCAGGGCTTCAGGCATGACAGACAAGTGCTCTATCAGTGAGTTACATCCCTGGCCCTATGTGTCCTGTGCATTTTCTTTTTATAAGAAACAGGGTCTTATTATATTGTCCAGGCTGACCTCAAGCTTACCATCCTCCTGTCTCAGCCTCCCAAGTAACTGGAATTATAGTCACATACTCACATACTACCACATCTAACCACCTAGCTAGACTGTTTTATAGATGTGTGTGTGTGTGTAAGTGTGTGAGTGTGTGTGTGCGTTCATGTACACACATGTGAATGCTGAGGATCAAACCCAGGGCCTGGCACTTGCTAGGCAAGCATTCTACTACTGAACCACACCTCAACCCCTGACCCTCACTTATAGCTTCAAATGCTGAGTTTGAAGTAATTTTTTTCTTCATTATCAGTAGAAGGAAAAGAGTTATTCTGAGATATGCTAAGCAGAGAGATAATGTCTAATGAATACAATGGATATCATCACTCTTTCTCCAACTATTAATGATTTAATAGTCTTTTCTGAATTTCTTTTCCAAAATTTTTGTGACAATCTTTTTTTTTTTTTGAGTGAATGCTAAGCAATAAATGTGACTAAGTGTGAAATATAATTATTTTAGGTATGCATCTTTTTTGAAATGTTAGCTTCTTTCAGCCACAAAATTGGTATAACTTATTCCTAAGAAAATGATACCCGTTTTCTTTGGAATGACACAGAAGTTAAAAAAGAAAAAGAAAGAAAGGAACTTTTATCTAAATTCTGAATGGAAATCTTTCATACCCTGTAATGACATTTTGGGGTGAATTTTCAACCTATTTTCTACTCAATAAATTTGTGCATGGAGCACTAATGGAACTATAACACAATTTTTCATCTATTTTGTATTCTCACAATATCGGTTCACATTTAATACACCCTTGAATTCATTTTCCTCCAAGAAAAGCTTTTAAAAGATTTGAAAATGTGCTTCTTGCTCTAAGAATTTCTCAACCACTCTTCTAATACTTCCTTTGAATGAATGCAGTATGCCTCAAAGCACAAAATCTAGTCATCTAAAATAGGTAGTAGGTCAGGGAGAAAGATGCCGTTCTTCTTAAAATGAATAGATTTTGGCTTATTTGATGAGACTACAAACATATATTTAGTTCTGAGAGGGTTTTTAAAAAACTAATTGTTGTACAGTGGATCAAACAGGGACTTGGGCCACATGACCTTTAAGGGTCTTCCTAACCTTTGATTCCATGAATTTAGGAGTGTGGTAGATGATATGTCAGGTTTGTGCTCACATACCAATGACAGTTGTACCGTTGTTGACATTATGGGTTTAAATGTTAAATGGTTGTAAGTTAAGAGGGCCTGGCTTAGAAACTGGCTAAAAGGTGAGCCAAATATTCTTAGGAAAATCCCTAAGCATCCCTGGTGATTTTCTTAGTGGGGCTTGGCAGCATCACCCAATATCATACAATTATTTTACCACTTTTAAATATGTATGGTTTTCTTCTGTCTAATCAATCATTCATCACATGCACTAGTGATGAAGAGCCCATAAACTGACTACCATGAACCAGGCAGGCGTGGCTTATCCCAGAGATGAGGTATTTCTAGACCCTTCTCACTGGACTTCATTTCTCCCTCCTCTCCAAGCTCAGAATATTTGTTCAATATTTGTTTTGCTGTTGTTTTGTTTGTTTGGGTTTTGAGACTGGCTCTCCTTATACTGCCCAAGCTGGCCTGGAAATCGAGATCTTTCTACCTCAGCCTCCTGAGTAGCTGGGATTATGGGCACATGCTACCATGCTCAGTTAGTCTTTCTGTTTTACTTTAGTGCTGGTTACTTCATTCTGGCACTTATAGTTCCCTGTATTTCCTAAGTGATCATTAAAGTCAACCACATCTACAAAGATAATGTTAAGAATAATGATCATGATTTACATTTTACATGACCTCTCCTCATAAGTGTCACATCATAATAGACAGGTCAAATCATTAGCTCTTCCAGATGATCTGCTTGCTTCCAGTGTCCCCTCACACAATCTGCTCCCTACACTGCCACAGACTCTCATTCTAAAGCAGGAAATAAAATGTAATACTCCCGTGTGTGTAAGACAATGCCGCCCATCTAGTCCCAGCCTACCTTTCCACAACTCCAACTTCCAGTTTATAATAGAATCTTAGTGAACACTAGGCAAATCATAAATAAGCAAAGGAAATAGTTGCCTGGATAGGCAATTAGTGGTGGGAGAAAAGACTTCTGTGGAAAAAAACAGCATTGTAAGTTACTTATTGTCAGCCTGATATAATTAAATAAAACCTTCTTCCTTAAATTCCTACATCTTGGCATCCTGATGTACCCCAGCTGTTTTTATTGAAGATTTGCACATTAAAATCAAACTGCAAAAATGTTCTTTTCATAAACTAACTTTAAAGAAATATTTTTGAAACTATTAATGATATGCTCTGTTTAGCAGATATGATTAATTTGGCTTGTGACAAAATTGTTGAAGGAACAGAGTAACCTAGATAACTACTTCCCTAAAGTAGGAGATCACCAATGGATGGAATACGGTGCTTCACGTACTCGTTCTTTCCCTAAGTGAAACAAGGCAGTCATTTTTGTATTTAATCACTTTGCTCCACTTTGGATTTTTATTATTGTTATTAATACCTTTTGAAAACTTTGCACCTCCCCTAAGCTCCTGTTCTGACCACTTATTTCTATGAATAGGGTTTCTTACAACAAAAAGCAGAGGTTAAAACCCAGTTTCCTGGTCCCCTCGCCAAAGCTGAATAGTGGACCTCACTAGCGCATTTCTGACAAGCTTTAAGGACACTTAGGCAAAAGGAGCTGGTGCAGACTGACCTTTCAGAGACCTTCCTGCAGAGTCTCCTCCTTTACATCCACATCAGTTTTCCTCAATGAAACAGATTCTGTTTGATCCACAGAATTCTCCACAATTAGAACAATAATGGAAGGGGAAATGGTATTTATCCAGGAGAAAAGAAGACTTAGGGAGATTATATTAACAGACACCAGGTGTTTTAATTGCCATATGGTAGTAACCTTCCTTCTTATTCTCTTGTTTTTATAATCATTTTGCTTACCATCTTGTATTATAATTGTATCTTTTAAACTAAATTTTAATTGACAAGATTGAATATGTTTGTCATGTACAAACAGTGTTTTGAAATGTAACCCCATTATAGAATGGCTCAATCAAACTCATTAATATATGTATCACCTCACATGCTTTTCAGTTTTGTGGTCAGAACACTTAAAATGTACTCTCAGCCATTTCAAGAATATATTGCATTATTAATTTGTCACCATGTTGTACAATAGATCTCCTGAATTTACTTTTTCTAACTAAAATTTCGTATCCTTTGATCACCATCTGCATAGCCCCTGTCCCTACATAATTCTCTCTTCATCTCAATTACTAGAATATAAGCTTCCTATGATCAGGGAAAATGTATTATTCATTCTTTTATTACAGGGTCTAATTCTTAGTAGCAATCACTAGAAACATGACAGAGTAAAATGATATCTGGGGAACAACCAAATCCTCTCAGTGTACTTCGAGCATGATCTAAGTCAAATACATGAGAGATAACCATGAATAGCAAAACATGCTTTATTGTGAATCTTTGTTTCCGAACTTTGTATCTGAATCCCAGGAGAAATCCTTTAGTCTGGGTTAGAGGCAGCCTGAAGCCTAGGGCCAAAGCAGGCAAAAATGGTCTTCTCCAACCATAATTTCCTTGCCACCTGATCCTGAATTGTCCTACTCGTATTAAAGACATGTTGCCCCAAACAACATACAGAGCTGAAGACAGGAATTAGAGTCAGAGAACCACAAACTGTGTCTGTGGTTGGGCGTCCCAGTGCAGGCCTTCTGAGAATTAAGTCCAGCAGATCTCACCAGTTGTATAGAAAATTGCAAGTTCATAAAATAAGCACAAGCAAGGGAGAGAGAGGGAAAGAGAGAGAGCAGACAGACTGACTTTTGGAGCCTCTTGGAAATAAGAGTGAAGCAAACTAGTACTATATAGCATGATGAAAGATCTTCCTCTCACCAGTTTTAACCACATCTTCTCTCCTTAAAAGTGAACGGAGGAAGTTGGGAAGAATGGGAGAGAAAACTTACTTTCTTGAGTGATTAGTATTCTAATTTTTGTTCTTCTTATAGGACCAGGGGTCTTAATAACTCAGGCCATAGAGTTTACAACCAAGCCAGCATGATGGCAGAACCCATGTGTATTAATTACATACAGTAGACAAAGAAAACAGATGACATAATTTCCTATTTGCCAGGGTCTCAGTTCCTCTCTCTTAGTGTCCAGAATCTTCTACCTGTTAGCATCAAATTTAATTGGAAAAAATCAAATTAAAACATCTAATCAAAATCTACTTGTTTCCACTATTCTGGAAAGGAATTGTGTAACTGTTTTTTCTCCTCTTATGGAGAATGATGTCTAAAGGATTTTCATCCTTCAAGCTGCTTGCCTCAAGCTAAATTGAGTGTTGTGTTCCTCCAAGGTCCACCTGCCTGCCCTTCTGTGTGGATTCGTGTTCTTTTGGAAGGTCAGCTCTTCCCTCCTCTTTTTTCTCTAGTCAATTCTTTATCATCAGATCTTGGCTCGGTTGCTAGTTACTCATGGAAGCCTTGCATGACCTCCCTGTGAAGACTGTATCTCCCAATTGTATGTTTTCACAGTATCAACTGTTCTACCTCTGCCTTGTGGCACCTACCACATAATAGTTTCACACTTATTTGTGAGATTCTTTGATTAAGCTTTGCTTTTCCAGTTGACCAAGCTCCATAAGTACAAGGACATGCCTGATTGTGTTCATTGTTCATCTTTGGTGACCAGAATCAAATCAGGCACATAAGCTCAGAGGTTATGAATGTGCTGTTCAATGAATGATCACAAACTTGCTCAATGGCTATATAACCTGTTAACATTTGGTACTGTTGATCTTCAGATTTTTTCCATTCTAGTGTGTGTGTAATTTCAATTTACATTGTCTGGGTTATGAATGACATGAGCACCATTTCAATTTATTAGTCATTTGTCTGTCCTCTTTTGTAAAAATACCCGTTTGGGTCCCTTGCCAATTTTTCTATTGTTTTTTCTTTTTCTTACTGATTTGTAAGATTTTTTTCATATTTTTGAAACAAACCCTTGGTTGGTTATACATATTACAAATATCTTGTCCAAGTGGGTAACTGACATTTCCTTATTCTTAATGGTATATTATAATAACTAGGAGTATTTTCAAATTGTAAAACAGTCAAATTTAGCACACTTTTCTTATATAGTTAGAATTTTTTTGACCCTATTTAAGAAATACTTGTCTACCTTAACATCTACAAGCTATTTTCCTATGTTTTATCTTCTTTAATTCTTTTTTGTGTTTGGTACCAGAAATTGAACTCAAGGGGCACTCAACCACTGAGCCACATCCCCATCCCTATTTTTTGTATTTTTATTTAGAGAGAGAGTCTACACTGGGTTGTTTAGCACCTCACCAGTACTGAGGCAGGCTTTGAACTAGAGATCATCCTGCCTCAGCCTCCCAAGTCTCTGGAATCACAGGCGTGCACCACCATGCCCAGCTTCTTCTTGATTTCTTACCAATTTATTTCTCACATTTAGATGAAAAATTTATTTGGAAATAATAAATATGATAATGATATGATGCTGTATGATATGATATAATATCTATAAAATATAAATATTTTATTTTATTTATAATTATAAATTATAAAATTTAAAATTACTTAAAATTATAAAAGTTATAATTTATAATAATGATGAAACAGTATGATATGATATATCATATATCATATCATATATATCATATGATATATCATATATATGATATCTATAAAATATTATAAATATTTTATTTTATTTATAATTTCCATGTGGACATCCACTTGACCCAGCACTATGAATTGAAGGCTATGGTTCTCCCACCATGTTACAGAGCTGTCTTTGCCATGGATCAAGTGTGCCTAGTTGGGGTAGTGGACCTGTCTCAGGATTCTCTCTGCCATTGCAGTGGTCTGCTGCCCTCCTCCTACTACACTCTCTTCATTGCTGTAGATTCATAATGAGTCACACCATATGGCAATGAGTTTTATCACTTATTTTCAAGATTGCCTTGAAAATGTCTTGACTATCCTTGGACCTCTACATTTCCAAATCAATTTAAGCTTATGTTTTCAATTTCCATACAACAACAACAAAAAAGTCTTCTAGGTCTAGAGTTTTCTTTGAGTGAAAATTTTGAAGTATGGATTAAATATCTTTCATAAACAGCAGACTAGTCCGATTTTATTTTTTTAACCAATTTTAAGGAGTTGTATTTTTCCAGAAAACTGTCCATTTCATGTAAATTTTTCATGAAGTTGTTCTTAATATCCTCTGTTAACATCTTAGTATCTGTGGAATATTTAAGGATTCTTTCCTTATTGTTCTCAATCCTTACTTGTCCTCCTTTCCTTAATTACTTTCATCATGGATAAGCAATTTTATTAGTCTTTCAAAGAACTCATCCCTTAGCTATTTTATTTTATAACTTATTAATTTCTATTCTTATCTTTTTATATAATCTACTCTTTACCTTTTCTTTCTTTCTCTTTTTTAGTGTATATAACAGTCTAACTTTTTCTAGTCATTTTGAGATAAATGCCTAGGTCACTGATTTTTGTTCTCCTTTTTTCCCTAATGAAAGCATCTAAGGCAGTAAATGCTCCTGCATGGTTTAGCCACATCACACATGACTTGGAATGTCATATTTTGTTATCATTTAATTAAATAGTTTCTATTTCTCTTGTGATTTTTTTTGATCCAGAAATTATATTAAAGTATACTGCTTAATTTCCAAACAAGATTTTCTGGTTTTATTTTTTTTTTATTTCTATGCATTTATTTATTTATTTATTTATTTTATTTATTTTTGTGGTACTGAGTATTGAACCCAGGAACTCATGCATACTAGGCAAGTGCTCCACCACTGAGCTATACTCCAGTATTATTATTTACACAGAGCTTATTTCCACTGTAGTCATTGAAGATACTCTGTGATTGTAATCATTTCAGATTTTTTGAAAGTTTCTTTATGGCTCAGAATGTTAAATTTTATAAATTTTATGTGTTTTCATAGATGACTTATTCAACTCAGTGGTTGCACTATTAAAAAAGCATGAAGTAATTAGTTAATTTTGTTGAAATCAGTATCCTTACTGGGTTTTTTTTTTTTTTTTCTGCTTGTTCTATAAGTTACTCGGAAAGATATATTAAAATCTCCCATTATGTTTATGGGTTTGAGATTCCCTCCTTCTAGTTCTGTCCAACTGTGGCTTTATATATTCTGGGCATAGATTATTAGGTCATGCATTTTAAGAGTGTTTTATTTTTTTCTTGGATAATTGAACCTTCTGTCATAACGAAGTGGCATTAGCTATGGTAATACTTCTCTCCCTGAGGTCCACTACTTTGTCTGATGTTTGTGTAGTTTTACCATCTTTCCCACTGGTGAGTGTTCTCATGGTGTACCCTTTCCCTATCTTATTTTAGCTTTGCTAGATCTTTATATTTAAAGTGTACTGCTGTATCAAGCTGCTCTGATGTCCACTTTGCATTCTCTCAGTCCACCTTTTACTTAGCCATTTCTGGTTGTATTTTTATTTTTTAATTTCTGTGCATTCATTTACCTTTGTGTGTGTGTGTGTGTGTGTGTGTGTGTGTGTGTGACCAGTTTTGTGTCAGTTGATGGGCAGCAATGCTGTGTATCTATTTGGCATTCTGCCTTGAGACACATACAGTCATACATACACAGTGTGAGAGTAGGAGGAGGTGGTGTGCCAGAGGGCAACTCTTGACCAAGAGAGGATGGGATCTGATGAATAAAATGTCCTCATATTTGTTCCTCAGAGGGTCCAGCAGCACAGAAGTTCAGTCTCCTGCAGCAGTGACTAACTTGATACTACACCTCTGCATTGACTTTGATCCCCTCTTTGGACTCTCCCTGGTCCCTCACTCCTGTTTCCAACCACCAGCAGGCAAACTCCAGTCCTGGGTTTTGCTTTCTTTTTTTCTCCCCTAAACCGTATCTTTCTCTTCCTTTCTTCCTTCCTTCCTTCCTTCCTTCCTTCCTTCCTTCCTTCCTTCCTTCCTTCCTTCTTCCCTTCTGGTACTGGGGATGAACCTTGGGCCCTGTGCATGCTAAGCAAGCACTCTACCACTGAACCACACACCCTGCCCTTGGGTTTTGCTTTCAAGGAGAGCCCAGGTCAAGACACCATCTTATGAACAGCAAATAGTTGTTGTTTTTTAATTCAGCCTACTTCTGGTTTTTAATAGCAACATTCAATCTTTTCAAATTTAATGCATTTGGGTTCGAATCTATTATTTTACAAGTTGCTTTATATTTTTCCCTCCCATTTTGTCTTTTTATCCTTGTTTTTAATTAAATAATTTTCATTTTAAAATTTTAGATTGTTCATTATATTTTGTTGTACATTTTAGTGCTTATTCTAGAGCAGGGATCAGCAAATGAAGGGATTGATCACGGTAATGTAATGAGGAATTGAGATGATTCTAAGTAACCTTGAGTCCTGTGAAGGTTGGTTCACATATCCTCAGATGATATAGCCTTTCTCTGGGCTACCAAAAGCCTTTCCTGAGTACAGGTGGTAGTGGTACTTTTTAGAGCCCTTCCTCCTTGGTGGGCCATATATTCCAGGTTTTGTCCCTTGGCCCATGGTCTGTTGAAAGCTCTGCCTAGAAATTATCTCCTTGTTAAATGTGAATCTAGCTCTCCATCTTTTTTTTTTTTTTCCTTTTATAATGATCTAGTCTAGCTTTTATGATGATGGTATATGTTCAATAAGTGTTTAATGGGTAAACGTAGTAATTTATTTTACATTTTCCCTGTAGGCAGAATAGAGAAGCAAAGTTTAGCCCAGTATTAGAATTTCCCAGTTAGACTCAATGAGTGATGAAAGGGTCTGTCTGATAAGTAAGTACCCATTACAAGAAATGCTCAAGGCAGAACATTCAAGTTTAAATGTTCGTGTTTTAAAATCATTTGTCAGAACATGGAGATGATTATAGGTTTGGTATTAATTCGGGTTAGATAACCTCCAAGTTTTTTCCATATTTTAGTTTCTGTGATTCCAGTTTTTACTTCCACTCTGATCTTCCTTTTTCTTTAATATCGTGCTTCCTGGTTTCTGACAGTGTAGCTGATCTGAATTACTGAGCCTAGGTGCTCTCAACATATCTTCATCCAGAACAGAGCAGTCAAAACACTAACAGTTAGGAACAGGGAGAATTAAAATAAGCTCACTTTGCAGCATGACGCAGTGAATGCACCTTTGCCTATATAAAGGTAGTCACTGATTCTTTTTAACAGAACAGTGGTTCAAGAAAGGGCTTAAAAAGTGGATAGAAGAAGATTGAATTGTCTATGTAACCATAGACTTATCTGATTCAATGGGAGAAACACATCAGCAATTTGAAAATTTGAAAATACCTCTGTTTTTGTTCTTATATATGTCTTTATTTTCTCATTCATTCAATCTGCTCATATTTTTTGAGAATACAGACTAAGAAAAAGTGTGCCAAGGACCTCATGACTCCCAACATGTCACAAGTGGATTTCATGAACATTTTCTAAGGGTGTCAAGTCTTTTGAAATAGAATGGTGTCTGCTTTTTTAAAAAAATTATTAAAAAACAAACATTTAAATATTTTCCAATGAAAATCAAGCACCATTGGAGAGCATGAGATGATAATGAGTTGATGTATATGGAATATAGGGGCCAATAGGAATCAGATGAGCATGCTTATGTCTGGGGCCACTCTCCTGGATAATCAGCTCCTTATCCTTACTGGCTGTAGTGGCCAACTTTATGGTTTTAATGTTTTTAATTCCAAGAGTTTTTTTGTTTTAGTTTTTGTTTTAGTTTTGCAGTGCTGGGCATTGAACCCAGGACCTCGCACATGCTAGATAAGCCCTCTATACTAAATTACATTCCCAGCCCTATTTTTATTTATACCAAGGAAAGACAGCAAATTATCTACAATTAAGAAATTAAGGACTGGGATTGTGGCTCAGTCGTAGAGTGCTTGCCTAGCACATGTGAGGCACTGGGTTCTATTCCCCAGCACCACAAAAAAAAGTAAGCAAAGTTTAAAAAAAAGTTTTTTAAAAGTTGTAATGGACATTTAAAGCAGTTATAATTGTATTTTAAAAAAAGAAATTAAATAATTTTGTGTATTTACTTCAAAATCATTATTGTCAGAGCTGAAGTTTAATTCGTCCAGAAAAAAAATCTTACATATGCCACTCAATGTTTTTTGTAAATCTAAAACTATTTTTTAAAGTCTATTAATTATAAAATAACTAAAATACAATTTTACTTAAAGTAAAAAAATTTTAAGCTGTCTCTAGTACTGCAAAAGCCAATAGTAAGAGATAAAATATAATGATTATATATATAAGGCTACCTGTGACCTCATCATGTTTTAGAGAGAGACGCACTTACATTGCAATCTGAAACAAAATGCAAAGTGTATTAACATAAAACATGAAATTTGTTTAAGTGCCAAAGGCAAGAATTTTTAGATGCAAGACATTTTTATTTGCATCAAGTACTGACCTGTAGTTCAGGGTTTTGGTTTTTTTGTTTGTTTGTTTGTTTATTAGTTATTGTGTTTAACTATACAATATTATCAAATCAAAACCAATATTACATTTTATTTGTCAAAAATTATCTTATAGAATTTACTTAAATTTTAAAATGTGTTCTTTATTTTATCAGGTAATGCTAAATATTGCTGAAAATTCTATTAACTATGAATTCCATAATATAATATTCAATAAGTAGAAGTTCTAACTTTATATAATCTCTTTATCATATATTCTGTCAAAATTACATGTGATTTTCAAAATATCAAGTTTCTCAAAAGTGATTTACAGGGCTGGAGCTGGAGCTCAGTAGTAAAGTGCTTGCCTAGCACATGAGAGGCACTGGGTTTGACCCGTGGCATCACATAAAAATAAACAAATAAAATAAAGAAAGGCATCCTGTCTACATACAACTACAAAATAATTTTAAGTGATTTACATGCTTTTAATAACTGGGCAATACTAAAGTATCATGTTGCAAGTTTTACTCTTATTTTAAAGCTGAGAAAACTGGGGTTCAGAGGAATTGAACAGTTTGAGTAAGGACAAACCTAATAGATCATAGATTCTAGATTAAAACTCAGGATGATCTGATTCTAAAATTCATGTTCTTAATCACTCTTTCAAGTGATTTCTCGTGGCTGTGCTTACACAGCAGTGAGAATGGTGTCTCAACTCTGACCCTCATCAATAATCAATGGTGATAGTTCAATAGACTGAAATTTTGATGAGAAAGAGTCAAGGGTTATGCTAAAGTTGAAGCCTTCTAGCTGAGAGATTCAGGGAAGGAGTATTGCTACTAAAAAAAATTAACTAACAAATAAATAAGACAGGAATTTGATTTAGGTAGAAAAGTACTGAGATTAATTTTGACCCTGGTAAATCATAGTTAGGATTAAGACTTACAGGACTGGGATTGTGGCTCAGTGGTAGAACACTTGCCTAGCATGTGTGAGGCACTGGGTTTGATCCTCAGCACCACATGAAAATAAATAAATAAAATAAAGGTATTTTTAAAAAAATACTTACAAATAGCACTGACACATAAACACTTGAAAATACAGGGCTGAGGGACTGTTCAAAGTCAGGACTGAAAGTGTAGATTTGGAATCCATTCACAGAAAGTAGTAGTTGAAACTAAAATGCTGGACAATCACTTGGACAATGAGAACCTGGAGAGGGAAAAACATGAGATCTAAGCCTTGGGAAACACCTCCTCTTGGGAATTTGAGGAGGAAAAATGTGAGAGAAGAAAAAAACAACAAAATAAAAAAACAAGAAGTTAAAGGAGAACCAAGACCATTCAATCTCCTAAAAACCAATAAGTCTAAACAAGGCTGAAATTTGTTGAGTTTACTTTGTGTGAGTTATTTGACTTCATAATACCTCAGGAAGGTAGATTCATACATCTCTATTGACAAATGAGAACACAGAAGCTTAGCAAATTTAAGACATATGCCCATCACTTGGCTGTTAAGGAGTCTTGGGGAAAAAACTGGAATTCTTATCTCGTAACTTCTGGAGACAAGTGGTCTCCACAGTGCACAAGGCAAAGTACTGTGGTATGTGAAGAAAATGTTAAAAATTCTGATGATTGGCTGGGTCCAGTGGCATACACCTGCAATCCCAGTGACTTGGGAGGCTGAGGCAGGAGAATCACAGGTCGAGGCCAGCCTCAGCAACTTAGCCAGACCCTGGGCAACTTAGGGAGACCCTGTCTCAAAATAAAAAATATAAAGAGCTGGGGGTTAGTAAAGCACCCCTGGTTTCAATCCCCATTCCCCCAAAATCATAAGAAGTATATTTCATTCTTTTAAATTTTTATTTTTTGTATGTATTTTATACTGTGATCTGATGTTAGTATGATAATACATACATATCATATTTACATGCATAATTTATAATTAATAAGTACATGTTCATTGGGATGTATGCTCAAAAAATTTACTACTGTGAAGATGCATTTAAAATTTTTGTAAAAGACATTGAGTTTAAAAAAAATAAGTTCTGTGATTTGGCAGCAGCTAAATTTGGTATAACACTAAGTGTATCATAAATAAAAATAACTATTTTAGAAAAAAGTTGGAGATTATTGCTTCAAACAACTATGCAAAACTGCTTTTTTACCTTCCCATAATCAATAATAAACTGCATTAACTTCATCTGGTCATATTATCTTTTAAACACAAACTAATTTTAATTTAGTTAAAACTAAATAAGGAACAGAGAGCCCTTAAAATAAGCAGACCTAGTTCAAATATTAACTTTTACCTTACTGACCATGTGATCTCAGACAAGTCCTTAGTTTTCTGAGATTCATTTTGCTCATCTATAAAATGAAGATAATATTCATTTTATAAATTGCTGCAAAGTTTATAGTAATATAAAGAAATAGGTCGGCATTGGACCTGGCATATAGTAAGGAATTTTAAAATGGTAGGAGATAGAAATAAAAGCTGTAGACAACATTGTGGCTCCGAAGTCTTTTCTCCTTTAAAATAAGATTGCATATACTTTTGACGAAGTTTGGCCTGTATTATTCTTAATTAAGCTGGAAATGTATATAACAGACTAAAAAGTATTTCCTAAAGTCTGTAGGACAACTGCATACAGTCATGTGGGTTGGGGTATGCCATGTACATGGACTATATGGAAATAGCTACCCCTGGTCTGTGTAGAGTGGCAACCCAGGAGATATGCTGGTAAAAACTAGAGGGCCAAATACATGGCAGCCCCAATGGGGCCAAGGGCAATGAATGCCATGCCCACGTGCTTGTTGGTGGGATGCTGAGTGCCTCTCTGCTTGTCCAATGCTCTCCACAGATCTGTACCCCTGACCTGGTGGTTTTCCTGGCTTGTGCCAACCAGAGGCTCAAGGAAAGATTACTGAAGCGTGCAGAACAGCAGGGGCGTCCTGACGACAATCTCAAAGCAACCCAAAGAAGACTAATGAACTTCAAGCAGAATGCGGCTCCATTGGTTAAATACTTCCAGGAGAAGGGGCTCATCATGACAGTAAGTTAGTTCTGCTCCTTCTAGCCACATAACAATGAACTGTCAGATTTCTAATTAACCTATGTTCTCGTGTAGAAATTCTTTACTCTAAAATGTGCTGTTTTTGATGAAGTGCAAAACCAATCAAAAAATTAATCATTTTCACTTGATTTGCCTTATTAAGACATAATGTATTTTTAAAACTCAGTTTAGTTGATTTTTATGAAAGATGATAAATTTTAATCTTGTCTAGAATTCTGTTCTCCCCAAGTAAAAGAGTATTTTGAAATGATTATTGGGGTGATTTTAAGTAATACTTGCCCAACTTCTTAAATCTTTTGTCTTTGAAAACCTCACAAAATGGTAAGACTTACAAACAACAATTGGCATAGTTTAGGATTTGTAAGTTTGGGTTTGTTAACTTATATTGTACTACATAAAGAAATGAGATTTTGACTTCATAAAAAAGTTTTCTGAGGGTTTGATTTGTCTTAAAAAGTGATCATATATTAACATGGGAGGCATTAATCTTTCTGCTCACTTATCAAATGCAAATATTAACAGATACAATTCAAAAATCAATGTTTTCCTAAATGTTTAGTTTATTTTGTAGTTAATGATATTCAGTGGGCCAAGGAAAGATGACACTGAATCACTAGTTAATTCAGTTTTTAGAAGTAAGGGCTTAGCTCAGTTGATGATTCCCCACAACATCAACTTCAAGCATTAAATCACAGGAAGACAAACAGGATTGTAAGCAATCCAAAGGAAGTTCTGTATGCAGGAGGACACAAAACCACAGCAGCTCCATGAGAGCAGACCCTCCTTTCAGCCCTGACCCCTTCTCACCAGAACAAAGATCGTGGTCCAGTGGGGTGACAAGCCACCATAGAGAAGTCACTGAAACCAGTGCATATGCATCTCAACAAAATGCATGTGGACATTTTCCACATTTAAGAAAATCTACTGAAGCCCATCCACAGAGCCCCTGTGACCTTACAACTCTCTTCATTAGATTAAGATGCCCTTAGACCTGAAAGATACAGTCATGACATTTGAATAATGGTCTTTTTGCAGTCTCAAAATATTCATGACATTTTGCTCTTTGGGTCAAAATTGTCATGTTGGAGAGTTGTAAATTTGATCTGAAAATAGTCACAATGCCAGAGTTCATTTTTTGGTTTAAAACAGACATTGAGTAATAGGAAAGATTTAGGAAAATCAAGGTGAATGTCTCTGTGGTTATTTGTGGTTGGGTTGTTTGTGTGTGTGTGTGTGTGTGTGTGTGTGTGTTTGTGTGACCAATTACCAGCGCTGACTTCTGCACTGTATCATGAAAAAAATAAATTTACCCTGTAGACCAAACCCCAACTGCAGTCTGAAAAGCCAGAGTTTTAATTGATGTTTGCAAGGCTTGAAGGTATTACCAGAGTGTTTCTGATTACTCCCTGCTTGTCACGTTCGTCATCACAAGCAGAGCAGATTTCCCAAATGAATGCAGAGTGGGGATTGTTAATTCACTAATATTTTGCATGGAGGTGAAATGCCATTGCCTCTAATTGAGGGAGTCAATAACAATGTGGATGACAGCCTGTAACCTCACTGCTGAAACCAAATGAGCTTTAAGATAAACACCTCTAATTACTGGGAGAAGACTTGCCTTGGAAAGTCACCTTTTGGAAAGCAGCAAATACAGGCTAAGCTCTAGGGAATATAATTTGAAAAATAGTCTGACAAAGAAGCAAGTCCTACGTCCTCACACACTTGGTCTGTTTTAGAACCCGGATCATAGTTCGCTTTCAGAATTGAAGTGCTTTTAACTGCTTTTAAAAATGAGTTAAATATAAAAATGATCATCCTATGAATCACATGAATGTTAAGATTTTAATAAAACTCTGTAAGTTAATAGATTACACCCAAATATATCCTTTTCCCTGTAGTCTCTCCATTGCCCTACTTTGCTTCTACCTGCTGCTCCTAATTGATTCATTTATTCATTTAGTAAATGTTAATTGAGGACCGAGATACTCCGCTAGATGCTAGGTGTGCAAAACTAAATAAATAAAGGGTAAAAATCTTCCTTTTATTCCCTGATGTATTCTGAGCACCTGGAGTAGCCCAGCTCATAGTAAACCACCCCCATCCCCAGTGAGTGAACATAGCTTATAGTCTGTGGGAAAAGAGATACTGAATGACAGGTTATCTAGTGTAATGACTTTGGGGTTCTTAGGAGAGAGTAATTATTAAGTGTGAGAATGTGCAAGGGTTTCCTCACATATGTCATGCACTGTGTTAAGGACCAGAAGTCCTTTAGTGAAAAGAACGGATTCTCTCCACCCAAAATAAGAGAAATCATTTATCTCCAAACAAGCCTTTTAAGAACCTCAGGGACCAAGTCTGTCTTTAAGCCAGCTGAGAGACTTCACGTTGGTACTCGACTTCCTAGAGCTTTGGAGTCTCAACCCTCTCCCTTGCAATCTCAACTTCATTGCCATTTAATGATTTCATGATGCCCACAAGGTGCTAAACTTGCTGTGAAGTGTAGAAGATGTTACCTACAGGGTAACGCTATGGAGGTGAAATGAGAGAATGCATGTAACACGATAGTGGGTGGCAGTGCAGAGAATGTGTAAGATGCACCATGCAGCCTCATTTCCTGGTTCAGATTCCAGCTGCACCACCTTCCACCTGTGTAGACTCCTGCAGGTTGCTTATCTTCTCTGTGACTCACAGGCCTTATCTGTAAAATGGACACAATCATCGATCCTATGCTCATGTGGTTGCAAGGAGTAAATGGATGGTCAGTGCTTAGAATGGTGCTTGAAACATTGTAAGGGTAATTTATTGATATTATTTTGTAGTTTATGCATTTCTTCCTCTCTGTTCCTTCCCTGTCTCATGCTCGTCTTCTGAAAACTATAATAACCATTAACAATTCTGTATTCTTTGAGGGAACTCTATTGCCTTTTCTCTAATAGATTATTGGAAAAAAAATCAAACATTAATAATTTAGGTTTTAAAAACTTCATGCCAAATTTATTTTTCTTTTAAAGGGTTTGTTAATCAATTTTAAAGTCTATCCAGTGTTTTCTTTAACTTGTATATTGCTGATGCAATCAAGCTATATAATGACTGTCTGAATAATGCACTTTAATTCCAACAGACATTAGACAATTCATTCTTTTTTTTTTCTTTTTTACTTCATCATTGATTGTGCATTTGTTGATGGATTTGACTAAAGGATAATTTTTTTATTTTTTGGAAATATTTTCCCTAATTTTTGTGTGTGTCAAAAATATCCCCTTGACTAAAGAGAAAAATCTAATGATAATGGCCAGGAAAAACATGCTGTTGCCTGAATACTATATCTTGTTGACATGATTCCCATCTCGTGAACCTCTTCATTTCTATTATTACATTATATGTTCTGTACACAGCCAGGTGTGCAAGCATGAATTTAAATAATATGAAATCATAAAGCTGGTGTATTAGGGAATTCTTCATAGAATCTTCTCTGACATGTTTATATGCTGTTTTAAACTTGTAATCATATTGGATATAATTTCTCATCATATCTTTTATAGTTTTATGTTTATAATTAAAGATAAGGATACTGTGAGTTGGTTAGATGTTGTTCATGAGAGTTTGAGTATTACTGGAACTAGAAAAGTTACCTATTTAGTGTTACCAAGTAAGTTGTGCCTTATGACATTTTGGGGGATTTGAACTTTATGAAACTACAAAATTCTTGAATAATAATTTCCATTTAATAGAAAATTTTAAAGCCTCTATAAAAGTGTTCATTTTAATGTCATTTTTTATCTTTATTTTTAAAAACTTTTTAAAACAAAGTTTGTCTTTATTTTAGACATCCTTGGGCAAGTCTTTTGTTGTTTTGTTTCTGTGGTGCTGGGCATTAAACCCAGGGCCTCACACATTTTACAAATTTCTACCACTGAGCCATACTCCCAACCCAAGTCTTTGTAAGCTTGAAGAATTTTTTAAAAAATAAATGCAGTTTTGTTTGTTTTTTAAAGAAAGGAGTCCTTTAAAATGCCTGCAAAATGATAGGGCCAGATGTAATGTCTATGTTATTTTTCAAAATATATCCAGAGACATGTGCCATTGAATGTTCCATTAAACTTGAAAAACAGGCCACACTCCAGGGAAATGGTTGCACACTTGTGCGTGTTGAGCAAATGCTCCTTAACGCAGCTTAGATTTAGTGAACAGCCACATTTAACTTCAGATTGTGAAGTAAGCAAATGGTCATTTTCCTTCAGGACTTTTTGTGGGAGGAAGCAGAGAAGTCAACTTAAAATGAGAAGTAAGCAATAGTCATAAAATGTATGGAGAGGCCTACTAATTCATACCCACGTTTACAGCTGGAGCTCTTCAGTTAGGAGAGGCATGGGCTGAAAAATATTGAAATCAAGATCATTTCTTACTGTATAGAGGGAAAAGAGGGGTGGGAGGGGTGGGGGGGAAGGGAAAAAAAAATAAACATCATTGCCCTATGTAAACGTATGATTACACAAATGGTATGCCTTGACTCTATGTACAAACAGAGAAACAACATGTATCCCATTTGTATACAATTAAAAAAAAAAAAAAGATCGTTTCTTATTCACCAACAACAATTTTCCTTTAGAAGTGAATAAGGGGGGCTTTACAAGGCCCCATACTCCCTAATTTCAGTATTTAATAGATGAGAAAAATATTTTTTTTTAAATGGGGTTAAGATGAATTTGGATTCTTTAGTTTCACAAAGTGAGACTAGAACCACCTACTCTTTCTGTTGTTTAAAAGGGATTTTTCTAACACACACACACACACACAAAATTACAAATGGTATTTCTCCAAATAGTCACTAAACAAATGTTTGACTGTTACAAAAACTACCAACATCTGCCTTATGTTTCTAATTTTGCTGAGGTTTAGAGAACATTTCATCAGAAACTAGCATTGGGTGCTGGGAACCATAACATAGAGGACACATCCTTGTGAAAACCTCTTACATTTATTCACCAGACCTTGTCCCTGGGCCCCAGAAAATCCCACTGGCAACAATTTCTTAATTTTCCCCATATCACTTTCTTAAAATTTCATATTTACCACTGAAATTAATTCATATCCCATCAGCCTATCCTACCCAAAAGAAAAATAAGCAAGGATAGTAAGTTAATTTAGATAGAACTGCTGAATAATGATTTGTTAATTAATTTCAAGTATCATAAGAATCCACACTAATATCTAAAATACAAGTACACTCATTCCTAAACTCCCAGTGCACAGTCAATGGTTAGTCATCACCACCTCCGTGAGTATCACTACACAAAAAAGAAAGGGAGGAAAAAAAGAAAATTTAGGAAGAAATAAGTTGAAATAGCATAAACATTCAGGAGAGTCAGGAGCTACTTAAAGTTTTTTTGTTTTTTTTTTTCTTTTGGTATTGAGGATTGAACAACCCTGGGGCACTTTACCACTGAGCTACATCCCCAACCCTTTTTATTTTTATTTATTTTTTAAAATTTTGAGATAGAGTCTTGCTAAGTTGCTGAGGCTATCCTCAAACTTGCAATCCTCCTGCCTCAGCCTTAGGAGTTATCTAAATTTAAGAAAGGAAAGAAAAAAAAAAAAAAAAAACTTGATAACAGCTTGCTCAAACAAGCCCAACCTCCCTAAAATTACTAGGAAGAAATTTTCGTTGCTGCCTCTCAATAGGTAAGAGGTTGGTGAATTTTCAATGTGTAACTAACAGTGAAGCTGTCCACTTTAAGCAGTACCACTTGTTCTATCCTGTTTAAACATCCACGGTCACATAACCAAAGTCTCCCACTAATCCCTATTCATTGGACTTAGTAACTAAGAAAAGAGTCAAGGAGGAGTCTTCAAAGGTTAATAGATAGGATAGACCGTGGAGGTATTCTGGAAGATACTTGGAAGATGGTTGTGTACATGTGCACCTAGACATTTGGTCCTCTCAATGTTTTCCAGTTGCCCAGAATATTTTTAAATTAAGTAAACAGTATTTTCTGGCATGACACCTGGTACTGATAGAATCTCAATATTGGAAGCCCTGAAGTAATAAGAGAAAGATCTGGTTTTGACTTGAATAAACAGCAGATTGTAAGGAACTGCCTTGTCCAGGCAACAGACATTTATCAAATCCTTCAGTGTGCAGGGCTGGGGAGAGGATGCTGCCCTCAGAAAAGCACTGTCGTTCACTTCAGGAGGGTAACAGCTCCAGGCGTTGCTTGGCGCTACCCCTTTAATTCACTTATTCACATTTTAATCCCAGTTTTAAATAATCCAGAAGTAAATTGAAAGGCAAATCTGATTACTTTCATAAGCTGTCATTATTGTGGGCTCTAGAAACTAAAATACTATGATGCCAGTTTTGTTCTCTGATCTTTTACATAGGAAGGAAAATAAAAATGCTGAGAAATAAAGCCCTTGGCACACCCAGTGCCAACCCATATACAGCAAAGTAACATCCACAGTCCTGGGAGGCACATCATGCTAGTTCCTAAACAGCATCCAAACAGAACAAGCAGAGAACATATTTATAGCTCATTCTGGCATTCGGTCTCAGAAACCAGCAAACGTCCTGACTCACAACTTTTCCGTTCCCAAGCTCGCTCAGTAGCAGTCATATTCACACTCAGCAGGCAGAGAGCAAACCAGATGACTCAGTGAACGCATCTCCTTTCGAAGTTGGAAATTGAAATGGGAAATGGACGCACCCCTGTTGTCAGCTCTGAGAGTAAGAGCTGGCGCGCCAACAAGCACAGAGTTCTTGTGGTGTTTGATACAGGCGCAATAAGGAGAGCTTGAAGAATGAACATACTCCCCGTTCTGGAAGGATGTAAAATGTTTTTCTGTTCATTTTCTTACTACAGACCCTCATGAAATCAAGTCCAAAAGTCTCATGATCAATCTCTTAATTATCTTAAGTATGAGGCAAAGCCCTTACGTGATAACTGTGAAATAAATCATCTAGACAAAAACAAGTTAATATTCAAATGAACACATTAGGATGATACGCACTAAAAAAAATTCCAGCTTTCCATGCTACCCAGGGAGGGGTCCATATGGGGTTGTGGTGTTGTTCTTGATTCCCGTCATAACTTAAAGGGAAACTGTCACAATGTCCAGAGCTCTTGATGTCCTGCAAACGAAGGAAGAGAATGTCCTCAAATTCCTTGCAGCAGGAACTCACTTACGTGGCACCAACCTTGATTTCCAGATGGAATAATGTATTTACAAAAGGAAAAGTGATGGCATATGCATCATAAATCTGAAGAGGACCTAGGAGAAGCTTCTGCTGGCAACTCGTGCCATTGCTGCCATCGAAAACCCTGCTGATGTCAGTGTCATATCCTCTAGGAATACTGGCCAGCGACTTGTGCTGAAGTTTGCTGCTGCCGCCGGAGCCACTCCTATTGCTGGTCGCTTCACTCCCGGAACCTTCACTAACCAGATCCAGGCAGCCTTCCCGGAGCCATGTCTTCTGGTGGTTACTGATCCCAGGGCTGACCACCCGCCTATTACAGAAGCATCTTATGTCAATCTGCCTACCATTGCTCTGTGTAACACAGACTCTCCTCTGTGTTATGTGGACATTGCCATTTCGTGCAACAATATGGGAGCCATTCTGAGGGTCTGATGTGGTGGATGCTGGCTCGAGAAGTTCTGCACATGTGTGGCACCAATTCCCATGAACACCCGTGGGAGGTCATGCCTGATCTCTACTTCTACAGAGATTCTGAAGAGATTGAAAAGGAAGAGCAGACTGCTGCTGAAAAAGCTGTGACCAAGGAGGAATTTCTGGGTAAATGAACTGCTCCAGCTCCTGAACTCGCTGCTACTCAACCTGAGGTTGCAGACTGGTCTGAAGGTGTGCAGGTGCCCTCTGTGCCTATCCAGCAGTTCCCTACTGAAGACTGAATGCCCAGCTGGCCACCGAAGACTGGTCTGCAGCTCCCACTGCTCAGACTACTGAGTGGGTAGGAACAACCACTGAGTGGTCTCACTTAACAAGTGCGGACACTTGTTAAGCAAAATGGAAATAAGGTTACAGAAAATAAACACCAGTTTCTAAAACAAACAAACAAACAAACAAACAGAAAAGAAAATTCCAGTTCTGGAGCTGCAATTGTGGCTCAGTGGTAGAGCACTTGCCCAGCATGCATAAGGCACTGGGTTGATCTTCAGCACCACATAAAAATAAATAAAATAAAGGTATTGTGTCCATCTACAACTAAAAAAAAAATTTAAAAAAGAAAATTCCAGTTCTGCCTTGTGCAGTGGCACATGCCTATAATCTCATAGTGACTGGGGAGACTGAGGCAGGAGGATCACAAGTTCAAGGCCAACCTGGACAACTTAGCAAGACTCTGTCAGAATAAAAAGTAAAAAGGGCTGGGGATATATCTCAATGATAAAGCATCCTAGTTTCAATCCCTAGTACCGACAAAAAGGAAAAAAAAAATTCCAGAGTCAAGAACTGATATTGACAGGTCTATATAAAAACAGTACTTGAGTTAAGTAATGTTTATGTATTTCCGTGGAACTGGTTGACAACAACTGATCTTTGCAAAAAAAATTTTTTTTTTCTATGCTAGGGATTGAACCCAGGGCCTTGTATTTCTGAGGTAAGCACTCTACCAACTGAGCTACATCCCCAGCCCTGCAAATTTTTTTTATTTAAAAAAATAGATTGGTAAATAGTTGGTAGCTAAATATCATGTCATACTGACAGCTTCCTTTAAACTCTCATTAAACCCTATAGATTCTGACAGGAAAACACAAAAACCTTCACACACACATTATTCAGCTAGTTGGTTCTCCAGGAAACACCATAATCAGAACAATAACTTTGGCAGTAGTGTCAATGAACATTCCAGACTCCTAGAATTAGGTCTTTATTTACTTTAAAATATATAGTGAGCCTTAATGGGAACATGAGTAAGAAAATATTTTTGAAAAAGTATCTTATTAAATTTTTTTCATGTTGAAAGCTAAATTAATTGAAATTGACCAATATCTTTAAAGTGAGATGACACTGTAATTTAAGCGTACTTCTCCCACCCCACAAAAAAAAAAAAAGAAAAAAGAAAACAAAACAAAAGTTTACTAGGCAGGAAAATACAAGAAAAGAATGTGAGTAGACAATGCTTTAAGAAACAATAGCTATGTGGGGCACAGTGATGCATGCCTGTAATCCCAGAGACTGACGCAGGAGGATCATGAGTTCAAAGTCAGCCTCAGCAAAAAGTGAGGCACTAAGCAACTCACTGAGACTCTGTCTCTAAATAAAAATACAAAATATGCTGGGAATGTGGCTCAGTGGTCAAGTGCACATGAGTTCAATCCCAGGTACCAAAAAAAAAAAAAGAAAAGAAAAGAAAAAGAAACAATAGCTAAGACATTCCTGGTACTGTTCCAAATGCTTCATGGTAACTCATTATTTTGCACCAAATCTTCATAAGACAGGTATTAGCATCATCTGCATTTTGTAAAGGAGGAGGCTAAAGTGCATGCAAGTATAGCTTGCCTAGGATCCCACAAAGAGCAGGGAATCTCGTCCCAGCCCCAGGATGCTGATCCAGAGGCTACACCTATAACCCACTGCTGTGTTTTCTCCTCCTTAGCACAGGATTAACACAGGACACTGGATCTTGTAGAGAAGCTTCTCCTCAATGCTTCCCCAGGCATTTATCCTCTGATAGGCATCTCTGTTTGGCTATAATCCTTGATTTCATCTTTTCAGAAAAGAATAAATGAGAAAATTAATTCTATTGCTAAATTACATTGAGAGATCTTTTCTAAAAAGTAATTTTTACTAGATAATAAATGTAAAATAATCAAGATAATTCATAAAATTGATTAATTCAAGCATGCATAACAAGCAAGGAAGTTTTACCACAAATGCCAAAAACCGAGCTTTGTATTTCTGTTTATCTGTTATGACATTATTTTTCTTACCCTGCTCAGTTCTACCAGCCTGATATAAAACCCTGGCTCCAATTCTGCAGCAGGAAAAACATTGTCCTTCTCCACTTTGAATCATGTAGTTAGCTCATCTTCCCATTATGATGGTCCTTTCTTAGTCACTCATTCAATTTTATTGAAAGCCTGTGTGTTCATGGTGTCCTTTTCATCCGCAGTGAACCTTCTTTCATTCAACAACTATCCGACGACATGCCAATCACGCTTTCCTTCCTCAGTTCCTATAGGGAACACAGGGACAAGGCAGAGTCACATCCTGCCTTCATGGATCTTGTACTGCAGGTGTACAGATGATGGACATAAACAACTCCAACAGCACAGGAAAGGGCATGTGCACCACACAGAGGAGGAACAGGCCCCAAGAGTCAGGGCAGGGGAGCATCCCTCCTGGAAAGATGAAGGCAATGGAAACATTGCCCTTGAGAGGCAAGAAGGGGTAGAATCCAGAAACAGGGAAGAAGGGCATCATAACCAGACCCAGGATACAGGGTGCTCAACATAGAGTGAGAATTAGAATCGAGGGGGACAGGTACCCTGGGACCCAACTGGGAAGGTGCTAAAGAGCTAGGCTGAGGAGGAAGGTTGCTCCCTGGGCAGAAACCAGTTCAAAAACCTCGAAGCAAAGGACTGACATAACTAGAAATATTAAGCTTGTAGTTGTGTGTAAACAGCACCTAGAGGAAGCAAGAAGGGCCCGAATCGCAATGGTAAAAAGATTTTATTTCTCAGAAAGGTAGGATCCACAACCTTGAGAGCCCATTGCAAACATGGCAGTAAACTGAGATAGTGCTCTGAGGAAAAATAGCACTCTTTAATCACCTGCATACAGGTGTAAGGTAAATTTTATAAATTTAACCACTTGGATTTCCCATTTGGATAGTGTTCATGGTAGAGCTGAAAGGAAAGGGGACAGGAAATGAAAAGTAATATACAGTAGTCCCCCTAATCTGCAGGGGATATATGGCTAGACCCCAGTGGATGCCTGAAACCCTAGATAGCACTGAACCCTATGTATACTATGTTTTTTCCATACTTACATACCCAGGATAAAGTTTAATTTATAAACTAGGTATAATAAGAGATTAACAGCAAAAACTAATTTTAAAAATAGACTAGTATAGCAATATGCTCTAATAAAATTGCTAGAGTCAATATTCTTGTACTTTAGGGCCATTATTAAGTAAAATAAAGATTACTTGAACAGCAGGTCTGTGATACTGCAACAGTGTGATATTGGAGATAGCCACCATGTGACTTAGGGACAGATAGCATGGATATGATGGACAAAGGGCAGTTCATGTCCCAGGTAGGGAGGCATGAGATGATGTGAAATCTCATCACATTTTCAGAAGGGCATGCTTTGAAACTTATGAATTGCTTAAGCCTGGAACTTTCATTTTATATTATTGGTTGTGGTTCACTGTGGGTCACCGAAACTATGGAAAGCAAAACCGTGAGTAAGGGGGTAGGGAGGCGGAAATCTGACAAGCTAAAGCACTGTAAAGTGACATTACTAACAGCAGAGTTAGTTGACTCACCAATTATTCTTTCCATAAATGGTTATTTCAAAATAACTCATTGGGTGAAAATATTAATGAATTAAGTCAAACATGTCTGGAACCATATATTTTCATGATAGACAGGCCAACACAACTTATAATTGTGAAGACATATTCCATTAAAGTACTACAGAGTAATCAATTATCACCAGAAATAAAAGGTTTATAGTTGTTGTGATGTGTTTCAATACAAGTCACAGCTATGGTTGTTCATTTCATTTGCGTCAAAGTAAGTATAAGGATAGATAATCCAGGACTGAGACCCTGACGAAAAGGTATTATCAGGGATCCAACCTCCTATCTTTCTGTTCTACCATCTTTGATGTTTTCTCATTATGACAGAATAGCTGTTGAAGCTGTCATCATCAAGCCCACCTTCCACACAAGACAAAGGTGTTTAGAACGAAGGGACAATAAGTCACAGCTGTAATAGCTTTATGAGGAAAGCAAAAACTCTCTCCCTCTTCCTCCCTCACTGACTCACACTTTATTCTTATTGATCAGAATAGGGTGATATGTTCTCCCTAGCCTTTGAGAGAAGGAATATCATTGATAGTCCTCAAATTACAATGATAGGATTTACTTTTTTTTTTTTTTTACTTTATGATGGTGTGAAAAGTGATGTACCTTCAGGAAAAATAGTGACTCCAATCTAGAATTTTGATCTTTCCCTAACTACCCATATGTGGCACAATACCCTCATGTGTTGCTGTGCAGTGACACTCAACCCCAAGATCCCAGTCAGCAACATGATCTTGAGGGTAAATAACCTGTGTTCTGCAGTATGCAGGACTGCTAAGCCATTGTATTCAGTAGGTTAGCATACAGTCATTCCTCAGTGATAGACTCTAAGGCTATCAAGTCTGTAGATGCTCAAGTTCCTTGCATCAAGTGACATAGTATTTACTTACCACCTACAGACACCTTCCTGTATACTTTAAGTCACCTCAGTATTACTTATAATACCTGATACAATGTAAATACCATGTAAGTAGTAGTTGTACTAAATTTTTTAGGGAATAATGGGAAGACAAAGGTCTGTACATATTCAGTACAGGCACAATTTTTTTTTTCAAATAATTTCAATCCATGGTTGGTTGAACATGTGGACGCAAAATCGTGGATGTAGAGGACTGACTATATTAAATTCATCTGACATATTTTCAACTTATGGATTATCAGAATGTAACCCCATCATAAGTCAAGGACATCTGTATTTCACTTTGCAGTTTCTGACATAGAAGAAAGCAAAAACAAAAGAAGCTAGAATAAATGTTGCGTGAGCTAACCCACAATAACCACTGCAAGGTTTAAAAAAAAAAAAAAGTCCTTACTTTTCTGTTTAAAAAGACCTACTGAAACACATTTGCAAATAATTCTACCAGAAACAGTTAAAATAGAGATTATGTCTCATAATGAGATAATGATAGCTGCTTTTCAGAAAACCCCTTTAATATGCAAGGGTCTTTGCTCACTTTATACCTAATTCTCACAGTAGTCCTTGAAAGTTAGTGAAGAAACAGAAAATCAGAGAGGTTCAGGAGCATGCCAAAAGTCCCACAGCCAGTAAGTAAGAGAGCTGAGGTTTGAAGTGGGTCCTATCTCAGAGTCAGTAACCAGGGACTGAGCCAGAACTTGTGTCTTAATGGAGTTAAACCCCCCTCTCAAAGCTGTCAGAAAAGGTACTGAGAATGCCACATTAATGTGACCTGCAAGATGTTACTGAGTATACTTGAGCAAACAGTAAATCATGAATTAGAGAACTCCAAACCAGAAGCAGTTTGGGGGTTTCAGTGAGGAATCCTAAGGGGGAAAACTCTTTGTAGGGCAAACATGGAAATAAAGCAAGAAAATATTTAATTGGTTACAGGTTGGTTACAGGTTCACCATTGCCTTATTGAGTCTATCCTGCTGGAGAGTTCCTAGTTATATAAGTTGGTTGGGAGCCTTTGACTGTTAGTCTTTTTTTTTTTTAACCAGGGATCAAACCCAGGGGTATTTAACCACTAAGCCACGGCCCCAGCCCTTTTTATATTTTATTTTGAGAAAGGGTCTCTCTGAGTTGCTTAGGGTCTCACTAAGTTGCTAAGGCTAACCTTGAACTCACAATCCTCCTACCTTAGCCTCCTGAGCTGCTGTGATTACAGGCTGACTGTTAGGCTTCAGTGTCATTTTTTTCTTTAATGTAGACATTTATAAGAAATAGTCTAAGTTATGTTTCACATATTTGCAAATCAAGCAGAATTGACATCACTGATGAAGTTTAACTGGCTTTGTTCAGGGATTCTTCAGGCCTGGTCTCCATTTTTATTTACTTTGACATAGGTAACTATTATTATTACAAAGTAAGAAATTTAATTCTAGAAGTGGAGAAAAACTGGTGTACTCTATCAAATGCTGTGTTACTTTATACTTGTTCACCTCTTTCAATCACTCAATCCTGTAAGATAGGTATTAAAATTACTTGGTGTCTCATATATGCCAGGAGTTTCTTCTAAGATTCCTTATTTCAGGTAAAGACAGGAGCTTTCTGTCCTTCCTGGAATAAATCGTAAACTACACACCTGACTCTGTTCACCCACCCCATGTCTCACTCTGCTCCTTTTACCTGGTCTTCCCTGCCTCAAGCTTCAGAAGCCATCTGCTGTTTTTTCCTGCTCTAGGACTGGCTTGCCTCATCTGTCACTTTACCTCCCTGGTGCACTCGAGCCTGGTAGGCTCTGAAGGTGCTTCCCCCTAACTTAACCTGAACTATCAGCGGGAACACAGGCAGATGTGTGGACACGCCCCTGCTCTGAAGGAGGCTGCGCAGAAGGGGAGGAGAGGGCTAATGATAGAGGGATGTGCGGAGGGCTGCGAGGTCCGGTAAACTGCACCTTTCCTCCCCATGACAACTCCAGGGGGCTGGGTGAACTCAGAACACACGGGACGGAGGCTCCTCCACATATTCAAAGAAGTAATTAGGCACCAGAATTTTCTGAGCCTTAGTCCTTACCAAGCACAGGAGTGGAAATGGGAATAGGGGTTTGGAAAAGACAGAATCGAGGAATGAGCAGCCAGGCAAAGGGTGGGAAAGAAAGTCGTTTTATCTTAACTATTCTAATTTCTTGTTGATTTCCTCTTCTCCTTAATTAAGGAATTTAATTTAATACAGCATAAAATAACCTTGAGAATATTCTCATTGATCAATGTCTTTGTAGGCAATTATTTTGAGATTCCCAGCTGTGACAGACTCAAAGATTAATGAAAACGTTGATTTTTTACTTTCAGAGCCAAAACAACTCTGGATTTAAGAAGGTTCTGTAGAATGGCAGTAGGCTGTCCTCTTAAGCAATCTGTGAGCAGTTCCAGTGCAGCCAACCCAAGGGCAGGTGTGCAGTGTATGTGTGTGTTGAACTAACACACACACTGAATGAATTCATTCTGAGAGTGAACAAGAACTTGTTTTGACTCCATTCATTTGGACTGAATACATAGTTTGTCAGTAATGTTTTAAATTTAGGCTTTCAAAAATTCATGCTTTTTCCTATAGTCTGGTCTCTAACCGATGCCAGTTCACAGGTTATTTGAAAGTGTCAGCAACCATGAGAGATTTCTCAGAAAATAACAGTGTTGTTTCAAACAATTTCCACAATTGCTGTCAAATTCAGGATCAAGGAGGAAAAATAAAAATAATGGATTAGTGAGGGGTAAAGAAAATTTTGTTTCTTACCTGAAAATATCAAAAGTGTTGTGCATCATGGAGATGATTTTTTTTCCTGGTTATTCTGAAACTGCTGTTTAAAAATCTAAACATAGACATCACCATCACTTGGTATATACTTGATAATGTTTATTTTTAGTCTTTCCACCAAGTCTTATAGAGTTCGTATGTTCATGACGAATTAATTTGGTTAGAAATTCAAAAAGATGATTGATCCCTTACAACTGAATCATTAATAAGCAGCAATTTCCAATTAAACCCTGTCTCAAAAGATCTTGTAGGACTTTAGGTAAAATTCTTCTGGTCATATGAACAGCTTTCATATGCCAGTTCTGATTTCTTATTCATTTCATCAATGCAATCTGAATTCCCCAAACCCTGAAATTTAACAATATCAACCAATCGATTTTCTAAATTGCTTGAGTAGGCATCACTATAATGGTTCTGCTCTACTCTGTATTTGGTGAAATGATAGCTGCAATTTAAATTGTCAGAGGAGAAACGTAGGAAATTGCAGTTTTCTCACATTTTCTTCTGTTACTTGCAGTTGTACAAAGATGGTATTCTCTTGAGCTAGGAACCGTTTGCCCAAGTCCTGCCATCTCCCCGATGTCCTGATTCACCCTACTGCTCTGCCTTGACTAGTGGAACCATCGTATAAGGGATGGCTGCTGGAAGCCACACTAATCAGAACAGACGCCCCACCTCTGAGCTCCCTTGACTCCCCATTTTGATCCCAAGGCCATTATGCTATTTTATACAGTAATTTTACTTCTTTATGATTCTTCTTTCTTGCTATTAAAATTTTACTGTCTATATAATTTCATTTTCTACTTTCTTCTTTATAGTTCTTTTTATCATCTTTGATATTTTATTTTCAGCACCTGACTTAGAGACCACTAATTTGCCTTCAGTATATATTTATTACATGTATAGACCATATTAATGCATTCTCAACTCTATAATTACCCTCATTAAATGTGTGTGTTTGTGTAAGTGTGTGCACACTCACCCAATACCTAAGAGGGAAGAAAGCACAAAGCCAAAAAAAGATGTTTCAGCTTGAAAACCTTCGTTCATATATTCTCTGCATTTGATCCTAGACAATACCTTTATAAGATTTCTATTCTTTATTTTGCCATAAACTTGCTCTGTTTTCCTTTTAAGTCTTAGATCTCTTGGTTCAAAATTTAAATCTCAAATTGCACATGAAATTTTGACTATATTTTTATTCCACTCTCCTATAAGGTAAATTAGAACTCCTCGAATAAAGAAAATTTCAAATATATTTTAAGATATATTGTACGATGTCACTGAAACAAAAACTCCATGAGGAGAAGTTTTTTAAATTAATTAATTATTATTCTTATTATTATTATTATTATTACTGCACTGGGGGTGGAACCTAAGAGTGCTTAATCCCTGAACCACATCCCGGACCTTTTTATTTTTTATTTTGAGACAGGGTTTTGCTAAGTTGCTGAGGCTGTCCTCAAACTTTCCACTTCCTACCTCAGCCTCCTGAGATGTTGGCATTACCAGCATGCACTGCCTTGCCTGGTGAGGGAAAGTATTTTGACTGATTTCTTTACCATTATATCCCAAACTCCTGGAACACTGCCTGGCATGTAGTAGGTGTTTAATATACATTTGTTGAGTGAAAGGTAAATTTAACCCAACATCCTAATCACATCTTAACTTTGGAGACATATGATAAGAATCTAGAACAAAAGTGAACATGACCAGTCAAGTGAAAGCAGCACCACCTACTGAGGGAGAAAAACAGGGCCAGGAATTAAAACTCAGAAGTCAGAAGCAGAGAGATCACTGTAGGCCACTCACCAGCTCTTGGCTTTGCATGAGTTACTGAACTCTTGGCCTCGTTTCTACTCTATGGAAAGTACATCTCAAGTCGATGGTGAGGACTGGAGAGAAAGGGGGTAAGAGCATCCAGCGTAGTACCCGGCACAGAGCAGGCACTGATCAGACACCATTGTTACTGCTCTTAATGATTGGGTGACGTTGCCCTCTGTACTGGCCACAGGTATTACCAGTGCTATGGCAACCACATGCACTGGGTCCTTTCTCATCCTATTTCATTGTGTTGGATTTCTGACAAGAGAAAGATTCCTATATTCCAGTAACAGTTTTTAAATCTCAGGAAGGTGGTTTCTGCAACTCCTATGAAATAATGAACTGAGAAAATTGAACATAGCTTAACAATCAAAAGAAGTGTTGCCAAACCTGTCACCTGCTGTAGAAGTCCTCAGAAGCTTTTTTTTTTTTTTTTTTAGGCTCCTTATGTTGATTTTCTCTCTCCTTTCTTCTTCCAATTTTACTTTCACTCCTTCTCCTTAGAGGGTTTCAGTAGACAGCAAGAATGTTAGATCTGGCTGCCAGTTTCATAATTTTTCATGCCTGTGTCATTTAAAACCCAGCTCAAATTCTAATATATTCCAAGAAACCCCATGTTGCAAGGGACTCAGTGATAAATATGAGAATAAACAAAATGTAATGTGATATTATTGATGGGGCAAGGATGACTTTGTAGTCACAAACACCAGAGCTTGAATCCTAGCAAGATTCCAAACATCTCTAAACTAAAGTATCTTCATCTATAAAATGAGGATGGAGATAACTGATTCACAAGATTAATTAAGGATTAGAGATAATATGGATAAAGTATTCATATCACATGGGTAACTAAATAAATGTATCAGAAGTTATTGGTGTATATATTCCCAGGACCCAGAACACTTAGAAAAATGAGTCTAATCAAAATATGCTAAATAATAAGTAAACCAGCTTACATTTATTGAGTACTTCACAATGCTGGACAACACCATGCAGTTATGTTTTAGGAAGATGGCATGTGCCTGGGGATAAATTCCTCCATCACATGCTCAATTGCATCTAAGTTCCATTCAAAGTGTTGAGTTCCATGAGAAACCTGAAAATCTGGTTTTGAAAGCTACTTACCCATTACTTTTCAAAGTGACTAAATCAAGAGGCAACACTAACAGCTACTTATTTTAATGGAGACATTTTTCAGAAGAAATGTCAACCACAAATCTGTCTTGGCAGATGCATGCCATGTTATTTTCTATCATTTTACTTCTCAACATTGGCAAGAAGAAACTGCCTGAAGGATGAGCAGCTTTCAAGATTTATCAAAAGGAGGATAAATGGAGTCTGTTTATCTCCATTCCTAATTCTTTTTATGTAAAAATGTTAGGCTTCCTCCTTGAAATAAGTAAGGTAGTGTGTGTGTGTGTGTGTTTGCTCATGCTCACGTGTTCCTGCGTGGGTGTGTGTTGGAGGTGAGGATTGCAGAAGAGTGTGAGGAAAAATGAAAAATCTGCCATTATTCTGCAACCCAAAAATAAACACTGTTAACATTTTGACTGTTTTCATGCAGTGTTTTTCCATGATATTTTGACAATATGATAGTTGAAATTATATTGTACTTTGTTTTTAAATTTTTAATCTTAAAATGATACCATGAGCATGTTTTTGCAAAACATCAGTTGTGTAATTTGCCCTCTAGAAGTCTCCTTAGTAATGACCCAGTGTTTCTACTTCACAGAATTTGCATGAGGCTCAAATTAAAAAACATGTATGAGTCCTTTGTAAGTCACTTATACAGCACACAGATGAAGTTTTCATTAGTTCTGATCCCCTTGTCTTGGGGAGTTCAAAAGTCCATATCTATTAAGCATCATGTCACACAACCTCTGCAGATCTCTTCTGGGGTCCAGAAAAAATTCAAGACAACTCCTGAGCCCAGATAGTTTACACTCAGATCCCAGGGACAAAGTTAACATTTGAAAACATTAAGGAAACAGAGATTAAGCTCTCTTTTTGACTGCAAGTAGAACCTTGCCCTATTTAAAGAGTCCTCTGATCTTGAATTCCTTCTATCCTTGGCTCTTTCCATTTTAAAATGAGTCATGCTTCAGAGCATTATTTTTTCTTACCTCATACACAATTATAATTTTAACCACAAATAATGTGATTTGCCAGTTGAATAGTAAATTTCCTATCCCCATCCAAAAAAAAAGTCTGTTTTTATAAATTCAGATTACTTATAATAATTGGTTTAAATAAAAATCAATGTTTTACTGAAGAAAAAAACTTCCTTGAACTGATATATATGTATACCTATATATCTACATATATTTGAAAATTCTCTTAAATAAGGGGAATTTTTGCACAATTAACATGTTAGCCTGGAAAATTCATGTGTTTAGTTATGCCTGGAAGGTGGACTTAAGAATCTTATCTTTTTACTTATCACTTTTTACAAATTTTCCTGCTATAATACATATTCTGTGGACAATCTGAGGAAAATGAATGAAAATTATCAAAAACTGCACATATTGAAGATTTTTTTAAAAAATGTAAGTCAGCCAGTACAAATAAGTGAAAAATGTGAGAATTCAGTTCAAATAAACAAAGCACAGAAATGTGATTTCTGCAGGAAACCATTGAAATATTTTCCATAAGGGAAAAGTGCATACTGAGCTTATTTGAACCCTTTGTAAAACCTCTCCCTGGGCAGCTCACCAGCTCTACTTCCTGTTGTTTATTTGGTTTCATGGTATGTCAAACAACTGTCAAATTCAGTGTCAGTGTTTTCTTTTTCTCCCTCAATAAAGTCTACCAGGAATTAATGACATCAAAATGTGTCCAAAACTAAACAACATTGTCAGAGCCAGGAATTGAACTAATAGACTAAGGGGTGGATATTAGCGAAATCTCGGGGATAGCTTGGTAATGGGACCAAGTGGGATTTAGCAAAATTCAGAAGATGCAAGAATAACAGAAGGAAAAGGAAAAGGTCCAACAAAGTTATCAATTGGAAAGAAATGGATTTCTTAGGGCCAGCCCACTGAAGACATTAGGTTGTTCACCCATTCATTAAATCAATAAGTATGTTTTGCCATTGGAGAACAGATTGTCATTGAATAATACTGCTTAGAAAGCCCGAAAGAGTCAGTAAAAGCAACACCTCCAGGTTGGTAAAGGAAGGGGAGTCAAGGAGGAGAAAGAAAAGGTGGTCAGAGAAAAGGAGAATTAGAGAGCTGAGATGCCAAATTTTTTAAAAAGTATTCCAGAGAGAGAGGAGTCAACGATGGAGTTGTTTCTTTGAGAAGTTAAGCAAGATGCGGACTGCAAAAAGCCTGTTCATTTTGACAGTTGGGAGGAAGTTCATGAATTTCATCGTCCATTGCTTGTTTGGTGGATAGACAGATACAGAAACCAGATTGGAGTAGGCAGAGAAGTGGGAAGTGAGAAAATGGAGTTGGGTGGGTAGGTGTAGAAAACTCAAGACGTCTGACTGCTAAAGAGAGAAGAAAAATAAGGCAGCAGTTAGAGTGGCAGGTGGAATTGAGGAAAGAGTTTGGGGTTTGATCTGGGGAGGGGGAGACTTGAGCATGCTTCATTGCTGGTAGAAGGCACGCATTTGAGAAGCGGAGACTGACTTTGAATCTGTGACTGTAAGCAGCCTTATTTAAAAGTCTAGCATAATTTCAACAAATGCATGTCCTTATAGGCCAGGGATCCAAAACAAACAAGGTAAGTTCTCTACATTTTAAAAACTGCAGTTTAATGGAAACTCACTCATAGGAAGAATGTGTAAGGGCAAGAGGCAGGAGACCACATCATTAATATATGCCAGAATACAGTCAAAAAGAAAATTTCTAGAAAAGTAAGTAAGATCAAGGCCAGCCTACACACATTACAGTGCAAATGCTCTCTTCCAGCCTGATCCCCTCTGGTTCCCCAAACATGCCGTGCCAGTTTGCCCTCCCACGCTTTGCTGCTGCTTGAGATGCCCTTGCTCTTCCATTCCTCCTTTCAGATCCTACTTGTTGCTGTTGGTTACTACTTCACCTGTTTTCCCGGCTCCCCCAGCCACCATCATCTCCTGTCTTAGAGTTCCTTCACTGCTGAACACTTGCACGCCTCGTTTTTTGGCTCTTAAGGATTTGCTGAGAGACAGTGAGGGATTAGGGGAGGAGCAGCAGCCTAGGTCTCAAGGTGACCTGAGTCAGATCCAGCTTTCTCACTCACTACCTGTAAGGCCTGGAAAGTTCTGTATTTAGTTTCTCTGTCTCTAGAATGCAAGGATAAACTTACCTCTGAAGGTTGCTATCAAAAATAAACATCAATCAACAAAAAGATGAAAAAAATATCCAACGTCTCAAGTAGAGAAATGCAAATCAAAACTACTCTAAGATTCATCTCGCTCTAGTCAGAATGGCAAATACCAAGAATACAAGCAACAATAAATGTTGACTAGGATGTGGGGAAAAAGGTACACTCATACATTGCTGGTGGGAATGCAAATTGGTGCAACCACTATGGAAAGCACTATGGAGATTCCTCAGAAAACTTGGAATGGAACCACCATTTGACCCAGCTATCCCACTCCTCGGTCTATACCCAAAGGACTTAAAATCTGCATATTATAATGATGCAGTCACATCAATGTTTATAGCAGCTCAATTCACAACAGCTATGGAACCCGCCTAGGTGTCCTTCAACAGATGAGTGGATAAAGAAAATGTGGTTTATGTACACAATGGAATATTACTCAGCCTTAAAGAAGAATGAAATTATGGTAAACGTATGGAGTTGGAGGATATCATGCTAAGTGAAATAATCCCAATCCCAAATAACCAAAGTTTGAATGTTTTATCTGATATGCAGATACTAATTCAAAATGGGGAGGGGAGTGCTAGGGAAGAATATAGTTACTTTAGATTAGATAGAGGAGAGTGAAGGGAAGGGAGGGTGTATAGGGTAGGAAGGATAGTAGAATGAAACAGACATTATTACCTTATACACATATATGACTGCATGACCGATGTGATCCTACAATATGTACAATCAGAAAAATGAGAAATTCTACTCCATTTATGTATGTTTTATCAAAAAATGCATAAATGCATTCTACTGTCATGTATAACTAATTAGAACAAATAAATTTTTTTTAAATATAAATTAAATAATATATGTAAAGCAACTGATACAGAATTTAGGATCTTAACCCAGACTGTGTTGTTCCAATCCCAGCTCTGCTGTGACATCTATAGATTACTTAACCTACCTGTGCCTTAGATTCCTTCTGTATATGAAAGGATTCCTAACTCATATCTGCCTCATAGAGGTGTTAAGAAGAGTGGGGTGATAGAAAAAAAATAAGGGAATAAAATACTTAAGACAACACCAGACACAGAATAAGTACTATGTAAATATTTAATGTGTTGTCCTCTTTACTGCCACACATAATACAGTAAAAGATATTTACTTAAAATATTTACTACTCACCCTCTACCAATATTAATGCTATTTCTAGTTTTCAGATAATTTCACTTGTGAACACAATGCTCTAATTTTTAAAAACTTTTTACATTCTTTTGATTTTTCTTTTTATTATGTGACTTTAAAAGGGCTGTATTGTGTATGCTTCCTCAATTGTAGTTCAATACTATACTACTCCAAAACTGCCATTATCTACCCAACCATGTCAAATGACCTGGAATGTCACAATGCATGAGTTACCAGAAAAATTACTATGACCTCAGTCTAGTCTTGCCTGTCCTTTCTTATCCAACACATGAAAAACAAAAGACTACAAGTAATTAAGTAATGAAGTTACAAATTATGTGAAGAATATATTTTTTACAAAGTACTCCAGTAGAAAACTTGTTCAGTAAGCAAATCATTAAGGCTCAATGCCGAGAGGCTGGGGTTGTGGCTCAGCAGCAGAGTGCTCACCTAGCACTAGTGAGTCACTGGGTCGATCCTCAATGCTACATATAAATAAAGATTTTTTTTCTTCCACCTACAACTAAGAAAATATATTTTTAGAGAAGAATCAATGCAGAAAAGCAATAAAAATGATCAACATACATTATAAAAGCTTTTTACTAGTCATCAGAAAAATAAAATCAACAATTAGACTCCATTTTTATATGCGCCAAGTTAAAAGAGGTTGTGTTAAAGCAATATTCATTCTTGACTGATAATAAAAATTGTTGCCACCATGAAAAGTAATTGGATAATATGAATCGAAAATCTTGCAATATGTCTTGCAATATGCATACCCTTTGACTTTTTAATCCTAGAAATCTGTCCTGATGCCATAACCATAGATAAGGATAAGTGTTTACGAAAGAGAATATTCATCAAACACACGCTCACTTCCTTGGTGATCTCGCTTATTCTATTTATAAATTCTCAATATGCTACTGACTCCTAAATTTATCTCTTTAAGCCATCTTCTTCCTTGAGCTCTGGATTCATATGTGCAACTTCACATCAACATCTCCACTTGCATGTCTGATGGGCATCTTGACGTGCGTAGTTGATCCTGCCTCCTGACCCCCACCGCATAGCCTCTTCCCAATGCTCTCCACTTCAGTTGATAGCACCTCAGTCCTATGATAGTTTGAACCATAAGCTTTTTAATCTTTGATTTCTCTCAAGTCTCATATCTCACTCCTCCAATCTGTTGACAAATCTATTGTCTCTTCCTTCACACGCTACCCCAAATCCTAGTGCTGCTCACAGCCTCCTCCACCACACGCCACCCCATCTCTCTCCTGGATTATGGAGACCGCTTCCTAACTGGTCTTCCTGCTACCAGCCTTGCCTCCCTGCAGGCTGGTCACTTAAGAGCCTGAGGAAATGTCTTAGGAGCTCCTCAGCTGATGTCATTCTAGTGTGCCTCGCCTCACAGGTGAAACCTGTCCACACGTGGCTCTGGGTTCTCTCTGTGAGCAGGCGTCCTGACTGACTCATCAACGCTCATCTCCTCTTTGTTTATTCCACTGCTCTCACCTTCCTCCCCTCCTGTCCCCAGGCACAGTTTCCCTGAGGACCTGGGTTCGCCCCTCCCTGTGCTTGGATGCTTTTCACTGATGTGCAGGTGGCTTCGGGTCTTCTTTCCAGTGTTGTCTTCTCATTAAGATCGCCTTTCCCAATATTCCTTCACCTGTCCCAAACCCCTGTTTGTCCTGTTTAATTTTTTTTCTCCAGGACATTTTATATTGTCTAGTAAACATTTAGCCAATTTTGTTCCTTGTCTACCTCTCCCATTAGATCCCATTAGATTGCAGACTCCACGAAGGCAGAGAATGTTGTCTCTCTTTTTTTTTTTTTTTGGTCATTTTTATTCATGACACTATCCTAATCCTAGAATAGTGCATTATACATGGTAGCTATTCAGTAAATATTTATTGAAAGAGCCAATACATTTACAAGAGCCAAAAAGCAAAAGAAGAAAAAGAAAGAAAGTGCAAGAACAGGATAATAGGGATTTTTGTTTTGTTATCTTGAACTCAGACACTTTACCTTTGAGCTCTATCTCCAGCCCTTTTTATTTTTTGTTTAGAAGCTGGCTCTCATTAACTTGAAGAATAGAATAACTGTTAAATGTATCATAGTACATCTAAAAAGGAAATGTTTAATAACTTTATAAATTATTTTTTTTAGTTTTTAATTTTTTACAGACTGCATTTTGATTCATTGTGCAGAAATGGGGTACATAATTTTGTTTCTATGGTTGCACACGATGTAGATTCATACCATTCGTGTAATCATACATGTACATAGGGTAATGATGTCTGTCTCATTCACCATTTTTAATACACCCCTCCCTCTCATTTCCTTCTACATATTCTAAAGTTCCCCCATTATTCTCTCATTCCCCACCCCCTGCCCCCATTATATATCATTTTCCTCTTATCAGGGAATACATTTGGCCTTTGTTTTTTTGGGCTTGGCTTATTTCACTTAGCATGATATTCTCCAATTCCATCCATTTATTTGCAAATGCCATAATATTATTATTCTTTATGGCTGAATAGTATTCCATTGTGTATATATACCAGAGTTTCTTTATCCATTCATCTGTTGAAGGGCATCTAGGTTGGTTCCACAATCTAGCTATTGTGAACTGAGCTGCTGTAAACATTGATGTGGCTGTGTTACTGTAGTTTGCTGATTTAGGTCCTTTGTGTATAAACCAAGGAGTGGGATAACTGGAACAAAAGATGGGTCCATTCCAAGTTTTCTTAGGATTCTCCATACTGCTTTCCAGAGTGGCTGCACTAATTTGCAACTCCACCAGCAATGTAAAAGTGTGCCTTTTTCCCCACATCCATGCCAACATCTATTATTGTTTGTGTTCTTGACAAAAGCCATTCTAATTGGAGTAAGATGAAATCTTAGAGTTGTTTTAATTTGCATTTCTTTAATTACTAGAGATGTTGAACACTTTTTCATATATTTTTAATTGCCTGTGCATCTTCTTCTGTAAAGTGTCCATCTAGTTCCTTGGCCCATTTATTGAAAGAGAACTCGAATAGCCAAAACAATCCTGAATAGAAAAAGTGAAACAGGAGGTATCACAATACCAGACATTAAACTATACTACAGAGCAATAGTAACAAAAACAGCATAGTATTGGCACCAAATAGACAGGCAGACCAATGGTGCAGAATAGAAGACCCAGAGACAAAACCACATAAATACAGTCACCTCATACTAGACAAAGTAACCAAAAACATACAATGGAAAAAATGGTGCTGGCAAAACTGGAAATCCATATGCAGTAAAATGAAATTAAACCTCTGTCTCTCACCCTGCACAAAACTCAACTCAAAATGGATCAAAGACATAGGAATTAGACCAGAGAACCTGCACCTAATAGAAGACAAAGTAGGCCCAAATCTTCAACTTGTTGGCTTAGGATCAGACTTCCTCAATGAGACTCCCAAAGCACAAGAAATCAAAGCAGGGATCAATAAATGGGATGGACTCAAACTAGAAAGCTTTTTCTCAGCAAAGGATACAATCAAGAATGTGAAGAGAGAACCTACAAAGTGGGAGAAAATCTTTTCCACATGCACCTCAGATAGAGCACTTATCTCCAAAATTTATAAAGAACTTACAAAACTTTAGGAACTTTTTTTTTTTTTGCAGTGCTGGGGATTAAACCCAGGGCTTTGTGCTTGCAAGGCAAGCACTCTACCAACTGAGCTATCTCCCCAGCCCCAGGAACATTTTTAAAGATCACATTTTCAAAGTTATTTAATATCACAAAAAGGTAAAAAATTAAAAATTAGCTTAAAATAGTATGCTTATTTTTAATCTTGAGGGAAGTACAGCAAAATATTAACTCTGGTGTTCTCTAGGTATTAAGCTTACAACTTTTTTTATTCTTTTACTTTCAGATATGCATATAAACCATGCTTTTAAAATTGGAGAATTATTTTTTCAAAAGCCATATTACTCAGATGGTTTTTCAAAAACCATTTGACAAAAAGAGGATCATAATCATCATCATAGCTTTTATCAAGAGTATCAAGAGACTTTATGTACAAGTGCCCTCAAGACGGAAACAGGACTGGGGTTATAGCTCAGTGGTAGAGCACTTACCTAGCATGGGTGAGGCACTGGGTTCAATTCTTAGCACCACAAAAATAAATAAATAAATAAATAAATAAATAAATAAAGGTACCATGTCCATCTACAACTAAAAAACATATTTTAAAAAAAGGAAACTAAATAACCAAATTTGTGCTCAAATAGGTTCAGATCCTACCTAGTCTCCATTTGCTCACTTATGAACTAGGTTAACAAGGTCTCCAGAAAACTTCTCTACAGATTAAATGAGATTAAGTATGTAAAAACATTTGGTCTATCCTATGTAAATGTATGACTACACAAATGGTATGCCTTTACTTCATGTACAAAGAAACAGTATGTATCCCATTTGTGTACAATAAAAATAAATTTAAAAAAAAAAGAAAAACATTAAAAAAAAAAACATTTGGTCTGGTGCTGCACACCTTGTAAGCCCTCAGTAATCTGTAGGTATAATTGCCATTTTTGTTTTGGTTGTCATTATAATCACTCATTTATTTAGCAAACTTTAATTGTAATATGAATTGGTTATTATACTCATGGAGAACAAATAATTTGTCCAAGTTCACATGCAACTGAGCAGCAGATCCAGAATTTGTTCCATGTCTGCTTAGGTGCAAAGCCCATTCTCATTCACCTCTAGCCAAGTGTAGTTTTCCTTTATTAAAACAAAATACCAGAGGCTGGGTAATGTGTAAAGAAAAGAGATGTATTTATTTAGCTCACAGTTTTTGAAGCTTAAAGTCCAAGAAGCATGGTGCTCACTCTGGCAAGGACCCCTACTAGCCACATCACATCATGATGGGTGGCAACATGGCAGGAATGTCTGAGAGGGAGAACTCACATGAAGAGATGGAAGTTAGAGAGACAGGAGAGGGGCTAGTCTTCTCTTTTTGTAACAACCCTCTTGCAAGAACTAGCCAGAGTCCCAACAAAATTTACATTAATTCCTTTCAAGAACAACACCTTTAATTACCTAATTACTTCTCACTTAGCCCCGCCTCTTAAAGGTTCCACACCACCTTCCAACACCAGCACACTGAGGTCCAGCCTCCTAATACATGAGCCTTTGGGGATACATTCAAACCATACCCAAAACCATAACACCTAGGAGTAATAGATACAAAGTTTTATTTTCACTGTGAGTACCAAAGAGCAGATTTCAAGTTATCTGTTCTCAACTGTTTTATTTCTGATGCTCTGCCTTGAATTAATATGTGAACAATATCCATGTCTTAGAGTTAAATTATCAGGACAGTATATTTTTTAACTTACGGACATTTTTATTCCTCAAAAAGGTCAATTCATAATGATAAGACATAGTCACTATGCTCCAGTGCTGGTAAATTAGTGATTTAAAATTGACTTTTAGCTTATATATTTTCTTTTTATTATTGAATTATAATTATACAAAATAGTGGGATTCATTTCGATATATAAATATTATTCATTTTTATATATTTGCATATGCACCTGATAAATATTTTGTCATAATAAATATGACATAATAAAATTTTGTCAATTTCATGGCCTGTTACCTCAGCTCTCCTATGTATGATCCTTGACTTTCTGAGTCTGGCTTATTTCACTTAACATGATGTTCTCAAGTTCCGTCCATTTTCCTGAAAAATGACATAATTTTGTCCTTTACAACTGAGTAAAGCTCCATTGTGTATATACACCAATTTTCTTTATCATTCACCTGTTGACATACACCTAGACTTGTTCTATAATTTGGCTATTTTCAATTGTGCTCCTATAAATATGGGTTTGCCTGTATCATTATTGTTATGGTTTGGATGTGAGGTGTCCCCCAAAAGCTCACAAGTGAGACTATGCAGGAAGGTTCAGAGGAGAAATGATTGGGTTGTAAGAGTTTTAATCCGATCAGTCAATTAATCCCCATCAGGGATTAACTGAAGTGTGTGGCTAGAGGATACTGGAATTGGTGTGTGGCTATGGAATATATATTTGGTATATGGAGAGTGAAGTCTCTCTGTTTCTTGATGTTGCAAGCTGCTTCCCTCTGCCTCACTTTTCTGTCATGATGTTCAGCCTCATCTGGAGCCCCAGGGAATGGAACCAGCCTTATATGTACTAAGACCTCTGAAACTGTGACCCTCAAATAAACCTTTCCTCCTCTATAATTATGCTAGTCAGATCATTTAGTCACAGCAGTGGAAAACCTGACTAAAACAATTAGAGTATGCTGATTTGGGTTCTTTTGGATGAATACCAATGAGTGCTATAGCTGGGTCATAAGGTGGTTCTGTTCCTAGTCTTTTGAGGAACCTCTATATTGATTTCCATAGTGGTTGTACTAATACAGTCCCACCAATAGTATATAATGTTCCTTTTCCTACACAGCCTCATCAGCATTTATTGTTTGTATTCTTAATGATTACCATTCTAACTGGAATGAGATGAAATCTCTCTGTAGTTTTGATTTGCATTTCCTTGATTGCTTCAAGATGTTGAACATTTTTTCATGTTTTTTGGCCACTTGTATTTCTTCTTTTGAGAAATATCTGTTTAGTTCATTCGCCCATTTATTAAATGAGCTATTTGGGGGTTTTGGTTGGTTGGTTGGTTTTGCATGTTTTTTAAGGTTTTTTTTTAATATTTTATGTATATTTTAGACATTAATCTTCTGTCAGAAGAGTAGTTGGCAAAGGTTTCCTCCTATTCTATAGGTTCTCTCTTCATGTTTAACTGTATCTTTTGTTGTGCATAAGCTTTTTCATTTTTATGCCATCCCATTTGTTAATTCTTGGTATCATTTCCTGAGATATTGGAGTCTTACTGAGGAAGTCCTTGCCTATGCCTATATGTTGGAGTGTTGACCCTATGTTTTCTTCTAGCAGTTTTGAAGTTTCTAGTCAAATTCCTAGCACTTTGAGTTGACTTTTTTGTAGGAGGAGATATAGGGATTTGTCTCATTCTTCCACATATGGATATCTGGTTTTCCTGTCTTTTCTGCAATTTGTTTTTGGCATCTTTGTCAAGGATCAGATGACTGTATCTGCATGAGTTTGCTCTTTGTCTTCTATCCTTTTTCCCTCATCTGTGGCTTTGTTTTTATGCCCGTACCATGCTGTTTTTTGTTACTATTAGCTTATATATTTTCTGAGAAGAGGGCTTAGTGTTTTTTCTCATTTTTTGAATGATGGCAGTTGATGTGTGTTAGCCTTCACCCATTATTGTTAAACATCAGTGATTGTATCTGTGAGTAGTCCCCTCAGACATCAGAAATGCAGCTACTTTCTATTGGTATCAGAAGTAAATTATTTGGGGACTGGGATTGTAGCTTGGTGGCAGAGCATTTGCCTCACACATATAAGGTATTGGGTTTGATCCTCAGCACCACATAAAAATAAATAAATAAAATAAAGGTACTGTATTCATCTATAGCTAAAAATACTTTAAAAAAAAAAAAAGTACCAGTTGAACATATGCCTTAAAAAAAAGTTAATTATTTGGTTCAAAAATAACTTTGGTTTCAAAGTTGCTTATTCTCAAAAGAACTTGTGAAGTGTATTATAGAAAGTCATTTTTTTCTTCTGATTAAACCATGTGATAAAACTTTAATAGTTATACATGCATTTCTAAAAATTAATAAAATATAATCTTAATTTAATGAACAAGCTCCATTTAGCTGTCAAAAGTGGTTATGCATCCCTCCCAAGTCAGCCTGTGCTATTGCTGGTTCATGCAAGTCTACTAAATGTTTGGTTCATTGAAATGGTGTTTATTTTTAGCCTTATTAAATTAACCCTATTCAAAGGAAAATTTTATCCATTTTACAGATAAGATTGTTGAGGCTCAGGGAAGCTGTATTACTTCTAAGATCTGATAGTTGCTGATAAAGCCAGGATTCACACCAAGATCTACCTAAATTCAAAGTCTGTTCTCTCTCCAGTAGACCATCGCAAGTTTATTCAACAGAACATACATTTTAGATTTTAACAAAATCTAGTTTCAAAATTTAAAGAAAAACACAAATATTTCTAAGGCAGTCTTATATTATTAGCAAATTGGGGTTTTTTTTCCTATGAAAAAAGATGTTACTTTCCCCTAACTTCCTTCTTCAATAAATAATATATATGTCTGTTTTGGAATATTGTAGGTTTTCCAAAATTATTCAAGTTAATAGGGTCCTCTCTTACCATCCTAGTCTGTCATCAAATGTCTTTGATTTCCTATATCAATTAAACCTGAGAGTCAAGTTAATTTTGGCCTCTTCCATTTGCATATCTGAAGACAAAATGGGACCACACTGCCATTTGTGTAATATGCATTATGTAAAAATGGTAAATGCAAATTGTTTTAGTAAGAACCTCTAACATGATAATTATGTGTAGTATAAGGAAATAGTATTTTATTTCAGAAGTAATCAACTTTTAAAAGGTACTAACATTCACATAGTCTCAAGACTATGATAAAAGCATTAAGGATAAATTCATCATCACTTATTCAAGGAAGATAGACAAGTTTTAGAGTTTAAACAGCAGCCATGCCCTTTGATAGAATACTGTGAAGCCACTGCTTTTGCTATGACATAGCAGTTACATTTGCTTTGAGAGAGCCAGATCCTTTCTCCACATTGCTTTTCCTCCTGAAATAGCTTCCAGTGCTGCTGGGAGAAACTTCTCAGCAGCACGTGTTGTGTCCTTGCAGACTGAGGTTGCAATGACAGGAGCTGCCCTTGAGAGCCTTGGACTAGAGACTAGGCAGATGCCCTCCTGAGGGCTCAGGGCCCAGATTGCTGGTTCTCACCTGCTCACACTTACCCAAGCAACTGGTACACAGTTTTTGTTTTCACACCTCACCTCCAGCCCCGTGGAGAACTCCAGCAGTGAGCTTGACTGCCTGACACTTTCCCCATAAGTCACTAAAAAGTAGTTAAGCTCCATATCTCAAAGCGGAAATGAAGCAAATTCTACCTTTCAGCCTCTAACAAGTCTTCCCCATGTTCTCTCCCTCAGAAATTCTCAGGCAGCCTCAAAGCCTCATCAGTTCTCTCAATGTAAACTTCCACATCACGCAGAAGAAATTAAAAATAGGCATGTAAAGAATTTGGATCACATTTTCCAACTTCATGTATGATAACTATTAATAATGTTTTAATGATTGGACTTTAAAGACTTCAAAGATGAATCAAAAGCAGGCAATGGAAAGGAATAGGAATCCCGAAGGCGTTTTGGTTATTCTCTGGTTTACTACAATCTCTTATGCTAAAAGTCACAGAGAGTGGAAGGAAAGGAGTATTCTTTGTTTTTGTTTTTTTGTTTTTTGTTTTTGTTTTTGTTTTTGTTTTTTTCCCCCTTCACCTTGTCCTTCAGCCCTACCAGGTCCAGCTTTTCAAGTCTGCCAAACAATGTAGGCCAGCCACCTGCAAGTCAGGTTCAGGGACCCTCCCTCCTAGCAGGGCATTGTTTCAAATCAGCCTCCCCCATCCTTCCAGTACTTCTGGGATTGTTCCAGCTGTCCATTACTGTCCATATATAAGCTAATGATGAGAGTCATACTTTGTTCTACAACTCCTTTTTGAAGTCTTTTTTTTTTTTTTTCTTCCAGTTCTGCTTTCTTCTTTTAAATCACTTGTGTGGCTGCAGTTCACATTTTCTTACCTGTTGACTCCATCCATGCAGAAAAGAGGGTGTGGGTATGGGGAGACTATAAATATCCATACTCTCTTTGCATTTACAAGTTTTCACATTATCAGGGGCTTCTCTCTTGCAATCAGGATTCGGCTTTGGCTCTCATTCATAGTAATGTACTTTTATTCCTAACTATCGTCCTCATATGGTCAGAAACTCTTCTTGGGTCTTTGAAGAGTGTATTTATGTGGTACTTTAAAGGAATTGTACTAGCTTCTTTAGGAGTTAGCTGTCTAGTTTATTTTCTGGGCAAAAGGGGGGCACAGACACAACCTTATAATTTTCTCTGAATCCTAGCCATTCAGCCCCAAAGGTGCTGTTTGGAAAGCTGGTTTCAAAGGAGGTAGTAAAAGCAACAGATTTGGAGGTCAACCCAATAGCAGACCTTCTGGCAAACCCAGCCTGTTGAGGTCCCTTGACACAGCTCCTTCTTATTCCCACTGTCACTCACCCTGTAGCATCTGATAATCCACTTGAGAGTAGGTGCAAAGAACATGGGACTCTAACTCAGGTTGTCTTGCGTTCAGATATCCGTGCTGACCTCTGTCTCACTGGCTATTGTACCACTTAACCTTCTATTGGGGTCAGTCTGCTTCTCTATAAAACAGAAATTATTAACTCCCACTCTGTGGGGGTTTTTAAAGGATTTAAACAAATTACTCATGCAAGGAGCCTATCATTTAATGTTTAAGAAATTAAAGTCGAATATCTGACTACTCCATATTCAGTGAGCAAACTTCAGAATAACAGAGAGAAAAGAAGTAAAATTTATAGTTGAGTCTGATATTTATTAACACTGTTCAGAAAGATCCATCATGAGGAAGGAAAAAAGATTGGAAAAACAGAATTACCTGACTTACTTTGTCCTATCTTACTTTGTCCTGTCCCCGTCAGAAATGACAGGTGGGGAGACCTGCACTCCTCCTTGAGGGCATGTGCTCATCTGAACATTGGAATTTATTTTTCATATTTTTTATTAGTGCATTATAGTTACACATAATATTTGGGTTCATTTTGACATAATTATACAAACATGGAATATAATTTGCTCCTATTCGGTCCCCAGTACTTCTCTTTTCCCTCCATTTCTCCCTCCCCCATTCCCTTTCCTCTATTCTGCTGGCCTTCCTTCTACTTATATGTATATTTAAGTAGTGCTTCATAGATATACATAAAGGTGAAATTGACTATGGTATGTTCACATAAGTACATAGGAAGTTTGGAAAATTTCATTCCACTATTCTCCCCTTTTCCTGTCCCTCTTTCCTCCCCATAAATTTCCCTTCCTCTGCTCCACTGATATCTTTTCTATTTTCATGGGATTCTTCCTGCCCCCCACCACCTGTTTCTTCCCCTTCTGTCTTATTTTGGTCCAACTTCTGCATTTCAGAGAAAACATTCAACCTTGATTTTCTGGGTCTCTTATTTCATTTAGCATGATGTTCTTCAGTTACAACATTTGGATTTTTTCTTATCTGCTTCTGGTTTTTTGTTTTTTGGTTTTTTTTCCTGCCATTTTTGTTAGTTAGCTTACTATTACTGTGATAAAATATCTGAGAAAAATTATTTAAAAGGAGAAAAGTTTTATTTTGGCTCATGATTTCAAAAGTTTCAGCCCGCTGTCACTTGGCTCTTGTTCGTGAGCCTGTTGCAAGGCAGAACATGTCAGGGAGTGCATGGTACAGCAAAGTTTCTCACCTCCTAACAGCCAGGAAGCAAAAAAGAGAGGGGGAGGAGCTGGGGAGAGCTTTTAAGAGCACTCCCCAAACTAGGCCCCACCTCCCAGGAGCCCATTAAATTATAAATCCATGAATGAATTAATCCACTGATGAGACCAGATACCTCATGATCCAATCATGATCCAGAGGCCCTGCCTCTGAACACTACTGCTTTAGGGACCAAGCCTTCAATACATGAGCTTTTGGGGGACATTTCAGATCCAAATCATAACAATTCTTAACCCTAAATCCTTACTAATGCAGCATGTGCTGATAGCCTGTGCTTATCTTTGATATATTCCTTCAAATAATAACTCATACTCTTCATACATTTTTAACCACTGTCACAGGAACTTGAGTAATACCACTAGCTTTAAAAGAAAAAATACATTTCCTCTGAAATTGTACAGTGAATTTTATAAAAGTGCTTTACAAAATTCTAAAAACAAAAATTGTACAATGCAGAGAGAAATGCATGGCATTTTCTCTTTCACAGTAACAATCATGAAAATTCAGGGACATAATCCAATCATGATAATATTTTTTTGTGAGCACTTAAACCACCAAAATTTAGATATTCAGAGACTTCCCACATGCCACCCTCACCTCTCTGATGTGAAAAATTATTAATCTTCAGCACAGCACTCTGGGGAATTTTTAAAAAGATATGTGGTTAAATCTCTATACTTAATATTCTAAAACAGAAGTATGACTCTTAGTCATTTTTAATACATTTGACTTACTAATGTCAAAATAACAATGATTAAATACTCATTTCCAGACCCTATTCTCTCTTTGATCAAGAAAAAGTATCTACCAAGTCACTCTGGATATTTAAGGCCTCAAAATTACTCATGTAAAACATAACACTGGGTAAAGGGGACTTAAGGAAGTCTTTTGACACCTGATAGTCACTCAGCAAAAATCTTTAACTACAGTTTCCAAGCATTTTAATTTTATTTGAAAATAAAATATAAATAATATAGTATGTGTGTATATAAGATAAATGTATCTTATAAATGTGATTGAATGCTGAATTTCTGTTCTTAGAATTTTAGCATTGACCAATTAAAAATTCCACATAAACACCCTTTTATCAGTTGCCTTGTGTTCTATTGTACAAAACTGTCTAATTTGCTTAAGCATTATTTTATTATTTAATGTTTAGGTTTCCAATTTTGTACCATTATAAAGATGTGACAAGCATCTTTGTTTATCCATGCCAATGCGTTTTTTTTTTTTTTTTCTTTGTACCAGGGATTGAACTTAGGGGCACTCAATCACTGACCCACATTCCCAGGTCTTTTCATTTTGAGACTGAGTCTTGCAAAGTTGCTTAGTGCCTCGCTAAATTGCTGAAGCTGGCTTTGAACTTGCCATCCTCCTGCCTCAGTCTCCTGAGCCACTGGGATTACAGGCGTGCACCACCATACCTGGTCCATGTCAATGCTTTCAATTAGTTTTTCAGAATTGTTTCCAAGAAGTGAGATTTGTAGTTCTTCAGACTCTGAAAACATATTGCAAAATTACTTTCCAGAATAAGCTTGTGGCAGTTTATATGCCCACCGGGTATGTAGGAAGTATTCCTACTTCATATCACCCTGGCCAGCCTGGGCATTATCACTTTAAGACACATTTTATAGTGGAGGTATAGTGTTCAAAGATGTAAGAAATCTTAGAAACCAGTTAGTGCAACCCTTAATTCGGCAGAGAATTTGTTGACCCTGCGCCCCACCAAGTGATATACTTGGAATTTCCTTGAGAAGGACTCTATGGTATCCATCATTATACTCCCTGTGCCTCACAAACAATGATTTGTTGTGAACATATAACGGGTGAACATATGAATAACCACATAGCTGAATAGGTATTCTTAGTACCCAATCAGTTGCCATATGATTATTCAAAATTTGTGTGCTTCTTAAACTGTAAATGCTTTTGAAGTGAGCATATTCTGTATTTTAAAAATAAGCTCCTGAGTCTTAAAAATTACACTGTAATCAATATCAGAAGTCTATTTAACAATATTTATAAATATTATTCTAACTACCATCAAAAAGTGCCCAAGAAGCTTTATGTATATCTTTCAGCCCATAAAGCACATATATTGAATAAATGTGTCTTTTCTAAGATTTCCATTTAGAAGACTATTATTTCCCAATTGAATGGATTCTAGCTCAGAGCCTGTGAACACTCTTCTGAAATTATTTTGGTATCTCAGTTTCCTTATTAAAGCATGTGCCAAAAATGTTGAATTTAGTTTTAGCTTCATATTTGCCTACCATTCTCAGTATTCTCTCTCATAATAATTCAAAATGGATATGCAAATCTCTTTTAAAACTCAAATCTCTCTGAAAAAGCTGCTGGCAGTTTGTCCTTGGACAGTTCCCAACTTTTTTGTTAGCCAAGCAAAATGCCCTTGGGTTTGCTTTCACTCTTTCTCTTTTTCCCTGTTTGAAGTAAAGTGACCAATTAATTCTTCAAGTGGTTAACATAAAATTCTCCCAAAGAAGAATTTTCTTTTGGGTTAAGATTCTCTATTTCTTTTTCAGCTCAGTTCTTTAATACCAATTGAGATAAAACTTTCTTTAAAAAACAAGATAAGGAAGCCACGAGATTAAGTTGAGCAATATCTCTTCCCAAAACACATTATTCTTAAGACTCCTTTTCTATAAGTAAAGGTTTACTTTAAGGAGAAAGCATATTAGGCTTAAAAGCTATTGAAAAAACAGTTACACTATTTTAATGTTGACTAAATCTAATTCCTTGATTTTAATTATAATAATAAGTTTGTTCTTATCAAACTGTTAAAATTAATTACTCCTCTTCTTGACATGGTCCTTATGTAGCCTTGGGTCACTTTTTACTCTGTTTACTTGTGCCGGCTGATGAACTAAGTGACTCATTATCTCATTTGAGTCCTCTCAATAATGCCATACTATACAGCATTACTAGTCTGACTTTATGTTGTAGATGAGGAAACTGAGGCTGAAGAGACTTGGAAATACTTGATCAAGTTATTCACCTACAGTGCAAGAGTGTTCTGATTAAGCCAGGTCAGACCTTGTGTTCATGGTGCTTCAAGATAACACAAAGTTATCACATCAGCCTCATGTGGGAGCACCAAAATATTTTTATCTGGCATGCCAAGCTTGATCAGCAGTCCACTTGGATGCTTTGCTAAGGCAGGTGAATGATTTGAGCTCTATCAGAGTGGTGGTTGCTTACTGTTATCTGCAGGAAAAGGAGATGATGACATACATGCCTTCCAGACCTAAAAGAAATAGTACTAGAGCAAGTGGAAGTCAGAACTTATAGCCTAAGAGTCACACTTCCCTGGGATATTGGTGGCTCATGCCCATCAACATTCCTCTCATGCTTTTTTAAATGTGAAAAGTGTTTTTCTTTTTACAATTTATTGGTCATAAGTATTTTAATGGACATTGTTTCCAGCTGTTCTGCAAGGCATTCTTCTAGGTCCCCTTGAGTGGGAAACTGGCACCCATTGGATCATATCCCTGCTGGCCTGGCCACTTTCCCACTAAGTCCACAATGATTGCAACTGTTCAGAGAGGCTTCAGTAATCAAACAGACTAACTCAAAGTGTTAGTTCCATATCAGAGACAGGACAAGGGTCTGAAATTTGGAAGGCTGGCATTGACTTATTCCTGCCACTTGCTCCATGTGTGACCCAATAACTGATGTTCTGAACCTGTTTCCTCACCTGTGGTAATGAATAAAGCATGTTAGTATTTATTTCACTAGGCTGCTGTGATGCTCAAAAGCAAGAATTCAGGTGTAAATGTAAACTATCAAGAACTGTGTTTTCCATATTAGAGATTGTTGCAAGAGCTATGAATTTTTGTTTAAGATACAGCAGTTTCTTAGGAAAACCACAGGAGCAAATGTCACACTCCATTATTAAGGCCCATTCACCACATACTGCTGGTACTGCGTGAAAACTCGAAGGGGACGCCACTGATTTATGTCACTTGCAACTCCAGACACTGAACAGTAATTAGGGAACATGACAATAATTTAATACAAAGTCTACAGTCACATGGTTCAGGCTCCATCCTTTTCTCATACTCACTGAACAGAAAACAGCAGGGAGGGAAGTAGTTTGAGGCAGGCCTGACAGTCTTCTCTTACCAGCCACTGCAGAAAGGGAGCCCACCAAGTCTATAGTTGGTACAAAACCAAGCTAAAAAGCAAAATCTTCACTGCAATCAATGCCTGAAACAAATACTGTTTTTTAAAAATTATGAATGACTTGATCGGTGGTTCATGGAGTTATTCCTGTAAGTCTTCTCTGATTTTTTTTTTTTTTTCCTCTTTGACTTCTGGAAAGAACCATTAACATTTTGATGCTATGTTTACTAGGGAGATGGTGCAATGTTGACCAAAGTAAAAAAGATTCAGGAGAAATAAGAAACAGAAGTCCCACTTTCATTAAGCAGCACATTAAATAGCATTGCTATATACTAAAGTGGAAACAAGCACCTATCACTCTACTTGAGTGTTTGAAGCAATGCAACAGGCACTTGCCCCAAAAGTCTGAAGCAGCTCTTGTCCCTGTCTCTGGTGAGCTGTTTCTGCTCTCTGACTTGGTGTTGTCATTCCTGATTTCATTTTTGACACTCCTCTTTGTCCTCATACCCTTCCACATGTAAGACTCAAGCCCACATATCAGACTTCCTGACAATGGGGTTCTCTCCACTCAAAAGTCTCATGGACTATTTAATATGCCTGTCCAAGACAGAATTTGTCATTTTTGCCCATCACAAACCTACTTCTTCCCCACATTCCTTCACAGACTGGAAGGCATGCATGTTGTCATCTCCTTTTCCTCAACAGATGTCAGCACCATCTCTGAAGCATCCCGTGTCAAAAACCTGTCACCTGAGACCAACTCCCTCACTTACCCCACGTCCAATCAACAACTCCAGTTCTCATTATCCCTACTTCTAGTTATCTCTTCACGTTGATTGCTCCTCTTTGTTCCTGCTGTTTCAACTTTTATTTAGTCTCCTGCCCACCATGCCTTCTGCCTGACATTAGTACTATATTACCTTCCCTCATTTAGCATATTCTCTTCCGGCCAATTCCTGCGTGGACAATGTGTCTGCTCTTGTCACTCAAATGCTGCTCCCTGTTACCTCCTGAGTAAAATGAGACTGTTCACTATGACACTTACGGTTACACTTTCATGTTTCCTTCTGACTGTCCTGAAACATCAGTGGATCCCTAAGTAAATGATGTAGTTTCATACTTCGGTATTTTTGTCAAAGATATTCCTTTGTGTTCCTTTTACCCATGGAGAGTGCCCACTCACTCTTTAAAAGTAACTTGAATGTCAGTCTGTAGGAAACCTTCCTCTTTTGTGTTTCTATAGTAACCTGTAAATACTCCCTGGATAGGACTTACGTTGTTTTATTATTAGTGTTTTTCTATATATCATAAAATAATTTTATTCAAATTTTTATATGAATCCTTAACATCAGGGTATTTGTCATGATTAAAACCACTCTTAAAGTTCTCAGTTTTCCAGAACACATCAACTTCATTTCCATGTAGGCTGTTTGGGATATAGCACTTTAAAAATTCATGCAGAGGGTTGAGGGTATGGTTCAGTGATAGAGGGCTTACCTCACATGCTCAGGGTCCTGGGTTCAATCCCCAGCACCACCAAAAAAAAAAAAAAAGTTAAAAGTCCTTATAGGATGCTATCAATGAAAAATTTTCCAACTCTTAAATACTCAATTGAAAAACATTTAAATTTTTTTATTCTTCCTATGAGTACATATTGGTGATCTTAGAACTATGACCATGTACAGTGTTGTTTTAAGCTTTAAATTGTTAAACACACTGCAAAGACGAAAGGACAAAAATTAGGCATCTGTGCAATTTAAATAATAACAGTAAAGCAATCATCCATATAATCACTCTCAACCAAAAAATAAAACATTAGCAATACATTTGAAGCCCTGTGAACAACCTTCCCAGATCCCACAACCCCCTCCCCACCCTGTGGCAACCATTTTAAATATTTCTTTGCATGTCTGCCTCTCCCAGCTTCCTGAAAGTCAAGGTATGCCTTTTTCTTTGTTATCTCCAACACCTGGCATATGGTAAATGTTCAATTTATATTTAAACAATAAACTGTCAGGATAGGAAAATATATGCTATGAGGTACTAAGAAAATAAAATTAAAAAATACAATGTAGTAAGGAAAAGTGAATCATGTGGAGATAGATCTGGGAAGGATTCTGTGAGGAAGTGTACTATGGACTATGTCTTAAAGATTAGAGAAAGTTCCAATTTCTGCTCAGAATGTAGAGATCAGGAAAGAACTTCACTCTCACTCTTACAAAAAAAAAAAAAAAAAAAAAAAAACAGATAAACTGCAAGTTTGTGACTGTCCTTGAATATGAAAATTGAGTTTTAGAGCAACCAGCTAGCCAGAAATCTGAGCAGGCATCTGCAGGAAGAGGCTTACTGAGCAGATATAGCTAGATACAAGAAGACTTCAGGTGGAAAAGTTAATGACAGACTGCAAAGCATCTGAGGTGGCCACATAGAGGGGTGTGGACACCCTCTTGCTGGTTTTTTCCACAGACTCCACCCACCAAGTGTTCACAGAGAAGATCAGTGAGGGTCCTGAGGAGGTGCCCCTTGTGGTGCAGGCCTACAGGAGGAAACAGCAGCTGCCGTGGAGGGGAGTGACACCCTCCTGGCCCCTTCTCTATCTCACTTATGGAGGGAAATTCCTAAGGAGTGGAGTGGGGGAGCAGCTCATCTCATCTCATCTCATCTCAGGGAACTGGTGAAAACCAAGAGCAGTTGGAAAAAAGAACAGGGAGAAAACAGAAATTCTATTCCTGGATGAGGGCAGGAATGCTGCTGGTCCCAGAACTGCAGCTGTGGGAGGGACAGGAACATTCAAAAGGCCACACCCTGAAACCTAAGGTCACAGAGCCCATGTACCATTGAGACTTAATCAGAGAAACAGTGGACACCTCCAACACCCAGCACCAGACCACCAGCAGTGCCCGGTGAGTGACCATGGAACCCAGGTAGCAAAGTTGTGAGGCTGTGGAAACAGGCCCCCTCTGAGGCACAGCACAAAAAGACTCAGGGTGGAGCAGATACTGAGAAAAGTTCTCTGAAACATTATCCTGTGCCTTAAACACAAGGTATCTCTAGAGGAATCTGAAACCTTGGTACCCTGAAGGTAATCATAGCAGCAACAAACCTTAAATCCATCGTAACTCTTGACTAAACTCCTTAACTCCTTGCTTAATTCCTTAATTTAGGCTCCTTAATTCAGAAACCTGAGTCAGAGGAAGGGCAGACCCACTTCCAAACATAAAAACTCTCCACCTTGCCCCCTACACAAGATGTCTCACTTTCGACAAGAATGATGGGTCATACTAAATGGCAAGAAAAAGCAACTCACTGCCAAGAGACGAACCAGTTTTAGACGCAGGTATGATACTGATATTTGAACAACTGGAAAAAGAATTTAAAGTAACTATGATAACATGTTAAAAACACAAATGGAAAGGATGTCCACATGCAAGATCATATGAGCACTTTCAGCAGAGAGATGGAAGATAAGAAAGAACCAAAGGGAATGCTAGAAATGAAAAACACAGTAAGAGATGAAGAATGTCTAACAGGTTCTCAGGTCGACTCCACACAGCCAAGGTAAGATTCAAAGAACAACACAGCCAAGGTAAGAATCAAAGAACTTCAAGATAGGTCAGGTCAAATTAACCAACTAACTAAAACACAGACAGCAAAATGGTCGTACTTAACAAAAGCGCTACACAGATTTATTGTAATTTCCATTAAAATTCCAATGACATTTTTCACAGAAATAGAAGAAGTAGTCATGAAATTCATTTAGAAAAATAAGAGACCCAAAATAGCCAAAGCAGTTCTTAGCAAGAAAATGAAGCAGGAGGCATCACAATACTAGATCTTAAACTGTACAACAGAGCTATCGTAACAAAAACGGCCTGGTATTGGCACCAAAATAGACAGACAGGTAGACAAGTGGTATAGAATAGAGGACACAGAGATAAACCCACATGAATACAGTTACCTCATACTAGACAAAGGCACCAAAAACATACATCGGAGAAAAGATATCTTCTTCAACACATACTGATGGGAAAATTAGAAATCGATATGCAGCAAAATGAAATTAAATTCCTATCTCTTACCTTGCACAAAACTCAACTCAAAGTGAATCAAAGACCTAGAAATTAGATCAGAGACCCTGCATCCAACAGAAGAAAAAGTAGGCCCAAATCTTCATCATGTCAGCTTAAGACCTGACTTTCTTAACACGATTTCTAAAGCACAAGAAATAAAATCAAGAATCAATAAATGGGATGGATTCAAACTAAAAAGCTTCTTCTCAGCAAACGAAACAATCAATAACATAAATAGAGAGCCTACAAATGAGAGAAAGTCTTTACAACATGTACATCAAATAGAGAACTAATCTCCAGGATATATAAAAAAAACTTAACATCCAAAAACCAAATAACCCAATCAATAAATAGTCTAAGGAACTGAAAAGACACTTCACAGAAGAAGACATACAATTGATCAACAAATATATGAAATAGTGTTGAATATCTCTAGCAATTAGAGAAATGAAAATCAAAATTACTCTAAGATTTCATCTCACTCCAGTCAGAAAGGCAATTAATCAAGAGTATAAGCAACAATAAATGTCGCCAAGAATGTGGGGGAAAAGGTACACTCACACGTTGCTGGTGGGAATGCAAATTGGTGCAACCACTATGGAAAGCAGTATGGAGATTCCTTAGAAAACTTGGAATTGAACCACCATTTGACCCAGCTATCCCACTCCTTGGTTTATACACAAAGGACTTAAAATAAGCATACTTCAGTGACACAGCCACATTAATGTTTATAGCAGCTTAATTCACAATAGTTAAACCGTGGAATCAACCTAGATGCCCTTCAATAGATGAATGGATAAAGAAACTGTGGTATGTATACACAATGGAATATTACTTAGTCTTTAAGAAGAATGAAATTATGGCATTACCAGGAAATGGATGGAGTTAGAGAATATGCTAAGCAAAGTAAGCCAATCCCCCAAAACCAAAGGCCAGATGTTTTCTCTGATAAATGGGTGCTAATTCACAATTGGAGTTGGGGGAGAACAAGGGAAGAATGGAGAAATTTTGGATTAGGCAGAGGAGAATGAGGAGAGGGGAAGGGGAATGGGGGAGATGGGGGAATGAGATGGACATTATTACTTTATGTACACATGTATATACAAAAGTGTGGCTCTGCATCATATATAACCAGAGAAATAAAAAGTTGTGTTCCATTTGTGTACAATGAGTTGAAATGCATTCTACTGTCATGTATAACTAACTAGAACAACAACAACAAAAACAGACAGGGTTGGGGAGGACAAAACAGAAAACAAACAGAACTGAACATACCAAATGGTCTAAGGTGACTGTTATCCTAGAAGGAGGAAGATCGAGAAAGAGGCAGAAGAATTCAAATTCAATTTAAATTGAAGAAACAATGTTCCAAAATTAAAGATGGACACCAAACACAATACAAGAAACTCAGGGAGCACCAGAGAGTATAGTAAGTACAAAAATAAAACCTCAAATATCATAATCGAACTGCTGTAAACAAGAGCCAGGAAATACTGAAGGCAGACAGAGAAGTAGAGAAAGAAAAATAAAAATCACAGCACACTTCCCATCAGAAAATCTGTAAGCCAGAAGACAATGAAGTAACTTATTTAAAGGGACAAAATGCAAAAATTCCATCAAGAATTATGTATTCAGTGAGAATATCTTTCAAAAATGAAGAAAGAAAGATTTGTCAAGCAAATAAAAACTGAAAGCCTTCATAACCAGCAGAGGTACAATACAAGAAACCTTAGAGGAACTTCTTCAGATAAAAGAACACATCAGTCAGTAAATTAAAACCACACGAAGAAATGAAGAGAGCTTAAAATGCAATAGTTGAAGGTAAAGGAAAATCCATTTTTCTTGTTTTTAATTGCTGGAAAAGAAAACTAAAGAAGAATTAATAGGTATATATTTGGTGTTTATAACCTTTTTTATGTAAAAGTTAAATGTTTGACAATATAAATCATAAAATGTTAAAAAATATATAAAATGTGTGTGCTCAAAGGGCTCAGGGGAGGAAATGGGAACATAGTGTTGTAAGGTCTCCCGCTTCGTGGGAAGCAGTGTCGCAGTATATGAAGGTGAACTCTGATTAATGATGCAGGTTAGCCAGGTTGGACAGATGAAGGAAATGGAGAGACGTGGTCATGTGAAGGGAGGAGAGGGTGTGTGTGTGTGCAAGTGGAATTCACGTAAAGGGAGGAGAGGAAGAGAACTCTCCTGCAAAGATAACGGAGCTGTTAGGACTGGGGTTGGTGCTACTGAGTGTTAGGTATCCAGGGCAGCAAACTGCCATGAATTGGAACAGAGAAGAGGTATGACAAACAGTGTTTAGGGCCGGTTATTGCTCCAGCTGCTCTTTATAAGATGGATGTAGTTTTACAGTCTTAGGATGTCTAAGCAGAAACACACCACAGCAAGCACAGGAAAGAACATGCTGCATTTTCTCCAGATCTCATTTGCCCATGCAGCAACATCCTACAATCTTGTGGCCTGAACATGTTGTGTGCCCTTTAAACCTTGTGGTTCTGGGATGACCCAGGATGAAAAGGTCCAGTGGTTAAACAGGAAGGACAGTCTGTGGCAAAGACCCCTTGTTTTGGGTAAGCTGTGGAGGAAAGCTTCAGAGGCTGTCTGGATACTTGCCCCCTGGCTTCTGCAGTACTCCCACTGTGGGTCAGAGTGCATTAGTCATCGTCATTATCACACACCCCAGGAAGGAAGGGGCTAACAATTTCATGCTTCCTTTCACTGCTGGCAGCAGGTGACAACAGGATTATTGTCCTTCGGATTCAGAGATTCCCAAGGGAAAACACTGGCATAGACTTAAAAGGGCCACGGATTATCACATTTAGGGTCCTTTGTCACTAGTGATCCAGATAACCTTCATAATGGCACCAGGAACTGCACCCTGTAAAGGCAGTAAGTTGTAGGTGGAAAAGCATGTTTTAGGTCATAAGCTTATGATTTAACTTGTCACGTCCTTAATTCCAAGACTAGGAGCCCAAATAAAATAAATGAAAGGGACAGAAACAAGAGGTATAATACAGTTGCAGTTCTGTTGATCTCCATGCCTTCACTGCACAGGCATCTTAGATTATAACTTGTACATGACAGGAACCTAAAGATCATAAGTAATGTTATCTGGGTCAGTGCTTAAAGTAGGCATTTCACACTGGCCTGCCTTGAAAGCCACTGGAATGTAAAACATATTTGATTATTCCTGTGGGAAGACTGGGTTTTAAATCTGTTTCTGAAGCATGTCAACAGCTTGCAGGGATCCAGAGAACTAATAATTATTAATGACAGCATCCTGAAGGTTCCCATTGAACCCACAGAGTAAAGTGGTTCAAACTGTTAAGTAGGCAGACTCTAAATGGGCCAGCTGAAAGGGGACGGCCTCGAGGGCCCAGTTCCTGTTTGGCATCTTCCCCAGCAGGGCTGATGGGGAAGGAACTGCCCAGCAGACCATCAGTCACCTTGGCCCTTGAGGTCAGAAGGAAAGTGCAATAACAAGCAAAAGCCCAGCCCAGAGCACACAGAGTTCCACCTCACACTAATAATAGGTCACATTTCTCAAACACTTGCCCTGCACCAGACACTTTGCTAAGCATTTTATAGCCAAATGATCACAAAACCTCTGTGAGGTCAGCACTATTGTTATCCCTGTTTTTTCCAGACTAGAAGCTGAGGTCACACAACCAGTAAGTGATGGAGCCAGGTCTACAGCCAGTGACTGACACTGGAGCCTGCATGTCCAATTAGTTGCCCTCTCCCTCCCGGCACGTTTTGTCTGGAAGACAGCCACTCAGTTCCTCAAATATGTCCCCAGCATTTACTGTACACAACTACTGGGTTAAGCCGCTGGGGAAACTGTGGGCATATTTACTCCTTTAATCCACAGCATTTATTGAACACCCCCTCAGTGCCAGGGACTGTGCTCAGCACTGGGGGCACAAACATGGTTAAGACATGGTGCCTACCTTCAGGGAAAACAAAGACAGGTAATCAGCAGTCCTCAATACCGTGCGCTGTCATGGTGGCCATGTGCCGCAGAGAAGATTAGGGAAGAAGATTAGGGAAGTCTCCGGGAAGAGGTGGACCTGAGCTGAGTAATGAAGGAAAAATGAGGCTTAGCTGGGCAAGGATTGGGGACCCAGGGCTTCTAGCCAAAGAGATTGTGGAGGTGAAGGAGCAGAGTATGATCAGGAAACAATTGATACTAGAATGAGGTGAGGACTTGGAAGAGGTGAGATGGCAAATCCTAATTCTATCTTTCAATTTAATTCTATCAAGGCTTTAAAGTTGAAATTCTTTCAGAACATTAACAAAGGAAAATTTCTCTTTCTTAAGCAACAGATTCAGTTTTTCTCATGATATCTATATCATATATTCATATATATTCATATATTCATATATATATCATATCTATTCAGTCTACTGAATGTTTGTGTCCCCCAAAGTTCATAATTGAAACCTAACCTCCAGTCTGATAGTATTGGGAGGTGGGAACTTTGGGAGGTAATTCATGCCTTTATAGAAGAGATGCCAGGGCTTGGGGCTGGGGCTCAGTGGCAGAGTGCTTGACCAGCACAGGTTTGATCCTTAGCTCTGCATACAAAAATAAGCAAATAAAATAAAAGCATGCTGTCCATCTATAACTACAAAAAAATTTTCAAAATAAAATAAAAAAGAGAGAGAGAGAGATGCCAAAGCTGCTTCCAGGCAGCCATGAGCTGAACAGCTGTGCTTTACCATGATGCTCTGCCTTACCACAGGCCCATGGCAACAGAGCCAACCAACCGTGGACTGAAAACCCTGATACTGTGAGCCAAAATAAATCTTTCCTCCCCTAAGTTGCTTTTTCATGTTTTCCTAGTCATGACTACTCAAGGAACATATTCTTGGAGCAGACTGGTGTCAAAAATCAATGAAAGAGTGGCATGATAAATAATGTAAATGATGTAACAGACCTACATGACCCATGTCGATGGTATTGGTGATATTTCTAGGGCAAACCAAAGTCATTTCTGTCCCTGTAAAGGCAGGCAAGCAGCTAGATTGAAGACTCTTTGGGGCCTCTTTAGAAAAGTATGATTATGTTAATGTTCCAAGTCCAGTGTTTACTCCTCTGAAATACAGTTGGTATGGGTTTTCTGAAGAGAAAGCTATTGAAATGTATAAAAAAGAGAATCTAGAAGTCTACCATTCTTTGTTCTGGCCTCTGGAATGAACAGTAGCCAACAGAGACAACAGTGCTTATTATGAAAAACTAATCTGCAATAATTTGACAGTGACTGGGTGAGAGGATTTCACATTCTTGGACTAATCACCAGTGAGATTACCCAAGGATTTGCAGTGGCAACAAAATGTGGGCTCACAAAACAGCCACTGGTGACACCATGGGAATTCACCCCACATAGCGGGAGGTGTTCACAACTTTGGAAATCACAAAAGGGCTGCTGTGATGAGTTCCCTCATCACATTTTCCTTTGTTTCAAAGACAAGAATGCGTTGTGCCTGTGATACCTGCTGTGTTGCCAGGGGGACCAGGGCAGGCCTCTTCTTCACAGCACAGAGATAAGAAGATAGACAAAGAGGGGGCCCTGGGTTCTAACCCTGAGCTGCAGTTAGACTGCATTCTTGATGCCTGGCTCAGATGTGAGCCCAGGCCAACTCCTCTGCACTCTTTCGAACAGAGAGACCTTTGGGTGGCTCAGTTAAGCTAAGTTAACTTTTCTGGTTGCCAGTGTTTTTATTCCCTTGCTTTGCTCTTTCTATGAAGGTATTTTCTCAGTTGTGAAACTGGCTCTTAAGAGGTGATTTTCTAAAGTTCAGGCCTGGAATGTACATGTGCTCCTGGGTCAGTGGTGTCAAGGGAGATGCATTTGAGTAGCTGGCTGCAGAGGGCTGGGTGCATTAGCAGGAAGCTACATGCTCTGGGTAGGTTTTAGTCAACTGTTTTGTCCTTTAAGGTACGTTATTTCAATCTACCGTCAAATTCCTAACTCAGGCTTCACGCTGTTGTGCATTTCCTGATGGCAATAATCTTGAAGTCCTTCTCCTCTTATTAGTAACTCTAGACTGCTGGAACAGCTCATGTAAGAGAAAAATACATGTTGATGTTAAGAGTAATATTTTTAAAAGTTTTCTGTACTATTAAAAAGGGGGGAGGGGGCAAATAACTTACTTCTCCCTTCCACTGAGTAAGGTAAAAGTGTAAAGTTGGTTACTATGAACCAGAAAATGGGCTCTCACCAGACACTGAATCTGCCAGGGCCTTGATCTTAGACTTCTCAACTTTCAGAATGGCAAGAAATAAATTTTTGTTGTTCATAAGCCACTGAGTCTATATTTTGTTGTAGTTGCCATAAGGGGCTAAGACAGTCCAATTTCTAGGAATCCCATTTTTTTCTTCAACAAATAATTTAAAACAGGCCAAGGATGAACAAGATACTATGCTTAACAGCAGAGGTTACCAAGAAAAACAAAGGACAGTCCTGCTTTTGAAGACATCATATACAGGAGGACAAGACAGGCATGCTAACAGGCAGTTACAAAACCTATCTTTACCAAGTCTACAGTAGTGTGGAATCCTTGACTTTGCAAGCTTTCACTTCACAGAATTCCGAACAAAAGAAATTCGGAACAATCTTCCTTCAGCTCTTAAATTTGGAGGGTGCCCAAGTAACTCTATCTTATCATTAACGCTATGCTACTATTATTAGCCACTAGTGCTCTCAACAGTCTCCACCACTGTATACATTTATATGAATTATAAAAAAAAGCTCTATTACCCAAAAGTAACTAACATCTTATTAAGCAAAGTAAGTTCAATGTTGATGCGGAAACAACCTCAGTGAGAACACTAGATACCATTAAAATATGCCCAGGCATAAACTAATGAGAAAGAACTAACATCTAATTACTAAATTTCAGGAAGTGCTTGCCATGTGCATGTCACCCCCTCCACACACCCTTCAGCGCAGGGAGATGCTGGACAAGCAGTTGGTGACTGCTCCAAGGGCAGGAGTACCCCAGGCAGCTGTTTCTACCAGCAATTCCTCCAAGAACTTTAGTAAAGCATTTTTTCAGGCACTCCTTTTATTAGAAATTTTTTTTGCATAAAGATGCAAATTAAATATAAGATGGAATCAAGTCTTTTCAATCCTTCCCTTCATAAACTAGATATGCCCAGTTCCTTTTCATTTTCTCATAAGACCCACTTCCTAATTTTTTGGTTTTTTGTTGTTGTTGTTGTTGTTGTTGTTGTTTTGAGGGGGTCTGTGTTTAAAGATTTTGCTCAAAGTGGATGACTGTGTCATATAACACTAACAGACTTCGGTGAAATAATAGATTTTAATAAATATTGCTATTTCTCCTAAGGATATAAAATACACTTTTATATTTTTTGTACATTTTATACCACTAACCATCTGGACTATTGAGCAAGTTGTTAACATCTTAGAGTCTCAGTTTCCTCAAATGTTAACCAAATTAAAATGGATACTCAATGTTTTCTCACAATATCCCATTCCTCAAATTTTATGAGGTTATCATATTAATGATACTATCATTGATAATAAAATAATACACCTTCAGCTAGTATCACAGGATTCTTGAGGCACCTACCCACTTGATCCTAAAAGTTGCCAAATTTATTCAAAAAGTAAAAATCTTATATAGACAACCCACTTATCAGCCTTAAAAGAAATGCAAAAAGAATAAATAAATATGTCCATCAGTTCACTTACCATAACCGAATAGTTTATCCCTAAAATGCAATTTAGTACCATATGAGAAAAAATATTATTATAGATCAACAAATGATTAGAAAGATATCATGATGAATACATGAATATATTGCTCCAAAAGACTTTGATAAAATTATAAATTTATCTCGAGTTTTTGAAAAGTAAAGTTCAAGAAAAAATGGTTCTTTCTAAATAACATTTACTTAAAATTAAGAGTCACTATACCTAACAAAGACATATTTCCAAACAAAGCAAGGGTACACTTTATTGCACTCAAGCTTGCAATATTTTTAAATAATTCCATCATTGTGATGTCTTAAAAATGGAGGATCAATAATGAAATGAAGAGAGAAAAAGATTACCATTTGCAAACCATTTATAGTACCAAGGTAATAAAAGCTCTTCATGGTGATCTAGAAAATTGGTCATAAAATGAACAGTAATGAAGAAAAAAAGGAGATTTCATTTTCTATTTCATAGAAATATTAAATATCTGCTGCTTATGCTAATATGGCATTCTCTAGCACTGCATAAATGAAATAACCAAACCTTAATGGGAGACATAAAAGGCAATTTGAATAAAAGCCAATGTGCGCCTTGCTCCTGACCCTAATATTTAAGAACACTTAAAGTTGGTGCAATTCCAGACAAAATATCAAAATGTAAAAAACTTAACAAAATAATTATAAAATGCAAAATATAGGTGTGTATTAAACCAGGTATTTTTAAATTTTTTTCTATTTTTTTTTATTTTTTACAGTCTGAATTTTGATTCATTGTACACAAATGGGGTACATCATTTCATTTCTATGGTTGTACACAATGTAGATTCATACCATTCATGTAATCATACATGTACATAGGGTAATGATGTCTGTCTCATTCCATGGTTTTTTATACCCCCACTCCCTCTCATTTATGATGACAATGCTCTGGAGAAAGATTCTCTGTCAACATAAAGAAAAACAACTGAGTAAAACATTATACCATGAGCCATAATAAACCCCAACTGAATAACAGTTAAATATGCACGTGTGTGTGTGTGAGTGTGTGTGTGTGTGTGTGTGTGTGTGTGTGTTTCAATGAAGTGGTATGGTTGTTCAATTCTTAAGGAGAAAGTATTTCCATTTACCATTGGACCAGTAGCAATAAATCAATGAATTATATTATTAAAATATTAAAAATATGTCACATCACACTGGAAATGCAGTGAAATGATCATACAGGTGTTACAGTTACCTTCATATCTGAAGTTCACATTTGAAGAAAACCACAACTCCGGACAGTCCCTCGTTGTACAGGTGAACATGAACAGAAGCATTTAAAAAAAACAAGGTTCCCGCTTGGCTAGTTTTCAAGGAAATATTAATCACCAAAATAAGCAGTGCCACTTCACAACTAATTAAATTATCAAAATACAGAAGCTTTACATTGACAGCTTACAGTATACTCATAAATTGCAGAAAGCAATATAAATCTTAAACTATCATTCTGGAAGACAGTTGTCAGTATGTGACAAAATCCTTCATAATGACCATATCCTTTTTATGCAGCAATATTTCCAGAACTCTGTAGGCATGATGATAACTAAAGTCACTATCCCTTTTGGGATCCTATTTAAGTACACACATGCAAAACACTGTATGGATGTTGTTTCACATTCTTACTAAAATACTACAGGTGAACATCATTGACCATATTTTAAAGATGAGAAACTGAGACCCAGAAAGGTTAGATAAATCACCTGAGTTAGGGCTATCCAAATTTTGTTTTATCCAAGCTCTTTCTACCTCTGAAACAATGCAATGCAAAACCAATAAAAAGAGAAGACAAAAAAAAAAACAAAGGGGAAGAAGAAGGAAAGAAAAAGAGGGAACTTTTTTGTACTAGTCTGTTTGCCTCGTGAAGGAAACCAGAAATAATCCAATGCCCAACAATCACTATGGAAGTGAATTGAAAGTATAGAATAACATTCATCAGAATGAACACATCCCTTGATTGAAGCAATACTTGCAGGGTTATGTAATGATGATACTACTGCTACTACAAATAATAGCAAATTAGAAAATAGTGGACAGTGGAGAATTTGGTACCATATTTGGAAGTGAACTGTCTGGCTGTAAGTTCTGGCTCTGACCCTCAGTAGATGTGAGGTAAAACTCTTGAACTTTCTATTCTTCGGTTTCCTCCTCTGTAAAATGGATCAGGGTAGAAAAAATTTTGCCTATTTCACAGGGATGTTTGAGGACAGAATGAGTGGATGAATGCTGTTGTGGTTTGTCTCCATCAAAACTTATGCTGAGGATTAATTCCTCAATGTTAAGCATATCAAAAGAGATGACATCTAGTGCAATGAGACTATGTCATGACCACCCCTATGAAGAGATTAATGCTGGTCTTGTGGAATGGGTCATGTCTTGCAGGAGTGGATTAGGTCGCAAGAGAAAAGGTCATTATAAAAGAGCAGGCCTGGCCTCTCCCCACTGTCCTGCTTCCTTTCTGGTCATATGACCTCTCTTATGTGCACTTACACCCCATGATGCCATCCCTCCTGTAAAGATGTATCCAGAAAGCCCACACCAGAGGCAAAACAGCTGGACTTATATCTCTAAAAGTGTGAGCTAAATAAACCTCTTTTCTTTATAAAGTACCAGCTGCAGTGTTTTGTTATAGGAACACAAAAAATGCCAAGCACTGTCAGCTCTGTGTGGCAGTGGAAAAGAACACAAAATGTGGGATCTCATGTAAACACATTCAAAATGGGCCTTAAAGTCAGAGAAGTATTTGCAGTTTTAGGTTGAAAACCTCCATTTTTATCTTTCTGTAACATTAGCAAATACAATTTTGTGTGTGTAGTTCTGTGTAAGTTCATTTTTAAGAACTCATTTACTTATTTGTATTGGTGCTTTATAATCATACATAAAAGTGGGATTCATTATACCATATTTATAACATAATTGATCATTCTCATTCCCCAGCACCTTCCTTTACCCTCCCCTCCTTCCCTTTGATCTGCTTGCTCTATTCTACTGATCACCCTTCTAGCATTATTATTATTATTATTACTTTAATTCATACATTATAATTATATATCTCCTATGTAATATGTAAATATTATATATAATCATATATAAGTATGTACATACACACACATACACACCCATAGGATTCATCATGTTGTATTTGTAAACGGACATGGTGTAAGTTGATATATTTCATTCTCCAGTACTTTCCCATGCCCTCCCCACCTTGACACCTGCTCTCTACTCTGTTGGTTTTCCTTCTAGCAAATACAATTTTTTAAAATAACTATAACTTGGCAAAGGCAGCATTCTGCCAAGGTCTTATACACAGAGTTGTAAATACAAAATCAAACAGCAGTACTCACAGAGGGTTCCAAGAGATAATGGACATACTAAGGAAGTCATAATCATGATCACTATTTTACACACCTTCCTTAGCAAACATTTATACAAAAATAAATTGACATTTCGCAAATTCCCATAAAAGGCGAAGAGTTGAGAAATGGAACTTGGAATCTCACAGTGACCTACTTAATGCCATGTAGTGTAGAAGAGAAAACAAAGTCTAGAGGCCGTTTAATATACAGTGGGAATTTGATGCCTAACAGTAAAATCTGGCCAAAATACATTATCTGTGAATTAGAAAAGGGGAAGGGGACAAAAATAGAAACACACACATTGTAAAGTCTCAGTTTAATATTATGAAGACAGACTATCACTGATATAGGAGGAAGCTACTCTGTTCTGAGCATCCTACCCACTTAATAGCATACCTTAATCAACAGATATTGGTGAATATTATATTTATTCCTAGTGCTATAATACACAATAACAAAATGCTATAATACACAATTGATTCATATTATAATGAAACTGCTCTAGGTATTTATTGTTCAATAATTTCTGCTATACTAATTGCATTACTTATAAATGAGATCAAATTTGGTTCAGAATATGCCTCCTTTCACAGATTCAATTTAAAATCCTCAAATAAACTGTATATGGATAGAAAATGGAATGATAAAATGTAAGATCTAATTTCAAATAATATTTTAATCAGAAGTGGGATGCTGATTACTATAGTTAATCCTGTCGGTAGTTTATTAGAAATGACTTTCATTTTATTCCTAATTTTTAACATTAAGTAAATATTTAATTCAGATTTAGCATGACTATTAGACTCACTTGTGTTTATTTCCTCTTCTTTCTAAGAGCTCACTGACAGAAGATAAAGGGATAAAAAATATGTACAAATTCTGGGCTGGGGTTGTAGCTCAGAGGTAGAGTTCTTGCCTCACTATGTGAGGCACTGGGTTTGAACCTCAGTACCATGTGAAAATAAATAAATAAAAGGAAGATATCGTGTCTACCTACAACTAAAAAAATACTTAAAGAAAGCCATTTGCCTGCCTCTCGCCTGTCCATCGCCTGCCTTACACCTATCCATCACCCAACACACAAGGTTCACCTCCCGATTGTCCGACAACAGTCAGCAAACTGATTGCCGACCGCCAGTGGAGCACCAGCTGCCTGCTGTTGCCTGGAAGTTCACTGTTACAGTACCTGCAGGTTTGATTACACGTGGCTGCCGCCATTTTGAGACAACAGCCAGGCCCTGTAGGACCCCTGGCCAGACTGACTGAGCCCCATCTCCAGGATCCCTCAGCCCGACTGATCACTCCCTGCCTCTGGGGCCCTCACATCAACTGACTGCTCCCTGCTGCCAGGACCCCCAGACCAACTGACTGTGCCCTATCACCGGGACCCCAGACCAACTGATTGCACCCGGCCTCCAGGATCCCACAACCACACCAAACATACCCAACCTCCAGGATCCCTGCCTGACCAACCGCATCCCGCCTCCAGGACCTCCTGCTGACCACCTCCACACCCTGAGCTGCAGCTCCCCATTTGCCAACACATTTCGAAGCCAGAGCGGCCATCTTGGATAATCCTGGAAGCCGGAACTCCGATCTTTAGGTGGGGCAAAACCCATCCTGAGACGCCTGCTGGAGGCTTGAAGCTCATTGTCAGGTACCTCTCATGCATCAGGCTACTGAACTCTGGGAGGTTTCATTACTATATGACTGTTATACTGTAGATTTTCTTTTTCTCCTTATTGAAAAAATTTAAGTTTTTATTTCTTTACTTTTCTTGTTCTCTTTTCCTTTTGTTTACCTGTTCCCTCAGAGTCTCTTTCTCCCTTTTTTGCATGCTAACATCCAATTTCTTTTGATTACACTCTCACCCTTTCTGTTATCTAGAACTTCTGTATGTTCTTTTCTTATCCCATTAACAGCCACACTCTACATCCCTCTGCATCCTCTTTGACCTCCATTTGAAACTGCAGACCTTATTGCAAATTTGTTTGTTTTACTGAAGATAATATTTGAACTCATTCTGTTTATTATGACAATTTTGTTATTGTCCTCATAGGGGCTATTTGGTCTAGGATTGCATAGTGTCTGAATTGGGCACTGCTAATATTGATCTCCCCTTTAAGAAAAGGTTTTGGAAACCTATAGGGCCAGTATAAGCCTACAGGGGGAAATCTGTAATACCCCAGATCTGCACTGCTAGAGGGGAAGATACATGAACAACATGAAAAAAACAAGGGAAGAAAATGATCCAAACAAATCTAGATTCTATATTAATAGAATCCAATGGCAGAATGTTAGAAGTAATGTCAGAAAAGGACTTCAGATTATACATGATTGAGATGAATCGCGAAGCAAAGGATGAGATAAGAGAGCAAATGCAGGCAATGAATGATAATACCAATAAGCTGAAAGAGCAAGTGAAGGAAGCCAAAGATCATTTCAACAAAGAGACAGATTCTCAAAAAAAAAAAAAAAAAAAAAACCAAACGGAAAAATACTTAAAGAAAATGTACAAACCAAACAGAAAACAAAAGCAAAAGAGGCCATCCATGAACAAAAGATCCCAATACATTTGGGGGAGACAGAAAGCAGATGGGATACAAGATGCTGACTTAACAAGGAAAAGGAAGTCAGTTTTAAATTAAAAAAGGAGGTGATGAACAAGGATCAAAAAAATCAAAAACTTGAAGAGGATCAGAATCTGGATGCACCAGCTATGGCAGGACATAAAGATAAGGCTCAGCATAAAATTGGAAATCAGTACATAGAAAAGTCGACTCCTCTCTGCCATTACCCATGCACAGAACAGCGTCTCTGAAGAGTTATGAGGGCTTTTCTCCACAGAAACTAACCAAGAAAGATCAAGATGCAAAAACACTGAGTGTAGTCATTTGCTGGGGTCACCATAAAATACTACCACAAACTGCGTAGCTTAAACCACTTAAGTTTATTTCCTCACACTTCTGGAGGCTTGAAGTGTATAATCAGGGTGTTGACTGGGTTGGTTTCTTCTGTGGCCTCTCTCCTTGGTTTGCAGATGGCTGTCTTCTGTGTCCTCACATGGTCTTTTCTCTGTGAGTGCCTGTGTCCTAATCTAGTCTTCCTATAAAGACACCAGACATTGGATTAGGGACCACCCACATGACCTCCTTTTACCTTAATTATCTCTTTAAACCCTTTATTTCCTAAAACATTCATGTTCTGAGATGCTGAGGATGAGGACTTCCATACGTGAACTCGTAGGGGATACAATTCAACTCATAACACCAAAGACAGCAGCCGAATGAGACAGAGGCTGAAAGTGGATTGAGATCCTGCTCACAGGCTCTCAGACTGCAGCCTCCTGCCCTACAGCACCAGTGCTCAAGATCCTGTCCCCTGACTAGAGAGAACACATCTCTCTGATGGAGAAACCAGTGGGCCCCGGTGAAACACATCCTGATGCTTAGGAGGTCTTTTGACCAAATGGCCCTCTCATAAATGTGCATAGTCAACCAAAAAGCCTTTTAAGAAAAATTACCAACATGACAGTGGGTATACTGTAAATCACAGGGGAAAAAATGAACCTGGAAGAAAGAGATGCAGGAAGTGAGAGAAGACATTAACATCACTTCAGTTACATTTTCGGAGAAATTTGGGGAAATGGTGCCACCATAGAATAAGAACAGGATGTCAAAAAAGAGAATCAATCATTTAAAATGGAAAATATTGGTACAGTCTCATTGGGAGATTGCAACAATGGGAGGTGGAAAAAATAAATTCTAAAACTGAAAAATCAAGAGATAGCAAAGTATATTATTTATAATGGCAATTACTTCCCAAAGAAACAACTGATGTAAAAAATGTGAGAGAGAGTAGACTGCTATGTTTCATTAAGCCTTTTCATGCCCTATTCTTTTTCCTTTAACTTTGGATATATTACTTTCATTTAACAATTTCTAAATTTAAAAGAAGACTTGAAATAGTCATAAACTTGCTTAATATAATAGTTGTGTCCCTGGCATTCTGTATACTAATTTTTGTAAATCAATCAACATTATCTTTGTGCCTTTAGTAAGCCAGATAAATTATTTTAGGCTCTATGTAGAAATACAGAGTATTATAAGAAGTCAATGTCTTTGAAGAGTCTATTTTTCCCCCCCTGGATGATTTATAAGGCAGCATATTCCCAACACTAAATAAGAGTGACCATCTGGCAATGTTTCAGGACTTGAGAGGAGATGGTGTGACTTTGGCTTTTAGAGGAGAGAGTTGAACACAAAGAAAAAGTGTGTGATTAAGTCAAGTGGTGCAAGGACTCTGGTGGAAGTGACAGGAATGACACAGGAGCGGAGGGAGACAGCTCAGGTGTGGTTGAGATGGGTAGTGAACAGATTGGCAGCAGCAAAAGATTCAGGTTGGCAAAGTGGAGAAATAAGTATGAAAGAGTCTGGAGAGGCTATGGAGTGGATCTTATCTGATAGCAAATAATAAATCTTCAAACATTTTTAGCAAGGCATGGGCAAGATCAGCATGGTAATGATATGTGGCATGCTGTGACCAGAAGCCCAAACCAGAGGTTAGGAAGGATCTCTGGTTACACGATGGTTATTGCAATATTCCATCTGGAGAAGAGATTGACTTTAACTAGAACAGTGGCAGTGGCAAAGGAAGGAAAGGATACTGTAACATCAACAATGGAAAAACTCAGAGATCCACATATTTTTATCTTTAAGGAACATTAAATATTATTTATGCTGTCACTGGAAATTTCTAGAATGCCATTATAATGAACCAGACAAGTTAACCACTGTTATATTACTAAATTGAACAAAGTCAAGCAAAGAAACTTAAGGATTTAATTGGTATTTAGAGCATGTTTTTGGATAAAAGTACAATTTCCATTAGGCATTCTGAAATGTAAAACCCTTAGAAAAGTAACCTATGGATGCTTATCATTGCTTTCCTAAACCCCAGGGAGACTCCCAAGTTGGAAACCACTGACTGGACCCAGAATTTCTCCATTTATAGTTGAAAAAAGTTAATCAGATGCATCCCAAAACACACTCTTAGTTATTAGTAGAACAGAGTCAAAACGAGTCTCAGAACTTCTGAGCATTAACAGGATTTGATGTCTGACTAGTAGCCCTTTTGAAAGATGGCTAAGTCATTTGAAAAGCAAACAGTGATTCCCTCATTTAATTTTAAGACTGGCTTTTACATTAGTAAAAGGTTGCTTAAAGCAAGATAACCATTATTTCTGGGTTAACACTGTCTACTGAAACCACCACCTGAATACTACTATTTCCTAACATATATTTCATAGCTACTTCTTAATGCCCTCTGATTTTAAAAAAGAAGAAACATTGCTTTTCTTGATCTATGATGACATAATGATACATTACCAGTCATATTATTTAAGTTCCATTGTCATGCACATATGAAAGTGGGACTTTAGCAGAATCATAGTTTGAATTCCTCTCATTCTACTCTATGACTTTTTTCTTCCATAAGTCTTCAAATAGAATATCACAAGTGTTGGGCAGTAACTGCTTATCCAGACCAGCCTTGCTGGTTTCCATAGTGACATACATATTTTATAGTACAAATCAAGCTGTTAGATTATCAGATGTTTGTCCTTAAGGGGAAGGAAAAGTGAAACAGCAGTCACAGGTTCTTTGTGCTATGTGTTAAATGTTAAATGCTGCATTTAGGGTACACATCAATCTGTGTATTATCTTCTGGATTATCATCACCCCAAACTTGCTGACTCTCTGCCAGCAAGCTCTTCTCAGCATTCAGGTAGAGCCTTTGCCACCAAATCTTTAACATCTGAATAACTCCAAGCCACATAAAAGATCCTGAACCTTTCTTTTTTTGCACAAAGCATTTCTTGTGTATGGAAAACTGTAATAATTTAGAATGAAATGTGGGAGAAATACTTTTGAAATTCTGTCAGCTACATAAAGCCTGACATTTAAGAGAACTATTATGCACTACTGAAAAAAAAAGTGTGGCAAGAATGAAATCTATTAAAAAAAAAAAAGGATGATTACAGTCTTGAACTTTCTTCACTTGACTAAAAGGAGAATGTGAAGTAGTTAGACCTTTATAGTGGGTTCGTTAAAAAGGTTGCTCTTGCAATGGACAGGCTGAGTCACCAACCACAAATAAAGAAAGCAAATTCAGAATAATCAGAGAATTCAGAAGAAAGGATAAGAGAAGAATGAGGGGACTGGGTCACAAAAGAACTAGTGGGCTGGAGTCGTGGCTCAGTGGTAGAGCACTTGCCTAGCATGTATGAGGCACTGGGTTCGACCCTCAGCACCACATATAAATAAATAAAATAAAGTACATTAACAACTAAAAAATATTTTTTAAAAAAGAACTAGTTCATGGAATTAGGACCATCCCATCTGAAAAACAGAAGGTTTAGTAATAACTGTAGAACATAATTAAAGATCTATGGAGTTTATGGCATGGAGTATAGTAACTAACTTCTTTGACTAAATGGAAACCTAGATTGCAAGGGACTGCATTTGAGGATTGTTATGGTTTGAATCTTTAATGTCCCTGTAGGTTGAAGAGTTGGTACCCAATGCAGCAGTGTTCAGAGGTGGGGCTTTGGGGAAGTTATTGGATCACGGCAGCTCTGACCTCATCCATGGATTAATAATTTGATGGCAGTATTGAAAGGTTGTGGAACTGTAGGAGGTTGAAGGAGTGGCTCTTTGGGGACATGTGCTTGGGGACTGTATCTTCTTCCTGGTCCCCTCTCCTCTCTCTGCTTTCCTGCTCCTCAGGGAAGCAGGTTTTCCCAACCACTCCCTCTCTGCCATGATGCTCTGCCTCACCACTGGCTCATAGCAATAGAGCCAGCTGACTCTGAACTGAAACCTCTGAGCCTGTGAGCAAAAATAAATCATTCCTCCTTTAAATTGTTTATGCCAGATAATTTGGTCACAGAAATTTAGGAGATAAAATAATTGCAAATTGTAACTGCTTCAGCTAAATTTCACTAGTATGACATCATGGTTTCTCTAAAATTCTTTTAAAAAGAGTATTATTTCATGACAGGTAGACATCAGCAGGAATGTGTCCAAATTCAGGAGTGAGAAGAGGTCTCAGCTGTATGTTCATGGTCTGTTTAACCCTACCATTCCATGATTTGGTGCTGGTCACCAGTTCAAAGGATAATTAGCTACCTGATAAGACACTTACAAAATATCAAGAAATTCATCTGTTCTTGCCCAGCTTTCCTCCTAGTTAAAATCAGTTATGCTTCATTTCATTAAAAAGTTCCTTCGGAATGATCTCTAATAGTGTGAAATACCTATGCCAGGCATTCATCAATAATCATCCACAATTGCACTATTTGTCATGGTTTATAAAGCAAAGATGTGGAACTTTTGACCAGAGCACATGTTTCACTATGTGAAAATTGTTTTTCTAGACTAGTCCATATGTGTGGAATGACCTCATTACTCACTATCAGTAAACAGTCAACTATAATATAAAACTGTTACCCTGGACACTTAGGTAAGAGTGAAAAAATCCATTTTAGCTTCATTTATGATAAAAACAGCCTACTCCTACACAGAATGACAAATCCAGTCCACTTTAAGGAGTAAAAGAAAGAAATCAATAGATGGGATAAACACTGAACCAGAGAGAGGATAAAAATCAAGAGTAGGTCCAAAAAAGAATAAAGGTTTTTTACTTCCAATTTTGAAAAAAAAAAAAAAATAAGATATAAAAACAAAGCCAAAAAGGGCTTGAAAAAGCTCTTCAGATTTTTGTTCTTTTTAATTTATGTCTATTTTAATAGCATGCTTTCTTAGACTTAAAGGTGAAGAAGCTAAGAATAAAAATAAAAATAAAGAAGTTAAGATAATAAAGACCAAGTGAAGCCTTAATAAGAATACTTTAAAAGTACATGTTCAGTCACGTTGGAAGAACAATAGATTATTTGTGTCTGTGTATTTTAAAGAAGCTCTAGAAATATTTAGCCATTATTTATGCATTTACTTAAAAGCTGCATTGTTATTAAAATTTTTATCGAAATAACACATTGGCATGTTTTATCCTGGATTGGATTCCTTAGCAGCAGAGCTTCTGATGAAATCTGTTCAACAAGTGCTCTCGGGAGATACCTGTCATTGAGGTAAACAGGAAAGGGCAAAGAAAGGAGTCAGGCACAAAGAAATGGGTTCAGAAGTCTAGACTTGTCCTGATGGCACAAGCAACTCTGAGGGGTGACTTACAGAAAAAGCCCAGGGGACGCTACTCCCAGGCAGTACCCATCAGCAATAGCAATCCTCCAGGAAAGATGCAAGAGTTAGCTGTTAGCAGTCAACATGCAGCCACCGGTGGATAGGTGTACCAACCTGGTGCATGTATATTTATCTAACTCAGTATATTCTTCATGAGAAATGTCTCTTGCAGTTTAAGGTAAGGGATAATGCAGCCCATTTGAATTTTCCTCACTCTTTTTCCCATAATTTCTGGAGTTTCTTCAGAACATGGTGTATTTTATTGTGCTCCTATGTAAGATGAAGAATTACCTATTACAATTATGTTTTCAACATACCAAAAAAAATGTCTGTGGGCTGTTGATGTTGCTCAGTTCCTGACCATAGTAGTTGTGCAATTAATAGCTAATGAGTGAATAAATACATAGATAGATGCTACAGAAAGACCCTGAAAAACTAGACAATAATAACTGCCATTTATAAAAGAGGCATGATGCATGATTTTCTTTTCACCAGACATGAACTTTTATCATCTCCACTGTATAGCTGCAAAAACTGAGATAGCTAGGTTTTCCAGAGCTATATAGCTGGTGTGATATCTGAACTCACACATTTAACCTCTTCAGTGTACCAAATGCTTATAAATAAGGAGATGAAACAAACAGGATAAACAGGTTTTGAAAACTAATGATCTTGAGTCATTTCTGGCTTCATGGAGTGGCTTTATTTTCCCATTAGAAGACGGAACTAAAAGCTATATTCCCCTCTTCTTAAAAGGATAGGCATATTGGCTCCAACATGGTCGTTAAATAAAAAGTAGACATTCTAGACTCCTTGGATCATGCAGAGTGGCTGAAACATCCAGAAGATTCTTAGCATTTTTGTCTCAGCTATCTGATAGATTAACTACTGACAATGCACAAATATAATTATACATTCTAAATTGGTTGTTTGTGTTTAGGCCTGGCTGCAGTTAAAAATATGCTGTGAGTGTTATTGGAAGGATGAGACTAAAATAGATGTTAATTTTTCAGTATTCCTCCAAGGCACAAGTTTCCAAACTCAAAATCTCATGAATCAAATGTGAAAAGTCTCTAAAGCATTTGGGGCCTTTCTAATGAGTTGCTTAGCTCTTCTTCAGGATAATTACCGTTTTGCTCGGCACCATATGCTCGGCACCATATATGAGATAACTGATACAAAGTTTAAACCAAACTTTGTTTATAATTCATTTGATATATTTAAGAAAAAAATTAAAATAACATTTTAAGTAAACACTAACATTATCTTAAAGTGAAATAAGTATCTGGCTACTTATAAATACTTTTACAATTTTTTAAATTTTTATTGATGCATTAAAATACATAATATGATTCATAATGCCATATTTGTACATATGCATAATTTGATTAATCTCCTTTCCCCAGTCCTTTCCCTCCCCTCTTCCCTGTCCCTGATCTTCTTGCTGAACTCTACATATCTCCCTTCTAGCATCATCATCATCATTTTCATTAGTACATTATGATTTTATATATGTGTGTGTGTGTGTGTGTGTGTGTGTGTATAAACAGGATTCATTGCACTATATTTGTACATGGATATAGTGTCATTTGGTAGATTTGGTACCCCAGTGCCTCTGCTCCTCCTTCCCTCTTGATCCCCTTCCTCTACTCTATGGGTCTCCCTACAAATCTTTAAAAAATTTTGTACCTGAATATCAAACAAAGAGAAAACCTGTACTGATTTCTGTTGGGTGTGTGCTCAAGGGATTATTTACTCTCTCACTGTCATTAGGTTGTGCTAATTGTGAATCCAAATCTGTACACTCATAATAATGGTTCTGACTCTTCTGACAAGACAACTAAGTAGGTCATGGTTTTATGCCAAAAGGAAATGGCCTTTTAGAGGCCAGAGGAACAACTGTGATTTTCTTCATAATCCATGGAACCTGTTCTAGTGATCTTACTTAGTTTCTTACTTCAAATTCCTCATTTTCCCTACAATTTCTCATTTTGCCCTTCAAACCAGGAAATAGTGGTGAGATTTCCTCAATATTTTGAAACTCAGAAAAGCATTTAGGATACTACGGTTACTACCAATTTTCAAAGTAAACACAGAAATTCAGCCTAGTGCTTAAGCCATGATTTTTTATACCTTTATTTTATTTATTTATTTATTTATTTATTCATTCATTCATTCATTTATTTGTGTGGTGCTGAGGTTTGAACCCAGTACCTCACACATGCTAGGCAAGTGCTCACCACTGAGTTACAACTCCAACCCATTAGGCCATGATTTTGGTAATACCTTACACTTCTTTCTGAGGTAAAACCATTAAGATAACATCTTCATTTATTCCCTTGCAGAGCACCTCCTTTAGGTAGGCGACTCTTTGGTTTGCAGATAGTGGCAAAGGGAAGTCCAGGCATGGTGGTGTAGTGATCTGTGGCTCTTGCAGCTTTTATTTCTTTTACTGTTGTTAAAATGGTAAATACAAATCAAGTGCAAGGGTAGGGGCTGTAAAAAGAAGCACTGATAAGACCTAAGAAGTTGTCAGCAAGAGACATAAGTCATCTGAGAAGTCATCTGAGGCTTAAAAGAATTTATCCTCCTTTAAATACTTCCAGAGGATGGGATTCTACTTTGACAACTCTCTGCCCCTCCCCGTTATAGTAACAGTAACACTTTTCAAGGTAGGTTTGCTATGTGCCAACTTCTCTACTAATAATGCATTCTCTTACTTAACCCTTTCAATGGTCCACATGCACATGACACAATCCCTGCTGTTATCATCACCTCTTTATTGATGAGGAAAGAGGCTTACAAATCAGTCACTCCTTCCAAGTCATGTAGCCAGTTGTGGTAGGGCTGGGATTTGAACCTTAGTGGTCTTCCTCTAGAGTCTTACCCTACATCTTACCACTTCCTTTGAGCCTTATCTGTGTTCAGAGCAAAGCAATGCAGTATTATTGACATTATTAAGAAACCTGAATTTCCCAGTCAGATTTTTTAAAATGATGTGCTCTGGTTGTTTACTTTCTGACTAATAAATTGTTATCAGATAAAAGATATCTTTACCAGATATTGTGGGGTAGCCCCAGACTCAGATAATGATCACTGAACCTCCATGCCTGGCATGTAGTGGGTACTCAATAAGTGCTTTTTTCTAGTGAATGAATCAATAGAAATTCCCACAAACTTAATAGTGTCACATGTCACTCATCTTTAATGGAAGTTCCTGGTTGGACTGGAAGAGGAGGTTCATAAGAGGTGAAGATACTATCTGCCATATTATGCAACACTGAAGGAAAGCATCTTTGCATAGTACCCTCGACAAATGTCAGGCACTCAAATATTTGTTGAGTCACCATTAGGTCTTCAGACCTTCCTGTGAGCTTGCATACTCAGGAATTTACTGCGAAATTTATTGAGAAACTGTGACTCACATAACTTTTAAGAGACACAGGACCTAAGAATACCCAGGACAAGAGGATTTTAAATCTGTTCCTCAATAATATTCCCATACACCACAAATGGAGGAGAAAGAAGTAAATATGAGGGTCCTCTCTGCCCCCAGCTGTTCCCACAGTGAAGGCTCACAGTGAAGGAAGGAGAAAAGGGGACCAGAGACATTTTGGAAGAGATCAGAGCATGGTACAGATTCCCTACCCTGCTGGAAGAAGGATGGATTCTCTTTTCTTAGGATAAGGATGGAACTTTTTCTGAAACTGTGATAAATTGTCTAGCTGTCCTGCAAAGCTGCTTTGTCGTTCTGTAAAAGCTGGCATATTGCTTGTTTTCATGTGGTCAGGTTTACCTCGCTAAACAAAGCCTGAGGTTTGCATTTGAAATTGGCATTAATTTTGTTTTTCTCAGGCTTAGCTTTTTGTCCTTGAGGCCCCTAACAGTTTCTAGTTGGCTTCTGTCTCCATCATCAATCATGTGTACCAAACAGGATGTTTTCTCTAATAATTTGAAGGAGTTCGTTGCTTTGCAAATACTATACACCCTTGACACTTAGGTAAACTCATCAGTTCCAGTCTCATTTAGGAAGAGGTTGATCATGTCTGTGGTTCCAGCAGTGATAATACAAAGAGAAGCTGGCTGGTCCTGAGGTAACAGGAGGCTCAGCAATTCTTAGGATGCTGTGCTCACTTTGCTTTGAGAGGAATCAAACCTTTGTAGATCAGAATCTCTCAAAGCTGATGTCTCTGGGAGGCTAAGAAAGATTTCTTTCAGGGGTTCAAGCATATATGAAAACAAAAAGGATACAAGCATATTTAAATAAAAAGTAACCTCAGTCAACCAAAAAAAAAAAAATTAGTGAAGAAAAAGAGCCAAGACAGACATAGACAAGTTTCCTTGAAATGCAATAGAGGCCTATTGTTCATCTGTATCTCCTGCTCACTCCTCTTCTTTCTCTCTACTGCCTGAAAGATCCATCAAAACCATAACCACTCAACAGAACCAGCCCTGGCCACACACATATGTGTATAGTTGATTGAGTGATACATGACCAATAAAATTAATTTCTATATATTCCACTTTAGTTCAATTCAACAAGTAAAATGAAGGTGTTACTTGTGGATGGCCAGTAATCTCATTTTCTACGTGTTGCCTTTTGTCAGAGGTCTAACCACTTCAGCAGAGGAATAAGAAGAGTAATTATCCCTGCAGCTGAGTCAGTTAAATTCACATAAAGTCTAAGTGTCAGAAATATTTATAAGGATTTTAAAAAATCCATTTGCACATTAATTTTCTTCCTCTACCCATGGATCTGAATGTAAATCCCATTACCACAAATCTGATTTCTAGTCTCACAATTTTCTTTTTCCCTCCTGCTGAATTTATATTTTTCCTAAAACTTGAGGCAAAATGACTCAATTATCCAAAAGCCCAATGACTATCAAGTTGTTAAACAACCCTCCTTTCTGTAATCACTTTTCATCATCAAGCCTCTCATAGCCATCTTGCTAATAAGCCAATTATTCTGGGAACCAAGATCAGTTTGTTTTGGGAGGTAACTTGGTACAAACAACATCATCACGAAGTATTAGACCTGGGGATATTGTGTCAAGGAAAAAGTGAGGATGAGTATTTAAATGACTCTCAATTTGGAAATTACCGTCAAGCTAACAATAGGAAAGAGAGAGAAACGGGATAAGTAAGACATGGAATTTTTTTCCCCAAATCTAAAATAATTTAGTTCTTAAAAACGCAAGTAATATAGCAAGGCAGACTGCAGTTCTTGTCCAAATCCTTTTCTTTGCTAGATTTATGTCTTTAAGTGACCTTTTTTAGCCAACTATTTCTTTGGAAAAGTAAAACCTCCGGTTGTTCTGAAATTTAACTGAGATGTTTACAAAGTGTATTGCCTGTTACCTGGCATACAGTAAAGCTTAATACATGGTAACTACTGTTGTGCACATGAGCTCAACTGTCACATTTTTGTGTGTACAGCACTTACTACAAATACATGCCCAGAGATTTCGGGTAGAGAGCAGATAACTACCAAAGTAAAAAAAAAATCCAAACAAAGTATTCAGATAATTTCAGGGAGCAAGTAAGTGCATTGCCCATCACTTCTCAGAAGGAGAATACCAAGATTTTAAGCAGGGGCACCCAACATCCTCAAAGACGTTAAGCCCTCCATACCTTTATTGCTTCTCACTGCTGCTCCCTACTCCTGCAGAGCCCTTCCTTTCCTGGTTATGTTTTGCAGGTCTCACATGTTCACCTGCGTCAGCATCCCTGGGAAATCTCTACCACCCACCGGTCTCACTCACACCAGGGCAGTACCCACCCCTGTCCCCTGGAGACCCTGCACACCCCTCCATGCAGCCCTTCCCACACTAGGCTGCTACTCATGATTTGCTTCTCCCCCTCACTGACCTTGCACTCCTTGAGGCAAAGTCTTGGCCATATTTGACTGAATTGAATTTAATTATTTCCCCAGTGTCACTCTTACTTCCTGTGGGCCGTGCAACAGGGGGAAACTTTAGCATGATTCCTCTAGCAGCTATTTTACTATCCAGGGATTGTTCATTATTCCCATAAATGTGTTTTCGTAAGTGTGAAAAAACATCCTAAATATTTGTAAAGAGAAAGACAAACCCTTAGTACTAGCGACACTGGATGTGTGTATTAACTTAAAAGAAATTTGATTTAAAATTCGAACCCTTTTTCCACTTTGTTAGTAATGTCTTTCATTATATTGTCCTGTGTTCCTATTGCAAAATATGCTTCCCTTAGTTTTCCATTTTCTAGGCTGGTCTCTGTTTACATTTGCTCTCCATTGCCTCTTCTACATAATTACAAACCATTCATATTTGACCTTCGTAGCTCAAAAGGAGACAGACTTTAACTTATTAATTAATTAATTTAGTGCTGCTGGGAATGGAACCCAGAGCCTCATGCATGCTAGGCAGGGGATCTTTTAAAAATAAAGGAGGGGGCTGGTGGTGTGGCTCAGTGGTAGAGTGCTTGCCTTAGCATGTCTGAGGCCCTGGGTTTGATTCCCCTGCAAAATAAAACATTTAAGTGTAAATGAGAACCACCATTTGACCCAGCTATCCCACTCCTTGGCCTATACCCAAAGGACTTAAAATCAGCATACTACAGAGATACAGTCACATCAATGTTCATAGCTGCTCAATTCACAATAGCCAGACTGTGGAACCAACCTAGATGTCCTTCAATTGATGAATGGATAAAGAAACTGTGGTATATTTATACAATAGAATATTACTCAGCTATAAAGAATAATAAAATTATGGCATTTGCAGGCAAATGGATGAAATTGGAGAATATCATGCTAAGTGAGATAAGCCAATCTCAAAAGACCAAAGGACGAATGATCTCGCTGATAAGCGGATGATGACACGTAATGGGGGGGTGGGAAGGGGCAAGAATGGAGGAAGGAGGGACTGTATAGAGGGAAAAGAGGAGTGGGAGGGGTGGGGGGAAGGAAAAAATAACAGAATGAATCAAACACCATTACCCTGTATAGATGTATGATTACACAAATGGTATGCCTCTACTTCATGTACAAACAGAAACAACATGTATCCCATTTGTTTACAATAAAAATAAATTTTTAAAAAATGTAAATTAAAGGATGGGGCTAGGGTGCAGTTCATCTGTAGAGCACTTGCCTAGTAAGTGCAAGGCCCTGGGCTCAATCCCCAGCACCACAAAAAACAAAATTAGATTAAAATAAAAGGATTCAGCATCTCAACTAAGAAAAAAATAATAATAAAAGGAAATAGAAAGAAAGAACAAAAGAAAACAGAATGAGTGTGATCATCAAGGACCTAAATTATCCCCTAGTCACACGTCTGGCGCCTTGGCAGCACAGTGGGTTTGTCAGGCTTTCAGGGTGCTACTTAGAACTCTAGCAGGGAGACAATTGAGCTTCAGAGAGATTGGAGCCTGTAATTAGGAAAGGTACCAAATGTCACATGAGGCTAAAATCTGGCTGCTAAGGTTCTCGCTTCTTTAGTTGGGAAGTTTCTTGGCAAAGGTTTAAATCTGTGCCCCACTACTTTGTAGTTTTGGAAAGCCTCAAATTGCTGGAATCCTGGGAGGAGAGAAGAAGAGAAAATGGGAAGGGAAGAACGCTTTTTAATTAATTTAATTTTCTAGTTAATTCAGTTTGACAAGTGTTTGTTGTCTAACTGCTGGGCTCAGAATGCGGGTAGGTGCAGTAGAGAAAAAATAGGAAATGCAAGATGTAATTACTGTCTGCAACTAGCCTATCTTCTCAGTTTTCTCATTTTAACCCTTTATTTGTCAAGTCTTTTAAAATTATTTTGGTTCTCATTGGTGAGTTAACCAGTATAGAAAAGCTAATGTGATTTAATCTTCCTTCCATGTATCTCTAGTGCCCAGTACTATGCCTGGCATAAAGTTATGTGTTCAATACATTTTTATTGAACTGAATTGCATGATGTAGGTGGTATGAGATTGTATAAAATTTATGTCGATCCTAAGATATGTTCTAAAACTTTATTTATTTGACACAATCTATTGTTTCAACCTACTTTCTGGGCAACAGATCTTTTTCTTTGTTAACTTTTAGTGAGAAGCAATGTATTATCAGCATCATCTTAAGATCTTAAATTCTGTTGGTATTTACTAAATAGGGGTTTATTTTAGATACACTCTTTAGAATATATGTGTCTTTTTACATACTTTCTGTAGCAACTTAATTTTAAAAGTGTCTTTTCATAGCACCCATGATCATAGAGTAGCCTCGTAGGCACTTGATATCCATTCATGATCTGGGCACTGGTCAGACTAAGGGTGTTTGCTTTGGGGCTGCAGCTGAGTCTGCAAAATAATCAACCTCTGCATCTGCTCACCGTTCAGTTAAAGAACCCTTCCAGACTCAGATGCCCACCACTGACTTAACTTCTTTGTAATACAGTCCTCTCTCAATAGCACCCTCCCACATGGCCTAAGACGCAACTTCTCTTATTGTGGATGGTCTGACTTTGGACCTGCCATCTGCTGCTGAGACAACCAGAGCAAGGAGCTCTGTAAAGGAGTCTTCCATGTTTCCTCTATTGGAAGAGCCATGGAGAGCAGAAGCCATGACTGAGCTGTGGGGAAGGGTGGGTAAGCTGAGCCCAGGTTCATGAACACTGGTAGATGGAATGCTGGGACAGAACCAGAAGCACTTCTCCAGAAAGTGCCAGGTCAGAGAAGGAACCACATTGGAAATCTGTTCTCCCATGCCAGGGAGGCCCTTGGAAGGGAGGTGTGCCTGCTCTTTCTTTGATTCCTGATGGGGATTTGATAATGATGAGAGGAGCAAAAACAGACCACGCTGGATGATCTCAATAAATTAAAAGTCAGGATTGTTTGCAGAGAGAACTTTTAGGAGACTGCTGTGGAGTACAACTAGAGTCAACAGTAGACAAAGAAGATCACTAAGCAGTAGCCAGTTTCCCTGGGAATTGGTATCTTTAGTCTAATGACCCACAAAGAGAGCTGGGAAGTCATCTGCCTCTTACAGTCAACTTGGCCTGTCCTTGCTCCTCCTGATGCTCCTGGCCAGCACTGAGGGAAGTTCTGCCAACAGCCACAACCATCCAGCAAGGCATCCAGAGAAATAAAATCATCTACTATGTTCCCCGAACCGGAATAAGATATAGAATGTGTATTTTGCTCCTGAACCTGGCTTGGCTTCTGAGGGTTTTGGGGGTTCCATTTTACAGTACTTCTGAAAGACCTCTTCATCTTGCAGGTTCCCAGATAAAATCTAAGGCTGCTCCCGTGAAGCGGAGAGCTGATCCTGACAGCCTTGGCAGCTGGTAGGGCTCACACTCAATGTAAACAGATGTGGATTTAGGTCCAGGCTCTGCCGCTACATAACCTCACACAGAGTCATTTAATCTCTTGGAGGTTTAGTTTTGTTTGCTTTTGTTTTGTGGTACTGGGGATTGAATTCAGGGCCTCCTCACTCTAGGCAAGCACACTCCCATTGAGCTCTATTCCCAGCCCAGAGGCTTAGTTTTGAATCTATAAAATGAAAATGATACATCTTTTATAATGTTATTATAGTGATTGAGTAATTTAAATGTGGAATGCAAACTTCTTACACAGCATGTGGTACATAGTGGTTGCTCAATGAATACCAGCGTTACCTGGTACTTTATTTAAAGCTCTGTTGGTGTTGAGTGCTGACAAGATTCTGGAGAATATACTCTGAAATAAATGTTGTAAGAGTAATCAAAATTATCTTGAGTTGGCCCTCCTTTCTAGGTTTCTGTAGTAAAAACAGCTCAAAGTCACTACATTTTTAAAGCTTCAAGTTCAGGGAGAATTTTTTTTAAATTTCACAAATATTATAACAATTTTTTCTGGAATCTCTTTATTGTGTTGACTGTTCCCAACAAATTTTCGGATACTGTTTATATTCCGAATCTTCAGTGAAATAAAAATTCTGTGCAGAAGGCTAAAAAAATAAATCTTTTTCACTCAGATATCCACAGCTTTCAAGTGTTCTGTATCCACCTCTTTGCATACAATCATGCTTATTTTTAGATCTGTCTTCTTTCATGCCTTTCCCTTATTTCATTCTGTTAAGAAAAAAATACGTTCTACAGAACTTGGTTCCACAGACTCACACACAGGAATTCCTATCAAAACATAGGACTACTTTGGCTTTCTCAGAGAACATCCCTACCCACCCCACCCACCACAGCACTTAGGTATTTATCTTCCAAGTTTTATGATTAATTATGAGGCTTTAGAAATATGGTTCTGCTAAATAATACCAATGGTCATTACTCCCTCACTGATAATGATGTATTTCACTTTAGTCACCATGAGGCTTTGATGTATTATTATTTTAGTGCAAGTTCCAATTTGGGGTTGAAGAAAAACAAAGATACTTCAAAGAGAACACTAACCAATCAGTATTTTAGAGGCATATCTCCAAACATATAAAAGAGGCCAGGTTTTTGGTTTTTTGTTTTGCATATTGAGGGATCTCCAGCAGCAAATGACAGAAACCACTGGTGGAGAGGATGCTTAATTGAAATCCCCTATATGAATCAAGGGAGAAGTAAAAATTTCAAGAAACACATTTGATGTTTAGAGAATGATGCTTATGGGAAATATAAAACTGAAATAATACTAAAAGTAGAGCCATTTATTTCCTCCTCAACTGATGAAGAAGAGAAAAAATGGAGACAGACCTAGGTTTAATCAAAGATTTAATCTTGAAGCGGAAACTGAATTGTACCATCTTATTGGAATCCATTTGGGATATTTTATGGACCTATCATTGCTGGCTACCAGAGGTAAGACTATGGAAAGCCCTGTCCATGTGGGCAGCCTACGGGGTTCTGAAAACCAGAGGCAAAGAAAACCAAAACAAAAAGTCATTTCTGCCACTCAAAATGCAAATCATCATTGCCGTTTACTCTCGGGTAGTGAATAATTTTACTCCCTCTACTATAATTTCCTTTCCTAATCTAGATATATTGTGTATGCTTTTGAAAACTGTTACATCATTTGTTACTCAAATTAAAACGTGTTGTGAGCAAACTAGGGGATTTGGTAAGCATTTCATTTTAAAATTTCCAATTGACCCCCTCATTAAATGACATAAAACAAATCCTACTGACCATGTCTTCTATGAGTTTTTCCCTTAGAATAAGAAAATTCTTTACCTAAGATTGCTAGGTATTAAGTAATAATCACCTAAAACATAAAATTCCCATGTAAATCACAATGTCAGAACTAGGAGCAACTTCAGACCTCATCTGGTCTATTGCCACATAATTGTCTCCCCCTGAAACTTTTTCTGACCCATGAGATGTAAATGAATTTTCCTTCCTAGGAGCTCTCATCACTCTTTACCTATACTGCTCCTTCAGCATTATCACTTCTTCTGTCCTTTATATTTTAAAGTTAACATCCTAGATTCTTGTAACTCAAAAAAACATTTTTTTTTAATTACTGCTTGTGTTTCAACATAATTTTTGAAATCCTAAAGCCATCCCATTTAGTGATCCTTGATTTTACTTCTTGTGCTTTTACTTCTTCCTGTTGAGGAAGGTTCCGAAGCTGACATGATGGAGAGTTGGACCTACTTTCCCTTCTAGTAAGGACAGGATCTCTGGTCTAAAGTCGAGGTCCTGCATTCACTTTGATTTGAGTTTTGGGCAGGGTGAGAGGTAGGGGTCTAATTTCATTTTGCTACATATGCATTTCCAGCACCACTTGTGGAAGAGGCTATCTTTTCTCCAATGTATGTTTATGGTGCCTTCCACTAGTATGAGTTAACTATATTTATGTGCGTTTGTCTGTATGTCTTCTATTCTTTACTATTGGTCTAGAATGCCTTGTTGTGTATTAGGGCTTCATAGTTTGAGCCCTACTGACATTTTAGATGGTAGAATTCTTCGTCGATGTCAGGCTCTTCTACGTACAGACATATAAGCTCTCCTATTGCAGGATATTCAGCAGCATCTCTGGCAAGTAGTCCCTCCACCCCTGCACAAGTGTAACAACCAAAAATGTCTCCTGACGTTGCCACAATTCTAAGGGGATTGGGGATCACTCCTAGTTAAGAACTACTACAAATAATAAAATGTTGGATGATTTAAATGTTTGATTCATTTTGTGAAAATCTTTGCCAATTAAGTGGCAATTTTGTGATAATATTCAACTAGAATGTTCCTCAGGATCCCCATGGCATGACATTTACTAAAAGAATAGAAGGCAGAGTCCCATGGCAGTCTGGAGTTGTAGAAGTGGAAAGTTGTCGAAAATGAGGAAACCTGATTTAATTCCATGGTTCTGTTGTGGGAGTACATTGGCTTCTATAACATCTGCATATTCCCAGAGTTGTGCTGACTATGTGAATGTTGTCCACACTCTTCAGAGCTCCATGTTCATCTGTCCAAGGTGATCAGTTGAAGAGTCTACCCTAGCACACAGTAGCTACTCAAAAACTATTTGTCAAATGATTTCATTAATTGTGTTTTACCTTTGCCTCTTGGATTGGGCAATTAGGTACTATAGTACTAAAAATATCCTTGTTCATGATGTCCACCCTCACCACTCCTAATCAATATAGTACTAGAAATTGTAGCCAGAGCAATTAGGCAAGAGAAGGAAATAAAAAGGATAAAAATAGGAAAGGAAGAAGTCAAGATGATATGAGCTAATACTTAGAAAATCCAAAAAGCTCCACCAGAAGACTTCTAGGGCTGATGAACAAATTCAAAATAGTAACAGGATACAGAATCCACTTATGTCAGTAGCTTTGTATATCATCAATAATGAATCCACTGAAAAAGAAATCAGAAAACAGTTCCATTCATAATAGCCTTAGAAAAAAAATAAAATACCTAGGAATAAATCTATTCAAAGAGATAAATAACTCTACAATAAAAATTATAAAACTCTGAAGAAAGATATTAAAGAAGGCCCTAGAAGATGAAAAGCCCGTCCATGTTAAAGGACAGGCAAAATTAACTTTGTGGAAATGCCATACACCAAAATTGATCTATATAGTCAATGCACTCCCCACTAAAATACCAAAGTATATTCTTCACAGAACTAGAAAAAGGAATCCTAAAATTTACATGGAAAAATAAGAGACCCAGAGTAGCCAAAGCAAATCTAAGCCAAAAAAAAAAAAAAAAAAAAAAAAAAAAGAAAAGAAAAAAAAAAAGAAAGAAAGAAAGAAAGAAAGAAAAATGCTGGAGGCATCATAATACCTGACTTCAAAATTATTCTACAGAGCTATAGCAACAAAAACTTCATGGTACTGGCATAAAAACAGACACATAGACCAATGGAACAGAATAGAAGATAAAGAGATAACCCCACACAGATACAGTTATCTAATCCTTGACAAAGGTGTCAAAAACACACATTGGAGAAAAGAGAGCCTTTTAACAAATGGTACTGGGGAAACTGGTTATCCATATGTAGAAGAATGAAATCAGACCCTATCTCTCACCCCGTATAAAAGTCAACTCAAAATGGATCAAAGACCTAGGAATTAGAACAGAAACTATTAGTAACTCTTAGAAGAAAATGGAGAGTCAACATTCCAACATATAAGCAACAACTTTCTCAAGAGGACCCCTAAAGCTTAGGAAATAAAAACAAGAACTAATAAATAGGATGTCATCAAATTAAAAAACTTTCACACAGCAAGGGAAACAAGAATGTGAAGAGAGAACCTACAAAGTGGGAGAAAATATTTGATAGCTATTTTTTTGATAGAAGATTAATGTCCAGAATATATAAATTCAAAAAACTTAACACCAAAAAAAATCTAATTGATAAATGGGCAAATGAACTAAGCAAGCACATCTCAAAAGACTGAATACAAGAGGCCAACAAATACATGAAAAAAAAACAACTCTTCAACACCTTTAGCAATTAGGGAAATGCAAATCAAAACTACGCTAAGATTTCATCTCATACCTGTCAGAATGGCAGTCATCAAGAGTACAAACAATTATAAGTACTGGAGAGGATGTGGAGAAAAGGAACACTTCTACATTGTTGGTGGAATTGTAAATTAGTACAACCACAATGGAAATCAGAACGGACGTTCTTCAAAAGACTAGGCATGGAACCGCCATATGACCCAGCTATACCACTCCTCTGTATTTATCCTAAAGAATTAAAGTCATCATACTATAGCAGTACATACATTCCCATGTGGATAACAGCACAATTCACAATAACCAAACTATGGAACCCAATCTAGGTGACCGTTAATGAATGAATGGATAAAGAAAATGTGATATATGTACACAATGGAGTTTTATCAAATATAATGAAGAATGGAATTATGTTATTTTCAGGAAAATGGATGGAACTTGAAAACACTATGTTAAGTGAAATAAGCCAGACTCAGAAAATCAAGGGTCTATGTTTTCTCTCATATGAGGAAGCTAGAGAGGAAAAAGGAAAAGAAAACTTGGGGGAAATCTCATGAAAATTGAAGTTTAGATAGGTAAAATGAGGAAAGGATAGTGGAAAAAAGAGGGGAGGGAAAGGGGAAATATTAGGGAATGATATTGGCCAAATTATATTGTTATCTTGTGTGCATGTCCAAATATGTAACAACAAATCCCATCAATATGTACAACTATAATGCACCAATAAAAATGAGGAAATAAAAAAATTTTTAAACCTAAGCTATGGTGTTAAGAAGACAGTATGGGCATTAGCTTGAGAGGAGAAAAGGTGATGGCAGCTTTGGGGCAGGTCATAAGGAACTTCTGGTGTCTCTGCTAGGATCCTGTTTCTTGACTTGGGTGATGAGATGTTTACTTTGTGATAATTTAATAAACAATTGCAAATTGTATGCTTTTCTGAAATTTTGTTGCACATCAAAAATGTTTTAAACAATAATAACAAACATAAAAAGAAAATAGAAAAGAATTTTTCATATGTTCATTAAACCCATTGACAAAATTGAAACATGCCTCCATGGAGGCCTGTAAAATTTGAGTTAGAGAACTTTGCTTTTTCCAAAGTACCATCTTCCCCTCATGACTGTGTTTTAACTGTAAGGAAAGGTGAGGCAGTAAATGTCCAACTTAGGTTTCCCAAATTTCCCTCACAAGGAAAAATGAAACAGTTCATTAGAAAAAGTATAAAGGAATAAACCTCTTGAATCTGAAATATCTTCAAAATTATATTTAAGATTAAAATCTAAAGGGTTGAGACTTCTACTCCTGAACAAATGGAATGAAATGAGTTTGAATTTTCCCTCCCACATGAAACAATCAAAAATTGAATAAGTAAATAAATACATAAGCATAAAATAATATTTTAAGACAATTTTCAAGACACTGGACATCAAACAATGAAGGGACCCCTGAGAGAAAGGAATTAGGTTTAGTGAGCCCTGTGCATGCCTCAGTTGTCTGCCTGGAGAGTCTCCAGGCTGAAGTGCCAGGAAAAGGGAGCCCTGTGAAGGCTAGTGGACCTGTGGGTTGAGGAGATGGAGCTCACAGTCCAAGAGACTAAGGTGGACCAAAGTATTAGAGATAAGCACACAGCACAGAGAGTTCTGGAGGTAAGCAGAGGACCCCCAATCCACTATTCAGCAGAGTCCTATTCAGTGCATCCACATAAGAAAATCACCTGAAGCCAAGAAAGAACCGCCTGAGAGGGTAAGCAGCAATATTACCTGGTGCTCGCTCCAGGCTTGGATGCACCTTTCTTCCAGCCAGACTGGAAAACCTCTTCATTAAAAAGTACTGGACAGAGGACCAAGAAAAGTTTTCCCTCAACAGTAAGAAATAAGTAATCCTAATTAAACAGTTTTCTGGTCCAGCCTAACAAATCTTAAAAAGCAAGACTTGAAAGATTGAACTGCTTCCAAGTAACTAAATTGCATTCCAGAGCAAAGCTTAAGAATATTTATAGGAATACAAAAATACCCAGCGCCCAAGAAGGTCAAAACGTCAATGCTTGACATCCAAAAAAAAAGTACCAGGCATTCAACGAAACAGGAAAACATTCTCCATAATGAGGGGTAAAAAAAAATCAATCAAAACTGACATAAATGTTAGAATTAGTAGAGAAGAATATTAAAATAACAATTATAATTTCATTCAGATACTGAAAAACTTAGATACATGGAAAAAGGTTTTACTAAAAACAAAAAGGTTCAGGGCTGGAGTTATAGCACAGAAGTAGAGTACTTACTTACCTAACTTGCACAAGGCCCTGAGTTCTATCCCTAGAAACACACACACACACACACACACACACACACACACACACAGATTCAAATCAAACATCTAGGGATGAAAACTACAGTGTCTTAAATGAAAAATACCTGGGATGGGATTTGGAATGTATACCTGCAATGGAATGCTATTAAGTAATGAAAAGGGATTAACACTGATGACCTCAAAATCTGCATGAAAGAATCCAGACAAAAAAGATTACATACTTTTCATTTTATATGAAATTCTAGAAAATGCAAATGATTTAACAGAAAGTAGATCCATGGTGCCTGGGAGGGGCAGGAAAAGGAATTCTAAACTTTGGGGAGTGATAAATAATGTTCACTCTTTTGATTTTATGATTATTTCCCAGGTATGTATAGATATCAAAACTTAGACAATCTGTATACTATAGAGTCATGCAGCTTGTTGTATATCAATTATAACTCAATAATTCTGTTTTTAAAAACCAGAGAAATATATTTCAAACTATTGAACCTCTTGGGAAATAGCAGTTTCATGCATACAACCACATTGTTTTGAAATACTCAAAATTTTGTATTATGGAATGGTAAAATAAATATTTAATTTTTGTTACATCTAAATCTATAGTATTCATAGATGAGATCTGTAATATAGTATTTGTTGTATTCAGGACTATATCTTAAATTCTTTTTAAGCAATGGGCTTAAAAAATATTTTTCCCTGTTGTTTATAACTATATATTTTCATGTTTTTACTCTAAAACTAAGTCAGAATGCCACAAGTAAATTTCCGTTGTTTTTTCAAAACTTGCTTTATGCCAGGCACAGTCACACAACCTGTGATCCCAGCTTCTCAGCAGTCTAAAAGACAAGGCTGGCAAGTTCGAGGCCAGGCTGAGCAAGTTAGCAAAACTGTCTCAAAATAAAAATTGAAAAAGGACTAGGAGTGTTGCTCAGTTGTAGAATGCTTGCCTAGCAAGTACAAAGCCATGAGTTCAATTTCCAATACCTGGGGGGAGGGGAGCAAAACTTTCTTTGCATGTGAAGAGAATATGTCATGCACTTTTCTTAACCTAAAGTGACTGTTTACTTCCTAATGCCCTTCTTTAGTTGATAGGAAATCAGGGCTTAAAAATCCTCTAAATATCTGATTAAAGACTTAAGTACCTTATTTCCTTTGTCCTGCTTCATCACAGATACCGTTGTGCAATGCTTGTTCATTGTATTTGGGAGTTAACTGATTTATGTATACTCAACATTCCACATTTGTCTATCCTGATTTCCCCCAGTTTGATGCTGACCGAGATGAGGATGAGGTGTTCTATGACATCAGTATGGCAGTTGACAGCAAATTATTTCCCAACAAAGAAACTGCAGCAGGTAAGTTGCTATGCCCTTTGGGCAACCATACACCGTGATCACCTGCCAGATGTCTTAATGGGTGAAGCCCAATAAATTGCTGTAAGATTAAAGGACAACCCTCGTTCTTTTTGATTGAAAGTCATAGTTCCTCCAAAACTCCCTAAGCTATAGAGATATCTCCTATGTTGCCTGAGTAAAGCTTCCCTTCCATCTGGTAGTCACCCCCATCCCAGCCTGCCCCTTCTAAAGAGAGCACTCCCACCTGGGACTGTGCCTGCCTTCAGCACACTACACAGGAATTGTGCACTCACAGCTCTGTCCTTAACCCTCCTGTCATTCTCTATTCTGACTCTGGTCCAACTCACCGCCCACTTGGCTTCACCTATCAGTTCTAAGTAGATTATTTTCTCTCTCTTTCTCTCTCTCTTTTTTTAATAACCTAGAACTTTGGGGATTTAACTTTTGAGGTCATAACTCAGAAGAAAGTTCAGGACTTAGAACAACATTGTTAAGTTTTATAATAAAGATTTTATTATGTACATACTGTATTCCAGTAAAACGCCCACTCTGCAAACAGCAGGTTCTGGCTTTTCTGTGAGCCCCCAGAAAAGTGTAAGTTGAGATTCTGAGAAACACTTTCTTCTCCAGGAAGGAGACTGCGTGAGTGTGAATGTGTGTGAGTGAGTGTGTGCGGAAAACCTTCCGATCCCATGGCATGTAGCCAAACAACCCTCCTTGCCTTCAACCCCGGCTCCAACCTACTGGCCCCAGAAAAGGGTTCAACCTGGGGCAGCTGTAAAGCAGCTACCAACTCTCCATCTTATTCTTCTGTGAAGGATCCATGAAAGCTTGCCACTGTGCTGGGTAAAAATATTTGGAGACGTTGATCTTCCCAATCTGTTTCAGAGCATCTTGATAGTAATTCCCAGCCATGGCCTCATAGTCCTCCATGGTTCTCCACCATGACTGGATGTCCTCGATGAGGTCCTGAAACAGGGCATTTTCTTTCTTCTCTGGACACTGGCTTTGCCTCCATGTTGTTTTGTACATGAATTTCTACACAAGCTCCTTAGGACTCTCCTCTATGCCCGATTCCACGGCCTTCATCATTCTCTTATGGAGAGTCACCACCTTCATAGGAATCATTGGCCAAAGCATCTTGGCCACATCAATTTGGTGTGGTCCCAAGCACAGCGGATATGGGGGATTCAGATCTGCGATGCTGCCTTCCATCTAGCATTTTGGTTCAGATATTTCTGCCCTGAGCCCTGCCCTGGGAAATCATGCTAATCAAAGCAGCAGCTGCATACACAGTGCCTACTCATCCTTCAAATCTTGGTCTCAGTCTTGACCTTTCTCCAGAGTTATGACCTCAAAAGGTAAAAAAGTTCTGGGTTATAAAGTACAAGGTAAAACACATAAAAATTTAAACCACCATTTGAAGCAAACTAAGAGTAGCTGCCAAGAATGGCAGAATTATGAGACGGTAGTCTTTCTGAGACCCATCAAGGCACAGATAACTGATGTAAACTCTCCTAATTTTCCAGTGATATTTACAAAAAGTCGGCCTATTGCAGGGAAGATGGAATATTGAGAACTGTGTAGCATCATGTAAACAAGACTACTACTACTCTAAAAAATGCTATGATTCCTGTGCCTTTTAAGTTAATATTTTATTTAGAACATAATTTTTAAAATAACAACAAATCTCTAGCTGCTAGATATCCTTGATTTGCTGATACAGTGGAGTGGAGGAGCTGAGTTATACTGCTCCCTCTTTTTTTTTTTTTTTTTTTTTGTGTGTGTGTGGTACTGGGGATCGAACTCAGGGCCTTGTGCTTGCAAGGCAAGCACTCTACTACCTGAGCTATCTCCCCAGCCCAACTGTTCCCTCTTTATGACCACCCCCCTGGCACCTTGTGGCTCACTAGTGGCATTTCTCCAAGGTAGCTTTGTCCTGCAGTCCTGCAACTATGCTGGCTTCTGAAAACAAGACAAAACAAACCCTTCAGTGACTTTCCTGCAGGCTAGGCACCCGTATTCCTCATGTAGCAGAAAACCCCAACTTCCTAGCTTTCCCACTGTGGAGGAGTATCGCCTCCACCCCTCAACCACACCAGCTTCATGTGGTTCCTTCAATGGCTCCAATACCTTCCTTCTGTAGCTATTTTGCACCTACTCTTCCAGTTGCACAGGAAACCTGTCCTCATTGCATCCCTCCACTCTCCCAACTCTATAGCCTCATCCTTCATCTGACCAGATCCTGGCCTCAGTACAAAGGTGATTTCTTCAAGGAGGCTTCTCAGACACCATCCCAGACTCCTTTAGGACCTTGCATAGTGCCCTGTGCTTTTCCTGCATGATTGTTAGGTACAGGATTTTTTTAACAGCAGTTTCCTTTATTAGAGAATAAGATTTCATGAGGACACAGAGATAGAAAAACAGAGGAGAAAGGTTTGATGCCCAGTGCGAACCTCACAGGAGATGGTACCTAAGGTCTTCCTTTCTAGTTGGCCACCTCAGCTGGGCCACTGTCTAAGCATGGGACTCACAAGCACAACAAGTCTTTGCTCCTGCGCTGAGTGCACCTTTTCCTGCCTCCTGCCTTTTCCCAAGGCTGCCATGAGCTCCATACCTTCAGTTCCATCTGCAGAGTCTGCTCTATGGAGTCCTCCATTAGGACTTCTGGCAGAGCCATCTGATCACATCAATCAACCCCTTATGCCCTACATATTCTTATCTATAAAGAGGAAATATTTGCATTTATTAAAAAAAAATAGCCAGAACTCATCTAGGTTAATTTCAATTCCTAGGTATAGTTCATATTTTATTCAGAGTTGATGGTTGAACTTGCAAGTGGTTGGCTTCAATAGCAACTTTTTATAAAAGGGACTGAGATTTATTTTTTTAAAAAAGGGAATAATAGCACCTACCTCATAGAATTGTTGTGAAGAGTGAATGACTTCTGTGTATCAAAAGCACGTAGCTGCCACACTGAGAAGGCTGTCTATGTGGAAGTATTTTTGCTAAGGACTTGAGGGCTCACAGGAGAGATAACATCTTACACAACTTTCTCTTGCTTTCCTGTATTTTCTCCCTCCCTCTTTTCCTCTCTCCCAACCCCTGTCCTAAAGTGATTGAAATAAGCTACCCCTGTCCCCTTCTCACCTAGAACAGTCTAGCAACACCCAGATCCCTCCAGGAGCTCACTTTCTAGTTCCAAATACTCAGGATATTTTTCCAAATATTATTTTTTCTTTTCCTCAAAGGAATTCTGTCACGAAAGTGTTGCTAACACTTGCCGTGACTGTTGAAATTAGAGTAGGATTCTCGGTGCCTGACGTAGTCAAGCACTTACAGGAGGTACTTAATGTTTGTAGAGCAAGTGAAAGACAGCAAGGTCTGCAAAGGTAAAATGTAAACATCCTTTTCTTCATTCTCATTCAGTGTGTATGCACAGAATGTTTTTAATTTCTAAGCTGTGTTTTTAGATTAAGGAATGAAACACAACCTCCCCATACAGGGCAGTGTACAGTTAATGGAAGTTGGAGTGAGGGAGAGCCTGCTTTCCCAGGAGGACCAGATGGAGTGTTAGAGGGGTTTTATTGACCTACACCTGTCACTGCTCGGAAGCCTGCATCACAGGAGTGCCTCTTTCCATGGCACTCAAACCGGAAGGAGAATTCCTAAAACTTTTGATTGAGAATCCACCAGGAGAAACAAAGTCCATAACATTGTCCCAGGAAGCAATAGTTTAGCCTCTAGTACCTCTAAAGCCAATCTGTCTCATCTTCCACTTAAATATTAAAAATAATATTTCCAAAGACCATACCACATCTAAAACTAGTGACGCTGTCTTCCCTGTGGGGTTCTATATTTCAGCTCAGACCTTTCTATGCTATCTATAGAACAGATATTTTTAAATCTGAAAAGAAATTGAGAAATTCAAAATTGGGAGAAGTGAAAGCCACACTATCACTTTTTCAAAATGTCCTGATTTTTGCTGTCTTTTTTGAGTAACAAGATCATTTGCAGTTGTTTTGTGTGTCAATTTGTCCATTGAAAAAAGGCAAAAATGTGTACATATGTCTGTATTTACCTCCCTGTTCCACTTGCCAAGTAGTGGACTATTATTAAAGGTCCCATTTTGAGCAAACCAAGCAACCGTACTAAAAGAAAAAGAAAGCTTTTCAATCATTATCTGAGTTCCTAATGATATCCTTTGTCTATTGCTTCCTGATATATTAATGCTGCGGTTGCCAGGAGCAACAATGTACCAAGAAATTTTATCCCTTAATGATACAATGAAATTTCTGCTAAAAGCACTTGATTAGGAAAGCCAATCTCTTCTTCCTTATAAGCATGAGTTTTTCTTAAACAAAACAAAAAGAAATCTTTTCATTCTGCTATTGTTGAAGATAATTTCCTAATGAACTTGCTTCAGTATCAAATATTCATATGTGGTATCTGTTAATTGGATTGTTGAAGAGTCCTTCAGGTTGTACTTTTTGAAAACAATTGAAGGAACTGTTTCCAGTTAAATAAAATAAGTAGGACACAGACGCTAAGAGAAGCTATATGTTTAATAAGATTCTGTGCTCAAATCATGTTTCTCATCCATGTGAATCCTTCTAAATAGAGCTGATTTGAAGGTAGTGTTTGAATACACCTACCTACCACCATGTCGCTACTCAGTGGTAGATAACAGCCACACTGTGGAAGGAATTCAGGTTAACTTTAATAATGCTATCAAATAGCAGCCATCCAGAATGGAGCACTGATTGTCATCAACTTGAACAACACTCCTTAATTCCCCTTGTGACCCTACCATTTCCACAGTCACCCCAAGATCCACCTCACTGAGGACTATTCACAGGTCCTCATTTTCTCAGAATGCAGAATAGACAGTATACCCTCCAGGACCTCTCCTGTAAGCACTTGAGTGAAAGGAAATATTTGTAAAGCTATTTGGAGGCAGTGGAGTATGTTAGATGAAATCGGAGCTAACGGCCCTCCCTGCCTTTGATCTCACACACTTTCCGTATTGACCTTTACCAAGTATTTAGCTTCTCTGCATCTCGTTTTCTTCTTTTCTAAAATGACAGAGTGGGATTCTGCGAAGTGTTGGTTCTAAAATATCTATGACATATAATGAAAAAAATATGCATTTTGCTTACAACATCTTTACCACTTTATAACACCTAAGTATAAGCTAACTTGCAGACTGGGCTTTGAGACAGTCTAGTATTTTGTCCCCAAGATATACTTACAAAATTCCTTGAAAAATACCAACACACAATGATAGAAAAATTATATATAATCCCACTAATTTTAACAAGGTATACATAAAAATGGAAGTTTCACACATCATGCTCTAATCTTACTTTGTTGGTACGAAGGGACAAAGTCTTCCCAATGCCAGTCTCGCAACTGCCTCATTAGCAACAGAATTGGCCAGGGCTGTTCTAATGTGACTGACGACTGGCATCAGGAAGAGTTGTTCTGAACACACCTGTGCAACTACACATTGTCAACTCTGCTTCCCATGACTTCTCCAGAATGGCTTGATGGTTCAAGCATCTCCATCTGAGAAAACTTACCTTGTTTTCTAAAAAAATTGAAGATGGAATCAGTGGTGTTGCTGCTTAGACCTTGGTCAGTGTAGTAGACAGTGAGGATAATGATAACAGAGCGAAGAGAAAAGCAGGGTGAGGACTCACCTTGGCTCTTGTTTTGGGAGAGTACCAAGGCAACATCTCTGGGACAGGTCCATGTCTGAGAGGTGTGTGAGGTGCTTGATGATTTGTGAAAAGGCATTTGCACTAAATATATCATACAATCGTCTAACCAGGAATTATTTAGCAAGGACGAATTTACAGTGAAACATGAGACTGATTGTTATTTCACAGGGTACATAATCTTTTAGAACAGCCCTGAATTCTGTCATCCTGGCTGGTAAGGTGAATATATTTTGAGATGATGTATATTTTGAGTTATTAAATGAAAACTATCGATCAGTTGTACTTTGGAAGCACCTTTGTGAAAATCAGTGGTTTAAGTTTGAACCTTGGGAAGAAATGATGTGATTTAATGTAACTTATAGTACCTGGGAGAGCAATCTATCTATTAAAAAATCAAGTTGACCTGTGGTTTTTCTCACCTTCAGGGACTGAGATTTCCCAAAGTCTGGAGGGAAAACATCTCAGGTTTTTCTGGAGTGGGCAAACTCAGCCCTTCTTATTTCTGGAAATCTCTTGCTCTTCTCCCACTCCGTACATGGTGTTCCTTCCACCTTGGTTACTCTTGCTCATCCTGAAGCTATTTCTTCTCCTGGACAAGCCATATTCACCCTGAGAGTTCATGTTCACAGATCAGCTCCTTGTGAAGAAACCCAGCTCCACCACTTCCTCCATTAGTCACACTTGGCTCACTCTTCTTGGTTTCTGAATCTTGCTGTTGACAAATTATTCTCCACAATACTGTCTTCTTCTTAGGGGTGGATGCAATGTCCTCGGTATCCACCTCTTCAATCTCCAGCCCAAACGTAGTGTCTGGCAGATGGGAAACAGCTAGAAATGTTTGTGAATTTAATATAACCCCAGAACAATATGGAAACTTAAAAGGGGATTTCTTGTTTTAGAAACAGACTGCCTCCATTCACTAATTTTTCCTTTCCTAAATTTAGGTTCAAGTGACTTTGATCCTTCAATGATGTTGGACACTGGAGAAATCATTGATACAGGGTCGGATTATGAAGATCAGGTAATATAAATCTAAAAATATTTTTCTATTCAAATGATTTTAGGGGCTGGGATTGTGGCTCAGTGGTAGAGTGCTTACCTAACATGTGTGAGGCACTGGGGTTGATCCTCAGCACCACAAAAAAGTAAATAAATCAAATAAAGGTATTGTTATAAAAATGTTTTTAATATTAACCTTTGTAAATTTTGGGGGGGAAATAGAATTATAAGTCTTCATTTTGTGAAATCCTTATGGGTAACTAATAACATATTTCATGATAAATCATAGTAGCCTACCGTTTTCTTTCACCATTTGGCTCTCTGACCCTCCCTTATCCACAGATCCAAAATTGCAGTTAACTAAGGAAAGGTTTGTGACCAAAAGTTATTTGGAGATAGAAGTAAGGTTCTCTTGCCCAAGAATTTGTCTGCTTCTATCCTTCCCACTAATAAACAGGTAATATGTATGAGAATCAACTATGGACTCAGGACTCTGCTAATGTATTTCTAACCTTTCAAATGGAATAGTGACTGAGGAAAACATGGCCAAAAAGTGAAATATGTGTTCTCTTTGAATAAAACTGAAGAAATTTATCTGGGTCATTTTCTTCTCAGCAGAAGAACTCTCTTTACTGATGTATTTTAATGATCCAAAATAGTTGGCAAATGATCCAACTTCCTAATTAGGCTATTTTTAAAATAGGATAATGTCTGAAACCCGCTCCCACATTAGTGCTCCTTACCAGTGACTGAAAACCAAGTGAATATGTTCTAATGGGGGTTTTTGTTCCCATTTTAAACTAATATGCGTCACAAATAGAGCAAAGAGGTCTGACCAGTGTCCATATATAATGATCAAATGTACATTTGGTATTTCCGGAAACTATTTTTATGAATGTTAAGTTTCTTCCTTATATCACAAAACAAGGATAAAATATTGCTAAGTGCTGTAATATCTACCAAATATTTACAGTAGTTTTTTATATTTATTAAGTATTCACTACATGCACAACATTATGCTGAGTTCCTTATATTATTTCATTAATTCTTCACAGTATTTCTAAAGAGTAGGAATTATTTCTACTTCACAGAAAACTAAAATGAGAAGATTAATTTTGTCGAGGCTACACAAGTAGTTTCACAGTGGGGATATGAACTTTGGGCATATTCCCCAATGCCCATACTCTATTGCCTCCCATCCCAGCCTCCAAAGAGGCTGTTCAGTGATACATTTTTGGAGCCTTTTCAGTTGCTGACTCTTAAAGCCTCAGGAGAAGCAAATGCCAAACAACCACTCACCATTTGCACCTAAAATTATAGACTGCACAAAGAACTGACATATAACAAGATAGGCAGCAACAAATGGGAAGTTTCACACCCCCAGAAGCTAGAAATAACAGAAAAGTCTGAAAGTAATCTTAATATAGGAATATTCAGAATATTCAAAGAAATAAAGGGAAAGTTCAAAACCATGAAACAAGCACACAAAATAGAAAGGAACAGAAAGGAAAAAGGGAAGAAATAGACTACACAACTAGCAAGTTACAGAGTCAGAAATCAAAGTAGGATCTGCCTGCCAACAAAAATCTATTTTCTTTTACCACTCCAGAAGAGCCTTTATCACTGATAATCTATTGCTAATTCTGGTTAACACTTTTTAGTTATCTTTCTTTACATTTACTGCATTTGACCATGTAATCCAGGAGTCACCAAAATTTTTCTTTAAAGAACCAGGTATTAAAATTTTCAGACTTTGCTCACCATTTAGTCTCTATTGTACTTACTCAAACCCTGTCGTTCTTGTGCAAAGCAACCATAAAAATATGCAAACTAACCAGCATGGCTATGTCCCAACAAAAAATTTATGGGTAATGAAACCTGAACTCCACATAATTTTCACATGATTTATTTCAACCTTTAAAATGTAACATTTTCAGCTAAGAGGCTGTACAGAAGTAGGCAGCAGGATGGATTTGACCTGCAGGCTATTAATTCGCTGACCTCTGCCATAAGACATTCCCCGGTTCTTGACATTCTCCTCTCCTTTAGTTTCTAACATTTCTGGAGTCTTTAATACTCTTCTTAGTGCTTCACATTAATTACCTAATTTCCTCAGATAACTCTATAAGTATTTCTGTTGTTATTCCAGTTTTAAATGAGGAAACTGAGGTGCAGAGAAATTAAGCAGCTAATTCAAAGCCATCCAGCTGGCAAGAGGTTCAAACCCAGAGATCTGACTCCAGAGCCAGGATCAGGAAAGACAGACTCAGTTGTGCTGGGGTAGAAAATACAACTCGAAATCTGAGTGCTTTCCTTCAGAGGTCCTTGTACAGATGAGGCCAAAGGGATCACGGATAGGGAAAGGAGCTTGAGGAAGATGCACCTACTCTTAACTGCACATGAGCTCACCTCAGTCAGAGGCACCATCCCTAGTCACTGGCTCTTCCACCATGTGAGGAGCCTGGAAAATGGAGCTTCCTAATTGCCCATTGAGACAGATGGATTTAGTGAACACCAAGTCAGCCTCCACTACAAAGCTCTGCTCTTAACCACAGGCTGCAGCACCTCCTCTCTCCCTCTCTCCACTTTTTTGTTCATTCATTCTTGGCTTCCTTTCTGAACTCTCCATTGGTCCATTATTCAAATGTGGGTGTTCCCCAGCATCCTGGTAGTGGCCCCTTCCTTCCTCACTGCACACATTCTCCTTAGAGAAGCTCAGTCACAGCCATGGTTCCAGCTTCACGTGGAGCTCCTTGGTGAGTTCCTGTCACATCTACCTACTACATAGCACCACTTAGATTTCCCATGTGCATTTCAAACTTAACACGTCCAAAACCGAGCTCACCATCTTCCCCCACAAAATCTGTTCTTCCTTCTGTTTTCTCTATTTCAGTAAATGATACCACCATCCCCCCAGCTGCCCAAGCCAGAAACAAGGGTGTCTTCCTAGCCTCTCTCCCTTCACTCCCTCCATGTGTCAGTTTGGTCAGTTCTGTGCAGGAATTGCTCCAACCCTCTCCAGTTCCAATACCCCTTCCTTGGTTCACACTCTCAGCCTTCCTCCCTAGGACCACAGGGACAACCTTCTAACCAGTCTCCCTGCCCCGGCCTTCTCATCCCTAAGTGATCTTGTGAAAGCAGATTCAGTCATGGCATTCCACTACTTAAAACCCTTCTTGGCTCCTTATTGATTTCAGAATTAAATTAGAATCTCTTAGCATAAATACATGAAAATGTGCAAAGCAGTACCTGACCCCTACATTCCTCTCCAACAGCATCCTTTGCCACACCATCTACAGTTCCTTGAAGCAGGGTATACTTTGCAGTCCCTTCCCTTTCTAGGGAAGCTTCCTCAGCCCCATCACCTGTATCTCAGATAATCCCTACTTGTGCACCATCAGGACCAAGTTTCCCTTGAGGAACCCCTTCTCTTTCTACATGCTTGGTTCCCCTTCTTCAGGGGCCGGGGCATCCTATGTTGTGATATTCTTTTGCAGAACATTGACTGGGCTCTGCTCTGCGCATCATCGGTGCCCGACACACAGCTTGGCATATGGCATAAGCTAATAAATGTCCACTTTTTTGAAAGCTAAGGAAATGAATTCTAGTCCCTTTACTTTACTTGTGACTTGGGGAGGTAACTTACTGAGTCTCTTTTGTACCTCAGTTTCCTCTCCTCGAGAGTGATGACAGTAACCCCACTTAGAAGAACTTCTAGGCAAGGAAGGGATCAGAGTCCTTAGGTAGAACAACTGTTCAGAAACGTAACTCCCTCTCTGCCTTCCTCCAGAACTGACTCAAACTGAACTTTTTAGGCCTCAGTGCTCTTGTGGAGATGACAAAGGCCACCACTTTTTCAGCTAAGTGGATGCTAATTGTCTGAGCACTTCCACTTTCTGGACCCAGATGCAAGGATCTTAGAAGTTGCCACTCTGTCCTAAGAACAAGTAAAAAGCTGAACATGCTGAAAAATCAGCCCTACTTATATCCTTCAGAGAAATAAGGATGTAGGACAGACCTACTACACTAAAACTGAAGAGACAGAGAAGAACATCACAACTTACCTGGACAGAAAGAAACACACAAGCAGAAACTTCATGAGAACCAGTGCCAGGTAGGAAGAAATGAGTAATTATAATTGCTAGAGACTCAGTGTGGATGAGTCTGAGAGCTAAAATCTCCACAGGGACCCAATCTAAGGAAGGCACTCACACCTTTGTGGGAGTCACCTCCAGGAGCTCCATCAGGTGCTCACAGTAAATATCAGAAAAAAATTCCTGTCAATCTTCTGGCAGGGAAAGGAGAAGAAAAGCATGCAGAAATATGCCCAAGCATTCTATTTTTCTTAACAAGACCTGCCTCAAAAGAAACTATTTTACCAGAGCCTAACCTACCTGGAGGAACAGAAATGCCCATCTCCATATCCCGCTAGCCATCCTCTATCACCCAAAAGGATTTTAAAAATGAGAATCACTGGTGAAGTTCACAGTCCAGGTGCACAGGCTGACCAAAAGACTAAGACCAAATGATAGGCCTATAGATTGTCCCTCCCCTCCCCCACTTTACCAGACCATTACAAAATGCTATTTGCTGCAGTTCCTTTTACCCAGTACATCATGTCCATCTATCAATTAAAAATTATAAGGCATACCAAAATGCAACAGAGTTTGAATAGACTGATCAAATATCAGAACCAGAGTCATATATGGCTGGAGTATTGATATTCTCAACCCAGGAATTTCTTTAACTTATAATTAATATGCTACAGGCTTTAATGAAAAAGAAAGTAGACAACATGCAAGGACAGATGGATAATGTAATCAGAGAGATGGAAATTGTAAGAAAGAATCAGAAAGACATACTAGAGATTAAAAAAAAACCCACTGAAATATAAATGAACAATGTCTCTGTTGGGTTATTTAGTCAACTGGATACAGCCAAATAAAGAATCTCTGAACTTGAGGATTTGACAATAGAAACTTCCAAAATTAAAATACAGAGAAAAAAATGAAGAATGGAATATCCAATAATAGTGGAACAATTACAAAAGGTATAATATATGCACAATGGAAATACTGGAAGGAAAAGAAAGAGAAAGGAACAGAAGCAATTTTCAAAACCACAATGCCTGTGAACTTCCACCAAATTAACGACAGACACTAAACTGCAGATCCAGAAAACTTGGAGAATGCCAAGTCAAGGATAAATGCCAAAAACAAAACAAAACTACATCTAGGCATCTCATATTCCAACTGCAGAGTACCAAAGAAAAACATCTTGAAAGAAACTATAGGGGAAAAACACCTTACCTATACAGGAGTGAAAAATGAGTATTACACCTGGCTCCTTCTCAGAAGCCATGCAAACAAAAAGAGAATGGAGTGGAATCTTTAAAGTACTGGGGAGTGGGAACCAACCTAGAATTCTGTACTTCATAACATTGCCCTTGAAAAATAAAGGGAAAGAGAAACTTTCTCAGAGAGACAAGAATTGAGGAATGTATGGCCAGTAGACCTGTCTTAGAAGCAATGTTAAAAGAAACTCTTTAGAGAAAAGGAAAATGACAGTTCAGAAACTGAGATCCTCATGAAGGAAGGAAAACATCTGTTATATTTTGATCTTTAGTAATCCCAAAATCTCATGTGCTAAACAATGCAGAAATGTTCAGAGGTGGTATAATTAGATTATAAGAGCTGTGACCTCACCAGTGGATCAATCCATTTGATGGTTTAATAATTTTAATGGACTACTGGCTGGTAATTGAAAGAAGTAGGTGTGGGCAAGGCTGGAAGGTTAGGCATGGCTGGAAGAAGTAGGTCACTGGGGCACACCCTTGAGGAATTATACCTTGTCCCTGGCTCTCTGTAGACTCTCTTGCTCGCTCTCTCGCTCTCTCACTCTCTCGCCCTCTCTCTCTCTCTCTCTCTCCCTCTCTCTCCCTGCTTCCTAGCTTCCACGAGCTGAGCAGGTTTCCTCCACCATGCCCTTCTGCCATGGTGTTCTGCCTCATCTGGGGCCCAGAGCAATGAAGTTTACCAGATCCCAGACTGAACTTCTGAAACAGTGAACACAAAATAAAGTTTTCTTCCTCTGAGTATTCTTGTCAGGTATTTTGATCACAGTAGCAAGAAGTTAACTAACAACATCAGAGAATGAATAAGTGAAGATAAAATAAAAACTTTCTTTTATTCTTAATGGATCTAACAGCATTTTGTTCAAAATACTAACAAACTATTTAACTATTTATGCTTATATGTATGTAATTCCCTCCCCTGTGTCTTCTTCAGAACCCCACTCCATAAATAGGTATTGCTTTTCCTTTCCCAAGGCTGTCATCCTAAAAGTATCTTTCTCTATTTGCAAATTCTCCACTTTTACTTTGAAGAAAGAAAGAGCTGTCAACAGTGCCAAGTGTCAGAAAGGTCAAGTGTCTTTCTCATCCCTTTCCTTAAACACCAAATTGCATGATAGGTCAACTGCCCTGATCCTAAGTTTCTCACCTCCCATTTTGCCCTATGAGCCAGTTTCATCTCCCAGTTCTTCCAATGTCTGGGGTTGAAGACACGAAGACATTTCTGCTTTCTTAAAACTCTAGATTCCCTTGGCTTATGCCACTTATATGGTCGTTATTTCTTTATTTCTTCCCACCAACATGATTTTCTTCCTCTGTCCTTCCCTATAATGTCATGTTCACCAAGCTCCATCCTAGGTTCTTTTCTTTCACTTTACAACCCTGCATCCATGCCCAGGCTTTCAACTTTATTAATTTACTTATTCATGCCACTAATATGGAGAAATTTTAATGTGCCAGACTCTATATGAAGTGCTGGGACACAATGGTCAGCAAAAGAAAGCACAGTTCCTGCGATCATTCATATCCATAGATACAAATGATAATGGAATAATTGATGAATGTAGTTAAAACCATGGCAGGGTCTTAGAAGAAGAAGTGAATGCTGCGGGGGGTAGGTGTGCCCAGGGAGGTGAGAAGAGGCTTCTCTAAGGCAAGAGATGCTTGAGTTGAGATATGAAAATGTTAGAAGGAGAGGGGACGGGAAGAATGGAGGGAGGAGCTTGGGGTGTTCAAAAGAGGAAATAGCAGTGCGGAAGCGGGAAGAAGCATAGCATCTGACAGAAGGCCAGGGTAGCGGCAGTGCAGGGGGAAGGAGGTGTGAGATGAGCCTGGGCAGGAGGGCTTTGCAGAACTGCAGAGCAGCTTGGGTGTTTTGGCATCTACGAGCAGTGTGTGGGGCTTTACCAGGGGAAAGGCTGGTTTTTTGATTGGAGAAAACAGGACAGTGTGCTGACATAAGAATATTTGCTTTTTAAAAAAGATTGTTCTGAACCAGGTGTGAGCCCAGATACTATTATACTATTTAGGTCACTGAGGCAGGAGGATTACTTGAGCCCAAATTTCAAGGTCAGCAGGGGCAACATAGGAGACCTTGTCTCAAAAAAAAAAAAAAAAAAAAAAGATTGCTCTGCTGCAGTGTTGAGAACATGTTGGAGGAAGGCAAGAATGGATCTAGGAAGTCCATTAGTCCGTAGAAGAGATGACAGATGGTACTTTGCCCTGGAGTGTGGAGGAATGGAGAGAAAGTTCTTGAGAGGCAAAATCCACAGGACTTCATGTTAGAATAGATACAGGAGCTGAGAGGAGTGAACAGTTGAAGATGACTCCTGGCCTTTTAACTTGTACAACTGGGTGGACGATGGTGGCATTCACTGAGGAAGAACACCATGAGAAGGCCAGTTCTGCAAGGAAAGAGCTTGAGTGTAGTTCAGACATGCTGAGTTCAAAGTGCCTTAACACATCCAAGTGGAGAATTCATGTGAGCAATTAAAAACACAGATCTGGCATTCAAAGGAACGATCCAGGCTAGAAATATAGATTTATGAGCCTTTTGAATACATATAAGACTTGAAGCTATAAGTGGAGATGAGAAGGAAAAAGAGCAGAATTGAGAAGAGAACTGGTTCTGTAACTGAGCACTAAGGAAATTCAAAGTCTTGTTAGAGAGGGAAGGCCTCAGGCAGCAAAAAATGCAGAAGAAACCATTAGACAGATGGAGGAAAGTCCGTGGAATGTGGTGTTCCAAAAGATGGTTCTTCACAAAACAGGGAGCATCACTATGAGGAAGAAGGAGACTCAAAAATAGCCATTGTGCATAGAAACGTGGAGGAAATTGTTGACCTTACAAAGAGGTACTGGAGGAGATTTGTTTGTAATGAAGACAAGCAAGTTTAAAACTTATAGGAAGGATTTCCTCATTAGGGAGAAGGAGAATACCAAAGAGAGAGAAACCTCTTCTGAAGGCCATGAGTCCGGGGTCTAAAGCACAGGAAGAGAGGTTGCTAGAGACCAGAAGATGGACCCATGTGGATTCAACAGGAGAGAGGACAGGGTGAGAGCGTGGGTTTGTTTTGTCTGGTGGCAGGAAGCTGAAGGGTCCTTCCAGAGGCAAAGCCATCTGCTGAGGATCTGAGGTGTGAAGACAGAGAAGGACTGATTTGTTGTGGAATGCAGCAGACAGTGAGCTGAGGGAACAGCAGGATTGCCAGGCAGCCAAGAGCGTATTTGACCTCAGTGAGTAGAAGTAGGTTTTGATCAGTAAGTCCTTTTCATTTTTTCTCATCATTTAGCAAAGGTTTACTGGGTGTCCTATAGGTGCCAGACGCACTTGTAGGTTTTAAAGATACTGAATGTGGTGGAACTCCTAATAGGGCACAGAGAAGGGTGGCACAATAACGGAGTTTTACCAATGTGTGCTATAGAGAGGCTGAGCAGAGTGTAAGTAGTGATGGAACAAAGATCCTCAGTAAGAGAGGAAGGGAAGCAGGCAGAAGACAGTTAGGCACAGTGCCCAAAGCAGCAGAACACTGGACTTCTTTAAAAATCTAGCTCTGTGTCACAAATGTGTGCTGCCTCTTTATTAAAAAGAATATTTGATCTTAGAAATCCTGCCAGGATCACTTTAAATCCTGTTGCTTCTTCCTTAAGATCCTCTCTGATAAGTAGAGTAAACATTAATTTCTTGCCACTGAACACCTAAAACTCTTGAGGTTATACCTTAGTAGTTGATTATATTTAATTTTGTACTTCATTATATACTGACTCATATAATTCCCTGTTGTCTCCTACATGCATCTATTATGGGAAAGATGATGGCTATGGAGCCAGATAGGCCTGGTTCAAATTGTAGGCTGTAAGTTTCCTGACCCTTTCAAGTCTGAGTTTCTTCATCTGATAAATGGATGCATCTTGCAGACTATTTGGATCAAAATAGATGATCTGTGTAAAAGCACCTAACATAGTAGAACATCCAGTAAATACTACTTCTTCTTTCGTTTTTTCTCAGGAGGGAGCACGCTATCATGGACTTCCTTTGTGTCCACTGTACTGTGGAGGGACACAGTAGGAATCCAAATAGACTTAGTGAATAAAATCAAAAAGCCACATTCCCCAGCCATAACAGATGATAGTGTTTATTGTGTGGAGTGTGTGAGTGTGTGTGTGTGTGTGTGTGTGTGTGTGTGTTTAACTGAATTTCCATAGTGACATTCAACTTCTAAATCCAGAAATACTACATTTAGGGACTGAGGGTGTAGCCCATTAGTAGAGTGCTTGCCTAGCACGTGCAAAGCACTGTGGGTTTGATTCTCAGCACCACATATAAATAAATAAAACAAAGGTCCATTGACAATTTTAAAAATATTTTTTAAAAAGAAATATTACATTTACCTAAAGCATGTGGTAAGTTGTATTTGTAAGACTGATTTAAAATGATACCATTCCTTCATGGTCCATGCGTGTTTTCCTAGTGACACAGGGGCCTAACGCAGAAGGATTGCAAGTTCGAGCTCAGTCTCAGCAACTTAGTGAGACCCTGTCTCAAAACAAAAATAAGGACTGGGAAGGTAGATCAGTGGTAAAGCGCCCTTGGGTTCAATCCCCAGTAACAAATAAAATAGTACCATTTCCAAAGCAGTATGTTTCAGTGATACAGTACTGATAATAATTTAGGGACTTAGTGAATTGTAGCCAACACACCAAGTCCTGTTCTAAGCGATAAGTCAGGTTTTTGTGGCATGTCCTACAAGGATCAGCTGAAGTTGGGAAGCCAGGTTGACTTTGAGCTCTGCAGGAAGCACTTGTACTTGGTGGAGAAAGCTGCTGATGGCATGTTGAAATGATGAGAGCTGGGACGTTAGAGAGAAACGGAGGTCAGAGGGACGCAAGTCTAGTTTTCCCCAAACACTAAAACAGTAACACCTGCTGCAGATTCAGGCAGTCAGTACTTCCTGACTGTCTTCACTGGCCATGGGGAGTTAGAACTAATTGATTCTGCAAAAAGAAAGACAAATTCCATTTTTAAACCTCATAAAGTAATAAGGATATATTTTCACCATTCTTGACTGCTAAGTCGGGAATGTACTTCATATTTTCAGAGTAAATATTAAACAGTGACATAATATCACTTAGATTGCCAGTTTTGAGCCAGAGATTTAATATATTTCCACACTCTGAAGACATCAAGTAAATACCTTATCACTATGCATGTCAGGCATGCCCCATCACAGAAATATAGGAAAAATCTTTGCAGAAGGAAATGAGAACTGATAGAATTTTTTATTTCAAAGCAGTAGGGTATACTTCACTGGTAAAAATACATGAAGAACTGATCAGAAGAAACTGTTTGCTTTTCTCCTTTCAAAAACCTTATTATTCCTGTCAGACAATTTTATAATTAATTTTATGGGCTCCTGTAACATCTTATTAACCAGAATAACCTTGAATGCCATGTCATTCTGAAAGTAAAATGAAAGTATTTGTGATAACACAATAGTACCACAGCCTAATAAGAAAAGAAAATAGAACTCATGTATGACCCATCATCTTCTGTGTCTCGGAGCCTCAAAAGGCAGGAAACTATTGCTAATGGGAAACCAAATAACCTGGGATTATTATGTGTTTACAGAGGGTGAAAGCTGTGCAAAACCCGAAAACCCAGTCTAATAGCAAACAAGGACTTGCACAGACTTAAATATGGTGGAAAGAGAGGGATGTAATGAAGTCACTCTCTGCTCCTTGGAGGCAGTTACCAAGGAGCAGTTACCACTGTCCACCTGTGACAAATCCCTCTTGTATCTTGTTGGGTTTTGGTCCCACAGTGTGTCCTAATTTTAAAATTTTCTGCAGATCCACATTTTTTATAGGGATTGTGGTTGTGGTTAGATCAAGTGAGACTCCCAAGACTGGGCTCCTGCATAGGTTTGAGTTCCAGTCTCCCAGTTAGTGGCTTTGTGCTATTGATACAATTGCTTCTCTGGCCTCAGTTTCCAGATTTATAAAATGAAGACAATAGTGTGAAGATCAAAGAATTAATTACTATCGAGGCACTCTTTCAAATACAGAGCAGTATACATGTAGTTATACAAACACATAAAGTCTTAATATGATGATTACTGTAAATTCATGATATGCTCATTTGAATTTAGACAGAACATATACTATAGAACAGCTTGATCACTTACAACTTTAAAAGGAATCCCTTAGAAATACATTAAGTAACAACACAAAGATGACAAAAATAATAAAATAGTGCAAGTGAAGAATTTATGAGGGATTCTAGTGTCATCCTGAAAACTGACTCTTCCAGCACTTGTTCCTATTCCTGTGGTAGACATATCACAGGGACTATGACTATTTGTGTGTCTTTCTCCCCCAGTAGATTATACCTATGGACCTGGACAATGTATACTCCATGATAAGTCCTCAACTTCTTGAATAATGACTGACAAATTATAGGAGGGCAATTCAGAAATACTTGCCCCATTAAACAGAATGAAGTCTGATGTTCTATAAACTGTAAACAAAGAACAGGAGGTAAAACAGATTAAGTGGCAAGGATGGTTCTTTTTATATTTACTTGTTTTCAAAGGAGAGTACCTAGGACATTGAAGGACTGAAAAGCAAAAAGTGGTTGAAGGATCTGTAGAAAGGGATAAGAGGTGTATGTGTGTGTGTAACCACCACCATCCAGAAAGATCTAAATACAACCTCCATTTGGCTGCATCAATACCTGAAATCCCACCCCTGGGGAATCTAATGGAGGTTGATATTGTCACTAGACGTTCTTTCCCCATTTTTCAACATTAATTTAACATCGTTTTATCAAATGTAACTCAACTGAACAAAATTTCTATCATCTTAGAACATCATTACTTATATGATCCTTTTTAGCTTTAGATTCACACCAGTAAAAAGCATTGTATTATCAAATATCAAAAATTCATAGGAGTTTCTTTTAAGAGACAACCCTGTTATGGGGTAGAAGCATTTTAGTTATTGTTGGCTGTTGGCCCTGCAGTATGGATACATTCCTTATCATTAAGCAGAGGTGGTAGTTTACAGTGGTTGAGACGGTGGGTTCAGGGGGTCTGACTCCCTGTGTTTGAGTTCTGGTTCTGCCCATTACTAATTATATGACCATGAACTTGCCTGTGTCAAAGTTTTCCTCACCTGCAAACTGAGGATTTTATAAGGATTGAATTAGATAATACAGAACAATAATTAGAACATATTGAGTACCTACTCCAAGTCAGCACACTGCTAAGCACCATACAATTAACAACCCTAACCCTAGCTCCAAGTTGCAGTTCACACTTAGAGATATTAAGCAACTTGTCCCAGGTCACATATCTAGAAGAGTGGCAAAGCTGAGATACAACTCAACTGTATTCCGTACAAATCCTATGCTCCTAACCACCACAATATGTGACCTCCTAATTTAGAAGGTAACTTTCTGACCCTGCATTTGTGAAGAATTTTTAGATCAAGAATCTGGAAGAATAGTAACAATAATAATTGTAATTTCTCCAGTGATTACTATGTTTCAGGCACTATTGTAAGCACTTTATGTGCATTAAACCTTGCAAACAACTTTACGAGGTTTTATCATTATTCCCATTTTATAGATGGAGAAATGAGACCCAGATATGTTCTGTAAGAATTCAAGGTTTCAAACCCAGACAGTCTTACCTCACTGAAACTTTTTCACCCACGACACTATGGTTCTACTTTAGGATACCCTGCGTGGAAGAGTAGACTTTGGAAAACCTGGGAACCAAATTCAGCTCAGGACTCAAAGGAATCCTCGGCTGAGAAGAAATGAGTCAGAGCCCATTAACCTCTTTGATGATTTTTCTAGAACTTCTGGCAAGGTCGGGAATGGGAATGGACCCAGAAGGGAACATATGGGACAGACTTTTGATGTGCACCATGTGATACTGGGTCTGGATTTTTTGTTTGCTTATCTTCTTTAATTTAGAACGTTGATGACTCAGGAGGAATACACGTGGTTCAACAATCGCTCTTTAAAACCACTTTGCTTTTTAATTAATCTTGTCTTGGGGAAACCAACAGGGAATACAACCTAAAACTTGTAGTGTTTTACTCTATGTTCATAATCTTGAAGAAGTAGAAATCAACAGCTTTTATTAAGTGCCCATCCTGTGCCAAGAGGGCTCATGATCTTGTTTAAACTTTACCATGATTCTAGGAGGAAAAACATTATACCCAAGGTCACAGCTAATAATGTCTTTACTCCAAGTTCATCACTTCACAGTAAGCCACATTGCTACTCCAACATTTCTAACAACTACCTTCCCACCAAAGGGGAAAAAAAAAACAATTATAAAAAACTAGATTGTATTTTACTCTAGTGTTGTATTTTACTCTAGATGAATCAAAGGAATTCATCTCTTTGCAGGTTTATAAAATGAGCAAGCCATATACGAATGTCTTAAGATTGTAAGAGATGTCAAGTCTGGGATTGCTTGTCTTTATATAATACACCTCCATTTCCTTGCTATTTTCTTAAATTTAATAACTTTTTCTTATTTATAAAATCAAAACTACATGCTTTGGATAATTTGGAAAATGACAAAAAGTGTAAAGAGGAAAATTAACATTAAATTATGGAGTATTTTCTTGATTGATAGATATTTAATAAAGTTATAATCAGACAGGTAAAGGGAAAAGGTTGCTCAAAGGGTACAAACTTTCAGCTCGAAGAAGTTTTAGTGATCTATTGCACAGAATTGGGACTTCCATAAATAATAATGCACTGTATTTCAAATTTGCTTAAATAGATTTTAATAAATGGTAGGTATGTGAGAAGATGGATTTGTTAATTAGCCTGATTTAATCATTCTACTTCATGAACTTATGTAAAACCATCACCATTGAATATTTACAATTCTTATTTATCAATTTAAAATAAAGTTTTTATGAGTTATAGTCAGATTTTCACTTAACAAAATAGACTTTCCCATGTCAGAGAATAAGTCATTTAATAGCACATTTTGACAGCAGCATAAAATATAATTCTATAGGAATACTATATTTATTTTCATCATTCACCTACTACAATGACCTATTTTTCTTTTCATCCACTCACTGTTTGTCAGTGATCCTACCCTGACATATCATTGCACATAAACTTTTCCTAAATTTTTGATTGTTATTATAGGATTAATAAGGGCAAAGGGTTTAAAGAATAATATTGCAACATTTTTTGCTTCTTTCTAATCAGAAATACCTCAGAAATAAAGCAAGGGGTTTGTTTTTGGTTTTGTTTTTATAGGCTGAAATATTCTAAAGAGAAGATTTTCAGATAAAGCTGCTTGTTTAAATGGTCTGAAATAAGACCTGTCAAGCTAGGTCCAGTTTAGTCCCACATGGTCCAGGAGGCGGTACGTTAAATGCTAGCCTATCTGCAGTCCTCTGATCAGTAAGCTAATCCTCCAACACAGCAGCCACTATGTGACAGGCTAGGTGAGAAGATGCCTCTAGGAGAGCAGCAGTACCTCCCTGCTTTTCCCAGAAAATGAGTTAGCCCCACACTCAGTCCTCCATTCAGAATGTCACTGGGCCCTGCCATGTGCTGGGGCTTCCACTTCCTTCTGGAGACAGTATCATCTAAAATATCCAAGACAACCTGTCATTTCCAAGCACACAGGCTTTCTTAAATACTTTGAGCTTGCTACCAAAACATCACCATTAATCTTCTGGTCTGTTACCTGTATGAGGAAACATGTTTTTACAAGAACAAAAGAAATTTGTAGAAGCAAAACTAGAAAACAGAAGCAAATCAGTTTTCATAAGGTAATTCAGAAGGACTAAAAGCTGTAGAGAATGCTTTACCCACTTCCCAGGTTAAGAAATAAAACATTTCAAATAATCAGAGCTTCCACTTTGCAAATTATTGCATCCACTTTCTAGTCACATTCCTCTGCACCTCCCCAGAGGTTTTCAGTGTTCTGAATCCAGTGTTCACTGATCCCACATCTATTTCTACTGTGTGTATAGGTATGTTTCTAGAAGACAGTTTCCAGGAAAGCAGGCACTTGGTTCACTACTGTGTCACCGACACCTAAAACAATATCCGACTCATGGCAGGTATTCAAGAAATATTTATTGACTGTTAAATAAACAATATATTCATAAGTAACATAAGGGTTTTTCCAGTTTGGGGTCCTTTATAAATTGCCCATGTTGTCCATATTCCTCCTCTGCAACTTGATTTTCTTGTTCAGTCCTTGCTGATCATGTATTTTCACTGCCATGCAGCATTCCAGTGTAAGACTGAACCACTCTGTAGTTATCAGTCCTTCTCACGGTGGTGTTTAGTTGTCTCCGATTTTCTTTTTTTTTTTAAACCAGGGATTGAACCCAGCAGTGCTTAACCATGAAGCCACATCTCCAGCCCTTTTTTATATTTTATCAGAGACAGTCTTGCTGAGTTCCTCAGGGCCTTGCTAAGTTGCTGAGGCTGTCCTTGAACTCATGAACCTCCTGCCTCAGCCTCCTAACCCCCTGGGATTACAGTCATGTGTCACCACACCTAGCCTAGTAGTCTCCAATTTTTAATGCCTTTAGGCATTAAAATGTATGTTCTGATAGTGTCTTCTTGTTAAATTGAGTAAAGAGTTTCTCTACACCACCAGGGGAGAAAGTAGAAGGGGTCTGTGACTCCTGCCTCTGCTACATCTCTGCTGGGTGAATGGGGACTTAAGTAGTGTTCATTCCTCTGGACGTCACCTTACTCACAAGTGAAATGAGGCTCATTGACTAGCTGGTCTTTTCAATGGGTTGGTGCATCTTCAACTTTCCCCAACTCTGCTCACTGAATTGATCCTTTTAAAATATTTACCTGTAATAATTGTATACTGAAGTGCCGGGGTCCTGCCCTAGCAGGGGTCATAGTGGTCACAGGTGATGGAGTAGGCATCGGCGAGGTGGAGAACAAAGCAACACAAACTCAAGGAATGGATGCTAAGTTCTAAATTTTATTTTTCCCAGCCAGCTTTTTATACATTAAAAGTTGACAGTTACACATGTTTTTCCAGAACAGAAAAAGATCACAAGGAAAAATAACAAAAATATCTTGTATAATCATTACTAGACCAGGCAATGAAGTATTCTAATTATTTTTAGTAATTGCTTACTCGTGATAACCTATAACTAAATAATAAGACATATTAATATTGCTTAACTAATCATAAAGGTTAAAGCAAGTTCAGCAGGGTTGAGTAAATGTCAGTTGTGTGGCTACTGCTGTGGTTAATAAGTGCTAGACAGTTTAAGCTAACAATAATATGACATCATCTTCTACTGTGTGAACTTAACATTGAGGAACTTTTTCTCCGGGGGATAGGTGACCTATAATATTTACAGCATTTAGTAAATCCTAATCTTTAAGAAATGGAATATCTTGCACTCTTGTATGTATACTTTCAAACCAGATTATAAGATGTCCTGATCTTACATCTAAATATCTGTGGGAGATAAAGGAGGGTCTAAATTCAGGGGCTTAAGAGGCTCTAAGGATGTCATGGCTTTCCATTAATTAAATAAGCATTGTCATAAGGTGTTTTAACTGTAGAAACTCTATTTTCTTTATTTCTTCTGTTCCTGTTAATCATTCCTGATGGGGTTGGAGTTATTTGCCTACAAACTTCAGGTCATCTGAGAGTAGTCAACAGGGGATCGGCAGCTAGAATCTATTTTTGTATTTTCTCATAACATTCTTGGTTATTCAAAGTTTCATAACAAATGACTAAATCTGAAATCACTGTTCCATTAGAAGTCTGGTTTTTATGTTTTAATCTTGGTTCTGTTAAGACCCCTGTTTTCAGGGAAAACACATAAAATATTAATAGTAAACCTACACATATTAAGCAAGCAAGGAAGGAAAGTCCGCAACCGAATTCCCAATACAATGAGACTTTGCAAACACCTTTATTACTCAGCGGAATCTTTGTCAAACACTGAGGGGAATTGCAGGTGGCGTAACACTGAAGATAATTGGATTTATGAAATTCTGACTTTGAACAGTTATACTACACTTGGTGCATATGCATCAACTCTAAGAAGCAACTTTAGCAAGACTGATGTAGTAGTTAGGAAAGAGCTATAGATGTGTTCTATGTAATCTTTCTGTATTTTTCTAAAGCAGTTTGGTTCCATGGCCCTTTCCTTATAAGTAATGGAAGTTCTTTTCAAACATGGTATGGGAAGGCCCATCTCCCTGACTTCTGGGGTCTCAGTAGAGTCTGTGAAGGCTCAACTTATCCAAACAGTTTGAGGAAGAGGTTTCTAATCTTTAGCTCTGTGTGGTTAACATGGGATGCTAATTGTTCAAGCCTGTGTGATCCACTCAAAAGCAAGTTGTCCTGCTTATATCACCCATGCCACTGTGACCAGTTGGACCAGCCATCCTCCTGTCAAACCCACCAGAGGTCCTGGCATGTCCTGGGACTATCAGTGTGGGAATGGGACTCAGGTCTCCTCTCCTTTGCTCTGGAATTTTCTCACTCTCCCAGCTGGAGAAGGAAGTGTTGACGTATTCCCTCTCCTCAAACCCCAGGAACTCTTGGACAATATTACTCCACTGGCTCTAAGAGCCTCTTCTCCAGCCCTCTCTCAGCAGAAAATGCAACATGCTTACTTTTTCATCAGGTACCTGGCTAGCTTTATTTCTAGAAATTTTCATTCTTTTTATTTTTATCTGTTTTTATTTACTCTGTAATGACTGTGTTCATATAGCATATTTAAATTTTCTAAGTCCGACCATAGCTATCTTGTTGATTTTATGTTTTCTGAAGAGCTTTAATAGATTTTTCCAAAGTTAAATTAATAAGTATTACCAAAAAAAAAAAAAAAAATCATTATCTGGCAATGTCAAGTTGAGTAGGAAGCACTTCCACCCGTAGCTGTCCATACTGGAATGTTGTAACTGACTCTATCTGGCACCCAGTCATTGGATGATGTTAACCTGGCACACTTTGGATGGGTCCCGGTTATCATTTAAAGGGAGACATTCTCTCTCAAACAGTTTTTCTTTTTTGGAGTTTAATTTGTAGGCTAAGTTTTACCAAGAGTTACGGTCTCAAGTTCCATCGTTACTCTGAGAACCTCAAGCAAGCCATATTGCCCTACTTTTGCTCTATGGTGGGAAGCTTTTTCCACTGCCCAAGCAAGGATGTCCCCAGCAGTGAATATGGGTCAGGCATTAAGCTAAGCACTTCTCATACTTTATCCATACCAGAGCCACCCTGCCTGACCAGCATTACTAAGCCCATTTCATAAATAAGGAAATTCAGACCAGTGTGTAAAATTGCTTAACCAATGTAAAACACCTCATTATTGCCAAAGCAGGACTTGAACCAAATGTCTCTGACTCTAAACTTCAATGGTGTGAATGTGTGTCCTCCCAAAATCCACGTGCTGAAACCCAGTCGCTAACGTGATGGTGTTAGGAGATGAGGCTTTGGGAGGTGAATAGGTCATGAGGACAGAGCCCCCATAAATGAGATTAATGTCCTTGTGAAAGAAGCCCAAGCCCTCCCCAGACACCAGGTCTTCTGAGGCCTTGATCTTGGGTTTCCCAGCCTCTAGTTCCATGTTGAATGAATTGGTTATAAGCCACCCAGGCTATGACATTTTGTTATAGCAGCCTGATCAGACTAAAACAAAATTCATTTCTCTAAATCCAATACTCTTAGCCCCAGCTGCACATTAGAAGCACCTCAGGAGTTGATAAAGCCTGCCCATGTCCAAGTCCCACCCCTGGAGAGTCTGATTTAATTAGTCTGAGAGTGAAATCTGAGCAAAATTATGTTCTAAAAGCTTCCCAAGGGAGTCTAATGTGCACCTTGGGTGAGACTCACTGGCACTGGCCAAGAAGAATGAATGCTGAAAGGGATCAAGAGTGCAACATCAGCAGAGCAGACGCAACAGGAGCACTGGTTTCCAAAATGTAAGAAAGTATGATCTTTTCAAACTGGTTTAAATGTGAAGAAAATATGCTAATTTGAGAAGGTGGCCCTTAAATCTGGGTAACTAGGTGCCTGGGATTTTGCAATTTCCATACAGCTATTCAGCTCAGCCTTAACCAGCAATGGCAGGCAGTGTGGCAGAAAACCACAAGGGGAAGGCCTAAAACAGCAGTGCCTCATAGTGTGAGTGGTAATGGTTTTCAGAGCACTATAAAGACTAGACTCTACCACTGCAGTTGTTTTCCCAGCTAAATGATCTCTTTGGGGAATTTTTTTTTTTTATGGTGGTTTTGCAGCCCTGCTTCAGGGCACTAGTTTCTAATCTCACAAGAAAATGGAAGTAAACTCCACCGAGACCACAACTCTAGCACCTGCCCGAGTATTAATGTCTCAGAAGAAAACCACCTCCACAAGGAAGGATTTCCCCATCTCCTACGTGGAAGCAGGGTAAGCAGGTAAGAGTTGACCATGCAAAGACTATGTGCCAAAGACAGACAGAAAGAACAAGGATGAGTTGCAGTCTCAGGGTGCCTGGGTCTTTCCCAGTTTTAAAGCTGAGTCCCACATCCCGGAATGCCACTTAGCTCTGGGTAAGCAGAGATGATGGGTCACCCTAGTTCCAGACAACCATGTAGAATGGGAAGGGAGCAGTGCCTAGGGTATCACAGAGGCTGAAAGCCTGGTCCCTCCTGCCCCATGCAGCCTTTTTGGTGGAAGTCAGTCAACTCCCTGTGTGCACCTGTTTGATCCCCTTTCCAGGATCTGGGGTGTCTTCTCTGACATTCCTGTAGCAGATTCCTAAAAAATGTAATGTCGAAGTTTTTTAAAGTTTTCCATTGCTAAATGACCTTATTCTTTCCTCCTAATTTTCTGATCAATTACCTGAATCTAATCCTAGAGTTTTCCTAAAAATGTTGGAGGCACGGGGCCACTGTCTTCTATACTGCTGGGGTGCAGAATCTGAAACTGTTCTAAATTTCAGACTTGTGTCTCCCAGACATCACTGGAAGTTTTTAAAGATTTTTCTGTCATGCCTGGTGTTCTGAAGTGTCCCAGTGAGGTGCCTTCATGTGGATCTTTTCTCATTCACTTGGCTGAGCATCTGGTGTGACCTTTCAATGTGGAAACTCTGTGCCTTCAACCCTGGGACATTTTACAGAATTTTTTTTTCTTTCTTTTTTTTCTTTTCTCAGCTATTTCTGTTCTTGCTTTTTAGAATCCATTGTTAAGCTTCCTGAATTGATCCTTTCATCGTTCCCACCCCCACCCCCTGAATTTTCTTGTTCTGCTTTCTGGGAAATTCCTTAATTTCTCTTTCCAACTACTGAATTTAATTCAGCTATCATATTTTTACTTTTTTTAAATTTATTTTTATTGTAAACAGATGGGATACATGTTGTTTCTCTGTACATGGAGTAACAGCATACCATTTGCGTAATCATACATTTACATAGGATAATGATGTTTGATTCATTCTGTTATTTTTTTCCTTCCCCCCACCCCTCCCACCTCTCTTTTCCCTCTATACAGTCCTTCCTTCCTCCATTCTTGTCCCCTTCCCACCCCCCGTTATGTGTCATCATCTTATCAGTGAGATCATTCGTCTTTTAGATTTTTGAGATTGACTTATCTCACTTAGCATGATATTCTCCAATTTCATCCATTTGCCATATTGCAATATTTGCCATATGCAAATGCCATAATTTTATTATTCTTTATAGCTGAGTAATATTCCATTGTATATATATACCACAGTTTCTTTATCCATTCATCAATTGAAGGACATCTAGGTTGGTTCCACAATCTGGCTATGGTGAATTGAGCAGCAGTGAACATTGATGTGGCTGTATCTCTGTAGTATGCTGATTTTAAGTCCTTTGGGTATAGGCCGAGGAGTGGGATAGCTGGGTCAAATGGTGTTTCCATTCCAAGTTTTCTAAGGAATCTCCACACTGCTTTCCAGAGTGACTGCACTAATTTGCAGCCCCACCAGCAATGTATGAGTGTACCTTTTTCCCCACATCCTCTCCAACACCTATTGTTGCTTGTATTCTTGATAATCGCCATTCTAATTGGGGTGAGATGGAATCTTAGGGTGGTTTTGATTTGCATTTCTCTTATTACTAAAGATGGTGAACATTTTTTCATATGTTTGTTGATTGCTTGTAGATCTTCTGTGAAGTGTCTGTTCCTATTCTTAGCCCATTTGTTGATTGGGTTATTTTTATTCTTCGTGTAGAGTTTTTTGAGTTCTTTATATATTCTGCAAATTAGTGCTCTATCTGAAAAATGAGTGGCAAAGATATTCTCCCACTCTGTAGGCTCTCTCTTCACATTGCTGATAGTTTCCTTTGCTGAGAGAAAGCTTTTTAGTTTGAATCTATCCCAGTTATTGATTCTTGCTTTTATTTCTTGTGCTATGGGAGTCCTGTTAAGGAAGTTTGATCCTAAACCAACAAGTTGAAGATTTGGACCTAATTTTTCTTCTATAAGATGCAAGGTCTCTGGTCTGATTTTGAGGTCCTTAATCCATTGTGAGTTGATTTTTGTGCAGGGTGAGAGATAGGGGTTTAGTTTCATTCTGTTGCATATGAATTTCCAGTTTTCCCAGCACCATTTGTTGAAGAGGCTATCTTTTCTCCATTGCATAGTTTTGGCACCTTTGTCTAGTATGAGAAAATTGTATTTATTTGGGTTTGTATCTGTGTTCTCTATTCTGTACCATTGATCTACATGTCTACTGTGGTGCCAATACCATGCCGTTTTTATTACTATTGCTTTGTAGTATAGTTGAAGTTCTGGTATTGCGATACCCCCTGTTTCATTCTTCCTGCTAAGGATTGCTTTAGCTATTCTGGGTTTCTTATTCTTCCAGTTGAATTTCATGATTGCTTGTTCTATTTCTGTAAGGTACATCATTGGGATTTTAACTGGAATTGCATTGAATCTGTATAGCACTTTTGGTAGTAGGGCCATTTTGATAATATTAATTCTGCCTATCCAAGAACATGGGAGATCTTTCCATCTTCTAAGGTCCTCCTCAATTTCTTTCTTCAATGTTTTGTAGTTTTCATTGTAGAGATCTTTTACCTCTTTGGTTAGATTGATTCCCAAGTATTTTATTTTTTCTGAAGCTATTGCAAATGGAGTTGTTTTCCTCATTTCCTTTTCAGCTGTTTCGTCACTTGCGTATGAAAATACTTTAGATTTATGCGTGTTGATTTTATATCCTGCTATTTTGCTGATTCATTGATGAGGTCTAGAAGTTTTCTGGAGGAGGTTTTGGATCCTCTAAATATAGAATCATGTCATCCGCAAATAGTGACAGCTTAAGTTCCTCTTTTCCTATTCGTATCCCTTTAATTTCTTTATTCTGCCTAATTGCTGTGGCTAGAGTTTCGAGGACAGTGTTGAATAGAAGTGGTGAAAGAGGACATCCCTGTCTTGTTCCCACTTTTAAAGAGAATGGTTTCAGTTTTTCTCCATTAAGAATGATGTTCTGGGCTTAGCATAAATAGCCTTTCCAATGTTCAGGTATGTTCCTACTATCCCTATTTTTTCTAGTGTTTTGAGCATGAAGGGATGTTGTATTTTGTCGAACGCTTTTTCTGCATCAATGGAAATAACCATATGATTCTTATTCTTAAGTCTATTGACATGATGGATTATGTTTATTGATTTATGGATGTTAAACCATCCTTGCATTCCAGGGATGAACCTCACTTGATCGTGGTGCACAATTTTCTTAATATGTTTTTGGATACGGTTTGCCAATATTTTGTTAAGGATCTTTGCATCTATATTCATCAAGGATAATGGTCTAAAATTTTCTTTCCTTGATGTGTCTTTTCCTGGTTTGGGTATGAGGGTGATATTAGCTTCATAGAATGAGTTCAGTAGGGTACCCTCCTTTTCTATTTCCTGGAATACTTTGAGAAGTATTGGAATGAGTTCTTCTTTGAAGGTCTTGTAGAACTCGGCTGAGAATCTGTCTGGTCCTGGGCTTTTCTTGGATGGTAGATTTTTAATGGCTTCTTCTATTTCATTGCTTGATATTGATCTGTTTAAATTGTGTATGTCCTCCTGGTTCAGTTTGGGAGGAGCATATGTCTCTAGAAATTTGTCAGTGTCTTTTATAGTTTCTGTTTTGTTGGAATACAGATTTTCAAAGTAGTTTCTCATTATGTTCTGTATCTCAGTGGTGTCTGTTGTGATATTTCCTTTTTCATCACGAATTTTAGTAATCCGAGTTTTCTCTTTCCTTCTATTTGTTAGTGTGGCTAAGGGTTTATCTATTTTGTTTACTTTTTCAAAGAACCAACTTTTTGTTTTGTCAATTTTTTGAATTGTTTCTTTTGTTTCAATTTCATTGATTTCAGCTCTGATTTTAATTATTTCCTGTCTTCTACTTCTTTTGCTGTTATTCTGTTCTTCTTTTTCTAGGGCTTTGAGCTGTAATGTTAGGTCATTTAGTTGTTGACTTTTCATTCTTTTCTGGAATGTGCTCCATGCAATGAATTTTCCTCTTAGTACCGCTTTCACAGTGTCCCAGAGATTTTGATATGTTGTATCGTCATTCTCATTGACCTCTAAGAATTTTTTTATCTCCTCCCTGATGTTTTTTGTTATCCATGTTTCATTCAATAGCAAATTATTTAGTCTCCAGGTGTTGGAATAATTTCTGTTTTTTATTTTGTCATTGATTTCTATTCTTAGTCCATTATGATCTGATAGAACACAAGGCAGTATCTCAATTTTTTTGCATTTCCTAAGGGCTGCATTGTGGCATAACATATGATCTATTTTAGAGAAGGTTTCATGTGCTGCTGAGAAGAAAGTGAATCTGCTCATTGATGGATGGAATATTCTATATATGTTTATTAAGTCTAGGTTATTGATTGTGTTATTGAGTTCTATGGTTTCTTTGGTTGGATTTTGTTTGGAAGATCTATCTAGTGGTGACAGTGGTGTGTTAAAGTCACCCAGAATTATTGTGTTGTGATCTATGTGATTCCTGAAATTGAGAAGGATTTGTTTGATGTACAGGGATGCACCATTGTTTGAGGCATAAATACTTACTATCGTTATGTCTTCCTGATTTATGGTTCCCTTAAGCAGTATGAAATATCCTTCTTTATCCCTTCTGACTAACTTTGGCTTGAAGTCCACTTTATCTGATATAAGGATGGAAACCCCTGCTTTTTTACTAAGTCCATATGTGTGGTAGGTTTTTTCCCATCCTTTCACCTTTAGTCTGTGGATGTCTTTTTCTATGAGATGAGTCTCTTGCAGGCAGCATATTGTTGGGTCTTTCTTTTTAATCCATTCTGCCAGTCTATGTCTTTTGATTGATGAGTTTAGGCCATTAACATTCAGGGTTATTATTGAGATATGATTTGTATTCCCAGTCATTTGGCTTATTTTTGGTTTTTAAGTTGGCTTGGTTTCTTCTTTGAGTGGTTTTTGTCTAAGGTAGTTCCTCCCTTTGCTGACCTACATTGTTGTTTTTCATTTCCTCCTCATGGAATGTTTTGTTGAGAATATTCTGTAGCACAAGTTTTCTATTTGTAAATTCTTTTAACTTTTGTTTATCATGAAAGGATTTTATTTTATCTTCAAATCTGAAGGTTAGTTTTGCTGGGTATAGGATTCTTGGTTGGCAACCATGTTCTTTCAGAGCTTGAAATACGTTGTTCCAGGCCTTTCTAGCTTTTAGAGTCTGGGTTGAGAAGTCGGCTGCTATCTGTATTGGTCTCCCCCTATATGTAATTTGATGCTTTTCTCTCGCAGCCTTCAAAATCCTGTCTTTATTTTGAATGTTAGGCATTTTCATTATAATGTGCCTGGTGTGGATCTGTTGTGATTTTGTGCATTTGGTGTTCTGTAAGCCTCTTGTATTTGATTTTCCATTTCATTATTCAGGTGTGGGAAATTTTCTGATATTATTTCATTGAATAGGTTGTTCATTCCTTTGGTTTGTATCTCTGTGCCTTCCTCAATCCCAATAATTCTTAAATTTGGTCTTTTCATGATGTCCCATAGTTCTTGGAGACTCTGTTCATGATTTCTTACCATCTTCTCTGTTTGGGCAACTTTATTTTCAAGATTAAATATTTTGTCTTCATTGTCTGAGGTTCTGTCTTCCAAGCGGTCTAGTCTTTTGGTGATGCTTTCCATTGAGTTTTTTATTTGGTTTATTATCTCCTTCATTTCAAGGATTTCTGTTTGGTATTTTTTGAGAATCTCTGTCTCTTTGTTGAAATGATCTTTTGCTTCCTGCAGGTGCTCTTTCAGCTTATTGGTATTATCATTCATTGCCTGCATTTGTTCTCTAATCTCATCCTTTGCTTCGCGAATCATCTTATTCATGTATAATCTGAAGTCCTTTTCTGACATTTCTTCTAACTGTCATTGGATTCTATTAATATAAAATCTAGATTTGTTTGGATCATTTTCTTCCCTTGTTTTTTCATGTTGTTCATGTATTTTCCCCTCTAGCAGTGCAGATCTGGGGTATTACAGATTTCCCCCTGTAGGCTTATACTGGCCCTATAGGTTTCCAAAACCCTTTCTTTAAGGGGAGATCAATGTTAGCCATGCCCAATTCAGACACTATGCAATCCTAGACCAAATAGCCCCTATGAGGACAATAACAAAATTGTCATAATAAACAGAATGAGTTCAAATATTATCTTCAGTATAACAAACAGATTTGCAATAAGGTCTGCAGTTTCTAATGGAGGACAAGGAGGATGCAGAGGGATGTAGAATGTGTCTGTTAATGGGATAAGAATATTCAGAAGTTCTAGATAATAGAAAGGGTGAGAGTGTAATCAGAAGAAATTGGATATTAGTATGCAAAAAAGGGAGAAAGAGACTCTGAGGGAACAGGCAAACAAAAGGAAAAGAGAACAAGAAAAGTAAAGAAATAAAAACTTAAATTTTTTCAATAAGGAGAAAAAGAAAATCTACAGTATAACAGTCATATAGTAATGAAACCTCCCAGTGTTCAGTAGCCTGATGCATGAGAGGTACCTGACAATGAGCTTCAAGCTTCCAGCAGGCGTCTCAGGATGGGTTTTGCCCCACCTAAAGATCGGAGTTCCAGCTTCCAGGATTATCCAAGATGGCCGCTCTGGCTTCGAAATGTGTTGGCAAATGGGGAGCTGCAGCTCAGGGTGTGGCTGTGGTCAGCTGGAGGTCCTGGAGGCGGGATGCTATTGGTCAGGCAGGGGTCCTGGAGGTCAGGTGTGTTTGGTGTGGATGTGGGATCCTGGAGGCCAGGTGCAGTCAGTCTGGGGTCCCGGTGATAGGACGCAGTTGGTCTGGGGGTCCTGGTGCCTGGGAGCAGTCAGTCAATGTGAGGGCCCCAGAAGCAGGGAGTGATCAGTCGGGCTGAGGGATCCTGGAGACAGGGCTCAGTCAGTACAGCCAGGGGTCCTACAGGGCCTGACTGTTGTCTCAAAATGGTGGCAGCCACGTGTAATCAAACTTGCAGGTACTGTAACAGTGAACTTCAAGGCAACAGCAGGCAGCTGGTGCTCCACTGGCAGTCAGCGATCAGTTTGCTGACTGTTGTCGGAGATCGGGAGGTGAACCTCGTCAGTTGGGTGATGGATAGGTATAAGGCAGGCGATGGACAGGTGAGAGGCAGGCAAATGGCGGATGATAGATGCCTGACAGTGAGCAGTCTGCACTCAAAAAAGGCGTCGATATGCTGGCAGACTGCAGGTCATCACAGCAGACAAATGGGGTAAACAGCAGGGGATCAGTTAGCGATATTTTTACTTTTTAAGAACCCTTCTTACATGTATCCCATTTGTTTACAATTTTATAATAAAAAAAAAAAAAAAGAACCCTTCTTGTCAAACTGTTCCTTTCCCACACTCTGCGGTTTTTATTTCATAGTTCTAATAGCTTCTCATCTCTCTCTCAGAAAAATACTATTTAGATTGCTTTTTAATTTTCTTCATCTCTTACATTAATTTTATTTTCTTAGGATGTGCTTATTTGCAACTCTTCCTTTCATACTTAAAGATTTCCTCCTAAATTTTGAGATCCATGGCCATTCACATGTATCAAACATGAGACAGGCTAACAGCTCTGTGTGAATGAGGAGGCTTATCCATTCGTAGATGATTAGTGCAGCATGATTAGGCAGGGTATTGCTACTCATGTAACAAATCACCACAAACTTAGTGATTTAAAATAACACACACACAAGCAAAGTAAAACAAATTTATCACATAGCAGTTCTGGAGGACAGAAGTCCTACAGTCTGCATGTCAGCAGGAGTGACTTACTCCTATAGGCTCTTAGGGGAGATTCCATTTCCTTACCTTTCCCAGTTTCTAGAGGCTGCTGCACTCCTGAGATGTGTCTCCCTCTACTATCTTAAAGCCAGCAGCATAGTCTCCTCAAGTCTTTGTCCACCCCGCCCCTCTCTCACACACACAGATACTTTTTTCATTTTATCCCCATTCTGACTGACCTCCTGCCTCTCTCTCTGTCTCTCTCTCTCTCTAAGGACTTCTATGATGCACTCCATCCTCAAATAATCAGGGAATTAACCCCATCTCAAATCCTTAATCACCTCTGGAAAGTTCCTTTTTCCATATCAGACAACACACAGCTTCTGACTAAACAGTGGACTTCTTTGAGGGGCCATTATTCATTCTGCTACAGGCAAAGATAGGTCATTTTTCAGAGGACCCCCCCTCAATGCCAAAACGTAAAGATTTTCCTGTTTTTGTTGTTTTTTCCCAAAGTAACTTCCTGTCTTGTCTAGAAAATAGGATCCTGGTTTTTGGTTTCATGAATGCAAGGGGAGTTGTTGATTCAACTGCTCACAAGCAAATTTTAATCTAATTTTGAGCTTCTGACCTCCCTCCTGAGTGCTAAGACCTGACACCATTGTCTCTTACAAGCCCCTATTCCCTTTCTTCAAAGAATGCAGGTGATCTTATTAAAACATAGACCTAATTTTATCACTCTCTTCTTTAAAATCCTTTAATGACTTTGCCCTTAAGATTAATTTTAAGCCAGGCACAGTGGCACACACCTACAATCCCAGCTGTTCAGGAGGCTGAGGCAGGATTGCAAGTTCAAAGCCAGCCTCAGCAACTTAGTGAGGCTCTAAGTAACTTAGTGAGGCTTTAAGTAACTTAGTGAGACCCTGACTCTAAACAAAATATAAAAAGAACTGGGGATGTGGCTCAGTGGTTAAGTACCCCTGAATTCAATCCCCAGTACAAAAAAAAAAAAATTAATTTTAAACTCCTTTCCTGGGTTATAAGTTCCTAAATGGTTAGGCTCCTACTTGCTTCTATAATCTATAAAAATTTTTGAGGAATCCTACATTTCCCCTATTAGAGTAGGTTTTGGGAATTTTTATTGCCAATTTACTTCTCTGAATGACCTTCAACCACCATTACCCCAGTAGACTAAAAGATCCCAAAGGTCGTTGTCTTCATTCATTCATTCATTAACCCAATGATTCTTCGACCTGAAGGAACATCAGCTCCCCTGGGTTATGGTTGCTGATTCAGAAGGTCTGATGTAAGGTCTGAGAATCTGTATTTCTAAGAAGCTCCCAGGTGATGCTGATTTTCCAGGGACCACACTTTGAGAACCATGATTTAACAAATATTTATGGAGCATTGCCTTGTTTACCTCTATATCCCCAGCAGCTAGCATAGTGTCTAGCACATAGTAGGGCCTCAGTAAATGGTGGCCTTTGTTATCAATAAAAGGAGTTGAACATGGAAGAAGAAAGAAGAGATACTATTTGAACACTTCCTGTTTCATCTTTTGAATCATTAAGTTGCATTTTATCATATTTTAAAGAAATAGAGCATATACTCTTTAATCCAGTATAATGCAAGTACCAAGGGAAACATTGGCATTCAGGGAAACCTGTTACAGCTTTAGATCTTATGGCCTTAGGATGAGCAGAGAACATCTCTTTAGATTCAAGACACATACATAGTATCTTAGATATATGACAGTTTTAGAACTTGCCCAAGAAGACAAATTTTATTAATAAAGGAGGCAAAAATAAAGAAATTTTCAGATACAGGGACTGTATTGTACTGGTAGATACTAATAAATGTTCCAGACTTTATGTATCAACATAATCACAAAATAAGAAAAGGTGTAGATAAGAGATTATGTCATTGCTAACTTTGTTGCAAAAGAGAAATCAAATGAAAGCATTTAAAAATAATAGTAATGTCACAAGAAATATACAAAGCAAGACGAAGAGTGAATTTTTGCCTATAAACCCACTCTTTCCTCCTTTATCAAACCTCAATTAAGATTACAGTATACATTTATTTTTTCCAAACATTGATCAAGGTAAAAATGAAAGAAACATCATCTTCACTGTCTTTTGGAAGTTCATTTGCCAACCCTGAGAATGCACTATATTTCAAATTGGTTTGAAATGACTCAGGGGTATTGAAAATGTTTGAGGAATGTTGTTTGAGGAACAGAAAGTTTTCTTACTAGGAGTTTTCTTACTTGTATATTTCACAAGAAATATACAAAGCAAGACAAAGAGTGAATTTTTGCCTATAAACCCACTCTTTCCTCCTTTATCAAACCTCAATTAAGATTACAGTATACATTTATTTTTTCCAAACTTTGATCAAGGTAAAAATGAAAGAAACATCATCTTCACTGTCTTTTGGAAGTTCATTTGCCAATCCTGAGAATGCACTATATTTCAAATTGGTTTGAAATGACTCAGGGGTATTGAAAATGTTTGAGGAATGTTGTTTGAGGAACAGAAAGTTTTCTTACTAGGAGGACAAATAGTAGTCCTTAATAAAGTATTTCTTTCTGCTTTTTAAGAACATTTCTTATTTTCCCACACACTCTTATCCTGTTCTATAATATCCACAACATTACCTTCTAGCATTACAGCTTCCACAGAAGAAGGTGATGAGGACAAGATGCTTTTCCCTGCCTTGATCTAGGTTAAGTAAGCCTGACACATTCTAGGTGCCTAACTAATATTTGACTGATAGATGGGCGAGTGAATGAGTAATATTAAAGTCCTGAATTTTCTCTTTAAATTTTGTTCTTGAGCAAAACATGTTCATTATGTTCTAGAAATTATAAAATATATTTAAAAGGAAATTCATCTTTAACCAGGTACCCAAGTTCAAGCTATCTAACATGTTAACACAAATTTTTATTAAAAATTCTTATATACATATTTTTATAAAACTGGGATCACAGTATACCAACTGTTTAGTTGTCTGTGTATTCATATAATGTTATGAATCTTTCAATATTGATATACTTCCCTACCACCACTTTTTTAATAACAACATAAAAGTAGCAAAAGCCCTATAATTTGAATGTTTTGCAGGTTTTCTAGGTCTCAATTTCAGAGTCACATTCAGTAACTACAGTGACATTATTCTCTGTACTTTAAAACCACAAGACTGAATTTGTTGAAAATATTCTTTTTTTTTATTGTAAGCAAATGGGATACATGTTGTTTCTCTGTTTGTACATGGAGTAAAGGCATACCATTTGTGTAATCATAAATTTACATAGGGTAATGTTGTTTGATTCATTCTGTTATTTTTTCCCTCCCCCCCACCCCTCCCACCCCTCTTTTCCCTCTATTCAGTCCTTCCTTCCTCCATTCTTGCCCCCCTCCCTAATGTTGAAAATATTCTTTGGATAGGTTAAGATAATTATTACTAATAATTTGAACCCTGCTTTAATGAAGAAAAGTAATTTATATCAATTTTCTGTGTAGATTAGGACCTCTGCAATGCTTGAGATTATCTTAATTTTTTTTTCTTGTGACTAGTTTAATTTGCTGCCTTTTTTTCAATTTAGTACCAAATTCCCTTCTTTGTGAAACACAAGGTTCCACTCTAATGGGATTATCATAAAAATATATTAGGTGAGTATGAATTAGCAGAGCATTTCAGACAAGTTCTAGAAACTGTTGTAGTTGGAGAGGGACCTTCTCTTAATTTTGAGAGGGTGTCAATAACTAGCACCCTCCTCCTCCTCCCTGCCTGACTTCTGAATAGTGGTGGAGTCCCCCAGAGTACTGACTTTGTTTTCTCCCCATCCTGGGACAAATGAGTGAGGGAACAGAGATCAACACAATTTATTCAATAACAAGTTTGGTTCCCATTGATTGAGTGCTTTATGGTTTTTGTATATCATCTCATTTGATTCAAGAAAATATCAATTATGTCAATTCAGCAAGCACATATTGAACATCGACTAAATGTCAGGCACTATGCTAGATTGGGGGGGGGGGGGCTACAAAACTTAATTAAGATTCACTAAGTCCTTGCTTTCAAAGATGCCAGTCTCCTGGGAAAGACCAGAATTTCAAAAGCATGCCTTCATTATGTGAATATCTTAAATAAGATTCTTTTGCTTGCAAGTCAAAAAAAAAAAAAAAAACTGTTTAACTTAGCTTCAGCAAAAGGGTAAATTTATTATGGAGCTTTCAAAACCTCTCATAAAACCAAGAAAGAAGGTACCTGAGCCCAGGAGACAGTGTGGAGCCAGGTGCTGAAAGGCCATTAAGAATATTCCTTTCTTGTATATGTGCTCCTTTCTATGCATTACCTCATTTTTCTCTTTGCAGGCCTGTTTCTTCTCCTTGTCACATTTCCATGGTGGCAAAAGTATCTACCAAGTGGTCTACCCAGCAGAGAAGCCCGTCCCTCACAGTCTAAATTTCTAGGGAAGAATATTAATTGTCCAAGCTTGGTGCAGATGCACTCTGATCCAATCTCCTGGGGCCATCATCCCATTACAGAGGCAGGGTGGGTGCTGGGAAGAGTCCTGAGGTTTCCACCATGTTATTAAAATGGCGAGGGAGCCACTCATCTGCCTTCCACGTTCAAGGCACTTTGAAAGATGAATAAAATACATAACTAGCTCTAATATAGGGCAGAGCTTCAAGTACACACCATCACAGAGATCCAACATGCTCTGTGAACACGTCAGAGGGCGGAATTAATACCCGTGGGAGGTAGAAGATCTACTCAAATTCAGTCTTCGAATGAATCTTTTAAAAGAGGAGTTGAGTAGGTAGGTAGAAATTATTCTAAGTAAAGGTAAAAGGCTGAATCAAGGCATATATTGAGGCAGACAGGGGCACAGATGAGCCTCGACATAGCCTGGCACAGGTCAGAAGAGTCTGGCGAGCTGCAGTAATGGAAGGTCCCTGGCAGCCTTAAGCAGGAAGATACCATCAGGTCTGCATTTTAGGAACATAACATTGCAACCCTGGGGAGAATGGACAGAAATAAGGACTGGTTTCAGGGAAGGGGCTGGGCCAGGGCAGAGGCAGAGGGAATAATAAGAAAAAAAGATTCAGAACAAGGGAGAGCGGCTTCTCTTGCGTCCCTCTGGTTGCAGGGTTGAGTTCTGCAGATGGCCTCTGGAAGCTCTTTGCCAAGAAAGGAGGTGCTGACTTTGTGGTCCTCTTGGAAAGAGGGAACTGCCCCTTCCATTGTTGGCTGGCTGCAGATCTGAATCCTGATGACATTTTCAGATGCTCATCACCTCCCCCCCAACCCCCCAGCTTACATTTTTTCTCATTCATGAAAATGAAGTAAGGCCACTGCAGGGTCTTGTAGAGAGAGAATGTTGATATCAGACAAGGGAAAAAAAAAAAAAAAAGGAATGGATCAAGATTGCCTTTTTAAAAGGCTTGCTGCAAATTTCAGTAGATGAAAAATGTGTATCTGCAATTCATTGAAGGCAATGAGTAGTCTGTTCTTGAGTTGCCATGGCAACTGCTCAATTAAGTTTAAAAAAAAATGAAGAAATAAATGTACTATGGTTGCTCTTGAGCCTAACATTCTTTTTAAAAAAAAATAAAAAGAAAGTAATACCTTTAGTGAGTTATTTACCCCAAGGTTTTCCTGTAAGACATTGTGTTTCTTCTCTCTGCCTTTTAACCAGCAAGTCCCATTCACGTACTTTGTGCTGAGCTGAATGCTAGAGTAGTTGTTTCTGGTTAGGAGCACAGGAGCCTCAGATTCCACCTCTGAATGCTCTTTGATAACGTTTGCTACATAGAATTTTAAGGTGGTGGAGTAGAGCCTGTATCAGAGGAGTAGGTGGCAATAGTGGGTGGTTTCTAGCACTGGATTTGAGCCCAAACCTATTTTATAACCTTAAACGGAGACATGACTTTTCTGAAGACATGGGTAGATATAGTCTGCCTTGACAAAGTAAGAATGTAATAACACTTCATTTGGGCAAGAATTTACTGTTTACAGAACACTTCTGATCGTCTCATTTCCTCTTAGCAACCACACTCCCGAGTGGCCGTTGTTCTCCACGTGTTAGAACAAAACCTCCAGTTCATGCTCTGTGTAGAATCTCCAGTGATCTTTATAAAAACACAACACTGATTATGTCACATCCCAGCTTGCTGCCCTTCAATGTGCTCCTGCTTCTGCTGGGAAAAAAACCTCAGGCCCTACTGTGGCCCACGAGGCTCTGCTGAGTACCTCGTACGCCCTCCTCCCAGATCTCCAAGTCCCAGCCTCACCGACGTGCCTCAGCTTCTCCAAGGTGGGAACAGCACCTCCTTTGGACATTGGCAACAGCTGAGTGATCTTCCTGGGTCATTCTTGTCTTTACCCACCACCCACCTTTCTCTTCTCTTCCCTACTTGGCCAGAGTCCTCTCCCCCTCCCAGTCTGGATGAGAGCTCCTGTTTTAATTTTCCTAGAACCCTGCATTTTATATACATCCATTGTAATATGCATTTACTTATACGCCTAATACCAATACCTTCAAGTAAACACCAAGCTCTGCAAGGACTGGAACTGTGTTCCCCCAGCCCAAGCGCAGTTCCTGACCAGAGTAGGCCGTCGGTGTTGAGTAAGGGCTTACTCACATTACCCAGAGCACACAGAGAAGACGGGACTCAAACCCAGTACTTTTCCTAACATTGCATTACAAGTAATTATGATTAAAATAGTCTCCATCATATAAAGCACCACATGAACATTAGACATTGAAATTTCAAGAAAACACAGTGGTTTCTGTGGGATGATATTACTTTGGATGTAGACATACAACATATAGTAACTCCTGCAATATGTACTAACATATACTTGCACAGAAAATAGCATCAAGTTTCCTCATTTATTCATTTATGGATGGGGCAAAGTAATCTCTAGAGTCCTGTCTCATGGGTTAAGGGTCAGTATTAAAGATACACCCCAGGAGGGGTGCAGGACAGGTCTTCTCAGTCACACCTTACAAATTCAGATCAGTCTTCCCACCCTGAAGTTGCAAGACACCAAACTTTAAAGCATACTGGGAACATTCTGAAGTCCGGAAGCAGTCCTTCGCATCAGTGCCTCTTCATGTCTTTTCTGTATATGTACCACAATTAGAGAATTAATAGCCCTGAAGAGGAGTAAATATGGAGGAGATTATGCCAAGGATTTGACACATTGTAATTGTAGAAAAATTTGTATTTTAGAAAAAAAATCAGGTATGGAATTACCATATGTGAACTAGACGATCTATAAAATCATCTAGTCCCCCACCTCCAGAGCTTTAGTTTCCTTCCTTGTGAAGTAGAGGCTCCTGATTCTTTCTCCACAGGGTTTCTGTGAACATATTCACAATGATGAGAATCCCTCTTTCCACCCCTTCCACCTCTGTTTTATGTAGGGCCTGCTGCTCCATAATGAGTAGAACAAGAGCAGGCGAAGCACCCTGGGTATCCAAGGCCAATGACTCTTAAATGTGATTTCATGAAACTGATGTTCAAAGGTAAAAAAATTTTGCAATAAAATATAATTATTTTATAGATCATCTAGTTCACATATGGTAATTCCATACCTGATTTTTTTTCTAAAATACAAATTTTTCTAAAATTACAAATGTGTCAAATCCTTGGCATAATCTCCTCCATATTTACTCCTCTTCAGGGTTATTAATTCTCTAATTGTGGTACATATACAGAAAAGACATGAAGAGGCACTGATGCGAAGGACTGCTTCCGGACTTCAGAATGTTCCCAGTATGCTTTAAAGTTTGGTGTCTTGCAACTTCAGGGTGGGAAGACTGTTCTGAATTTGCAAGGTGTGTCTGAGAAGACCTGTCCTGCACCTCTCCTGGGGGCGAGCAGTTTCATCCTGTATTTATAGTTTCCTTTTTTCCATACATCGTCCATCCTCACCATCCCACCCTCATGGAAGTAGGAAAGGAATGGGGTTCCTCTGCTGCCAAACAGCAAATGAGGCAGAACAGCAGTCACCTCTCCACAATGTTTACAGACAAGGTGTAAAGCACTGGGTTTGGCTAAGGGGCAGGGGACTTGGAGGATTGGCCTGAGGCCATGTTCACACAGCAAGTCCACACTTAATAAATGTAGTGCATGTTTATTCAGACCACCAGGGGTTACTGGGGTTGAGTGGTTGCAGCATCTGACGGGTACCACAGAGATGCATCTGCAAAACCTGTAAAGTTGATTTGCTTTTTTTTCCCCATATTTTCTTTATTTTCTATTCTGAATACTTAAAATGGGGGGTGGAGAATGATAAAAATTCACCTCAGGGCAGGCCCCTGTTGGCTCATATTGTAACTTTGTACAAATTAGAAAAATAACCCCCTCAGAGCACCCACATCTGTTGGGGACACACAGGTTGGTGAGATTCAGTTCCCACTCAGTCCCTTGGCCAAGAATATTTGTGTGGTGCACAACTGCAAATCTGTACACAGCTGGCAGCTATGGCTCAGGGACAGGCCTCTGGCCTGGGACCATGGAAACAGGGCTGCCTTCTCTCAGTCCCAGGGATCCAGTCCTTCATTTTGAATACCCCAGCTCTGAAGGGTTAACTCTCATGTAGGCTTGTCTTATCTAAGCCTCTATTATTTCTCCTTCTGACTGTTGAATCTTTTCTCTGAATAGCATTAAGTATGAGGGACTTCTAGATGTAGAAAAGAGCAGACCAGTTTCCTTGGCTCCTGTACCTGCTGCTGTTTTGGTGGTGGGTTGAATGTGTGCCTTTCCAGATGATGTCATTGTGCCTTTTAAACCTTCCCCAAATACTCTTTGCCAAAGCTTTTCAAAAGGCAGAAAAATGTTTCTCTTTACCTCCTGTGGAGTTCTGTGCTAAGATTTTAAGACAAAGAGGAGACATAAAGGTGGCTTCCAAGTACAGCACTTTTCCAGGAGGCCCACAGCCAGGCGAGGTCCCTCTAGAAACCACCCTGTTGCTGTCTTCTACATTGTCTTGGGGAAATTATAGCAGAGCTGAAACAGAAAGGGCAAAAGTCCTTGGGCTAAAGGATTTTCAAATGTCATTTCAAAATAAGAAATGCCATGTATTAGTTAAGTGCTGCTGTATCACTGTGTGGAACTTAGTGACCTAAAACAGCATCCATTTATTACTTCAGGTTGGACACTGGGTTGGACACTAGGTTGGACACTAGGGTTGACTGGGTGATTCCACTGATTAAGACAAGGTTTGGCTGATCTCAGCTCACTCCACCTCCACCGTGTGATGGTCAGTTTTATGTGTCAACTTTGCTAAGCTACGTACCCAGTTATTTAATCAAATACTTACCTAGGTGTTGCTCTGAAGGTGTTTTGTAGATGTGACTAACATCTACAATTGGTTGACAATAAGTACAGATAATCCTCCATAACCTGCGTGAGTCTCACCCAATCAGGTGAAACTGAGGTTCCCCAAGGAAGAGAGAATTTTGTGCCTTGCCATTGTCAGTTCCTGCCAGACTTTCCAGCCTACCAACCTGCCCTATGGATTTCAGACTTGCCTAACGACAATTGTGCAATAAATCTCATAGGTAGAAACACAGAAATGGACATGGACATAAATAGAGAGGTGGTTCTCTTTCTCTGATAGAACCCAACTTGGTTCACGTGGTCAGCTGCTGGGTCTTCCAGGGTCTCCATGGTCTGGGACTAGTCGTCCTGCACTAGGATGACTCACACATTACTCCACATCATCTCTCATCTGTAAGCAGATCAGCTCATGTCATTGGCAGGAGCCTGAATGAGGAAACCGAGGCGTGCAGGGCCCTTGAAGCAGGACTTTGGAATCAACACACCATCACCTCTTCTTCACTCCACTGACTGGCGCAAGTTCAAGTACAGGGAAAATAGTCACCTTTAGACGAAAAGATCTGCAAAATGACAGTGCAGGGAGGGATGAAAATCCACCATCGTGGTTGCCATTGCTCTACCACGGAGAGTTTGGTACAATGGTGCAGAAAAGGAAAGGTCAAAACTTTTTTTAAAACACCAACGTGCCTTTCCTTCTCTTTAAGGTAGGTAAAACTGTACAGTGAAAAATTCATAGTTTTAATCCATTTCGTCCCATCATCCCAGATGTAAAACATCTATGAAAACCTAAATATAACATATAATATATAATGTAATTGTATACATATGATTATATTAATAACAACTATTTTACAGTAAAATAATTACAGTATGATATATATATCAATCAATATAATAAGATACAGGCTCCAGATTATGATTTCCAATCTATTTTAATGCACTTGTGTTGATTTCATTGAAATACTTGCAGAATTGAAAGCTTGGGGCTCAATGGGTTAATGTTCTCACTTCTAAGTAAAGAATAATAAAGCCTATGTTGTGCTATTAGCATGAGATAATAAGAGAGCTGTGAAAGCATCTGTTTTAGCACCTGGCAAAATAATGAAAAACAAACGATGCTTTCCTCTGCCAGCAACCCTTGAGCACCTACTGCATGCAAGGAAAAACATGGAAAAATATACTGGAGGCACAGGACTGGAATACGCATAAATAAAAACAACTTTGAATAGAAAATAATTATTTGACAAATAGTTTGGTCTCTGTGTTGATTCCAATGCAGTTTTTCAATTTGCAAGAGAACATGTACCTTATGGATACCAAAGCAATATAACTGCCATAATTTATCTTTATGATTTTGAATTTTCTTATTTTAAGGGTGTGTGTGTGTGTGTGTGTGTGTGTGTGTGTGTGTGTGTGTTTTAATAGAGGAAAGGTTTCTAGGCTCCCAGCTCGGGAGGTTCTGCTCCATCAATAGCTGTCCCCATTGCTGTGTGCCTGTCGAGGTAGCACATCATGGTGGAAGCACATGACAGAGCACAGCCCCCTGCATCATTAGCCAGGGAGCAAAGAGAAAAAAAAAGAGTTCAGGGTCCCACAGTCCCTTTCAAGGACATGCTGACAATGACCTAAAGACCTTGCACTAGGCCTCATTTCCTCCTCCAAGTTCCACCAACTTCTGATAATGCCACCCTGAGGACCAAGCCTTTAACATGTGGGGCTTCTGGAAACACTCAAGCTCCAAACTATAGCAGACGACATTTTTTTTTTTTTTTTTTGGAGGGGGGATTAAACCCAGGAGTGCTTAATTACTGAACCACATCTCCACCCCTTTTAAATATTTTATTTAGAGACAGGGTATTACTAGGTTGCTAAGGGCCTCATCCAAATTGCTGAGACTGGCTTTGAACTTGTGATCCTCCTGAGCTGCTGGGATTACAGGTGTGTGCCACCATGCCCAGCTCAGACTACATTTCTTGATGGGGGAGTAAGAAGATTCTGGAAGAGCATGTGGGACCATAAATACTGTAATAGCCATTGTAGGGAAATACCATATTAAACTTCATTGTAGCCCTCACAAAAAAAAAAGCAGGGCCCATCCCTTTGATTTTTTTGTATTATTATAATTATTAACACATACTAATTGTACAAATTAATGGGATTCACAATGATATTTACATACATGCATACATCATGCATTGATCATGTTATTCCCTTCTTCTACCTTTGTCCCCTCTCCCAATGCCCCCATACCTCTAGTATCCTTCTTAGTCCCTAGTAATCCGTGTTCTACTTTCAGGTCTTTCTTTCTTTTTTTTCTTTTTTCTTTTCTTTTTTTTTCCAGTTTCTACATATGAGAGAGAACATGTAGTACTTGTTCTTCTGTGCCTAGCTGATTTCACTTAAAACAATTTCCTCCAGTTCCATCATTTTGCAGCAAATGACAGGATTTCCTTCTTCTTTATGGCTGAATAGTAGTCCTTGTGTATATATGACATATTTTCTCTATTCATTCATCTGTTGGCAAGCACCTGGCTGATTCCATATCTTTGTTATTGTGAATAGCGCTGTAGTATACCTGGGCATGGAGGTACCTCTTTAGTATGCTGACTTCATTTCTTTAGAAAAATACCCAAGGAATAGCTGGATCACATTGTAGTTCTATTTTTAGTTTCTTAAAGACTTTCCATACTGCTTTCCACAGTGGCTGTACTAATTTACATTTCTACCCACAAAGTATAAGGATATCTTTTATTCCACATCCTCATAAGCATTTGTTATTTGGGGAGTTTTGTTTGTGTTCTTATTTTTATTTGAAAATAGACATTTTGACTGGGGCAAAGAGGGTATCTCCTTGTTTTTTTTGTTGTTGTGGTTTTTTGGTTTTTTTTTTTCGGCAGTGCTGGGGATCGAACCCAGGGCCTTGTGCTTGCAAGGCAGGCACTCTACCAACTGAGCCACATCCCCAGCCCTCCTTGTATTCTTGATTTGCATTTTCCATGATGGCTAATAATTTGAGCGTTTTTTCATATATTTATTAGGCATTTGTATTTCTTCTTTTTTTTTTTGCGGTGCTGGAGATTGAACCCAGGGCCATGTGCTTGCAAGGCAAGCACTCTACCAACTGAGTTATATCCCCAGCCCTGTATTTCTTCTTTTGAGAAGTGTTTATTCAGACAATTTTCCCATTTTTATTTGGATTACTTGATTTTGGTTGCAGGTTTTGTTTGTTTGTTTTTAGTTCTTTATATATATGGGATATTAACTCTGCCAGATGAATAGCTGGCAAATATTCTAATTCTGTAGATTATCTCTTCACTCTGTTGATTGTTTCCTTTTCTGTAAGGAAACTTTTTAGGTGGATGAAATCTCATTTGTCAATTTTTGAGTCCTATCCAGAAAATCATTGCCTGTTTCGATATCTTGAAGTGTTTCCCCTATATTTTTCTATAGTAGTTTCAGAGTTTCAGGTCTTACATTAATGTCTTTGATAGATTCTTAATTGATTTTTGTACAGATACAAAAATGAGAGATGGGGGGTCACGTTTCAATCTTCTTCATGTGAATATTGAATTTTCCCTATGCCATTTGTTAAAGAGACTGTTCTTTCTCCAAAGTGCATTTTGGCACCTTTGTCAACAATCATTTAGCTGTAGATGTGTGGGTTTATATCTGGGTTCTCTATTCTGTTTCTTTTACCTGTGTTCTATCTTTATGCCAATACCATGCTGTTTTTGTTACTATGACTCTGCAGTATGCCTTGAAATCAGATATTGTGATGCCTCTAGCTTTACCATTTTTGCTTAAGATTGTTTTAGCTATTTTGTACTTCCACATGAATTTTATAATTTTTTTTCTGATTCAGTGAAAAATGTCATTGGTTTTTTGATGAGGATTGCTTGAATCTGTACGTGGCTTTGGATAGTATGGACATTTTAACATCCATTTTTCCAATCCTTGAACATGGGAGGTCTTTCTATCATTAAGTGTCTTTAATTTCTTTCTTTGGTGTTTTGTAATTTTCACTTCCTTAGCTAAGTTTATTCCTGGGGGGGAGGGTTGTTGGCGGGGGTGAGTCTATTATGAATGGGATAGCTTTCATGATTTTAATCTCAGCAAACTATTATTTGTATATGGAAAAGACACTGATTTTTCTAGGCTGACTTTATATCCTACTACTTCATTGAATTCATTATGACTTCTAATAGTCTTCTGGTAGAGTATTCAGATTTTTCTAGGTAAAGAGGCATATCATCTATACTTGCACCATAATTTACCCAAGAAATTGTGGCAATTGTGGGTAGGTTCAACAGGGGTTAGTGACCTTGCTTGAACTTGCAAGTAACCTAACTAAAAATGTTGTAAACAATTAAAAATGCTTTCTCCCTTAACCACAGTCCAAAAGTAGATAGATGGTCCCAGGGTTAGCCCAACAGTGACACAGGGTTACACACAGCCCAGGTTGTGTGTCTTTACCATCTCCCCTCCTCAGTGCATAAGGCAATGGCTCCCTTCATGGAAGCAAGGTGATGGTGGCTCCAAACATGGCATCTCCCACATCCACTTGCAAAACTTAGAAGGGGAGAGTGAGGCTGAGTCTCCTCACTCATGTCTCTCTTTTTAAATAGGGAAATTTTCTTTCTTTCAAAGCTCCCCAAAAGATTACTTTTCACATCCTCTTGGCCAATCTAAAGATTGTTTCTAGTGGAAAGAACCCTTCCTCTAACTTGTCTCTTTGATTCCCAAGTTCATCCTGAATGACATCTTTAGTAACTCTTTAGCTCAAGGTCCAATGGCCACTAATTAACACTGTTCCACTCTCACTCAATCTCACCCTCTGGAATCTCATGGAATTGAAAACAGACATTCAAGTGGAGGAATGAGGAAAGTGGGAGACACAGAGCAAGGTTTGAGCTGGACTGGATATTTAGGAGTGGTCTGTGGAGAGGTGGAAAGCTGTTCACTACATGTGTGATGGTGATAATCATGAATCCATTCAGACTGCACAGAAGGCATTAGGGTGCACCTGTGGTGAGTTGGGGAGTCAGAGAGAAGAGAAATCGAGGAGGGGTTGTGAGAGTCCTTCAGTCCTGTATTTGCTCCTCTCATCCAGACCCATCTCCTCTCTTGCTCCTCTTTTTTAAAGAAAGTTGGTGAGAGAAAGGATCCCTGGGTGATGTTTTGCTTCTTGAAAAACACATGAACAGGGCTGGGGTTGTGGCTCAGTGAGTGAGTGCTCACTTAGTACATGTGAGGCCCTGGGTTTGATCCTCAGCACCACATACAAATAAATAAAATGAAGGTATTGTGTCCATCTACAACTAAAAATATTTTTATAAAAATGAACACAACATGGAACATGTTTCATTCTAACAATCTGATTTCCCATTTTACTAAGCACATATATATATATATATATATATATATATATATATCCATGTCCAAAAAAGTACTAGAAATAAGCCTTATAATTCCCAATGATTAAAACTAAGCTTTGCCATTTTATATCTGTTCTACAATGAAATAAATGTCAAGTCACTCTCCTTGGAAGCTTCTAGTCAGATGTGACTTTATGACCAACATTAACTTTAAATGAGAAGAAATCAGAATGGGAACTTAACCTCTTCCCTTAAACAACCAGCCTCACAAGGCTCTTCTTGACCATGCTGCCACATGTGGTAGACAAGGACAAGATAAAAGTGTTCCTTTCATGATCTCCTAGCAGAGAGTCAAGTTGACACATATTTGAGATGGTGAAACAGGAATTCATAGGAAAACAGTGAGGTTTTTTTTTTCTTTAAAATTTCTGATTACAGACACCAACATTTCAATTTATACCTAAAAGAAGAAAACTGCCTTTCCTAGGGAACTAGGTCTGTAAACCACTGTTTAAAGCAGCTCATGTGGAGAACCTACAATTTAATACAACTGAAGAAAGGTTAGCCTAGCATCTACTCTATTCTTCGTCTCTGTTTACTCAATTATACAAGTACTTCCACAGCAAGCAGACCTCTAATTGTGTATACTTCAGTGAATGAGAAATGGGACTTGCTGCAGAATAAATTCTTGGGTGTAACAAAATTATATACCACTTCCCATACATTTTTTTTTCAGATTTCCCATTACTTTAAATGAAAACATGCTCTGAAAAGAACTATAACAACACTCAAAACATTCTTCAAGAGCCAGTCTCCTCCCTTCTAATAAAATGGAGTTATGTTTTTATTTTCCAGTATTCTCCTGCTAAAGACCTAAGAGACTTCAAAAACCCCATTCACAGCTGACCAGTAAAACTTGAAAATTTCATTCTCAAATCATATGATAAGCATGACTTGGCTTTGGTTCCTCTTCCTCTATTAGCAAATGAATCGCCCTTCATTTCTATGAAATGACACTATGAGTGTTTATGGTCCTTCCCCATGGGAGCTTCACACACCTCTCTGTCATCTCAGTCCACTGGGGAGCTGCAGTAGGAAGGCAGAAGGCAGGCCTGCCACTCAGGGAAACTAACCAACCTGCTGGCCTCCTGTGTAAGCCCATATCAGCCTTCTGAAACCCACAGCTTCCTTGTCTGAAACATGGAGAATATCAAACCTGCCTATCTCCTAGTGTTTCCTGAGAACAGACTCATGTTCAAATCACTCTCAATACCACCTAAGTAACAGTTCCAGTCATCATTCATAAAACTGTTTATGTGTGAGGTGTTTTTTTTTAAACAGGCATAATGGAAAGAATCCAAAAAATTCAATTTCTGTTTGCAAAATAGAAATATAGCATGGTCTCCTTTTGTTTTGGTTTGTCTTCAGCATTATTCTGTCAAGATTCTGCTCCTTGAAGAAATGGACCCTTACAAGAACTACTGAACATGTTCAGTACTAGCCCATCCCCACTGCCCCACTGTTACTGATAACCAAAGACAAGTCGCTAGACCAATCTAAATGGAAATCTAGGAAAATCTTCATATGCTAGCATTTTGTGGTTCATGATTTTTCAGAATTTGTGCTCTCTGCATGGTGCTAGTTGAAGTAAGAAAAGACTTTGTCTCAAAAACTAGGGAATGTGTTTGAAATCCTTTTTTTTTTTTCTAAATGTTTTTGTTATATTTTGTTTTTCCTTTTGAAGTTGTTATCAGTGCTCAGTATCAGAAGAAAAAAGCAATCTTTTGTTGCTTTTGGTTTTGTTTTATTTCTTTTGCAGCATTTGTGAATTTTAGGGCAAGAAATTAGTCTTAGTTGTAACATTTTGTTGTCAAATAAGCCTCTTTCTCATGACGCCATTGGAGGCCCATGAAACACAAACTGTAATACAGAGAAGGTTCTGTGAACAGGAAAGACAGCCCCCACATGACCTACTATTTCCTTCCTCCCTGGGGAACTTTATGTGGTTCCCTGAAAGCATTTTTAAAAATCAAAGCTATCTAAATAAGGAAGGACAGCAGGCATATCTAAACATATAATTCCCCACCTCTGAACACATTAAGAGACTCCTCAGAGACTGTAATGGTTACTATCATATCAGAATGAGAGCTGAACTCCACCGCCCCCTCCTGGGATGTGGAAAGAGAAGACACATCCCACCCAGTGGCTCCTCACAACTCCAGTTACCCCCATTCCTCATTCACAGGACTCTGATGAGGATCAAGTGAGATCACATCTGCAAATACCTTTTCAGGGATGTAAAGCACTATTTAAATGTCAGCTTCTTATTATGATGTAATCTGCTTGTGGCAATGCCATGTGACATTGGTCCTTTAATGAGAAGCACCCACTATGCTGTAATCAAAGCAGGTCGATAAACAGTTAATTACCAAACCAAGGTTCATTCGTTGTCCCACAGAAAAACTAATGTCTGAGAGAAGAGTGTTATGGAGAAAGATTTTATTCTGTGTCCAAAGAACAGAGAAGTGGGAGCCCATGCTCACAAATCAGCCTCTCAACTCCAAGGGGCTTGAGTTACAGATAGATATAGGATTATGACAAGGGGGAAAGAGAGGCTAATAGAGGGGGAAATATTCATGTCTTTTCTGGGAATATGCAAAACTCTTCCAGAAAAACAGATGACACTTCATTTTACTCCTTTCATGGTCAGGTGTCTCTGGGCCAGTGATTGGTAGGTGTCTTTGACCTTGAAGGTGGAGGATAAAGGCTAAGCAAGTCTAGGTCAAATCAACCCTGTATTATAGTTCAGGACAAAACATTTCCCATATGATTAACATGTCTTCATGCAAAGTTGAGCAGAATCTGACCCAAAGTTTAAGGCAGCAGAAGAGACACAATATGAAGACAAAGATGGCAAACCTTTCATCCCATTCCAGTCACCTATCAGACATCTGCAGGGCCAAGTGAAGAGTCAGTGTTTGGGGCAAAAGTCGCCTTCAGGTCCCTGAAGAGTAACCTAGACAACTGTTACCATCAGAGGCATTACCTACAGAAAGGTTAATGGGAGACGAATATGTATTGCCAGCTGTGTGACCTTCAATATTAGTGATTTTTAAGTCAACTAAGAGCAAGTGAAGCTACAGGGTCTATTTAGCTTTCTTCTCAATAACAGTTTCTTAAAATTGGTGAACTTATCTGTGTTTCTAAGTAGTTCTGTTTTGTCCTCCTCCACTTAAAATTCAGTAATTCGAGGAATTGTTAAGTGACCGGACTTCCATATCTTCAGATAGAGATGATAAGCACTCTGCTCCCTAAGGAAAACACATATACACCAATTACCTACTCTCCATACAGATCATAACCAGAATCCAGCTTTGCAGAAATGGTTTCTTGCTGGCACATCCACACAGGGAAATAAAGTTGAATGTTGAATTGCTTTTGCTCTCCTTGTGGCTCTGGGTTAACTAAAGAATGAGGGATAGGGTCAAAATCTGAGGTCCAAATCTGCAGCTTCCTCATAAAGTCACCAAGTCCACCTTGAGGTTCTGAATGTGCCCTTTCAATCAGATTCTACATCTCTTCCCCCACAAGTAACCAACATGTTACCCAATATACAGCTTCAAAAAGATGCAGCCGGCTGAATTGCTTGGCACTTTTGCAGCAGTTTGCCACCTTTGCATCATTGCAGGCTGTGTCCTGGCTCCATACCTGAGTCCTAAATGGCACTTACATGGAATCTGTTCCTATATTTATACTCTATCAGTTCAGAAGAATTAGTATCCCACTCCATGCCACCCTGAACTAGAAAATTCAGCTTTGTCTCATTGTACCCACAAAGTCTAACTCTGTAATGCATACTTCAGGTGACCAAAGACCTGAAGCGTAAAAGGCTAGATGGACCGTTTGCACAGGAAGAGGCTATTGCACAGAGAAGCACCCACAACTTTCAGTGGAAATCGGTGACCCAAGCACTGTGATTTCTGTAGTAATACCTCACTGAAGATGAAGCTGTAAAGCAACTGGGCACAAACACCTTATTGGATGTGTCCTGAATAAGACTATATCTTTCCTCCATGTCCAGCTGACATTCTGAAATTAATGTCTTTCATTCAATATACACCTAGCATTTAAAAAAAGAAGAAGAAGAAAAGAAAAGAACAGATGTAGTGTTTCCAGGGGCAGTTTGGCATATTTTTTTTTTTTACCAAAATCAGAAGTGTTTGCCATTCACCCCTCTTTTGTATGCATACCAGTTGTGTTCACGATGCCTAGTTGATTTTATTTGCAGAAGATTCACACTGCAATCATAGGTGAATGAAGAGTCACTGGAAAATAATACCCTCCAATCAAATACCCCATTCACTTGAGCTTTCATGTTAGTGCACCACATTCCTAAGAACTAATGACAGTTATATTTATGCTCTAGAAACCTATTTATTATCAATGAATTAAAGGAAATAAAGCTATGGTTCATTCAAAGAATGTGGGCAACTGGAATAGAAGGCTGTGAGTAAGAGCTTTGGATAAAAACAGGTCAGATGCCAGAAGCCAGATAGAGGTGAGGTAGGCCCCTTTATAATGTAGTACCTTGTTTTAATGAATTCTGATTAACCTTGGTCAAACTCCCAAGACAAGATACCATGCACAAGAAAAATAAAAATACAGCTTAACCTGTACAGTGTGTGTAATCTGATAATCTAACAATTATATTAAAAAGTGAGGGACCGGACTCAGTGTTTTCCTCTGAATACTACCTGGATATATTCAACAGCTGTTTAATAAGCAACAGACAGGTTCTGATTAAATAATCTTTTTCTAGCCAATATTATTGAGCCTCTTACTGTGCAGCTGCATCTTAGACAAACATATTAATTGCCTTAAATAGGTCCCTGAGGTAGGTCATCTTCCCCAGAAGCAGTGCCTGGGACAGACATTTTTGTGCAAGTATGCCATTAGTTTGTGCTCTCAGGAGAGGGGAGGGAGAAGCAGGATCCGGCAGGGGTATGAGCTAAGCAAAGGTGTGGTCCTGGCATCTTTCCACGGGGATCCTTGGAACACAGCTTGCACCATGGAGTCATCCCAGCTTGAGGCAGGGGCCATATTTCTGTGAGCTCTTGGCAGCAGGAGGGGAGGGGTACTGCAGCCAGGGGCCAGGAGAGAAGTGGGACACCAGGAGCCTCCACTATGGCAGCTCTAAGACTAAATCTATAGCAGCCAAATAAGGGAGTAAGAGGTATGGTTCTCATTCCACCCCTGACCTCACCAAGAACATGATGATATGGCATGGGCCTCTCACATGGCCTCTCTAAACATCAGTTTCCTCATCTGTAAAATGGGAGATGGGAAAAGTGGGCAAAGTGGGGTTGATTAGATGGACCCTACATTCCCACTTTGAAGAGCAATGATTTCAACAAAGGGACTGGTGGGGAGGCTTACTGAGGAGTGATGATGTTCTTTCCATTCCTGGAAGAGAATTAATTGATGTAAATGTGTCCCTGAATGACTACTCCATTAAAAGCTCTTCTCTACCTGGAATAGCTGGGGAAACACGGGCAAATCTAAGAAGACAAGCAGTAAAGCTACCCCATATGTACTAAAAAGGATGGCGAGGCTCTGACTTTAAACAAAGTGCTTTCATGGCAGTTTACCTCAAGGGAGCATTAATGCAACCAGGCAGCCTCATTTAACTGACTCCCACATCAAAGTGAATTAGAGGCAAGAGACTGGGATAAAGTGCCAGCGACAGGCTGTCCCTGCAAAAGGGTATATCCTCTGTGGAGAGCAGCTGGGCAAAAATTTATCAAAATTTTAAATGCATTTGTTCTGTGATCACATAGTCCTCCCTCTCGGAATTTATCCTACAGCTTTAAGTTTGTGAAATGACATTCATATGATTTTATTCACTGGGCCACTTTGACAAAAGTAGTCAAAGATTAAAAACAATTCAACAGCCCATCAATAAAGGGCTAGATAAAAAATGACAACAATGTGGCACCAACCATAAAATAGAATACTGTGTAATCCAGAACATTCTCTACTGAGAACATTCTATATTGACATGGACAGTTATCAAGAATATATTGATTAGTGAAAAAGTATGTGGAAGAACAGTGTGTTATAGAAGATGTGATAGTATTATATCCATGTGTAATTATAGTATGCTTCTTTTACATAAGAAATAGAAGTCATCAGAATACATATATTTATATCAAGCATATCCCTGGCTATCTAGAAGTTGTTTTTTTGTGTACCTAGAAAGAAACTTCTGCATGTCGTTACCTATAAGGGATGAGGAAGTGGGACAATAAGACAGATGAAGAGATAGGTAGGAATGAGAAAACTTTCTGAAATTTTTCCCCAAACACATTGAACTACTCTATAAAGAAAATGGAGCATCTTATTAGAAATAAAATGAAAAATTTAAAGCATCAGTAAAAGCTGGTCACTCCAACTTTCCTTATTTCATGCTTGGCTCAGGAATTGGCGGAGTAAGGTCAGTGATTAGACAGTTGCAACAGAGACCATATGGCCCACAATACTGAAAAGGTTTACTGTCTGGCCCTTTACCAAAAAACTTGGCAACCCTCACTTTAAATTGTAGAGTTATTCATAGAACAGCTGTGGCCACATCTATCCATTGGTGTGGATAAATCCTTCTGACACTGAAGGATTTTGTCTTTTTGAAGTAAGATTTCTGTCCGCAGACAGTTTATACACCAAGAAAATTAGACTGGATACTGCACTAGTTACAAAGAAAGAGTGGACTCTGGGGACAGATGGCCTGGGTTTAAATCTGAACTCTGTGACCTTCAGCAGCATAACTTCTGGAATTCTCAGATTCTTGTCTCTGTAACGTTGTCTCTCACAGAGTAGTTTGGAAGTTTACATATGTTAGCCTGGAGCTTAAACAGTAACTGTTAGTAGTATCATCTAATGTTGTAATTTTTTTTTTTTAAACAGGGTGATGACCAGTTAAATGTATTTGGAGAGGACACCATGGGAGGTGAGTTTCCTTTACTGATTAAACCAAAGAGGTCACTTCAATAACTTTGAACTTGACTTCTTTATTAAACATCAACTAACAGCTCATAAAATGTCTTGACAGTGTGCACTTTTCCCTAGGCCAGGGAATATAAGTAAGAGTAAAACTCTACAGATCTCACCCTTCTCAGTCCATGTGAAAAACCAAAGGAATTCATTACTAAGAGGTGCATTTCCTAAATGCCCAGAGAACATGGCTCCCAAGGTGCTCAATGAAAAGAGAATGCTTTGGTCCAAGATACTTGGGAAACACTTAACATTCAGTCCTCACTGGAAGAGTCACATGTGTAATAGCACAGCAAATCCCCCACAAGACCCAGTAAAGAAAGATGTCTAACTTTGATTCAGCATTCTTCAACTTACTTGGAACACAAAACTAAACTCTTTCCCATGTAGTAGTTACTATTCTGCAGTGTATCATTGTGACCCATCCCAACCTACACTAAGATTATACTGCTTTGTGATTTTGTCATATTGAAAGTCTCCTGAAAACTGAAATTAATATCCACCCCAATTAGCTATAAATGTAAGTGAAAACAGATAAAACTATGTGAAGTTGGGACTGTTAAGAAAGAAAAAGGCCAGGAGCGGTGGCTCGTGCCTGTAATCCCAGCCTCTTGGGAGGCTGAGGCAGGAGGATCGCAGAGTTCAAAGCTAGCCTCAGCAACTTATTGAGGCACTAAGCAACTGTCTCTAAATGAAAAACAAAGAAGGGATGGGGATGTGGCTAAGTGGTTAAGTGCTCCTGAGTTCAATCCCCATTACCAAAAACAGGAAAGGAAGGAAGGAAGGAAGGAAGGAAGGAAGGAAGGAAGGAAGGAAGGAAGGAAGGAAGGAAGGAAGGAAGGATGGAAGGACAGGTGGGCAGGCTCATAATTCTCCTAGGTAAAATACCTTCTAATATTTCTATTTTGAAAAAAAGTTGTCATTATATTGTAATTCATGGAAATATTATATTGTTGACTGTGAACACATGCAAATAAGCGATTTGGTTTTTTAAATAACTCAATCCTAACCTGCATTGACCCATGACCATGAGGTGTAGATAGAGTGTCATTTGATGATAATGGTAATAGTAGTATGAAAATCACAGTCACCAAATGACATCATTGTGATTCATGGAGAAAGGCACATAAACACAAGCTATAGCTTAGCTGTCACTTAGCTAAGTGCAAATAAGCAACTCTGTCTCAACTGGATAGGGAATGATTGATTGCTTCATTAAGTTTCCTTCCTTCCTGGTTATAAAATTAACATATACTCACTGAGGAAACTTTTTTAAGGAAGGAAATAAGAGCTGTCTAAAATCTCATGACCTACAATCATGGCTATCATTCTAGTGTATTTCATTTCAGTGTATTTTCTACATAATTATTTTTACATAGTTGAGAATATATGTATACCTATAGCTATCTCCAAAGACCAGTAAGAACCATGACCACTCTCCTAGACTGCAAATAGATTCACAGTTGCTAAACTTCATGGAAGTAAACTGGCAGGTAGAAAGCATTAGATGACCACCTCATCCCACAAGTTAGGGACACCATATCTTTACATATATACAGGGAAGGACATGGAACTGTCACTCAGCTAATGGTGGAGTCCTGTAAATGTGTAACACTGCGTATATAAAAACACTACCCCAGTTCCACTAAAAAATAATGTGTGTAACTGTCAAAATAATGAGCTATCTTTCAAAAGTAGTTATCATCTGCATAAAATATAAAATGTAAGCCACAGTTGTAACAATTCATTGTAAGTATAAAATTGGCCATTTTTTTAAATTTTTAAATTTTTTTAGTTGTTTATTGATGGACTTTTATTTATATTTGATACTGAGAATCAAACCCAGTGCCTCACACATACTAGGCAAGTGCTCTACCACTGAGCTACAACCCCAGCCCCCAAAAGGGCCATTTTCATCACTAAGATAGACAATAAAAACCTACAACCTCTCCAAGTAATCACACCCATTCATCATTTTAGTCAACTCACACCCTGAGAACGAGCAAAAGTGGCCACTCCTAGGGCCCAGGAAAGAGCCGAGAATTTGGCCCACAACTCAGGACTGACTCCATCAGGTCCTGCCCTTCTGTCCTGGGCCCTCCTTACTTAGACCACTTCTCCAGAAACCTCAGCCCAGGATCTGAAGTGCACATCCAAGGGCGGGACCTCCAACAAAGAACACCAAACATCTTTGAACTCTAGTTCACTTTAAAATTCCAAGCAAGTTTTCATCCTACATCATGATACATTAATGTTCACTCAGTTGTCTTGCAATTTGAAGAGTATCTCCTTTCACATAGAAATTAGCAAGAATAATAAATTATTCAAAATTATCTTCAGTTACTGTATAAGCACTCACATCTGTCGGACTCAGGGAAGCATCCAGCCTCAGGTGCATCTAAAAACCTGACTTTGAATGTTACCTCTTGCTCACCACAGCCCCCATGGTTAACATCCACCACTTTACTCTAGAATTTTGCCCGGCTTTGCCTAAGCACATCAAGGACATGCTTCCGGAAGCCAGTGGAGTTCTTACCACCATTGTGATTTTTACTTTGTACTACTGACACTACATATTATTTACTTAATTTTTTTTGTAAATTGACTCACTGTTGTTATTAAATACACTTATTTTAAAAGAAATTTTTATATCACTACTTTAAATGGAAAATAGCATGATTTACTGTAAACAAAAACTGTTTTTTTTAAAATATTATCTTCAGATACTATATTTTAACTCTATTAAAGGGGAGATTATCCAATGTGAAATAATACCAAACTGAGATACTTAGAAAGTCGTAAAAAGAAGTTTTAAATTTAGCTTTCTTTGTAATTGCTATTTAATGACTTCTGTTTTACCACCTAAAACAGATAGTGCATGTTAAAATGAAAATATATTACTCCATCTGGGAATAAGACTAAAATGGTCATCCGTGCCTACTAAATATAACCTGTAGCTGCATCTACTCAGCTTCAAGCTTCTTATCAAACAAAACACTGTAAGATTTGGATTTTACATAAGATGAGTGAAATCAGGGTTCCAATGTAGTATTTCTTGCAATTAACTTAAATTGTTCTTATTTTAAAGGCTTCATGGAAGATTTGAGGAAATGTAAAATTATTTTCATGATGGGTGAGTAATTACCCTCAAATTTTCTAATATAATTGCTATTAATAACAAGTTAGTAACAAAAAATAGGCAATTTATTTCTCACTGTTTAGAGGTCATGTTTGTTTTTTCGGCAAAATAGCACCTCAGAGGTTTTCAGATTATTGCTTGCACTTATGCAGTTATATATTGTTTTTGGCCTTGTATCTTTTCAGCATAGAAAAAGCAGGACCAGGAACTTCAAGCCCCTGCATTTCGCTCTACAATAGCAAAATACATCATTCCAAGGATAAGGGGATGCTGAACATTAGAGTCTAACACACACCTTCTCTGCTTAAACACCAACCCTCTCCTTTTTAAACTAAGTGCATCAGTGACCATTGTGCAAATATACCCCCATAGTCACACCTTGTATTCTACACAGCTAACTGTAAAAACAATCTAAACTGGGGCTGGGCTGTAGCTCAGTGGTAGTGCATGTGCAAAACCGGGTGTTCGATCCCAGCACCAGAAAAAAAAAAAGGCAGGGAAAGCACAAATACTGTCAGAACACCACCCAACACATATGCTCTTTCTGCTAATCATTCAAGTATATTTTTTAAAGTTCACCTGCCTGTACATTTTCAAAAAAATATCTATTTATATTCAGAAATAATGAAAAGATCCACACCTCTTCAAAGAGTGGGAAGAGAGTAGTTGTCAGCACCATAGAAAAGTAATCAGATAAACTTTGAATCTTGCATGCTAACTTCAGGATGACTCCTTGAAAATCGAGTAAATCTCCTTCATTGTCAGACAAGAAATCTGAACCCAGAGAAGATGAGAGATTTGGTCAACGTCATTCAACCCACCGGTAGAGAGAGGGGATGGCTTAAAAGAAGCCCCTGGTTCCAGGCTTCCCCGCTGCACCATGGGGTGGTGTTGGCTGTGGTCCTGAACTATGGCTGCCTCATACCTCCAGCCCTTTCACAAACTCTCCTTGAACGCTGACTGAGCAGGATTCATGGAGGTTTCATGTCAGATGAAGAGGATAATTAATATATCACAAACCTTGAAAAGTGTTAGGAGAGAAATGAAGAGCTGAAATTGGACAATCAGAGCGAAGCGTTTGGAATACAATTGGGTGATGACTTAAAGAGGGTGACCTGGGAAGTCTTCAACAGATCTCCCAACATTTAAGGCAACATTTAAGCGGAGAAGGAAGGAGAGGGGCTGGGTGTATAGCTCAGGCATAGAGTACTTGCCTAGCATGCATGACACCCTGGACTTAATCCCCAGCACCATGTACACACAAAAAAAAGAACTTGAAGGAGAGGCTGGACTAGAGAAGGGTCTACCAGGAAGTGAGAGGGGAAATTCTAGTCCGAGAGAATAACACATCTCAAGCAGTGGGAAATCCTGAGACCCGCCTTAGTGCAGTTTCTCATCTGCTTGCCTCTAGTTGATCTAAACCTTGGGAACTGGATGGACTCTTTTTTTATTTTTAATTCAGATAAGTCCTTTAATTTTTTTATAAATTTAAAAAAAAATTTTACATACATGTATATAGGATAATAATGTCGGTCTCACTCTACCATCCTTCCCATCCCCATCCACCCCATTCTTCCCCTCAATCCCTTCTGTACAATCCAAAGTTCCTTCATTCTTCCCTACTCATCCCTCACTTTGTATCAGCATCTGCTTATCAGAGAAAACATTTGGTCTTTGGCTGTTTGGGATTGGTTTATTTCACTTAGCATGATCTTCTCCAGTTCCTACCATTTGCAAACACCATAATTTCATTCTTCTTTAAGGCTGAGTAATATTCCACTGTGTATATGTATGACATTTTCTTTATCCATTCATCTATTGAAAGGCGTCTAGGTTGGTTCCATAGTTTTGCTATTGTGAATTCAGCTGCTATAAACATTGATGTGGCTGTGTCACTGTAGCATGCTGATTTTAAGTCCTTTGGGTATAAACCAAGGAGTAGAATAGCTGGGTCAAATGGTGGGTCTCTTCCAAGTTTTCTGAGGAATGTCCATACTGCTTTCCAAAGTGCTTGCACTAATCTGCAGTCCCTCCAACAATGTATGAGTATACTTTTATCCCCCACATCCTCACTGAATGGACTCTTTTCACATTTACTTTGTATTCTTTTCAGAAAATAAGAGTATATTTCTTATTTCCCTTGCTGAAGAGGAACTCATTTTAATTTCAAAGAAAAATCAGTTGTGCTTATAGATTACTAAAATTTCCTTTCCACATAAATTTTATTTATCAATTTTCTTGACTGCAAATACTCAATGTATTATATTTTCTGTGCAGCTTTTATTTTAGAAAACATAAATTAGGAAAAGGAGAGAACTTTGAAACTCTGTATGTAGAAATTCAGAATAAGGAACCCTTTGTTATCATAGAGAAATCTTTCCTTTTAATAATGTCCAAAAAAGCTCCTCTCAATAGTACAGCCTGTTTTGTATTATTGTTACTGTCACCAGCATATTATTTCAGATTTACCCACTGTTTATCATTCATAGTTGGATTTTGAAATATATTTTCAAATGTCACTTCTATCTAAGAATAACTAAAGATCTTGACTCACCTGTTCTGAAGTCCTGTACCCCTTAGAAAGGCAAAGAGCGCAGTATAAAATTTTTGGCATTAGACAAAGCTTGAGACACTTAAAGATCCACAGACCACCCTCTGGGAACCATTCCTCTGAGCAAGAGGTTTTTCTTCCATCTAACTAAACACTCCTATTTTTCAACTTATTGGTCAATCACTACCATGGTAAAAATGATCTGAGCCTACTGAAAGAAGGTACAAAGCCACTGTGAACGAGGGAATGACTTCTAAACTCCAAAAATCAAGGACTTGGTTCCAAATACATCCTTGACAATGGCAGAATGTTATTTGGGGCTTCATTATCTCAGGTCACTTTGAAGCTTATAAAAACTCTCAGGATGTCATAGACACACCCATAGCTATTTCAGTGAGTTTTAATAATCAAGAATCAGTTGATTTCAGTGGAACTCATGTGGTTTTGTCTATATACGATGGGAGAATTTTTCTTTTCTTTTTTTTTTTTTTTTGACGAGGGGTACCAGGGACTCAGGGGCACTTGACCACTGAGCCACATCCCCAGCCCTATTTTGTATTTTATTTAGAGACAGAGTCTCACTGAGTTGCTTAGCACCTCGCTTTTGCTGAGGCTGGCTTTGAAACTGCGATCCTCCTGCCTCAGCCTCCTAAGCCCCTGGGATTACAGAAATGCACCACTGCACCCAGCTCTGAATTTTTTCATTTTTAAATTATTGTCTTGACATCTACAAGAACCACAGTAGGACTGTATGTAGTATTAGCCAGAGATGAGCTTGACATTCTCACTGCTATTCTTCAGACAAAATTAATTTTCTTAAGGCTCTCATCCATGTTTTATTTATTTTATTCGTCAGTTTTCTTGGCATGCAGAAGACAAAAGTTCCCTTTTGTCTGCAGAAAGGTCCAAACTGGTCACCAACTTAAGGTTCTCCTGACAAGTCTCAGTGTATCCTTATCGCTTCCCACTACATCCTCATGTTAGTCTTGAACTCCAAACCCACCTACCTCCCTTCTCTCTACCCCCCCCTTTCTCTCTCTCTCTCTCTCTCTCTCTCTCTCTCTCTCTCTCTCTCTTGCTTGCTTTTTTATAAGTTCTTGCATTTGAAATGTCTTCCCTATCTAATCATGCCCCAAGGTCAGGTTTAAGCTCTAACTCCTTGAGAAATCTTCTCTAATCACCAGCCTTTCTCTTCTGGGCTCCTCCATCCCTTGAGTCTGTCTGGCTACTTCTGATACCTTATAATGACTAGGAAAAAATATATTCATTGGAATAATGAATTCTTTAGGAAGCAGTGTGGTTCATTTCCATAACAACGAAAATAGCAACCGGAAATTCTGGACTGGAACTGACAGGCAGGTTGTGCCACTACGACTGTTTCTTGCAGGATGGTTTTCAGGTTAATCATGAGCCTGCTCAGATGCTCGGTGGAATGCTATCCTCTTACCAATGACAAGCAACCTTTCCCCTAAGGTGGGGTAATTGCCTGCTCATTTGCAAGGCAAAAGTTACAAGTGGGGAGATAATGGCACTGCCCAACCATCTGACAGGAGAAAATGTTCAGGGAAAGTGTTCAATCTGCACCAAAGGGACAGGCCTCAGTGAGCCTAGGTGTCCTCTGAGTATTGTGTGAATGTCACCTTTTTTGTTCATGAAGAAAGCAGCTCAATAGCTGTTTGTTGAAATACCTTTTAAAGGATAGACTACCCAGAGGGTAGTGCTAGGTTGATCACAAGGGTTGAAAAAGTTCTCTGAACCTTGGTTGTCTCCACACAAGATGTAAGAACCTGTGCTGATGTTCAAGCTGGGACTCATTCATTGCTGGGAGCACAAAATTATATGGAAAATGGAGAAATATGCTTTAAAGAGCCTCCTTGTGTCCCATGAACAGATGACTAGTTTTTCACCACCTTTTTTGTTGCATTTCTTTCTTTCCTTCCTTTCTTCTCTCGATCATTACTGGCTTCTTTTTCCCTTCATTTTTCATTGCCTGCTTATGCCCACAATGTGACATACCCTGAATTCCCATTAATTCATATCCAAAGCCCAACACCAGTGCTACAATTTAGAACACACATCTGACTAATCAGGTGAGCTGTGATGTTAATGGCATAATGATCAAGACATCATTCAATGGCCATAGCGTCCAGTGTGTCAGGGACACAGATGGCCTTGTGTATGCTGGCATTGGTGCTATGAAAAATTGTTTTTAGGTAGTGAACTTTCAGAGGTATATTGATAAATATTTCATGTTACTCTGTGCATCGTTAACCATTGCACAAACAGTCCTACCTTATTTTTCTGAAGAAAACTGGAGAATTAAAAAATGTTAACTAAAACTCAGCATTTCAATGCCTGTCATTTCACTATTGCCCTATTATGAAAGAACTCTGAATTCATTTTTAGAAGAAGTTACTTGGGGCTCAGCAGGGACACTTTTTATTTAATTGACTCACATGTTTGGAAAACTAAATTAAATCTTTATTAAATTAACTTTTATTAATATAAGTATGTGGGGGGGGATCTGATTGTTTTGACTCAGTGTGTCTGTGAGAGAAACCAACATTAAGCACCAAACCCAGGCCAGGCACTGCACAAAGCACTTTCTAACATTATCTTACTGACTGCTTGTACCCACCCTACCAAGAAAGCACCACTGCCATTCTGACTTTTCAAGAGTTAAATCATCTGTTAGTATGTAGTATATCTGGAGCTTGAAGGATTTTAACCCTGGCAAGAAATGCTGCCAGTTGTTTTTCTTGAAGAGACTGGTTTCATTTACAGTCAAGAAAATGTCTGCCAGATACTCACATCTGAAAACCCGTAGTTTGTCTGCTAGATGGTCTTTCAAAAAGAAGTGATATTGAATTGCAAGTGACTAGTTGAACAACTCAATCACACACACACAAGTGCCTTTCCTTGAGAAAACCATTATTCCTAGCTGTGCTAGGAGCTTTATGCATACTTCCTATTTTGTGAAAAAAATTAAAATGATATGCACTTATGGGTAAAAAATGAAATTAATTTCTTTTACTGTGTCATTAAGATGTTCTTAGGGGGCTGGAGAGATAGCTCAGTCGGTAGAGTGCTTGCCTTGTAAGCACAGGCCCTGGGTTCTATCCCCAGCACCCAAAAAAAAAAAAAAAAAAAAAAAGATGTTCTTAGGTAATCTACATCCTTCCTTCTTTCCTTTCACTCCAAGTGCAGGGTAGCGAAGAATGCAATGGCTGGAACATTGGACACTAATGATTCACCAGTTTCACAATCATGGCTTCTGCACCATTCATGGAAAGCAAATCATTTCTTGATGTTGTAATGAAAATAGGGAACCTCCAGTATCTGCAGGTCACACTGGGAGAACTACTACCTGGGGTAACTGGGAGCTGGTGGGATGTTCAGTAGGTTTAGGGGACTGAAACAAAACCCAGGCTTAGCAGTTAAGGGATCTTGGAGGGGGAAAGTCCCAAGTTCCATTTTGACTCATCATGTTTGAAAGCACAGTTGTGAGGAAGGGACCACAGGGAAAGGGGTGCAGCCTCAGAAAGCCTATTTCCCTGGGCTCCTGGAGGCTAGGTGCTTCTGGAAGTTTCTCTATACCCAGTGGCACCAGACATGTCTAGAAAGAAGAAAAGCCTGTGCCTTTGTCAGAGAGGTGGAAGAAGAAAGCAGCAGAAGAACCAGCAGGAGGCCCAAGGTCAGGTTGGCTGGAAGCAAGGGCGCACCTCAGGGGGCCAACAGCACCAGGCCTGCAAGAAGGGCAGAGAAACAACCCTGATGTGGAGATTGAACTTTGAACTGGACTGTCCAGGTTATCAGAAATCATGGATTGGACTAAGAAACTCAGACTGGACTTAACTGAGTTTCTACTATGAAGTGAAACCAGGCAGCTCCTGAACAAAGTTGAAGTGATGGTTAATTTTAGGTGACAATTTGCCTGGGTCAAGGGAAACCAGGTAGCCAGTAAACCATTATTTCTGGGAGTGTCTGTGAGGGTGTTTCTAAGAGGGATTGGTATTTGAATCCGTGAACTTGAATAAATCAGGGACGACTTGCCTGCATCCAACCTGTTGAGGGCCCAGGTAAAACAAAAAGACAGAGCAAAGGTGACTTCTCTCCTGGACTTGGGTCATCCATTTTCTCCTGCCCTCAGACATCAGAAGTCCAGATTTTTTTTTTCTTTCCACATTTTTTTATTATAGTTGTACGTAATGATGGGATTTGTTTTTACATATTTGTATATGCATGCAACTTAACAACATAATTTGATCAGTATCACTCCCCAGCACTTCTCCCCTCACTCCCGCTCCTTCCCCCGTCCCCTTCCTCTACTGATCTCCCTTCCATTTTCACAAGATTCCACCCACCACCACCTTTCTTTTCCTTTTTCCTCTCTAACTTCCACATATGAGAGAAAACAGAAAACTTAACCTCTGACTTTGACTTATTACACTTAACATAGTGTTTTCAAATTCCAACTATTTTCCTGCAAATGACACAATTTCATTTTTCTTTGTAGCTGAATAAAACTGCATTGTGTATATATACCATATTTTCTTTATCCATTCATTCATTGATGAATACCTAGGCTGGTCCATAGTTTGGCTATTGTGAATTGTGCTACTATAAACATGTATATGCATGTATTGCTATAGTGTGATGACTTTAATTCCTTAGGATAAATACTGGGGGATGATATAGCTGGGTCATATGGCAGTTCCATGCCTAGTCTTTTAAGGAACCACCATACTCATTTTCAGAGTGGTTGTACTAATTTACAATCCCACCAAAAATGTAAAAATGTTCCTTTTTCTCCACATCCTCTCCAGCACTTATTATTATTTGTATTCTTGATGACTGCCATTCTGACTGCTGTAAGATGAAATCTCAGTGTAGTTTTTTTGTTTTGTTTTGGTTTTGGTGCTGGAGATTGAACCCAGGACCTTGTACTTGCAAGGCAAGCACCCTACCAACTGAGCTATATCTCCAGCCATCTCAGTATAGTTTTGATTTGCATTCCTTAGTTGCTAACCATGTTGAAGATTTTTTTTTTGTATATGTGTTGTCTATTTGTATTTCTTCTTTTGAGAAGTGTCCATTTAATTCGTTGGCCTATTTATTAATTGGATTATTTGGGTTTTCAGTTTAAGGTTTTTTTTTGTTTGTTTGTTTTGTTTTAGTTTTTTATATAGTCTGTATATTAATCCACTGTCAGAAGAGTAGCTGTAAAGATTTTTCTCCCATTTTATAGATTCTCTTTTCGCATTCTTAATTGTTTCCTTTGCTGTGTGACAGCTTTTAATTTTAATACCATCTCATTTATTAACTCTTTGCATTATTTCCTGAGCTTTTAGGGGTTTTATTGAGAAAGTCATTGCCTGCACTTAATTGTTGGAGTGTTGACCATACATTTTCTTCTAGAGTTGCATAGTTTCTGTTCTAATTCCTACTCTTTGATCCATTTTGAGTTGATTTTTGTGCAGGGTGAGAGAGAAGGAGCTAATCTCATCCTTCTATATGGATAGCTAGTTTTTCCAGCACCGTGTGTTTAAATAGGCTGTCTTTTTTCCAATGTATGTTTTTAGAACCTTTGTCAAGGATCAGATGACCGTAGATGTGTGGCTTTGTCTCTGTCTTTTATTCTGTACCATTGGTCTATATGTCTGTTTTTATGCCAGTATCATGCAGTTTTTGTTACTGTAGCTCTATGTAAATCAGGTAGTGTGATACCTCCAGCATAGATTTTTTTGGATTAGAGTTATTTTGGCTATTCTGGGTCTTCTATCCTTCCAAATAATATTAGGCCTCTTTTTTCTAGTTCTATGAAGAATGTCATTGGTACTTCAATGGGGATTGCATTGAATATGTATATTGCTTTTGAAAATATGACCATTTTAAGAATATTAATTTTGCCTATCCATGAACATGGAAGGTCTTTCCATATTTTGGGGGCTGGGGAGATAGCTCAGACGGTAGAGTGCTTGCCTTGTAAGTACAAGGACCTGGGTTCGATCCCCAGCACCCAAAAAAAAACAAAACAAAACATATTTTGTCTTCTTCAATTTCTTTATTCAGTGTTCTATAGTTTTCACTGTAGAGGTCTTTTACCTTAGATTTATTCGTAGGTTTTGTTTGCTTTGGTTTGGTTTGGTTTGGTTTGGTTTGGGTGTCATTGCTGTTGTTGTTTTTAGACTATTGTGAATAGAATTATCTTCCTGATTTCTTTTCTCTGCAGATTCTTGTTGGTATACAAGAAAGCTACTGATTTTTATATGTTGATTTTGTAACCTGTTACCTTGCTGAAGTTGTTTATTAGCTCTAGCAGTCTTTTGGTGGAATTTTTTGTATTTTCTAAGTTTAGGATCATATAGTCCGCAAACAGTGATAATCTGAGAAATTCAGGTTCTTGAGTCTTCAATCTCCAGAACTTACATCAGCGGCTCCCACCCACAAGGTCTCAGATCTTTGCGTTCAAGACTGAACAACACCATTGTCTTCCCTGCTTCTCCATCCTGAGGTGGCCTACCCTGGGACATCTGGGTCTCCAAGATTGAGGGAGCCAAATCCACGCATAAATTCCCTCATACATATCTATATCTATATTAGATCTGTTTCTCTGGCGAACCCTGACAAATACAACTGGGTTCATGTAGAGAAGTAAGTTTCTCTTACTTCTGACACCAGTAAGAGACACTTACATGGTGTCTCTTTCTGACACCAAGCCATTGACTTGGCCGCCTGAAGCATTGTCCTTGGGCCAGACTCAGATACAGAATCACCCCAACTCTTTCTCTTCTGAGGGGTACAGACACTAAGGGCCCACAGCAGTACTTTCCAGGGGAACCTCAAATGTATTACAAAACCAACAAGAACTCTCTCTAATGTTGGAGAAATGTGGGCACTGTGTGCCGACAATAAACCTACTTAATTATATGAACTTTACACTGCAGAAAGTCTCTAAGTGACACTAAATTAGGATGCAAAAATGTCTTCATTTAATCAAGCTAAATTAATAAGCCCTTATCAAGGACTCGCTACTCAAGGATCTATGAGATTCAAAAGGACATAAAACAGTCCTTGGGACACTACAGTTGTATATTGTTTTCAAGTTTTTAATGTAATTCCTTAAAGAAATGTTACTAAGTTAATTAAGAGTCCTCCAACAGGGAAAATTACTAGGGAAAACAGAACAAGTGGGAGTTTGTGAGGCACTGTGAGTAGAGACCTTGAACTCACTGCCTCCCTAAGCATTGGTCAAAATCTTTTTGGAAGCACTTTTAACTTGCCCACTGAGCTACCTGGTGAAGTTTTAGGGACTGAGTTGGTTCCTTAAAGGCTAATTAATTGTATTCAACAAAATAGCAAATGATCCGTATGTGTTCTACTGATGGATTAGTGATTGTGTAAAGGTCACATCTCCCAGCTTGACTGACTAAAAACCTCTCTTGTTTGTCCTGAGACCCACTAAGAATGATCAGTGGACATTGGAAGATGTTACAGACTGTAGCAGGACCCAGCACTGGAAAGAAGAGAACATGAAAATCTTGTGTCAAGGGAATTTGAATTTCTTTTTTTTTTTTTTTTTTTTTTTTTTTTTTTTTTTAGGTACTGGGGACTGAACCCAGAGGCACTTAACCACTGAGCCACATTTCCGGTTCTTTGTTGTTGTTTTGTTTTGTTTTTGTTTTTGTTTAAGTCAGGGTCTCATCTAATTTGTTTAGGACCTGGCAAAATTGCTGAGGCTGGCCTCAAACTTATGATCTTCCTACCTCATTCTTCTGAGCTGCTGGGATTACAGGCATGTGCCATCACCTCCTACTTTTAATTTCCTTTAAAATGGCAAAATATTGTTTGTTCTCTGTCCACCTTACATTTGAGCGGCCAGCGAGTTAATACATTGCTAATTGTTCTCTTACTGGGAAATGTATAGACAGAGACTCAGTTCCATGAAAGTAAAGTACAAGTCCCCATTCTCTACTCCCAAAATGTTCATTTAATTACCTAATAACAATGTGAAAACTAACCATACCAGTGACTTACTATCCTGCAGATTCTGTTTTGTCTTTTTACCTATTACCTTGCTTAATCCTCACATCAATCTTAAATATTCCTATCATCTCCATTTTACAGAGGAAGAATTGAGGCTCAAAAAGTTTAAGTAAGTTTCCTAAGTGTTATGGTTTGGATATGAGGTGTCCCCCAAAAGCTCCTGTTAATGAAGAAATTCAGAGATAAAATGATTAGATCGTGAGAGCTGTAACCTAATCATTCCATCCTAGTTTGAATGGACTCAGTGGCAACTATAGGCAGGGGCCTGTAGATGGAGGAGGTGGGTCACTTGGGGGCATCCCCTGGAAGGGTTGTTCTTCCTGAGGCCCTTTCTCCCCTCTATCTCTCTCTTTCTGCTTCCAGACCCTGCCATGAGCTGGGCAGCTTTCCACTGCCATGCCCTTCCCCCATGATGTCCTGCCTCACCTTGAGCCCAGAGCAATAGAGTCAGTTGTCTACAGCTGAGACTTCTGAAACCCAAATAAACTTTCCGGATGTGAGGGCGATCTGGCTGCGACATATGTCACCCCATTGATCGCCAGGGTTGATTCAGCGGATCTGGCGGGCTAGGCGGGTGTCCCCTTCCTCCCTCACCACTCCATGTGCGTCCCTCCCGAAGCTGCGCGCTCTGTCAAAGAGGACGACCTTCCCCGATAGAGGAGGACCGTTTTTCGGTCAAGGGTATACGAGTAGCTGCGCTCCCCTGCTAGAACCTCCAAACAAGCTCTCAAGGTCCAAATAAACTTTCCTCCTCTAAGTTGTTCTTGTCAGATATTTTGGCCACAGCGAAACAAAAGCTGACTCAGACACTAGGGTAAGGAGTTAATAAGTGACAGAGGTGAGGCTCAGAGCTGAGTTTCTCGGATTTCAAAGCCTATGCTCTGAAAGCGTCTGCAGATATCGAGGGTAAGGTTGTGGGAGTCAGTGGGTAAGGAAGGGTTTTCCATATTTATTTGAAGAAGTACCTTAATTTTCTACTGTGTTTGGTGGCTATTGATATCTGAAAACAAAGACAAAATAATAAGATATCAAATGAATATTAATGAAACAGACCTCTAAGTGCCCCAGCCATGTTTATCCCAATTATGTGAAATTCCACATTATCTTCAAAACAAGAAACAATCTGGACTCAGAAAAGTGCCCTGAACCATCATTTTCACTCCCCACACAAGCACATCGATTTCAGAATACACACCACTCTGTTCACTAAAAAGACATACCATGGGCACATGTTTTGTGAGCATTATCAAAACTATTTCAGAAGCCAGGCATGGGGCACACACCTATAATTCCAGCAACTCAGGAGACTGAGGCAGGGGGATCCCAAGTTTGAGGCCAACCTGAGCAACTCAGGGAAGGGAGACCCTGTTTCAAAATAAAAAATAAAAAGGGCCGGGGATGTGGGCTCAGTGGTAAAACCCTCTTGGTTCAATCCCCACTACCAGAAAAAAAAATAAAATTAAAATTAAAATAAAAAGACCCAAGTGTAAAATAATTTCAGAGGGCCAAGAACAACAGTAAGCAAATGTTTGATAATGCAATGCTGGGTACATCTGAGGGGATGTAATCATTCTGAAATGTTCTTTATGGATTGGATGGAGTACCTCAATTACATATTGGTCTTAACCAATTGCTTAATATGAAGAAGGAATAAAAAAAAAAAAAGCCTAGACCAGGGATACATAAACTTAAAAGGAACTGCCTAAACTCCCCTAGTGATAAATATGGATCTCTCTACTCTATTAAATTCTTCCATTAAATATATATGCTTTGAGGTAAATTGCATATTTGACACATTGAATTTCTGCTATGTACCAGCAACGTGATAGGTCCAAGCCTCTACCAATGAAAGGCAAGCTCCCTAAACTCAAGGAGCTCCTGTTGTAGAGGGGAAAACAGCAGAGCTGGCACATGCAGTGACAGAGGCAGAGACATGGGGAGGAAGAATGCAGTGGGGGCAAGTCAGAGCTGAGTCCTGAGAAAGAAAAGGCCAAGTGGCAAGTGGGAAGAAAGCTGGGGTGGACAGCAGATAGGAAGAGGGAGCAGCGTGCGCAAGAGAGAGTCTCAAAAGTGAGAGGGACGGAGGTTATGAGAGGCAAAGCTGGAGACCAGGCAAAGTCCAGGAGGTGAGGACTGTGAGACCAGACTGAGAAGTATGAGCTTCATCACCAGGAAGCAGGAAACCATCAGGGTCTTTGTTCAGTCATACAGCAGCAGATTCAGATTTCTGAAGGAGCGCTCTGGCAGCAGGAGAGGGAGTCTTGGCTGCAGCAGAGAGGCCAGTCATAAACCATCGGGATGGCTCTTCATGGAAGGAAAGAGGAGGCAATGGAGGTGAGTGAGACAAAACAGGTCCAAGAGATTCCAGGAGGTAAAATCAATAGAAATCAATAGGACACAACAATCCATTGTGTTTAGAGGTGAACGAGAGGAATTACGGATGACTCAGAAGTGGCTGGTGTGGACAACCACGTGGACAGAGGTGCCATTCAAGGGGTAAGGAATGTGAAGAAGAAATGGGTTTTGAGGGAGACTTGAATAATTCAGTGTTAGAAATGCTACCATTGAAATGCTTATGGGACATCCACTGATGTCCACTGAATGAGATTTTTGAGATCCTGTACCCAAAATACATGTTCTGGCTATAGATACATGTGAATTTCACCAGGGTATCAATGGCGGATGAGCCAGGCAAGCAAGAGATCACCCAGTGAGGTTAGTAGGGTGTAGCTAGAGGCAAATTAAGACCTGGAGTCTTAGAAGTACCTGTTCAGAGCCAGAAGAGGAAGAATAGAGAGATAAGGGGTCTATCAAGAACCAATGTCATCATACTTAGAAGGCAAGGCAGGAGATAGAAGGATAAACAAAATGTAATGAAAATTATCTGTTGGGTTTGGCAACCAAAGTATTATTGGGAGCTTTAATGAAAGAAGTTTCAGAACAGAAATAGGTAAAACCCGTGGGTCAAGCAACGGCTGGCGGTTAAGGAGAACAAGGATATGAACAGACTACACTTGCAAGAAACTTGACTCTGAAAGAAAAGAAAGACTTAGGGCAATATCTGAAAGGAAGGGAAGGTCAAGAGTGGAATATTTTTTAAAATGAGAGATGCAAGCACCTGTGCATAAAGAGAAGCAGCACAGTCTCAAGGCAAGAGTTCAGATGCCAGCTCCCCCAGGAGCTGGCTATGTGGCCTCAAATAATGTCTTTACACCCACTGTCCCTTAGTTTTCTCACCTGTCATGTGGACTGATGATATGTGTAGGTCACAGAGAGCCATGTGAGGATGAGCCAGTTAACATGTAACATTACTCAAATACTCCACGAGCCTGGCCCAGGGGCACCCAGCTGCTCAGGAGGCTGAGGCAGGAGGATTTCAAGTTTGAAACCAGCCTAGCAACTCAGAGAGACCCTAAGCATCTCAAAATAAAAAGATTTTTTAAAAGGACTAGGGATGTAGCTCAGTGGTAAAACACCTATGGGTTCAATCCCTAGAACTAAAAAAAAAAAAAAAAAAAGTACTCAACAAACATTGGCTTTCAATCAGATTCTGAGTGAGGGAAGACAAGCAAGAGGGAGAGAATCCTGAGAAAAGGGAGAAAAGGATGGATCAAAGTGACTTGGAAGGAGAAAGGAGATCTACAAGAAGGGAATTGGCGGGCTGGGCTGTGGCTCAGTGTTAGAGCGCTTGCCTCACACGTGAAAGGCACTGGGTTCAATCCCCAGCACCACATAAATAAGTAAAGATTGTGACCACCTACAACTAAAAAATATACTTAAAAAAAAAAAAAAAAAAGAAGGGAATTGGCGGGGGCGGGGGATAAGTGCCAGTTTCTGTTTGTTAATGTTCCTTAGTAAAATTAACCCTCTTGCCAGCCTGGTGGCACACATCTGTAATCCCAGCGACTCAAAAGGCTGAAACAGGATGATCCCAAGTTCAACACCAGGCCCAGCAACTTAGCAAAGCCCTAGCAACCTAGCGGAACTCTGTCTCAAAAAATAAAAGATGGGCTACGGACGTGGTTCAGTGGTAAAGCAAACCCTGAGATCAATCCCTAGTACCAAAAAAAAAAAAAAAAAAAGGAAAGAAAGAAAAAGTAACCCTCCCTAAGGGCTGAGCTGTTACCTGGTGATTCAGCTATACCAGCTGTAGTTGGCTAAGTCCAGAGCCAGCTGAAATAAGAGTATCTCTTTGGCTTTGGGCCTAAGTTGCCTGTCCACCGCTATAAACTATTTGCTATAGTTGACACATTCCTGCGATTGTTTACAACAATGCCATTAAAGATCATTTTATTGTAGGAGACCACTGTTTTGCCTTAAAGAATAAAGCAGAGTAACAAGTCAACAACTCAGGGAACAGTGACAGTCTTGGCCTTTAAAATAGAACACTCCACCACTTATCAAGGCCCTGAGCAACTTAGAGAGACCCTCTCTCAAAATAAAAAAATTTAAAAAGGATGGGGATGTAGCTCAGTGGTAAAGCATCCCTGGGTCCCATCCCCAGGACCAAAAAAATAGAATATAACATTCACACAATAATTTCCTTCCAGTTTTCTCCAGGTTTCTCTGAATCAAGAATCTCAGAGTTGGGCTGGGGATATAACTCAGTTGGTAGAGTGCTTGCCTCACAAGCATAAGGCCCTGGGTTCAAATCCCCAGCACCGCAAAAAAAAAAAAAAAGAAAAAAAGAAACTCAGAGTCTTTTTAACTGCAAATAAGATATATTTGAACCAACCATCAGGTGGTCATGGCAATGAAATATTCTTTCCTTTTGTGACAGAGTTCAGCTCTCTTGCTTTAACATGATTTATATTCCTGTGACCCAGGTGGAATTTTTTTTTTTGTAATTGTGTATGTCACAGACCCTGGAGGAGATATTCCTCAAGGTCTTGCCATGCTCTGAGGAATGTCCTCTACTAGGAAGTGATCCCATGTTGGTGTCACACTCCTGCCATCAACTCCACCGGTCGCCCTCAGAAACCCACGTGGTCCAGCTACATATTTCCCTGTCTGGACTCTCTCATAATAATGCTTGGGAAGCTGGTGTGGTCAGAGCAGCATATAGAATACACTCTTGTTTTTTTTGAAATTCCTCAATTTGGTCTGGATGGAGCTTTCACAGCAGGCCTTGAGACTGACATTTGCTGTTAAGAAAGGAAGACTATACAGCCTTGAGAAGCCTGGCTAAGGTCAGCCAACTGACTCCCAGGGTCTGCCCGGGAGCCCTTCTGCGGATCATTCGTTTGAAGGCAATGTTGATTGGAGGGAGGTTTTTTGCTAAATATCCTAGAAGACAGAGATTATGCCCTTTTCTCCTTTCTTTTCTTCCTTTGTTGTTGTTCCTAAAGCACCTATCAGGATGCCTGGCACTTGGTATATGTCTTTGGAAGAAATGGAAGGGAAGGGAAGGGGAGGGAAAGGAAAGGAAGTTGATGAGAGCTCAGATAAAGTTACTGCTCCCAATTCCCCAGAGCTCAGTTACAGCTGATAACAAGCCATTGTCAGAAGTAAATGCATTATTAATAACGAATAACTATCTCAAAGCAATGACATGGAGAGCAGAATTTTGAGGTAAATTATGAAGTTTGGCTGTTTTTTAAGAACTGATCATAACTAAGAGACTTCTCTTGATGAGTGCCAGGTGATCGATATGGAGTCTTTTTTTTTAAGGTTTTATTTTTTGTTGTTGTTTTTTTTTTTTTTTTTTTAGATGTTTATAGGCCTTTATTTTATTCATTTATTTATATGTGGTGCTGAGAATCGAACCCAGTGCCTCACACATGCAAGGCAAGTTGCTCTACCGCTGAGCCATAACCCCTGCCCTGTGGGGTCTTTATAAAGTCCTGGTAGCTCCTTCCCACAAAATAACAACTAGGCATGGCTTCTGGTAAATCATGCTGAGTCAAGTTTCAGTCCACCTCCAAGTAGCTAATGTAATGTCAGAAGCAAAGTAAAAATACAAAACAAATAGCTACCAAATGATCACTCCCATATGCATCTCATAGTTACTCTTCCAATCCCACAGGCTTTTCAAAATATTTTTGGAAAAGGAGAAAGTAGGGATGGGAGGATGCTAATGAAAAAGGTATATATATTCTCCTCCTCTCTAGCAGGAAAAGTACAGAGCTCACAGAGAGTCCAGTCGAATTCCCCAACTAATTCAGCTAATGAATCCTGGGCATCATTGACACATAATCATTCAGTCTTGATTTCAATACCTCAAATGACAGGATATTCACTATCCTCTGAATAATGGAAGAACCAATAACAGTTGGTCCTATTTGGAGTCTGTATCAATTAGGATTTTGTGTAGCTGAAAGCTTTTTTAAAATAATAATTGTAGCTTAACAAGGTAGAAGTTCCTCTTTCACGTAAAATTCTGGATATGAGAGGTGGTAGGAGTGGTATTACAAACTGTAGTCTCAGAGACTAACCCTATAAATAGTTTCTCTTCTGTGTGGTTTCTGCAAAGTCGTCTTATGACTACTGAGGGTCCAGTCATTATTTCTGAAGTACATTAAACAGGAAAGAAAATGGGCCAGAAGAACCTCCTTCTGCCTTTTAAGGACATATCCTGGAGTTGGGAGTCGCCATTTTTAAATTATATCTCATTGGTCCAAAGGACATTTTAACCTTTAAGGGAGGTTAGTTAATGTAGTCTATATTCCAGGTAGCCATTCTCCCACATAAAAATCATAGAAAGAAATAAGATATCATAAAAAGAAGTAGAAAATAGAGATCATGTTTCTACAATTAAATCTAATGCGGGCCTAATCCTCTAGCAGAAGTCAGTTTGACTTAAAAAAAAAAATTTCGTTTTAATCTTTCCTGGAAGGATTGAATGCAACAAAATAATAGAAGGAAGATGTTTGTGGAGTGAGGGCTACCACCACGAAAGCAGCAGGACTGATCTGAGTGTCCCAGAGACTGCAGTCCACTCTCAAAGCCAGAACAAACAAGCAGTCAGAGACTGCTGCCCACCTGTGCAAACTGCTTCTACTGGGGCTGCCAACAATGTGTGTGTGTGTGTGTGTGTGTGTGTGTGTGTGTGTGTATTTCTGTTTTGTACGGGGGATTGAACTCAGGGACACTCAACCACTGAGCCACATCCCCAGCCATATTTTGTATTTTATTTAGAGACAGGGTCTCACTGAGTTGCTTAGCACCTCACTGTTGCTGAGGCTGGCTTTGAGCTCTCAATCCTCCTGCCTCGACCTCCCAAGCTGCTGGGATTACAGGTGTGTACCACTGCACCCAGCCCGAATATTTTTTAACTTAAATACTGATTTTCTTTTTACAAAAATAAAATATCTTCATTCTAGGAATGTATATCAACAACAATAACAAATTGCCCAACATTTCAATGCCTGAGGATGGATGGTATTAATATTTTTTTATATTCTTCTTAGGTGTCTTTCCTATGTATATATTCATTAAATATATATTTTTTATCAAAATGAGGTCATGCAATTTTAAAACCTACTTTTTGTACCTAACAAAATCTCTGGAGCATCTTTCCAAGATAGTTTATCTGACTATATCATGCTACTTTTAATTAAATTTATTTTAACTGATACATAAAAACACAAAAAATTATAGACATTCATAGGTACCATGCATACATTGTGTGTACTATGTCATTTTTAAGTTTTGTTTAATTGAACTGAAACAGAAAAGCCAGAAAGTACACAAATCATAATGGTTCCGTTTGATGAAATTTCACTATAAATTTCATGATAAATTGAACATGACCAACACCCGGAACCCTCCTTGGTCCCCTCTTCTAATCACTGTCCCCTGCAAGGGTGACCAGAGACATTTTTTAAATTTATATAAATGGCTGGGCATAGTGGTAACTTGCATATTCCCAGCTGCTTGGGAGGTTCAGGCAGGAGGATAGCAAGTTCAAAGCCAGCCTCAGCAACTTAGCAAGGCCCTGAGCAAGTTAGCAAGACCCTGTCTCAAAATAAAAAATAAAAAGTGCTGGGGATATGGCTCAGAGAGTAAGCTGGGTCCAATCCCTGGTACAAAAAAAAAAAAAAAAAAAAAAGTAAACTTGTCTTAATGTGGTATTTAAGATAAATGACCGAGTGTGTGTGTGTGTGTGTGTGTGTGTGTGTGTATCACAAGGGGATATATCCCATATATTCTCTTATACTGTTATACTGTCTTCTTTCAATGTATCATTTTAATGACTGCATCCTATTCCTTTGCATTGCCTTAACTTATTAAGTTTTAGTTTGTTTAATTTTATAACTTATTATTTAATTCCTATTCTGTGTACTATTTTTTCTAATTTTTTCCTTCATTAAAAATGCTGTAATTAATATCTATGAAAATAAAACTAATTTGTTTACCTTTAGGATAAATACATAGGAATGAAAACTTTTAAGAAATTTTTTTATATTGCCAAATTGCTCTTTGAAATGTTCTACCAATTTTATATTCCCATCACAATGTAGAAGTCTTCCAGTTTCTATGGTTTGCCCAGAACTGAACACAAAACCTCAGACGTAATCCAACATCCCTCACAAATGTCCCCATCTGCTTTACACAGCCTCACTTCCTTTTACTGCAGATAGATTGTAAGCACAAATATTTTCCAAGTTCTCTGACAAAGACAAAAACATGAATGATAATGCTAGAAATGACCTTGGAGTAATAACAAGCTTATTTTCAGCCCAGCAACCTTATTTTGAGATGAGATTGCAGATGCTCAAAGAGGTAGAACATCAGAGCAGATTCCCAGTGAAATCTGTGCATAGAAAAAAGGTTACAAAGAAACAAAATGTGTCTGGCGTTTACCTTTGGGGACTAGGACTGTTTTTCTTTTCTACTTTTCCAAATTATCTAAGTCTTCAATAAGAAGTATGTATTTCTTTCACAGTAGAGAAAAATATATCTTCAAAAGAAAAACAGAATAGAAAGGACAGGCTAGGTTATGAATTTTCTATTGTGTTCATTCAATACTTACCTAAGATCCCAGTGTGAAGTCTACAAAATAGGAGTGGGACGGGGGGAAAGTGGCTTCATATATTTAAGAAAACACTGGAAGAGGCAGCACATTCTAGAGCAATGAATTCTAAAAATTGGGCAACCCAAACAAACAGGGCCTGACTGAAGCAACTTTTAAAGGTTCCAGTCTCCAGAGGTTTGAAAAGATAAATGTGCTTGGTGGGTTGGATCTGGAACACGCCCGGGAGACCTCTGGATAAAGAAACCAAGTACAGGTGACTTATGGTGTTTTCTTGGTGGTGGTGGTGGGGGGGGGAACGGTGTCCATTTATAACTCTTGTCCCTGTCCCTGTTTGGAGATGAGGTTAGGGTAAAATGGGGTTATGGTGGGGTGGGGCTAGGGTGCCAGGTGCTGGGCTAGAAATGCTCAGGAACCCACTCCATGGTGCCTGCTGTTTCCGGTCACCTAAGACCTGAACCTTCCTGTCATTTGTCTTAATGAGACATTTCACTTTGTCTCTGTGGCTGTGGTGGGTTTTGACCAAATGTATCAAAATCATAGACTTAGCAGTCAGAACAGATACACAAGCGCATCCCTTAGAGTTTCCCAGATAACAAATGATGGGGCCTGACGGTGTTGCAAATTTAACAAATAAAAATATAAGACCTCCATATGTTTTCACTCATAGAGAAAAAAGGGGGGTAGAACGGGTAAGAATCTCATGCAAATAGAAGGGAGACCAGTGACTTGAGAAGGAATCAGGAAGGAGGCGGAGGGGAGTGGGAGGTACTGGGGAATTAAATTAACCAAATTATGTTATTTTCCCTTACAAATATGTCACAATGAATTTCACTATTATGTATAATTGTAATGAACCAATAAGTTTTTTAAAAAGAAAACCCAATTTGAAATATATATATAACTTATATATATATATGTATATATGCGTTAAGTTTAAATGTTAGATAAACAGTGATGGTGTTTCATGTAATGATGTGCTGAGCGATATTTAACTGAGCATCCTGCATTTCTTCTGGCAACCGCCTGGGACCATGATGAAAACCTGGCTCCCAGCGGTCACTCCGACTGACTGAAGTGCGTGGGTGCATTTCTGAACAGCAGGTCTGTCTGACTTCCAGCAAGAAGGACTGGGAGGGCTTTACAGAGGGGAGGTTATAGAATGTAATGATCCTGGGGCATGGTTGGTCCTTGGCACAGTTTTTTTTTTTTTTTTTTTTTTTTTTTTTACATCTATCTCAGGGTTACCAATAGTACCAGTTTCAAATAGTTGTTGTAAAAGTTAAATTTATTTTTACAAATAAAACATATTTATTAGATAATGTGTCAAAAGCACGGTGAACCAGAAACTTTTATCTGAACAATATGCAACAGCTTCTCAAACACATTTGGTCCCCAGACGGTATCCCTGATACTAAATCGCCAACTGTGCCACAACTCTTCTCTCCAACTTGATACTGAGCTGTGGGAAAGTACCCCCCTCCCTTCTGCAACAGAGAGGAGTGGCTCAGCTTTTGGTAAGGCAGTAAGGAGTTTTATTAACTATCATAACAATTAGTCATTCTTGGTAGAACCATCATCTCAGCATTATTACTTTGTAAATATGAAAAGAAAGATCAGCTCAGCCTCCCTGCAGTGACCCTCAGGGAGTTCACAGCAAATTGCCTTCCTTAGATTATCTAGTATAGAAGCCTAGATAATCAGGCTAATCATCAGAATCACCTAGGGAATGTTTTTTAAAGATCATCTTTTTTATAATGAAAATACTTCAAACATACAAAAAGCTGAAAAGCATTTTACAGTAAACACTGGCATATCCACCACCTAGATTCTACCATTAACATTTTACTGTATCTTGTTTTATCACTTATCTGCCCTTCCATCCATCAGTACCTCTTTTGTTCTTAAAATTTCAAAGTAAACTGCAGATTACCTGTTTCCTTTCCCCAGGGAATTTTCTAGAACCATAAATTCCCAGGCCTCAGTGCCTGAGGTTTAGTGATCTACTGATTCAGGGATTTTTCAAGTCTCTCCCCCATCCCCAGCAGCTTCACCCTGGTAGCCATGCTGATGGAACCCCTACTATCCAAGACATCACCAGTCTCACAGCAAAGGGAAAAGAGCCTGGCCAAGCACATCCTAGCTGCAAAAATCTCTGCCTAAAAGTGGTATACATCCACCTGTACCCACATTTGATCTACCAAAGCAAGCACGTGGAATTCTTAAATTCAAAGAGGTTGTGTGCTAGTCAGCTTGCATTACTGTCACAAACACTTGAGATCATCAATGAGAAAAAATTTACTTTGGCTCTCAGTTTTGAAGGTTTCAGTCCATGATCAGTTAGCCCCATTGCTTTTGGGCCTGTGGTGAGGCAGCAGCATATCATGAAAGGGCTGCAGAACTGCTCGCCTCATGCCAGGAACCAAAGACGGAAAAAGGAAGAGACCAGGGTCTGACAGCCCCCTTTAAGGAACCACTCCAAGTTACCTAAAAACCTCCCACTAGGTCGCACCTCCTGAAGTTTCCACTACCTCCTCATGGTGCCAAGCTGGGTATCAAGCCTGCAACACAGGAGGCTTTGGAGGACATTCCAGCAGGGGGGGATGAACAGCCCTGCTGCAGGAAGGAGCACTGTGGAAAGGGAGCTGGAACATGTATACAAAGAATTACAATCCAGCCTCTTCTATTTACAGACAAAGAAAGTTGGTCCACAGAGGCAAGGTGATTTTCCCAGAATCACTCCGCAAGTTCAAAATAGGAGTGTCTATAATGAAGCTCTCCTAATTGCCTTCCTTGTCAAGCACAGAGCTGCTGCATGGAGCTCACAGGTAGTTCAGCCTTCATTAGATGATCTATTTCCTACTATATACCAGGCACTGATAAATAAGGCACAGTCTCTGCTATCATGAAGTTCCCAACCCTATTTAAAGTTCTTCCATATAACCTTCAGCTGACCCTATCACTGGCATTTCAACACATTCACAAATAACCCGAAGCAGTCGGTGCCTTTCAGAACTAATAGAGTTGTTGTCTGTGAGGATAAAGCTCTATTTTTCTTAACTGCTTATGGTCAGAGAGAGTCAGTTCCCAGCAACAGTCTGCAGAAACTCAGCATAGTGATGCAGCCCATCCTAGATGCAGGATGTTAAAAGTGATTCATGAGCCCAGACTGCCAGGGGATCATTCTTCGGGCACAGTCGGCTCATGGTCCGATAGCATTAATAGCTTTTCTCTGAAAAGGATCATCCAGTCGCAAAAACCTGAACCCAGTGTTGGGACCCATTTTCATTCAGAGAGAGAAATGTTTCAGGGGGCAGACATACGATAGATTTTTTTTAAAACAAATCTGAATATTTTCTAGAAATAGGATGGTTAGATTTGCAAAGGGTATTTGACACCCTCACAAGCTGTGACTATGAAGAGTATCCATCTTTAAAGATGTTAAAATAGCACCACCATTAAAAAAAAATGCTGTGTAAAACCCTGGGGTGTTGGAACCAGGAGGATTTTCAAGCGCCACCCCTGCTGGCTGCCTCACTTTACAGACGGTAATCGTGGTGTCAGAGAAAGTTTCGCTGGCCAGCTACTGTTCCAGGCACCAACATGCATCGCCTCATTTTGTCCTCACAGCCCACCGGCCATCATCACTCTGTAATTGAAGAGGTTGAAGCTCAAAGAGGATACGTGACTTAATGGAAGTCATGAACCTGGAACTCAAGGGACTAGAGCTGGCACTCTGGGCCACTAGGCTCCTAGACATTGGCTCTAATTAACAGTTGTTTGTGCCATTGCCCAAGGTGTGGGGACCGTGAAGTGAAGCGATTTCCTCTCTCTGTGACCTCAGCCTGGCTCAGGCTGCGAGCCAGGAAAAGAGAAGATTTCAAGGTGTCATTGGTTCCCAAGGTCGCTAAGGAGTCAAAGATAAGGAAGAGGAGGAGAAAGCTGTTGAATAATATGACAGTGATTCAACCCCTCATGAACTTTTGAAGCTCAATTTCAGAGAATGATGAGGTTGGAAATAGTTTCCAAGAAGAGAGGGAGTTGACGAATGGGAAAATGAGGGAAGAAAATAATTTTCGTCTTCTAGTGAATAAGAGGATTAAGAACAAGAAGACTAGGGAATAGGCTTGTGGCTCAGTGGTAGAGCACTTGCCTACCATGTGTGAGGCACTGGGTTTGATTCTCAGCCCCATATATAAATAAATGAATAAAATAAAGGTCTATCGACATCTAAAAAAGAAAAAATTAAAAAGAAAGAAAAAGAATGAGAACAGCCAAGCGCAGTGTCTCACGCCTGTATTCCCAGTGGCTCCGGCGGCTGAGGCAGGAGGATCACAGGTTCAAAGCCAGCCTCAGCAAAAGCGAGGTGCTAAGCAACTTAGTGAGACCCTGTCTCTAAATAAAATACAAAAAAGGGCCAGATTAAGCTCAAAAAAAAAAAAAAAAAAAAAAAAAAAAAAAAAAGAGAGAGAGAGAGAGAGAAGAATAAGAATGTTTTTGAGGACAACCGGGAAATATTAGAATACATCCATCCATGAAAACCTAATTGTTTCGTTTGATTGCCTGTCTGTATAGTGTTTTGTTTTGTTTTGTTATTGTTTTGTTACTGGGGATTGAACCCAGGAACACTTTACCACTGAGCCACATCCCTAGCCCTTTTTAAAAAAATTTTTAAGACAGGATCTCTCTAAGACTGTCTAGGGTTTTTCTTCACTTGCAGCTGCCTTACTCTGCCTCGTTTTGATAGATGACTACTAATAAGAATTTGTATGCGATCTCTTTATATACCCCACACACACACCTGCTGTAAATATTTGTCCCTTTTCCATCTCAAGAAGATAACCAAGCTTTGAAGTTTCATTTATTGAGTTTCTTGTTGCAGAGTAAAAAGGAAGTTACCAGCAGATATTCAGATGACAACTTGCAGAGACACAGATTTATTTCGAAAAGCAGATACATATTCGAAGGAGAATGTGGTTTATCTCAAGGGAGAGAGGTCTTTCAGGGTAAAACGAGGAACACATATTCAAGGGAGGATGTGGACCATCTCCAGAGAGCGAAGCATTAGTATTTACAGAGGGACAGTAGCAGGGACTGGACTAAAGTAGGAATCAAGGGCCAAGTATCACGATGTCCCTCCAGTTTTCCCTGCCCTTATGTATTGCCTTCATGTTACTTTTTGCAGGAAAGAGCACTGGTCAAGGTGAAGGGCAAGGGCCAAGCGCACATGCTGCTCACCAATACTTTGCATTTCAAAGGTTTGTGGGTGTTTCCCCGCACTCCAAGGGCTCTTGGGCACTCCTATTTTGAGATTCAGTCTACCTTTCCTCTTCTAGATCCCCAAATTCCAACTTCTGGTGTTCTTTTCCTTACCACGTTTCCCCTGTGTTGGCAATTGCTTACCCTCCCCCTACCTGAGTGAGGAGTCCCCCAGCCAGTGCTTCTGCAGTGGTGTTTACCCACTCAGAGCCAGCCCTGGCACACAGCTGTGATAGGAGTCATCTGCCTTCCTCCCTTCTCTGGTAGAAAGACCCAGCTCTGAGTCTCTTTGTTCCAGAGCTTTGTATAATGTCAGACCCATAATAGCTGACCAGTAAATGTTTCTCAAACAAAGAACTGAATTAATATGCCTCCTGCTTAACTCCAGGTCGTGCCAAGCAGTTAACAAGATACAGTAAAATGTCAACAAAGGACATTAATAACCAGCTCTGTGCCATCACTACGGAAAACACTTAAAAAGCATAACCCAAACCTAAGTGCATGCATTATTTTCTGTTTGGGATTCGGCCAGTTACCTACCTGACATCTTTATTTACCTGAACTTTCTCTCGGAGCCCAGAATGTGCTGTACCATGCCAGGCTTTCTATTTCATCCCTTTTCCCTGAGGCCAGTATGCAACAATTGCATAGGAGAGCTGTCTTTAAGAGTGAGTTTTGTCCATAAATAAAAAGCAAAATGGAAGAGGTGACCCAGGTGGACAGGCTGAGGTGACACAGATCATTTCAGTTCCTCCTCGAAGAGCAGCAGGTGCCTGAGAACAGATCTCCCTGGGCTCACAAGCCACTTGTACTGTCCTCTGTCTCCTGTGGACTGAGCAGAGTGAGAGGCTGAGGCGAGGAGTAGGACCTCACACCACTTGCACTTTTAAGCACCTCTGGTCTTACATGGGGAATTTTTAAAATTACATTTGAGATTGAGAATAAAGATTTTTTCACCTTTTTTTTCCCCTGAAATACTGACAGACCCCTTCAGCATGGAATTTCACAGTCTAGACTCTGTGTGAGTCACACCATGTGGCACCATGCATGGGTTTGATCAGGGTAGGAGCCTGGAGTTAAGGATACACTATCCGTCAGCGAGATGGCATGAACTGCGATGGCTCCTTATCTGTCATGGGTCATCTTGTCACCAGAGAACACGGCCCACTCATTCTGAGATGTGGTTCCTCAAAGATTTTTTTCAATGTTACAAATTATCCTGGAGGGATATCAAAGCCCCATTGTTTTTTTAACTTAAAAATCGTAAGTTAAGCCCTCAGACACATGTTAGTGACAGCATATGAGAATTCATGTTTCCACCAGCAGTTTTTTTGTGCTTTCATTGCAGTGAGAAAATCGCTTTGTTCCCCAGTTTGGAGCCAAGGGAAGAATCGAGTCATTGTATAGATTGCTTAAAATTCCACAGTGCCTGCACCATTTGGAAAAAAAAAAAAAAAAAAAATGCTAAGAATTTGCAGCTGTTGCTCCCAGGAAGGGTTTCTAACTAGGGCAAGGGAGGTGTTTAACACACAGCTATTGTTAATTTGAGTTGAAGTTTTTAATTGCCTTTGTATCCAGATTTATTAAATAACATTTTAGAAGAACATAAACTATAATAGTCATATTAGTAGGGAAGCTGAAGGAAGAAAATAATTGGAACACAATATTTTTGCCTTGTAAGCCAAGTCTGAAAATATCTTTTCCACATGACCAGCTACCAGCCATCCCAGGAAAAGAGTTTCCAGGTAAATTCAACCCACAGAAACCCCATGACCTCTGCAGGAGCTCAGCTGCTTACTCCTCTTAGTCATTTATCTGGAAGCATTTCTTCCCCTGAGTGGCCTTCTCTTGTTCCTACACTCTGCGTTCCTATTATATCAGGAGGCAGGAGTCTAGTGCTTGGAGCAAACATAGCATTAGCTGGGAATTGGCTGCTCCTTTAAGTGGTCTGCATTATTTTTGCAAGCTTCTGTAATTGCTGTTTTCCTATTGCATATAGCCCATCCAGGACAATATGCTATGAGGGGCCTAAGACCTCCCCACTTGGCTTACAGCAGCTGTATGGACAAGCAGAAGATAGAAAATGTGGACCTTTCTACTAATGAAAGACAAATCCTAATGTCCTTTAAGAGAGAAGTTCCAACTGCCCTGAGAGATTTTTATAGGAAGAGAGAAAAAAGAGGCAAATTGCAGAATAAGTTATAAATCCTCACTATCTTGCTAAAATTTCAATTGTTATTTTGCCTTTTTATTAATGTTAAATAGTCCCTTTAAATAGAAAAAAACCTGCAATTCGTCCAACATTTATGAAGCACCTGCCACGTGCAAAGTGCTGCACTGGGTGCTGAAGGTACCCAGAGAAATCTCTGGGTCAGGGGGTTTGGTGAGGGACCGGGACACCCTGTAAAATAGTCAGAAGCACTGGATGCTGTTGGTACCCTGCCCAACAGAGTTGAGGGTGGGAGGTGATTCCTGCTGGGAGGGGAAGCACCCAAGCTGAACCTAAGGCTGAGGAGAGTCTGCATAGTTAGAAAGAAGCCTGAATGGGGAAAGGAGATGTAGTATGTAGCTGTACACACACACCATGGATATATGTGTGGACTATATAGTGGAATAGTATTCAGCCTAAAGAAATAGAAATCCTGTCACTTGGCAACAGACAACATGAGTGAGCTTAAGGGACATAATGCTAAGTGAAAGGAACCAGGCACAGAGAGACAAATACTGAATGATCACATTTATATATGAAACCTAAAAAGTCAAATGCACAGAAAGAGAGAACAGAATGATGGTTGTCAGGGACTGGGGGTAGGGGAGGTGGAGAAAGATGGATCCAAAGGTGTAAATTTTCAGTTCTAAGGAAAATAAGTTGTAGAGACCCAGTGTACAGCACAGTAACTGTAGTTAACAATAGGGCATCATATACTTGAAATTAGCCAAGAAAATAGAGGGTACATGTCCTCACTTGAAAAAAGAAATGGTAGCTATGTAGACAATGGAGGCATTAATAACTTCACTGCAGTTATCATTTCACTATATAGTATGTATGAGATCCTCACAATGCATACCTTAAGTTTATACAGTTTTTACGGTTATACCTTAATAAAGCTTGGAAATAAAAAGAAAGAAAAGAGGAAGAAGGAGGGCATTTCAAGTCCAGGACCAGGAAGAACCAAAGTTTGATGAGTGGGAAAATTACGTGTTAAGCAAGACAAGAAATAGAGAATTAACAAAAGTGCTTATTATCCTAATTTGATCATTGCACATTATATATCAAATTATCATACTGTTTCCCATAAAGGTGTACACATATTACATCTCAATTTAAAAAAGAAATGGATTAAAGAAAAGATGAGAAGTAAACTGGAACTTGATTCTGGAGAGTGGACATGCCACTAAAAATAGCTTGGATTTTATTCTGTGGAACATGGGGAGCTACTGAATGCTGTGGAGCTGGGGAATGACATGCTTTTCAAGGAAATCACCCTGTGAGCAGGTTTGCTGGACCTCAGAGTCTAAACCATTCCCACATGCAGAGGCAGAATGATTGCCATTCACCGATCAGAGAGCATGAAGACCCAAACTGTGATGGGTGAATCTGACCCCAGTGGGGAAGAGAGAAGGGAGCAACTCTGAGGTTTTAAATCCTTCCTCTAATACTTACACAACCCAAGGCCATGGAGGCACCTTCTCTGTGCCCTCACTCCCCATCCTGGCATAATACCAGTGCCTGCGTCTGAAGGCTATTCTAAATCAATGCCTATAAAGTGCTTGGAACGATGACTGGTACAGTAAGCTTTTGGCAAAGGTTAGCTATTATTATTTTCAGATGTAAAATGCTACAACTTAGCAACTAATTGAACTTGGCAGGGAAAGGGAAGGAGTCAAATATCTAGTGTTCATCAAAGGAATATGGCAGGCACTCAGAATTCATAATAATAACTAGAGAAAGTGGAGAAAAATTACGTTGAGGGACACATATAAAATTCCTATAATCTTCAAAAGTGTCAAGGAGTCCCAGAGCAACCGTGTCTTACTGAAGGAGACCAAGAAGGACATGACAGAAGGACAATGTGTGGTTCTGAACTCAGTCCATTGGCTTCAAGGGACATTGTTAAATCAGTTGAGACAATTTGAAATTCGAACAAGGTCTGAAGTTATGTAAGAGGATGTGCTTGTTTCCTTGCTTATAGGAAATGACCCTAAAATGTACCTGTCTGATCCACAACAATGTTTCAGAATGTTCTTTGTTCTTTGCTTACAAATCTGTAAATTTGTGATTGCTCCAAAATAAAAGCAATTTATTCTCAAAATTAACAGCTAGTATTCCTGAAGTAACTCACTAAGTATCAAGTTTGTGGCCAGTACTTTGCACCTCGGCAAGTACAATTCCCCAGGAAACCTCTCGGACTCACCTCTATGCCAACAGAGTCCTGTGCATCAACCTGTGCCCCTGCAGCAGCTGATCCCTCCCCTCACACACTTACAACTACTGTAACCACTGCTTGTGACTTGTCACTAGCACCTGCCCCCTCCACAGACCATGAGCTCTTTAAGGCTGAGGACTGTCCCACACTCTCCATTTGTATCCATGGCGCCCAGCACAGCTCCAGATTCATCCCAAGTTCTCAGTACATGCTCGGTGAGTGAACTGCTGAGGTTTGCTCACCATGGTGGCCACAGTCAGAAAGGAGTCACCAGACTTGGGACGCGTATCTGACACATAACTTTTTTTCAAGGTGGCCCTGGCTCTGGCAAAGGCACACAGTGTGAAAAACTGGTGGAAAAATATGGATTTACACATCTCTCAACTGGTGAGCTCCTGCGTAATGAACTGGCATCAACATCTGAAAGAAGCAAATTGATCAGGGACATCATGGAACGTGGAGACCTGGTGCCCTCGGTAAGCAATGTCAGGAAACATCTGCCTTCCTTGGTGGTAGAGGTGTTGGGACCTGTTGTGAGGAGTCTGAGTTGCCAATGCAAAGAAACCCAGAGGGACAGACAGCAGCTGTTTTACCTCTCTTCCTTTCTAACAATCCAGAGGCAGGCAGGTCGCCTCTACAGACAACTCGCCTGCCTCTCTGTGTTTGCTTGGCCAGCCCCCTAAATGTTACCCTGGCTCATATTTTCCCCAAAATCCAGCTCACACTTCAGAGTTAAAAAAATCTTCGCAACAAAGATAAATGTGGTGGTGCAAAGCCTAGCATGAACCCCCCGCCCCCAAAAAGAAAATAACCGTTTGGTCTAGTTCTAGCAGATGTAATAGCCTTTTCTTGAAATTTGGCGTCTTCCTTGAGGAATTTAAACCAAAATGTCCCTTTTCTTAATCTTTTTTTCTTTTCAAATTACCATTCACCTCTGAGAAGCCAGATGCCATGGGTATCAAAAAACATTCATTCTTGCAGGTTCCTTGCTAGGCTCTGTACTTTAAACTTATACAATACAATCCCTATTGCATAAAGTTTTCCATGTCTTCCTCAATCAGCTGGAGTCTTCACCACCTGGAAGCCAGCATGGTCCTCAATGAAAGGAAAGTAGACCCTTGCAGCTGCCTGTAGCTGATCCCCTTGTGCCCACCCACTCTTTCCCCACCATCTATTCTTTCCACAGAAACCAAAGTGATTTCTTTAAAATGTTTATTGAATTGGCTGTTCCTTTCCACAGAACCTTCCAGTGGCTCCCCACAACACTTAGAATGAAATCCTGAGTCCTGCGCATGGCTCTGGCCTCCACTGTTATTCCCCACCCCCACCTTACCAACTGCCACCCAGTCATTGGCCTCCAAGTTGTTTCTCCCATACCTCCAACTGTTCCTGCCTCAGGGTCTTTGCCCGGGTATTTCCTCAGCCCAAGTGCCCCTCCTTCACTTATTTGCATAGTTTGCTCCTCCAGTTCATCCAGATCTCTGCAAATGTCACAACTTATCAAAGAGGCCTTCCCGACCATCCCATCTAAAATAGCATCTCCAGCTTCCTTTTCTCTTTGCCCTGCTTTAATTTGTGCCTAGAAGTTATCTTTAGCTCACTATCATATATTTATTGCCTATCTTCCTCATTAGACTAGAAGTTTCATGAGGAGTTACTCATAATTACCTGGGGAGGATTCTGACTATACTTAGGTGCTTACATTCCCCACACCCTGCCAAAGGCCAGGCAGCAGGGAACACCTCTGCCTCCTCAAAACAGGCAGCTGAGTGCATTTCTCCTGAGCTCTTTCCCAGACTCCTCCTTTATTGCCCATAAGCACTTATTAAATACTGATTTTTAATGGAGAAAATGTTATCGCTAGAAAATGATAGTCACACCTACTGAAAGTCTTTTCAATTCCGTACATGTCAAATTGTATAAAATATGTACGGGAAAAATTAACAATGAAATATATTTTGTTCCATTTTGGTATACTTTTAAACTACTATGATGCCTGATTCATGGAGTGCTGCCATTTGAAATAGGGCTACCATAGTTCATGTAATTTAAAATACCATGGTTTAAAGACTCCCTAGTCAAATATAACCAGTAAGAATGCACTGGTAAGAAGAAGAAGAAAAAAAAAAAAACTAACAATTACACTGTGACCCAGCACACTAATTTTAAGATATCTAGCAATTTAATGAGCATTAAAATATATGTGGGAGGAGTGAGATGAGGAATTGATAAAATATGGAATATTGCTGTCTGCTGTTGATCTTGTCTGAACCTTCCTCCCTCCTTCAGTGGGATGACTGACGGAGACTCTGGTATTTTAGTGCTGTTCAGCTCGGGTCCTGACCACTCTCCCTCTGCTCCAGGGCATCGTTCTGGAGCTCCTGAAGGAGGCTATGGTGGCCAGCCTCAGCAACACCAAGGGCTTCTTGATTGACGGCTACCCTCGGGAAGTGAAGCAAGGGCAAGAATTCGGATACAGGGTGAGCTGTTGTTATGGGGATCATTCTAGGAGAAAAATGGGGGACATCCTTGACATCAGGGGGTAAATTCAAAGTCTGTTCCTTTCCCAATTACATTAATCAATCTTTTCATTACAAATGGCAAAAACTCAACTCAAACTAGCCAAAAAAGAAAGAGGTAGGATGGTACAAGGAGGAGATTCACTGACTTAAATAACTAAAATGCCCAGTAGCAGTTCAGACGTGGTTGGATCTGGGTATTGAGATTTCAATGGTCTCTCTCTCTCTCTCTCTCTCTCTCTCTTTCTCTCTCTATCTCTATCTCTCTCTCTCCCTCTTGGATTTTTTCCCATTTGTGTTGGCCTCATTTTCTTCCTGCTCCAGGCTCATATCCTACCATCTAAGTGACCTCACAGAAAAGTGTTTCTGTTTCCCAGGGGTTCCAGCAAAAGCCCCTTTCATTATCCTGGATTAGATCTATCAGAGAATCATTTACTATGGCTAAGGGAAAGGGGAGGTAAGGTGCTGACCCACCCAAGGAGGAGAACCACAGCAGGGAGGGGATGGGGCACCACATCAAAGCCACAGAGACTGAGCAAAGAAAAGCAAATTACCACAGGAAAAGTAGGGATTCTCTTACCCAAGAAGACAGGGGAATGGATGCCAGACTGACAGAATCAAAATAAAACACACACAACTCCATCTCTCACCATCCCAGCCTCCCCTACTCCTGCCCTCTCCTACTAAGGATGGTGGGTCAGGGCCACTCACAGAGGAGAAGTAAAGACCATCCCAGCAGCCAGGTATTGAAGCTACTCTGAGCTGGGTCCTGTGCTACACACTATACACATTGCCTATCATTTACAAAGTCCAGGCAAGAAGGGTACAATTGCCCAGTTAGATCCTGCCAGAAATTCACGTTTAAATTTATTTATTTATTTATTTATTTAATACTGGATATTGAATCCAGGGACCCTTTACCACTGAACTACATCCCAGCCCTTTTTATCTTTTATTTTGAGACAGAATTTCACTGAGTTGCTAAAACTGGCCTCAAACTTGCAATCCTCTTGCCTCCAGCCTCCTAAGGGCTAGGATTACAGGTTTGTGCCAGCAAAATTCATGCATGTATAATCATCTCTTTAGAATAGTTTTATAATATTTTCATATGCTTTCCCTCATTTGGGTTTTTAGAAATGACCTTTTTAGATAAATAGAGGCATTGTCCTAATATTAAAGGTAATGAATTAAGCCCAGAGAAGTTTAATGACTTGTCCATGACCACACAGCAGATGAAAACTTACTTAAGTAACAACTGCTGATAGGACTAAGATTTGGAGAGATCCACCTCCATCTACCTCTAACACTGCAACTTTGATTAAGGTGACTTGTACTTGTGTGCTTATTGTGGTTTATTTGGCGTTTATTTTGAGCTCCCTCTGAGCCTATTTTATGTAACTTCTCTACATGGTATTTCAATTGTTCACCTTCCCTGGAATTTCCTACTTGCAACCAGAATCAAAGAAAAACATTTCAGGTCCAGCTGGTGAGGGCAGGGAGAGTAGCTATGTGACTAGAGAGGTTCTGCGCAGTCTTTAGTGGGGGACACTCATGCACCAGAATTATAATGAGTTTCTTTTCACAAAATAAAACCACTTCAAAAGTGCAAACCTCAGTATACATCAACTGGTTTTTGACAAAATGGAATTGGGAGAATTGTTTGGTTTTTATGATTATGGCAAAATGTATATCACAAAATTCTACCATCATAGCCATTTTAAAGTATATGATTCATTGGAACTAAGTACATTCCTACTGTTGTTTATCCATCTCCAGAACTCTTTTCACCCTGCTAAACTGAAACTCTGTACTCATTAAACAGTTTCTCCCCCACAATCCCTGGAAACCACCATTCTACTTCCTGTCTCTATGAATTTGACTACCCATCTTCCTCTTATAAGTAGAAATAGTAGATTTATCCTTTTGTGACAGGTTTGTTTCATTTTGCAAAATGTATTTAAGGTTCATTCTTATTGTAATGTGTGTTAGAATTTCCTTCCTTTTCCAGGTTGAATAACATCCCATTGGCCATAGTAAATGGTTCTGTGATAGGCCCACAACCTAATCCAGAATAATGAAATTCAGCTTTGAGGCTTTTGTTGGACCCTTTCAGAACATTTTTCTGTGAGGTCCCTTGGATGGTAGGATATAAGATTAGAACAGGAAGAAAATTAGGTCGACATGAGTGGAAAAAAATCCAAAAGAGGGAGAGAGTAAGACCATCAATGGACAAATCTGAGTACCCAGATCCAACCAAGTCTGAACTGCTACCAGTAAATATATCACATTCTGTTTCTCTGTCATCCATCAGTGGAGATTTGGGTTGCTTCCAACTTCTGGCTAATGTGAATAATGCTGCTTTGACCATGTGTGCATAAATATTTGTCCAAGTTCCAACTTCCATTTCTTTTGTGTATTCCCTTAAGTGGAATTGATTGATCATATGGTAATTTTATTTTTAATTTTTGAGGAACTGCCACACTATCTGTGTAGCTACATATTGCCAGCCATAGTGGCTGCACCACTTTACATTCCCCAAAATAATGAAAAATAATAATTTCTCCTCACCCACACTCATTATTTTCTGAGGGTTTTTGTTTGTTTTGATGGTAGCTATTTTGTCCATCACGGATATGAGATGGTATCTCATTGTGGTTTTGATTTGGATTTCCCTGATGATTAGTGATAATAAGCATCTTTTCATGTGCTTTTTGGCCATTTGCATATCTTGTTTGGAAAACTATCCTTTACCCATTTTTGAATCATGTTGTTTGCCTTTCATTGTCATGTTACAGGAATTTGTTTGTTTATTTGTTTTCTTTTTTGGTACCAGGAATTGAACCCAGAATGCTTAACCACTGAGCCACATTTATCCCTTTTTAATTTTTTTTTTTTTTTTTTTCTTTTGAAACAGATTCTCACTAAGTTGCTTAGGTTGATCTTGAACTTGTGATCCTCCTACCTCAGCCTGAGTTACTAGGATTACAGGTGTGAGCCACCATACCCAGCTCTTTTTTATTTTGAGACAGGGCCTTACTAAGTTGCTGAGGCTGGCCTCAAACTTGCTATCCTTCTATCTCAGCCTCCTGAGTTGCTGGGATTACAAGTATATGCTACCACGCCCAGCTGTTACAGGAGTTCTTTATATAGTCTAGATATTAATGCTTTATCAGATTTATGACTTGCATATATTTTCCCCAATGCCATAAATGGCCTTTTCACTCTTTTGATTGTGCCCTTTGCATGGAAGTATTTAATTCCGAGGTAGTCTAACTTACCTATTTTTACTTTTCTTGCCTGTTATATTAGTCAGCTTTCCATCACTGTTGCAGAATACCTGAGAAAGTCCATTTAAAGGAGGAAAGATTTATTTTGGCTCAGTTTCTCAGGTTTCAGTTCATAGTCTCTTGGCTCCCTTGATTCTGGGCCTATGATAAAGCAGAGCAGCGTGACAGGGAGGGTGTGGTGGAACAAAGCTGCTCACTTCATGATAGCTAGAAAGCAGGAACAGTGGGGGCAGAGTAGAAGAAGGCTGTGAACAAGTAAATAAAGAACAGGGGTATTTTTCCTATGCCACATTAGAAGCTGGGCCTGTGTAAGGCTTGGGGTTTGAGGAGTCTCCAGAGGCAAGGACAGTGTGGTTCAGTAGTCATGGGATTGACAGTTGTAGAAACATACAAGAGCAGATGCCTTCCAACTGCCACAGGGTCCAGGCTTTCGGGTGGAGAGTTCCCTTCCAGGGAATTTTGCATTTATCTTCTCTGTGAACTTAAGGTCAGAGGAGTCTGGGAGAATCCTGGGAAGTCAGGACAGATCATGCACTTGCTTTGAAGTGCTGGGAAATAGGAGTCTTTAAAGTTACTCTCAAAGGTAGTAGAATGTTCATTTGAAACCCTCAAACTATTAAGGATAAAATACACATTCTCCACCCTCCCACAGCTACTGGGTGCAAACAACACAATTATAATCCTATTCTTCTTTTGAAGCTCTTAAAACTAGATCCAAAGACAAATCCCAGAACTTAGGCCAATGATCTTCCAAGTCGTTTTGAGCAGTAATGGCACTTTTGGGATCCTTGTAAGGTGTATCTTTGAAGCACATCACTCATAAGGTCTGGACTCAGAAAACCTGGAATTTCGCTACTGCCATATATTAGTGTGACCTGGGCAAATCACTCAACTTCCTAGTCAGCCTCTCTCTAAAGGATTTTGTGAGCATCAAATGTTATAACATATATTAATGTGTTCTTGAAGCTATAAAAAGCTATAAAATATCATCCAGTTTAGGGTCACTCATTTTTTAATCACACCTCATACAAACCTCTAAAAATCTCTACTAATCACCTCTTCCTCCTTTGCTTATAACCTAATGAAGTGTTCAGGGCTGTTTGTTGCCTATTGTTCTGTTCCCAGACTTTCACTACATAGAAATTGAGATCATCCATGCAGTCCTCCCTAAAGTAAAGCAACACCCTCCTCCCCCTGGGGCCCCATTCAGACATGTTTCAGGATGTGGCAGCAAAGAAACCTAACTAGTGTTAAAGGTGAGAGAGTCACTAGCCTGGGACTAGACAGTTTCAACCATTGCAAAACTTCATGATACTATTTCAAAATACATGCAAGCATCCCAGTTCACTACTGAACTACAAAGACAGTCTTTTACATACTGCTGGGAGGAGCTTACAACGATCAAGAGCGACACTGGTCAATGTTCATAGCTGCTCAATTCCCAATAGCCAGATTGTGGAACCAACCTAGATGCCCCTCAATTGATGAATGGATAAAGAAACTGTGGTATATATATACAATGGAATATTTATTACTCAGCCATAAAATATAATAAAATTATGGCATTTGCAGGCAAATGGATGAAATTGGAGAATATCATGCTAAGTGACATAAGCCAATCTCAAAAAACCAAAGGACGGGGGCTGGGGAGATAGCTCAGCTGGTAGAGTGCTTGCCTTGCAAGCACAAGGCCCTGGGTTCAATCCCCAGCACCGCCAAAAAAAAAAAAAAAAAAAAAAAAAAACCAAAGGATGAATGATCTCGCTGATAAGCAAATGATGATATATAATGGGAGGTGGGAGGGGGGCGAGGAAGGAGGGACTGTATAGAGGGAAAAGAGGGGTGGGAGGGGTGGGGGGAAGGAAAAAAATAACAGAATGAGTCAAAAACTATTACCCTATGTAAATGTATGATTACACAAATGGTATGCCTCTACTTCATGTACAGAGAAACAAAATGTATCCCATTTGTTTACAATTTTAAAAAATTGCTAAAAAAAAAATATATATATATATATAGCGATACTGGTCAGTCCCCAGGTACAATGACTTTTGAAGATTCTATCAGTTAAGCAGGACATAAGAGAACACAGCTTTCCACAGTTGTGTGGTACCATACGTACGCAAGTGCTTTAAACCTGACCAGGAAAACAAAGAAACTACAAACAGAAGAGCTCCTGTTGACACTTTAGTGCTCTGCAGGGACATTTGACAGCCTCCTCCAAATTACAGGCGAGAAATTAATTTGCAATTTGGCAATGATAAATATGAACAATTGATATTCTCCAAAGTTGCAGAGTATTCGACTTGGCAGAGAGCAGAGTGAGTTTTTTGTGCGTACATTAGGTCTGCAACTGTGTTCGAAGCCCAATTAGGCCTGTATGGTTTTAAGCAGACTACAGAAAGCCTCACCAGCCTTTCTGCATCAGAGAGATTGATGTGACCACCTGTGGTCTGAGAAAATTCAACTCAGTTAGTCAACTGACACATTTGCATAGCTATAGCAGAGATGCAAGGTCCTTTGAGGACTTGGCTAACTGTATATGACATTGCTAAAGATCAAGCAAAGTCTGTGTGTGCTTTCTCTATTACCTTCCTGTCTTGAGGCTGGTCCCCACCCTCCTCAACCCACTCCTTTCCCCCCACTGAATTAACAGTCTGTGCCTTCAGTTTCCAGAGTGATATACTGGGGAAGCAAGGTGTATGCATGTGAAAGGGACAGAAGGGATGTGAAGGGGGAGCTGGAGCTTCTGATCATCATCCCAATTGAGAATCTGCTTATAGTGGCTTTGATATAATAAGCCTGTACTCAGAGTCTAGATTGGCAACTCACTGACCCAGAGGCAAGTCACTTAACTTTTCAGATCTCAATTCCTCACCTATAAAGTATAGGTTGACAGATTTCATCTGTGACTATTGGAAAGATTGGGTGGAGTCCTTGAAAAGTGCCTTTTTGCATTTATAAACATGAGTATGCTATTCAGTTAATTGTTAGGGTTTTTAAATAATATTTTTCCAGCTATAGAAATAATAATAATATGGTCGGGTGTGGTGGCGCACACCAGTAATTCCAGAAATTTGGCAGGTCAAAGCAGAAGGATCACAAGTTTGAAACCAGCTTCAGCAACTCAACAAGACCCTGTCTCAAAATAAAAAATAGAAATAAAAAGGGCTGGGGATGTGGCTCAGTGGTAAAGCACCCTGACATCAATCCCTAGTAACAACAACAAAAAAATTTTTTAACTATATAAAAATCATGTTTTGTGCATATATAAATATGCCACAGAGAATTTCACCTTTATGCATAAGTAAAAAGAACCAATCAAATATATATAAATAGAAGAGCCAAAAGAAGTCTAGTAGAATAGAGGAAAGAGAACAGGGGAGGGAGGGTAGGAGGGAAAGGGGAGAATCATGAGCTGAAATTGAATTCCATGGTGCATGAGTTTGTCAGGATGAACCCAACTACTATGTGTAACTATAAAGATCTAATAAAAATAACAAAAATAAAAAGTATATGAATATGAAGCAATATGCGAAAGTATAAAGCAAAGAATAATTAACCACCTATTAACATTTTGATGTTTTTCCAGTCTTTGTTCTGCCATTGTTATATAGTTAAAAATCATACAGAATGTAAGAGTAATAGCCATTATGTTTTCAGCACTTTCGACATACTGAACCAAATGCTTTACATATATCATTTGACTAATCCTTAACAATCCTGTTTAGTAGGTTTCATTACCCCCATTTTACAGAGTATCACCTCTAAGAGGGCTGTGCACTTAGTCTGGCTGCCTGGGGGGAAACTGAATCACTTTCCTGTTGTAACTTAATCCCCTATTAACAACAGTCAAGTTGAACAGATAGTAAGAGGCAGAGGCACCCTCTGGACTTTTCTCTTCCTGGAGACTGAGTTGCAATTCTGCCTGTAGATTTTTTTTTTTTTTTTTTCCCCCTGTGGTGGTGGTGCCGGGAATTGAACCCAGGGCCTCCTGCAAGCAAGGCAAGTGCGCTACCAATTGAGCTATTCCCCAGTACCCCCTGCCTCTAACTTTAACTTGAAGATGATCTTCCTGGGTGTATGAATGATGGTATTACTGTTCCTCTGCCTGACTACTCTTAACTCCCATTGTACTTTATGGGCAGAAACAGTGGTTTTGTTCAAAAATGTTATCTAACCTGTGGTCTCTTCACAGAGACTTCAGCCAAGGGACTGTGTAGTTGGTGTGGTCTAGTTGCTTGGGATTGTGGGGAGCCTTGGGAGCCACTTTGGGTTTTCCACTTGAGATTCTCCCACTCTTTTGACTTCTCTTCACTGCAGAATGTTTGATTGTGTGATGTTGGTGTGGGGGCAGAAGGGATGGTGGCAATGATGGGCAGGGATGGGGATGGGGGGTATTTCCTCTAGGGTTCTATCTTCAGGCATGTGGGAATGACCCAGAGACTCTTTCTTCAGGGAGGTTCCCTGAAGAACCCAAGGGGCTGCACCTCTGAGTGAGAGTGACAGAAATGAGTCTGTGACTTTGCCGGCAGTCATTATGGGGATGCGAATAAGCATGCTGTAGCATGCACCTCAGGCTGAAAGCCAAAGTGGGGCTTCCGACACTCTCTAAACCCAAATCTGAGCAATGGGATTTTACAGCTCAAAGGATATATATGCTTCAAAGGCTCACATCAAATAATACTAGCCCCCACTTAGGTAGCATTTGACGGTCAGGCACTTTACATGTATGAACTCATTTACCCTCACAATACTCCTAAGAGGCAGAAACTACTGTTACCCTCATTGTTAAATGAAGAAACCAAGTCCAGAAAGCTCTTTGGGTCAGAGAGTTGTTCTCCACAGAAGAAAGCTCCCAGTGCTTGGAGAGTTCCTCCCCATTGGTGAACATGGCCTAACCTGTGTCCCTACTCTGCTGGAGGAAAACTGAGGTGGGAGTCAGAGGAGAGCCAGACAAACATCCCTGGATTACCAAGGCAAAACCATTGTCCCAAATCCCCTGAGGAGTACAAGAATCCCCAAGGGCAACGAGAGCCAGATTGAGAAAATTGGCAACACCACGCATGCCGAGGTCCCCCCTCTTCCTTCCTTTCCTCTTTTCCTACCTCCGTGCATCCACTGAGCATCTTGCCTGAGCCCTATTCTGAAAGCCCTGACTCTTCACAGGGGTGAAGTTGCCAGGCTTTTGAATTAAACGCAGGTGTCTCAGGCCTGTCCTTATCTAGTCCTTAGTGACTTTTGGCAAATTAACTCTTGGAGCTCCCATTTCCCTAGCCTTAAAGTGGAGATAGTAATACCTCCCAGCAGGGGAGCTAATGGGCATAGAAATAGCTGTCTCTAAAGCCCTTAGCTGAGTCCATTCAGATGCTGAAATGTTGCTTACAGGATCCTAATAGCCCTCTGTTCCAGAACACCAGATCCCAGTCTATGAGAATCCACCCCAAATCACCTTGAAACCAAAGAAAGAGGCAGGGAGATAGGATTACACAGACTACAATTTCCTGGGGACTTACTGCAGAAGTGTGGTCCTGAGTAACAGCAAGACCCAGGTGGATCCCCACATTTTGGGTCAGGAAGACAGGGCCTATGAAGTGGCAAAAGTGGCTGCATCTAAACCAGAATATACCTGGCTTATCTTCAGTTAGCATCAAAGAGAAAGGCACTTTCCTGGTGCCAGGGTCTGGTTGTAAGCTCCGCATACCTCTTCAGTGGTTTTATGTATTTATAGAATGCTGGGAGACTATGCAGGGAAAATTGACCAGGGTGACTCAGGGGCCACCCATGGCGGTTATGACTCAAGGAGGCTGCCGTCAGGTCAAGCTGAATCCTTATGCCTTCTAAGGACACTTGGGCTCCAGGGGAGGGTCCCTGATACCAAAGACAATGAAGAATCCAAAGATGTGGTGACAGAATTCCAGGGAAGAAGGCAGGGCCTTCATCCAGACAAGGGCAGAGTTCTCTGCTTTCTTGCCCACTCGGTGTTTGAGGCGAATCCCAGTGTAGTAACAAAAGGTTTAGCTAGCAGCCAGAAAACTACTCCAAGGGATCGGGTAAAGTTATATATGGAAGCATTTTGAAAAAACAAAACATTTCAAAGATTTTTTAGTATTAAAATAAAAATGTGGTGCAGGTCCCTTCCAAATGGAATGTGACCGTGTAACAGCTTTGTGCAGAGGAAGAGAGGGCTGATTACAGGAGAGACAGGTCAAACCCCATCGTCTGGGCCCAAGGAAACGGCTGGGTAGGCAGCTTCTCAAACTATCAGGTTGTGAAGTATCACCTGGGGATCTTGGCCAGGTGCTGTGCCTGAGACTGATTCTAACAAGCCCCCTAATCATATGCTGATGATCCACCCACCGCATTTCAGAATAAAGCAGTCTCTCTGCCCTGCACTTATTTTGGTCCAAAGGATCAATGCCAGCTCCCACTTAGACACACATAATCTTTCTTTGTGCCTGAATTATTCTGGAATTCTCTTTCCTGTCCCCAAGAGTGGCCTGAAAAGGAACCGTGCAGGAATTGTTTCAGGAAGAACTGTGACTGAACTGTGAACTGCCTCCCACGCTCGCCCTCTGCTGGTGAACAGGGATCATTTTCTCCCAAACCCTCCCCCAGCCTTTCTTGCTGTTCAAATGCTCATTTTTCTCTTCCAGTAATACCGACAGAAAAACATGACATGCTCCAGAGGCTTGTTTTACTCTTGTAAGTTTTGGAGAATTTCTCCACTCTGTTCCTTAAAGGACCTTCCATACCTCAGGGGTGGGGGTAGATAAATGTTTGATCAACACTTGGTGGCAGCTCATGTTTCTCTGTGTGTCCTAAACATCTTCCTCTACCCCAACTTTTTTCCTGCCCCACCCCAGGCACTTTCTACAGGGAAGTGACAAGCTTTCATTCACTCACAACCTCAGCATGGCCAAATCAGGGGAGCAATGGCTTCTTTTGATCCATCAGGGTTGGGGTGAGTAGTGGAGGCACATATGGTGTATTCCAGAGATACCAGGAAAAGATCAGTTAAGAGAAGGATGGGGAAGCTGGGCATGGTGACACATGCCTGTAATTCAGAGACTTGGGAGGCTAAGGGAGAAGGATTGGAAGTTCAAGGCCAGCCTGGCACCTTAGCAAGATCCTGTCTCAAAGTAAAAAGAACTGGGGATGTAGCTCAGTGGTAGAGCACCCTGAGTTCAATCCCCAGTGCAAAAGAAAAAGAGAGAGAGAGAGAGAGAGAGAGAGAGAGAGAGAGAGAGAGGTGGGGAAATGGAGAAGTTCAGGTCACAGATTATATTACCACTAGTCATTCATTAAAAATTTTCATAATCACCTTTTACGTGCAAGACTTTGGACCAGAAACAGGTTTTCTAGCCCCTGCACACTAAGATCAGAACTTAGTAGTGGAAATAAGCATAATAACTAAGCTTTGTGCTTACTATTTGCTATATGCCAAGCCATGTGCTTACATTACTTAATTTTCTTTAATCTTCACAACAATTTTATGACCACCCTTAGTATACAAATGAGAAATTCGAGATACAGAGACATTAGGTGATACTTTAGTTAGTCATAAAGTCTAGTGGTTTAAAAAAAATTAGTTATTATTGCTCATGGCTCTGAAGTTTGATGGGCTCAACTGGCAAGTTCTCATGTAGGGTCCCTAACATTGTAGCAGTCAGATAGTGGCTAAGGCTGGGTACGCACGTCTGGGCCTGAGGATGGGGCTGGGGTTTAGTTGGCGTCTCAGCCCTCGTGGCTAACTTTGGCTTCACCACTCTGCGACAAGGTAAGTGGACACTTAGATGGTTGCTGACTTCTCCTACAGCAAGTATTCCACAAAATCAGGCAGAAATCAGAACAATTCTTAAGACCTATATAATAGTGCGAGGCATCATACCATTATATTCTGTTGGTCAAAACAATTATAAGTTAGCTCAGATTCAAGGGGGTAGAGAAGTGGCTTTACATACCAATAAAGGAATAGCTTATAAGTAAAGCAAGGTAAGGATTAATAAAGTCCATCTTGGAGACAAGTTACCGCACCAAGAATTGGCCCTAAACGGCCTGACTCCAATCTTCACATGCTTAGCTGTTATGCTCCCTTCGCCCCTACACAGTATCCACTGTGCTAGAAGAAGTTGTAATGTTGGTATGGAAGAAGGAAATGATTAGCGCTGCCTCAGTAGGTCAGGGAAGTCTCCCCACCCCACACCCAGACTGTGACTGCACTGGGTAGCGTATTATCCTGGCTTTCTCTACCACGATCTTAAAGGGGAAGACAAGAGACTACTCTTAGGCAGCACACAGAAAGGGACTGACCTGGAAATGAGGAGCCAAGAAGTTCAGTCCCAGCTCTGCCCTGACATCATTCTGGGCTCTTGAGAGGACCCAGAAGGCCAAGAAATAAAAGAGACGAGGGCCCCAAACCTTTCAGGACATCAGCAGAGTGGAACTTCTGACAGTCTGTGCTCTGCTCCATTCACCTCAGATCAGAGACCCACACCTGGTGATCTGCATGGACTGCTCGGCAGACACCATGACCAACCGCCTGCTCCAAAGGAACCAGAGCAGCCCGCGCATTGATGACACCTCCAAGACCATCGCCAAGCGTCTGGAAACCTACTACCGAGCATCCATTCCCGTGATTGCCTACTACGAGACGAAAACACAGCTACGCAAGGTGAGTCCTTTCACCCACACCCCCAAAATGAGCCACTTGCCTTTTTCAAGAAAAAAGGCTGGGAAAGATGGTTATGGGATCTGGGATTAGAGCTGTATGCAACTGCAAAATTGGGGTCAAAATATGAGTTCTTTACTTACTTCACTATTGTCTCAATCAAAATTAGTTATCTGTTATATAGACCACAAAAAAGTGGTCATATAAGTTTCACAGATGCCGTTATACTTGCTGAAAACCCCCTTTTCCAAGAGAAAGAGAAATTGGGTTGTTCATAAAAGTTCCTGCCATGAACTCTGGGTGACCTCAGCTAAACAGGATGATCTAGAAGGTCTCTTCTAGATCCAAGATTCAGTGCCTTTGAGCTCTAGAGTGTATGTAGTTCATAATTGGAAGTTGGCTCCTTCACTTCAGTTTCTTGCAATAATTAATGTTCTGGGGAGAAGCAACATATGAGATCAGGGAAGCAGGCAATAGGTGAAAGAGGGGAGATGCCATGGGGAGGTGGTAGTTTCAACTTAATGTTCATGAGCTGTCACCAAGCTTATGCACCATTAATACATGTACTTGGCAAACTGCTTGGTCCCCATGCTTTCGCTCATTCCATGGCTGTGTGTCAGGCACCCGTGGTCCATGCATTTGCACTAGTTGTTTAGACACAGCTCTTGCCTGTACAACTTAAGGGTTTAGTGGGGAGATCGACACACTTGGGATCACAGTTTAGGTTCAGACAAGCACAGATTGCCTCTTCTCCAGTCCGAGGGGAAAGGAAAGATGTCCCGGAAGGCTGCCTGAGGACTACCAAGCAGAGTGTCCGTGGGGAACAGGGCACTCCATGCAAGAGGATGCCCGGAGTGAAAAGAACAAGAGGGGCGCCTCGCTCCACTTGACTGTGAAATACAATGCAAGGAAAAGAGGGACAGAGCTGGCTGTGAGGAGGAGGGCAAGGGCTACATCAAGAGGAACCTTACAGGGCCGGGGTGGTAGCTCAGGTGTAGAGTGCCTGCCTAGCATGTGTGAGGCCTGGGTTTGATCCTCAACACCACATAAAAATAAATAAATAGAATAAAGGTATTGTGTCCATCTACAACTAAAAATATTTTTAAAAAAGAAAAAAAAAAAAAAAAGAAGAAGAACCTTATATAGGAGCCACTAATTGTCCTGTGGGTAGTGGGAATTACCAGAGGGGACAGACAGAATCAAGGCTCCAACCTAAAAACTCACCCCATTGCCTTGTGCAGAGAGGACACAAGAAGATAAGGCTAGGATGCCCCTAGGAGGTCGTGGCAGATGTCAGGAACAAAATCCTGAGGTCCCAAACCAGGTGAGAGAGTGGGGCTCTGACTCTTGCTAATTATAGGACCAGAGGCACCAAACAATTAACAACAAACTTGTCTCAGAGATGACACTGCCAATTCCTTGGAAAAACCACTGGAAATGAATTCATATCTTCTAAACCTTCAACAATCCATTTTTCAGAATCCTAAGAAGCCCTGGATATATGTATTAAAAGGTGTCTCTTAATATAACTTGAGGATATCAAATGCTTCCCGGAATGCTTCATGTAACCTCTTATTGCCACATAAAGTGAAGACTTAGATCTTTAAAAACAAACCAAAAATGCATCATATAAGAGTGCAGTCTCAAAAATTCAGGATTGAAAAGGCCTTTCCAGATAGGTCTTCTGGTGATTTTCACCTTTTGTGCAGCCTGGAACACACACAGAATTTTCTAGGTAGAAAGGAATTTCATACTCTCTCAAGATGTGTAAAGATGAGAAAAGTCCTAAGGAATTCAGGGTTTAAACCAATTTCAGAGTCAGAAAATCCCTTTTCTTTGTCTTAAATTATTCCAACCTGAATTCTACAGACTCACAAATGACTGGCACATGGATACAGGGCTAACAGATGTAAGAGAAATCTGACTTCTGGAATCCACCTCAGAACTTTCTGAGTTTCTAATGGGAAAGGAAGTTTCCAATCCCCTTCAGCTCATCTCTTCAGCTTCCCCGGCATTATGGAGATGCTGGCAGCTGGGTCTGTAGTGAGGTAACATTTATGAGCCACTTTGCAAATATTTAAAACAGGCTCCAGCCCTTGGGCCTCCTGGGGGCTGCAGGGAGAAGCTGCTCTGTCCCTCTGCTTCAGCGCAAGGCTCTCTGGCACCCACGCAGCTATGATAAAGCCAGAACTTCATTTACGCCCAGGGAGAGAAGTGTGTGGTACAGTCGTACCCCAGGTGTCTACTTTCTGCCTCTCTCATAAAGGAAAGCCTTGCTCGCCATCTGGAAAAGAATCAGCATAGAACTTTCTCCCTCCCATGCCTTCCTCCTGAGGCAGACGCCATTAATCAGTGGTGGCAGAGTCTGGACTCAGCAGCGCAGAGGCAACCCAGTTGACTAGAGTTGCCCACAGGAGGAAGCTTTCTTTCGCCATGACTGAGAGAATTTATTATTGAAAAAATAACTGAGGTGTAGCATTTTGGGGTAAAAAGCACCAATGCTGGCCAAACCCTCCATGATGGAGAAAATACTGGCCTGAACATCAAAAGGCCCCTAATCCAGTTTGGGAAATTTGGTGAGTCATTTCACTGTTTGGCCTCTCAGTTTCTCTTCTTAAAATAAAGGGGGTAGACAGAACATATTCTTCTGGAATTCTCCAAGTCTGTCACTCTACGACTGTTGGGGAAATTTTTTTTTTTTTTATCTAATTACAAAAGTAATTCATGCTTGTTCTAGAAAATGTAGAAAACAGCTAGGCACAGTAGTACACCTGTAATCCCAGCAACAAGGGAGCCTGAGGCAGGAGGATTGCAAACTCTCAGTCAGCCTGGGCAACTCAGTGAGACCCCGTCTCAAATTTTTTTTTTTTTTTTTTTTTTTTTGAGTCAGGTTGCTTAGGGTCTTACTAAATTGCTGAGACTAGCTTTGAACTTGCCATCCTCCTGCCTTGAATTATAGGTGTGTGTCACCACACCCGGCTCGCTGTGAGTTTTTAAAGCATGATTGTGACTATAGAGAATATCAATCTGGACTCCTTATGGATAACAGGCACCTTCAGCTGGCCTTACCTGAAACACAAGGAATGGCCTCAAATGCCGAAATGTAGCAGGCCCAGGGCTGTGAGACCAGGCCCTAGAAAGCTCCCAACTGCAGCCCTCTGCTTCTCAAACATTTCTTTCCCTTCTTCTTTCTGGGCCAGGATTTTCTCTTTCTCTGGCTGACAAGCTAGAATATGGCCACCTGACAGTTTCCACATTCACATGTTAGCCTGACAATCTCTGATTCCCAGTTCCAAATTCCCAAGGGAAATTTTCTGATGGGCTTTGCTCTGCTTAGGACCTAACTGATCCTATTAGGTTGGGACAAGCAGGTGGTCACAGGGGCTTTTTCATTAGTTCTGCAAGTGTTTTCTTGATGCATGCTGTGCACCAGACATGGTGTAAACAAGATGCACACAACAGTAAACAGGATGAAGTCTTTAACTGAAAAGAGAACGGTAGACAGGATGAAAGTTTCTCTGAGAAGGTAGCATTTGAATTAATAAGACCTGATGGATGGAAACGTGGTTGCCTGGGACTCTTCCCTAGGAAGTGGTTGGGGACAAGGAATTCCCAGAAGAGGAGGGCTTGTGAACTGAGAGAAACCACTGAGATCTCTGTACCCGAGGGGTACAAATTGTATGACTTGGTATTTAAAGCCTCTCTTTTGTCTGAAGCATAAAAGTAAGCAACTACATGCTGTTTAAGAAAGAAAGTAAAAATTTTGAGTATAAAGAAAAAATAAAAATCATCCAGAATTCTTTCACCCAAAGATAATAATCATTAATGAACATTGTGATATAATTTTACGTATGTTTTTCTCCATTTTTATATACGGTTTGCTCATGGCATAATTAGTCTAGACACACCCCAGGCCATAGATGAAAAGGAACTGATAACAGGTGAGCTCTAACCTTGAGTTATTTCCTACTTTTAATCATTTAAGAAAATAAAGAGAGAAACCAGTTATTCATTAAAGCTGGGTTTTACAGATAGAGAAAATCAAGTTCCTTTGGCAACTCCGCTTTTGTAAAGGAGAAAACAAGCTTTTGCTGAGCAGCTCTTTGGTTGCCATGTCCTCCTTCACAGACGGTGTGGTCAAGTTTAGTCTCCTGACCCTGCAGTGCTCAGTGTTGTTCTGGGTGATCAGCCTGAATGGACTTGCTGTGAACTGAGGGAGGAAGGGTGAGGAATGAAGTTTCCGGAAATTGGGAAAAAGTAAAAGTAGAAGGCCCAGTTTCACCTTGAATGTAAAATCCAGTTGAGAACTCATAATTTATGGTTTCTTAAGGTTAGGGTCTAAACACTAGCAAAGAGAAAACCCAAAATTACTTTTTACCTTGATTCATCTGCATTGAATTCTTAATTTTGATTGTCTCCCAAGTGACTGAAGTAACTCTTAAACTAACTTAGTTCAGTTTCTCTGTGTATATCTGAGAATGTCATTGTGATGGCTTTATACAAAAATGACACTTTCACTAGATATAAAATCTAGGTCAGAATAATTATTTGTTTAGGGTAGAGCACTTGGATTTGTGCACATGAGATCCTGAGTATAATCCTCAATACCAAAAATCCTAGTAACTAAATTAAAAATAAAAGTAATTATTTTCTACCAAAAGCTACTAAACATTGCTCCCTCGTTTTCAAGTATTTAGTGTTGTAGAGGAAAAGGCAGAGACAAATTTGGAAGTAAACTTTTCAACTGATATTATTAACTAAATTTTTAAAATTTTTCTTCATGTCATTCAGGAATTATATCCAGAGATAGGTCTGTTTTTGCTGATTTTTAATAGCACTGATGAAATTTTTTGTAACTCCAGAAAGATTTCTCTAATTAGCTTTGTTTTGTTATTGTTGTTATACTTGTTGATATTGTTGATGATAGGGTTTTTTTGCTTTTTGGTTTTTTTTTTTTTTTTTTTTTTGCATTACTGGGGAATCAAACCCAGGACCTTGTTTATGTAAGCCAAATGCTCTACCACTGAATGCATCCAATCTGCTTTGAGTATTTTTATGCACCATCGCTCCTTATTTTTCCTCAGGAACACACAATTCATAGATCTCCATTGTTTGCCTTCCATAATAGCACAGTCCACTAGAAATATAATGTGAGTCATTTGAAATTTTCTAGTGGCCACAGTAAAACAGTACACAAAACAACAGATGTCACTGATTTTATCAACTTTGAAATCTGGTGTGTATTTAACATTTACAGCACATCTCAGTTCAGAATAGTCACATTTCAAGTGCTCATTCAGTACACATGGCAAGTAACTTTCATGGAGAGTACAGTTGTACATTTAGACCTACTCTACTATTTTCATTATTTTACCATCTGATTTCTAGGAAAAAATCCCAAATTTGTTTTCAACATTATTGATCCACTTATTTACATCATTCCTGCTAGCCACCAATATTGATTCTAGTTCTCACATGCATTTTATTACCTTAGCATATTCTTTTCGCCTCATGCTGTTGCTTTTCTAGCCTAAGCCCATTCTTATTTCGTGATTCCCTGCTCTTATTTCATACGAACCATGTCCTTATACATACTGTTTAAGCTAGCAATGATATACGTTAGTTGTTCTTCCTGTGTGTTTTATAACACTCTTTTTTTCTCTGTAGCTATCATGCTTTGTTGTAATTACTTCTTTTTTTTTGGTATGGGGATTTAATTCAGGAACACTTGACCATTGAGCCACATCTCCAGCCCTATTTTGTACAGGGTCTCACTGAATTGCTTAGCACCTCACTTTTGCTGAGGCTGGCTTTGAACTCGCAATCCTCCTGCTTCAGCCTGCCAAGCCGCTGGAATTACAGGCATGTACCACCGCACCTGGCTTTGTAATTACTTCTTTACTTCTTTTATCTACCAATAGAAAGTAAATGCTCTGGTACAAGAGTTATATCTGTCTTGTCAGCAGATTTATCACCTCTGTAGCACAACAGCAGGAAAATGTACTCAGTATTATTTATTGTTGAGTATTCAAGGAATTTCATTTAAAACTTTTCCAGTTTCTATATTCTATGGTTTTTCAAAAGTCTTATCTCCTTCTAAATTCTGTGTCTTTTACCTTTTTCTGTGATATTTTTTCAGAAACACCAGTCTGTTTTAAGTTTACTTTTGGGTTCTGGTTATCTATTGTTATGTAACTAAGTACACCAAATCCAGTAGCACAAAACAGCAACCATCATTTGGTACTCATGGTTTCCATGCCTCAGGAACTTGTGGGGAAACACCATGATGTTTGTGGCTTCTGTTAGAATACCTGAAATGGCCAAGGAGACTCAAAAGGTTTGGAGCCACCATAACTAAAGCTGACATGTCCACTCCATGTCCATTCCCACATCTGGCACCTTAGCTGGAACTATCAACCTGATAGTACGATGTTTCTAGAATGGCCTGTATTTCCCATATAGCATCACTCTTGGGTCCAAAGTTAGAGCCCAACAGAGAGTATCCCATGATTACATATTCCAAGGGACCATGCTGGGAGCTGCTCCTCTTACCTAGCCTGGGAATTCACTGCATTGTATTAATTACAAGCAAATTGCAAAGGACAGCCCAGGTTCAAGGAGAGGGAGATTATACTTCCTGTCTTGATGGGTGAGGGGCAAAGTCTCATTTAGGAGAGTATGTGAAATGGGAGATATTATTGCAGCCATCTTTGAAAACTAATCAGCCATATCCTCCAATTCAAGGGTGGAGGGGAAGGGGAACCCTCCATAACTTCTGTCAACACAGAGGATGTGCAGATCATCTGTAGTCTCACTTTATGTGCCTCAACTCCTGGTGTCATTCAGTACGAGTCACACTCAGATCTCCCCTGGAAGCAAGCGAGGGCGCATAGCGCCTCCTGCAGCTGCCAGCGTCTCAGAGGCTTTCACCAAGGTGGAATTGCCAGGCTGAAGTGTGGCAAGCAGGGCCTCAGCCCCATGCTCTTGCTCCCAGGTGTAGTCCTGTTTGCCCCCCGGTACCTGGGATGATCCTTCAGGTTTTAGATGGCTTTCCTCTCGTGCATATTTCCACCTTCATGCGCTCCTCTTCCCGTGTCCCACCCCACCTCACACATGCACCCATTCTCTTTCTCTCTCTGACGTCAATCTACTATATGCTCACCATACCCCTGTGGTAAGGAAGTCTAATTTCATGAAAGTATTTCCATCCTGCACACATTTCTCAAAACATCTCTAGGTCAATACATATCACAATGATGTTTCTTTTTGAAGAGTTTTATAATATGCATACATATGCTATGGTTTTTCAACCAGGTTGTTCCTAGTTTAGTTTGTCTTGTCTACTACTAACCACAATGCAGCGAACAAACTGGCTTTTTTCTTTTCCTAGTAGAAAAGACTGCTATTTTAAGCAGAGATTTTTTTATGTAATTTTTTTTTAGTTGTAGATGGACACAATACCTTTATCTTTTTTATTTATTTTTACGTGGTGCGAGGATCAAACCCAGTGCCTCACACATGTGAGGCAAGTGTTCTACCACTGAGCCACAACCCCAGTACCCTAAGCAAAGATTAAAAAAAAAAAAAAAAAAAAAAAAAAAAAAAAACCACATTCATTTCTACTTTTCTCTTCATATTTCCCTAGGAGGAGTACTTTGAAATACAAAAAGACTTGGGGACTTCCCAGTGTGATGTTTGGCCTCTTTTATCAATGCCCCACCTCAGCCAATTTACTTATCAGTAAGGAGTCTGAAGGCATCTGGGTTTTTAATCTGGACCTGCCCTGGTTGAAACTAGCAATTCAGATTTGGACACAATGCTCATGCGTGCACACACGCACACCACTTGCCCATAAAGAGAATTGTGTGTTAAGAGAGTGGCTTAAGGAGCCCTGAGATTCTGTTTCCTCACTTGACAAATTAAGCATAAGTCATCCACCTTTCTCTCAGAGACTTAAAAAACTCCTTCTTCATGACCCTGCTTAGTCTTCTTCTGCCCGTTCCTGTCCTGCTTGTCAGATCTCCCTAAATCCCTGCAAAAATCTTTCAGTGTGATGCAATGTTCACTGCATCGTGGGATCTGTTGACAGGAGTTGTGTTGCTGAGTGCTATAGCCTCCCAGAAGAGCAGGCAGAAAAGAATCCCAGCCTTTCTGCTCATTTGAACCCATTCTGGGCTTTGTTCCTCTGTTGTTGCTTTAATCATGTGGTGGGTTTTGCCTTTACTTGTCTCCAGGCAGCCCCTTCACTGGATCCACTTGAACTCAGAACCTCTCCAGGAGCTACTGTCCTGGATTCCACCAACAGAAAGTTGGTGCTTTTCTAGAGAAGTTCCTTCACATAGTCAGCAGACATTTATTGGGCATATGTCATGGCCAAGACCTGGTGCTAAATCTGAGAACTCAAAAAAGGAGAAATCACATGAAACTCTGTATCTGCAGCAAGGTGAAAGTGAAGTAACAGAGTTTACAGAATGTTTCAGGTCTTTGGAGACATAGAGCTTGGGCCTAGGGAGGTAGGGAAAGGCTTCAGGGAGGAAAGGACATTTGATCTGGATTCTGAAGGATGAATAGAAGTTCACGCCAGATGGAAAAGAGGATACAAAGGCACTGACGTGAGAAAGAGCCTGATAATGCTAGCACAGGAGATAATGCCAAACAGATGAATTAAAGTAGTGGTAGATTAGATGATCAGGCAAGGTCAAAGCCAGTCTGCAAAGGACTTTGAATCCACTCATTCCTCCCTCATCCAATAAATTTGCTAGACCACCAACTGCCCAGTAGAAATATAAAATGGGTCACATATGTAATTTAAATTTTTTCTAATACAGTCAAGTGCCACATAATGACATTTTGATCAACAACAGAATGCATATCCAACAATGATCAGACAATCCCAGATACTCAGGATAGTAAATGCAAGGTCAGCCTTGGCAACCCAGCAAGACCCTGTCTCAAAATAAAAAGTAAAAATAAAAGGGCTGGGAGCCTAGGCTTGTGGCTCAGTGGTACAGCACTTGCCTAGCATGTGTGAGGCACTGGGTTTGATCCTCAGCACCACATTAAAAATTAATTAGGGGTTGGGGATATAGCTCAGTTGGTAGAGTGCTTGCCTTGCAAGCACAAGGCCCTGGGTTCAAATCCCCAGCACTGAAAAAAAAAATTAATTAAATAAAGATTTTGTGTCCATCTAAAACTAAAAATAAATAAATAAATAAATAACAAATGAAGGATTAGGGATGTAGCTCAGAGATAGAGTGTCTGCCTAGCATGCAAAGCCCCAGGTTCCATACCCAATATCAAAAAAGACAAAACAAAAAACAAAATATGATTATGTGGCCTAGGGCCATTGTAACCATATTAGTTTGTGTAAATATACTCTATGATATTTGCACAACAACAAAACCCCCTGATGACACATCTCAGAACATTGTTAACGTACTGTAGTGTAGTCATGTAAGCCAAAATTAAAAAGTAACAGATGAAATTAAGTTATATATTTTACTTAATTTCATATTTCCTAAGTATTATCATTTCAACATGTAAACAACATAAAGATTATTAATGAGACATCTTTATGTATTTTTGTGAACTGTGTCTTCAAAATCTGTTACTCTGGGCATATTTCAATCCAGATTCAAATTTTCATCAGAGTGGCTGGGGTTGTAGCTCAGTGGCAGAGTGCTTGCCTAGCATGTGTGAGGCACTGGGTTCGATCCTCAGCACTACATATAAATAAATAAATAAAATAAAGGTCCATTGACAACTAAAAAAAATAAATTTTTAAAAATTTTTTCATCAGAAATAATAGAATTATTGTATTTATAAAATTTACAGTTGGAAAGGTAGATTTCAAATGCCTAGGTTGTTTCAAATATATTTTTAAGTTTTGTAATAACTGAATTAAAATCAGTTTTTAACGATTAATTTTAATAGTACTAAAAATCTGGTTCCTTGGTTATATTAGTCACATTTCTAGTAGTCTAAAGCCACACAGGACTGGTGACTCCCACATTACACAGTCCTAGACTGTCCTAGGAAGTTTGATGTGAATGCTGGAGGGAACCAACAGGAAGCTATGCACAGGAAAAATGAGCACATCTGTTCTGGAAAGGTCACTTATAGAAAGGATGGATGTTCTTTTCATATCTGTGAAAAGATCTGTTTGACAGACAGAATGGAGAGGAGGTGGAGAAAGAAGGAAAAACGGTACCATGAAACACTGTAAATGGACAAATTTCAAGTGCTTTGAAAAGTCCTGTTTACAGAGAAGCCATTGATGTGCAGATTATAAATCATCCTTATGTTTTTGCTGTGTGTTGTCTTAAGTCTCTTTGACATGAGGTATGTGGAGTCCTCCTCCTTCCTATGGCCTTGGGCATGAGGAGAAATATGTAGCCTGACTGGACATGGAAGTGGAGGCTTCCCAGGAGCAGCCTTTCACATTACCCTTGCTTTTGAAAAACACATCCAATGATGTTCCGCAGACACACACAGGGCCTGGCCGTGAGGGATCCCTGTGGTGTGAGGCTGGGTCTGGTTTAACAGAGGACAAGATTAAAAGATGGTGGCGACAGATAACAATCCTAATTTGAGACAGCTCGGGTTTGTCCCAGAAGCCCCATCTTGCCAACACATGAAAAACAAAACAAAAACTCAAGCAATGTTTTGAGCAGCGTGGGAAATCCAGGAAGGACACAATTAGATGTGGACAGCGTTTGGAGCACCAGCTGTTGTATGAGTTACAAATTCACAGGAGACAAAACACGCAGGTCCCAAAGCAAAGTACCTGCTGTCCCAAATTGCACCATGTTCTGCTGGCTACTCTACTTTTCCTCCAAGAAGTTGGATGAAAACTTGAAAATTTACTGTCTCCTGTCCATTTGTTTGAACTTCTTAATAAAAACAAACAAGCAAACAAAAAACTCTTTCCTATACTGATCAGGACACCACTTACCACAGGATTTTATAGCAAGTCTCAGGCCAAAAAAGGTAAATTCTTAGAAGCAAATCTGCCAACCTGGCTTTTAATTAAATACATTAAATTAAATATATAAAACCTCATACAATTTTACTTTGCTGATTCACAGTTAAGAGATCTTTTAGGGAAAGGACACCAGGAAACTTACTTTTGACTATTCATGGGAAGAGAGGGTTGCCGGTATGATGAGCACTGACGATAGTGAGCACACTCCCGGTGCTGGAAGACATTCTGCTTTCAGGTTTGCACAGCCACTGAGAAGTCTCAGTCACACAAAACAATCAGTATGCTAATCACATAGGATTCTCTGTTCATGGAACACTTGAAACACTAGCACCTTGTTAGCTAACTGTTTAAATTTGCTGAAGCTGTTGTAAGCACCAAGAATAGTTCCTGTAACTTAGAAAGCACTAGCTGGTTGGTTCTTTTCCATTTCCTTTGAATTGCAGTTATGTGTTGAAATAAGAGTAAGAGCCACTTACTTTTTCTCCTAAAATATTCTCCATGTGGAAATTAGATGAGCAAGGAGAATCCACTTTGAGATTCAGAAAGAGTCCAGATAACATGTGAAGAACCAAAGGAGAAATGTGGAGAGGAGACAAAAGGCTCTGGTCTCACCCAGTCAGCTGGATTCTCTTTTGCTTCTTAAAAATCCATTCCAGGAATCCAGCATTTCTCACTACACACGCACGCATACACATCCCTTGTGAGAAAAAAAGTAAGTTGACTCATCGCCTTTAGAATTTTATTCTCAAACTCTGCTTCATAGGCCTAACTAAGGAGGGCCCCAGATCACCTAATAGATTTTCCACTCACTCAAATAAAAGGTCATTTTTTCCATCTGGAAGGTTTATTTATTTAATCTTTGTCTTTAAACCTCTGCACATTTTTGGGTTCCACAGAGACAAGCACTGTAGTCTCTGGTTGGGTGGCAAGAAGTTTTCTTTTATTTAATTAAATTCAATAAATATTTACATTATATAAATAAATAAAATTTAAGCCATAAAGCAAATGAGAAGGAAGGTATTGGGTAGAAACAGAAGTAATAGTCCAGTGAAAGCTCTGGGGACCAGCCAACAGCCTCGCCCCAAACACCCATCCTAGCATGGTTTGGTAAGATCCTGAGAAACCTCCTGACCATCAAAGGATCACACGCCCCCTCCAGGCCCTGTGCTCAGTGGCCTTCTGTGCTGGAACCAGGTTGCCTGATTTTAATGAGAATTCCTTATCCTCCATGAAGCCCAGGATGTGGGCCACGACATGGGCTCCAAGAGCATAATTCTGCCCCCACAATAGCTCTTTTCTGGGAGGAAAGGAAGAGGGAATGCAAAAATAGTGGACACAGTCTTTAACTCAAACTTCTGTTCCCCCACTACCTACTACAGCCAGGCCCTGTGCAACTTAATGAGACCCTGTCTCAAAAATAAAGAGTAAAAATGGTTGGGGATGCAGCTCAGAAGTAGAGTACCCCTGGGTTCAACCCCCAGTACCACAAACAAAGAAAAAGGAAATAATGGACATGAGTTTCTTCTGGAAGGAAGACAAATTTGGAAATGCATGTATGCAAATGATTGGAGAGCTTTGGTTAGTATTGATTACAGAAGATGGACTGGCGGAGGAAGTATTTCAGGACTAGTTAATAGAAATAGAAGATGAATACGTCAGTTAAATTTAGAGAACTAGCCGAGTTCAGCAAGACACTGGAGAACAGATGAAGATGATGCTGCAAAATACTGTCAACTTCGTGAAGCCCAGAAGGCCCAGAACAGGTTGGGGTTTCTCCAGATGGAGCTGAAGGCATCACTGAGGCCAAAAAAAGTTTCCGCCATAGGCACCCCTCAATTAGGTAATGAAGAAGGAGAAAACTCACATGTAGTTGAAGCAGACCATGAACTTGGGGTTATTCCCTAGTCTAATTAGCTTTCACTCTGGCGAAAATTTGAAGGGGATTTTGAAAAATGTTTGCACCAAGGAAAAAGAATTGGCTCACTAAGGCCAAGAACTTGCATTAAAAAGAGTGTATTGAATCCTTGTGTTCCTACAACTTCCTGGACATCAGAAACCCGGTATATTTCCCACTGACATGGTCATGGACACAAATACTAAGCCCCTAGCTCTATCATATAAATTGAATCATACTGTGTTGAGAATTTGCTTCTTTCCTTCTTTGTGAAATTAATCCTTATTGTTGAATATGGCTGCGGTTTTCTTTTTTTACACTTTGATAGTAGAGTATTCCCACAATATGACTGTCACAATTTATCCAACTACTGTTGATGGACATTTGAGATTTTTGCAGTTTGGGCTAGTATAAACAACTCTTCTACAAACATTGCTGTTTCCATTTTCTGGGGGTATTTAAACATATAAGATTTTCTTTTCTTTTCCCTTCCTTCCATTGGTGAAGTCCTTAGGGTTGCAAAAAATCTTATTTATAGAGATTTAGGTAGGTAACAAGAGTTGAAAAAAGTCATTTCTCTTAAGTATTGTCCAAAACAGTCCTCAAGAAAATCATCTGGAGATTTGTCAAATATGCAGATTAGAAGGTACAACCCTCTGGAGATGAGACTTGGAAAGTTGTATTTTATCTATCAAGCATCTGTTTGGCTAGTGGTGTTAGAATAAAACATAGAGCCTTGTGCTTTAAGCTATATCCCCTGCCCCCAAACCTACATTTTAGAAAACATCACACACCACCACTACTGCCCTACCCACCACTGAGTCTTGTTTTTTTCTCTATTTGTTAGCATGTAATGAACCTCCCTCAGTGTGGCTTCAAGGCATCAGTACACAACCCCCCTCACTCCATCCAATACGGAAACTGATCTTCTCCCCAACTCTTTCACTGAATGATTTGGCCCCCATGACAACAGTCTACTTTGACCTTTCCCTTCCTAGCACTAGCATTATCCTGGCCTCCTTGGTGCTTCTGCTACTTTGTTAGGCCTCACCTTCTGTAGATGTTACCTGTATGTGGAACAAATCTTAAGTGATGGGTGCCATGGATGTTAGCAAAAAGGAAAAGGTAGTGCCTTCAGGTCTAGGAAATCAGCTCCTCTTCCTATTCCTGTGGTTGGTTCCTTGTGCTGGGGAATCAACAACCTCTAAACGAACTCTGCACTTCGCATATTTCCACATGGCAGTCCTAGCTTTTGCTTTCTTCTCCACACACCACCCCTCAATCCCCACTCCTGGTCCTATTCCCACCGTGCTCCACATGCTTCAGAACACTCAGAAGCTTCATTTTAGGTAACTTTAACAATACTTTATCTAACCTCTAACAATACTTTACCTAAACAGGACACTGAGTTTATTGCTATTATTGTTTTAAATAGACTTTGTACTTTAGAGCAGTTCTAGGTTCACAGCAAAATTGAACATAAAATAGAGTTGGCAAATACCATGCCACCTAACCTCAACTACCTCGCCTCAACAGTGATACATGTTGCAATAGATCAACTTACTTGACACATCATTATCACCCAAAGCCGATGGTTTATAACACTAAGTGTTGCACGTTATATGAGTCTGGGTCAATTTATAATGTTTTATATATATAGCATCATACAAAGCAATTTCACTGCCCTAAAAATCCACAATTCCTCCCATTTAACCCTCCCTCTCCCCTACCCTGGCAGGCACTGGTCTTTTTTAGTCTCCGTTATTTTTTACTTTTCCAGAATGTCATTATAGTTGCAGCTATACAGCATGCACACTTTCAGATTGGTTTCTATTATTTAGTAACGATTAAGTTTCTTCTGTGTCTTTCATGGCTTGATGGCTCAGTTCTTCTGAGTGCTGAATAACATTCTACCTGTTTGCCAAATACTGAAAGACATCTCAGTTGTTGAGTATTGTCAATTGTGAATGAACTTGCTACAACATCCATGTGCAGGTTTTTGTGTGGATTTAAGTTTTCAACTCATTTGGGTAAACACCAAGGAATGCATATGATGGATGTATTTTAATAAACTGCAATGTCTTCCAAAGTGCCTCTATCATTTTTCATTCCTGAAAGTTGTGGTTGCTCCACATTCTACCCCACTATTTGGTGTTTTGGATTTTAGCCACTCCAGTAGATACACAGTGATATCTCACTGTTATTTTAATTTAGGCATCTAGTTTTTAAACAATTACTCTTCACTCTCTATGGATTCTTAAGGTCTTATGTTTTAAAATTTTCCCAAGCAAAAGCAGATAATTTTTATTATTATTAAAAACTGACCTTAGCTGGGTGCAGTGGCATATGTCTGTAATCCCAGCTATTCAGAGATTTGAGGCAGAAGAATCACAAGTTCAAATTCAGCCTAGACAACTTAGTGAGACCCTGTCTCAAAATTTTAAAAATAAATCTAAAAAAATTTTTTTTAAGGGCTGGGGATGTAGCTTGTTGACTCGTAGAGCGCCTGTGGGTTCAATCCCCAGTATGGGGGGGGGAATCTCATTTACATGTCTTAATAATTTTTCTTTTTTCCTTTTAAATATAGATAAATGCAGAAGGAACACCAGAAGAAGTTTTTCTTCAGCTCTGCACAGCTATTGACTCTATTTTCTGAAGGCAAAAAATGCATGTAAGAATGGAGACAAACATTAAAAGGTTATCCTTTAACACAATGTTTCAAGTTAAGCCTTGTGTCCCCTCAAATTGTGACATCGCTGTTTGCTTCCTAGCCAGAGTCATGTGAGAGATGTCTGGAAATCACACAGTGCACAGTGTACTTGGGACCATCAGCCTCTTCACACTTTCAGACAGCTGCCCTCGCTCCAGCACACTTTTCTGTCACGTAGAGCAAGGTCAGGTTGTGAGCGACAGTGCAGTGCCAGTCTGTCAACTGTGCCCCGCAGGACTTGCTGGAGTTGATCAGCTGATTCTAGTCTCATCAGAAAGGGAGCCAGCATTTCTAACTCCATCACATCTTCCTTCTGCTCCCAAAGATTTATATGCCTTTCCCTGATGAAGGTCCTCAACATGGGGACAGACTTGGGCACATCTTCCTCTGGTGGCTGACTGATTCTTCACTTCCCATCCACTAGTGGCTCAGAACCAGAGTGGGATGACTAGACAATACCATGTATAGCATATATAGAGGCATCAAGCAAGTAAAATTTGATTGAAATTTCTTAAAATGTGAAATTGTATAGCTTTTCCAAGATGGCAAAAACCCAGGCCATGGGTAACCAATGTTACCCATCAATAACATTGGTTATTTATTCTCTATCTATTTAGCTACTTGGAATATTTTCAGAACAGCTAAGAGAACAAATCTGATTGCTATATAATCTTGACTCCTCTATACATGGTGGTGCATTTCAATAATTATAAATTAATATTTTTAATTATAAACTGACCAAAAGTAAAAGCATGGGATGATTGTTTTTCATTACTTGGACAAATAATCATCTTATAATTTTGATTTCAAGTTATCATCCACTTACAGCCAAACAAATAAAAAATACAATAACAAAAAACTAATGTGGGTGGGAGGGGCATGTTAGTAAGCAGGTGTCTTGCAGATTCCAATGTTGTATTTGTTTCCTATGGGCCTTTTCCTGGGGTTTGCAAACCTTGCATCGAATCAGTGAAGTTCAGATTCTCTTTTGTGCTCAGTTGTCAAATCAGAGCTTCTATTCTACTGAAATAACTGCATCTTCTTCTACTCAGTCACTACAAAGACCACATTTTCAGTTTGCATGATTTTTTTTTCAATGACTGTGCAAATAAGGATCCATTTCGACAAAACTGTATTTTTAAAGTCATTTTTTTTCTTGAAATGGATATGTATAAATAAAATAAATGGAAGACAGGATAACTCTTTTTCTATTTATTTGTAACTCACATCATTCTGGAAAGCATTTGAAGCCTTATTCCAAACAGAATTAGAAGCAAACACAGTAATAGCTGAGATTTACGATTCGTTTATATGGTTTTAATTTTGGCCACAGACCAGATTTGAGCTATTACAGAGAGAATACTTAATGTATTCATGATACATGGTAATTTTCATATTTCCTTTTTCTCTAACATTTGTTCTTAAACAGAAATGTCAGTGTTTGCTAGAGAAGAAATTAAATTTCTTTGGTTACAATTATGCCTCTATTAACAGAAAGGGTGCAGCATGTTCCCATAACTCACACAGTTGTCAAATACTTTATTACCACCCCTAGTTGTCACACTTCTACAGGGGAGCCTAAGGAGTATTTGAGCAAAGGAGGAAAAAAAGTATTACAGAATGAAAGTTATGTTGTGCCAGAAAACAAACTGACTCTGTAGGGATTAACATTCTTCCAAAATATACCACATATTGCCAAACACAGCCTGTGCTCACCAGAGCTTTGACAGTGTGGGTGAGGGAAATGAGACAGCATAGAGGCAAACAGGCCCAGCCAATGGCTTTTATAGTTGGCAGCCATCTTGAAAAATCAGCAGAGGTAAATGGCTTTACCCAATGGAGAGTAGCTGGTCTTCTGCAGAACTACTAAAACACACTTTACTTATTTGAATGGCTTGAAGTGACATCATTACCTTAAAGTCATAGAATTTTAAAACAGGGAAAGACCTCTGAATAGCAAAAGGCCAAGAAGTGTATGTGGACACATCCAAACACACCAAACTCCTTTATGATGAGCTATACTCAAGGTCACACCTGAATTGACCCTGCACCCTCTCCAACCCCATCAGCTACTACGTTCCTCTTGCTCATTTGGCTCAAGTTTCACTGGCCATCATAATGCTGCTAAGCACACCAAGCTCTTTCCTGGCTCAGAGCCCTCCCATTGCTGTCCTTCTGCCTTTTCCTACAGATTATCCCCACAGCAAAGTTCCTCACTCCATTCAGGTCTCTGACGTTCTAATTTACCCTGGTCATGGAGGCTTTCTTTGATTATTTTATCTAAAATGGCAGTGTTCCCTATTCTCCCATTATTATTTTTCTTCAGGCCACATTTTTCTTCACAGCATTTATGTCTGCTTTAAGAACTTTTTAAAACTTTACTTGTTTATTGCTTTTCTTCTACATTAGTCTAGAAGCTTTGTAAGGGCAGGGTTTCATATTCCCAGCCCACACAGGACTATTATTACTAAGGGCTAATATACTTACATTCTCTGTACCTCCAGTTTGCTCATCTGTGCAGTGGAGATCATGATAGTAATCAACCTCAGAGGAGTTGTGGGGATCAAACAAATTAATACAGGTAAATCATTAACTGGTTCCTAGAGCTACATGAAACATGGTTGTCAACAATGGGTGCTTCACTTCCAAAACTGGACTACGACCCAGAAGTTCCACTCCAGTGTCTTTCCACTGTTCTCACTCACAAAACATGACAGTCTGAGAATCAAGATAGGTGACCTAACTGAGGTGCCACATTGGACTAAAACCTTCTCAGTCATTTAGAGTAGAACCATATTCTCCAGATAAGGGAGGAGGCAACTCCCCTGTCCTCTCAGGCCCTGTGAAGGGCTCTCCTGAGGCAAGCCCTGTGGGAATCAGGCACACTCAGGTTTAGGGGCTGTCTCCTAACTTCCTGGAGAAAAAAAATGTAGCTCTCCAAAACTTTGGTCATACAACCAACAAATATTTATGGAGAATCTACTAAAAGCCAGACCCTAGACATACAGAAAAACATGTATGGTCTCTGCTCTCATGAAGCTACATATCACACAACTTTAAAAAATCCACTTAATCTGCTATATAAACTATGAAGAAAAAGGTCTTACTTCTGGGATCATATGAAAAGCAGTATATTTTCATCAAGGTAAGAAATTTAAAACAAACACTTTATGGCCTGAAAAGGATAATGCCTCCATAATCTTATGGAAAAAGCTACTTTTAATCTGGAGACTCCCAGTTTTATCCAGCGCGCCTAGAATAATGGACTTCCAACTATATCGTCCACGGTAAGAAACAGTTTATATAGAACATCCACACTTATTTTAACCAAAAAATAAATTTCACAAAACAAGACTTAACATCTGATACTATTTTTCCTATTTAAAAAAAAATGTTCCTCACACCTCAGTAAATTGTGTTCTGTGATTTAATTTAAACAAAAGGGAAGGGGAAAAATATGGTCAAAGTATACTACTAAGTAAGTGAAAGCACCCAACATGCACCTATGTTTTTCTAATTCACAATGGTGAAAACTTTCAGTGCTTCCCCCCATCCACACATAGGCTTCTCTCCTGTGCTACAAACCCAGACATATGCTCAGGTTTGTATTCCAGCAACCAAGCTAAACCAGCCCTGCACAGCTCCACTCCTAATACTTCAGTGATCCCTGACACAACAGGAATATTCTTACTCAGGAAATAGGACAGTGAGGCAGATACTGAGTCTGGACTGATCTGTCTTGTCTAGGTTAAAGTCAAGCATCACCACTTTTTTAATCATAAGACCTTAAGCAAGTTATTTAATGGCTCTCTGGCTAGACAGGATACTAAATGAACCTGTATCACTGGACTGTAGAGAATTAAATTAGTTATTATAGACTTGCTTGGCACATAGTAAGTACTATGTCAGTGTTTGTCATACCAAAGGAAACCTCCTCTGCCTAAACTTATAGCAGTGATTTTAGGCATCACTAAACATTTCTTCAGTTATTAGTAAATAATTTGAGCATAAATATACCAGGAAACAGATCTGACCTACTGAGAACCACTTAATAAGCAATGTTTTAACAAACAGATCTCCAATAGTCCATTTTTTCGTACAGCCAATATTTCTGTATAGACAGACAGAAGTCTTTGTGCAAATGACAGCCTTGCCTATTCCTGCAACACTCAACTATAACAAATGAACAAAACATAACCTTTACTACTACTACTCTTTAGAGCCAGGAGGACTAATTTCTTTGAGCTGAGGAATGCAAAATAAACACACCTTCTGTTCAGGCAGAAAATAATCAATCCTCTTTAACACCTAGAAGTCTTCTTTGTCCTTGAAAAAATGCATTCAACTGGGTTATTTTGTCTATTCTATGTATATAACAATTACACCACTCATTGCCCTCTTCCAAAGAACATTTCATTCTTTATGGAATTTTTGAATAGATCTGAATGGTTCTCCAAAAACTAACTGGCATTATTTCTATACAAACACAGAAGTTACAGAAGTTCCCAACAAGTGTTACTGTCTTGCCTAACTACAGGTTGAAGGCAGATCTTCTGGCATATGCACATAACATTTAATATCAAAATATCTAGAATGCTAACAATTCCCCTTTTCCACCCACTAATAATTTCAGGGTGAGACTTTCATTAACTTTTCTTTCTGATTTTGATATACTGTATCAACATCACCAGTGATCTTTAGTTAATATATTACTTTAAAATTCTCATATTTCTATATTTAAAATTCCATTACTTAATTTTAAAAAACTTAGGGTAGATTTTCAGTACCCTACTATGTATTGAAGAGAGCTAATAAATAACATTCCCTAGATTTAAAAATACGAAAAAACAAGCGACTCTAAAAATTAGATCTGGTATAATATACTTAATCCATCTTGGAATATTTATACTATCTTTTCCCAGTTAACAATACTTTCTATGAAACCACCTGTTTAAATCCATGGGACTTATTTTCATCAAAAACAATTAAGAGTAGAGCTGGGGATGTGGCTTAATGGTCGAGCACTTCCACAGCATGCATGAGGGCCTTGGGTTCAATCCCCAGCATCAGGATGACCAGAAGCATCTAGAATAAAATATCCAAACATTTCACATCTAGGCATTTATAACTGCTTTTTTTCTTTAACCACAATCTCTCTTTCCTTTTTGTAAACTACTTTTTAACTGTTTTAGCACATACTGATCGAAAAGACTACCCTCTTTTACAGATCTTCTCAAGTTAACTTTCGAAATTTTCCATAATATATTCTTTACTCTTTATAAAGGACAGAAAGAAACCACTTATATATTATGAAACAAACCCCTAAGAAAACAATCTTTCTGGTTTTAACATTGGTAAAAAATCCAAATTTAACCAAAAGGAAGTCACAACAAGCATTCTATAATATAAACAGACAGTATCCACATAGTTTATTTCTCACAGTTCTCCTGACAAATGAACATTATTCAAGAACATACTGTATACACAGATAAGAAGAAACATACAAAATGTTTTAAATGATGCACAACAAAATCCAGCAGTATAAAAGAATGCATGTGAACTCTTGCTCACTGCGCAGACTAAATTTAATCACTTGTTTAAATAGTAATAAAAATACAATCTTTTATGGATCTTGTGCAGACTACAAAAGAGGGAAATTATTACCATATATATGATTTTTATATTAGGCAGTTTTCTTTGATGAGTTGTACTGACAACTCCAAATACAGAGGCAGAAGGCTGTGTATTTTAAAGGAATTAATGTTGTGAATTAGAGACTTTACACAGTTACTACCACTGGCACTTTTCACCATAGTTTGTACACATCACATGATCATCTTATATAACATTACATTTAAAAAATATATCTGAGTGACAATTTCATAACATTCACACACCATGAGCTGGTTAAGGAAGCAATGCCACAGTTGCCTCCTGTAGTGCTTCGCTGTTGGTAATAAGGACAGTTCATTGTGGTTAAAAGAAATTATATATCAATATGGGGAAGCAGCTCTGATTTACTAAAGGCCATCAACGGCCACCACTGGGACAGTGAGTTCTTTTAGAGCATAGATCCTAGAAGCAAACACCATCATTGGTTAAAACTTTGTCTAAAGAAGTCAGTTTCTGTGCTGAAAACTATTTTCACAAAACTGAAAGCTACTAAACTGTTTTAATATAAATACTTTGTCTTCTCATTATCATATTTATGACCAAGTTCTTTGAAACCTTTGGAATTTACTCTTGCGTTAACGTGTGCTCTCATTTCCATCTCACCCATTTAAGATTGACACCTAAAAGGCTTTTAGTGGTGAAAAATTCACCAGGGAAACCCTTTGCTCACCAGGAATGTTCAATTCCTGAACGTGATCTAGAGCCACAACAGTGCAGAGCTGTACTTGACAAGAACACTCAGGAAGCTCCCATGCTATGAGTGTCATTTCAGGGAAAGCAGAGAATCTTTCCAAACTGTGCACATAATTAACAATGATACCATTGCTATGTGTTGAAGAGGACTAGTAAATGATGTTCTCTTCCATGTCATCTGTTTGCTGGAAAGTAGTTTGGGTCAAGGTAATTATAACTGGTGCCCTGGGACACACAGTAGTCTCTGTCTAAGAATGTCTCTGACCTATAAATAGGTTCTAATTGGTGATCTTCCTTGTGAATATCTGTTTCATGTAGGCTGTAAAGAAAAAACACACAAACTCATCATTACATGGCATTGAATGCGTTTTGTCTACATTACAAAATTTTCTCACAGTTCTTTCTGCATAAATTCATTAACCTATCAAAATCTTTAACGGAAAGCTACTTGAGATGGTACAATTAAAATGTTTAAATTGCTTAGAACAAAATTCAACAAAAGTGTAGCTATTTTTAAAGAAGTTTGGAGATCAAATTCACCAGCTGAGAAGATATTTACTTGTCAAATTTTAAAATAAAAAATGAAGAAAACACTTACCAATCTGAACAAGAGTCACAGAAGTCCAAAGACATTTCTGGAGGACAATCCTGGCAATGCCACCGAACACCCTGGATAGGTTCTATGCCACAGTTATCACACTATAACAGATTCAGTGGGGAAAAGTATTAAGCTATATTGCTTTGCCTTTTTCATTTTCTGCTGGGAAAACATGATAATGCACATAGATGCCTTCTCTTCATCCCCCCACCCACTGGTAAGTTGCCTAATGTAATAGCTGTAAGCAGTTAGGCACATGGTACATATCTATAATCCCAACTACTTGGAAGGATGAAGCAGGAAGACTGCCAAAATCAAGGCCACCCTCAGAAACTTAGTGAGACCCTGTCTCAAAAGTAAAAAATTTTTAAAGGGCTGGGAATGTAGTTCAGTGCTAGAGAGCCCCTGGGTTCAATCCCTAATACTCCCAACCCAGGCCCCACCCCATAAAAAAAGATGGGTGAAACGAGCATTACAGGGATTAAGCTTCAATGTACTACAATTTATTTATTTAAGAAGTTTTTAATCATCTCAAATACAACCATTTTGTTCTTAGTAACCATTACTTGAAAGGTACCTCAGACCAGTGTATGATGATTGTGAACACTGACTTCATTCCATTGTTAAAATTATCCAAACAGTATCAGAGCTGTTTTAACAAGTTATTATCACTACCATAAACTCAGAGCCTATAAAATTCTACAGAATTCTCTGAATTCTTATCTTATTGAAGCCCAAAATATCCTGATAACCATGGCCCATTAGGACTAAAAGGCAGATCCAGCTCTTTTTCAGTGTGGTGGCATTGTGATAGCCCTCAGTACGTTCTGTGGAATTTTGAAAATCCAAGTCAATCATGTTTCTACTTTCTTTGATCATCTGACCAACAAGTCATGGCTGGGTTGGAGAACAAAGTAATGACAAGGAACAAATGTCTTCTTGAAAGGCAAGAGCTGTCAGGAAAAATGTCTAACAGAGGGGTAAGGTCACTGAAAGATCAAAAGGGAAAATCATGTAATATAGTATGGCTGATGGCTATTCCAGAGTCAGAAGTATAATTTTGTTTACAACTTAAGTGATCAGTCACAGTCTACATCACTACTTTTATGTATACTGTCAACAGAAACATCAACATCAAGTTTATGGTTTCATTACTTCCTCCAATTCTACCAAATACAGTCAATTCTAAATGCCTAAAGTTTTCTCAAGCCTGTCGATCTCTCCCTATTTCCACAGCTACCAGTTCAGGTTCATCTTTTATCTAAATTACCAAAGGAATCTCTACGCTATCTCCATGCCTCCCATCTTGCCTTTCTCTAATAATTCATTCTCCATAAAACATGGCCAGGATGATCTTTCTTTCCCCTTTACACACACACACACACACATTTTGGGGGGGTAGGGTGCCGCAGAGTACTGGGGATTGAACTCAGGGCACCTTGATCACTGAGCCACATCCCCATTACTATTTTGTATTTTGTTTAGAGATAAGAGTCCCACTGAGTTGCTTAGCACCTCACTTTTGAGGCTGGCTTTGAATTCGCCATCCTCCTGCCTCAGCTTCCCAAGCCACTGGGATTACAGGTGTGCACCACCAAGACTGGCTATATTTTTAATTACATAAATAAGATACACAAATATTTTATTGTTATATAAAATTTAATAACAATCAGTGACTATTTCCCAAAGTCCTCTGCATTCTCAAAATTAACAAAGTCAAAAGTTAAGTCATTTAAATTATTTTTCGATAATGCAAATTTCACATCACTCTCTACTTAAAAAATCTTTTAGGGACTCCCCAACCTCTTAGGATGACTAAAACTCCTTGGCAAAATTTCCAAAATTTCTCAAAAGTCTCTGACTAATCTCCAGTATGCATTCTTAGTTGTGCTCAACTATTTTATTTGTTCAACATCTTTAAATTCTTTATGAGAATGAAAACAGCATAAGGGCAGGAACTGAGGTCCCCCTTGTTCTTTCCTGAATCTCTAGTACTTAGTAAAGTACCTGGAACATAGTGGGCATTTCAAAATATTGTGGAATGAGTGAATGTGTTTCAATTAGCCTCTCAAAAAAAAAAAAAAAAAAAAAAGCTGAGGTAACTCAACCTGAAGTGAGAGCAAGGGATTCTGATCCATGAAAATAGCAACAAAAAGATAAACATAAAAAAACTTCTCATCTCATATTTGACTCAAGTATGTTGTCTTCTCTACACTGAATCATAAACCTGTTGACATCATGAACTGGGGTATACTACTTTGTATAAAAAATAGAATGAGAGATAAACCGAACTTTTCCCTGCATGCTTAGATGTTTTAGATTTTTACCAATCAAGAAACCACTTTAAGTATCTCTTATCAATATTAAGAATTTACCTTGAAGCCCACATGTTGCACAAATCCACTTTCAGCTTGCATTTGCTGAAGTTTCTGTTTCTTTAACTTTTTAAACTGTAATAGTTCTTTATATTCAGGTAAATTCCTATACATAATAGGAATACTTTCTTCATCCTATTCAAAAGAACAAAATGTTAGTTTGATAATTAAAACGAACAAGTGTAAGAAATGCTGATATAAATTTTCTACTGATAAGGTATTTTTCACTTTTAAGATACCTCATTGAAGATTAGTGCTGTTGTTAACAATATTTTATACTACTACTTGTGGAGTACTTTTTAGTGCAATACTGATACTGAATTGTACTAGACTACTTCATAATGAAGGGAGAAGGGGAACATGACATGATTCCACCCATCTCATACACTATCACAATGTCATCTCTATGTATTCATGGCTACTTCAGAGACTTCTTATGATCTACCACCTCTTACTTTGCAGGAAGCTCCTTTTCTCCAATCTAAAAGATTTGTTCATGTGCCCCTGTAGACACATTTTCTAAAGAACAGCAAACCAATCTCTGCTCTTGTTTTCTACTTTGCATGCACAGTGATCAAATCAGTGCATTTCTTTCTTGTTCAAGGGGATGAACCAAATTATGAAGACTATGTAGAATATACCGTAAACTTTATAAACACATTAAGTTGAAGAGGCCCATTAAAAACTGATTTACAAGGTGTAAAGTGCATTTATGATTCTAAACTTTTATTCTTATACATACATACACACATACGTGTGTGTGTATATATATATATATATATATATACACGAAAGACTCGCCTGCCCCTCCACAAAACTGACCAGCAATTTCAAACTCAAAAGTGTTAACATGTGAAATCTGTCTACTAAAAATTACTAAGAACACTACTCATTATCCTGAGCAACTTCACCTTGCAAATACCGAATCCCCTATTTCTAGCCTCTATCCTTAAGTTCTACTGCAATGATATTCATCTTCATCCCTTTTCAGTCTCCCACTCTAAGAGTTCCTGGACCTTGCTGTCAACTGGAAATGTTTTGCCCCCAAAATATTAAATCTAGATTTCTTACCTTCAATGTTACTATCTAACTTTCTCAAGCTCTCATTCCAGATAGGCTGCCCCCCACATTTTTAAACTTCACTGAAATTTCTAACATTATCCTGGTTCCCTATTCTTCCAAAGCATTCATGCTCTGCCACCCAGGACCCATTTCTTTCCTCTGATCCCTAATGGCTGAGTCCATGGCCACCCAATTTCCTAAATGCATTCCCAATTCACTGACCCCCAAGATCCATCAATTTCCAATCCTGGACAACATAAATCCTATCCCTTTCATTCCACCTGTTAGGTTATTACTAACTGACATGTTTATTTTTCCATCAAGGAAACTAATGCTTATATATAACATGTCTAGAGTCATATAATTAATTAGCTGCAGAGTTGGATGATTTAAACCCAGACTTTCTGACAACGTCAGCAGCCCAAGACAGAAATCTAGGAGTTATTCTTATTTTTTCACTCTCTATCTAATCCAACAAATTCTGTCACTACCTTATACTTTCTAAAATTTCTCTAAAGTCAGTCCTCTAGTATCCACTCACTCCCCTGCCTCCATCATTATTTTAAATTTCCTAGTAACTTCCTAACTATGGACATCATAAAGTATAAAGTCCTCAGCTATATAAAAAATTATTTAGTTTCACACTTCACTACCTTATTTCTATCTCTCATTCATTTCAAATTCTTGTCAACTAAAGTTGTTAAATGATAGTTACTACCTTCTTATTTCATCATTCAGAAAGCTAATGTAAGTAATGGTATATACTAATAAATATGATGTGACTAAAATAATATAATTAAGATATTTTATAATAAAATATACTAAATTCAGATGTTTAAAGTAAATGAACAGTACAAAAACTAAAATTTTTAAATTTGCATTTTAAGTCTAAGGATATTATTAGATTTGGTCATGAAGTCTAAGGTTAAGAAAAGTTAAATCACCTCATACCCAAGTGAATGGACACTAAAAAGAAGAAAATAACCAGAGTTGACAAGAATGTAAAATGCGTGTTGCAGTTGCTGTGGAAAACAGTATGGTGGTCCCTCAAAAATAAACAGGATTGCCATATGATCCAACAACTTATGGATACACATCTTGAAAAACTGAAAGCCAGGACCAAAAGTGACTGATATTTGTACACCCACATTCATAGCAACATTTTCCACAGCAGCCAAAAGATGGAAGCAACCCAAGTATCCATCAGAAGAATGGATAAACAAAATGTGTTATGCACAGAAATTGAATTATTATTTAGCCTTAAAAAGGAAAGAGGCCCATGAGTGTAGTTCAGTGCTAGAGCATTTGCCTAGCATGTGTAAGGCCCTGGGTTCAATTCCCAGTACCTGAAAAAAAAAATTGTAACACCTGGTACAAAATGGATGAACTTTGAGGGTATTATGCTAAGTAAGACACGCCATTCACAAAAGGGCAAATTTTGTACAAGTGCCCCTCAGTACCCATGGGGGCTTGGTTTTAGGAACAACCAAAATACAAAGATGCTCAAGTCCCTTTAAAAAAACAAAGATGTAGTATTTGCATATAACCTATGCATATCCTCCTATTTATGCTAAATCTCTAGATTACTTGTAATACTAATACAATGTAATGCTACATAAATAGGTACCATACTATATTGTTTAGGGAATGATAAGAGAAATAAGTCTGTATGTGATCAATATAGACATAATTTTCCCTCACAAATATTCAATTAGCACTTAGTTGAATTCAACAATGTGTACCTGCAGCTATAGAAGGCCATCTGTATGCCTCCACTTATCTGAGGTACCTAGAGTAGTCAGTCAAATCCATGAAAATGAGAACTAGAATCAATGAGGGTAAGTGAAAGCACAAAAGTCCATAAGATGAATTTAAATAAAAATATGACCGGGCTGGGGTTGTAGCTCAGTGGCAGAGTGCTTGCCTTGCATGTGGGTTTGATCTTCAGTACCACATGAAAATAAAGGTAGGAATTGTGTCCATACACAACTTAAAAAAAAAAAAAAAAAAAAAAATACAAATATGAATTTATAGCCAGGTGCTGTGGCGCATACCTGTAATCTCAGCAACTCGAGAAGCTGAGGCAGGAGGATCACAAGTTTGAGGCCACCCCAGCAACTTAGCAAGATCCTGTCTCTAAAATACTTTTAAAAAGGGCTGGGATGTGGATGTGGCTCAGTCATTAAGTGCCTCTGAGTTCAATCCCAGTACCAAAAACAAAAAAGAAAAAGAAAAAAACAAAAAACAAGAAACTTATGATTGTATTTTTCATCCTTAAAACAAAAATGTAACATATTTCCTAGCTCTGCCCATTACATTGACCTAAAAACAATAATTAGCCCAGAGGCAAGTAATATTTCTCAAATCAGGATATAGTCTCCCAATGTCATTTTCTAATAGAAGAAAGCAAGACTGACTATATGTCTGAGGCAGGATATATATATATATATATGTATGTATGATAAGCTTAAATGTTCCTTGTCAAAACAGATTATAAGGAAGCTATCAAATGCTACTGGTCTTATCATAAGAACTCAGAAGCCAATGTGGATAGGCAATAAGTGACAAGAGATAGGCTGATCTGAACATTAACAAAGACAGTAACAACAAATATAAATACAAAAAAAAAATTTAATTTTATTGGTGATCTTTGGAGCACACAAGAGAATAAACTCATCATCTTGAGCACAAGAAAATAAAGGCTGAATTCTACAGGTATCCTGTCTTTTCTCTTCGTACCTTAGTGTACCAAATAATAGTTGATGATAGGGTTTACTTTATAGAATATTCTTTATAGGTCCATCAAATAAAAGATCAATTTTCTAGACCTCCTATCAGATTTACAGAAAATTCAGGGAACACAGGAATAGGTTAAATGACGCAAAAGAGATGTAATCAATAAAATCCACACAGGGCAAATGATCCAGTTTTTCAACAAAAACAGTGCATAAGAGCAAAAGAAAAAAGAAAATGAGAGAGAATAAACTTTTTGCAATTTACTATCTTTATTTACATCTAAGTCCAGATAAACAAGTTAGGAAAAATACTCTGAGATGACTGGGGAAATGGGAACACTCACTGTTTCATTACATAGAGAACTACCTTTTCATAAACATGATTGTATGGTATCTGGGACCTACTCCCAAATAATTCAGGGTGGAGTTGGGGTCGGGAGAGATGAAAAACTGATGGCCCAAAGTTGCTAACTATTTAAGTTGAATGATAGGAGCATGTGGGCTCATTATGCTGTTCTTTCTTATGTATATGTTTAAAATTTTCTTTGTAAAAATTAAAAAACACATTCTTTAAAGAAAAAAAAAACTTTAAATATGTCGTGTTAGTTAGAAGAAATCAATATTCTCTGAAAAGTAGGAATAATTAGAAAATCCTGGCACTTTCATGTTGTACCCTGACCTGTATTATAACTGAACAGAAAACTTACTGATGCTTCTTCACTAGCAGTGTTCATGTGGCTATGGAAACAGGATCGGTCATCATCTTCATCCATATACACTGGTGGTTCATGTGAAGTCATGAAAGTGGAAGGTTTAAAGAGATGCTTATTAAGGGGGTGCTGTCGTCTGCTTGTTGAAGACTGAGTAAGAAAACAAATTTTTAGGTGAGAGAGAAGAAATGTATTAAAAGAATCAAAACTATATTATTTCCAGCAACATCGGAAGGATTTCACTTCTATTCTTTCACACACCCTTTCATGTTGTTATTTTTATGTTATCTAGATTTTTAAAGCACCAGTAGCCTTTAAAAATAAGGAAAAAGAGGGGCTAGGGTTGTGGCTCAGTGGTAGTACACTTGCCTAGCATGTGTGAGGCACTGGGTTCAATCCTTAAAACCACATCAAATAAATAAATAAATAAATAATAAAGGTATAAAAAAATACAATAACATTACAATGAAAAGAAAGAAAAAAAAACTATACCAGAAATGTAGGGGAAATCCCCAACAATGGAACAATTTGACCACATGCTCAGTATTTAGCTTATATTTGTATCCTTAGCACTTACCACATTTGTATTCAAATGCTGACTGCACTAATCCAGACAGCTATAAAAGCTTAAGGTGCAAAACACAACACATCTATAAAGCTAGCTTAGAAATTATTCATGAAAATTAGGGCTGTCAGGGTGAACATTGGTTATCAAGGTTCTAAAATTATAGAATGAAGTCTACATACCTAATAAGGGTAAATGCTATATTTGGGAGGGAAATCCAAAATGTTTTAAACAATTGCAAAATTGAAAAAAACTTCAAAGGCTTAGTAAAAATAACTTTAAGAACCTTGTAAAACGTGAAGCTATACGGACATACTACATTACATAAAATAGTTCACTTCCATAAGGAAAGGCAACAAAATTTGATATACTCTTAGCTTCTCTTTATGAATGGTGGTGTTGGGGAGGGGAAGTATCCAAACAATTTGGGAAATGAAAGAAGTCCAATTAGGTACTTTTCTTTTTTCCAATGACAACAAAAAACTGACTACAATTTAATCTACTATTCTGAACCAGAAAACACCACCACCACCACCAACAAAAAGTAGCTTTTTTACCGTAGAAAACAGAAGAGAAGGGCTGGGGAAGGATGTAGCTCAGTGGCAGAGTGCTTGCCAAGCATGCATAAGGCCCGGGGTTCAATCCCTAGTAACTAACACACACACACACACACACACACACACACACACAACACACACGAAACAAGGAACAGTGAATAATGGTTTCAGATTTATTAGCTATGCGACTAGACAATATACCTAAAGGCTCTGTTTTCTTATCTATAAAAAGGTTACAGAACAGTACCTGATCCAAAGTTCTCAATAGTAAGAATAACCACTACTTAATAACATTATTTTCAGTAAAGTGAGAGTAAGAATACTACTTAAGCTTCTACAGTTGCAGCGGGGATAAGTATAGTATCTTAACAAACATTTCTATTTTTAGATTTATGTAGCAGAGCTACAAAACACATTGTACAAACATTCTAAAAGCTTTAACCTTACAAAGGCCTTTTTAATACAGTTTGAATTTAAAATCTTTCAAGTAGCACTCATTTGTATTACCTTCAAGAAAATAATGAAGAAACATTAAGGCTCACTAATTTTTCCTAAAGGAATCCTATTTTGCATTTATGCCCAATATAATGAAATGCTTAAAAATGAATAAAATTTTAAAAATAAAACCATTCTATTTGACAAATAAGCACATTTTTATATAGTATTTCTGATTTAATGAAATTAATCTGGGGTTTGCTTTCATCTATTTTCTTTTTACCTTTCTGGAGTATATATATAAGTTTGGTGTTCTGCCTGGGACTGGAATGCCAGCTTTAGTTAGCTTTATGAAATACTTCTGTACCCGGCTGGCAACCTAAGGAAACATGATAAGTCTTTTAAAATAATGAGATGACATGCAATACTTGAGTAATTTTAAAAATTAAAAATGTACACATATAACCAATGAATGCTACCAATTTAAAATCATAAATCTAGCAATAACTTCAAACTGGCACCAAACACATTTTTATTTTAAAATGTAGACAAAAAAATAACTTGAGTAAATTTAAATTTGTTTGATACAAAGCAACACACATATTTTCAACTTGTGAACATTCATGCTTGTAGCATAAAAACACTTCTATTAATATAGATGGGAATGTGAAGGAAGAACCCACAAGATAACATTTTTAGAAAGACAACCAGGGAATACTAAAGCAACATTATAAATCTACTAACACAGTCTAACCAAAAAGTACGTAATTATTATACTTACAAAACATTCGAGAGTTACTAAGTCCACTATATTTTCACTTATTATTTTTAATGACCAAAAACAAGACTATCTTGTTTCTGAAATCAACATAAAAATATACAATGCTAATAACTTTTTTAAAACATCATATACAATTGCATTCTACAGAAAGAAATGATATGGCAGATCTGATGTCAGCTGCGTTACTCTTCATAATAAAACTACCAAAAACATGCCAATGATCTGCAGTCATCTCTTCAATTACCTGTTTTGCCGTCCTGTTGCCCAGTTCATCTGCAATCTTCTGCCAGCGTCGAGATTCTACTTCTTCAGGAGGGTATTTCAGGAGTAGCTGTTCAAGTTTTTTCTAAGCCAACCCAAGACCAAATTAAAAAAAAAAAAAAAAAAAAAAAAAAGTCAATTTAAATCACTTAATTTCTAAATAAATTCATTCACATTTCAAAGTATAATATTTCTTTCCCAACTTTGGGGATTATGTTACTAGAAATCTTCATGGTAGGAAAAAATTCTAATTAGAACTGAAGAATTCACAGAGAAAATGAGATTAGAAAATATACATATGTACACGCACACACGCACGTGCACACACACACACACACACACACACACACACACACTTCCAAAGGTTTTCTGTTCACTTCAGTAAAAAGATAGGACCAGAAAATAAATTAAACAAACTGAGAAATGATTAAATCCTGCCATGTATATTTATACATCTTAGTGATTTCCATTGACTATCATTTCTTGCTAGAATATGTTAGGTTCTCCCTAACAGTTTTAAGAAAAACAAATAAATTCTTTGAATTTAGAATATTAACAGAAGCTTTTCCTTCCTTTGTGATCTTCCAAATACTTCATTTTATTATTATAACCTATCTTCTAATTCTCACACAGTCCTAAAGATGCACGATAATCTGATTCTTGATATAAATAATGGTTTCCTAAAGTTTTTTGTAAACTGCTAAACTTATTAGAGCTATGAGGTGAATACCCATGAGACGGAGATGTGTCTCAAACTTGGCTCATAAATAACCCTCACTATATACCAAAAATAACAAAGCCTTCTGGCCTTGCTTTATCAGTTTCTCTCTATAACAAAAATTAAAAATGGTACTTTGAAGCTCAACTTTCTCCTTCTCCCAAAGGTACATTACAAAAACATCCACTTTATTCCATCCATTTCTATCTCCTTCTTAAAACCCAGGTTTCTTCTTTAGAAGTTATCTCCAAACAAGAATTAGTATATCCTCAAAATTCAAAGTTCTTGAAATGTGCAAAAAAGGCATACAAAAATATCTAAAAATTTTAAAATCAATAAATATTTACACTTGACCCATAATACTGATTAATAATGGTAACAGTTTACTGGGTTTTTTTAAACCTACACAAATTAGAAATATCTATTACCTGTTCTTCAACAGTCCACAACTGGTTAAATGTTTCAGGTTTGGTATCATCGCACAGGCGTCCTCTTATCATCTGCATATAAAACAAGACTTTTTTCAAAGGGGAAGTAAAAAGACTAGACATAGTCAATTAACAAAAATTGTGGGACTTCTTATGAATCCCAAAATAAATCTAGTAAATTTGTTTTTATAATGTATATGTAAGTTTTTACTGTTCGAAATGCTTTCAAACTCTTGTATTTCATTTGGTCTTATACTCTTAGTAATGCTGTCATAAACATGCTAGTAACTCTTTTTTAAAAAAAGAATATGTGGGCTCAAAATGGAAAATTAGCATATCTAACAGTAAAAAGATCAGGACCAAAATCCTGGTCACATTTCACAAAGAGCTATTATTTTTAGAGTAAAAATTATATGTTGACACTCTACTAGGCATAATACATGTAAAGACCCACATAATCCTCACAATGCCCTACAACATAGGTAACATTAACTACATTTTTTTCTTTCTTTTTAAAAATTACTGGGGATTGAATCCAGGAACAGTTTACCACTGAGTTACATCCCCAACTCTTTTTACTTTGAGAGTGGGTCTCACTAAGTTGCTGCAACTACCCTTGAACTTACGGTTCTCCTGCCTCAGCCTCCAGAATTTCTGAGATTATAGGTGTGTGCCACCATGCAGACCTTAATTACATTTACTATAAGAGGAATTGCAGCTTAGGGACTTGAACATAAATAACACCTAAAGTTTCACAGCTAGTAAGTTTAGACACCAACCCAGGTTCATCTTAACTTCAAGGTCAACGTCCTCACCATTATCTTCCACTGAAACATTGCTTTACCAGGTAATCCCAGCAACTCAAAAGGCTAAGGCAAGAGGATGACAAATTAGAGATCAGCCTCAACAACTTAGTGAGACCTTCAACAACTTACTTATAGGAAGATCCTGTCTCAATCCCCAGTGCCAAAAAAAAAAAAAAAAAAAAAAAGATCGCCTTAATTTTAGAACACAAACTAGTAAAATATTAAAATATTTGATCTAAAACTCAAATTTTCCTACTCTAATATTTCATATTGCTTACCTGAGGACGACTGTTTGAGCCTTCTGGACCATCACTCAAAGGCAACATAGAATATGAAAGGGAATCTCCATCCTTCTTAGGATCTAAAGGACTTTTTGGTCTAGCAGGTAAACCTACTAAAAACAAAACCATGTACAGAATTATTAAAGCGAGGCACTGTCAGATGTTTCTCTAGTTAAATTCTTATCATGTGATTTCTTACCTTTATCAAAAACTAACTTAACTCTCCTAGTATGTCTTTTACGATTTTTAAATTCTCTTTCAAAGTTTCCAAGGCTACTGGTATATTGGTCCCATATAATCTCAGGCAACTGCACAACTCTCTGTGGATATGGAAGCCCTATATCAGCCTGGAAAAAAGACAAAACAAACAAACAAAAAACAACAAAGGGAAAATCTAAATTTAATTCAAGAAATAATCAAATATACTCAAAATTTTCAGAGGACCCTAAATTCAACTAATCATCAATGAAGCATTTCCATGCACTAACAGAATCCAATGAATAATAAAGCTAGTTAAGATAATATAGTCCATGGGGCTGAGGCTGTGGCTCAGTGGTAGAGAATGTGTGAGGCACTGGGTTCGATTCTCATCACCACATATAAATGAATAAAATATAAAGGTCTATCAACATCTAAGAAAATATTTTAAAAAAAGATAATACAGCCCAGATATTAAATGCTGAAGACGATGACAAGAAAAAATCAATTTGGCAAAATGTGAGTACTACTTAGAGACAGAGTTCTAAATATCAACCATACAGACACAGTGTACCATTATCACTAACACACTTAAATATAAAGCCAAGGCAAGAATGTATGATATCTAAGAATAGCGTATAAAATGTGTTAACTGTAACAAATGAAATATGACACACAGCATTCATTTTAAATGCACCTCATGTTTGTGACTTCTTTGTATACAATGAATTATTTTCACAAATTATACATCTTTAGGATATTTTTTTGCAGTGCTAAAGATCAAACCCATGACCTTGTGCATACTAAGCACATGTTGTTCTATCACTGAGCTCTGTCCCAAGACCCAAATTATTACACACACACACACCCCCAATACTGGGGACTGAACACAGCAGTACTCTATCACTGAGCATTCCCATCTCTTTTTTCTTTTTCTCTTCTTGAGACAGGGTCTCACTAAGTTAGCCTTAAACTTGCAAACCTACTACCTCAGCCTCCTGAAAGATGGAATTACATGCATATACCATGAAGCCCAGCCCAAATTACAACATTTTAGAATCAAAACTACACTTTTTCCCCCCTTTGTTCTTTTTCACCGTTTGTGGTGCTGGGGATTGAACCCAGGGCCTCGCACATACTAAGCACCTGCTCTACCAATGAGCTACATCCCCAGCCCAAAACTACCATTAATTCATTTTGAATTTGTTATTTTACCAACCCATCATTAAAGAAGTCATTAGTTGCCAGGCGCAGTGGAGCACACCTGTAATCCCAGGGATTCGGGAGGCTAAGGCAGGAGGATCCCAAGCTTGAGGCTGGTCTCAGCAACTTAGCAAGGCCCTGTCTCAAAATAAAAAGTAAAAAGGGCTGGGGAGGTGGCTCAGTGGTTAAGCATCCCTGGGTTCAATTCCCAGTACCAAACAAAAACAGAAACAAAAGTGGGTTGTAGGGCTGAAGTTGTGGCTCAGTGGTAGAGCGCTTACCTCGAATGTGTGAGGCACTGAGTTAGATTCTCAGTATCACATGCAAATACATGAATAAAATAAAGGTCTATCAACAGCTAAAAAAATATTGAAAAAAAAAAGTGGGCTGTAGCTCAGTGGTACAGCACTTGCTTAGCATGTGTGAAACACTGGGTTTGATCCTCAGCACACATAAAAATAAATAAATAAAATAGTTACTTAAAACAATACAAAAGAAGTCATTAGTTATCATAGTAAAAATAGGTTACTATGATCTGTATCTTTTGATAGGAATTTGAGTTACACAGGTGTGTGCATTTACTCACAAAATGGCATAATTAGGATTTATAAATTTCACTATATGCAAATTCCTTTTTTTTGGTACTGGTGATTGAACCCAGGGACACTTAACCAGTGAGCCACATCCCCAGCCCTTGTTTGCATTTTATTTCGAGACAGGGTCTCAATGAGTTGCTTAGTGCCTCCCCATTGCTGAGGCTGGCTTTGAACTTGAGATCCTCCTGCTCTAGACTCCCAAGCTGCTGGAATTACAGGTGCGTATCACCGCACCCAACTGCAAAATCCACTTTAAAAAAGAAAGTTCAAGAAGAATTACAGTTAACTATACATATGCTGAAATCTTTTGGTGGGCAATGTATTTATCTCCAAGTTTGAAGTGATCAAATGATTCCACCCATATTCAAATATGATGAAATGACAAACACAAGGATTGACAAATATACGACAAAGTAAAGATAGTAAAAGGTTACTTATAGAATATAAGTGATACTTATAGAATATAAGTGATGGATCTAAGTGTGTTAATTATACAAAACTTTCCATTTTTCTGCATGTTCAAAATTCTCTATGTTAAAATAATGGAAAATCAGATCACAAATTATAAAACTGGCAAGCAAAATTCTTATGACACAGAATTCTTAATTTTTATTTTGTTCACAACATTGTATCATCACCATCATAAAACTACATATTATTCTAAGGCTCAAGTTTTATGAAATTAGAGGATGGAGTCTTTTAAAATAAAGATGGAAATATCAGATAAAACTAAAAAGCCATAAATATTTCCTGAATCCTATATACCAATATATACCAGTTTCATTAATTTCACATTAGAAATTTTTAGATAATGGTATACCTAAAGAATAATACATATGTTAAAACATAGAACAAAGAAAGACTCAAACCTCTATATCAAATCTAGTGGGAAAATTTCTTCTAAGGAACACAAGTCTTTCATATTATTAATGTGTCTAAACTTAATACACTTCTGTATATCTTGTAAAAAAATTCTTTAAGATTGTCAATATCACATCTGTTTTTATTAAATGAAAAAAAAATTCAGTTCTCAACTAAACCTAGAAATGAAGAACTAGCAAATTATCAAGTGCATACGAATCTAGCAATTATGCCTAACAGCATCTTTTTGCCTACCTAGAAACAAATAAAGTGAGATTAAGGTTAACATGTTTTCATTAATATTTACTTTTCTAACATTATGTGTTTTAAGTACAATATCTTGTCACCAGCAAACTTGCTATTAACAAGGCAAAAGTGATAAACATTTAGGGGGACCCTATTTTAACAGAGAAGCTACAATACAGCTCTAAAGTCTTAGAAGTTTTAACAAACCAAAGTACAGATTCCACATCTCTTCTGAAATTTAACATTTTTTGAAAGCATAGAAAATTTGACAAGTAAATAATATAGCTAGAAAAATACAAATAATCAATTAATACATATAATGAAATGAAGTCCCCAAGTTCATTCCCCCAACATCTGGTAATTTGTAATTTGGCAAGGAAAAGTAACTAGTAAAAGGTAGTAAAGTTGTCATATTATACAAAATAAGTTTTTCTTTTAAAGCCAGAGGATTCTTTTTCATAGTCCTTCCATTTTAATCTTTTCACACAATACTCACACTATGCCTCTCAAATGTATTGAGCCGGGCTTAGGGTACATAGCTTAGTGGTAGAGCACTTGCCTAGTATGCACAAAGCCTCATTTGATCCCCAAACACAGTATCGAAAAATAAATTAAATAAATAAAATTAATAAATAATAAAATTCTGAGCAATCTGTGGTTCCCTAATTGAAGATACTTATCATGCTAATGTGCAAAGTTAACACAAAACAAATGAAGTTAATACATTCTGAAGTATTTTTTCTTTTAGTTTTACTAATTCTCAAGCCCTGAAAGCAGAAAAGGGAAAATACTAACATGGGGATACTAACAGAAAGAACTAGAAAAATGGATAAGAATAGGACAAGCTCCATAAAAGCTCGTAGCTATTTTCATTTAGGTAAATTTCACTGTGTATTAAGTAGGTGTTGAGGAAGATGGTTCTGCCTTTAGTAATATGGTTAATTATAGTAGGAGAGAAAACTAAATGTTTAAAAAAGCATATACTCATATAAAAGTATAAAGCAATTTTTAAGTAATTATCAAAAATATCTTAATAAACATTAAGAAATACCAATGTATACCTTCTTCTGGAGCTTTTCCACAAATCCAATAGGATTCTTCAATGCTTCTCTCTGGTGTTTGCCTAAACTTTCAAGGTCCTGGACTGCTTGAGAACGCTGAGCTTCGAGTACAGCAATTGTCTGTAGCAATCTCTGGTAACTACAGAGAAAAACATCTCACTAAAATTTTCTACTAACAACAATAAGTAAAAACTGAGTTCAAGCCATGATCTACTATTAAGGCACACAGTCTTTTCAAAGTTACCTGAAAGAGTTTAGTAAAACATATTACTGGGAATAAATGAGGTCTTCCTGAGTTACGTAGTACCTAGTCAGAAAACATCAGTTAGAGAAAGCAAAGCCTTCTTCCCCCATTGTTAGTTTTTAATTCTTGAACCTTGAACAAGTACAGAAAATAAAAAAGCATTTTAACTTCCCAACCATCAGAATGGTTAAGAAACTACTAAATAAAAAACACAAAACTTCATCTAGGAAGAGTCACCAAATCAGGCTGCTCTGCTATACTCTGTTGGAATAAGGGATCGCAGGCACATTTTCTTACCCAAAGTCACAGGATAGTGTCACATAATTCAGATATGATCTTAGGTCACATAGTTTCTCATCTACTCTTTCTACTACACTCCTCCCCTATTTTGAAGATTTACTTTTCTATCAACAAATCACATTTTTTCCTTAGCATTTGTGATAAAGACAAATATCCTTAAGTTAACGGGCATTTATAGAGAAGAAAAAGTCATTATTTTTACTTCTCTCCCTGCAAGGTTTGTTTTTTTTTTTTTTTAAACACAGCTAAAATATTATTTTGCCTATATAAATCCATTTCTTATCCTGAAATCTCTCTATAGTACATATATACCAATTAATTCATTCTCATTCAGTTTCTCTCAGCTCAACTTGTACTACTTCTCTAGTCTAATTTTGCATGTCAATACACATTTAGAAACATTAGCCCAAAAGCCCTGAATACTAAAATACATTTTGTAAAAAGTAGCAAGAAAAAGTCACTTCAAGTTCATTTTAAAATAAATGATTGTCTTTAAAGTATGGCAAAGCGGTTTTTCTGTATGGCTTCAAATGCGCTTCCCATTAGACTGTACATTCCACAACAGCAAACTCCTCTGTTCTGTTCACCATTTTGTTTGGTCCGTGTGCAGCATACTTTGCAGCATCTAGATGCTAATAAGTATTTATAGAATGAAGAAATGAATGGACTGGTATTTTGTGCAACCAAAAGTATACTAAATCTGTTAAGTTCAGAAGTCAGCAAATGGCAGAAATGACAAAGGTGAAACAATACAACTTTGAGGTTCACAGTCATAACTGAACTGCAACATGATATTCTTTTTAAGAATACTTTCTTGCTCCCCTTCCTAAAACTGGTATTATTCTTCTCATGTCTTTGTTAACTAATCTCAACCAAATGTTTAATAATTACAGTAAAACTGCTAGCACTGAAGGGTAAGACTCCTCTGGAGCTAGAGATATTTCTCAAGTTAGAACTCTGAGTAGGAAGGCAAGGGCTGTACTAAGTCACTCCTGGATAAGTTACTCACTAAAGCTCCTTTCTATTTATTTATTGGATTTCAGGTTTATTTAAAATGAGTAATATCAGTAGCACTAAAATCAATAATTTTTTCATATAACATGTATAGAAAGCAAACCCAGAAAATGAGAACTGGAGCTAAGTTTCCTTTTGCTTTGAGAAGTATGAAGTACACACAAACCCTGACTCCAGGGCTGGTTCTACTCCATCAGTTCTCCCAAGGCTCAATCTCAGGGCAATGGTATTAAGCTGAGTACCAGAAGCTATCCTCTCTGCAATCCATCAAGCAGCTCCTCCAGAACTCCTATTCCACTAGATGAATACAATGAAAACTCATCATGGAGTGTCACCCGTGTTTAAAAGAGGAGTTGTAGTATATCATTTTTAAAATAGTTTTGAGCTTATTAAAATTTCAGCAAATTTCTACAGGCAAAGTAATAATTAATGAGGCACAAGAAAGAATGGATTTCTGGGAAAAAATGAGCTAAGACTTGAAAGAAGTCAGTTAAAAAGGCAGCTGTCCTTTGTTAGGTTTGGAGCAAAGTGACACCAGGAAGAAAGGCCTATAATTGATGTCAATAAATTATAACAACTTTCGTGTATGTAAATTACTCCACAATAAATCTGACTTTGAAAAACAGTTCAGATATGGAAAGAATTATAAAAAACTGAGGGACATTTAGAAAACAAGTGTGTTAAAAACGATCTATTTTCAATTCTCTCCCTCCACCCAATCCACTTTCAAAAAAACTACAGAAGTTGATCCAGGCACACATCCATGGCAAGACTTGTTCATTAATTCAACAATAACTTACTAAGAAAACAAGGTACTATCCTAAAAGTTTTAGTAATTACTAATATAAATCAGGCATAGAACTTAAGTATAACAAGAGAGCTATAATTACACCAGAGAGGAAGCAAAGGAATTGGATGGGAAGGTTAATGGGCTGGGATTGGCCATCTTAGGGAAGATGGGTATCTGAGTATCTATCACACTAGTCCATTTATTTTTGTGCGTGTGTTCAAAACTTTCCACATTAAAAACAAAAACAAAACAAAAACTCTAACTCTGGTCCAAATTAACAAGGGAAATGAATACTGTATTCCTCTTGGGTTAGTCAGAGCATACCTGCCAATGCATCCAGTTCTGCTTTGAGAGACAGAAAGATTAATAGGTTCATAAACAGACAAGATGGATAAAAAACTACATAATAAGAAATACCAACAGTGGCCAGGCACCATAGTCTCAGGTGGCATTCACCTGTAATCTCAGAAACTAGGGAGGCTGCGGCAGGAGAATCAAGAGTTTGAGGTCAGCCCCAGCAACTTGGCGAATCCCTTAGAAATTTATTAAGACACAGTCTCAGACAAAAATAAAAATAAAAAGGGTTAGGATGTGGCTTAGTGGTAAAGTGCCATGGGTTCAATCCCCAGAACAAAAAAAGAAAAAGAAATAGCAATAGTGCCTAATATTTACTGAACACACATACACAATATGCTAGACATTTTCTTATTTTAAGTCTCAAACTTATGAGATGGGTATTATTATCCTTATTCTAACGATAGGGAAATCAAAGAACACATTAAGTAACTTGCCAAGAATATACCAGCTATTTACGGTGGAGCTGTGATGGATGAGAGTAATGATTAAAGAATGAGACTAGTCAAAAAATGAAAACTTCCAGAAGAACATTATTTCAAGTTTATTTAATGAACAGATAATGTAGAAAAGGAAATAGTCCTGACTTATAGGGCATTAAGGGTCAAACCAGGAGCAAACTGTGATAAAGGCACAATATAAAGAAAAACGACTGTCCCAGTCAAAACCTATAAATGATGGTAGGATAAGCACCAATCACCACAGATAATCCTCTAAATATTTAAAGGAAATTTGAAAAACATTAAAAATCTGAAAACTCTCTAATGTCAATAAAACATGTTACTTTCACTTACGCTATTCACTGAACCAAATAAGAAAATAACTTTAAAGAATTATGCTTTTGTACAGATTTAAGTACAATTATAACATAAAGTCAACTTTGCATTACCTTTATAAAAATTGTATGTTATCTATTTCTAAAGCTAAATCTTACACAATGCTAGGGATATTGAGCTTATCAGTGGCAAAGTATTTACTTTTGTTTCACTGCCTTCAACAAGGACTTTAGTTTTTATACTATAGAATTATATTTAGATAAAATATAAATGTCCTTCAAATGCATATATATGTTATTTCCTCTATTTCTCAGTATCTAAGTCCTCTTGAGTTTTTATGCATTTCTGTGACATTTATATAAAAAAGTACATAGGTAAAAATCAAGATATCTGAGACTATCAAGAAATTAGTAACCTGGAAGTTAATTTGATTGTCTAATTTCTACGAAGTAATATTATATACACAACAATCAATAGGGCAAGGGAGAGGGAGTGAGGGTGGGATAAAGTGAAAGGGGAAAGGACAAAGTAAAAAAGTTATTTTCAACTGCATCATAATCTTTCAAAGAATCAGATTTTCATTTCTATTGTGGAACTCTTAAGATTATACAAGCAATTATAATTTTAAAAGACAAATGAAACATTTTTAAAAACCAAATTAGAAATATACTGCAAAACAAAAAATGACTGAATTCTTCAAAAGTCATTAAATCATGTCATTAAATACAAAAAATACGGACGTCGATTTTGTTGGAACACAGTCAACTCATTTGTATAATGGACAGAGTGAAATAGCTCCAACAGAAATCACACTTATTTACAAAAGCTAAAATACATACTTATACAGCTCTTCATGAAAAAGACAGTCAACTCCTATTCTACACTGTCTATGAAGGAATAACGAGGAAATGTAATGTACAATATTGGATTAGATTCCACAGGAGGAAAAACAGTTATGAAAGACATTAATGGATATAAATTAAAAAATTGAATACAGATTGTGGATGGTATTATTTTTTCATACCAATGTTAAACTGCTGCAGTATGATAATGGTATTTAAAGTAATGTGTGTGGAGACACATACTAAAGTGTAAGAGCAGTAAGTCTACAAGAGCTGGGGTGTAACTCAGTGGCAGAGTACTTGCCTTGCATATGTGAGGCCTGGGTTTAATCCCTAGTGAGTACATACGCGCACATACACACACACACACACACACACACACACACACACACACAAGCTGTAGTCATCACTTTTTTCTCTCCCTGTGGTGCATACTAGGCAATGCCATAGAGCTACATCCCAGCTCCTCCCCTGCTTTTCAAAATATTTTGAGACAAGTAGCCCAAGCTAGCCATGAACTTTCAATATTCATGCCTCAGCCTCCCAGTAGTCTACACCCTATTTTTAAGAGGCTTGACAACAACAAAATAAATAATTTACTAGACCGGAGGGAGGACAAAATAAGGGTGAGAACAAATAGTAAGTTGTTAACAACTGATGAATTTAAGTGAAAGATATACAGATGCTTACACTACTTTAAATTTTCCAAGTTTTATAATTTTCCTAAATAAAAACATGAAGAAGTGTTTCATTGTACTTTGTTAGTAGAAAAGGCAGCTGATTCCCATATGAACACTGAGAACAGCCAGAGGAAGTTAGGTGTCATAAGAATTAATGCATTTGTTCACTCTGTAAGAAGAAAAGGGAAAGGGGTATAAAAACTTAGGATCAGATGAGTTAACTAATGTTTTTACATGTATACACAACTGCACAGGTATGCACTGGTGAGCAAAAGGAAATAAGTAAACTAAGTAAAATATATGTTGAATATCATTCTCAACAGGGCAAAACTATGTAAATTCTTAAGAATTAAAATCAGGACACTAAAAATAACAAATTCCAGTCAATCTAGCAATTTACTCATTTAAAACAATTTGGGGGTGGGGGTAAAATGCCTCAATTTACTCTAACTACCCCACAATTTCAATCAAGAGTAGTATTTCAGGCTGGGGATATAGCTCAGTTGATAGAATGTTTGCCTCGCAAGCACAAGGCCCTAGGTTCAATTCCCAGTACTGCAAAAAAAAAAAAAAAAAAAAAAAAAAAAAAAGTAGTATTTCAACTTTCTGCAAAATAATGAACTCACAAAGTATACAAATGTATACAGGACACAATTTAAGAAATTATTTACTAGGTCAAATAGGAGCTGCATAATATGATACTTTCTATTCCTTCATGAAAGAATAAAAGATTCTACAGGAACTAGAAAATCACTAGGTGGCTTCAAAACACTAAAGCATGATTAAAGTTTAACAGGGGTCCTAGACTGATATACAACCCCATCCTACCCCATACTCAGTCCACAGAAGCAAACACAATTCTTTCTAGAGAAAAGCATATTCATCCTAGGTCTCAAAGATAAAACATATGCAATTTCCCAAAGAAAGCAAATAATCACATTAAACAATTATCAAGCACATAAAGAAATCAAGACACAAAGAATAAGAAGAAAGACAGGCAAGAAAATATCTTCAGAGAATAGGAAGTTACAAAAACTGAGCATGTAACTGAAAAGGAAGCATATAAAAATGTATAATAACTAAACCTAAATGCTCAGCAGAGACAAATTTCTACTTCTGGAAAATACAGAATAGGCAAATTAAGGACAAACTCCTCACTGAAAACAACCAATAAAAGGCTGGAAAAATATTATAAAGGTCTTAGAAGCATTAAAGAGTTAAGAAAATTGTGAGGTATTACAAAGTCGAGATCCAAGAGAAGATAAAAACCAGAAAGATAAAGCATGTTTTATCTTTTGCCCTAGAGCAATTTCACTGACACAGAAGAGGAGGTTGAGAAGCTGAGCAGTGCTTCTGACAGCCTAAAACTGTAGAGGATCAAAGGTGCTGTCCAGGGCCTAACAAAGGCAGAGGCCCTGAGAAACCAGTCCTTATCTAGGGCTGGGAACCTCAATGGTTACCTCTAGGAATAAGCTGGTAAATAAATAGTTCTCTCAGAGTGGACTAGAATATCTGTCTGAAACAACTAGTAAGGCTGAAGAGACACATACCCCACGAGTCAGACATTAAGAAACTCTTGAGAATACACAGAAAAAATTAGTCTGGTTTAAAGAGAAGACTTAAGTAAATCACATATATTTTTATATTTCGATGCCAAAACTAATTTTAAATTACTCTTAGTTCCAAATACTTGGAGAACTAGTAAGTACTCACTCATTTACACATTAATTCATTTACTGATTAAAGTACTACATTAAGCATTGAGGATATAAATGGTGGTCAAAAGGGTCTTTTCCTATATCATTCAGAGGAGCAACATAAAAAAGTAAATATGAGGTATACAGTGCTATAGAAAGCAAGACACAATATAGGAGGGCATCAAACAAAATCTTTGAGGAACAGAGACAGTTGCCTAAAAGAATTTCAACTGAGACTAGAAAGAAGATAGAGAAATAGTTGGAAAAGGGAGTAGCAAGGAAGAAGCTCAAGGATTGTTTCACATAGAAGGGACATTATGCATAAATGCTTCTAGGCAAAGTCTGACACTTAAGACCATAAGGAAGTTTGGCACAACTGGTAATAAAGAAAGACACACTCAAAAAGAAGAAAGGTAGGCTGGGATTGTGGCTTAGTGGTAGAGCACTCACCTAGCACATGTGAGGCACTGGGTTCAATCCTCAGCACAACATAAAAATAAATAAATAAAATAAAGGTACTGTGTCCATCTACAGCTAAAATATATATATATATATATATATATAATGTGTGTACATATACATATATATTTATATATAAATATGTGTGTGTATATATATGTGTATATATATGTCTATATTATATGTGTATATATATATATATATATTTATTTTAAAAAAGGAAGAAAGGAATCAATTACACAGGGCTCTATCTATAAAGCCACAACTTGACTTGCTATGAATAAGTTTTAAGCTGGGGAACAAACACATTGTAAAATCACTCACATCAGAACAGGAGAACGGATTACAGTAGAACAAGGCTCTAAAGGAAGACCAAATTAATGAGCTGTTGTAATAACCTGGGAATAGACAGACTATATACAGATAGTAAAAGGGATCATTTGACCCAGCTATCCCACACTCCTTGGCCTATACTCAAAGGACTTAAAATCAGCATACTACAGTAAAGCAGCCACATCAATGTTTACAGCGGCTCAATTCACAATAGCTAGATTGTGGAACCAACCTAGATGCCCTTCAACAGATGAATGGATAAAGAAACTGTGGTATATATACACAATGGAATATTATTCAGTCATAAAGAATAAAATTATAGCATTTGCAGGTAAATGGATGGAGTTGGAGACTATCATGCTAAGTTAAATAAGCCAATCCCCAAAAACCAAAGGCTGAATGATTTCTCTGATAAGTGGATGATGATACATAAGGCGGGGGGGGGGGGGTGTAGGTAAGGGAAGGGAGGGAGTAAGGGAAGAATGGAAGAAGGATGGATTGTGTAGAGGGAAATGATGGATGGGAAGGAAAGATAATAGAATGAGCCAAACATCTTTACCATATGTACATGTATGATTACACAAATGGTATGATTCTACTTCATGTACAATCAGAGAAATGATAGTTGTACCCCATTTGTGTATAATGAATCAAAACTTTTTAAAAAAAAATAATAAAATGGAGACACAGAGAGGCAAATGGGTGAACTTGGAGATTTATGCCATAACCCTATAGCACCTGGTGACTGTCTAGGAAAAAAAAAAAAAAATCACAGAAACTGAAGAACAGTGTTCCAAGAAGGAGGGTAGAGCCTACAAAACACTGCTAATGAAAAATCAATGAGATGAACTCACTGGACTTCATACAAAGACACTAGTAAGTCACTTCAGTGAACTAATGGGAGCCGAAGCTAGATTTCAACGGTTTTGGACAAAGTGAAAATGAACAAAGTATAAATGCAAAGCAGAAACAATTTATTCAAGAAATTTAGCTGTGAAGAGAAGAAAATAAATAGAATAGTTGTTGCAAAAGTAAATAAGATATGAAATGATTTTTATTTATTTTTCTTTTGGGTAATGGATTGAACCCATGGACACCTTGCCACTGAGTTACATCTCCAGTTCTTTCTATTTCTTATTTTGAGACAGTATTTCACCAAGTTGCTTAGGACCTCAATAAGTTGCTGAGGCTGGCCTCCAACTTGCTAACTTCCTACCTCAGTCTCCCAAGGTCACTGGGATTATGGGCGTGCACCACTGTGCCCAGCAAAATGATGATTTTTAAATGAGGAAAAGATTTAAGTGTTTAACTGCTGATGGGAAATGGGAAACTAGGAAGGTTGATTTTTGAAAAATCAGTCAAGAGTAAAAATAAATAAGACAACATAACTAAAAAAGAGGGATGGGACCCTGACAGAGGGCTTAGCCTCCAGTGGAAAGAGATCCCTTCCCATCCTCATGTTTAAAAATAATTATCATCATTTTGCATTGAAGATTTAGTATTTTTAAGATACTACAACCACCAGCAGTTTTATAATTATTATTACCCTTTAAATATTAAGAAACAGGCCAGGAATGGTGGTGCACACCTATAATCCCAGCTACTTGGGAGGATGAGGCAGGAAGATTGCAAGTTCAAGGTCAGGAACAGCAATTTAGTGAGACCCTATCTCAAAATTAAAAATTAAAAGGGCTGGAGGTGTGGCTCAATGGTAAAGTGCCCCTGGGTTCAATTCCCAGTACTAAAATAAATAAAAAATAAATAAAACTTCAAGATTTCATGTGGTGAATATGAACCTAGTTAAGCCTCACTCCCAAGAGCATAATCGATAGGCCATTACATACGTTTACATAGGATAGGTATACATGCAGGTTTCTTGACAAGATGTTGGCTGAGGAAGTTCAGTTCCATTGCCTTTATTCTTTCAATGAAACAGAAAGCCAGCTCATCTGGTGGCTTAATAAGAGTTAAGAAGATTTTAAACAGGATGCAAAAGCTAATTATGATCAGGGAAGGTACAGAGAAGCTAAAAGGCCCCCAAATATAATTAATTGGAAACCCTGTTTACCAAGCTACCAAGAAGAAATTTCTTCTTCCTTTTCTTCAAACGAAAAGGCAATGGGAGACGGAAGAAAAAAATGTTGATGAGAAAGCTACACACTTAAAGAACAGGACCCTGCCAGGCCTGGAGTCACACACATGTAATCCCACTGATTGAGGAAGCTCAGATAGGAGAAATGTGACTTTGAGGCCAGTCTCAGCAATTAGCAAGACCTGGTCTCAAAAATAAAACAAAAAAATTCTGGGGATGTAGCTCAGTGGTAAAGCATCCCTGAGTTCAATATCCAGTACCAAAAAGAAAAAAGCAAGATGAGGAAATATGCATCTATGTCGGAGATCAGCGCCCATTTATTCAGAATAAAGCAACAGCACTTTCTCAGTTCATGTTGGTTAATGGATAAAACTAAAGAACCCATAGTCCTAAAGCACTGGCATTAACCAAAAGTACTCTAGCACTGAAATATTTGTATATTGGTCTGCTTGGTTTTGGTAGTGCTGGGGAGATCAAACTCAGGACCTTGATGATACTAGGTAAGCATTCTACCACTGAGTCACTCCCACAGTCAAGCCCTAGAATGCTTGGAACCTTAAGTTACAATGTCAGCAACCAAGGAGGATCACACTATGTTGCAATGGCTGGTTTCAAAGTCCTTGATTCAAATGATCCTCCTGCCTCAGTCTTGCCAATAGCTGGGAAGGCAGGTCCCACCATGCCTGGCAACTTACACTTAATTAAACACATTTAATAAGTCAAAATAGATGCAGTCCTGGATATAATCGATACATGATTCATGAGCATAATTAATAGGGCATTTTTTTCAGTCTTCAAAGTAGTTTGAAATTAATTAGTCAAACCCAGGATTGAACATAGATTAAAAATCACTATGTTTAACAATGAAAAAATAATTCCAGGGCTTGCCTAATTCTTCAGAATACTATCAACTCAAGTTTCTGCTAGGCTACTCAGACATTAAAAACAAATTATATTTGTAAAAACTACCTATTTTCAAATTAATCATCAGAAAATCTGCAAGATTTCAACAGTTTCTTAGAATCAAGGAAATGATGAAAGATGTTCTCAAGGACCTATCTCTGCTATGCCCTCTTTCCACAATAACATCTTCCTCCAAACAAAGTAAAGATGTTATTTCTCTTCTACCCCCACAAAATGTAGGGTCACAGAAATAATTTTAAAGTGAAATAGAAAGTTTGGAAGGGCAGGCAGTTTCTCAAAGTGATCTAAGAACCACCTGCATACTTATCCCTAAGATGCAAAGTTAAACGTCCAGGTTTCTATTCCCCATCACAAATTTTCTAAAATAACTTGAGTAGAGAAGTAGGAATCGACATTTTTAATAAGACAATATAAAATTTATACAGACTAAAGTTTTTTCCCCTCAAACTGTTAGTCTGGATGAACATAACCAAAATGTCAGTTTATATGTGTTTTTTCATTATATTTTGAATAGGCAAAAGGCAAGAAACCTTGGTGATCTCAGCAAATACTTTCTTATTGAGGTAATTTATTTATGTTGCTTATGTCACCAACTGTAATCATTCCACACTAAACTTCAGATGATAATGACACCTAATCCTTTAATCTTCCTTTTTACAAAAAGAAAGTCTCCAAAACTAAATAAATCTGAAAACATATGCACATAAAAATATAAATAGCCTTGTAACATTTATAATATACACATTTTATTAAAGTAGGTGACCTAACTGTTGATATGTTCTAAGTAGTCAGCATTCCTTTAACATAAAGAACGCACTCAATGAACACATCAATTGAGACAAATCTAACTCTAGATGCATTAGATCATTTAAAATTCTTACTTAGAAAGTTCTCTTTTTAGGAGAATAATCTGTTTTACATAGATCTTAAGCTGTGAGAATAAACTGTACTACCTAATATAATCTTTGATAATTAAAAGACATTTCTGATTTTTATTTGCAGTGCTGGGATTTTGCCCAGGGCCTTAAGCATACCAGGAAAGTGCTCCACTAAGCTACAGGCAAGTTGTTAATCAAAAATAAATGTTAACCAAAAAACTTAAATTAATTCTACAAGATATATTTTACTGCTGCCTTTCAGCATACAAAGATTAAATGTATGAAGATTAAAGGAAACTGTATCAGAGGATCCAAGATGGCGGACGAGAGGGAGGCTGCGTTCCTTGTCACTCTGTAACTCTGGTTTCAAGCAGAGGATATCTATTTCTTGGTCAGGCAGTTTTTCCTGCTTATCAATCCCCTGCTGTTTACCCCATTTGTCTACTGTGATCACCTGCAGTCTGTCAGCATATCAACGCCTTTTTTGAGTGCAGACTGTTGTCAGGCGCCTATCATCGGCCATTTGCCTGCCTCTTGCCTGTCCATCGCCTGCCTTTCACCTACCCATCACCCACCACCCAAGGTTCACCTCCCAATAGTCCGACAGATGCCAGCAGAATGACCGCAGACCGCCAGTGGAGCGCCAGCTGCCTTCCATTGTCTGGAAGTTCACAGTTACAGTACCTGCAGGATCCCTCAGCCTGACCGAACATTCCCGGCGTCCGGGGCCCTCACATCATCTGACTGCTCCCTACCGCCAGGACCCCCAGACCAATTGACTGCGTCCTATCACTGGGACCCCAGACCAACTGATTGCACCTGGCCTCCAGGATCCCACAACCACACCAAACACACCCAACCTCGAGGACTCCTGCCTGACCAACCGCACCCAGCCTCCAGGACGTCCAGCTGACCACGTCCACACCCCAAGCTGCAGCTCCCCATTTGCCAACACATTTGGAAGCCTGAGCGGTCATCTTGGATAATCCTGGAAGCTCCGATCTTTAGGTGGGGCAAATCCCATCCTGAGACACCTGCTGGAGACTTGAAGCTCATTGTCAGGTACCTCTCATGCATCGGGCTACTGAAGACTGCGAGGTTTGAATATGACATGACTATTACAGTGTAGATTTTCTTTCTTCTCCTTATTGAACAATTTAAAGTTTTTATTTCTTTACTTTTTTTGGCTCTCTTTTCCTTTTCTTTACCTGTTCCGTCAGAGTCTCTCTCTCCCTTTTTGCAAGTTAACATCCAATTTCTTTTGATTACACTCTCACCTATTTTATTATCCGGAACTTTTGTATATTCTCTTCTTATCCCATTAACAGCTACATCCTACATCCCTCTGCATCCTCTTTGTCCTCCATTAGAAACTGCAGATCTTATTGCAAATCTGTTTGTTATACTGAAGATAATATTTGAACTCATTCCGTTTATTATGACAATTTTGTTACTGTCCTCATAGGGGCTATTTGGTCTAGGATTGCATAATGTCTGAATTGGGCACTGCTAATATTGATCTCCCCTTAAAGAAAAGGTTTTGGAAACCTATAGGGCCACTATAAGCCTATAGGGGGGAATCTGCAATACTCCAGATCTGCAGTGGAAGAAGGGAAGATACATGAAAAACATGAAAAAACAAGGGAAGAAAATGATCCAACAAATCTAGATTCTATATTAATAGAATCCAATGACAGTATGGTACAAGAAATGTCAGAAAAGGACTTCAGATTATACATTCTTAAGATGAATCATGAAGCAAAGTATGAGTTAAGAAAGCAAATGCACACAATGAATAATACCAATCAGCAGTTGAAAGACCAACTACAGGAAGCAAAAGATCATTTCAACAAAGAGATAGAGATTCACAGAAAAAAACAAAAAACAAACAAACAAAAAAAACAAATCCTTGAAATGAAGGAAACAATAAGCCAAATAAAACACTCAATGGAAAACATCACCAAAAGACTAGACCACTTGGAAGACAGAACCTCAGACAATGAAGAAAAAATATTTAATCTTGAAAATAAAGTTGACCAAACAGAGAAGATGGTAAGAAATCATGAACAGAATCTCCAAGAACTATGGGACATCATGAAAAGATCAAATTTAAGAATTATTGGGATTGAAGAAGGCACAGAGAAACAAACCAAAGGAATGAACAACCTATTCAATGAAATAATATCACAAAATTTCCCAAACCTGAAGAACGAAATGGAAAATCAAATACAAGAGGCTTACAGAACACCAAATGCACAAAATCACAACAGATCCACACCAAGGCACATTATAATGAAAATGCCTAACATTCAAAATAAAGATAGGATTTTGAAGGCTGCGAGAGAAAAGCATCAGATTACATATAGGGGGGGAAACCAATACGGATAGCAGCAGACTTCTCAACCCAGACTCTAAAAGCTAGAAGGGCCTGGAACAACATATTTCAAGCTCTAAAAGACCATGGTTGCCAACCAAGAATCCTATACCCAGCAAAACTAACCTTCAGATTTGAAGATGAAATAAAATCCTTCCACGATAAGCAAAAGTTAAAAGAATTTACGAATAGAAAGCCTGTGCTACAGAATGTTCTCAACAAAACGTTCCATGAGGAGGAAATGAAAAACGATATAGGTCAGCAAAGGGAGGAACTACCTTAGAGAAAAACCACTCAAAGGAGAAACCAAGCCAACTTAAAAACCAAAAATAAGCCTAAATGACTGGGAATACAAATCATATCTCAATAATAACCCTTAACGTTAATGCCTAAACTCATCAATCAAAAGACACAGACTGGCAGAATGGATTAAAAAGAAAGACCCAAAAATATGTTGCCTGCAAGAGACTCATCTCATAGAAAAAGACATCCACAGACTAAAGGTGAAAGGATGGGAAAAAACCTACCATGCACATGGACTCAGTGAAAAAGAGGGGGTTTCCATCCTTATATCAGATAAAGTGGACTTCAAGCCAAAGTTAGTCAGAAGGGATAAAGAAGGACATTTCATACTGCTTAACCATAAATCAGGAAGACATAACGATAGTAAATATTTATGCCCCAAACAATGGTGCATCCCTGTACATCAAACAAATCCTTCTCAATTTCAGGAATCACATAGATCACAACACAATAATTCTGGGTGACTTTTAACACACCACTGTCACCACTAGACAGATCTTCCAAACAAAAACCAACCAAAGAAACCATAGAACTCAATACCACAATCAATAACCTAGACTTAATAGACATATATATAAAACATTCCATCCATCAACGAGCGGATTCACTTTCTGCTCAGCAGCACATGGAACTTTCTCGAAAATAGACCACATGTTATGCCACAAAGCAGCCCTTAGGAAATGCAAAAAAATTGAGATACTGCCTTGTGTTCTACCAGATCATAATGGACTGAGAGTAGAAATCAATGACAAAATAAAAAACAGAAATTATTCCAACACCTGGAGACTAAATAATATGCTATTGAATGAAACATGGATAACAGAAATCATCAGGGAGGAGATAAAAAAATTCTTAGAAGTCAATGAGAACGACGATACAACATATCAAAATCTCTGGGACACTATGAAAGCGGTACTAAGAGGAAAATTAATTGCATGGAGCACATCCCAAAAAAGAATGAAAAGTCAACAACTAAATGACCTAACATTACAGCTCAAAGCCCTAGAAAAAGAAGAACAGAATAACAGCAAAAGAAGTAGAAGACAGGAAATAATTAAAATCAGAGCTAAAATCAATGAAATTGAAACAAAAGAAACAATTCAAAAAATTGACAAAACAAAAAGTTGGTTCCTTGAAAAGGTAAACAAAATAGACAAACCCTTAGCCACACTAACAAAGAGAGAGAAAATGCAAATTTACTAAAATTCATGATGAAAAAGGAAATATCACGACAGACACCACTGAGATACATAACATGAGAAGCTACTTTGAAAATCTGTATTCCAACAAAACAGAAACTATAAAAGACACTGACAAATTTCTAGAGACATATGCTCCTCCCAAACTGAACCAGGAGGACATACACAATTTAAACAGATCAATATCGAGCAATGAAATAGAAGAAGTCATTAAAAAACCTACCATCCAAGAAAAGCCCAGGACCAGACAGATTCTCAGCCGAGTTCTACAAGACCTTCAAAGAAGAACTCATTCCAATATTTCTCAAAGTATTCCAGGAAATAGAAAAGGAGGGTACCCTACCAAACTCATTCTATGAAGCTAATATCACCCTCATACCCAAACCAGGCAAAGACAAATCAAGGAAAGAAAATTTTAGACCAATATCCTTGATAAATATAGATGCAAAGATCCTTAACAAAATATTGGCAAACCATATCCAAAAACATATTAAGAAAATTGCGCACCACGATCAAGTGGGGTTCATCCCTGGAATGCAAGGATGGCTTAACATCCATAAATCAATAAACGTAATCCATCACGTCAATAGACTTACGGATAAGAATCACATGGTTACTTCCATTGATGCAGAAAAAGTGTTCGACAAAATACAAAACCCCTTCACACTCAAAACACTAGAAAAAATAGGTATAGCAGGAACATACCTGAACATTGGAAAGGCTACTTAAGCTAAGCCCATGGCCAACATCATTCTTAATGGAGAAAAACTGAAACCATTCTCTTTAAAAACAGGAACAAAAACAGGGATGTCCTCTTTTACCACTTCTATTGAACACTGTCCTTGAAACTCTAACCAGAGCAATCAGACAGACTAAAGAAATTAAAGGGATACAAATAGGAAAAGAGGAACTTAAGCTGTCACTATTTGCTGATGACATGATTCTATATTTAGAGGGTACAAAAAACTCCTCCAGAAAACTTGTAGACCTCATCAGTGAATTCAGCAAAATAGCAGGCTATAAAATCAACACGCATAAATCTAAAGCATTTTTATACGCAAGCAATGAAACATCTGAAAGGAAAATGAGGATAACAACTCCATTTGCAATAGCCCCCCCCAAAAAATAAAATACTTGGGAATCGATCTAACCAAAGAGGTAAAAGATCTCTACAATGAAAACTACAAAACATTGAAGAAAGAAACTGAGGAAGACCTTAGAAGATGGAAAGATCTCCCATGTTCTTGGACAGGCAGAATTAATACTGTCAAAATGGCCATACTACCAAAAGTGCAATAAAGATTCAATGCGATTTCAATTAAAATCCCAATGACGTACATTGCAGAAATAGAGCAAGCAATCATGAAATTCATCTGGAAGAATAAGAAACCCAGAATAGCTAAAGCAATCCTTAGCAGGAAGAATGAAACAGGGGGTATCGCAATACCAGAACTTCAACTATACTACAAAGCAACAGTTTAACAAAAACGGCATGGTATTGGCACCAGCATACACAGGTAGATCAATGGTACAGAATAGAGGATACGAACACTAATCCAAATAAATACAATTTTCTCATACTAGACAAAGGTGCCAAAAATATGCAATGGAGAAAAGACAGCCTGTTCAACAAATGGTGCTGGGAAAACTGGAAATCCATATGCAACAGAATGAAACTAAACCCCTCTCACCCTGCACAAAAATCAACTCACAATGGATCAAGGACCTCGGAATCAGACCAAAGATCCTGCATCTTGTAGAAGAAAAAGTAGGTTCAAATCTTCAGTTTCTTGGCTTAGGATCAGACTTACTTAACAGGATTCCCATAGCACAAGAAATAAAAGCAAGAATCAATAACTGGGACAGATTCAAACTAAATAGCTTTCTCTCAGCAAAGGAAACTATCAGCAATGGGAAGAGAGAGCCTCCAGAGTGGGAGGAAATCTTTGCCACTCATACTTCAGATAGAGCACTAATTTCCAGAATATATAAAGAACTCAAAAAATTCTACACCAAGAATACAAATAACCCAATCAACAAATGGGCTAAGGACATGAACAGAAACTTCACAGAAGATCTACAAGCAATCAACAAACATATGAAAGAATATTCACCATCTTTAATAATAAGAGAAATGCAAATCAAAACTATCCTAAGATTCCATCTCACCCCAATTAGAATGGTTATTATCAAGAATACAAGCAACAGTAGGTGTTGGAGAGGATGTGGGGAAAAAGGTACACTCATACATTGCTGGTGGGGCTGCAAATTAGTGCAGCCACTCTGGAAAGCAGTGTGGAGATTCCTTAGAAAACTTGGAATGGACCCACCATCTGAGCCAGCTATCCCACTCCTCGGCCTATACCAAAAGGACTTAAAATCAGCATACTACAGTGATGCAGCCACATCAATGTTCATAGTTGCTCAATTCACAATAGCCAGATTGTGGAACCAACCTAGATATCCTTCAATTGATGAATGGATAAAGAAACTGTGATATATATCACACACACACACACACACACACACACACACACACACACACTGGAATATTACTCAGCCATAAAGAATAATAAAATTATAGCATTTGCAGGCAAATGGATGAAACTGGAGAACATCATGCTAAGTGAGATAAGTCAATCTCAAAAAACCAAAGGACGAATGATCTCGCTGATAAGTGAATGATGACACATAATGGGGGGTGGGAGGGGTCAAGAATGGAGGAAGGAGGGACTATATAAAGGGAAAAGAGGGGTGGGAGGGGTGGGTAAGGAAAAAACAACAGAATGAGTCAAAAACTATTACCCTATGTAAATGTATTACACAAATGGTATGCCTCTATTTCATGTACAGAGAAACAAGATGTAGCCCATTTGTTTATAATAAAAATAAATAAATAAATAATACTTTTGTGGTTGTATTATTTACAGTAACATTTTCCATTTGAGTTATTTCACATAAACACACACTCTTAGCTAGAAAGTACAGGATAAAACTTTTCATTTACATACCTTTCAATGAAAAGAATCATAAAAATAAAAATATAATCTAGTTAGGAAAACCAGCATATTGAAAAGAGGAACATAAGTAACACTTTTAATAAAAAAAATGATAAGCCAGGCACGGTGATGCACACCTATAATCCCAGTGGCTTGGGAGGCTGACGCAAGAGATCCAGTTCAAAGTCCACCTCAGGAAAAGATAGGCACTAAGCAACTCAGTGAAACCCTGACTCTAAATTAAAAATACAAAAAAATACAAAAAAAAAAAAATAGGGCTGGGGATATGGCTCAGTGGCCAAGTGACCCTGAGTTCAATCCCTAGTACCCGCCCACCCAAAAAAAAAAAAAAAAAAAAAAATCAATAATAAAAAGTCTCCCAGGGGACTGGGATTGTGGCTCAGTGGTAGAGTGCTTGCCTAGCATGTGTGAGACACTGGGTTCAATCCTCAGCATCACTTAAAATAAACGAAATAAAGTACGTGTACAACTAAAACTAAAAAAGAAAAAGAAAAAAGAAAGAGAACCCAGGACTAGATGGCTTCACTGCTAAATTCAACCAAACACTAAAAAAGAATCATTCTCAAACTCTTCCAAAAAATTGAAGGAATACTTTCAGACTCAAATTACAAGGCCAGCATTACCCTGATTATTACCTTGATAACAAAGCCAGATGACACTACAAAAAAAGAAAATTAAAGGCCAATATCACTGATGAACTATACATGCAAAAATGCAACAAAATGCTAGCAAACCAAATTGAACAGCACATTAAAATGATCATTCCCACCACCATCAAGTGGGATTATTCACCAGGTTCAAGGATGGTTCAACATATATAACTCTATAAATGTGAAGTACCACTTTAACAGAATAAAGACACAAACCACATGAACATCTCAACAAAAGCAGAAAAAGCATTTAACAAAATTCAAAATCCTCTCAGGAGAAAAATCCTCAACTAGTCAGGGATAGAGGAAATGTACATCAACACAATAAAAGCCACACATGACAAGTCAACATCTACCATCATACTCAATGTGAGAATTTGAAAGCTTTTCCTCTAAAGATCAGAAACAAAAAGAAAGGATGCTCACTCTTGTCATTTATATACAATGTAGCACCTAGTTAAGCAATTAGATAAGAAAAAGAAATAAAAGACATCTAAAATTGAAAGGACAACATGACCTACCTACCTACCTACACACACACCCCAGTTGAGAATAAATCAATTTAACATACAAGACTCGGGGTGCAGGAGCTCAGTAGTAGTGCAGTAGAGCACTTGCCTAGCCATGTATGAGGCATGGGTTAAATCATCAACACTGAAAAATCAGTAGCTCTGTTACCTTCTAACAATGAACTATCCAAAAAAGAAATCAAGAAAATAGGCTGGGCACAGTGATGCATGCCTGTAATCCCAGCAGCTCAGGAGGCTGAGGCAGGAGGATCTCAAGTTCAAAGCCAGCCTCAGCAAAAGCAAGGCACTAAGCAACTCAGGTGAGACCCTGTATCTAAATAAAATAGAAAATAGGGCTGGGGATTTGGCTCAATGGTCAATTGTCCCTGAGTTCAATCTCAGGTACCCCTCTCCACACCACCACCATAAAAAAAACAAAAAACAAACAAACAAACAAACAAAAAACAAAAAAAGACCCACATATTTTTAAATGCTTAGGAATAAGTTCAGCCAAAAAGGTGAAAGACCCACATACTGAAAAACTGTACAATATTAATGAAAGAAATTAAAGACACAAAGAATTAACATGTTTGTTAAAATGTCCATACTACTTCAAGTGAACCATAGATTCAATGTAATCCTTACTAAAATTCCAAAGTCATTTTTTACAAAAATGGAAAAAAAAATCCTAAATTTTGTATGGAAACACAAAAGACCCCAGATAACCAAAGCAATCTTGGACAAGAACAAAGTCAGAGTCATAACATGGACATCAAAATACACTACAAAGTTACCATAATCATAATAGCATAACACTGACAAAAACAAAGATCAATGAAGAGAGAACCCAGAAATAAATCCATGTATTTAGAAAGGAGTCTCTTTAACAAAGGATGTTGGGAAAATTAAATATCCACATGTCGAAGAATGAAATTAGAACCTCATCTTATGCCATATATAAAAATCGACTATAAAGAATTAAAAGTATAAGCGCCAGACTTGAAATTGTAAAAGTAACATAAGAAAACATAGGGAAAAAGCTCCCTGACATTGGTCTGGGTAATGATTTTTGGACATGTCTCTAAAAGCAGAAGAAACAAAAGTGAACACAGACAAACAGGATTACATCAAACTACAAAGCTTCTTTTATATAGGGCTGGGAATATAGCTGAGTGGCAGAACATTTGCCTAGCATATGTGAGGCCCTGGATTCAATTCCCAGTATGACAAAAATAAATAAGTTTCTGTACAGCAAAGGCAACAACAACCTAAGTAAATATACAATCTACAGTATGGAAGAAATCATTCACAAACCATACATTGGATATGAGGTTAGTAGTCAAAATACATAAGGAATGCAACACAATAGCAAGAAAACAACCCAATAAAAGGTAGGCAAAGGCCAGACATGGTGGCACATACTTGTAATTCCAGTTACCTGGGAGGCTGAGGCAGGAGATTCCCAAGTTCAAGGCCAGCCTGGGCAATTAGTGATACCCTGTCTCAAAATAAAAAAGGGTTGGGGATGTAGCTCAGTGGTAGAGAACCCCTATGTTAAATTCCCAGTACCTCCCCAAAAAGCAAAGGACCTGAACAGTCATTTCTCAAAAGATGGCCAAGTATATGAAAAATGCTCAACATCAGTAATCATGAGGGAAATACAAATCAAAACTACCTCCCTCCAGTAAGAATGACTATTAACAGAAAGATAAAAGGAGGGTTGGGGTTGGGGTTCAGTGGTAGAGCACTTGCCAAGCAAGTGTGAGGCACTGGGTTTCTATCCTCAGTACCACATAAGAATAAACAAATAAAGGTATTGTGTCCATTTACAACCAAAAAACAATTTAAAAGAGAGAAAAAAAAGAGAGATGAAGATAAGTACAAGGAGAATAAGGAAACCCAGGCACACTGTGGTGAGAATATAATAACTATAGCCATTATAGAAAACTATATGGAGGTTTTTCAAAAAAAATTAAAAATAAAACTACCAGAAGATCCAGCAATTTCACTACTATGGGTATGTATCCAAAGAAAATAAAATTAGTATGTCAAGGAAGTATCTGCCCTTACATGTTCACTGTAGCATTATTCCCAATGGCCAAGACACAGAATCAATCCAAGTGTTCATATACAGATTAAAGAATGATCTATGTGCACAATGGAATATAATTATTCAGTCTTTTAAAAGGAAATCCTGCCATTTGTGACAATACAGTGAATCCTGAGGATAAAGTGTTTAATGAAATAAGCCAGGCACACAATGACAAACACACAAGTTTAAGAATTCCTAATTCCAAAATTCAAAATGTTCCAAAATCAGAAACCTTTTGATCCTGACATGATGTCACAAGTGGAAAAATTCATACCTGACCTTGTTTGATAACAGCACTAAAAATACTGTATAAAATTACTTCAGGTTATGTGTACAAGGTACATATAAAACATAAATTCTGTGCTTAGACTTGAGTTCCATCTCCTTTATAAACATGCAAATATTCTAAAATCCAAAATCTGGAACACTTTTGGTCCTAAGCATTCCATATAAGGATATTCAACCTGAATGTATAATCGAAAAAAGTTGAATTCACAGAAACAGAGAGTAGAATGCTTTTACCTGGGGCTTGTAGGCAGGAAGATTAGGTAAATGTTTATTAAAGGATACAGACTTTTAATTACACAAGAGGAATAAGTTCAAGAGATATATAATTTGGTGACTACAGTTAAAAATAACATACTTGAATATTGCCAATGGTAGATTTTAAGTGTTCCCACTACAAAAAATAAGTACATGAGGTAGTGCATATATTACCTTGATTTAGCCATTCCATATTGTATACATTATTACAAAACACCATGATGTAAAGCATAAATATATGCAATGTTTGCCAGTTAAAAATAAAATTTAAAAATAAAAACCTTATTTTTCATAACTAAAATAATGGAAAAAAATTAGTGATGCCAAGAAAATCAATATTCATAGAATGTGTCTAATATAAAGTGTCTGGTGATCTTTATTTTTACTAGTTCTTTGGGTTTTAAGTTACCACATTTTGCCTCCATGAATTAAGATACATCATGTACCTACTAGTAACTTCTTCATACATTATAAGTCTTTAGAACTAAACACAAAAATCTAATAAAACAGAACATGGGGATAACTCTTCCATCCCCAGAACTGACATTTCTCTGAACAGAAACTTGTTTTTATGTGCATTCAGCTGTTATACTTTCACATTCTAACCATGGAATAAACTTTTAAAAAACAGGTCCTAAATGATTTTATTAGAATCAAGAGAAATAAAGTTAATTATTCTATACCATTTCCCTTTCTTAAAAAAAAAAAAAAAAAAAGTAGGGGGTTGGGGGGTTAAAGCCACTTCTCAAGTATGTATAATTAGTTTTACTTTTTCTCTTGGTACTGGGGATTGAACCCAGGGGCGTTACCATTGAGCTACATTCATGGTCCTTTTTATTTTATTGAGACAGGGTCTCACTTAGGGTTTCACTAGGTTACAGAGACTGGCCTCAAACTTGCAATCTCCTGCCTCAGCCTCCCATAGTGCTAGGATTACATGTGTGTGCCACAGAGTCTGGCTAAAGTTTTTCTTAGTCTGTGACTAGGTGGGTAGACACAGAGGAACCAAATTAGTTCATCTCTAGTGTTACTATACCTTTGTGAGTAAGAGAAAGTGGGTTAAGAGACTTTTTAAAAGGAAAAAATGAATTAAGATATTCACTTATTAGAATAAAATAAAGGTGATCAACCAACAACCATTCTCTTTTCTCCCAACTTTCTCTGTTACCTGCAACACTTCTGGTCCCACACCAATACATACCAAGAGTGTTATTTCTACTTGATATGCTAAAAAGGGTTACCCTATATGCTGACTATTCACCTAAGACTGAACACACACTACAATTTTTGAAACTAGGATCTCTTTCAGTATACTTTTTGTTTGTTTTATTTTCTTTGAACTGGGATTGAACCCAGGGGTACTTAACCACTGAGCCACATCCTTGACCCTTTTTTGGTATTTTATTTAAAGACAGGACCTCACTGAGTTGCTTAGGGCCTCACTAAGTTGCTGAGACTGGCTTTGAACTCATGATCCTCCTGCCTCAGCCACTGGGATTAGAGGTATGTACCACCACGCTCGGCTATAATGTGGTTTTTAACATCAAAAATTTCAAAGACCAAAAGAAACAGTTAAAGCTCTACTCTGCTAACCCAAATATGTAAGCCGCATGGGATATTTTTATAGCAAACCCTACCCTCCCCCAAAAAGTTTTAAGTAATGAACAGAAAATTACTTTTAAGGAAGGGGGAGAAAATTATTTTTAAATGCACATTTTAACTAAGAGCTTCTGGTAATCAGTATTGATTAATGATATGGCACTAATAAAAACTAGAAAATACATGTGCTTTTCAAAATCTGATTATTTAGCCACTGAACATTTCTGAAAGTAGCTTGTCAAGACACGTCCAATGCTATTAGAGGGACCATAGTCTACACGTAGGAGAAAAATATTAAGCAAAATCACCAAAATCGCAACAATAGGTGCTACATCATCATAAAATATTAGAACTAGAAGTTGCCATTTCAAGGATAAGCACTGGGGCTAAGATTATAGCTCAATGGCAGAGCATTTGCTCAGCATGCACCAGATCCTGGATTCAATCTCCAGACAGTCAAGAGGGATAAGAATAACCTCTTCATCTCACAATTGAGGGCATGAAGCTCAAAGAGATTAAGTAACTTATTCACAATAGCTAAGACCCATGCTGTCTCTTGATTATACAGCTTAGTGTTCTTTCCTCCTAAGCACAGCATGAGAAAAAGTTGTTTTCCTTCTTTCTTTGTTCTTAATGGTTAAAGTTCTGTTTAAAATTTCTTATAATATCATCATTAAATTTCATTATTAAAGTATTTTCTGGTGCTTCTGGTGCATGCCTATAATTTCAGCAGCTAGGGAGACTGAGGCAGGAGGATCTCAAGTTCAAAGCTAGCCTCAGCAACTTGGTGAGACCCTAAGAAACTCAGCAAGATCCTGTCTCTAACATATGAAAAAGAGGCAAGGATGTGGCTCAGTGGTTAAATACCCCTGGGTTCAATGCTTGGTACCACCCACTCCCAAATTTCTAATTCTGTAACACAGAGTACAGAAATGTGAAACATGAAAGAATTTACATCCCCATAACTGCAACATAAAGTTATTTTAATTCATCTAAATTTTAATAGGTTTTGACATAATGTTAACTCAAAATACAGTATATTAATATTTAAATTTCTTATTCTTGTGATGAACATCTAACTGTTCTTTTTTTAAAAATATTTTTGAGTTGTCAATGGATCTTCTGTTTTATTTATCATTTATTTATATGCAGTGCTAAGGATCGCACCCAGGTCCTCACACATGCCAGGCAAGTGCTCTATCAATGAACCACAATTCCAGCCCCCATCTCACTGTTCTTATGATGAAAACTTCACTTTTGAAAGTTTTAGATAGATCTATTATAAGGTAATTAATCATGTAAAAATTCTTTAGAAATTACTAAAATTTTCCTTAAACACTTCCCAAAGCCTTTAAAATGAAGACATTAGAAAAAAATTAAGACATTAGGCTAAAATTTAAGGAATTCTAAATAAAGTATATAATTCGATTAATAATGCATCAGTTCATTAATTTTAACAAATATATCATACTAAACTAAGATGCTAACAAAGGAAGTGATAAGGAAGCTATACTAGCTTCATAATTTTTCTATAAATCTAAAACTGTGCTTTAAAAGTGCATTTTTATCTAATAAGAAAGCCCTTTATAAACTGTAATTGCTCAGGAATCTTCCTTCCCCAGCCCTTGCAGAAATCATGAGTTTTTTTCCTCCAAAATCATTTTTTCTTTAAATATCTAGTGTTCATATTTAATATCACTGTCACTAGTACTGTTGGTTTCATAGCTTCTCAATATCAAGAATATTCACAATTCTTTAATCACCAAAACTACTTTGGTGCTCTTCTTATGACAATGGTTGTATTTTAAATGTCAGTCCAATTATAATACATCACACAATTTGAGTGGCTAAAGGCAATCCAGGTTATTTTGAAGATATCAAGTGAATGACATATGGGTCCTGTTGTTTTCCTAAGTGTATTATTAGGATTCTACAATCTGACTACTTCGACAGGATCTGATATTATCTTTTAAAAAGTTCCCTAAATTCTAAAGTAAAAAATTGATTCATTTGTACTATCCCTTCCTTGTTAAAAACAATGGCTTCCATATTATTTTTTTGCTCTGAAGTACCTCTACTGATAAAACAATGAAATAAAAATTGTGAGGCATGTTCCCAATCCACGTATGCCCACTTGTAAATTATTCTACTGAACTTAAATAAATCATAAGCATATTTTTTAAAAAACAGAAATCCCTTAAAAATGAGAAAAAAAATACAGATCATATTTTCTTCCTATCTCCCAGTAGATTATCTCAAACACACATTAGTAGGCACATAATCCCTTTACAGTTTGTTTTTATACTTTTATTGTGGCAAAATTTACACAATATGAAATTTACCATCTTAATCATTTCAAACAGTACAATTTCATGGCATTTAATACATTTACAATGCTGTACATCTATCTAGTTCCAAAACATTTTCATCTGAAAAGGTAACCCTACACCGACTAAGCAAACCCTTTTCATTTTCTGCCTACCCCCCAGCCCCTGACAACTATTAATCTGCTTTCTATCTCAATAAATATCTATTCTGGTTATTTCATACAAATATATTCATATGACCTACTGTGTCTCAATTTTTTCATTAACATTGTTTTCTAGATTCATTCATGTTATAATATGTAAGGTATCTTACTTCACTTTATGGCTAAATAATATTCCATTATACTGATAAAATTTATTTTGTGTATTCATTCGTCAGTTAATGGACACTGAATTGTTTCCGCCTTTGACTATTGTGAATTGTGTTCCTAGGAAAACATGCGTACAAGTTTCTGTTTAAAAGCCTACTTTTAATTCTTTGGGATGTGTATTTAAAAATGGAATTGCTAGGGCATAAAGAATTCTACCCTTAATTTATCGAGGAATCACCACACAAGAGGTGCACTGTTGGGCATACCTGCTAGCAATACATAAGGATCTCATATCCCATTTTATAGACAACAACTCATCAAGATTACAACTTGATTCAAAGATCAAATGGTCCATAATGGGCTTGTTTTGGCAGTCTACAATACCCATTAATCTTTTTAGTTATATTTTGTTTCTTTTTTCAATATCCCTACCCTTAGCAACTGATAAACCTTACCCAGATGGATACCTAACTAATCTTGCTTGGTCAACAACAATTCCCTTCAGAGAATGTCAAGAGGCTCTTGGGATGAAAGGGCATATGCATAGACTTGGTACCATGGACAAGCACGGAAGGATGCCAATGCTATCTGCAAATGAAGTTACCAGGGAAAGGAGGACAAAAATGTGCAAAATAAATGAATAAACTAATAAATTAATATGTCTCTCTCTCTCTCCATATATATATATATATATATATATATAAATACACACATATATATATACAATCTTGAACACTGATTGGCAGGTTACAATTGCATGAGGCTTAGAATAGACTTTATTTTCTGACCTTGGATACTTAAAAGATGCCTACTGTTGTTTATTTAAAATAAATCCTTTTTTATTTGATCCATGTATGCTGTTTAAATACAGCTTGCCCCATTAATATGTACAATTATTACACATTAATGAAAAAAGTAAAATCCATTTTGCATGAGATACCAACAAACTTACCAAACGAAACAAGCTTTGACTACCTTAATTTTGTTTATTTTCCTTGCTGGTTTTAAACAGCTTAAAGAAGTTCCCTGCTAGTCGCTGAATTTGAATACCTTCTACAGGGAATTTTAAAAGAATCTGTCAGTATATTTAAGTCATATTTTCAGAGCTACCCACCCCTAAAAACTAGGATTCTTGTGGGAATAGAGCCTGAAATGGGGCCTTTCAACCTGTTCCTAGTGTTTGCTTTTCTATACCAATGCAACAAAATTACTGAAGATTCTTTTAAAACTAGAAGCTGAACCCAACTGTACTGTGGACTATAACTGTATTGTTAACTATAAAAGTTTCACATTCATAATGGAAAAATCCTGACCACTAATCAGATCAAGATTCACATATTCCTCCATGTACAAACAGAGAAACAACATGTATCCCATTTGTTTACAATTTAAAAAAAAAAAAAGATTCACATATTTTCTCCACACCAGATTTTAGAGCACCCATTCTGTGAAATAATCCCACTGAAACATGTAAAACATTCACCTCCTCTTTTGGTATTGCAAATATACCAGTTTCATGTAATAGAGACAAGTTAGTAATTATTAGTTGGAAACTAATAGTGTAACCAGCAACACACTTTAAATATAGCCACACTGTATCTATTAATCCCTGTGCGTGCTGTTTTTCACAGTAAATCTAATCAAAATTAAGAGTTTACACAGAGAAAGTTGAGTACTTTCACTGAAGAAAATCGCTATCAGAATAGACATACATAAAAAGGCAAGGGCATTTAACCTTCTTTCAAGTCCTTCAAATCAACAGAGACAGCCCCAACCAAATTCTTACTAGTCTGCAGGCTTTTTAAACCTCTGGCAAAACTCTACGGATTGCAAAAATACATTCAAAGTCATATCAGTATTTGTTCCAACAGTAACAAACGTATTTTACAATATAATAACTTCTTTGGGGTTTGACACTGACAACTGAACTTACATTTTTTATACTTCCATAAAAATTTTACTATGAGGTAATGTACTCAGACAACACACCCCTAAATTAGAGACTCATCCCATACCTTTCTCCATACCTAAGTTTAATGAACTATGTGAATCATTATATAGCTTGCCCACCTTTTCTTTTGGGAGATATAAAGCCCAGATTTTTTTCAAATAAAAACAAATCATCATAAACACTACATAAGTTCAGAATCTTGAAGGTCAAACCAATAGTATTAAAAAGCTTCTACGAGCTGGGGTTGTGGCTCAGTGATAGAACACTCACCTAGCATGCATGAGGCCCTGGGTTCGATCCTCAGCACCACATAAAAATAAAATAAAGGCATTGTGTCCACCTACCACTGAAACAAAATATTTTTTTTTAAAAAAAACTTCTATTGTGAGAATCATGCTACATGCATCTCTGACATTTCAGAGGAGGATAAGGCTTCAAATTTCCCCACTGATCCATCACCCAACTAGAAAGACATGGTTCCCTCAAAAAGTTATATTCAATCAATAATTTCCTACAAGAGCACACAACAAGAAGTAAATAATCAGTCTTGGAAAGGAAAGAAAGATTTCTCAGAGAACATGACATCTAAATTGAGAGGCCCTTTACCCTTTGTAGACAAAGGGCAATAACCAGGGGAATGTGATAAACTAGACTAGAACAGGCAGTTAGGCATTTGAGAAGGTCTCAAGTTAAAGAAGAGAATTTTAAAAAACAAGAAATTAAGGTTTAGTCTGGTTAGAATGTAGGGTGAGAGGCAGACAGTAAAGGAATGTTTATGGCTCAGTAGGTAGAGTGCTTGCTTTGTATGCACAAGGCGCTGGGTTCAATCCCCAGCACCACAAAAAAAAAAAGTTTAAAAATGCCATAAAACGGGGCACATGCACACCTATAATTCAAGCTACCTGGGAACCTGAGGCAGGAGTTCAAAGCTAGCCTCAGCAACTTAGTGAGGCCCTAAAGCAACTTAGAGAGACTCTGTACCTAAATAAAATATTAAAAAGGGTTAAGGATGTGGCTTGGGGGTTAAGTGCTCCTAGGTTCGATACCAAAAAAAAAAAAAAAAAAATTAAGTCTAGGCAACCTCATAAGACCTTGTCTCAAAATAAAAAATAAACAGGGCTAGGGGATATAGCTCAGTGGTAGCCCTAGGATCAATCCCGAGTACAGGGGGAAAAAAGCGGGGGTGGGTCATGCAATAGTTCATTTTAAAGAAAAGGTTTTATTCTAAGATATTTACTTCAGGGCTGTGGCTGTGGCTCAGGGGTAGAGTGCTTGCCTCGCACGTGCAAGGTACTGAGTTCAACCCTCAGCACCACATAAAAATAAATAAAGATACTGTGTCTACCTACAACTAAAAAATATTTTTAAAAAAAGGTATTTACTTCAGTTAAAATATAGGAATCCTCTAAGGAAGTACTAAACTATCTCCTCAGAAAGCAGGTAAGGAAGCATTTACAATAATCAATAAAGAAAGGATAGTGATCTAAATTTAAGAAAAAGGAAATGGAGTTGAATCAATAAACCTGGTGGGAGAGGGAGCTGGAAGAATACTTCTCTTTGTCTTGACTGCCAACTTAAGGAAAAACTGCTGGATATTTCGTGTGGGTGTGCAGGAAGCAATGATAAGTTCATTTTCAGACATTTTCCATTACAAATACAATGGTATTGCATGACATGGAAATGGTCCATCTAGTTCATGGTCAGATGTTTGAGAATAATCTGTGGTAGGAATATATATTTGGAAATCCATCAGCATATGGGTGGTAATTTAAGGCTCAACTTAAGAGTGAGAACACCCAGAGAAAGTATGCAGAGTTAGAAGAAAGTCAGTAACTGAAACCTAAGCAGTACCAAAAGTAAGAAGGGCAGAGAAAGAACTCATGTTATACATGAGCACACTAACTAGAATTACAAAAAACAAAGATAAGCTTATACAGAGAAAACTAACAAAGTTAAAGGTATTTGCTCAGCATCATACTGACAGCTAAAACTAGTAAATGGAAGGGGTTTGGACTGCTTTACAAATCTGCTCCAACCATTTTCCCTTTGTAAATAATTTTAAAATAAAACTGAAATATACTGAGTCTAGATTTAAATGCGATAGTATTCTAAAAATAAAGACATTAAGTGGTTATGACTGGTACCTTTAAAAGAACACTACATATGTCATAAAATACATGTTTTCAATTTAACTTGGTTCTTCATGTACACATGTCCATTAAGAAGCTGTTTCAAGTAGAACAGTAGTTACCAGGAGGCCAGGGACCAGGGACCTAGAGCAGTAGAAGGTATGGAAAGAAGACGGTTAATGGGGACAGGATGCAGATGGACAAAAATAACTTCTCTACAGTTCTACATCACAGGAGGGTAACTATTTCAGACAAAAATTGTATATTTCAAAATAGCTAGTAGAGAAAATGCTTTTAATGTTTTCAAATAAGTGTTTGAAGTGATGGATACATCAAGTACACTGATCTGATCCTTACTCACAGTATACCTTACTGAAATATCACACTGTACCCATGAATATGTACAATTACATGTCAATTAAAAAGGAAAAAAAAAAAAAAGAACTCAGTGTGATAGCACTTGGCCTATCCCAGCTACTCTGAAGGCTGAGGCAGGAGGACTGTTGAGTTCAAGGCCAGCTAGACAACTTAGTAAGACCCTATGTCAAAATAAAAAATAAAAGGGCTGGAGATAGAGCTCAGTGGTAGAGTACTTGCCTAAAATGAATGAGGCCCTAGGTTCAACTCCTAGTACTTAAAAAACAAATAAAAATAAATAAAATAAAGATACTGTAGTTCTGACAGTAATAGTTTTAATCTCACTTCTTACCCTCATTATCAGTAAACTATGAGCATGACCTTTCTCTCCAACTAAATTTCAACATAAAATTATCTTATGCTCTTCTATTTTGAGAACCTTTAGTTAAAAATATGTGACTGCATTAAAAAAGAGGAATTATAATGTACAAAAAATGAAAAGTAACAAAAAGAAAAGATGAATCAAATTTTTCCCACTTAAATGGTAAAAATTGCAATACAAGGGAAAAATTTATTTCTTCAAAATACTCTAGTTTTATTTAAAAAGAAAATAATTTACCAGAAATTGGACTGAAATTGTTAAGTAATATAAAAGGAACATATTCATCATGGCTTTCTGAAATTATACAGCAAATATAGCCTAGCAAAAGTCCTGAAGAACCTGTGAAAAATAATTATTCCTTAATCTCTTGGGATGACCTTTTCAAATCTAGTAAACATTATTTCATATTTTCTTTTGAGTCCCTTTCTCTTTCACTCTTTCTCATCAGCCATATCTGAACTGGTAGACCAGTTTTTACCTCTGCTGCAACCATAGCAACACCTGATCAACATTAACTAAAAAAACTTCAAGTTGACTTCATTCTTTAATTAAAATTCCTATTATTCCAGTTCTTCTGACTTCAGCTTCTTTATAAAACACTTATTCAAATAAATATTTAAGGTATAAACAAAAGCTAACCTTCAATGTCACAGGTGTGTCGACAACAACAAAAAAATTTCCAGGGCTAAGGATGTAACTCAGAGATACAGCACTTACTTAGCATTTGTAAGGCCCTGGGTGTAATACAATAATAATAATTACTGTTGTTATTATTGTTGCTACTACCATCAAGTGGTCAAACTGCAAGCTAGGAGAAAAGTGTGAGAAGAAGGAAATGTACCTTGTACATATAAAAATTAAAAGAGTGCCAGGTGTGGTGGTGCAACTCCAGAAGCTGAGATAGGAAGATCTCAAGTTGAAGCTCAGCCTGCACAACTTAGAGAGACCCTGTCTCAAAAATAAGATAAAAAAGGGTTGGGGAAGTCTGAAACTGAATGACTCTCCTGCCATACACATCTAGAAAACACAGAAATAACTATTTTCAGATATTGGACAACAGATAGTTCGGAAATGTGATCTAGAGGAGAGAGCAAACATATGAGAAAATTACCCTTATTTCACTTGGAAAGATACTCAGTATTAAGGAACAAGAAGGTGTCTTGCAGACAGAGACATGGAAAAGAGTTTGGGGAAGCTGAAGCAGCTAGAATATGTGGGACAGAGCACTAAAGAGGAAGAAATAACAAAGAGAGAACATAGAATCTGCATAGAGCCTTTGGCTGAATACAATACAAAGTTGCAAGCACATAACATTAAACTTCACAGACCAAAGAATAATTATCATGGAGCTATACACAAAACAACTAGAAGTACCCTCACAAGGCTTCAAACTAGCCAGAATTAAGACTCTTCATATAACACACAGAAAGGTAATGACATAAAAGTAAGGCCAAACTAGTCCTAGAGTACACTTCCCCTAACAAAGCTAAAAGCATAAACTTAACAGACCATGCTTATTCTCAAACAAATTACCTGTCAAGATAAATGTCAACACTTTTTCAAGAGAATAAAATCCAGCCAGATGGATCCAGGAGGATGAAGTAGGAGGATCGCAAGATCAAGGTCAGCCTCAGCAACTTAGCAAGACCCTATCTCAAAATAAAAAAATTAAAAGGGCTGAGGATGTGGCTCAGCAATAAAGTATCTTTGGGTTCAAATTCCCAGTATTAAAATTTAAAAGAAAAGGGAAATCCAGACACTCACAATGTATATCACCCAACACAAGATTACGAACAAGTGAAAATCACATCATAGTATACTACAGAAAATGTTACCTACTATTCACACAGGGTGGCACACACCTGTAATCTCAGAAACTAAGGGGCTAAAGCAACAAGATGGCAAGTTTGAGGCCAGCTTCAGCAATTTAGTAAAACCCTGTCTCAAAAACAAATAGAAGCTGGGTGAGGTGGCTCAGGCCTGTAATCCCAAGAGCTTGGGAGGCTGAGGCAAAAGGATGAAGAATTCGAGTTCAAAGCCAGCCTAGCAATGGTGAGGCACTAAACAAGTCAGTGAGACCCTGTCTCTAAACAAATTATACAAAATAGGGCAGGGGGATGTGGCTCAGTGGTTGAGTGCCCCAGAATTCAAGCCCTGGTACCAAAATAAATAAATAGACAAACAAAATAAAAAGGGCTAGGGATATAGTTCAGTAATATGGGTTCAATCCCTGGTACAAAAAAAAGGAAAGGGGGTGGGGGGTAAGACAAGAAAATCCTCCCTACTAAGAAGACCCTGAACAAATTATTATTCAGTCCTCTCTGGCCACTTTCAGCTTTTTCCTATGTTAAAATCAGAGATTTAAGAGGCAGAAGCAGCTTTCCATGATAACACTTTTTTAAAAAATGTAAGCAAAAAAAAAAAATCCACTATACATTATAATATCTAATGACCTGAATCATCACAAAGATAGTATATATGGTATACTCCTGTTACTAATATGTATTAAATACATTTTAAGACTGCCTATGAAATTTAAAATACACACAAACACACAGAGGTCTTTACCCCCAATTTCTAACACAGAGTTCCCAAGACCCATAATTTCCTGTCTGCAAAGAGTAATTAACACAGAGCTTCAAATCTTTTAGAATTTCCTTAGTAATAAGAGCATCTTTTGTCCTAATAAGGTGGGCTCCTGGCAAGACCAAGCCACGATTAGAAACCTGGAACTGTCAGCCTCAAATTTGTCTTCTGGGTAGGCAAAAGAAGTTAAGAGATTAACAGGTTCCATAAAAGACAGGGTTTGGAGGACTTCTAGGTTGGTGAACAAATCTGTGGGCTGTGAGCTCCCATGCTTAAGACCAGTCCAGATCTTGCCTCACGTATCCCTTTCATCTGTTTTAAAAATATTCTTTGTAATTAATCACCAATAAACAAATTGTATTCCTGGGTTCTAGCTCAGGGTGACCTAATTTAAAGCCAGGTAAGACAGAAATTGTGGGTAACCTGAGGACCTACTTAATGACTGATGTCCAAAGTGCAGAGCAGTCTTGTGGGACTAAGCCCCCAACCTGTGGGTCAGCATTAACTCCAGTTATTGTTAAGAAATCTAATTGAACTACAGGATACTCAGTAGTCAGAAAACTGGTCTATATGATCTATATGGTCTACACATCTGGTCAGAGAACTGCTAAGTATGAGTATAAAAACAGTTGATTTTTCTACATATATACATCTGCTGTCAGAATAAGTACTCAACATGATATAAGTATAGAAGGTAAAACAGTTTGTTGTTTCCATTATACTACTTATAAAAATAACTGAAACGCAGTTTGTACAACTAAAGGCTAAGCTTTAGTTAGTTGCAAAATGGTAGATAAATAACAATAGGCAATTAAACAAATAATTGTTTAAGAAGGCTTTCACTGTTAAATGACTTTTTTCTTTAAACCATGTGTAAAGAAATAACTGTTGTTTATTCAAACTTAAGTATCTGGTAACTTACATGTAACACAGCCTCCAAACCAGAAAGCAAATAAACAAGAAAACACACAATCAAAACAAACACCTCATGCATTAAAACATTCATTCACCGTGGGTTCGATCCCCAGCACTCAAAAAAAAAATTCATTCAAAGAGAAACTGCTCAGTGCATCAGCATAAATCATGAGATACAATTCTGACATACTTGGTTATTCTGGTTTCTAAGTTCAAAGTAAAAGCAGTCATTTACAAGAGTTACTATATGAAAGTATCATAACAGTGCAAGTGACCAATAACAGTAAACAGAAATGAAGAAAATAAAATAACAAGAAGACACAGAATAAGAATATAAAAACAAAAGTAAACAAAAAGCACTATAACACTGGGTGAAGGTCGGGGCCAATTGTGGCAGTGGTATCAGAGAAGTATCACTATAAAACCTCTGTCGATGAAGATGGTCCTCAATCAAGAAAAGGTTAAATAATGCTTTAGTATAAATGTATTTGGATTATAGCAAAGAATCACTTCATATTTCATATTAGTTGAAATAAAAGATGCTGGCATTCAAAGAAAGAGGTAAAGAATTCACAGAATGTTTGAGTAGACAAAGCTTTATTCCCTTTAAATAAAAAAATTTATACTTAAGGCAACTACCTTCCTCCTCCCATTAATCTTTGTGCCAAATGACTTGAGGTCAATCTTGCTATTCTAGTTTTCTCCAATGAGTTGAGAAAGTATGAGTCTGCTACAGTAATCTCTGACTTTAATATAACTACTTCTTTCTAAAACCCACCAGAATATTCTCCTCAAATTAGCCAAATCCTTTAGTTGAAGTTAAGGTATGGTTATAGTTTTTCTTAATTTTCCCACTTTGTTCTTCATAGACACAATACCAAGATGTTCTTTAAAACACTGAGTATCCAAGTATTTCATTCAATAAATTAAGCAGGTTACTTACCTATAATGCTGGTTCTCTGACAGATAAAAACCAGATCATCATGACTGATTATAGAGTCTAACCATGGGGTAAAGAATTCTTGAAAACTGAGTACCCAAGATCTGCTCAATAAGGATTCTCAACCCTAAAACCCAAAAGTCCACAGAAGAAGTCCTCACTGGATGACGCAAGCAAGTATAGCTCAGACTAGGAATTAGAAGACAGAAGTCTGATCCCATTTCTTCCACTAAATTGTGATACTTCGCTTATTTTTACACTGCTGGGGATGGAACCTGGAGCCTCAGGCATGCCATGCAAGTACTCTACCACTGAGCTAAACTCCAGCCCTCAGGGAAAATACTACGAATATCCTGAAATTCTTAATGAGTTAGGAAATGTGGATAGTATAATACCACCTATCCTGTCTACTTTCAAACTGTCATGTCAAATGAGAAACTATATGAAATTGCTTCGTAGGTTATGAAGCACAATAGAGATGTAAAATTATCTGTGGCAGGATGATTCCTCTAGTGCTCTCTCTAAGGAAATCTAACCCTAGTGGAGTTTTCCTGGTCCCTTGAAAGAAATTATTTTGACCAACAGTAAAAGCAGATTCTTAAAAAGCAAACTTATAACTGAAGCTATTCAAGGCCTTTCAAATAAAAATAATGTTGCACAATGAGAATTAAGTGGCAAATGACCAAACCAAATTTTCACTTGAAAACTTCTCTAGTGATTACCTTTCTAAAGTGAAAGAAATGCTCTGAACATTAAAGCCCAGGATCTAAAATCTTCCATACCTGTGCTTCTTAGAGCTGGAACTTCAAAACTCAAGAGATTCATTTCAAGGATTCTGATTCAAAATCAACAAAAAGTCAATTCCCAAACAGAAAAAGCAATCACAATTAGGTAAATGATCTCAATCAAGCAGGCACTCTAGGCCACAAAAGGAGTCACTAGGCATAATCTAACTTTAAAGGAATCTCTCAACCCTGAAGATCAGAGAGCTTTGAGAGAAAGTGTTATTTCTTTTGACCTTCACCCCCAAATATCTATGAAAGCATGTCTGCTGAAATAATACACAGCTGGAATCTTGCCACAGAAGGTAACTATCTGGTCCATTTTAATATCTAAAAGCATAACATTGGCAAATGTGTTAAAGAGAGATGGCATCTTGAAAGGCAACAAGGTAAGTAACCAGAATATCTGCAGATTCATTTTCCTGGCCTATAGCCTAATTTACTATGTACTGGGTTTAGGTTAAGACTCAACACACAGTATCTTTTCAAGCATTTACAAGTCATGAGATGACCTTATATGTGATATCCTTGCAAATGAGATGGATAAATTAAAGGCTAAATGCCAGGAGAGAAGGCTGCTGGTTAAATGATCACTGTTAGTTTAGAGGAAAATTCTAACTGAGTAAAATAGGCCCTCCTGCCTCTAGATAAAGAATTATGCCATGCTTGGTATTTTCTACTATAACCTATTTTAAAAACAGCCTATCAGGAAATACTACTCATTCCCTTCTAGTAGAGACACTGATATTTAGTCTGGACAGTACTTAATTGCCAGTTTCCAAAGATAATTATCTAGAGAACTTTTCTATCACGAGGAGAATAAGGAAAAGAAAAATATTTGACAGGGTATGTATTAATGCATGTAAATTAAAGTACAATGATCCATTGATCCCAAAAGCCTTTCTCTTGTTTTAACCCCAAATGGTTTTTAACATCATAAACTTTTCAAACTGCTACAATCTTGAGACTTGAAAGCACTAGACAGGTATCATACTGCTATTTAACAATGGTAACTTAGGTAAAAAGAGCCAGCATTATATCCAGTTTTCTCTGGGCTATAGACAAAAAGCACAGGAATGAGGGTATGGAAGAGGAGAAAGGTACTTTAATGAAAGAAATTATATCTGATATGATCAAAAACCCTCTCCCAATTTTCCTAACATCATCTCTAACCAATATGCTAATCAAGATGCTACCTCTCCATCTCACTGGTCCCAATTTGCTTCTTTGAAAAAACAAAAGTTAAAAATGAAGGATCAAACTGTGCCATCTTCAAAAGATTTGAAGCATGGCAAAAAGGTAAGAGTGAGTGGTTGATTTTCCCCCAAAGTTATCCAATGAAGTATTAATTTGATAATGTTGTCCAAAGCAACTAGCATACAAATTCCAAAGGACTCTGCATATTCTAAAGAAGTCATGAAATCAAATTGCTCTAATCTAACAATGAACATGGATGAAGATAGAGTATCACCTTTCAGTGGTGTAGCCACTATCTTTAGGTAATTGTTTTGTGGGAACACGTCCTTCAGAATCATCATCAGGAAATCTCTTACAAAACACTACAGTGACTATTAATGAAAAAATATTTTCCATATTTTTCATGACCAGTAACCAGAAAGACTTAAGACAATAACTCTTTTGGAAACAATGAAAAGCAAATAAAAAAAACAAATAAAATAACATTTTGTGGGACTGGGGATGTAGTTCAGCAGTAGAGTACTTGCCTAACATGTGCCAGTCCCTGGGTTCCATCCCCAGAATAGGAGGAGCCAGGGGAGATGGACTTTGCGTAAAATTCACAATCTTTAAGACAGGTGTGGTGGTGCACACCTGTAGTCCCAGCTATTTAGAAAGCTGAGACAAAGGATCACTTTGAGCCCACAAGTTTGAGACTAGTCTGGGAAACAGCAAGAACCTGTCTCCAGGGTGTATGTGTGCGGGGGGAGGATCATTTTTGGAATTTTTGGCACTTCCTCAAGGTATTTGTAAATAAACAACTCTAGTTCTAAAAATTGATACTGTATATGAACAGTAATAACTTGATTCTTATTTTAAAAATTTCATTTATACAATTAGTGTTTTTCTATCTCAAATTGGACTTCAAACATTTCAAATACATGAGATTCCTAAGATTTTTAAAGTAAATTTTTAACTCTCAAATAATATGATCTCTCCATTAAATCCAGTATTAATACTATTTTAAAAGCAAACAAAAATATTTTTCAACCAAGAGAACTATTCTAAAAGGCCATCAAATTACCCTATACAAATCTGAATCATCTCTTATGCATGGTCAAATATGTATTATGTCCCATAACCAGGATTTGATACTTTGATCTGAACATAATGGAGTCTAGCAATTGTCACAACGAAAACACTACAAAGGTTCCTCAAAAATCAAAGCATTTTTGCACAGTGATACAATCTGATTGTGATATAAGTACAAAAGTCTACCATTTAGAAATAAAGTAACTGATTAAATAAGTTTTTCTGTCCTTGATCACAATAGTTATGATGAGCACTTTTTGTTATAGTTTCTTCGCTTCTTTTAGGATTATTAAGACAGAATTAACTCCAATTCACTTGTGTTACTTTCCAGAATACTTTAAGTCTAAGCAAAACTAAAAAATGTGGACACAGAATTCTTTATTTGGAAAAGTGCCTTTTTAGTAAAGACTAAAAAGTGATGACATTTTGAAATAGCCTTCCCTTATATTTACATCAGGAAAAGTTGTGTCAAACATTTTATGTAAAACTAAAGAGTAGATACTAACTCTTGCTAATGTGCTAATAACAACATATAATTATCATGGTATTAACAGTAATACCTACTTCTCTAAGTCACAGAAGTCAAAGATAATGCATAAAGCACAATTTTTAAATCCAAACTTAACTGTGATTTAAATGTAAGCAACTAAGATAAAAGGATATTTATAGTTTGCCAGATTTCCCAAATCTGGATAACGTGTTCACACTCATTATTTGTTCTATACCATCTGAAGGCAGAGATTATTATATAAAACTCTACAACTATAAAACAAATTATATTATGATAAGTCAGGATGTTTTCATTTTATAAATTACCTTAGATGGTTTAAAACTTAAGAAAAAACAATGACACTATCATTCATGTTTCCACATGTCTTTTCCTACTGAGACATGTGAAATACCAGCAAAACTGTGTCGCCACAGGGAGGAGTAATAAAGTTAGTTTTAAAGTCTTTTTACAGGCTTTTTTTTTAGATTTAAAGAGAATCACTAAACTAAACTGAAAATTTTAGCTAAAGCATTAATTTTTTTTCTTTTTGTTTTGTTTTTTTTGTTGTTGTTTTTTTTGTTTTGTTTTGTTTTTTGGTGCTGGGGATTGAACCCAGGGCCTTGTGCTTGTGAGACAAGCACTCTACCAACTGAGCTATATCCCCAGCCCTAAAGCATTAATTTTATCTGTAATAAAAAAGTATTATGAATAGACATGTATGAATAAATAGTGAAAATTGGGGGAATAATAAACAAAGCAGAATTCATGGTTACCATATTTACACATACTCTTTGTTGTGTTTCAGTGCCACATGATCTGATTCAAAGTAATAAACATCAGGATCATCATCTTCCTCTTCTGTAACGTGCTGATTGGCACTCTCTTTGGCAGATGGCAAATGTCCAATATTAAGTCTTGTCTCTGAGGGTGGCTTACTTAGTCCTTCACTTCCATAATTTTGAGAGTCACAACATACAGCTTTTTCATTTTGAGAAATTTCATCAGGATTTGTGGGAGACTCACTTACATTATCGCTAACAGCTGCATTTGTTTCATTGGAACTATGATTATTCTCCTCAAATTGTCCATTTTCTCTGCAAGGAGAACCATTTTTAGTGGGACTACCTCTGGTAGGGACCGCCCTTCGTGGTGAAGTTCGCAGGGTATAGCGATGTTCTTGAGGTTCTGATAAAGACATCATTTGAGCTGAAACACAATCTAGAACAGACGATGAATCTGGTTCTCCAGTGACTGGCATATTCTCAAGATTTGTGTCCAGGACGTTACTGGTGTTTTCATTACACTGCTCTTTTGAGGCACTGCTATCTCCCACCACATCTACTTCCTCCTCAGAATCCCTTAAAGATGACTGAATTTCAGAAATGGGGCCTGAAGCTGGCTCAGTAGTCAGCTGATTAACATGTTCCACAGGCAGGCAGGTAGTTAATATTTTGTGGTCCTCCAACTTGACCTGCACTTCTGAATTTGTGCAAGGCACGTTATGGTCTATATAACTGTCCTCCTTCCTAATATCAAGGAACATTGATGTTTTGGTTTCTGAATCCCCATTTTCAGCTACTGATTTTTCCTGCAACACATAGGAACCAGAGCTATTTTGTTTAGTGTTCCCATCAGGCTGACAGTCATCACAGTTTATAATAGCTGAATCACTGTCATCAACACCATTGACAGCCAAATAGCCTGTGATTTCTTCAACTACTGCAGAATTAAGTGGCCCTTCCTCATTGAGATTCACCTTTTTAATTTCCCCTTTCTCACAATCATCCAGTATAAGACATCGACAAGCTCGTTTAGTCCCTTGAAAATCTGCATCATTGTCCACTACTGTACTCCTCTGTTCTACTGACTCCTTGTCTGATTTTATAGGTGAGTCTTCTTCTGAACTGTTGGGTGCTTCTGATCTAAGACAACGCTTAATTCTTTTTAAAACTGGTGATACTGGTTCTGCTTGCCTTCTCTCACAATTTTCTATGGCCTGCCTTTCTATATTATCCTTTTCTGAAGAAGAAAGTCCTCTTTTCCTAGGGCTTACCCATGATTCTCGAGTACTCTGCTGCTTTAAATCAGTAGTTCTTCCATTATTATTTCCTTTCTGAATTTGCACAGGCTCTGGTCTCTTCTTTGGTGATCTTGATCGTACTTGAGAATGAGAAGAGATTTCTTCAGGGTGAGCAATGCTACGATTCCTTAATGTTCTACCACAAAAAGATTCATCCAAGCCGTTTAACCCCACTGTTGATCTTGTAACACGAGTAGATCGGGAAGCAGCCATACTATGGCAAGTCCCTACAATACGGTCATCATGATCCACTCATTGGGAAACCTTCAAAAATGTAAACAAAATAATGAGAAAAAGGTAATAGTTAATATACCTAAAACAAAAGTATAAAGCCATAACTTTACTGCAAGTATAGCCAACATTAATAAAGTATAAGACAAAAAGTTCTTTTATGTCCAATAATGATATTAATGACAGCTAACAATTACATGCAATTATATGGAACAATTAATATGTGCCAGGAATCATTCTATATGTTTTAACATACATAAACTCACAATAACTCAGGTGCTTCTATCATTCCTACTGTACAAATGAAGACACTAAGGCACCATTTGAGTAATCTGTTCAAGGTCACAGAGCTAGAAAGTGGCATAACAGGGCTCTAGAAACCATGCTTTTAACCTGCCTCACTGTTTATCTCTCAAACAAGCACCAAGTACCCAGAAAAGATCTATCTTAAAGATGAGATTTCATCTTGGTTACTAAAATAATAATCTCAAATTTATATAACAGCTATCTTGCAAAAACTATTTCAATAATTTCTAAGATTCTCTCAAAACATTCCTATGAGATAGAAAGGCAGACTCTGCTCTTTACAATTCACTCTTACTAAAATACATTTCAGGTCAAATCTCTTCCTAACAACCTATTTGGCATCCAAAAAATTTTGATTATGGTAGAGTGTTTTTGTAATTAAACAGATGGAAAGAAATCACAATCCTAATCTATACCGACTAATACCAAAACAAAGCAAAGCAAAGTCTTCCTAATCTCCATAAGAGAAGCCATAAATCAGCAAGTGAAAGAAGTATTCTAAAAGCATAGAAGGAAATGGGAAAGAAGCCTCTGAGCAAATATTTACATTTAAGAGATCAGAAATATACACATAACCCCACCCTTTCCCTCTTTGAACTCCTGCGTATATAGTGTATGTCAGTTTTAATGGTTTGTGACATAAAACAAGTTTTCTGATGCCTGATGTTTCTAAGAGAGAAACATGAGGGATATTTAATAAAGCCCTGATGGATCCATTTGGATAAACTCTGCAAGATTTAATGATAGTTTCCAAAGGCTCCCCCATCAAGCACAATAAAGGAACTATTAACATCTCAAGTCTCCATTACCTACTCTTCATCTTTCACAAGATACTTTGCAACTTAACTGCAGGTTAGGTAGAGAAAGAGGCCCATCGTGGCCACAATGCAAAGTTCCAGAGTTTGCTCCTGGCTTTTGCCATCCTTCTACAGCCTCCCTCAAGTATAACCTTCCAAATGCCATCCTATCCCCGCCCCATGGCAAATCAAACACCATCTCTTCTTTGCCTCAACTAGAAGAATCTAATAGTGGAAAGGTCAGAATTACAGAAGACACAGCAACATGATACCACATACATAAAAGAAACATTAAAGGACATTATCTCTTCCTGCTGACACGGGGTGTAAGAAAATAGGATACTGTCTCCCTGTTTCTGGCTGCCTTCAAATGAATCAAGTGAGATAAGTGTCCTGAAATATGTTATGTTGGTTGAATTTTAGTTTTGTTTTAGAGTATGGCATACTTTCAAATTTTTAGTTAGCATATTTAAAAAATCTTACAAGATTCATAAAAATCAACCATGGAACTAAATTACCGTTATTCGTTCTAGATAATTTTGTAGCAATCAAGTGAACAGTAAGAATAGGGCACATCAATCAGAACTTAGAGAGTTACTTATAGTAAACTTTTACTGCTTGAAGATTCCTTACAGGGATTTGTGATACACCACAAATTTCTGCTTTTAATTACAATGAATTTAAGTTAAACTCCAAACGATGTTTTAAAAGAACATATATACTAAAAAATATTAAAAGCGTTTTGTTTCATGTACCCAGATGCAAAGCTATCAAATTTGAAGGTTAAATATTAAACACCTATATAAATATACAGATAAAACTAATAAGCAAATTTCATTGAAAAAAACCTAATGCAAATACCTTCAGTGTAAATTTGATTATATTTATAATTTATGGTTCAAAACTAATACTGACAATAGTAATATTGTACAAACATACACAAAGCATGTTAATTTTTACTTTTAAAATGCAAGGCCAATTAAAGGTGCAGAAATCTCTTAAATAATTCCAATAATAGGACTTCCTAACCCTTCCTTTCTTTCCACACTAATCTGAATAGAAACAATATCTGTCCTGTAGTACAACTTCTCAAAAAAAGAATATTTGTATTTTGGATGAAATAAAACTATTATTATTAGTACTCAAAATTACTTAAAAGTGTGTGTTTTGTGTATTATTATGAAATACCTATAATGGGGGTCTATAATATTTCTTTACCATTTCCATGATCACAATATTGAAACACTCATTAATGTAAAAGATTACACCTCTTTTTGCTTCTTTGACTCTCTAAAAAAATGTTTTTATTCCATTCAGCAACTACAATAAAGCCCAAATTTTAAGGTTCTCAAATCCTAAAATACTGGCATTTAAAGAGAACCTATTTAAAACAAGGATCTTTTGGTAAAACCCTTGCAATTCTTAGTGTAACCAGAACTGGGCATGATGGCACACACCTGTAATACCAGTCTCTTGGAAGGCCGAGGCAGGAGGTCAGTCTGGGCAACTCAAGGAGACAGGGTCTCAAAAGAAAAAAATCAAAGGACTGAGATGTAGCTCAATGGTAAAATGCCCAATGCTGATATAAATAAATAAATAAATAAAAATGAAAGAAATATTCAACTGTAACCTGAAAACCACCATCAAGAGAATCTCCCTTAGAAACTTGCTAAAAATGCAGAATGGGAACTTGGGAGTGTAGCACAGCAGAACACTTGTCTAGATTGCTGGAGGCCTAGGGTTTGATTCCCAGAACTTGGTGGGGGGAAGTGCCGTGCAGAATGTCAGGTTCTGCCCCAGACCTATCACTGAATGGGATTCCCAGGTGATTCATGTGTGTATTAGTTTGAGACTACTGTACTCAGACAATATTCTAATAATATAATCCATCAAGTTTCAAACCAAATTAGATTTACTTATAATATACCTTTATTTACTAGACACTAATTATTTTAAAACATTTATAAATAAAGGCATGATCCCTCTAGCTAAGGAAACTTTAAACAGAGGTCTATAAAAATCTTGTAACTTCAGTTAACACAGTACATACACTTAAGGTAATAAATTGTTAAAATTATGAAGAGCAGACTTAAATAAAAATTTAACTAATCTTTCCTAATTTTTTTTTTTTCTGTTTTAAGCATTTTCCTCATATCTTTTCTCTTTTGGATAAGCATATATAAAGGTATACATTATCTGTAATTATCTGATAAACTGAGTACAAAATTCAGTAAACAAAAAGAGACCAAAAATGTCTACGTTATTGTCAGTGTTGTTTTAGCTGCTGCTTTCCTCATTTAAGCTATAGAGCACAAAGTTATTGAAGAATACAGTAAAGAAGTTTGGAGCTCAAATTTATATTCCTGCTAAGTGGCTAAGGAGAAGACTTGATGAAAACCTTAGCCAGTATCCATTTGGAAATAGATATTTAATCACCCTAGTTTTAGAATTAAGGGAAACCATTAAGTTAACATATTTTCATGTGGAAAACCCAATCTATGAAAATCAGGGGGAAAAAACAATCTAGCAGGTAGACTGAAGGTTTTTCTGTAATCCACCAATTAATCAAGGGTGGCACTTTCTAGAAGATAGGTAAGAAAATGATCAATCACTAGAATTAAACAGACTCTCTAATCAGTCTTCTCCATCCTATTCCGTTTTCATTCTACCAAAGGGCATATTTACACTTAACCTGTCTTCTATTACTAAGCCCCAAATCCTACACCTAATTCTACAAAACCCTCTCGTTTTATTTGACATTGAACTGCAAACTTGAGTCTATTATGCCCAAATCTGACTACAAAATTCTGAAACATTACCAGCTATGTTTCAAATCATAAATTCCAGACCCTGTGATCATATTTGAAGAACTCTTATCAGTAAGAACAGAATAATAACTTTACCAAAAAAGGATCATATAATGAAATAACTGCTCCAGCTATTACCTTTACTTAAAAGAGAAATCTCAAAAAGCTATTTCAAAACCACTGCCTGTAACCGTTCATTCCTATTATTATCACTAAAGTTGTTACAGTTTATTTTGGGAATTGAGAAAATGGCAATCCTCTGTTAATACCAATGTTTTGGTTGATACTTATTTTAATATTCAGTTTTAGTTAGTGAATAATTTTCAGGTGTCTGATCATGATACTGGTATATACTCCTGTATTGAAACCAAAGGAAAAAGGAAAAAAGAACATGAGGAATTGGGAAGTGTCACCAACATGATTATTCTTCTATTTGCCTAGGACTGTTTAACAATGTTCATGCTATGCTTGCCAGGTAAGGTAGCACACACCTATAATCCCAGCAACTAGGGAGGCTGAGACAGACTGCAAGTTCAAGGCCAGGCTGGGGAACTTAACAAGACCTGTCTCAAAGTAAAAAATAAGTAGGGATGGGGATGTTGCTCAGTGTAGAGTGTCCCTGGGTTCAATATCCAGTACTGAAAAAAAAAAAAAAAAAAAAAAGTTCAGGCTATGCATCATACAATTCTTTGAAGACAAATTATCTCAGCTATGAAACTACCATATAAGGTTAACAGTAGGAGAGTGATACCTGGAGACCTACCAAGGCAGTTCAATTTAAAAGTTCTTCATATTCACCTCTTTTAAGTCTGGAAACTCTAATATATATTGTCTTAAGAAAATTCTTCCTTCTTCCCCATTAAAAGATAGAAACATGACAAATAGTTCCAAGTGAATACACACTTGAAAAGATAACCGAGGAGAAACAGAAGTCAAAAAATTTCACAGTGTTATCTGAAATACCTAGGGTGTCAAAAAGATAGGATTTTTGTGCCTTCCCACTCCAGTACTGGGGACTGAATCCAGTACTTCACTATTGAGTTATCAACACCTTTAGAAATATTTTATTTTGAGACAGGGTCTTGTAAGTTGGTTGCTTAGGATGGCCTCAATCTTACGATCCTCCTGCCTCAGCCTCCAAAGTAGTTGGGATTACAGTTGTAAACCAGAACACTTGACTCAAAGGTCCTTAGTTTAATGGTCTAGACATTCCAGAATACTGATGAAAAGAGTGGGAAAATATTTCATCCCTATAGCTCTTCCCTCCTCTAAATATCAGATTATAGTCGTCTACACAGAGGATGAAAATAGTTTGCCTGCTCAACAAAAAAATTAAAAAAAAAAAAAAAAAAAATCAAACTAAAGTTGTCTTCACTACTGCAAAACTAAATAACTTACCTGTACAACCAAAGATCTATCATTGTGGAAATATTATCTCTTTTCCATATATCCTGAAGGAGTTGAAGCTATGATCTAGAATAGAGCTTAAGCATCAGGGTTTCAGACTCTCAGCTTCAGCCATGGAGAATACTAGAAACTCTTAAACTCCTTTCTTTAAAATAAAATAATAAGAAAAGAATTAAAGAAAGAAATTAACTTATGCTAATAGATTTGCTCCTATGATGAGAGGACACAACGGATAATACAATCTCTTTATAGTGACATCTTTGGGGCTTTTTGGTAACTCTGTAGCCTCAGCGTTACTAAGAAACTAGAATAAGATTTTTAGAAATCAACAACAACAAAAAAAAAACCTCAAAATATATCAAATCCATATAACTCAATATTAGTTTGAGTCAAAATATGACTCAGTTCTTTTTCTAAAGTCTGTTCTAAGGCATTTTCTTCTTCTTTTTCTTATTTTTTTTTTTTTGAGGTGACCTAAAGATTGTCCTAGATAGGATTTCTCATATCAGAATTTATAATCTCTTACCCTTATTCTAGAGGATTTCCCAAATTTTGCATTCCAAGTATATAAACTTGGGAACTGAGCACAAAAACCATTTAGGTTATGCATTCCAAAGAATCAAGCAAGTCTTCTACACCTACAGAAAAATCTTCATACTTACTGAAGTGCTACAATACTCAAGAATTAAAGGAAATTTCTACTATTTTTGACTTGTAGATTTTCAACAAAGACAAAAATAGTAAGGATTTTTCCGGGCTGAGTACCCAGTTAGCCAGATATTTTAATTAACCTGAATCATTCCAATTCTTGGAACGGTCTATTAATTACAGCTTTACTAATGTGCTATGATATCCTTTTCAGAGAAGATATAATCTGGCTAAATGGGTTATTATGAGTGCCCATCTGCAGACAAGGGAGTACCAGAAAAAAGACCAGCAGATGTTTATGACCAAAAGTGTCACTGTATGGTAAGCATAAAACTACATATTCTTAAAGTGATACAACTTTTGGTGAAGAATTAAAATTTAAAGACTAATGCACTTATCAAACCTTGTAAAGTAGGGTTACTGCATAGCAAAAATATATTACTGTTTTAGAATGGAATACAGAAGTGTTTCTTCTCTTGGAGGCAGCCGGCTCCACCCACTTCAGAGCATTCTTTCCATTTTACTAAATAAAACTTACATGCTTTTTCTTAAAAAAAGGGTGGGGAATAGAGTTAATATCTATTATAATCTATTACATATAGATGTAACCTCTTCCAATTTTGCCTTGTGCTTTGAAAAAGCACAAAATAGGAAAATTGGCCAAATATAACAGTATACTGTTTTAACTTAGTAAGTTAAAAATTTTTCTAGCCAGGCACAGGTAGTGCACACCTATAATCCCAGCAACTGAGGAAGGTGAGGCAAGAGGACTACCAGCCTCAGCAATTCAGTAAGACCCTAATTAACTTGGTGATATATGCTCTCAAAATAAAAACTAAAATGGGCTGGGGATACAGCTCAGTGGTCAAGTGCCCCTGGGTTCAACCTCCAGTACCAAAAAAATTTTAATAAAAAAGATTAAAAAAAACCCAAACTTCTAAATTAACATGAGGAAGCACATGAAATACTACCAACTTAAAAATCCACTCTTTTATACCAAAGACTCAAAATGACAACTCCTCTGTACTCAACCCTGAAACCTATCACAAATATGACAAATCATTACCTTTTAAAGTGTGTGATGGTGTGGCACCCAACAGAGGCAAAGGTGACCCACAAATTAAAAAGTGTTTTTAAGCATACATGGATGTGCCTGTCCTAGCACTCTACCAAGTTCTAGCCAACAATATTACCATCCTAATTAACAGGACTCACTTCAAGAACATCATCCTGAAGATATTTACCAGATGAGTATATGTGCAATTGTTATTTTCACAGAACTGATACTTACAGCTGAGTTCTACCAATATTAAGAAAGACAGGATCCTGAAGACATGTTTCATAAAAGTGTATCAGGATACACTGAAAAAGAAACTTAAATCAATTTACTTCTAACTCCATCCCACCTAGCCTTAATTAAGATTACATTTTGTTCTTACCTTTTTAAAAGTGTTTCGCCTAGTATTTGATTCCCAAGCGTCTGTATTTATCTGTCATCACTGTTAATATATCCATGTTACATTGAGACTTCAGGTATTAATTATTTATATTGTTCTACTAGCACAACTTGGTATCTGTGAAGGGAAACCACAATATGTCACTATGGCTGTGTTACTGTTTACAGATTTGTGGATAAAAGTGATAATATTTCTAAATACTTATATAGGACACTTCATTTTCTAATAAATTTAATAAATAATTCTTTATATTTAGTCATGACGTGATATTTTCAGAGTAAGATGATTTGTTAATATTCTCAAATTATTTTCAGAGAGTACCCATAAACAAGTTTTCTAAATTTAATTCTAAATTAAAACTTCTGCAGGGAGCGCCTCAGACTCTTTTATTGACTACCATTGTAGAAATATCTTATTTTCTAAAAGACCATAACAACTGACATTAATATGAAAGCACTTTTTTGTGTTTTATAAGATTAAGAAATTAATCTATAATGCCTAAGAATGAACTAAAAGCATCATAACTTTCAATTAATTGAAACTTTTTTTTTTTTTGGTACCAGGGATAGAATTCAGGGGCACTTAACCACTGAGCCACATCCCCAGCCTTATTTTGTATTTTATTTAAAGACATGGTCTCACAGAGTTGCTTGGTGCCTCACCATTGCTAAGGCTGGCTTTGTGAACTGGGGATTCTCCTGTCTCAGTCTGCCCCCACTCGGCCCCCAGCTGCTGAAATCATAGGAATGTGCCACGTCCAGCACATTGTGAATTTTAAACATTTGGTTAGGGCTAGGGATATAACTCAGTGATAGCACTGGCTTAACAGCCATGAGACCCTACGTTAGCTCTCCAGCACCAAAAACAAATTTAAAAAATAAAAAATATTTGACATCTTTTATTTTATTTATTTTTTTCAGTATAAGGGTTTGAACGCAGGAATGGCTCCGTACCACTGAGCTACAACCCCTGACCTTTTCATTTTTTTCTTTTGAGACACGGTCTTGCTAAAGGCTTTGAACTTATGATCCTACTTGCTCAGTGTCCCCTCATCACTGGGATTATAGATGAGAACAACCATGACCAGCTGGTTATCTTTTAATGTAATCTTTTTACTTTAGACTACACCCTCTATAGGACTAATATGTCAAAGGTATTTTAGAAATAAGTAGAAATTAAATGACATTTAAAATAATCAAGGGGTTATTGGTATAGCTCAAGTGGTAGAACTTATGTGCAAGACTGGGTTCAAATGCCAGCACCCTAAAATTAAACGAAGATGTATCTATACAAACATTCCTTAAAAATAAGCTTCATAAAAATGAACTTGGCTGATTGCAAGTCTGAGAAATACAGTCATGTGACTACAATGATAAAGAAAAGCATTACATACTTTTTTTCATTTAGGCCCAGCTACTCAGGAACCTAATAAGGCAGGAAGATAGTTGAGCCCAAAAGCTGAAGGCCAGCCTGGGTAACATAGCAAGACTCCATCTTAAAAAAGAAAAACCACCATTGTTGAACTTTAAGTCATTTCAATCTGCTTACAAGTAGGAAAAATATGAGTGACTGAAGAATACTCATTCATATACATCAAAAGAAACCTTTGAATGCCATCTTAAAATGATTCACCATGGTGTGCTGCTCCAAATTCCTACATGATAAAAACAGTAAAAATCGATGAGGAAAATGCAGACAGCAATACACTTGTTTGTGGATAAGATCTGTTAAGAGTTATCAACCTTTGGATCATTTCAAGTGAAAAGCTTCATTAACAAAAAGAGATAAAGAAACAATGGGGCTAAGGTTGCAGCTCAGTGGCAGAGAGCTTGCCTGGCACATGTGAGGCACTGGGTTTGATCCTCTGCACCACACATAAACAAATAAATAAAATAAAGGTATTGTGTACATCTACAACATATATATATATATATATATATATATATACACACACATTATATAAAATATATATGTGAAGTGGCTAAATTTTTTTTCTAAAAAAAAAGAAACAATGATATCTATCCCTCAAAACAATTCTTGACTCATTTTTTTCAAATGTTAAAAGCTAACCTTAACACCATGAAAAATTAACCCAAATCTAAGTAATCATAAATTCAACAATTTAAAAAAATTTTTATGCTACGAGAGTCAAAACACTCAGCACCTACTCTGCACTCTTTATTTCATATCCTATGAATTTTAAATTTAAGCTTTCCACAGAAATTCTATGTGCTTTCAGGGCAGATAAACTACTTTATATTATGACAAATTTTAATAATTTTTTTATTTGAGTTATTTAATTATAACTTCGTTCTAGAAATTTAAAAAATCTAGCTATATTATGTTTTTAAAAATATACAAAACAAAATGAACTACTTAAGTCCACTTCCTAAAGCCTTACTTTATTTATTCCTTGATACAGACAGTGCTTTGCTTGTTTTCACATACTAATAAAATTCACTGACTATTCAAGCATTCAGCAGCAGATCTAAAAACCAATCTTCACTGAAAAGAATTACTTTTCCTACTACTTGCAGTCTAACACTGGTACTACTGTGTTAACTAGATTACAGGCTCTCAGATTCATGGCACACATGAAATCACTTCAAAAGTGTACAGAAAATCTCACTAGAAAATATCAGTTCTAGTCATATAGCAAAGTTCAGAACCACACCACATACTATAAAACTGTAAAGTCCAAGCTAAATGCAACCTAAATTATGAGATCTTACAAAAAATTTGTAATAATTTCTTATGAGATTAAGGGGGGGGAATCAATATAGACTCAGGTTTAGCATCTAACTGTGGTCATTACAGGTAAAATATAGACTCAATATAGAGTCAAATCAATATAGACTCATGTTTAGCATCCAATTGTGGTCATTACAGGTAAAAACACACTAAATATGAATACTATGCTTTTGTTTTAACAGGTTTTTGCTGGGGATTGAAGTCATGGCTTTGCACATACTAGGCAAGTGACCTACCAATGAGCTAGTCCCCAGTCCCCTACACTATAATTTTAAAAGAAACTGAGAGATATTCAGTCAGTTGGTAAATCAGATGAGATGGTGCACTGCTGTAACCCTACCTATTCCAGAGGCTGAGTTGGGAGCATCAAAAGTTCATTACCAGTCTGGAAAATTTAGCAAGGTCTGTCTCAAAATAAAATTTTTAAAGGGGTTGGGGTGTAGCTAAGTGGTAGAGTGCTTGCCTTGCCTAATCTATATAAGGCCCTGGGTTCAAGTGCCAGTACTACAAAGAAAACCCAGTCAATTGTAAAAAACATCAAGACACCTTTCTTAAGACAACATTTCAGTCACTTGCTATAAAGAGCTGAACAAAATTTTTATTAAGTACAAATTATGACCACAGAGTCCACTGTCCTAGCCCCCTAAATTATTTAGAATCACAGGTTCTATTTTGGATGATATCTACAGATTTTAGAAATAAGCCTATTTCATGGTCAACAGCAAGTAGTATTTAATTAGTGGAAGGAGACAGAAATGTGATTGTCATCAATGAGCAAGGCACTTTGTCTATCTTTATTTTTTTCACCAGCAAAATGGCAGACAATACCTGCCTACAAGTTCACAGGGTTATTATGAAGTTCAGACAAAAAAGATCAAGTCTTTAGGTATTTTTGTATATTTGTTATCAAACATTAGCAAGCAAAGAAATTCCTGGATCCAACTGTCCCAAATATCCAGATACAGCAGGTCTGGATATGAACACATAAATTTTCATTATAATCAGGCACTTCAGGTCACTCCAATGTAGGAGCTGCTCCTCACGAATGAAGATAATACATTAAGCTGGGCGTGGTGGTGCATGCCTGTAATCCTAGCGGCTGGGGAGGCTGACGCAGGAGGATCAAGAGTTCAAAGCCAGCCTCAGAAATTTATTGAGGCTCTAAGCAACTCAGTGAGACCCTGTGCCCCTGAGTTCAATCCCAGTATCCAAAAAAGAAAAAAAGAAAAAAAATCATACTTTACATCACTTTCTTCTAAAACCTTTGTGTTCATTAACCTAGTTGTGTTTAAAATGCACATTTCTAAACTTCATCTTTAGAAATTTGGATCGGGGATGGGGATATAGTTCAGTTGGTAGAGTGCCTGCCTCGCATGCACAAGGCCCTGGGTTCAATCCCCAGCACCGCAAAAGAAAAAAAAAAAAAAAAAAAAAAGAAATTCGGATCAGTAAATAGTGCCCAAAAACCTTCTTTTTATCAAATACTATAGGTGATTCAGATGTACACAAGGCATGATCCATCCTTTTAGAAAATCTGCATTAGGTTCTTCCTCCAAAATATTTCTCCAATTGTTCCCCACCTCTGTATTATCATCACCTATGACCATCCTTAGGCCTTCATCATCTTGTATTTGAACTAGCCCAAATGCCTTCTAATTATTCCCTCTACTTTGCCCCTTAAAATGCAGTCTACAGAGTGATATAAGATGCATATGTAATTAATGCATACCTTCCTATCTAAAAGTTTTTCCAAGGGACTTCCACTTCTGGCCAAGAGAGAGTAACAGGCAAGATTTTTATGCTCCTACCTGAAACAACTAAAAATCTGTGCAAAGTGTACAAAAATGTTTTTCACACACTAGAAAGTAGATAAGACAATGACAGAGAAAAAACAAATGAGGTAACACCTAGAATTGCCTTAGTTTATTGCTTGGACAGTTTCTAGGCTGCAGATAGGGAGAGGAATTGCAAGCAAGGTTAGCAGTTTCCTTGAGTTAAGATGATAAAGTGAAGAATTTGGGGAGGTCATGGTAGCTAGAGTCCCCAGCACATAGTACCAGAGAGGAGAAGGTTGAAGAAAACAGTGAACAAGATCTTTAGAAAAAGAAAGAAAAAAAAAAAAATCTTAGATCTACAAAGGTTACCCTTAAACCGTGAGCTGAATATAGATTCATATCCAAGAGAAATATCCATAATCAAGGTCACACTGAAAATTGTGTTGGCCAAGGTAGGAGTACTTCAAGTTTGAGGCCAACTTGGGTAACTTAGCAAACACCATGTCTCACAATAAAAAATAAAAAGGGCCAGGCAAGTTGGCGCACACCTGTAATCCCAGTGGCTCCAAAGGCTGAGGCAGGAGGATCTCAAGTTCAAAGCCAGTCTTATAACTTAGTGAGGTCCTAAGAAACTTGATAAGACCCTGTCTTAAAATTAAACTAAAAAAAGAAAAGGGCTGGGATGTAGTTTAGTGGTAAAGTCAGTGGTAAAGCACCCTTAGGCTCAATCCCCAATACAAAAAAAAAAAAAGTATATGTTCTAAAAACTGCTTGAAGCATTTTAGTTATTTGGAAATAATTGGGAAAAATGACAATCAGTGAATTTAAAAGGGTTCAAGTAATATAAATGATGATGACAATCAAATTAAATTAGAAACTAATAAAAAAATGTGTCTCAAAAATCTCTAAACCAGGGATCAGTGGTGAATGCCTTTAATCCCAGGAATCAGAAGGCTAAAGGAAGGCAATTCCAGGCTCATTAATTTAGGGAGACCCTATCTCAAAATAAAAAAAAGGGATGGAGATGTAGCTCTGTGGTAGACTGGTCCTAAATTCAATCCTTAGTAACACACACACAATCTCCAAATACCTGGAAATAAATAGTATGCCTTGTTAATGTAACTTAATAACTTATCATTTAGAAAAAAAGAAAGGTGCTGAGCACAGCGGCACACACCTTTATCCCAGGAACTCAGGAGGATGAGGCAGGATTAAAAATTCAGGATTATAGCCTGAGCAATTTAGTGAGGTCTTAGGCAACTTAGTGAGACCCTGTCCCAAAATAAAAAATAAAAAGGACTGGGGATGTAGCACAGTCAATCCCCAGTACCAGAAAGAAAAAAGGAGAGAGAGAGGTCTCAATGACTTCAGTTTACACCATAAAAAACTAATAAAGAATAAAATAACCCATATAAATAGAAGAGAGGAAATAACAATAAATAGAAATCAATGAAATAAAAAACAAAGACATAATAGAGAAAAATTCATAAACCCAAAGCTGACCCCTTAAGAAAACCAATAAAATTGAGGCTGGGGTTATAGCTCTGTGACAGAGTATATTTAGCATATTTGAGGCCCTGGGTTCAAAACCCAGCGTGCGCACGCGCGCACACACACACACACACACACACACACACACACATACATATAAACACACACTCATACATCCCTGATAAAAACCAATAAAACTGATAAATCTCTAGCCAGACTGATCAGAAAAAAAGTATAAATGATCAGTATTAAGAAAGAAGTGATACTAATATAGATTCTGTAGATATTTTTGAACACTTTATTCATATTTTAAAAGAAAATTATTCTAACCAAGAGTACCAAGATAATTCAATGGGCAATGAACAATCTTTCAATAAATAGTGCTAGGACAACTGGTTATTCACATGCAATAAACAATGACGTTGAAACCCTAACTCATCCTATGCATAAAAATTAATTCAAAATAAGTCAAAGATCCAAATTTGAGTTAAAATGATAACATTCTTTGTTATGATGCTAAAAACATGAACAACAAGGACAAATAATCTATATGATTCCACTTATATGAGGTACCTAGAGAGTTAAATTCATCAGAAACAGAATGGGAACTGTCAGAGAAAGGGGAATTATTGCTAAGTGAGTAAAGAGTTACAGTTCAGTGATAAAGAAAAAAAAGTTCTAGAAATAGCAGTGATAGTTACAGTTATACAAGAATGTGAATATACTTACTGTCACTAAACTGTACAATTATAAAAGTTAAAATTGTAAATTTTTTGAAAAGTGTATCCTAATATAATTAAGAAACATTAACAAAACACAAGGAACCAAAGACAAATACAGATAAATTGAAATCATCAAAATTAAACATAGTTAGGTATAATGGTATGGGCCTGTGGTTCCAGTTACTATGAAGACTAAATCAGAATTATTTGAGCCCAGGAGTTGGAACCCAGCCTAGGCAATGCAGCAAGACCCTATTTCAGAAAATAAAAAAAACATAAAACCTTTCAATGTTCCATGAACTCAGAAAAGGTTAACACATTCTATTTTATGGAATGAAGCACTGTCTAATACTAGAATAAAAAATAAAGCAAATTAATATCTTAAAATTGTTTTAATTTTTGCTTAAGAGATTTAGTGTTCAACAAAGGCACCAAAAGGAAACTGCTAATAACTTCTGACAGTCCTTGAGGAATACAGGAGACCATTATTATTAATAATAGTAATAAAGTAGAAATAACTCAAATGTTCATCAACTACAGAATAAATAAACAAAACAAGGTATATTGGTATAATGGAATTCAATCATTAAAAGGAATGAGGGACTAATATATGCTACACCACTGATAAACTTTAAAAACAATATAAGTGAAAGAAAACACTTTAAAAAGTTTACATAATATGATTCCATTTATATGAAATGTTCAAAATAGAAAAAGAAAATAAGTGGTTGCTGAGATTCTGGGAGGATCAAAAGGCTAGAAAGTAAATGGGGATTCTTTAGAGTGATGAATATGTTCTGCAGTACTTTATGAGTATACTAAAAATCACTGAAATGTACAGCTTTAAAAGGATGAATTTTGCCAGGAGCAGTGGTGCTTACCTACAATCCAGGCAACTTGGGAAGCTGAAGCATAAGGATTTCAAGTTCAAGGCCAACCTCAGCAACTTTGCAAGATCACATTTTCAAAATAAAAAATAAAATGGGCTTGGGGATGTAACTCAGTGGTAAAGTGCCTCTGGGTTCAATATCCAAAAAGGTGAATTTTATATTATAGCATGTATAAATCTCAGGGAATTTTGTTTGCTTTTGGTGTGCTGGTATTAAACTCAAGGCTTCACGTATACTAGGTAAACACTCTACCATTGAGCTATACCCCCAACCCTTTATTTATTTATTTATTTATTTATTCAGGAACTGGGATTGAACTAAGGTTGCCTCTTACGGCTGAGCTATTATTCCCAGTCCTTTTTATTTCTGAAGCAGAGTCTAACCAAGCTGCTTATGGCCTAAGATGCTGAGGCCGACCTCAAACTTGCAATCCTCCTGCCTCAGTCACCCAAGTCACTGAGAATATAGGCATGCACCAACGTGCCCAGCTTTTCATTTTTAAAAAGAAAATATTAGCTGGGTCACATGGTGCACACCTATAATCCCAGAAGCTTGAAAGGCTGAGACAGGAGGATTGAGGTATAAGTTCAAAGTCAGCCTCAGCAATTTAGTGAGGCCCCAAGCAACTTAGCAAGATCCTGTGTCAAAATAAAAAATCAAAAGCATGGAAGATGTAGCTAAAGCACCCCTGGGTTAAATCCTCAGTACCAACAAAAGAGAAATATGTACTATGGAAGGAAGACAGGGAGGAAGGGAGGAAGAAAATACCCATATAGTTCCAGAAACTTTCTTGGAATACACTGGGGAGGGGAGCAGGGGACATCATCAGTCAGTCAAACAGGACCTATATTACTAACTTGTGTAACTTGAGTCATTTTTCAAGCTTCCTTGAACTCCAGTTTCTTCATCTGTAAAATGAAGAGGCTAATTTTTAAAATGTATTTTGAAAATTGATTGTAATATATGTTAAGGAAATAAGCAAATCATAACAGGAATAATATTCGTCCCCCCAAAATCTGCATTTGTTCTCTTTCCATTTCTATCCTCTAACTTGACTTTCAACACCAGATTAGTTTTAGCCAGTTTTTTAATTTGACATAAATAGAATACACACACACACACACACACACACACACACACACATATAATCTAAACATTTTAAGTACAAGTATACAAATTGTACCTGGCCTTTCCATCTCTACCTATTCTAAATCCTCACCAATAGCTAACCAGATCTAAACTGCAATCTTCTATCACAGAGATTTTTCAACCCTAGCTAAGTATCACAATTATTTGTGGTACTTATTTAAAAAAAAAAAAAAAAAAGGTAGCAGGAATTTCTAATTCCAAAGGTCTAGAATTCAGTTCAGTAGTAATTTATTTTTGTAATTTTAAATTTTTATAATTTTTGAATTCTCCATTGAAGTACAATACACATGAAGAGAAGTGCACAAATCATAACTGTATAGTTGATTAACTGTCACAAAAAGTAGAAGTATGCATTTTTAAGTGTTCCAAGGACGGTATAATAAATAGCAAAGGACTAAGACTTTTTATCTACATCTCAAACATCTTTACCTTCCTTTTTTTTCCTCACCTAACATTTATCTTCCTCTCCTAATCACATATCATATGCAACCAACCACCTCTTCCAAAATGCTATATACTGCCAGCAAACCCTGTGCATAGCTCTTACCATACCACTGAGAATTTGCAGTATTTTCAAAACTTTGTTAAGTCAAGAACACGTAATTAAACTATATCCTGGAGAAAAAGAAGAAAGTGAAGTTACTCTAGTTAAAAGTAAGGTAAAGTGACAATATGAAAGCTTCCTCAAACTATCCCCCTACTTGTTTGAAAGCTACTATTTATTATACTTTACTATTTCATTTACCAAAACTATTTTATGGCAAGGTCATTCTTATTTTTTATCTCCCTTGTGCCTAGAAATTCATTAAACATTATTATTGGAACATTATTCAAACTAAGAGTAAATACAGAGGATAAATCAATAGGGGGGAGGGAGCCAGAGATAAGGGGAATAGTATATTTAGAGCCCCTAAAATAGAAAAGGGCTTGGAATGCCAAAGGAACTGAAATGAGGTCAAAGAGGCTAAAATCTAGTGGGTATGAACTCTCAAGGTGCCAGACCATGAAGGGATTTATAGGCTATAGCAAAAATCTGATTTATATTTGCTTTAATGTTTTTATTTACTTCTTTAAATTTTGATTATTTATTCTACCAAAGAATTTTAAACAGGAGAACAACAATCTAATATGTACTTTTCTTGCCTTGCTGAGGACTGAACACAGGACCACTCTACCACTAAGCTACATCGCCATTCTTTTATATTTTTTGATATAGGATCTTACTATATTGCTAAGGCTAGCCTTGAACTTGAAATCCTCCTGCCTCAGCCTCCTAAGTCACTGGAATCACAGGTGCACATCATTGCACCTGGCTTCTTATACTATGAAAAGATCATTTTGACTACTGTGTGCACTCAAGCATAATGGAAAAGGAACACATGTACAATAATAAATGTGACTGGGAGAATAAAAAGTTTAAGCAGAAAAGTGACATGATCCAATTTTGTTGTTTCATTCATTTAAAAAACATTTAGTGGGACCAATTATGGTCTTAGCACTATTCTGGGCACTGAGAATACAATGGGGAACAAAAAGTCCCTGCTTTCACAAAGTTTATACTTTGTATAAAAAAATAAAATATATGTTATGGTACATGAGAAGTGCTACCAAAAAAAAAAAGCAAGGAAAAACAATAAAGAATAACAGGGTGTCAGGAAGGAACTCTCTTACGGCCTAACATTTATACTGCAATCACGTAGGGCCTGATAGGCCATAATAAAGATAGCATTTTATACTGAGATGAATGCCACTGGAGAATTCTGACCAAGGGAATAACATGATTTTGATATTTTAAAAGGATCAAACTGCTATGTGGAGAATGGAGTGTAGACGCAAAAAAGTTGGGAGAAAAAAAAATGGAAGATGGTTTGAAAGGCTATTATTGCCCTAAGAGAAATAATGGTGAAGTTATCAGTGGAAGAGGTAAGAAATGATATACTTCAATTTAAATTTTGAAAGCAAACCCAAGAGAATTCAATAATACTCTGGATTTGGGTCTCTGGGTGTGTGGAGAGGAGTGCAGGTTGGGAATAAAAGTTTCTTACACACTTTTCCCTCCACCCAGGCAGCATTCTTCAAGGTTCTATCCTAGTCTTCTTCCTGTTCCCACTCTTTCATCATTGCACTTCACTATGCAGAGCTTCCCTTAATCTAAATGAATAGGTTCTACATTTCTCTTGAGCTTCAGTTCTATATATCCAAATGCCTGCCAGACTCAATAAGAACCCTGAATTCTACTTGTTCAAAAAAATCCACCATCTTCCCTTCAACTAATTACAAAACTTTACACCAAAAATACAAAGAACCCAAACAATAAATGGGCCAAGGAACTGGACAGACACTTTACAGAAGAAGACATACAGGTGATTAATAAATAGATGAAAAAGTGTTCAACATCTCTAGTAATTAGAGAAATGCAAATTAAAACTCTAAGATTTCATTAGATTAGAATGAATGGCTTTTATCAAGAACACAAACAATAATAGATGTTGGCGTGGATGTGGGGAAAAAGGCACACTTTTACACTGCTGGTGGAGTAGCAAATTGGTGCAGTCACTCTGGAAAGCAGTGTGGAGAATCCTCAGAAAACTCAGAACAGACCCACCTTTTGACCCAGTAATCCCCACTCCTTGGTTTATACCCAAAGGACTTAAAATCAGCATACTACAGTAACACAGCCACATCAATGTTTACAGCAGCTCAGTTCACAATAGCTAGATTGTAGAACCATCCTACATGCCCTTCAACAGATAAATGGATAAAGAAACTGTGGAACATATACACAACAGAATATCATTCAGCCATAAAGAAGAAGAAAATTATGGCATTTGCAGATAAATGGATGGAACTGGAGAATATCATGCTAAGTGAAATAAGCCAATCCCCAAAACTCAAAGGCTGAAAGTTTTCCCTGATAAGTAGATGATGATATATAATGAAGGAGTGGGGTGGGGGTGAGAGAAGAATGGAGGAACTTTAGATTACATAGAGGGAAATGAGAGGGAGAGGTGTATGAAAAATGGTGGAATGAGACAGATATGATTACCCTATGTACATGTATGATTACACAAATGGTATAATTCTATATCATGCACAACCATAGAAGCAAAATGATGTACAGCACTTGTGTACAATGAATCAAAATGCAGTATGTAAAATATAAAAAATTTTTTAAAAAAATTTAAGTAACTGATACAACAAAATACCCTATATTCCAAAGCAAAACCCTAAGAATAACCTTCCTAATTTCCTAGTCCCGTCACCCAACCTACCCATACATACACATATCTGATCATTCATGATACTTTTTTTTTTAGTACAAATATGTACTTTATAATGTCAAAGTACAAAAGTAAAGAAAATAATTTTATTTCTTTGAAAGATCAGTTTCCTGATAAAAATTCTCCCTTGGGGCTAGGGTTGTGGCTCTATGGTAGAATGCTTGCCTAGCACCTGTGAGGCACTGGATTCAATCCTTAGCACCACATAAAAATAAGTAAGGGATTATATCCATCTGCAACTAAAAATATTTTTTAATTCTGTCAATACCTTTTGTATCATCTTCTCCTTTTGTTGCATTTTTCAAAATCTGCTGCCCCGGCGGGGGGGGGGGGGGGGTGTATGGGTATGGATTTTTTTTTTTTTTTGCATTACAGGGGATTGAACCCCAGGAATGCTCTACCACTGAGCTACATCCCAACCTCTTTTGTTTTTTATTTTGAGGGAGGGTCTCACTAAGTTGCTTAGGGCTTCACTAAATTGTTGAGGCTGGCCTGGAACCTGTGATCCTCCTGCCTCAACCTCCTGAGTCGCTGGAATTACAGGCATATGCCCTCCACACCCAACCACATTTTTCAATTTCTCCTTACCACTATGAACTCTTGCCTAGACTCCAACAAGTTTCGTACAAGGTCTCCTACATCAAATCACAATATGGTGCAACTTGTCTAATCATATTAGCACTCTCCTGCTTTAAACCCTTGAATGACTCTCTATGGCAAAGTCATACCCTAACCTCTCCAATTTCATCTCTGCCAATTCCACAGCAATGCCTGTAGTCTCAAACTACTTTGAGTCCTCAAATTTTCCATATTCTGTATTCCTTCTTACCCTCCGTGTTTTTCCTTGAACTTTTCTCTACATAGAAGTATAGTTTCCTGCCATCCCTCACATTCTATTCATCTAAGTAGACCTCATTCTAGCTTTTCTGTTTCAAAATAAAAACATTAATATAATGATGTTCAACTAATATATGTTAAACAATCCATACTTCAAGGAGCTATACACAAGTCTTTCATACCATTTAATACTCATAATTACTATCAAAATTCCTACTTTACTGATGATGAGATATACTGAGAAATTAACTTGCCCAAGGTCAAAGAACTAGAGATGGTAGATTCTGCCTCAGTCTCCCAAGTCACTGGGATTACAGGCATGTGCCACCATGCCCAATTCTAAAAGTAAATTTCCAATTAAAAAGTATGTATTTAGGGGCTGGGGAGATAGCTCAGCTGGTAGAGTGCTAGTCTTGCAAGCACAAGGCCCTGAGTTCGATCCCCAGTACCACAAAAAAAAAAAAAAAAAAGTAGGTATTTATATATGTTTCATTATATATACTTATGTATATATAATGATATCATATATAATTTGAATGTTGCCTCATTTTATAACAATACAGGGAAATGTAAAAGGCCATCATGTCCAAGGTACTTGGGTTAAGAATATTTTAAAATTTTCCATTATTTTTCCAAGTTCAAAAAATGTATTGTGGGCCTGGTGCAAAGGCACATACCTATAATCCCATCAACTAGGGAGGCTGAGGCAGGAGGATTCCAAGTTCAAGGCTAGACTGGGCAACTTAGTGAGACCCTGTCTCAAAATAAAAAATAAAAAGAGTTAAGGATGTAGCTCTGTGGTACAGTGCCCCTGGGTTCAATTCTCAGTACCACAAAAACAAAAACAAGAAACAAAAAGAAAGTAAAGAAATGTACTGTGGAAGGAAAGAAGGGAGGGAGGGAGAGAGGGAAGAAAGAAGATAGGAAGGGAGAAAACCTCCATATAGTTTCCAAAATTTTCTCTGAATAAATTGGCTATTTCTATTTCCTAGACTCAGCATCAAAACACTTCATCCAGCAATATTTAAAGTTAGGTAATTTTTCACTTCTGGGTCCATCAGCCTTTTCCCATGGGTTTATAAAGTCATTACAGTTTTGTAGTTCAGCTTGACATAAACTCCTCACAAGGGCAAAATAAAGGAGTTAGTTTTTCGTTTCCAGAGGTGAAATCTAAAGTCAGCCTCTATTAGCTAAATCAGTCAGACTCCAGGAGTCTAATGGTAAACAAACCATTATGCTATTCTTAATTATATATCAACAGAGCATGTTTATTTCTGCAGTACAAATTTTGGCCTATAGAGCAAAATAAAGAAACCTAGGAAGACTGGGATAAAAGCATTTGAAAACACTGGAAATGCACAAAACCCAATGTGAAAAATTCTACAACATGAATTAAAGATGATGGCTGTAAGGTATAGATGTAACCAGTGCATATATTTAAGAAGCAATTTAGTATTCCGAAAAAAACAAGTTTTGGGTTCCAACCTCAACTAAAGAACTTCCTTGTTGTGTGACCTTAAGTAATTAACCTCTGATACCCATTCTTTATTTGTCGAATGCAGGGAAAGCATTTCTACCTCATGGAATTGTCCTAAGAATTAAACCAAATAAATTATATCAAGTAATCACAATGTTATAGTACAAAAGTCAAGAAATGTAATAATGATTACTAACATTATATAAACTATGTCAGACACTATACTTCACATGCATTATCTCACTTAAAATTCTCAAAACTGTATGATGGTTCTTAAGACTCTTATTCTACTCATATTACAGATAAGAAAACTGAGGCTTATAAAAGTTAGTATTTCAAACATTAAAAAGCTAGTTAGGTGGCAGAACACTGAGTCTTAATCACTCTACTGAAGCCAAGGTTTACAATAACAAAGCACTTTTTAATATAATAATAATCTCAAAAGGAGATACGAATTTCCCTTTATATGGCAACAGACTTAAGGAATGTCAATGATCAAACAACTAACAGAGCCATAGCCTGAACCCGAACTTAGGTCTTTCCGGGTTTTTTGTTTGTTTGTTTACTTTTTTGTTTTCCTTTTGGAGGTACTGGGATTGAACCCATGTGCTTACACATACTAGGCAAGCCCTCTACCACTGAGTTACATTCCCAGTTTGGGTCTCAATACCTAAACCAGAGTTCAATACATAAGACTGGTGCTTCTGCATTATAAAAATAATTCTATAAACACTTTAAATGAAGAATTTCCAAAAAGAAAGGAAAATGGATAGATTGGGGGGGGAGACGATATGTGAGCTATATTAAAACTTTCCCAGGCATGATAGTACATGCCTGTAATCCCAGTTACTCAAGAGACTGAAACAGGAGGATCATGAGTTAAAGGCAAGACTGGGTAATTTAGCAAACCCTTTCCCAAAATAAATTAAAAAGGAAAAAGGAAAAAAAAAAGGCTAGCCCCAGGCACTCTGGTGCATGCCTATAATCCTAGGGACTTGGGAGGCTAAGACAGAATTCAAAGTTCAAGACCAGCCTCAGCAATTTAGTGAGGTCCTAAGCAACTCAGTGAGATCTTAAACTGAAAAATAAAAAGAGCTGGGGCATGTGGCTCAGTGGCAAAGCACTCTGGTACGGAGGAAAAAAAAAAAAAAAAAAAGGCAGGCTAGAAATGGAGCTCAGTGGTGAAGCACTTGCCTAGCATGCTCCAAGTAGTGAGTTCAATCCTCAGTACCACAAAAGAAAATTAAAAAAAAGACTTCCTTCCAGTGGCAGCCAACATTTATTTGAGAATATCAGTAATGATTTCATAGTACTTCTATGAAATTTATGAGAAAAGCTCAGTGCTAATCAGAAGTCAAAGAGAAAATATTTTGACAGGTCTATTGCTGTTTTCTATGGTATGTTTCTTGTTTAATGAAGGACATCATTTAAACAGAAAACTAGAAATGAGGGCTGGGGAGATAGCTCAGTCGGTAGAGTGCTTGCCTTGCAAGCACAAGGCCCTGGGTTCGATCCCCAGGACCCAAAAAAAAACCTAGAAATGACAATTTTATACTTCTTTGTAAGTCATTCAATGTCCCTGCAAAGTCATTCCCTATCTTTATTCACAGAAAGAAAAATATTATCATCTACTAAGAAGCACTGGAACCTGAACATAAGGCCTTGATACTGAAAGTACCTGTCACGTTTATTTCCTAATAGTCATTTTCTATAATAGAAAATTTAAGAGAAACAAGTCAAACAATTAATACTGATAAGCATGATCAAATAAATGACTGAAGATCAAAATTAAATTATTTTTTTCTAAATGTACCTTTACTTTGGCTGGATTTATATGTTCTGCTATATAAGAATATGGTGAGACCAATTAGAATGGCGATTATCAAGAACACAAGCAACAATAGGTGTTGGAGAAGATGTGGGGAAAAAGGTACACTCATACATTGCTGGTGGGGCTGCAAATTAGTGCAGCCACTCTGGAAAGCAGTATGGAGATTCCTCAGAAAGCTTGGAATGGAACCACCATTTGACCCAGCTATCCCACTCCTTGGCCTATTCCCAAAGGACTTAAAATCAGCATACTACAGAGATACAGCCACATCAATGTTCATAGCTGCTCAATTCACCATAGCCAGATTGTGGAACCAACCAAGATGCCCTTCAACTGATGAATGGATAAAGAAACTGTGGCATATATATACAATGGAATATTACTCAGCCATAAAGAATGATAAAATTATGGCATTTGCAGGCAAATGGATGAAATTGGAGAATATCACGCTAAGTGAGATAAGCCAATCTCAAAAAACCAAAGGATGAATGATCTTGCTGATAAGTGGATGATGACACATAATGGGGGGTGGGAGGGGTTAGTGCTAGGGTTAGGGTTAAGTTTAGGGTTAGGGTTAAGGAGGGTGGCAAGAATGGAGGAAGGAAGGACTGTATAGAGGGAAAAGAGGGGTGGGAGGGGTGGGGGGAAAGGGAAAAAATAACAGAATGAATCAAACAACATTACCCTATGTAAATTTATGATTACACAAATGGTATGCCTTTACTCCATGTACAAACAGAGAAACAACATGTATCCCTTTTGTTTACAAACAAACAAACAAAAAAACCATGGTGAGAATATGGCCATTTCTAAACCAGGAAGTGGATCCTCACCAGACAAGGCTCACCAGAATCTGACTGTGTCTTAATTTTCTCAGCCTCCAGACTATGAGAAATTTCTATTGTTTCCAAGTCACCAAGTCTATCTATGGTTTTCTGTTACAGCAACTCAAATGAACTTCGGTGACAGCTAATAAAACAGAAAGCCAAACAGACAAGACTCTCTCCAGTAACAAAATATAAAAATGAAATTTAAAGTGGTCAAGCAACAGAAGGAAGCCAACTACTTCAATTTAGCTCTGCCTGAAGCCATAAACACCTGAAGTTTTCATTTTCCTAAGTAAAAAAAAAAAAAAAAACTTTGTTGATTTATAACACAATCAACAAGGGGATGCAGCTCAGTGGTAAAGCACCTGCCTGGCATGCACAAGGCCCTAGGTTCAATCCTCACTACCACAAACAAATAAGAGAAGAACTTAGATGAAAAAACTCTATATCCCATGAAATAAAGCTGAAGAAGCTGCATTTATGTTAAAGATCCTAGACTGTTTGACTTTGGTTGACTAGAATCTCACAATAATGTAGAGAGGGAATGTTGAAGATCAAGAGTTAAAGTTATCTTGGGTTATCATCTGTAGTCCCTTTTAATAGCCATTTACTTACTATTAACTTCTCCATCATATATAATCCTCCAGATATCTAGATGAAACTGTTGGAATGTATCACTAAGCTTGACACCAACCTAAAGCCAAGAATGGAATAAAGATAATATCAGAATCCTATAGAAGTCTCAGCAACTTAGCAAGGCCCTAAGCAAGATCCTGCCTCAAAATAAAAAACAAAAAGGCTCAGTGTTTAAGCACCACTGTGTCCAATCCCTGGTACAAAAACAAACAAATCCTACAGAAAAAATTTCCCTACCTTGCTATAGCCTTTCTACCTGATAACCCCCATCTATTACTTCTGTAAATACAAGGATTCATAACTTTCTTCTGTTCTGTGACTATTATTAAAGTCAATGTAACCTTAGTCATGTCATTCAGGGTAATAATTCAATAAGGTTTATATAAAATGTCTGAAAAGCTTGATGTAAAGATTCTATTTTTATAAATGTATCCTTTTATCAACTTGCAGTTTTGTACTCAAAAATAATCTTTCATCCCTGTCTAATTGCATATGGCATTCTGAAAAAGCTTACAAAAACAAAGTCACAATTCTCAAGTGCTTGCTTTAAAATAGTTAAGACAATCTTAAATTTTAAATAATTTTTTATGTATTGTTTTAGTTGTAGATGGATACAACACCTTTATTTATGTGGTGTTGAGGATTGAACCCAGTGCCTCACACATGCTAGCAAGCACTCTACCACTGAGCCACTGCCCTAGCCCTAATAATTTATTTTTGACAGGGTCTCACTAAGTTGCTGAGGCTGGCCTTGAACTTGAGATCCACCTGCCCCAGTCTCCCAAGCCATGAGAACTTATAATAATATTAAAATAAAATTCTGCAATACTGTCTTTAGAGTGCTTATATATTTTTCAATTTGCTAAATTTTCATAATTTTATTCAGTGTTTTTTTGTTTTTGATTTCTGTCTTTAAGAATGGTATTTAAAGCTGGGCAAGGTGGTGCATGCCTATAATCCAGCAATTCACGAGAATAAGGTAAAGAGGATGTCAAGTTCACGGTCAGCCTGGGCAAATCATGAGACCCCATCATAAAAGAAAAAAAGGGGTTGGGGATATGCCTCAGTACTAGAGCACTTCCCTAGCATTACCTCCATCTTAAATTGCAATTCCCAGCACTGTCAAACAAGCAACCAAAAAAATTATTTAGTACTGTTTTTAAGTCACACACAGGTAATAAATGATTATTTACCTGTCCCAAAATACTGAATGGTTTTTGTCAAGACAACAATAAAGTACAAGAATTAAGACCAGAAGTCTTGAAAAGCAAATGAAATAATCAAGGAGACAAATCAAGATAAATACTCATAACAAATTAGGATATTTTACCATTCCTTTCTAATAGGACAAAGTTCTCCCAGAAATATGTTTTGACATCACTGTCAAGGACTGAATAACAAAATACAGAGACCTTCAATCTTATCAGATAAAATAGCTTCCTCTAAATTCTTGTTTTTTTTTTTTTTTACTATCATTCTCACAGAGTACAAAATATTTTCACCAGTATGCTAATTAATCTCTAAGCTGACTTCACCACCACCTCTAAGAATCTATAAAGGATGGAGCTGGTGATGTAGTTCAGTGGTAGAGTGCTTGCCTAACATATGCTGGACCCTGGTGTACAACTCCAGGCAAGCACTGAGCATCACACAAAAATTAAAAAAAAAAAAAGTTGAAAAACAATCTATAAAGGAAGAAAAGGAGCTGGGCACAGTGGCACACTCTTGTAATCCCAAACACTTCTGAGGTTGATGCAGAAGGATGGCAAGTTCAGTGTCAGCCTCAGCAACTCAGCAAACCCTAAGCAACTTGCTGAGACCCTGTCTCAAAATGCAAAATATAAAAGACTGGGGATATAGTTCAGTGGTTAAGCACCTGAGTTCAATCCTCAGTATCTCCTGCATCCCACTCCCCCCAAAAAAGAAAAGGAGCTCCCAATCTAGTTTCCCCCAAAACATAAATACCAAAATAAATAATATATAGTCAATTCTCATTATTCATGGTGGTTATACTCTAAAATTCACAAACCCTCAATTAGCTGATAGAGACACTAGTGGAAAATGAGGGTCAAGTTCCTGTAAGCCTCTGGTTAAAACATTTTTATCAAGTTATAAACATATATCCTTGTTTTGCATGTTTTTATTTAAAAATGCTTTATTCAATTAATTTTAATTTTTTAAATCTGTTGTTGATCCACTGATTAAGAGTGAACTCACAGTCAAGAGTATTTGGCTGAATAAAACTTATCTAACACACATATTTATCAAAACCTCCTTGTACTTGGGAACTACACAGCAATTCAGCTCCACATTTGGATATCCTTTCTTCTTCCCCTTTTATCCCCCTTGGTACTGGGGATTGAAGCCAGTCAGGTTCTTCTGCTTGCTAGGGAAGCATTCTAGCACTGAGCTGCATTCCCCAGCCCTGCAGGGGTCACTCTAAACAGTGAAATCAACCCCAAAGAAAGCACCAAAGTGAGAAAGACACAGCATTTAATTCACTTCAAAAAGGATACTTGTTTACAGTATGAAAGCTATCACCTTGTTTAACCTCAGTTAGGAATGTGCACATCAGGGGACTCAAATTTCACCACTTTGTACATGTCCAAGAATGACAGTAAAAGCACCAGGAGTAATGATTTTGGGGTTAGGAATAATTTTAGGGAGTAGATGAGTTTACAATCACAGAACTCACAAATAATGAGAGTTAACAGTATACATCATAATCATTAGTTCTACCTATATGTCTTGACTCTGACTACAAAATTTTATGGAAACATTAGTTATCTCAATACTGATCCGAAGTAGTCACAAAATTTCTGTAACAAGTGAAGCTTCTGAAAAAAGTTATGAGGGGAAAAAAGAAAAGTAAGATCTTGCTATGCAGAATGTCTCCCTACCATAATCCCAGCTATTTATTTGGAAGGCTAAGGCAGAAGAATCCCAAATTTCAGGCAGGATCCAAGTGATCCTGCCTCAAAATCGGGGAAGGAAAAAAAAAAAAAAAGCCTATAGTTCAGAGGTAGAATGTTCCTGGGTTTAATCCCCAACATAGCAAAAAAAAATTAATAAACAATCTTGTATATTATATGTCTGTGTCCCTGATTATTTCCTTAAAACAAAGTTGTTGGATCAAAGAATAGGAACTTTTTTTAGGTACCTGATGGACAAGTCAAGCTGCTTTTAACCATACCTGTAAACCCAGTTACTCAGGAGGCTAAGACAGGAGAGTCACCAAGTTTGAGATCAGCCTTGGCAACTCAGCAAGACCCTGTCTCAAAATAAAGTTTTAGGGATAGGGTGGGTATGTAGCTCAGTATTAAAGTGCTTGCATAACAAGTGGGAGTTCAATCTCCAGTATTGAAAAAAAAGAAAAAAGAAAAATGAAAAAAGAAAAAAGAAAAATTTGAGGAACTGTTCCAAAATTAAAGGAGACTATAAGACATAATCATCAAATGATTCTTGGTTTTAAAGAGCTATAAAAGCAATTATTAGCATAATTTTAAAATTTTGCTTATGAACTGTAAATTAGATAACAGCATTAAATTAATGTTATATTTCTTGATCTTGACCATTGTAAGTGTAATTTGGAAATAATCTAGTTCTTATGGGAAAACAGTCTTGGTATCCTGGATCCAATCCTGCTGTATGGAATAATTCGTTACTGCCTTTAATTACCTGAAAATTACTGCCCCTATCTTTCTTCACTCATTCTGGCAAAGTCTATTCTTTATCACAATAAGAACTCAGTTCCTTCAACAGTTCTCAAACACTTCATCATTCTGGTTACGCTCCTCTTGATACATCCAATTTTTCATTTCCTTATTCTTTTAAGTATACCTTTCAGAAGCAAAGCCAACACTGTAAATGTGTTCTAACCAATGTGGAATATATACTATATCCCCTCATCATGGGCAGAATCCTACTAGTGCTGCCTGGTACTTTGCTTATTTTGGGGTTTTCTTTTTTAAGTAACTAACACTGTTGGATGTCTGAGATTATGCAAAACCAAACTCCTGAAAGTGTCTACTGAATTCAGCTAGTTCTTCCTCCAAAATTTAATTTTCTTTTCTCAGTTCCCATACCATTAAATCCCTCTGAAGTTTTTAACCAAGTCATCATTCCTTCCTTCCTTTGAAACTGTATCTTTGACCACCTCCATTTCCTCCTACCGGAGAAAATTTTTTCAAACCTCTCTATAGGCAAGGTCATTAACACTTATTCAGATAATTTTAATCTGCAGTTTTATATTTCTAGTCTCAATCTCCAGCCCAAACTTCATATCCAAAACCAGCATATTCTGTAGGGCACAGTGGCATACACCTATAATCCCAGCAGCTTGGAGACTGAGGCAGAGGGATCACCAATTCAAAGTCAGCCTCAACAATTTAGCAAAGTCTTAAGCAATTTGGCAAGACCCTGTGTCAAAATAAAAAGTTAAGGGTCGGGGATGTAGCTCAGTGGTTAAGTGCCCCTGGATTCAATCCCTAGTAGCAAAACAAAAATACAACAACAACAAAAACAAAAAAACAACCAAAAACAACAACAAAAAAAACCCCAGCATATTCTGGACTCTTAACCTAGATGTCCCCCAATTACATTTTAATCAACAAGTACAGGGGGCTGGGGAGATAGCTCAGTCAGTAGAGTGCTTGCCTTGCAAGCACAAGGCCCTGGGTTCGATCCCCAGCACCCCCAAAAAAAAAAAAAAAAACAAGTACAAACCACTCGTTATTTTCTTCCTACTTTCCCAAAGTTACCTCCTCTCTATATCCACATTCTCAGTGACAAATATCTACTATTCCAAACTCAAAAACCTAAGATATCTTAACTCATTCCTTCTTCTAACAATATACATTCAACAAACCCTACTTGTTCTGCCTCCACAAGGGGAAATTACTTTCCAATCTTTCACACCATTAAAACAAGTAAAGCCTAGCCTCCTGTTCCAGTCTATTCTTTATCAGTCCTGACCAATTTTTTTCTTTTTTTTTTCTTTTCTTTTTTGCAATACTGAGCATCAAACCCAGGGACAAACTTGGCGATCCTCCTGCCTCAGTCTCCCAAGTCACTGGCACGTGCCACTGTGCCCAACCTGATTTTTCAAAACAGGAGCAGCAGCAGCATAAAAGAACAAACAATGGGAAAAAAAGAATGATTTCCCCTCATCTTCAATTCTTGGAAAATTCATTTCTCAAAGCCCAATTCAATAATCCATCAAAATTAACTGCTCTTGGGGTACACCTATAATCCCAGCGACTCAGGAAATTGAGGAAGGAGGCTCACAAGATGGAAGTTAGCCTGGAGAACACAGCAAGACTCTTAAAAGAAAAAGTAAAAAGGGGTGAGGATGTAGCTCAGTGGTAAATCACCCCTGGGTACAATCTCAGGTACTGTCAAAACTTTTTTTAAAAAAAGCAACTTACAAAACAATCAAAATAATTAAGGCCTTAAACTTGAACTCAAAAGAAACCAAAAGGCACCCTCTTGAAGTTCCACTATTACAGAGGCAATTTTTATTAAAAATTTCACTGTGTCCATCTGTGGAGTGAGGAAAAACTACATAAACAAAGAAAGCTTCAAGATCAGTATTAGGCTGATAAACAGCCTATGGAGAGATGGTGAGCTCGAATGTATCACACGAATATCAACTAGCTTGAGATAGCAAAATTACTCCCTCAAGTAAGTGACTACCTAATCTCCAAGACAAATTAGTATTAAATAAATACTGAAATTAAGTACATCAAAACCATGATATCACCAGGTACAGTCGCATACACCACTAATCCCAGCCCAGAGGCAGAGGCAAGAGGGTTCCAAATTTGAGGCCAGTCTCAGCAATTTAATAAGGCCCTACGCAACTTAGCAAGACTCTGTCTCAAAATAAACAACAAAAAGGGCTGGTGATGTGACTCAGTGGTAAAAGTACCCTAGGTAAAATCCCCAGGTTAAAAAAAAAAAAAAAAGTATCAATATTCATGTGTTCAGTTTTAAAATGATTCTCCATATTTTTTCTTTAAGTCCTTCTTATAATGCTTAAGAGAAGTTTAACAATGTAGCCTTATGACTAAATTTCAAATAGGCCTATGACTTGAGTTTAAAAGTATTTGGGGGTTGGATTTTTTTTTTTTAGTTGTCAATGAATCTTTTATTTTATTTATCTATTTATATTATATGTGATGCTAAGGATCGAACCCAAGGCCTCACACATGCCATACAAGTGCTCTACCACTTGGCCACAACTCCAGTCCCCTAAAAAATACATTTTTAAAAACATGTATTTGGTTTGCTTAATAAGCAATATTGGAATGTTTAAGATAATTTGTGACTCACTGCAAGTTTCATTAATTAAATTTAAAAGTGTTGCTATTTGTCAATGAAACTCAATAAAGCTAGGGAAAAACAAAAGTACTTTTGTACTTAAATCCTGCTTACTGAAATTTTCATTTACTTTATGAGGCATACAAAGTGCTTAAAAATATGATAAAACCGAATATTAAGTGTGTAAACATAAGGAATGCAATTAAATAAGTTGCTATAGTACTCCTAATAGCTAACATTCATACACCATTTTCTAGTGTTCAACTTGTTCCAAGCACTTTATAGTATAAACTCATTCATTCAGTAAATATGCACTGAGGATCCACCATAAAGCAGGCATCACTGAAGGCTCTGAGAATTAAAGCAGTGAACAAAACAGTCCCAGCCTTCAAGGATCTTATCTGGTACTGAGAGGAGACAAATTTCAGGTATAATAAGTACTGTTAAGAAAAACATACCAAAGTAAAGGAAGGTGTTGTTTTAGGTAGTTTAACGAGGGTCACACCTGGTTGCACAATTTCATATGGAAGTCTACATAAATAATGCCCTGTTAGAAACCCTCAGAGAGTTGGCACAGTGGCGCATGCCTGTAATGCCAGTGACACGAAAGGCTGAGGCAGAAGGATCTCAAGTTCAAAGCCAGTCTCAGCAATTTAGTGAGGCCCTAAGCAACTTAGCAAGATCCTGTGGCAAAATTAAAAAAAAAAAAAAGGCGGGGGTGAACACTTAGCTCAACGGAAAAGGGCTCCTGGGTTTAATCCCCAGTAAGGGTGGGTGGGGGGAAGCCCCTTAGAAAACTTCCTCAGAGAAAATCTCTCTACATGAAGTAAAATCTAAACCTAAGAAATGAGGGAGCAAGGGATGCAAAAATTTTTTTTTTGGGGGTGCTGGGGATTGAACCCAGGGCCTTGTGCTTGCGAGGCAGGCACTCTACCAACTGAGCTATACCCCCAGCCCCGGGATGCAAATATTTGAGAAGAAAACAAGTACAAAGGCCATTTTTCTTGAGAAGGCTATTTTAAGGAAGATTTAATCTATTCAAATGGAATTACCAGTATTAATCAAAGTCTTCACCCATTCAGAAAACGTATACTTACCTTATATTAAATTTGCTAAATTAACAATAATAAAGTGTATAAACTGAACTTGGAGATAAGTTTTTTGTTTTGTTTTGTTTTTGAGATGGGATCTTATGTCACTCAGACTAGTTTCTCACTCCTAGGCACAATAGATCCTACTTTAAGCTCCCTGGTAGATAGGACTATCTACCATGCACCACCAGCTGGAGATCACTTTACTTTATGATTTTAAGTCTTTTAAACCAAATGTAAACAATCTTCCCTATAACCAAAAGTAGCCCTAGAAAGCAAAAAACATACGACATTTCTTTGCTAAGTAATTCATTGAACTGGCAATCTAATTTAATTAAACTAAATACTCTTTCATATAACATGGAAAAAAATCCTTTTCCTTTTAAGTAAGCAATTTTTATTTTTAAAGTAGAAACAAATACATAGAAAAATTATGTGAAACTTTGATAGTTTTTATTCCAAATGTAGATATCCTTAATTAAGCATTTTTAGCTTTATTTGTATCCAAAAGTATCAAACACAGATGTATAAGCTTTTAGGAAAAAATTTACCTCTTTAAACAGGTTTTTGTAGTCAGTGCAGTGGCACACACCTATAATCCCAGCAACTCAGGAGGCTAAGGCAGGAGAATCAAAAGATCCAAGGAAACCTTGGCAACTTATCAAGAGACTGCATCAAACTAAAAAATAAAAAGGACTAGGGATGTAGCTCAGTGGTTTAAAAAAAACAACCCTAGATTCAATCTCCAGTACCAAAAACACAAAACAACAACTCATCCACCACCAAAAAACCAGGGTTTTGTTATTTTTACATTTTCCCTTTTAGAATGAAAATGATTCTCCTACACACAAGAAAAGTAAAGCTGGACTCGAATAGTTCTCTATTCGGTGTTACATTAGCAACAAAAAGGATTCTTTCCTCTTTTATTGATCTTAGAATTTACCTAAAACTAGCCCCCCCTTTTTTTTTTTTTTTCCAGTGCTGGGGATTGAACTCAGGGCCTTGTGCTTGCAAGGCGAGCACTCTACCAACTGAGCTATCTCCCCAGCCCAAAACTAGCCCTTTTTATTAAGTATTTTATGCACATAATCATCTACAAAATTTACAGTAAATAAAACAAAACAGAATATATAGAACACCCTCTTAAGACTTCTTAGGAGTAGAGGGTTTATTGCTGCAGTTCAAAGAATAAATTTTTTACAGGTGAAAATCAAGGTGAACACATTTGAGTTAAATGGCAGCCTTATTAAAAAGTTCTTATTATTGAAATTTCAGTTTTAAGTTAAATGAAATGTAAAAGATTGTTCACAAAAAAATTGCTTTTGAAATAATAATTCCAAAATCTTCTATTAAACAGGTAAAAGGCACCTCCAGTACTTAAAATATTTACGGCAATCTCAATAGTTTAATTTTAACAGTATTATAGTACATGTGACTGTTACGTGTACATGCTATATCATTAACACTCTCTGAACAGTGAGAATTGTAGACTCGAGTTTGTGGCACTGCTCCCATCTTATCCTGGGGATGGAGCAAGACACTGTCACACCTGTGTGGTAATAGTATAATCCACTATGGCATACAATCCAATTATCTAAAACAATGACTATCAAATCTCCAAACAATACATAATTTATAACTAAACTTGTATGTTCAGAAGACTCCTTAAGGGGCTAGGGTTGTAGCTCAGTGGCAGAGCACTTGCCAAGCACGTGTGAGGCACTGGGTTTGAGTTTCAGCACCACATAAAAAATAATAATAATAATAATAAAGGTATTGTGTCCACCTACAACTGGAAAAAAAGATATTTTAAAGAAATAATGGGACTGGGGAGATAGCTCAGCTGGTAGAGAGCTTGCCTCACAATCACAAGGCCCTGAGTTCGATCTCCAGTACAGCGGAAAAAAAAAAAAAGAAAGAAGACTCCTTAAGCATTTTTTGGCAAACCTTAACTTATTCAAGCTCTAGTCCCCCTTATGGAAGCCAAGATTCTGGATTAACCATTAATTACATACTATTAGTTAAATGGGAATTCTTTTTTTTTTTTTTTTTTTTTTTTTTTTTTGCGGTGCTGGGTTTCGAACCCAGGGTCTTGTGCAGGCGAGGTAGGCACTTTACCAACTGAGTTATATCCGCAGTCCTTTTTCTTTTTTTTTTCTCTTTCCCAAAGATGGGTTCTCCCCCCTCCCCCACACCCGCACACCCAGGGCTAAGGACCAAACTCAGGGCTAGGCAAGCACTCTGCCACTGAGCTAAATCCCCAACCCCAAATGGGAATTCTTGATGTTCTTCTTTTGAAATTTAATTTTATTAGAAATTACTTATATGGAAGTCATAATTTCCTTAGATTGCTCATTCATTTTTGTAACCTCAATGGAAATTTTTGCAATTTCAGTAACAGGTTTATTAGGAGCTATCAATATTGATTGCTTATACTAACTGTGGGAATCGTCAATCTTTTCTCTGGAACTTTCTGAAATCCACTCCAAGGTGACTTGGTTACTACCTTGATTCCCATCATTTCAATTTCTATCTAAGAGGTATGGACTTTCCACTCAGACTTTTTTCACTTACTAGCTGTGTACCTAACTTTTCTGAGTTCCATTTCCATATCAAAGAACAAACCACTTAATGAGCACCTGTCTTAAATCAAGTAACCAGTACACTCTATTTAAAATAAGAAAAACACAGCTTATAGACAAGTAACTTCTTAAAGTTACAGAGTTCTTAAGGCACAGAACCAGGATTTAAAATAAGGTTGATTCCAAGTCCACATTCTTTTTATTGTACAACAAAAAACTATACACTTCAGCTGGGAGTGGGCACATGCCTATAATCCTAGCTATTCAGGAGCCTGAGGCAGAAGGATTCCAAATTCTACGCTGGTCTCAGCAAGTCAGCAAAACCCTGTCTAAAAATAAAATAAGAAAGGGCTAGGGGTATAGCTCAGTGGTAGCATGTCTGCCTAGCATGAGCCAACCCTGGGTTCAGTCCCTAGTATCACAAAAAATACTAGGATTTACATCACTTTAATTCCTGTCAATCAGAGAAAGTGATATGAATGGACGGAAATTAAAATCTAGAATATTAGGCTGGGGATGTAGCTCACTAAAAGCACTTGCCTAAATGGGTGATACATGGATTCAATAACTAATAGCCAAAAAAAAGAAAAGAAAGAGAAGCTAGAATACCAATAACTTTTTTTCTTCTCAGTTTCTTAAAATTAAAAAATGTATACATTAAGGTTTACAGTTAGGTTTTTATCACTAAAGACTGCTAAAATGCATTAGTTTTTTTTTTTTTTTTTTTTTTGGTACCAGGGATTGAACCCAGGGACGCTCAACCACTGAGCCACATCCTGGCCCTCATTCTTATTATTATTATTATTATTTTTTTTTTTTTTTTTTTTTTTGCAGTGCTGGGGATCGAACCCAGGGCCATGTGCTTGCAAGGCAAGCACTCTACCAACTGAGCTATCTCCTCAGCCCATTATTATTACTATTATTACTATTGAGAGAGGGTCTCCCTAAATTGCTTAGGACCTTGCTAAATACCTGAGGTTGATGATCCTCCTGCCTTAGCCTCCGGAGCTACTGGGATTACAGGCACCACACCCAGCACTAGATGATTAAAAAAAAAACTATTAATAGGCTTAAGATGGGAATGACTTAAAATAGGCAAGAGATATCTTTTTGGAATGAAAAAAAAAAAGGTTCTAAAATTGCACTGCTGTGATGGTTGTGAGGTAGAACAGAAAAGAAATAAAAGCTGAATGCAGTGGCACATGCCTGTAATCCCAGCTACTAAAATGAAAATTCAAAAGGGCAGGGATGTGGCTCAGTGCTATAGCACCCACCGAGTTCAATTCCCAGAAGAAAGGAAGAAAGGAAAGAATGAAGGGAGGGAGCAAGGAAGAATGAAGAAATGATTTAAAAGGTAGAGAGGATACAAAAAGTCAAGGATAACTTAAATCCGAAAGCCTGGTGCTAAAGTTCCTCGCACCTTCACTCCCAAAGCCTGTATTCCTCCCAGTCCTCACTTCCACGTTTCTGGGAAATCTACAAATCTTCACTCATAATCTTAAAGTTACTGGAAATTCACACTTACGAAAATTGCCTTTTGCACTGTTAATCAGGACACCTGCATTTTTAGAATAGACTGAGCAAAGATAGATACAAAAACCTTTAAAATATAGGGTACTTTCCCAATTATATTTATTATGGAGAAGACATCAACCTAAGAACTGCCAGACCACCATAAACCATCTTGTGACCACCAGACTGATGTCATTCCCCCATACTTTCCATGGCCACCCCTCATGAACTTTCCTACAAAAGAACACAATACCACAAAAGCACTTCTCACTCTCCTGAGAGACTGCATTCTCCCTTGAATGTGCCTTGAATCTTGCCTGTTTTAAGTCATTCTCATCTTAAGCCTATTAATAGTTTTTTTTTTTTTTTTTAACCATCTGTTTTCCTAAATAAACCTCTATGCCTCAGTATGTGACTTGTACTGAAATTCTTTCCTGTGACAAACACCAAAGACCCCTTGTACTGAGCTGAGGTTCCCTCTCTGGGACCTTATCACTCGAGTTAAACCCCAAAATGTAATTTTAGCACAGGGGTAGGGCACCTCAAAGTACAGATCTGCATTGTGGTCTTCTTTAATAGATCAACATGATACTTATCACTGCATTTTTTTTTTAATAGAGGGGGTTTCACTATGTTGCTTGGGTTGACCCTGAACTCCTGCCTCAGATTCCTAAGTAGTTAGAACTACAGATATATACCATCATGCCAGGACCTACACAAAATTTTATCTGAAACACTAACTGGCAAGAGCTGTCTTACTAAAATTAGTCACCAAAACAAACTTACAGCATAACAAAAGAGTTATACTGTAATATGGATGCATTATACTTTGATGAATAATTTAAGAGATTTCTATTTTTCAAGATCCAAGTATTCGCTGGGTGTGGTGGCACACGCCTGCAATCCCAGTGATTCAGGAGGCTGAAGAGGATTGCAAGTTCAAGGCTAGCCTGGACAACTTAATGAGACTCAGTCTCAAAGTAAAAAAATAGGAAAGAGTTAAGGGTAAAGCTCAGTGGGGTAAAGCGCCCCGGGATTCAATCCCTAGTACCATTAAAAAAAAAAAAAAAAAAAAAAAAAAACCAGAAGTATTCAAATCAAGCTACTTCCAGTTGTAATTGTTCTGGTGTATGTAACACCCAGAAGAAAATTCAAATGTCATCATAAAATGAGGTCCAAAAAAGCATATCAGAAAACAACTGATACTACCTACGGTGCTGGTACAAGGAAGAACACATATACACACAAATGGTCCTGAAGACAGCACCTCAAAATCACAAAAGCAGAGTCTGATTGCTTAAATTCAAATGTCAAACCCTGCATTTAACACCTATAGGACACTGAGCAAGGTATTATTAACCTCTACTCCAATTTGCTTATTTGTAGAATGAGGGTAACAGTAACACTACCTCTACCTAAAATTGCAGTGAGAACTAGTGATAATAAATACAATGGTTAGTATGTAGCTAGCACAAAGCTAATGTTCAATAAATTATTAGTACTACTGTTAATAATAGTTTTTAGAAAAATCTAAGCTAGTCTGTTTCAATCTTCAATATACATACAATCTGCCCAAACAGTTGTTACAAAATGTGATATTCTGATCTACTAAATTTGAAACTGTAGGGGTGGTATCTGGAAAATCTATTATTTAAAACAAACCATCCAGGTGATCATGAAACACGCTTAAGTTGGAGAACCGCACCTGACAGTTACAAATGAATTAGACAGCCTTTATCAAAGTACACTGACTACAGATAGAAAAGTCTATACCTATGTATGTGGCAAAAGTCGAGCTGGAAAATGTTCTGACCAGTTTGCAAGGTAAGAAAAGCATTTATTCAAACTGATAAATAACTCTATAGTCAATATAAAATTTGGTCACTTTACCCCCTTTCCTCATGAGATACTGTTATCATAAAAGGTTCCCCTAAAATCAGACATTTAAAATCTCCACAAGATGGGTGTAGTGGTGCACACCTATAATTTCAGTGAGGTTGAAGCAGAAGGACTCCAAATTCTGTCCCAAAATTTAAAAAAATAAATAAAAAGGGGTGGGGATGTAACTCAGTGGTAAAGTGCCTCTAGTTCAATTCCTAGTACCAAAAAACAAACAACAAAGTCTAAAAGCAATGATATCGCCTCACAGCAGTTCCTGAAAACTATGAATGCCATGAGAAAAATTCTAAGGTGAAGTCTTGTAAGATCTCTAAGTATAAATCAGATTGAATTCTAGAGTTTCTCAGATATAAAAAAGCAGTTCAATCTCACCAACAAATGCTGAGCAAAAATAAGCAGACACAAAATAGTACACACTGTATGACTCCATGTTCAAAGCAAAGAAAAAGTCAGGCAAAGTGGTACATGCCCACAATCTGAGCAGCAGGCTGGGGATGTGGAATGGTACCCCTGTGCCACTGGGGTACCCAAAAAAATCCCTGGTGCTCAAAAAAGAAAGGAAGGAAAGAAGGAAAACAAAACTATTCTACAGTACTACATACCAAAATAGTGGTTTCCTTGCAGGGAGAAATGAATGGCTAATGATCAGAATGAAGCACTCGCCTCTCTGGTTATGTTTTTTGCTTTTTTTTTTTTTTTTTTTTTTTTTGTACTACTGAGTATAACCAGTCAAGTCAATTAAAAGCATTATTTCATTTTATAAAACACAGACACCTGCTTTCTAGTGGAGAACTGTGTAACAGCACAATCTATTTTCCTTGAACTTCTTTCTAATCAATCCAAAATATATGTAATTAGTAAGGAGGGTAAAGAGTACCAGAATATAATTAGTGACCCAATTTCCTAGGTCATTTAAGTGACATTTTGTAAGAGCCACTCATCCCTTATGGGGTATGAGAATTCTGGTAGAAACAAAAGGTAAAAATTGTGTTCCAATCCCTTTAAATGCCATCACAATATAAGACAGAAGGATATTTTGTCATATCAAGTTTTTCATTTCCAACTCTCATTAGAGTATCTCCAAGCACAGGACATGTTTTTGTTCTTGTTTTCCAAATATTTATTGTTTCACACTCACAAACTACTTAAATCTGACCTTCTGACCTTTCCTTTTCTTTCTCTTTTTTTTTTTTTTTTTTTTTTGCGGGGGGGGGGGTGCATACCAGGAATTGAACTCAGGGGCACTCAATCACTGAGTCATATCCCCAGTCCTATTTTGTATTTTATTTAGAGACAGGGTCTCAATGAGTTGCTTAGCACTTTGCTTTTGCTGATGCTGACTTTGAACTCTCAGTCCTCCTGCCTCAGCCTCCAGAATCACTGGGATTACAGGCTTGCATCACCACACCCAAAATGACCTTATTAGCATTAAGCACAACAATCGGTAAACAACAGAAAATGTCAAAGTCCTTATTTAATAAAATAGTAGCTTTGGGGTCACACAGTTTTAGAATGTAAAGTATAATACCTCGTTTTTATCAATTATTTTAAGAAATTCAATAATTCCTTCATAAAGAAAACAAGGGCTGGGATGTGGTTTAATGGCAGAGAGCTTGCCTGGCATATGTGAAGCAATGGATTCAATTCCCAGCTCTGCAAAAAAAAAAAAAATTAAAAAGAAAAAAAAAAACACCAATAAACAATAAGCACTTTTTGGGGAGTACTGAGGACTGAACCCAGGGGGGTCTTTACCACTGAGCTACATTCCCAGCCCTTTTTTTTTTTTTTTTGAGATAAGATCTCACTAAATTGCTTAGGGCCTGGCTAAACTACCAAAGCTGGCTTTCAACCTGCAATTCTCCAGCCTCACCCTCCTGAGTGACTGGGATTAGAGGCAGGAGCCACAGATCCCAACCAAACAATAATCACTTTCAATGTTAAAAATTATGAATACCCTCCTAATATTCACCCAAAGTTTCATGTTATTCAATTACTAAATTTCAGTAAATGCATCACACTGCCATTCTTAACAAAGAAAGTATTATGAACATACGGCCTAAGTCCTGCTAATTAAGACTTTGTCACTCCATATATTAAAATTATGTCAAGCTGTGCACTATTTAATAAACACCCTAAACTGATCTTAGAACTTAATTTCTCTAATTCTCCAATATCTACCAGAGCACGTTTTCTCTTTATAGAGTCTCTAGTACTATACTCTTAGGTAGTTTCATATTTTATCTCTGTTTGAAAAATTGCTATTAAATTTTAGGGTATAGGGAAAGAAATATTTTCTTTTCCTTTTTTTTAAATGTTGAGGAAAACCCAGGGTCTTGAGCATGATTAATATGCACTCTATCCCTAGCCAAGAATATTTCAAATTTTAGCTAAGAAATTATAAAACATTGTTTTGTTAAGAATAAGTTTTATTATCCTCAATTTATAAAGTGTTCTTAACAAATAGCAATAAAACATCCACCATAATAAAAGAAAACCGAGGCAAAAGATTAAACATGTCATATGAATCATCTAAAATATTAATACTTCTTAAAATTTAGGACAAAAATCAACAGTATACAGCATAAAGACTTTCAATGTAAAAGCACAACGTAACAAAACACTGGGAAAATAAAGCATTTCATTAAATTGAGACGATTTGGAGGAAAACATTTAGATTCTCATTTTACAGCAGTGCCAGATGAAATAAAAGTTAAACTTACTTAAATTTAACTTTGAAGAAACTGTATAATATCAGTATTAATTTTTTTACCTTTTTTTTTATTGTACACAAATGGGATACATGTTGTTTCTCTATTTGTACATGGCATAAAGGCATACCATTTGTGTAATCATAAATTTACATAGGGTAATGTTTGATTCATTCTGTTATTTTTTTCCCTTCCCCCCACCCCTCCCAATTTTTTTACATTTCTGAAGATAGAATTTCATAAAATCAGCAAAACCAAAGTATATTAAGATATCTGATTACTGAAGTTTTAAAATTGTTTTAATCAAAAATTCACAAGAGAAATACATCTATTAAGCATAATTTACCTTAGTTATTAAAGGAAGTGATACATGTCATACATACTATTAAATTTTTATAAATATCCAATTTTTGACAATGTATGGAATAATACGCACTCCAGTATTTCATAAATACTGTGGCAATATGTTCAAAAGAATTTAAAATGTACCTAGAAATCATTTCTGGCAATATTTGCTTAGAGGAGCTAATATTATATGCAGGAAACCCTATGTTTCCCCATCATTTACATATGCAAAAAATTAGAATAGTGGAATATGACATCTTCATAGAACATCATATTATCATTTATAATGGTGGTTATTAAAACTTATGAGAATAGGCCAGGAACGGTAGGGCACACCTGTAACCCCACAGATTCTAGACTGAGGCAGGAGTACCTCCCAAGTTCAAGGCCAGTCTGGGCAACTTAGGGAGACCCTGTCTCAAAATTTTTAAAAAATCCTCTGGGATTACAGTGGTTGCGGTGACTGAGGCAGGAGGAGTCCAAGTAAAAAGCCAGCCTCAGCAACTTAGCAAGACCCTAAGAGAAACCTTGTCTCAAAAAAAAAAAAAAAAAAAAAAAAAAAACCTTGGCTGGGGATGTGGCTCAGTTGTTAAACAACCCTGTGTAGGCTCCCCAGTACCAAAAAAAAAAAAAAAAAAAAAGACAGGACATGAAGTAAAATGTTTTATCTGAAGTGTATAAATGCTAATAAAAATTACGTTAATTCATAAGACTTAAAAGGCCTCACACCAGACTTTGCACTCACTGCAATACATACACACACTATACCTAAGTCAAATGCTGTCATCACATCACTACTGAAGGAATACAAAGTTTAAAATAACAAATTAAAATAATAGGCCAGCGGCTAGAATTATAGCTCAGTGGTAGGATGCTTGCCTAGCATGTGTGAGGCACTGGGTTTGATTCTCAACACCAGGTATAAATAAATAAAATAAAGGTCCATTGACAACTTAAAAAAATAAATAAAAGGCCAGGGAAAAAGTTAGCAAAGCAACAAAGAAAATCCACAATAAAATGAAACATTCCTCACCCCTGGACATCTAGATGGTCTAAGGACAGAGATTTAATATCAGGGTTCAAAAATGTAGAACTAAATAAATATGGACAGGTTATTTCTGAATTCTAACTACCTGATTTACTAATTCATTCATTAGCAAATGTGCTAGTTGTTTAAGCAATTAGTTGTTTATTACTCACAGGAAAATGTAATAAGTCTTATTTGGGAAATAATTCCTTGAAATATTAAATAAATAAATAGACATATAGTTAAAAGTAATAAAATAAAACAAGGGAAATTTCATACATAATAAACCATTTTTATTTGGCATCATCATATAAAGAGCTCTGTGCTTGAATTTTCCAGAAAACTGAAATCTGATACAGTAGCGAAACTTTAAATGTTTACTTTATAACAATCTTTTCAAGGGGCACCAACATATTTATTACTTTCTTAAACAAAATATCTAGAATAAAAATTTATGATTAAGATCATAATTGCAACACATGGAATACCATATACAATATTGTGATTCCCTCTGGGGCTAATGATTACAGGAGTATATGTCTTTATGTAATGATTTTTTTTTTTTTTTTTTTTTTTTTTGGTGCTAGGGAATCGAACCCAGGGCCTTGTGCTTACAAGGCAAGCACTCTACCAGCTGAGCTATCTCCCCAGCCCCTATGTAATGATCTTTAAACACTCTTGTTCTATAGCTTCATCTACTTTTAAAATATTTTTTCCCTTTTCCCTTGAAATAAGATGACACATCAGCTGAATGCATTTAACTCCAATGGCTAACACTGTGGATTTTCATCTGTGGGTTAACTTCAATTAGTAATTTCTGGATAAAGACCACAGGCTTACTGTACATTTAAGACCACCTAAAAGTTATTTTTTAATTTAAAAAAAATTTTTTTTTTTTTTTTTTTGGGTGCTGGGGATCGAACCCAGGGCCTTATGCTTACAAAGCAAGCACTCTACCGACTGAACTACCTCCCCAGCCCTTAAAATTTTTTATCTATTTATTTTTGCAGTACAGAGGACTGAATCCAGGACCCCACACATGCTAGGACTCTACCACTGAGCTACATCCTTAGCAACATTTTCTTCTTCTTCCCCCCCCTCTTTTTTTTTTTTGGTGGTGGTACAGGAGATTGAATCCAGGGGCAGGCACTCTATAGTGATATATATATCCTCATGACACTCCCCACCCCCACACCCACACACTTTTTTGAGACAGAATCTCCCTGAGTTGCCCAGGCTGGCCTCAAACGTGGAAACCTCCTGCCTTGGTCTCCCAAGAAGCTGGGATTACAGGTGTGCACAACAGTGCCCAGCCTCCTTTTTATTTTTATTTATTTATTTATTTATTTATTTATTTATTTATTTTTTTGGGTGCTGGGGAATCGAACCCAGGGCCTTGTGCTTACAAGGCAAGCACTCTACCGACTGAGCTATCTCCCCAGGCCCCTCCTTTTTATTTTTGAGGTCTCAACAATGGACCACATGTATAAAGGTGGTCCATATTTGATTGTTTCACCCGGTGTCCTCAGTGCTGTCTTAGTTTGTGTAAGTACACTCTATAACATTCACAGAATGATGAAATCAATCAAATTATTCAGAATGTATCCCCCTCTATAAGCAATGAGTAACTGCTAGTGTTACAGTTATCTTGAATACTCAGAGACCTTTTTATACAGGATCTGTGCTGTTTCAAATGGCTAGGATCACTAGCACTTAAAAAACATTGGATGAGTTACTGACTCTAAATCGTTTAAAAATAAAGGTAATAACAATCAGAAGACTGAATCAGGAGGATCACAAATTCAGGGCCAGCCTGTGCAACTTACACAGAGGCCCTCTGCAACTTAAAGAGACAATATCTCAAAGTAAAATTTCAAAAAGGGCTAGGGATGTAGCTCATTGGTAAATTGTCCCTGGGTTAAAGCCCCAGTACCACCAAAAAAGTAATAATTAGCTTGATTAATTATGCAGTGATATTTTCAACTCACTTATCTCTGACAAGATGAAAATTACCTGTATAAATGAGAAAAAAAAATCTGAAAAGAAAAACAGGTCATATGAAAGGACCAGTTCAAACAAAAGACCCAAGTCCATATTTTCATGGTTTTAAAAGTCAAGACTTAGGCATTTGAGAGATATTTACTGATAGTGTTTAAGTAGAATGACAATGGTTATCAAAATATTAACTACAGAAATATACAACACAGTATGTATCATGTTTATATTAAACACTGCTATGAAAATCAGTATTTCAGCAACTATTCCTCGTCGATAACTCCAAATTGAATTTTCATATGAAATCAGTTTTTTTAAGCACCTGCACTATGCTTTCGTTGATAATTCTGGTCATGTAATTTATTACAATATTCTTGGACACTCATTCGAGAACTAACAAAATCATATTCTTGATATAATTAATATATCATGAGTACACCCCTGCAATAAGTTACAAGTTTGGGAAATTAGCAGGGTGTCAGAAAAAAAGGAAAAAAGTCACAGGAGGATAAAATCAGTAATACATTATCTTTTTTATTAATTCCCATCATCACTGAAGTTTTTTAGATCTCATTACTTCTATGAGTTAATAAAAAGAAAATAAATTTTCTTGTTTAAGTTTTACTCAAGAAAACTAAAACCATGTAAATACTTCTCTCTTCCTTGGATTTTCTCAGACTATTTTTACAAAGAACCTCAAATACATTAGGACTGGCAATTTTTAAGACCTGCCAAAAGCAGTTTATAACACAAAAATTTTAAGAGTAAGGAATATATACTATTGATCAGAGGCACACAGTGGCCTACCAAAGATCCAATTACTATACTAAACTTATATGGATACCTTTGCAATGGCCACTGCATGAGTGTGACCTTCAAACCCACTGTCATTTTCACAATTTCCTACTTCTAAAAATAGTAGTGAAATGTACTTAACAAATGTTATTTAACATAATGGACTTACTAAGTAAAGAATTCACAAAGTTTCAATTAAATATCAACATCAGTTACTTTTATTACAGGAGGTAATCTAGTAATTTTGGAAGTGGGCTGTAGAACCAAAAGAATTACTTAAGAGTAAAAAACTGCCTCAAACACTCTTTTTCCAAATTCTGATCAATTCAAGTTTCCCTCTAACCATTATGCACCTGTCTATTCTTGACGGTGGCTTTTGCATTCTGTATTATGGTTTTCTCTGCAATTTCTATAATTTAATTTCATTATCACCCTATATCCCATGTCTCCTCTTCCTCTTTCCCACATCACACCTCTCCACACTTGCTTCTTTCAACATTCCTCCCTGATCTATTATAATAAAAATAACAAAAAAACAATGCCCAAAGAGCAGATACCTTTTTTAATATGACAGATCTTACAGATAATATTACTGATATGTTTTGGGGAGAAATAACATTAAAAAAAAAAACACAAAATGATAGCTTTTTACCAACTTTTAATTTAAATAGATGTATATGTCTGTACTGCTGTATCTGTATCTGTCACTCTCCAGTTGAGTTCACAGTCATAACTATTATTTTAATTGAGCTGATAAACTTTTTTAAAAACACCTACAGACATACTTGAGTTAAAATTTAGAACATATAAGTAATATACCATATAAAGATAAACATATGAGCTGGTAGCAGTGGTGCCTGTAATCCCAGAGAATAGTGAGGTTGCAGAAGATTTAAGGCCCACCTCAGCAATTTAGTGAGACCCTGTCTCAAAATAAAATAATTAAAAATGGTTGGGATCTAGTGGTAAAGTACCCTGGGGTTCAATTCCCAGTACCAAAATGAAAAAAGAAAAAGAGATAAACATGTAACATAAACTTTAAACATAAAATATAAAACCAGTGATAAGACATTAATTTTTCTTAAACCTTTGTTTTGCATGGACTTTCTTTTGTGCCAAGGCACCAACACACTAAAATTATTTCCACTGCAAAAATAATAGCACTATAATTAGAAATTTTCGCGGGACTACACTAACAAAACATCTTGCCTTTTATCTTAGAAAATATGTACACAAGTCCTGAAAACAGGCAAATATGACTAGATAAAAATTTAACAGAGTAGAAAATTTGCTGATTGTTAATGTCGGGAGTAGTATACATAAAACAACCCCCTCCACTTTCTTCCCTTTTCCGTTCTTTAAAACAAAACAAAACAAAACAAAACAAAACCCTAAAGTAAATCATAAAACACCCAAAAAGAGTAGTTACTTAATGGGGTAGATATGAGAAAGGGAACTTGGTAACTTAGTGGGCAACATGCAACAGGGGGGAGACCTCACTCTCTAAACCTCTCTATAGCAAGTGGAGGGGCAACCAACTCTTCTTTATTTCTTTTTTTTTTTTTTTCATACTGAGAACCGAACCCAGGCGTGCTTTACCACAAAGCTATATCCCCACTTTCATTTTGAAACAGTCTCGATAAATTGCCCAGGCTGGCCTCGAAACTGTGATCCTCCTGTCTCAGCTTCCCAAGTCTCTGGGATTACAAACTTAAAGTTTTACTTTTAGTTTAAAAAAGATAAAAGTACCAAGTTATCTGATTAGTTATGTGACTAATTTCCCACTCCAAATACTACATAAAATTCAAACATCGCTAAATAAGAAAAACAAAGGCATACAGAATTGTGAGAAAATATTAGAGAATTAGACAAAAATAATTTAATTTCAAACTCATTTATTAAAAAAATGAGCTCAAGCTCTGCAAAGTTTATGAGAAATATGCTTTAATTAAAAATGTAGCCCAAAATAATCCATTACCTTAAATATGTAACCGAAAATTTCCATCTCTAAACATCAAGGATGGCAAGCTTAGAACAGTTGTAATCAAAACCCTACCGATAATTACCAGTTAATAATCACGTACATAACGATTAAAGAATGATTTTATTCTGACCTCGGGTAGTGTCAAGAGATGTAGGGAACTCTCCAAACACTGCCAAAAGTTACTGTAAATACGAAGTGTCAGAGATGAGGAAGTTATTAATGGCCAAATAAATGGAAGTAAATGATACCCAGAGAGATGGACGGAGTTCTGTTTTAGGCGACTGGAGAAAGGTACTGCAGCAGAAAGAGCGACAGAATGGTTAAAAGCAGATCTGGAATACTTTAGAAAACGGCAACAAAGCGAAAAACCGAAAAGAACGTTTGAAAGTAAGATGAACGGTATCCAATGGGATCGTCACGTTGCGCGAGCACGGCTCCGGACTTCCACTGTGTGGGACGGGGGAGGAACTACCACTGCACGGGGGAACAGCCCAAGCTGAGGGGTACGCTTCTGCAGGTGGCGGAGCACCCGCAGGGGGTGGGGAGGACCGTGCTGCCTCAATGGGGTCACTGTATTCCCTTCAAGATTAGGAGAAGCTGACAGAGCACGTCTCCCGGCACCAAGAGGCACACGCCCGAGGCCCCTCCCTAACAACTTGCCTTGTAGAAAGAGTTGCGGGTCCCAGGCCCCCGGAACCCAAGGCTCCGCCATCCAGGACAACTGCTCTGCCAACAACGTCCCGCGAGAATCGAGAGATCTCGCGATACAAACTTACTAGCATCTCGCGAGCCTCCTCTAGAACCAACATGGCGGTAAGGAAAAAGCAGTATTTTACAACTTAAAAGTGCTTTATTAACGACTGAAGAACGTACAAAATACAGGAAGATCAAAAAGTCTTTTCCACCTTATATGTCTCCTCTTAGTTTCCTAGAAGAGAAGAACAACAGCAAACCATCCCAAAACCTCTGACGATCACGGTTATACTACACAGTGCAACCCACTGACTCAAGTCTCCTTGCCTGTCACGTGGAAACAGATTTTCGGCGTGCCCGTCACGTGGGCCGCCAATGAACGCGCGCGCGCGATCGTCACCCTCCCGGGAGCCCTCCCCGCCCCCTTTCGCCCGCGCACACGTGCGCGCGCACCTCCGCCCCACGTGGGGGCTTCGCCATAACCACCTCCTCCAGCCCACCCCCTCCCAGCACTTGGCTCCAAATCCAGGTCCCAGAGCCGATCATTTCCACCCCCCGCCCTCCCTCTTTCTTCTCCCTCCCCCGAGTCTGGCCCCCACCACGTGCCCCAAGCGCCTGCTCACCTTCCGCACGGGGTCGAGCGTGACGGGCCACTCCGGGAGGCGCCGCTACCGTGGTTTCTCTCTGCTCCCGCCAGGGCACTTGCTCGAGTGGCCACCGCCGCAGGAAGCTCGACAGCGGCGCCGCGGCGCTTCCAGGTGGGTCCCCGCCTCCCGCTCCTGCCACTTCCCGCAGCACCAGCGGCTCCTTCCGGTCCCCTCCTTTCTCCTCCTGGTTGGGACCAGCAGGCGGCCGCGGCTGCAGGCGCGCTCACTGCACCGCCTGCTGGTAATCGCGGCCTGTGCAGCGCCCGTGGGCCGAGGGCCGCCGAGGCCCGCCCCCTTGGCCGGTCCCCGCCCTTGGGCGAGGGTTGGTCTTCTGAGGGCAGGACCCAGTCCATCTCCTGCAGCGGTATGTCCTGTCTCTACTCAAAGAGATACCGCCCCTTTCCTCCACTGTTGGAAGACAGCTTCATCCTACCCTTTGGCTTCTTTGAGAATCGAAGACCTAGCTCCCTTGGCACTGTGGTATATTTTAGATGCTTCTGCTTACCTCATCGCTAACCGATGGCCCCCATGGCTCACCTCTGTGACTTTCTGGATCTCACGACAGAAAACTCCAACCACTTCTGGCCTTTGCACTTGCTATTCTCCGGCTAGGACACTTCCCCGAGATTTAACTCATCGATGTTCGATATGCATTTCAGGTCCCTTTTCAGAGGTCACCGTCAGAGAGCTTCCGGAAGAGCATATCTCCAGATCACTACTTTCACACTTTCTACCTTCATACAGTTATCATTTCAGACATTATTTGCAGATGTTTTCCTCACCAAGAATGTAGTATTTGTAAATACAGGATTTAGTAACTTTTTTTTTTTTTTTTTTTTTTGCGGGCGGAGGTGGGTGGTGTGCCAGGGATTAACTCAGGGTCACTCAACCACTAAGCCACATCCCCAGCCCTATTTTGTATTTTATTTAGAGACGGGCCTCACTGAGTTGCTTGGCGCCTCTCTGTTGCTGAGGCCGGCTTTGAACTCTTGATCTTCCTGCCTCAGCCTCCGGAGCCACTGGAATTACAGGCCTGCGCTACCCACCTGGCTTGAATTTAGTAATTTTTGTTTGTTGCTTTATGCCCAGAACTATGGCACAAAACAGTGCCCAATAAATGCTCTCAAAAATCTCTTGTTAGGGGGCTGTGGGTATAACTAAATGTAGACCACTTGACTAGCATATGCAAGGCCCTGGATTTGATCCCCAGCACAGCTAAAAAAAATTTTTTTAAAGCTATATTGCTGGGGGCAATGGTACTTGCCTGTAATCCCAGCTCCTAGGAAGGTTGAGGCAGGAGGACTACAAACTTGCAGCCAGACTGGGCAATTTAGCTATACCCTGCCTCAAAATAAAAATAAAAAGAGCTGGTGATACCACTTGGTGGTAGAGTGCTTGCCTAGCAAGTGCAAAGCCCTGGATTTAATCTCAGTACCAAAAAAATATATATCAGGGCAGGATGGCACATGCTTGTAATCCCAGGGGTTCCAGAGGCTGAGGCAGGAGGATCCCAAGTTCATAGCTGGTCTCAGCAATTTAGCAAGGCTTTAAGCAACTTGCAAGACATATATATGGTGGGGTAAAACGTGGTGGTCCTAACTACTGAAGTTCAAAACCAGTCTTGGCCACTTAAGGAGACCCTACCTCAGAATAAAACTTAAAAAGGGGAGGTTGGGGATGTAGTTCAGTTGTTGCCTAGCATGTGCAGGCCCTGGGTTCAATCCCTAGCACCACCACCACCACACCCAAAAAATATCCACTGCATCTACCAACTTCATTGAGCATACAAATAAAGCCCAACACACATTAATAGATGTAATTGCTTCCTTTAAGAGCTGTGGAAAAACTTAACTGAAACTTCCTTCCCTGTCTGTAATTAGAAGACATATTCCAGAAATATTAAACCCAGTGGCACAAGACATAAAGTAGTACTCTTCTACAGTTGTCAAGTATTGCTTTATTGCTTTGCTTTTCTTATCTCTGAAGCAATTTTTTCAGACAAATGGATACATGTGCCTGCTTTTCTGACTAATAAAAGTTACTAAATGGTTGAATGGCTCCTGTATTTTAGTTTCCAGTTCAAAATAGCATCTGCCTCAAGACAAAGGGTGACAGATACATTTTTATGTTGATAAGCACATTTATTTATTTATTGAGACAGGATCTCACTATATTGCCCAGACTGGCCTTGAACTCCTGGGCTCCAGAGATACCCTGCCTCAGCTTCCTGAGTAACTGGACTACAAGCCTGTGTACCAGGCTCAGGAAGCTTTCCTTGAATCTACTTGGTGTTAGTTCTGTGTTAGGACTAGAGATACAAAAGAAAGCAACATGGTTTCCCTATCTTGCTCTATATACTTACAGAGCCAAATTCTACTTAAAATGACCACAGTCATTGAGTCTTGTGTGTCCAGCACTATACTACATATAAGACATATAACTGCTGGGTGTGATGGTGCCCACTTATGATCCCAGTAGAGGCTGAGGCAGGAAGATCACAAGTTCGCGGCCAGCCTGGGCAACTTAGTGAGATCCTGTGTCAAACAATAAAAAGAGCTGGGCATGTAGCTCAGTGACAAAGCACCCCTGGGTTCAATCCCCAGTACAACAAATATTATTTCCAGAGAGGCCACATCCAATAACTGATGAATGCATGGATAAAAGTCCCAACCTGCTAACTGCTCACCTCAATTTGAGATGATCCTCAAGGATTATCACATCTCCTACAGAACTTGCAGGATCAACTGAGGTACTTCATTACAACTTTTCCCTCTACCCATTCAATTTTGGGTGCTTGGTTTTTTTGTTGTGTTGTTGTGTTTTTTGTTTTTGTTTTTGTTTTACCAGTGATTGACCCTGGGAGAGCACTGCCTAGCATGTGCAAGGTCCTGGGTTCCATCCCCAGCATGTCTAAATGTATGTATGTAACCATTGTTAAACTTCCCTGTGAATGACCCACCCTAATTAAGATATAGACCTATATGACCTTTGTTATTTTCATCTAGAATTGTAGAACGTTGAAGATTTGATGTGTTTTTGCTTTTTTGTGCTGGTGATTGAACCCAGGCTTCATGAACTATACTATACTCCCACCCCTGAATACTGAAGAAAGAAAACACTTCAACATCAAATAATGTAGGGGTTTGTAAAATAATTTTCTGATGCACTGGCACTCCTATTACAAACAAACAGTCTCAGGCCAGAATACAATTCTTGAACCAAATAAAAGAGAGCCTAGGAGTGGGCAATGAGCTCACATTTCTCTCAGTCCCGTACTATAGCATGTAAGACACTGCCTTCCTTAGGATCCACTCTGAAAAATCACTGATACAGTTCGTTCATTCTTTCAACATATGCCAAGTACTACACACAGTGCTGTGCATAGAGTAGTGAACAAAACAAGCAAGGTCCTATTCTGACAGAGCATATAGTCTAGGGAGAGAGGCTGATATTCAAGAAATAAGCACATATATAAATAATGTATATAAATCCTGTTAAGTACTGTGAATGAAAAGTGCAGGTCATTGGGGCTGTGGGTGTAGCTCAATGGTAGATTGCATGTGTGAAGCCCTGGGTTCTGTCCCCAGCACAATTAAAAAAATATATTAATCTGTCTGTACTGGCATATGCCTGTAGTCCCAGCTAAGACTAGTCTGGGCAATAGAGTGAGACCCCCATCTCAAGAATAAAAAGAAGAAAAAAATTCAGGTCACAAAACGAGCATATGTCCATATACCCCAAAGTACACTTTCTAAAGTACTTCTAACCCACTAACACTCAGGCCAAATGAGACCTGAGGTGTGAATGGATTTAGGAGTTAGGCAAAGAAGGTGGGAAAAACATTCCACAGAAAGAGAATAGTTGATGGAAAGCCCCATTACATAGGAAAGAACTTAATACTGCTACTAATACTATTTATCATTACCAGAAATAAATCACTTTATGAAAATAATGTATCCTAATTTCTTTCATTAGATCATAAACTTTTTTCCTATATCATTAAAATATTCTTTAAAAACCCCAAGAGATCCATAATTTAACCACTTTTCTTTTGGGGGATGTATACTTTCATGCTATTATAATTGGTTTGATTATTTCCTTGGTGTGTCTGGATATTTGTGAGGCTGAAGCTCTATGATTTGGGTAATTGATTGAATTTGTGAGCAAATGAAAGGAAAGCCTAGGATTCCTGACTTGGGTGACTAAGGAGATGGAGTTGTCATTGATGACCACAGAAAATACTAAAGTAGGAACAGGTTTAGCATGGAAAATGATGTGTTCCATTAAGGGTATACCGAGTTTAAGATAACTCTAGTATATCCAAATGAAGCTGTGTAGGAGTGTAATCTGGAAGTTAACTGGAACCTTGGTTTAAATGTGGTTGGGGGGCAGAAGGAAAGCACAAAGAGTGAGAATAGCATAAAGAACAAAGTCTTGAGAAACACTGAATTTTTATATGAAAGGAAAGTGAAAAACAAAAACACTAAGGGACTAAAACAGTGAAAGAAAAATTGGATAGAATGGTACCCCAAACAAAAGGGAGGAGGAAATTTGAAAAAAGGAATCCTCAACAGTAACATATTGGACAAATTTACCAGACACTTATTTTGAGTTATAGACCACATTAAGCTCTGGAGGTGAACAAGACAAAACCCTTTCTTTGGTGCTTACTATATATAGTGAGGAAGATGTGATTGAACATCACCAAAATGATCAATATATTTAGCATGTTTTAAAATTTTGTATATTACTTGTTTTTAAGAAGTACTTATTTCTAAGAAAACTTGTGGTTTATGAAAAATCAGTATAATAGGTAAAAAACAAATTCAAAATACTTAAAATGGGAAACTTAGGGAGAAAGGAAAACAGAAGCAAGAAAAATAATGCACAAAGATACATGCACTAAGATCCTGAACATTTGATTTACGCTTTCTGGTATATGTTGTTACAAGGAAAAACAAGATCATTTATGATGGTCTCAATATCCATATAGATTTGCCTGATGGAGGCATTACTTGTCCCAATAGTAAAACAAGATAAATTCCTCCCACAGTATCTCTTAACAGACAAGATCATGTGAACAGTGTTCTCGACAGCATCTTTCTAGTAAATCCAACAATTAATTTGATGGGATCCTTTAATACATCTTTCACTCTAGGCTGAAAGCAATTCAGCTTGGAAGAGGTGATAGGCATAGCCTGTGAAAGAAACTCTTTTAATCTTAGAAGGAGTTAAGAAATATTTAAAGGAATAAATGAATTATACATTGTTCAGATGATCCTCCATTCCTTCATGGTCATTCATTTAGCTGATGTGATCCATAAAACATGAGTCTTCTGGGTCTCAAATGACTCCTGTAACACCAATCAGTTTTGCTTTCAAACATCAAGGACTTAGAACCAATCCCTCCCCTGCCACAATTCATTTACAGGTGAAGAATCTTTTGAAAAAGTCCCTCAAAAGGAGAACTGTGGGTGTAGCTCAGTAACAGAACATTTGCTTAGCCACATGAGACCCTGGGTTCAATTCCCAGCACTGAAAAGAAAAAGCAACCACAAAAAACTGAGTTGAAAAGTTGAAAAGTAACTTTACAATGGAATGATTAGGCCCTCATCACCTGAACCATTAATCAATCTGTTATCATTACAAATGGGACAAACACATTGTGGCAACTCCTCCTTTCCTCTTGCTTCACCAGGCTGACCAAATCAGTAGACTAATTGATAACTCCCAATGAACAGTGCTTGCTGTAATGCATACTCTTTGCAGTTCCCTTTCTATAGATGGTAGAAATGGCATTGTGCCAATTCTAGTCATAACTCTTTAGAAATCTGCAGCATTTACTTTTACCCTCTTGGAACCCAGCTACCATAAATTAGGCTATCCTGTCGGAGAGAAGTCACATGAAGAGAACCTAGTGGGTGAGATCATAGGGAAAGAAAAGCCTTGAAAGAGATGAATTTGGCACCTTGATCAAGATGAACACCAACACACCAGTCCAGTGAGAGGATTTTATTGACATTCCAGCATATCTTCAACTGAATGCACCCTGATGAGTGAACCTGGTCAACACCATCCAGACAACACACAGAATTGTTAAAAATAATCATTTTTTTATGGCAGTTAATTTTGAGACACTGTGTTATGCTATAGATAGTCTTTGTTTTCTGTACCAGGGATTGAACCAGGGATGCTTAACCCCTGAGCCACATCCTCAGCTCTTTTTATTCTTTGAGACAGTGTCTTGCTAAGTTGTTTAGGGCCTCACTCAGTTGCTCAAATTTGAGATCCTCCTCCCAAGTTCCTGGGAGTACAGGTATGCATCACCATGCCCAGCTATAAAAGATAATCTTAAGCCTGAGTAGCATCATGCCTAGTGTTGGAGAACTACCCTGCTGCCATGTTCACACAGCCTCCCACTTGTGTACACAGATCTGTAGCAGAATTTCATGTGGGCAAGAGACAAAGAGCTGGAGGAATTTGAATCCAAAAGGGCTTGTCTTATAAATCTATACCTGGATAGCTGCTATCATAAATCATGCTTCTATCATTTTGTCAAATTTACACATTTCTGATATGAATCAAGGTCATTATCTGTATTGGAATCCTGGACTTTCTGCCATTGGTGACAAATGAATAGCATTATAATACTATGCAACTGGCAGGGTATGTTAGCTGCACCAAAACCTAGGAAGATGGACACTATACCTTTACAATGTACTTTGTATCTAATAAAGTATTCAGTTTCAGGACAAACCAATGAAGTAAATTTTCATTTTGCAGATTAAAAAAAGCCAGAAAACTTGCCAGGGCCTCGTAGATATTGGCACCTGAGTTAGTATTCAAGTACAAGCAATCTCAGTATGCTACACTGATTAGGTTACCTTATTTACACTTCCCCATAACCACACCTTTTGCCCTGTCGACCCCCCCCCCCCAACACACACAGACTAGGAATTGAACCTAGGGGCAATTTACCATTGATCTACATCCTCAGTTCTTTATTTTTTGAGACAGGTCTTGCTAAGTTCTGAGGCTAGCTTCAAATTTGTGATCCTCCTTTCTCAGCCTCCTGATTCACTGGGAACAAGCATGCACCACTGTGCCCAGCTTGCCATTTGACTTTGCAGTTCTTCTCACTAAGAGTAGAATCTATTTCCCTGTTCCTTGATTCTAAGATCATGTAACTTGCTTTAGTGAATGAAATGTTAATAGTTGTGACAATGAAATGTTAATAAGATACATTAGCTTGAAAAATGACTTGCTCCTCTACTATGATCAAGAGAACACACCTGGGTTAGCCTGCCGAAGGACACCAGAAACAGGCAGTTTTCTCCAGTCATCTCAGGAGAAGTGAACCCAGATCAGTCAATCCCAAGAAAAATAAGTAAACCCAGGAAAGGTCAGCAGATGCATCAGTCAATGTCTGATTTTACAAACTTGTAATACAACAAATTAATGTTCTTACACATCACTGAGATTTAGCAAAAAGTAACTGATAAACTGGCTCTGGAGCCCATATTTTTTTTTTGGTGGGAGGAGGATACTGGGGATTGAACTCAGGGGCGCTTTATCACTGAGCTAAGTCCCCAGCCCTTTTATTTTTTGAAACAGGGTCTAGCTAAGTTGCTGAGGCTGTCCTCAAACTTGGGATCCTCCTACCTCAGACTCAGTATGCACTACCACACCCAGCTGGAGCCCATATTTCTAATGACTACTCATATTGCTTTTCAAATTGTTGAGTTTTAGGTGACTGACATATGATTAGATGTACCTAGCAGTTAGAAAATTGGGACTACAGTTCAGAAGAGACATTGAAGCTAGTAAAATATGCTGGAGAATCATTTTAAACGATGGGACAATCAGGCACAGCAGTACACTCCTGTAATCCCAGCCACTTAGGAGGCTGAGACAGGATTCCAACTTTGGAGATCAGCCTGGGCAATTTAGCCAGATGTCCTGTCCAAAATTTTAAAAAAATAAAAATAATAGGACTGGGGATGTAGCTTAGTGGTATAGTGCCTCCAGGTTCAATCCCCAGTACAAACAATAAAACTGTTTTTAAAAAATAGTTAGGTTGTAACAACATGTATCCCATTTGTTTACAATTAAAAAAAATAGTTGGGTTGTTATTAAGAAAATTTAACAACAGTCTGGTTTTTTTTCTTTCTTTCTTTGTGGTATTGTGGATCAAACATCAAACCCAGGGCCTCATACATGCTAGGCAAGTCCTTTACCACTGAGGTACACAGACCAATAGTAGTTCATTTTTCATTCCATAGAGTATTAGTTCCTTACCTACCCCTTCCATTGCCATCATTCAAAATAGTAATAAATATATTCAAATTGACCTTTGAGGGTCAGAGGAGTAACTTCAAAACATAAGGAAACTGCCTTTCTGATGTAACTAACACAAATAATATACTACAGTTTTTTATGAAAATAGTAATGTGTGCTAATAAGTCATATATAAGGGGAAAATAATTTAAGCAGGGTAACAAAGATAGAAGCCAAATAGATTTGAAAAGGAAAAAGGCCGTAAAATAGAATTAAAGGGTATAGACTGGGTCCAGAAATTTGTAAATACAAAAGAAGAAACAGGTGTGGCAAGTTGTTTGAGAGAATATTCATTTCCTTTATCTTTTCCCTCCAAGGGAGAACTGAGCAACTGAAGAAAAGGCAGGTATAGTAAAGAGGGAGAGTTAAGAAGCACTATAGCATGAAGGATTGATAATTGATTTTTTAAAATGTATCAGGAGATGCAGAGCATCAAAACTAATTAAATGAAGTTAGGCATAGTGGTACACTCCTGTAATCCCAGCTACTCAGGAGGCTGAGGCAGGATTACAAAATTTGAAGCCAGCATGGGCAGCTGAGCAAGACCCCATCTCAAAATAAAAACTAAAAGGGCTGGGGAGGGTTAGGTTTAGGGAGGGAGGCAAGAATGGAGGAAGGAAGGACTGTATAGAGGGAAAAGAGGGGTAAAGGGGTGGGAGGGGTGGAGGGGGGAAGAAAAATAACAGAATGAATCAAACAACATTACCCTATGTAAAAAATTTATGATTACACAAATGGTATGCCTTTACTCCATGTACAGAGAAACAACATGTATCCCATTTGTTTACAATAAAAAAATAAAAATAAAAATAATTTTTTAAAAAGGGCTGGGGGTGTAGCTCAGGGGTAGAGCACTTACCTAGCATATGTGAGGCCAAGTTCAATCCTCAGCACTGAAAAACAAAAGAAAAGAAAAAACAAAACAAACAAAAAACTAAAAATGAATTACAAGCAAGAGAGGAAAAGAGAAGGGTCCCCTTTGTCAATTGTACCTTAATAAAGCTGAGGAGAGAAGCCCCTTCTTTCTCTAATCCAGAAAGATATTAAGAGATGGCAATGAAAGGAAGACAAAGGAGTAACGTTTCAATCTTAGCAAAATAGAGGTAAGGTTATTTAATGAAGTCAGGAGAAGAATAAAGCTTAGGGAGAGCTGTTATGGTAGTATGCTTTCCTAGGAAATTGGTAACAGAGCACTAAAGATATCGTTGTTAAGCATTGAGAACTAAACTGAATGCAAAACTAAATATATAATTACCACATAATGGTACAAAGACACTGTTAAATGTCTTCCCACCTTCCTAAATATTATACAATTACCATGTAAACTTCTGCATTTCAGCATGTATTTCCTAACAAGGGCTTTCTTCTATATATTAGTTTACACACTCAAGACCCTTAACACCGGGCTGGGGAGATAGCTCAGTTGGTAGAGTGCTTGCCTCGCAAGCACAAGGCCCTGGGTTCAATCCCTAGCACTGAAAAAAATAAAAAATAATAAAATTTAAAAAGACACTTAACACTGAGGAGGGCACAGTGGCACTTGCCTGTAATCCCAGCAACTTGGGAGACTAAGGAAGGAGGATTACAAATTCAAGCCCAGCCTGAGCAATTTGGCAAGACCCTGTCTCAAAATAAAAAAATTCAAAAAGGGCTGGAAGGAGGTGGAGTTCATTGATCCTGTGCCCCTGAATTCAATCCTCAGTAATATCAAAAAAGGAAAAAAATTAACATCTTTACATTGATATTATTTTATCTAAAATCTATTCCATTTCAGCATGTATGTGATCAAATTTCTCCAACTGTTCCAATACCATTCCTTATAAATTGCTCCCTCCCATCCAGAACCACATATCCACATACTGCATTTAGTTGTCACCTTCTCTTAATCTTCCTCTAGGCTTTTTTTTTTTTTTTTTTTTGGTATCACAGGACACTTAACCACTGAGCCACATCACCAACCCTTTATTGAGACAGGTTCTCACTAAGTTGCTGAGTCTGGCTTTGAACTTGCAATCCTCCTGTCTTAGCCTCCTGAGCTGCTGGGATTATAGACATGTGCCACCATGCCTGGCCATTTAGCCTTTTTTATGTCTATCATAACACAAAATATTTGAAGAGTCCAGAGCAGCTGTGTTTGTACAATGTACCTTTAAAATTTTTATCTTGCTTTTCTCTCATTATGATTAGATACTTAAGATTAAACCCTACTGCCAAGCCTCCTGCACAGATAATGCTGTGTCCTTAGAAGTTATATATTTTGAAAAGGAGAGAGTAACAGATTACATCACTGAGTGCCAATTATGTTCAGTATATTATATATAATAAACATATTATAATCCCTAATTGAGTATGGCAGACAGATTTATTCAGACTTCTCTCAAGAAAACACCTGCTGTCAGCTCAAGTTTGGACATCGGACAGCTCCAACTGTTAACTCCTTTAGGGTCAAGCTGAGTTACTGTTTTCCAGATAGCTGCTAGTCTGTGACAAAACAAGGCCTACTTATAATACAAAGACCCAGCCATTTCTGCCCAATGCAGTATTCCTCCAACAGAAAATCTTTGCTCCAGATGTCTTTATGGGGTTGGCAGAGATTATCAGGTCTGCATCATTCTGGTAACTCTTGCTTAATCCTGCTTACTCTAATATTATTTCCTTCCTTTTTTATTTTTCTCCCCAGGGCATGGTGGTTATTGCACCTATGGACTCCAGCATGCTAAGTACACACTCTACCACTGAGTTACCTACACCATCCCATTCTTTCAGTCATGTTACTCCAATCATATGCACTCTTAACAGCTCTGCTTCCTGGAAAATCCAACCTACAATATTCTCAGTTAACACAGAACACTGAAGATGAAAGAAGTTTAAATATTGTTCCAAATCATAGCTGGAGTCAGGTGCAGTGGCACATGCCTATGGGAGTGTTAAGACACTAGGGAGGCTGAGGCAAGGAGCATCAAGATTTCAAAGCCAGTCTCAGCAGTTAGGGAGGCCCTAAGCAACTCAGTGAGACCCTGTCTCTAAATAAAATGCAAAAAAGGGTTAGGGATGTGGCTCAGTAGTTGAGCACCCCTGGGTTCAATTCATGGTATCAAAAAAAAAAAAAAAAAAAAATCATAGCTGGAAGGTGATGCAACTAGGATTTAAATTTAGGCAAATTGACTCCAAAAACTAATCCCCTTCATACTAGAAATCAAAGTACTCTTAAATATGTAGGATCTCACTATCCTTTGACTATACTTTTTTTTTTTGGGTGCTGGGGATCGAACCCAGGGCTTTGTGCTTGCAAGGCAAGCACTCTACCGACTGAGCTATCTCCCCAGCCCCTATACTTTTCAATTAGCTAAAGAGACTGCTATCACTTCTTATGTATTTTCCCAATTATAATGCAAAAAATTATATGAACTCTTAGGGACCAGTTTTTTTTGTTATTGTTTTGTTTTTGCTATTGGGGATTGTACTCAAAGGTACTTTACCACTGAGCCACATCCCCAGACCCTTTTTAAAAAAATTTTTGAGACAAGTGTCTTGCTAAATTGCCAAGGCTAGCTAGCCTCTAATTCGGTATCTTCCTGTCTCAGTCTCCTAAATTGCTAGAATTACAGGCATGCACCACCATATCCAGTGGGACTAGTATTCTCTATTATATTACTTTCTAAAATAATTTTATTTATTTTTTTGTGGTGCTGAGGATCGAACCCAGTGCCTCACACATGCTAGGCAAAAGCTCTCCACTGAGTCACAATTCCTGCCCTATTTCAATAATATGTTGCTATTAATGAATGTGATCAATGCCATAACCAGTTTCAAGGGAATTCATTGAGAAATGATATACTGTGGTGAATAAGAGCAATGGTATAAAGTCGTATTGATTTAAATTGCAATCCCACACTGCCACTTCTTTGTTATATGACTCTGGGCAAGGCACTTAACTTATATCACAGAATTGTTATGAAAATTAGATAAGGAAAGCACATTAGAGTGACTAAAACAATGTTAAATGTTCAATAAATGGCAAACGCTATTAAAAACAAATCTTTTTAGTTAAAATTTTTTAACTAAGTGCCAAGCATTATACTAAATTCTGGTGATTCAAACAGATCAAAAGCATCTGATTTACACATTACACATGGATACATATATCAAATAATACACGGTACTAAATTAACATGTATGACTTTTATATTTTTATGTATCAGTAAAAATTTAAAAATCATTCAACCCTTAAGGAGAATCACAGTATAATTATGAGGAAGAAGAAAACTAAAATCTTTTTTAAAAACTTTCAAGGGGCTGGGAATATAGCTCAGTAGAGTATTTGCCTTGCAAGCACAAGGCCCTGGGTTCAATCCCCAGAACTTCAAAAAAAATAAAAAAATTTCAAGCCAGGAATGGTGGTACATGGCTATAATCCTAACAGCTCCAAAGGCTGAGGCAGGAGGATCATGAGTTCAAAGACAGTCTCAGCAACTCGGCAAGGCCTTAAGCAATTCAGTGAGACCCTATCTCTAAATAAAATATTTTAAAAAGGGGTTGGGCGACTGAAATTGTGGCTCAGTGGTAGAGCACTTGCCTGGCATGGGCGAGGCCCTGGGTTTGATCCTCAGCACCACATATAAACAAATGAATAATAAAAAGATCCACTGAAAACTAAAAAACTATTTTAAAAAAAGGGGGGTGCTGGGGATATGGTTCAGTGGTTAAGTACCCTGGGTTCAATCCCTGGTACCAAAACAAGTTTATTGGACCTTAAATAGCTGATTAATAAACTCATTATTTCATTAAACAAAACTTTACTGAATGATTTCCATACTTGTTTTTTTTTTTTTTTTTTTTTTGGTGCTGGGGATCAAACCCAAGGTCTTGTGCTTGCGAGGCAAGCACTCTACCAACTGAGCTATCTCCCCAGTCCCACATCTTCTGAATAAGAAGTACTAAGAATATGAACAAATTCTATGCCCTTTACCTTTAATATCTATCAAATAAATTCAATATTCAAGTTAAACATTTTTAAATCACTTTTATTGAACTAATTTTTAACAATATCACTTTAGATGGTGGCAGCTGCCCCAAACTGAAACAAAGACATGGAGAATGTTATCCAACATCCTCAATGTAATCCAGTATGTTTTTGAACTTGGAGTATAGTTAAACTTTTGTCATTACATAATCAAGCAAATAGTGGTGCATACTACATTATTCAAAAGACTTTATGCATTTCATTTAAAAAAAATCATTTTTTAAGTGGCTTCAGCTTTATCAACAACCTCATTGACACATTCCACACTTCATGCTTGCAAAATGAAAGGTGGCCTAAAACTAACTCTAAGGATTCTTACTTACTGACATTAATGAATATTATTTAGGGTTGTAGGAATTGAAATTTAACATTTTACAATATAAGAAGCAATAAGTTACTGATATCTGCTGACAAGTTCCACTCAAACTAAATACATCTTTGATACATTCAAAAGACATTTTGCACATTTTAATATGCTAGTTTATATGCTGCAGTGCAAAAGTGACATCCTAATGTTTCCTGAGCTTTAGGAAATTAACAACTTTCTGACTATTACTCTCAATTTAAAATAGGCTCTTTACTATACCAAGCCATGTCAAAACTATACAATTAAATTAGGATTTTGGAGAACTGAAAAGATTGGTCAGTTATGCTAGCATAGGATAATGAAAAATTTTTCAAAGCAAAAAATATTTACAACGCTACAAAGGATACTGCAGATCTGCGTGTAGAAAAAAGATCCAAGATAGCCTATTGATTATCAATTAATCACAACTGTCCCTTCTCTTTCAAAAATATTACACTGAAAGACTTTATGGTAAGTTATTTAGCATTAAATACACTGACCTGTAGTATATTACACATTTTAACATTCTTCCATAATGCCCAGTAAGAAGGAATAAATGGGATAAAAGATGAGAAGAAATCAAGGAAAAAAACATGCTTTAGGGAATGTTTTTGAATACGTATGTCAAGGGAAATGAAAATGATTTTTTCTCATTAGAACTCCCTATATCCTCCAGATTACAAAGATCGTGTTTCTACTTCAATTTTTTCTTCTGCTTGTAGTACGTCAGGATCAACATGAACAACTGGAGGTCGTAGGATAACTTCAGGCCCTCCACCGTATATAGACTGCAGAAAATTCCATGTTTCTTCAGAAATTTGACCAGAATCTGCTCCTAAAATTATGGGTACATAGAGCAAATAATGTTTACAGACCCATATATTCATATTGCACATGCTTTTATAATGTACCCACCAGCACAAATCATTTAGGATCAATTAAGAACTCCTGAAACATTTTAAAATTTAACTAAGTGCCAAGCATTATACTAAATTCTGGTGATTCAAACAGATCAAAACCATCTGATTTACACATACACATGGATGCATATATCAAATATTACATGGTACTGAATTAACATGTATGACTTTTTTTTTTTTTTTTTTTTTAAATGGTGCTGGGGATCGAACCCAGGGCCTGTGCTTGCAAGGCAAGCACTCTACCAACTGAGCTATCTCCCCAGCCCAACATGTATGACTTTTATGTTTTTATGTATCAGTAAAAATTTAAAAATCATTCAACCCTTGAGGAGAATCATAGTATAATTATGAGGAAGAAGAAAACTAAAATCTTTTTTAAAAATTTCAAGGGGCTGGTAGTCTTCAGACTACCAGATTATATTGTAAACAATTTTCTTATAAATATTTGATTAAATAATTGTGCCTGAAATAATTTTTATAACCTGCAATGTATAGTCTGTCAAGATGCTTTTTCCCAGCTACTATCAACAGCCTTAAAATCTTTTCTCAGATTAAAATAAACAAACACTGGCTGCTTTCCATATTTTGTCTTAGTTCAAGCATGAATTACATTCTTTTTTATTCTTGTAGTACTGAGTGTTGAACCCATTTCAAACATTCTACCACTGAGCTATGTTCCCAGCCACTGTTATCTTATTTTGACATACCCTAAGTTATATAGGTTATCGTCAAATGTAATCTTTCTACCACAGTCTCCTCAATATCTGGGATTACAGGTATGCACCATCATGGCTGGCTTAGTAAAGGTTTTAGTATTAATTAAACTTACCTTGCCTGAGCATCACATTACCACATTTAGTGACTGCAATTTTAGTGTTGTCAATAGGACCTGGAGGATCTAAGTTGAAAGGAAAAAAGAATTATCAAAATGTATACTTCAAACAAATTTAACAAAGAATTGCATAATTCTGTGCATGAAATAATTAAGAGCTACGACCATATAATCAGTTTGTTTATAAATTATTACAGTTTCTATCTAAGTTAAAGTTTCTTCCTGAGTTTCTTTCTTTTTGGGTTTTATTTTTCCTGAAATAACTCCAGGAAAGAAGGTGAGAGAGGTTCTTTCATTAACCTTCCCAAAGTCCAGACGAATTGTTTCTTAACTCTCCATTTGGGGATTACAGATCAAAATGTACCTTTTTTTTGTGTGTGTGTGTGTGTGTGGTACTGGGGATTGAACTCAGGGCCTTGTGCTTGTGAGGCAAGCACTCTACCAGCTGATCTATCTCCCCAGTCCCAAAATGTATCTTTAATGTTATCAAAGAACAATTACTTTGTAATTTTTCCCCCTGGTACTGGGGGCTGAACTCAGGGGTCTTCTCCTACTGAGCTATATCCCTAGTTTTTCAATTTTATTTTAGGACAGGGTCTCACTAAATTGCATAGGCTGGCCTTGAACTTGCAATCCTCCCACCTAAGTCTCCTGAGTAACTGGATTAAAGGCATGTACCACTGTGTTCAACCAATTCCTTTGTAATTTAAAAAGAAATTAAACAATTCTCAATTTGTTCCAGTCATTGAAATAAATTTTAAAATAATTATAAAAATTTAAAAATATACTCTTTACTAATTTAAGAAAAAAAGTCTTAGCTCTTAGCTAGGCATGGTGGTACATGTCTGTTATCTCAGTAACTTGGGAAGCTGACGCAGAAGGACTGCAAGTTTGACTCAACAACTTAACAAGGCCCTAAGCAATTTAGCAAGACCCTGTCTCAAAATAAAAAATAAAAATGGCTTGGGTTGTGTTTTAGAAGTTAAGTGTCCCTGGGTTAAATCCCTGGTACAAAAAAAAAAAAAAAAAATCAAAGGAAAAAAGTTTTGTTTGTTTTTCCTTTGAATACAAAAAGAAAAGTGAATGTTCATTATCAACAATTGCAAAACAGGTCAGGTGGAGTGGCATATGCCTAGAATCCCAGCAACTAGGGAGGCTAAGGCAGGAGTAAGTTGGAGGCCAGTCTGATCAACTTAGTGAGACTCTGTCTCAAGATAAAAAAATAAAAAGGGCTGTGGATATAACTCAGTGGTAAAGCACCACCAGGTTCAAACCCTGGTACCTGCCCTCCTACCCCCACAAAAACTACAGCGGCAGCTTTGAAATAGGCACGATGTCACAATGGAAGAAAATAATTATTCTAATCACATTAAGAGAAGAACAGGCAAACTTTTTTTGTGGTACTAGGGATTGAATCCAGTGGTGCTCTACCACTGAGCTACATCTCCACCCTTTTTAATTTTTGAGGCAGAGTCTAAGTTACCCAGGCTGGCCTCATACTTGCATTCTTCTTGGCACAGCCTCCCAGAATCACTGAGATTACAGACATCTACCACCACACCAAGAGAGGCAAACTATTTTAATGTTTTTGCATAATATAATTTTTAAAAATTTTAAAAAACAGGATTCAAACTATGCCTATTGAGTTGCAAGCTTTTTTCATATCAAGAACATCTAATTATCAAATTATTAAATATTATGGCACAAAAGTATTTTAAAGGTCCACAAAGTATTCCATTGTATTGGATAAACCATAACCACTCTTTTACTGCTATAAAGTATTTAAAATATCTCAATAATATCACAGACTGCTAGGCACAATGGCAAATGCCTACAATTTCAGAGACTTGGGAGGCTGAGGCAGGACAATCTCAAGTTCAAGGCCAGTCTGGGCAACTCAAACACTGTCTCAAAAATAAAAAGTAGTGGGAACATAGCTCATTAGTAGAGCACTCTGGGTTCAATCCCTGGTACTGGGGAAAAAAAAAAAAAATCAGACTAATTGACTACTTTTGTTCAGTCCTTTTATTCTTGCTGTGAATATGCTATAATTCATAAAGTGTTTATTTGTTTAATGCAGTGCTGGAGACTGAATCCACAGTCTCATGCATGCTAGAGAAGCACTCTACCACTGAGATAAATCTCCAAGCCCATAAATAGGCTTACAAATCTTTTTTTTTTTTTTTTTTTAAAAACAAGAATACAGCAGGCATGGTAGTACACTTCTGTAATCCCAGCAAGTCAGGTGGCTGAGGAAGGAGGATCGTAAGTTCAAAGTCAGTTTCAGTAACTTACACAGTCCTGACTCAAAATAAAAAGGGCTGGGGCCATAGCTCAGTGGTAAAGAAACTGAGGGTTCAATACTCCATAATAAACCATACCCCACAAAAGAAGAATATAAATCAGATTGTAAGATCTCTAAGGTCAGGGGTCTTTTTATCTTTTACAATAAGTATTTCTCACACAAGAAGTACTTATTAAATGAATAAAACAAAAAATTACAAAAAAAATTCACTGTTCAGTTAACCACTCACCTCCATCTTTACCCTTCACAAAACTTTCCCATTCTCTAAACCACTGCATACTGATGCAATAAAATGTAGCTGGAGAGTCCTCCTCTTGGAATGCTCTGTTGAGCTACAGAGAGGAAAAGATCAGTCACCTAATATCCACAACTTGCTAGGTCACAAAACAGTAAAATCATTGTACTTCAGTATCTGACAAGGCCAATTTCTCATACACTTAGAGTATGGTACCACAATAAAATGTACACTGATGCTACTTAAGTTATCTTAGTATGATGATATGTGGTAGAAACCATTAATAAACAATTCTAATTTATGTTTCAAAATTTAACAAAAGGGTTGTAGAAGTCTATAAGTGGAAGATGATCAAGGTAAAGTCTTCAAACAGTAACTACAAAACAATAACACATTTATTAAAAATCTGATGTGTAGGGCTGGGGATATAGCTCAGTTGGTAAGGCCCTGGGTTCAAATCCCCAGCACCACACGCGCGCGCACACACACACACACACACACACACACACAAAAAAAAAATCTGATGTGTAAACTTTACCTATGTCTACACTTCACTTTTGTTCAATTAGGATACTGGTAGACAATCTGCTATTACCAACACAATGCTGCAAAGAATACTCTTGGAGGACTCGGGTTGTGGATCAGTGGTAGACAGCTTGCCTAGCATTTGTGAGGCACTGGGTCCAATCCTCAGCACCACATAAAAAATAAATAAAATTATATATTAAAAAAATTCTTGTACATGTTATTTCACAGGCCATATATATGTGATATGTATAGGCAAATTCTCAAAAGTAGTGGGATTGGGCTGAGGTTGTGGCTCAGTGGTACAGTGCTTGCATAGCACATGTGAGACACTGGGTTCGATCCTCAGCACCACATTAAAAAAAAAAAAATTTTAAAAAGAAAAAAAAAAGTAGCAATGCTATTAAAAAAAAAAAAAAATGTAGTGGGAAGATGTTTTACTTCCCCCACCAGCCCTAAGGCCTAAAGAATGAGTATGTAACTCACACTAGGCACAACTCTATTAGACATGGAATTCTGCAAGAGAATCACCTAATGGTTAGAATGAAGTCACTCCAACATCAATTTAGGTTAGCTTAGATATCCAGGGCTACTTTGATTCTCAAACTTCTGGATGTCTTGATTATTTAATTTTTTTTCAAAATAAATTCTTTTTCTATTTAATCAATCTGGTTCCCACTGCTGGTAACTAAAGAAACCCAAATGATAGAAAAACTGATATAGAAAGAGAGGTACAACTAGCAGAGTCTCAGAGAAATGAGAAGTATTTGGGAATTTATCTAATTATAGTAGTATGTCACAATGGGTAGCTAAATGCCCATGGTAACATTACTGTGGACAAAGACAAACAAGTCCAAATTATGTCATCCCCTTAATTAAATAGAAATCCTCCAGCTGTCCCCAAAGATCTTTATAATAGCCCAGAAGTAACTCCCAGGATCTGACTTCACCTTCTAATTTTTCTCTTCTCCATTTCTACTTATAATCACATTGACCTCTTTGTTATTCCTAGAACCCCAATCAGATAACATTCTTCTCTCAAGGCTTTTGCACTGTCTCTTCTTTCAGCAGATATTGAAATGACTATCTCCCTCACATTCTTCCAATTTTGCTTAAATGTCACCTTCTCAATGAATCGTGATTATTCTCTTTAAAACTGCAACCTGGCTCACCATCATACTGTACTCCTGATCTCTTATCCTGTTCAAGAGTTCCTTTTTCCACAGTATATGATTTTTAATATACAACACTTATTAATTAAATGTAGATTCTTTGAGGACAAGGATCTTTCTGGAACACAAAGTATCTGCTTAACAATGAACATGAAAGGGAATAAAAAAATGCTGTGAACTGGTTGTGATGGTATTTGGGAGGTTGAAGTAGAAGGATTGCAACTTTAAGGCAAGCCTCAACAACTTAGCAAGACCCTGTCTCAAAATTTTAAAAAGGGTTGGAGAGATAGTTCAATGGTAGAATGGCTCTGAGTTTAATCCTCAATGCTAGGGTGAGCAGAGTCAACAACAGAAATAAAAATGGATTTATTAAGGTATAATCAATCCAGTGTTACTGGGGAGTTCAGTGATTTTTCTATAAATTTAGTTGTACAATTTTCACCATAATCCAGTTTCCAACATCTCCAAAACACTGCATCAGTTTATAATCACTCTACTGCTCTTAGCCCTGGAAACCACTGATCTAATTATCTCTGCATTTTTTTTCCCCCTCTTCAGAAATTTCTTAGAAATAAAATAAGGTATCAGTCTTTTTTTTTTTTTTTAATTAGATATCAGTCATTTTTATGTCTGTCTTTTCTTGGCATGTTTCAGAAACTCATTCAGGTTGTCGCATGCATCAGTAATCCACTGTTTTTTAATTTGCTGAGTAGTCTTCCAGTGTATGAATATAACACTTGTTCACGCATCTGCCACCTGATGGATATTTCAACTGTTTACAGTTTGGGGCAAATGATATGCAATACTGATGTAAACTTTTATTTACAGGTTCTACGTGAATGTAAACTGACATGTTTCTGGAGTAAAAACCTAAGAGTAGACTGTTGGGTCAGATACTAAATGTTGAATCTAAGACACTACCAAACTATCATTTAGCCTGCTGCACTTTACATTCCCACCATTAATACTCATCTGAGAATTCCCAACTATGTACTATGTATGTGCTTATTAGTCATACCTTCTTAGTAGTAATGTCTATTCAAATCTTGCATCTATTTTTAAATTGGATTATTTGCCTGATTATTGACTTGTATGAGTTCTTCACATAATTTGGATGTAAGTGTTTTGGTGACATGTGATTTAGGCTTTGGGTCTACTTTCCTAATGCACAATGTTTCTCTCAGTACGACCAATCTTGGACTTACTATATGTCTCATTCATTGATAAGATATTCCATTCATATTCCTTCTGATCATGGAATTAATTCATTATATACAAAAACAGCTCATAGTCATAAGATCAATTATCGTACCATGTGCTATCACCCAAAATCTGCTGGTCTATCAAATAATTTTTTTAATTTTATGTTATTTTTAGCTGTGCACAATGTTGCACACCTGCAATCCCAACAGTTTGGGAGGCTGAGGTAGGAGAATTGCAAGTTCAAAGCCAGCCTCAGCAAAAGCAAGGTGCTAAGCAACTCACTGAGACCCTGTCTCTAAATAAAAGACAAAATAGGGCTGGGGATGTGACTCAATGGTTAAGTGCCACTGAGATCAATCCCTGATACCAAAATTTTTTTTTTTTTTTTTTTTTTTTTTTGGTAACACCTTGAGGACTTTGTACTGTCCTACATGATGTGGTATATGCTCCAAAGAGAGATCATCAACATAGAGTGCTTTTTCCCATAACCAGAATCCATAAGGGTAGGAATCGGGTAAATGGAAATAGGAGAGCTCATCTGTTACTACTTACTGACCCAACTCACCAAAGTTTTACTTCCCATACCTACAACTTTTGACTTTTACTAGTTTGGAGGATTTGGTTCCCAAAGGAATAAATGATAACTTTACTGGATTGGAAACTGAGACAGGCCCTTGGTTATTTTGAATTTTTCATGTCACTGAGCCAACAGGCAGGGGGGTAACAGTATTGGTCAGACAGACTGACCCACTTATAAAGGGTGAATAAAATGCTACACAATAGGAACAGAGAGAATTATGTCTGGAAACCTGGATATCATAGCTACTGTAATGCTTCCGAGGGCTATTGCAACTTTTTTTTGTGTGTGTGCTGGGGATTAAACCCAGGGCCTTGTGCATGCAAGGCAAGCACTCTACCAACTGAGGTATATCCCCAGCCTGCTACTGTAACAATCTGACCACAAACTTGATGGTTGGCTTTTTATTTGCTCACAGTTCCAAAGACCAGAAATCCAAAATCAAAGACTGGACCCACTGCAAAGCTCTAAAGGACACTCCATGCCCCATCTCCTCAAGATTCTGCCTTGTAGCTGCATTGTTCCAATCTATGTCACAGTCTTCATATGGCTTTCACCTCCCTCTTGATAGGGACACTTATTGGATTTAGGGCCCACATAGATTAATTTGGAATGATTTTACCCTGAAATCTTTGTATGTGCAAAGACTATGTTTTGTTTTTCAAATAAGGTCATATTCATCAATAAGATCAATTCACAGAGCTTGGGGTCTGCAAGTGTATTTTGGGGGGACCACCATTCTAACCACTATAGGGATTATTAGTCTTTCTATACCCAGAGCTTAGAAGTTAACAGACTAGCTAGAGAAATCTAACAGATAGATGACTACTAAGGGTTCCATACACTTCAGGAAGTAAGCTCTAGGTTATTTTACCAGATAAACATCCACAACCAGCTGAAGTGCTGGCTGAGAACACAGGGAACATGAAATAGATAATGACAGTTATAGTCACATATTTATTTCTTCCTTGTACATATTTATAAACATCAAAGTTTAAAATAATTACTAATCAATCTTTTCCTTTCTTTCATTCAATTACTATTATGAGGTATAACTGTGGTGGTTAACATAAGTATTTTTGGTCTTGGGTTTTTTGTTTTGGTTTTTTTTTGAGGGATGCTGGGGATTGAATGCAGGGTCTTGAGCATGCTAGGCAAGTACTCTACCACTGAGTTCCATCCCAAACCCGTAGTATTCCTTAGATTACAAAATATAAAAGAAAGATAACTACATTGTCTGAACTAAAAGATGAATGATATCAACTAGAAATGGATACAGTAACTGATGGAACTCTCCTTCTCCCAAATTAGGGAGTCAATGCCACATGTACGGTACACGAGCTAGTTGTACCATATTAGGTAGAAGGATGATACTGTGGCTCTATTTTTATGGATCAGTGCATATGGAAGCTGATTTGACAAAGGATCAAACTATACTGTATTATCTGTTAATGAGAATCATTTCCATTTATTCTTATACTTTTTTTTTTGGAGTGGGGGTACCAGGGATTGAACTCAGGGACAATTGACCATTGAGCCACATCCCCAGCCCTATTTTCTATTTTATTTAGAAACAGGGTCTCACTGAGTTGCTCAGTGCCTCACCATTGCTGAGGCTGGCTTTGAACTACAGATCCTCCTGCCTCAGCCTCCCGAGCCGCTGGGATTACAGGCATGCGCCACACTGCTCAGTTCATTCTTTTGAACTCAAGTGAAGCCTATACTTTCCAGGATCCCTTGCCAGTGGTACTTTAAATTAGATACTGCCATTGATATCTGTGACACATGGAAAGAACAGGAAAAGGAAAAACTTTTTTCTTTGGTGGCAGCAGTGAGTAGGCTTGGGGCATCTACAGATGGCACAAATACGGTTTTATTACCACTTCAAGATGGCACAAATAGGGTTTTGTCACCACTTCCAAACATCTTCCCAAAAATCTGATTTCACATAGCAACATGGACAACTAACTTCTTTAACAGGAACATCCATGTCTTTTGGGTACCCACCCAATTACTCCCTTGTGACTTGACAGCAGCAGAAGCTGTCAGGCTTCTGAGCATTCTCCTGATAATCACCAGAGGCAGGTAGCTGAGGTCACTTCCAAGAGCTTTACATAATTTTTTTTTTTTTTAATGCTTGAACTTTGATTCAATCTCAATTTTACAGAAATACTCCCAGTACCAAAAAAAAAAAAAAAAAAAAAGTTTGTTTGTGGTACTGGGGATTGAACTGAAGGGCACTCCAGCACTAAGGTTCATTCCTAGACCTCTAAATTTTTTAAATTTTAAGAAAGGATCTTGCTTAAGTTGCCCAACCTGGCCTAGAATTTATGATCACTTCTGCCTCAGCCTACTGACTCACTGGGATGAGCAGTATGCGCCAATGTGCCTGGCTCAAAAACATGTTTCTTTCGTAGCAATATCAGAGTAAGCTGCTAAACTGATGTTCTTTTCTTCCAAATGTGGTGTGTGTGTATGCGTGTGTGTGTTCTGGTTGCTATATACAATGTCCTTCAATTTGAGTTTGATCTTTCTTCAAGATTTATATAATTCATCTGTGTACCAAAGACTCAATGCCATATTCTCATTGGATTCTATTCTACCACATGATTTTGATTTGTTCTATTTCTAAAGATGTTTACTTAAATAACTTCACTTAAATAGTACCAGGATTCTCTAAAAATTAAGTCCTCCCTTTGTAATAAATCTCTTGTAGAAAGTAAGTTGAAAGATGTAAATACTGTATCCTTCAACCTTTTCATTTATTTACTTATATCACTATGGACACTACTTTGTTTAATGAGTTACATGTTACTAGAATTTATTTTAAAGTTCAGATTATCCCATATTTAACCAATCTGTCACCAGCACCATATGCTGTGTCCGTATAGTCCAACCTCTAGTCAATATAGGCATCCCTTCTCATCCTGTCTCAGCTCTAACACCACTGATAGATTATAGGTTTTATGTTACTCTACAGAAACTTTCTCTATCCTGTTTTTGTCCTGAAACCCCATTATTGGCCACTACCCTGACACCTACCTGACATTCACCTCCAGTGTAGCCTACCCCCACTTCCAAAACTCCTGAAAGTCAGCTGAGGTCTTCCTGATCTTTATTGCCCAGTCCTTGTCAGTACTTGTGTCTCTCATTTCCTATATTCTGATTCTATTCAAAATACTTAGAATGGCTTCTATTAAACCCTGATGGATATAGTCATTAGCCATTATTTAAGCATTGATGGAATGAATTATTTTAAATATTTAACTAATACTTGTTTTAATAGATTCCAAAAATAGATGAGACCTGAGTAAAATTAAGAAATTCATGCCTCCAATATCTTTAAGTATTTCTTTACTTTAGGCCATGTCCCCCACACACACCCACTCAAACCTGAATCAAAAGAGAAGCAGGTGGGCTGGGAAGATAGCTTAGTGGTTAAGCACTTGTCTAGTATGCATGAGGCCCTGGGTTCAATCCCCATTACCACATAAAAAATAAACAACAATAAAATGATTAAAAAGAGAGAAGCGGGGATGTGTTTTCACACATGCTGTACAGCATGGAACATACAGGATATTTAATTTTGGTCTGTTCGATATCTTCTCTCATACCTTTATTAAAATAATCCATTCAGAAACAGATTGATAGGAAGTGCCGGGAGTGATACTGGCCAAATTATATTGTTATATTGTTTGTATGTACAAATGCGTAACAATAAAGCTGAATCAGTGGCTCCCCTTGGAGGGCACTCACCTAGCATATGCAAATGCGTAACAATAAATTCCATCATTATGTACAACTATAATGCACCAATTAAAAAAGAAGCGGGGGAGGGGGCTAGGGTTGTAGCTCAGTGGTAGAGCGCTTGCCTAGCATGTGTGATGCACTGGGTTCAATCCTCAGTGCCACACATAAATAAAATAAAGGTCCACTGACAACTAAAAAAAATTTAAAAAAAAAGATGGGGGGGCAAAAATAAATAAACAGATTGATAACATGAAAGGCAAGCTCCAAGAGACCGAGGACAGAGCAAAATGACAAGAGGATCTCATCATGAATGTGGAAAACGTGGTTCTCAAGAACAGGTTTCAGGCTGTGCTAGATGAATTCAAACAAGAGACAGAGAAAAGGAGCAGCTTAGTTCTCTGCAAGAAGGGCTAGAATCATTTCTAGAGAAGTGAGAATAATGTTAATATTTTAGTCCTAAGCCTGAAAAAATCTTGGTTTCATCACCTGGACTAATATTAAGACCTTTCAGTAGTTCCCATTCCCTCTAATGCTAGAAGTTCTGTTGAAATTATCTCAGTAGCTTTTTAGAATCACTTCACTGTGTGTTCATTTTTTAGGAAGTAGGATTACGCAGGTATAAAGATGATTGCAGGAAAGTTGTAGGATTAGTGAAATAAACTGTTTAGCCTTTAATTACAATTTCATTGTAGGATTTTGTTGTGGTTTCTCTATTTTACAGAAGTTGTTATTGCTAGCAGTTCTTTGTTGTGCTTGAAATGAATAAGAAGAAAGTAGTCTGGAGGCAGTGAAGCTAGTTTACATAGGTTTTCTCATACAATAGCTATTTTCTTAGCTACTTACAGCAATTTCCCATATGTAAGGATGCAAATGGTTTTCATAAAGTTGTTTCTAACAGTAAATAAAAGCAATTCATTTTCCTCTTGCAGTATTCTCTCCCAATATTGTCCCAGCAGGATTATCAATAAATATGACTCTCAGGTGAACTAAACTTTAGATTGTATTAAATAACTGGAGTTGTGTTATTGACAGCAATACTTTAAAAGACCTCTTGCTACTTAGACAACTGGAATTTACTGGTCCTTTATAAAAATCAGTTGTTCGGCAATTAAAATTTTTTTTTTCTTTTTTGTTTGTTTCTTTGCACAGTGCTGAAAATTGAACCCAGGGCTTTTCACATGCTAGGCAAGCATTATACCATTACACTATATCCTCAGTACTTTTTATTTTGAGACAAGGTCAAAATAAAGTTGCCAAGGCTGGCCTCAAACTGCATTCCCCTGCCTCAGCCTCCTGAGTAGCTGAGGTTACAGGAATGCACCACCACACCTGGCTTTGTTCAGTTTTTTGCTCCTATGACTAAATTTTCTGTTGTTTACAATCAAGGAATGCCTCATAATATACTATAAGGAAACAGTATGTTTTTAAGTACAGAGTCCCCCAAAAGACAAAACAGAAGGATGAAGTAGAGGATGCCAGCCGGGTATTCTATAGACAATACTAACAAAGAAGCCTATAATTTTTCATTTTAATAAGGAGATTTCTTATCAGTTCCAATGCATAAAACAAAATTTATTGCCATTCCATAAAAACAGAAGCCCACAAAGGGATAACTTAATTCACTAAAATTGCAGTGAATGCCTTAGGTCATCACTGTTAGGTACCCAGAACACTTGAAATCTACTATGATTCTTTCATTCAATCACTTTGTTAATTGTCAAGTCTTCATCTTAATCCTACGTCATTTACAATTTGAAAAGCATTACTTTTTTTACCCGAATAAATATTTCCAGTTCAGTTTTTCTTCTTTTTTCAATTTTCTCTGCCTCAATTTGGCAAGTGTGACAAATGTACAGATGGTTGACAGCTGGTCCTCCTCCATACCTAAAGCATGAAGAACTTAAGAATTAAAATTACAGCAATCTCAAAGCTGATGTTTACCACATAGTTTCTAGTTTTTTAGTCAATGGCTAAATAACCAGTTAAGAAAAAATCCTCACAGGAAAATTGTCAAAGTAATGTAAAAAAAAAATTTTTTAATTATATAAGGTCTTGATTTTATGTTTATTAGAGTAAAAACTTAACCAATGTATTGCCTATTCTGCTTTATCCACAGTTCATGTTTCCCTTGTTCTACCAAATGTTAGAGGCAACAACCAAAAAAGGGTTTTCAAAAATTAGTATATATGGGGCTGGGGAGATAGCTCAGTCAGTAGAGTGCTTGCCTTGTAAGCACAAGGCCCTGGGTTCGATCCCCAGCACCCAAAAAAAAAAAAAAAAAAAAAAAAAAAAAATTAGTATATAACGCAAATTGTAGTTAAACATACATAGTCACAGTCAAGAAAACATAACTGGTAGATATATTACAGAACAAAATTTTTTAAAATTCAAAACTTTAAAATTTTAGAGTAAGAATATTCAATTTTGGGAGTGAACACATAGGTAAAATCTTAGTGTTGGGTATAGGCTATATATTTTAAATAAAGTACTTAAATATCATAAGCATATCTTCACACATATTTAGAACACGAAAATCAGAATAAATTATCTAGACTAGAGTTACACTAGCTACAGAGTTTGTCGATTCACACCAGAATAAATGAATGAATGAAAAAGAGGTAAGCAACATAAAGTAAAATAAGCATCTTTTTTTTTTTTAGCAATCCCCCTTTAACCACTTTTAAGCAGTTTTCACAATACATTGTTTGATTTGAATAAACAAACCTGCAAGGGGTGGAAGGTAAAAAGGGAGAGGAGAAGTGCTGGGAGTAATAACTGTCACATTATGTTGTTGTATTGTGTGCATGTATGAATATATAACAAATCCCATTAATATCTACAACTATATGTACCATTTAAAAAGGTGAAAGAAAATAAATAAAAAACAAACCTGCTATACAGGTTATCCCAAATGTTCTGAGGTAGCATCAAAACCAAGTCTTCAATATAACTAGCTTTTCGTGGAGGAACACCTAAAAATTTTTTTAGAAAGGTCAGCTTCATTCTTTAATTCTTTCCAAAGGTTAAAGTCATTTTTAATGACTGGCCAAGCATTATTCTCAAGCTTCCCCTCCCAAAAAGGTAAGTAAAAAGCATTTTTAGTGATTATGCTTCCTAAAGATGAGTATAACCTTGAAATTCCACGCAGAATTTTTTTTTTTTGGGGGGGGAGGCGGTCAGCACTGGGGATTGAACCCAGAGAATGTGATCTTCTACTACTGAAGCCCACAAATATTTTTTAGAGTTTAGGTTTCTATATCCAATATAGGATTATTCCCATTCCTTGTGGTTTCACTACAAATATAATTGTTAACAAGAATATCATATCATCAATCATAAAGGGTAATCAAAGCACCAAAGATCCTACTTATTGTAGGAATAAACATTAATTTAGCTAATCACAAGAACATAAGTTACATTTAACACATATGAAGCATTTCTGTTAAACCCCAAATATAATTCCATACTTAGGAAAAGAGCCAGATATTCATTTAGATAAAAGGGATAAGAACTACAGATACAGGTGGCAGTTGAAATCACTTGCACAGAAATAACTCTTAGGCTGTAGCACAGGGCTTTTTTTTTAGTTACTAATGAACCTTTATTTTACTTTTATTTATTTTTATGTGGTGCTGAGGATTGAACCCAGGGCCTCACACATGCTAGGCAAGCGCTCTACCCCTGAGTCACAACTCCAGCCTCCTAGCACAGGGTTTTAAACAGGTACTCAATAAATAAAATGTTTAATAGGCCATAATTGGAGAGACAAGGCCAAATTCTGAAAACCATATGGAATTAAATACATTAAGTTGGACTGCAGATAGAGAAATGGGAAATAAACAGAAGAGGAAAATTCTTGGCTTATTCCTAATGTGCAAATTATTTAACAATAAACTTCTACCACTACTTGCAGATAAGATTTCTTACCTCCATGAATACAGAGAAAGTCATTATTTGAAATAGGGCCAGGTTCAGCAAAGGTCTTAAATTTATTCAGCCATTGTCGAGAAATGTAAAACTGAAGGAGGCTGGGTTCCATTATGTTCAACAAATTTGATATTCTTCTCCTCTCTTTTTGTGCCTCTTCACTGCTCTTCCTTTTAAAGACAATGATTAATTAAATCCAAAATGTGTTTTATTACATTATGACTAGTAGATTGATTTTTCCTCTTCCTTATTAGACTTGGCACACATATTAATACTCTGCATCTCTTCAGGCTTTAGTCATTTCAAGAAAAATATACCTTGTATCATTTCTCAAATATATTTTACACCCTATATTGACTACTGGTATTCACTATACTGACATACCACATGCATTTAAATATTAATAAGATCAAGTTAAATACCTAATCAGTATTCCTGTTATAGTAGCTATCATTTTCTTTCATAAAATATTAAAAAATACCAAAAATTTTATAGTAATACCTCTTTATCAGCAATTTTAGCAGGAGAGTTGGTACTTAATTCTGACTCTGATTTTATTAAAACCAATCTTTCTAAAACAAAATATGTCCTTTGCCCTTCCCATTTATGTTGTTGTTTTCTAAACAAAGCCTCACTGTAGAAAACCTTTGACTTTTAGTCTAATGAGAATACAGCAATTTCATATCTTTACTCAGCAATTCATTTGAAAGTCTTAGAAGTCACGAGTAACTCCAAAGAGTAAAATATTCTTTCATTATTTGTAATCAGCTTATCTATGAGATACTGACTTCCATTACCTATAGAAAAGAACATAAGCTTCTGCATTTTGTACGGTAGATTCTGAAACTTCAGTGACACTCTGGTCATCAAATTCATACCACAGGTTATTTAAATTGTTTCGGCAGTAGGCTATATAGTGTCCACCTGTATTTAAGGGAAAAGAAATCACTGTGGTAATATAATTAACACAAAATGGAGGATAAAATTTTTCTATCACCACTGTTTAGCACAACAGCTAAAATATATAGCAAGAATTGTGATCTTATTTTTTAATACGTATCCTCATCACCACCATTTGAGGAAATGAAAGACAGAAAAATTAATCTTTAGAAACCCAGTGTAAAAATTATCGTGTTAAAGTTCTTACTACTTATCTTATACAATATAATTTTCAATATTCCAAACACCATAGTAAAAAATATTCCATTTCCTAAAACTCATGTTTTGTTGACTACCACAAAATTATACATACTTATGGAGAGTGATAATTCAAAAAGTACATATATATAATGTGCAACAATCAAATTGTAATTAGTATTTAAATTTCCTTAAACATTTATCATTTTTTTATATTCGAAGTCTGACATGTTTTTAATAACCAGCAGTAAAATCTGTTTTTAGATTTTCTTTTTTCCAAGCATGTCATATTTAAGCAATTAATTCAATTGTATTCAGATACCATTTTTTAAATCTAAAAGCAAATGTCAAACCTATATACTTACTACTTGCAGTCCCATGATGACAAATGACTGACAGAAGATCATATGTCACAATCTGAGCTGGACTATCCTTAGCAAAAAATGGCTGAAGATCCAGGCCTTCTAGTGGAAATGAAACATGAGTGCTGATTTTGGTGGAAAACATCAGTTCGTGTCGGAATCTTTTAAGGTGGATGCATAAAATCTAAAATAAAAGAATAAAATAAAAAAATTCTAATTTACTATTATAAGGGACAAAGCATTCCAAGTGATAAAACTTAAGGACATTAAGATTTTTATTATATAAGCAAGAAATTGTGGTGTTCACATGAAATAAAATTATAGTTATTTACAGTTTCATTTAAAAAATAAAAATAAAATTAGTTTCATTTAGCTAAAAATTTTTTATTAAGCTTTATTCTAGATAAGATATTGAATCACATGTCAAGGTTAAATATGGACCCCCAGTTATAAAGTCATAACCTGAAATATATTAACATGGTTCTTCCTAAGTTCATTGTTATTTTTCTAATTTTTCACTTTATACTTGTCAAGTTCCTACAATGTCTAATTACACTATGTTCATCACAGTACACTATTAAGGGTACTCAGGATATTCAACCCAATATTTTAGAAATGAGTAATCCTAATAAGGTATGCATAGCAACTGGTCAACAGAACCACTTCAATCTTTAATCATGCTATGAGAATTTATTACTATGTTTTGTGTTGTTAATGCTTTACCACATAAAATAAAATTAATTAAAGTCCATACCTCGGGAAACTTTTGTACTTTACAGAACTTTACTCCATTCCTCAACCTAAGATGCAAAAAGAAAAAAAACTCAATGAATCTACAAACAATTCAGTATATTTAGGGCTGATGTAGGTCAGTGGCAATAATGCCTGCCTAGTATGCATAAGGCCAATCTCTAGCATCACAACACTCCCGCTCCTGCAAAAAAAACTTGGAAGAAAGATTTAGTATATTTAAATGTATGACAGGGTCGGGGTTGTGGCTCAGTGATAGAGCGCTTACCTAGCATGTGTGAGGCACTGGTTCAAAAATAATAAAGGTTCATCAACAACTAAAAAATATTTAAATAAATAAATGGCAAAAATCTTTTAGAAATTGTAGATTAAATGCAAATGCGGATTGAAAAGGCTCATTATTGAATTTTGTTAAATATTTATACACTAAAGACCCTAACACTCAAAACACTGGAGTACCTTATTATGAAAAATAACTTAAACCAAGATATCAGTAATAAAACTATAGGGAGTTTTGTAATTCTTGGATTAAGAAATTTTAACAGATGCACTACTATCTTTGGCCTACTTCATGACATCCAGTTATCAAGTGAAACTGCATAAAACAAAATCCCAATTTTATAAAATTTGGAGTTCCAATCAATATATTCAATCTTTCTTCTGCTTCCCTCTTACCCCCCCCCCCTTTGGAGACAGTCTCACTATGTTGTACACTTTGACCTCAAATCCCTGGGCTCAAGCAATCATCCTCTTCCTCCTCAGCCTCAAAAGTAACTAGGACTATGGTTTATACTACCACATCTGGCTCAAAACCTTTATTCTTGTGTGTGTGCAGTCCTGGGGCGTGAACCCCAAGGGTACTCTACCACTGAACCATATCTTCAGTCCTTCCTATTTTTAACTTTGGAAGGGTCTCACTAAATTACCAAAGTTGACCTTGAATTTTCAATCCTCCTGCCTCGCCCTCTTGAGCTGCCAGGATTATAGGTGTTACACCAAACCTGGCCTCAAAACCTTTATTCTTCAATGTGGGAAAAACTTGAGATAAAGGATGGTTATTCTTAATAATGACTATTAATATACACTTGACAGATCTCTGGGCTTTGAGGGTAAATATAAGGTATGTTCCCCTTTTCATTATTTTTTTCTCCTAGGCTGTTTTGTTTTGCAAAGAAGGATCTTTTCCAGGTCAACTCCCTCTTCAGCTGTCAGCTAGGGCTTCAAGGACAAATTGATAAAATCTTTCCAAAATTTCAAAAACTACAAGGCATCTTTTTCATCTTTATTAAGCAAACAGTATACCATTCATTTCTCATGAAAAGGACCAACAGCTGCAGATCAAGGTTTCTCTGGATTATTGCCAGTAGCCAAAAGTCTGTATTAAGATTCTACATCTCATTAAGAAGTCATTTTTTTTAAAACACATGCAGAAAAAAAAATTTGTGTTATCTCTACTTTAAAAATAATTGCCTTGGGCTGAGGGTGTTGCGGAGGGTAGGGTGCTTACCTAGCAACCTGCACTCCTAGCTACTTGGAAGGCTTTACTATCTTATGTAGTAGGATGGTCTCAAGTTCAAGGCTAGCCCTGCCAATGTAGATAGACATTGTCTCAAAATAAAATTTTAAAAGGGTAGTAACGTAGCTCAGTGGTAGAGCACTTGTCTAGTATATGCAAGGGTCTGGGTTCTATCCCCAGTACCACCCCCCCCACAAAAATGCCTTTATCAAGTCTCTAATCACTTTGTTCTGACTTACTATCAAGAGGTGTTAAAAGTCTGAATTTATAACAAGATAGAAAAGGCAGCTGGGCCAGGCTCAGTGGCCTGTAATCCCAACTACTCGGGAACTGAGGCATGAGGATAGCGAGTTCAATGCCCACCTTGGCAACTTAGAGAGACCCTGTCTAAATATAAAACAAAAAGGGTTGGTAGTGTAGCTCAGAGAAAGTATGCTCCTGGGTTCAACACCCGGCACTTAAAAAAAAAAAGGAAGAAAGAAAACCAAACTGGTAAGACAACTAGTAGTAGATATAAACAAAATCAGGCCTAACTATACTATACTGCACCATAACATCAAAGTTGGTACAACCTTCCTAAATTTTATGGAGATGTGAAACTATATACATTTCATTTACTGAACCTGGACTATTAAATTGGTAACCCAGAAGAGTATATTTGAGAAAATGTTTAATGAAAACTCACATACTTATTCCCCATGCCTTAAAATATATACTTTAATATCATATAAACTTATTAAACTTGTTAAATTTTTACCTTAAATTTATTTTACAAAACAACCAATCTTTAATTATTACTAGGACTAAGTTTTCTGGTTGATACTTTTCTGAATATATTGTCAAGTGTAACTATCTATGTCTAATTTAAATAACTAAGAAAAATACAAAATATGAAATTAAAAGCATTGTCAATGTCACTTACTTTTTGCATTTTTCACAACTGTACATATTATCACCTGCAAACAGAACAGATCTAGTCACCTCTCAAATTACAGTAAATTATTTTCTTTTGGTTCTATAATTCTTTGATTTTGCCACCTGCTGATCCCAAAGAACAGTAAAACAGGATTCATTCACTCTTTTAGTCTCTGTTCATGAGTTAGTTCATAAGGTTTACCTTACCTAAAATACCCTTTCTCTACTCCCTATTTTTAATCTTGAAGACCTATCTCAAATAACTTCTTTTTCATTTATTCTTTGAACAAAATTTACTGACAGTCTGTCCTATGGTTGAGAAAGATACTGAACACACAAAAATAGTGAAGGAACTATAATGATGTGGACAGTATGACAGTTCAAGATTCACAAATTTTTAGTTACTTCGGTTGAGTTTTCCCATCTTTAAATCCCAGAACACCTTTAAGACCTGGTACTACAGGAATTTGTATAAATTCCTCCAGGATAGGATTTTTCTTATTATATTTATACTGCCATGATAGATACTGGCATTATGCCAGTATGGGCATATATTATTTAAGCTGCTCTAAAACTAGGCATAGATATAATTACACTTCTTACCTTTTAATTCATCTCTGGCAAAGAAGGCAGCAAGACAATCTTGCAAGGTTACTACCGGACCCCAAAACCAGCTAGGGACACATGAGACAACAAACCTGAAACATTATTGACAGAAAAAAAAAAAAAGGAAGTGTTCTGCCAGTACAGCAGAAACAGCAGTTTCAATAATCAGTTCTTACAAGGAAAATACATACATACCTCTTCACATATTCCATGAAAAAAGCTATCCAGCCTTGTGGAGCATAGGCTTCACCACATGATCCTGCTTTGACTATAGAAGTTTGATGACTCGATGAATGTAGCTTAGCAAGGTCTTCCTTGCCAGGAATTGGCAAGGACAGATCTTGAAAGGTCTCGAGGGTTACAGATACCTAAAATTGTTTTGTGTTTTAAAAATGGGATAAAAATAATCCAGCACAAACATTTATAAAGTTAGATTTTTAGACTCCAAAGATCAAAGCAAGTTATAATAAGCAAAATCAAAAAACCATACTGCTTTTATAGTATTAACAACAAAGAAACAATTGCTCTGTACCAGGTGATCTTCCAAATTTAATTTTCATATAAACCCTGGATGGTGGCCATTGGCAACTCCATTTCAATCATGGATAGTGCAGTACCAAGAAGTACCCCAAATTCAGCCACTATAGTTTGAAGTCCACAGTCTATGTTGCTAAGGTTAATCTACAACTCCTGGGCTCAACTGATCTTCTTACTTCTGCCCCCAAACTAGTTGGGACTACGGGTTGATAACAGTTTTTTATTATTTTTATTTATTTATTTTTTTTTTTGCGGTACTGGGGATCGAACTCAGGGCCTTGTGATTGCGAGGCAAGCACTCTACCAGCTGAGCTATCTCCCCAGCCCGCGTCAATTTAGTTTTTGAGACCTTATTTCATAATCATTAATACTCATCATTGCCCTAAAGTCAAACCATTCTTAAAAACAGCTAAGAAACTTTGAAAGATTTATAGGTGTTATTAGAGAACTGATGTGATTCTAATTTATGTCCTTGTTACTATCTGTGAAAGCGATAATATTTTTATGATCTGAGCATTAATCTTAACATGGGAAAATATTTACAAGCCAGAAGTAAAACCAAATGTTAAGGGACACCTTCACTGCCTTGTGCCTGTGAATAGCAAGTTTCCCAGCATGCTAATTTCATCAGTTTTGGAAGAATATATATGTTACCAATTCCTGTTGCTGAACAACTTCTTGCCTATAAAGGCAACTTTATATGTATAACTCAAATAAATGAAGAACTTATTAATTTTCTCACATATTCAATGATGGGTCAAGACCCGTTCTTTAAAATACATGCTTCTGTTACCTCCAAAGAGGTAATCAATTTATATTTATCAATTTATATTGATGCAAACATGAGAAATGTATGTATGATCAACAGTAGCAATAAGAAGGAATCAAACATTTCATACCTTTTTTTCAGGGTTTTAAAAAAGCATTTGACAGAAATTTTCTGTGTATTCTAATTCCCTCATACTCACCCTATCACAAGTCAGACACTGTACTGAACTAATGATTGTTCCATCAAATATGTCTGAAATAACACTTCTGTATTTCTTATGCTGTTTTTTTCTCTTTGGAGATGCAGACTGAGCTAGGATTGAAAAACAGGTGTAGAACATTAAAAAAAAAAAAAAAAAATCAAAGTAGCTCCTTTAACATTGTTCTCTAGAAGCTTTCATAGTAAAAACTACTATGCTGTAGAGAAATTTTCAAAATATCCTTCAAGAACATTACTTTAGTGCTGGGGTCGTAGCTCAGTGGTACAGCCCTTGCCTAGCACATGTGAGGCACTGGGTTCAATCCTCAGCACCACATTAAAAAATAATTAATTAAATAAAGGTATTACATCCATCTATCTACAACTAAAAAAATATTTTAAAAAATAAAGAACTTACTTTAAACAGTTAAACCAATCAGATAAGATTTAAACTCATTTTGTTAAAAAAAAAAAAAAAAAAAAGTATTTGATACTTGGCTACCATAAATGTACATTTAGGAAAATGAAAGTAGAGCAGCAAAAGCTAAAGATGAAATAGGAGGGCTTGCTCTCCCCATTTTTACTTCAGAGTAATTCTGCTTTTACTTGTTTTTGTTACCAAGTAAAGCTTTATATGAAGACAGGATTCTATTATTAAGCTGAAAGCTCTTTATATATTTCTGGATACAAGTCCTTTATTTATCAGCTACATAATTTGCAAGTATCTCTTTCTAATATTATCTTTTATTTCACCTAACAATGTCCTTTACCAAGAATTTTTATTTTTTATGGATTGTGTTTTTGATGTCTTTGATGTCTTCAAGAATTCTGCCTAAGCCCCAAGATCATAAAGACTTTCTCCTATGGTTCCTTCTACTATATTTATAGTTTTACAGTTTTTAACACTGGAATTCTCATACATAGCAGGTGAAAATACAGAATGATAGAGGTACTCTGGGAAACATTTAGCAGTTTCACACAAAGGTAAGCATAAAATGAACATAAAACCCACTAACCCAAGTTCTAGGTATTTATCCTAGACAAACAAACAAAAACATGTCCATACAAAAACCTATACACAAATGTTTATAGCAGCCTTATTCATAATTGTCCTAAACTGAAAACAATTCAAAAGTCCCCCAATGAGTGAATGAATAAACAGTGGTATAGTCATACAATGAAATACAACTCACTAATAAAAAGGAGCAAATTATTCAGACATGCAATAATGCAACTGATTTCTCAAATACATCATGCTAAGTGAAAGAATACTGTTTTGAAAGTATACATACTGTATGATTTCATTTATATGATATTCTGGGGAAAAGGAAAACAAGTGGAAGAGAAAATCAATAGTGCCAGGAGTAGGAGGATAATCCGATTACAAAGGAGTTGTATGAGAACATTTTTGGGAGTGTTAGAACTGTTCTGTATTCTGTTTGTAAAATGTGTAACTGTGCATGTGGTAAAACTCATCATACTTTACACAAATAGACACACAAAAAAATCAACTGTTAATTTTTTTTAATAGTTTTTAGTTGCCAATGGACCTTTATTTTATTTATTTATATGTGGTGCTGAGAATCAAACTCAGTGCCTCACACATGCTAGGTAAGTATTCTACCACTGAGTCACAACCTCAGTCCCTCAACTGCTAATTTTAAAGAGTACCACACAAAGTTTTAATCATGTTGTATAGAATTCTGTCAATTTTAAAAGATCAAATATTTCATAATTAACATTTTAAATTATCAAATATCAAAATTAGCATTCTAAACCAAGACCCAAAGCAGTGGAATTTAAATAAGGGAAACTATTTACCTTTTTTGTGTGTGGATGCCAATCCTGGCCACAAATTCCCTGATTTAGGAGGGCTTGCTGATAAACGTGGATTAACACCTTCATTTGATGGAAGGCTCTGTGGCGTAGACAGGTCATTCAAGTGAACATCAGTGACATATTCTGTAATATTTAAAATTTGTATTTTACCTTAAATAGTAAAATTATTGCACATGTCCAATGTTGATTTTATACATATGCCTATTTTATGTTTGTTTGTTTGTTTATTCATTCATTCATTCTTGGTACAGGAGTTGAACTCAAGGGTGCTTTAACACTGAGCTACCTCCCCAGCCCTTTTAATGTTTTATTTTGAGACAGGGTCTCACTAAGTTGCTTAGGACCCAAGTTGTTGAGGCTGGCCTCAAATTTGTAATCAGTCTTCCTGGTCACTAGGACTACAGGCATGTGCCACTATGCCCAGTCCAACATTGATTATACTGAAAGGTTTCTAAGCTTGATGTTTTGAATAAACTTCACCCTAACAAGTGAATTATTGAAAAACAAAGTGCTTGCTGAGGCAACAACAGGGATTTTCTACCTAGGAATCCAATTAATGTTTATAATACATTGTTGTTTTGTAAGCATTCCAGGAAGTGAGCAGTGGAAATAAAGCCAAAGATCTTATTTGTCTGAATTTAGTAATTAAAAAAAAAAAAGCCCAAGCCTAGGTGTGGTAGTGCACACCTGTGAATATCTCAGCAACTCAGGAGACTGAGGAGGATTTCAAGTGTGAAGCCAACCCTAGCAATTTAGCAGAACTCTATCTCAAAATAAAAAATAAAAATGACTGCAGATGTAGCAAGAGCCACCATACCCAAACAGGAGGTCTTTTAAAAGTAGGAGAAAAAGATTTTTTCCCCCAGACAAAAAATAGTAATCAAAATCAGATAAGAAATTCAGGCATAAAGTAATCATGTCTGACCTTACCATGATAAAAAGAAAAACACCTCTCATTAGGAAAACATCTTTTTCTCTGATACCACAGAGAATGCCCACAGGGATTTTACAGAGAGTACAAATTAATTTTTCACATAGGCATTTTTCAATATGTCAATCATGATTCATCAGACTGCAAAGTATTGGGGGTAAAAGATTCACTCTAGGACTTTCTATAGGAAAAACACTTAATGTGATCTAGGTTAGGGGTTGGCAAGATTTTCCTGTAAATGGACAGACAGAAAATATTTTAGGTTTCTCATGGTCTTGGTCACACTTTTTCATCAGGGCTTTAAAACATGTAAAAGCTCAGACCCCCAATTTAAGTCATTACCTAGTTACTGTGCAAAAGAACAAACCTATTACTAAGCAATAAAGTATAGTATGTCCCTTAATTAGGCTTATTAGGGTTCTGACAAGGAAGGGTTAAACAGTAGTACAGGCTGTCTTTCAGAACTGAAATTTCATATATGTACTGACTAAACAACTTGTACACAAGGTCAATATAATTAAAGAGGCTAACAGTCCTAATTTTCCTGACTAGAAGGTATGCATAATATACACAGGTGAACCGTAAGAATTCTTAAGGCTAAGGAAATACTATTCCTCCAAAACAAATTCTGGAATAATTTGAATACTTAAATAAATTATTTAGTAGCTTTCAGTCTTCAGTATTACAGAAGCTAAGCCTTTTTTTTTTTTTTTTTTTTTTTTTGCGGTGCTGGGGATTGAACCCAGGGCCTTGTGCTTACGAGGCAGGCACTCTACCAACTGAGCCATGTCCCCAGCCCAAAGATAAACTTTTTTATACTTGTGGTCCACTTATCTTAAATACCACATTACGACAAGTTTACTCTTTTTTTTTGGTACTGGGAATCAAACCCAGGGGCCCTTCAACACTGAACCACATTCCCAGCCCTTTTTTATTATTTTATTTAGAGACAGGGCCTTGCTAAGTTGCTGAAGCTGATCTGAAATTTGCAACCCTCCTGCCTCAGCCTACTGAGCCCCTGGGAATGTAGAATGGGTGTGCCACCACATCCAGCACAAGTTACCTCTTAAAGGGGGCAGGGGGCGGGGGGCGGGGGAGAAGGGGGGGAGAGAAATGTAATATGCAAAGCAATTTAACTATCTTTCATTTGGCTACTTGCTCTTTCTCAAAGGAACACTGACCAATATTATAGCATGATTTCTTGTAACAGGGTTCATTAAACTGCTAAACTAAAACATATCTGATATGACATCAATGACAGCAATCTGAAACTAAGCGTCTATAACTAGGGAACTGTAATTTGGGTTATTTTGCTTCCCAGTGTCTCAACAGAATTTGCTGATAATAAGGCTGGGGATGTTGCTTAGTGGTAGAGTGCTTGCTTAGCACATATGAAAGCCCAGAGTTTGATCGCCAACATGGCACCAAAAAAAAAAAAACCTTATAACCAAAGAAACTCTGAGGGGCCCAATTTTCTACTAGACTTCTGATGAATCTTTAGTTTAAAAGGAATGTTACTATTTTTAAGGTACTGAGGATTGAACCCAGAGGTACTCCACCACTGAGCTACATTCCCAGTTCTTTTTTTTAATTTTTATTTTGAGATAGGGTCTCCCTAAGTTTGCTCAGGCTGGCCTGGAACTTGGAATTATCCTGCCTCTGCCTCCCAAGTAGCTGGGAGCTATGTGCTGCTACATCCAGCAAGATGACTTTCTTACTTTATTAAATAACCCATAAAATTCCTCTTATCCTCAGGTTCCATAATTTTCTGACTTTAAAGCTCACAGGCAAAAATCACTACATTATTGTCTACTACTTAGAATTGACAAAATAACACTTAAGCACTGTCTACAAATGAAATACTATCATTTTCATGATTAAATTATTAAATTGTCACCTGAAGTTCTGCCATGTATTTGCACTTTGACAGTTTCCTGGTTGTTCAAGTCGAGTGTTTCAGACAAAGAGTCTCTATCTTTATCTAATTCTCCTTCAGAATTTACTTTATTAATCTTATTGCACATCTTCTCTTTTTGCCAATCTTTTGATATTTCAGAATTGTTCTCATCATCCTGAATTAACATGGTTGTTTCATTATTTTCTTCAGAAAAGCCTCTGGAGCCATTTTCATTTTCTGTTTTATCACTGCTGCTACAAGATTCACAAGACTGAAAATCTACATCTGACTGGCTCTTTTCTTCTTCCATGGTCTCCTCCGTAGTTACGGTTTGAGGATCTTCCTCTACTTCCATGACCTGCTCTTTCAGTTCTTCATGAAGCAGATCCATTAAACATCGAAGGAATTCCTGAGCATCCTAATATATCAATGAGGTAGTTACCACTTTATTATGTGTATGCAGGAACTTAAGGGAAAATATACAAAATATGATCATCAACTGCTTTTAAATATACAACACTACATTAAAGAAGTAATAGTTTGTGTAGAACAACATATGGCAACAGAGAGATGGAAAACATTTAAGTTCTAAAAAGTTATATAAATAAAGGAAGTTTCAATAAACTGAAGATAGTCTGGATGTCAGCTTTTATTAGTGCCGCTATTAATAAACCAGAGAGAATAACAAAGAAAACAATGGTTTTTCTCATGTGATAATCAGAATTCAGACAGAAATACCAAACACGAATACTATATAAGTTTGGTTTAAGTTTTATTCACTATTGTACTACAAATCCTTGATCAACTGAAGTGCTTACTGAATACAAATGCCTGGGCCCCAACTCACAGCACCAAATTATAATCTTTGGTGTTCCAGAAATCTGCATGGGGAAAACAATGAATAGAGAGTGCTAGGGGTATAGATCAGAAGTGGAGCGCTTACCTAACATGGGTGAGTCCCTGGGCTTGATCACCCCGCCACACACACACACACACACAAACACATTTAAAAAAAAATGATAATAACAAAAAAGTAAAGTGTGAGGACCATGTATAAAGATATTATTAAAAAAAAAAACTACCATAATTGAAACTGCCAGGTGATAATAATCCAAAAAAAGACCAGTTACTGAAATGAATTAGAAAGTCTAGAGACAGCTGAGGATATAGCTCAGTGGTAGCGCACTTGCCTAGTATGTACAAGGTCCTGGGCCCTAAATCAAACACACACACACACACACACACACACACACACACACACCAGAAATAGAAACTGACATATTAATATAAGCATGAAAAAATTAACAAATTTTTTAATCAGATAGAAGATAATTCTTTCATTTACACAATTTGGTAGAGTTTTTTAGCTCTTTGAAAAAAATAAAAATAAAATTTGGGTCACACTGTGATATAAAATACATGCCTCACATAATGAACAATGAAAGGATAAATATTGAAAATACAGCTAAAAATGTATCTGCTTTCTGGATATGGAACTTGAAACTAAGCATTAGAAGAAATACACTGACATTTACACACCTTCAAAAGTTTCTGGAAAAATACATAACAAAACTGAAAGTTGTAAAATATAAACAACCTAATAAAGGGGTACTATTCTTGGCAAATAAAAACACAAGGAGCAATAACCAAAAATATAAATAAAATGGACAAATAAAAAAGCATAATACCCTTTTCCAAACTTATTAAATTATTAAAATTATGAATGAAAAGCAATAGACTTACCTGTTGAGAATACCCCCGAAAAGTTGGATTTACAGTTTTAATTCCTTGAAACAGATTAGTAGGCACAACAGATCCTGGTCTGAGGAAGAAATCATTTTGAAAAATAAATTTTTAATTTTTAACTTTAGAAATTAAAAAACAAAGAAATCAAAGTGATAAACCGAAAAGTGTTTTCAATGCTTTTAAAAAGCATTCAAAACTATCCAACAGGGCTGGGGAGATAGCTCAGTCGGTAGAGTGCTTGCCTTGTAAGCACAAGGCCCTGCGTTCGATCCCCAGCACACACACACACACACACACACACACACACACACACAAAAAAAAAACCTATCCAACATTATATTCCACAAGCTCATCAAAACATCTTTATCACTGATATTTTAACTGACATTTTTTGCTCTCTTCTCCCAATTAGATATTTCACTGTATTTTTAAAAAATGCAACTTCCCGAGTAGTTTTAAACAAAACTAACATATTACAGTAAATAATTACTGCCCTACTACTAAACCTTAGAACAAATTGACACATTCAGGAAGACATCCATAAAGGTGTGACAGTGCATGCCCGTAATCCTAGCAGCTGAGGATATAGCTCAGTGGTAGCGCACTTGCCTAGCATGTACAAGGTCCTGGGCCCTAAATCAAACACACACACACACACACACCAGAAATAGAAACTGACATATTAATATAAGCATGAAAAAATTAACAAATTTTTTAATCAGATAGAAGATAATTCTTTCGTTTACACAATTTGGTAGAGTTTTTTAGCTATTTGAAAATATTCTAATTTGGAAGGCTGAGGCACAAGAACCACAAGTTCCAGGCCAGTCTCAGAAACTCAGTGATACTCTGTCTAAAAATAAAAAAGAACTAGGGAAGCAGCTTAGTGGAAAAGAACCCTTGAGTTCAATCCCCAGTACCAATAAATAAATAAAGATATCTATGGTTTGATTTTAGCATTGTGAGAATGCTAATCCTGCATTATAACTGACAAATTTTGGTAACAGCAGTTTCAGCAGTTCAGCAGTGAATCACTAGTCCAAATACTTCTAAACTTTTAAACTGAACACTCCTATTTGGGTGTTAAGTTTCAAATGAAACATGCCTGAAACTGAACTAAACTGCCACAAATGTCTATCTTCTACTTTTTTTTTCCCACTACAGAAATAGGCCTGCATCCTTTTCATATTTACAATACTTATTTAGAAATACAATAGGATAAATACATAAAGTACATACCTGCTCTTATGCCACAATTCTGTCATTAGTTTGAGATAACTTTTACAAATGGCTGGTTTCTTATCTGTTCTAGCTAGTCCTCCACAATCAAGAAAAAACTGTGTCAAAGGTGGGCTAATTTAAAAAAAGAGAAAGGTTAGAGTGGAATCAAAGCTTTTCTTTTTAAAAAAAGCCAAGGGTATTTTTTTTTTTTTTTTTTTTTGCAACTATTATGCCATGAATTCATAGGAAATAGGTTCCAGCATTTCAGATTCCTTTATACTGGTTTTCACAGTGTGCTTCTCTAGGTGCAAGACTGGCACTTCTGCTAAACTCAGGTACCTTTCTCTTTGGCTTCCTTCTTTTTCTGATAATTTTCTTTCACACTTCAGGAAGCTGTCTCAGCTCTTAACAGTGCTTAAAATTCTCAATATGCACATTAATTTCCTTGGCAAGAATCTTGCCTTTAACTTGCTTATTTACACAATGCCAATAGCACACTAGATTACACTGTAGACTCTCTGACACTTTTGCCATGGTTAACATCTGTGGGGCATTCCTATTTGAATAATACCCATGCTCTTAATGTCTACAATATCACCCTTATAACTTCACATATGTGACCAAAGGAACAACTCCAAGTTTTCTAAAAGACCTAAAGAACATAAAGAATCAAATTGCTGATTAATTTTTGGTCATTCAATGAACTGAAAGCACATATACCCCTAGATCTATTATTTACTCCCTTTTATAGCTTCACATTCATTTCTTCATATCCTTAAAGAGCTCAACCCATTCAAATCAGATCTGGCTCAGTGATATCTGTCCTCCAAGCTACCAGATCCAGTTAATGCCCTTTCAGTTCTCTCTCAGTAATATCTGCCACCCCTCATTCTTAAACAAACCTTCTCTTGATGACTGTAATGTACTTACTTTTCCTCTTTACCTCTCAGGAAATTCCTTTTCCCTTTCATTGTTCTTTCTGCTCTCAGACATAAAAATATATGGGCTCCTTAGTACTTGATACTACAATTTTTCTTCTTTCCTAAATATACTCTTATGCTTAGGTCATGTTAAATTCCCACCCATACTCCAGTAATGGCCATATTTATATAAGTCTACCAACTTATCTAAACTCTATTTATAGCAAATGGTCAAAATGATGGCTGTCAGCATTTCAAATTTAACAAGCTCAAAATTTAATTTTCAAGTCAATCTGTTCTTTCTCCTTCTACATTCTAGTACATGGTACTATATTACATGTTGGTGGCTCAAGTTAGCAAATTATAAAATACCACAGTCTTTTATGAATTTGATTAGCTTAACAGAACGTCTATGAATCTATTCAGTTACAGAAAACTGGAAAAGGACCAAATCCTGGCCTGCAATAAATTGATCACCCTGTGAAGACACGTGGATAGCCATTAAACTATCCTTTGCAACACTGTAATCTTATCATCTACATCTTTCCCAATGAAATCAAAGAAGCTGCAAAGTAAATTTGTGGAGTCGGTATTGTACAGTATTCAACAAAGGATCTAGAGCAACAAATTACACACAAAAATCTCAGATTCTGAATTCTACTCTAACACTTACTGTAAGTTGGGTGATTTTTTTTTTTTTTTTTAAATACGGAACACTTCATGAATTTGTGTATCATCCTTGCACAAGGGTGATACTAATCTTCTCTGTACTGTTCCAATTTTAGTATAAGCACTGGTGAAAAAGCACAATAACTAGCTGACAGTCTTGGCAAAATTACTTAATCTTCTGTATTCACTTTTCTTATGGGTATTAAAAAAAGAATCCTTTCATCATATCATTACATTATTAAACTTTCAGTCTCCTCCCTTTGTCCACGTACTCTAATCAAATCCTATCAATCAAGAATTCTAAAAATGTTTGTGTCCAATTCATTCACTCCTTTCCTACCACCCTAGATGGTGTAAGACACCACAATTTCTTGCCACCGCAGTTTACTAGCTGGTCTTCCAAATTCCATTCTCTTCCCCCTCCAATCCACCGTCAACATGGCAGTCTTTCTAAAATGTAAATTGGGTTATTTAGCTGTCCTTTTTAAAAACTCTCCAATTGTCTTACTTCACTAAGTATAAGACCTATTCACCCCCATGATTTTAATACTCCTGTCATATTTTCTTCTAGTTCCTCAAAAGTGTCAAGATCTTTTTCCACCCATGCCTCCTTACAAAATATTCATCTTTCTGCTTTGAATTTCTCTCCATCCTTTCATACAACCAGTACATACTCATTCAAGTTTCAGACTAAATCTCACTTCGTCAAAGAGGTATTCTCAGGGCTGGGGATAAAGCTCAGTTGGTAGAGTGCTTGCCTTGAATGCACAAGGCCCTGGGTTCAACCCCCAGCACCAAAAAAATTTAAAAAAAAGGTATTCTCTTATTACTTAATAAAAATTATTCTTTTTTTATTTCATAGGATTATGGAACATAATCTAACTGGAACATAACAGAACTGACAGTAAAGTATTAAGAGAAGGTTATGACTACTTACAATGAAATTACCCTGGGAAGAAGTAAACTTATGTTTAGTCTCCAACCACATTTTAAAATTCAATCCCGTAGAAAAGTACAATGTCAAAATCAATGACTCTGAATTCTGGTCCTCACTCAACACATCTAAACCTAAGAGTAATAACTGCCCTATCTACTTTGTATGATTTAGAAAAAAAAAATTTTTTGAATGTTTTGTTAAAGGGGTTTCCACTTAGAGGGAAAAAAAATATCTTCATAGGATTTCTAAATTAAAGTGATCTGAGGAATTAATTAGTTCAAGCTCTTTATTTTCTATACGTAAAAAACAAATAAATAACTAGGGTCTAAGCCAGGACCAAAAGTCTTGGAAAACTACAGACATGCAGACAGTTACCCCATTGGAACAACAATGGATTAAGTTCTAACCCAGATTCTTACCTACTCTATTTTGGGCGTTAGTCAATTATTGCAATAGTATGGTTTTCTACTCAAAGAATGACTTTTAAAAACTACACACACACACAAAATTAAGTTACTTCTTACCAGTTAGAAAGAGCCTGCAAAGCTGCATTCATATAACAGGTATTTCCAATATTCTTCAAACCTGTAAGACCTATTAAGAAAAAATAAAAGAACTTATTCAATAACACAAAAGAGACTCAATTAGTCATCAAAATAGTTTGATAACAGGCTGGGGATATAACTCAGTTGGCAGAGTGCACACATACATACACACACACAGTTGGCAGAGTGCTTGCCTTGCATACACAAGGCCCTGGGTTCAATCCCTAGCAACACACACACACACATACACACACACAGAGTTTGATGACAATGCAAAAAACTCGTGTAATGAGAAACAATAAACGTGTTATATTGAAAAGCAATATTTGTTAGCTTGAGCCATAAAAAAACTGCCAACAAAGAAAACATAATCTAATTACCATGTCCGCCAGCAGAAGTTCTGGCATGGGGACCCTGCTGGTGGCTCCCAACAGTCCCACAGCCACCCCTGGTAGTTAAGGACAGGCTTCCAACCCAGCAAAAAAAAAAAAAAAACCTGCCAACATTCAAACTACACATCAATTTCCTGTGGCTCAAGCCAAGATAATAAAGCAGACACTGGACAATCTTCTATCTCTTCCATGTATCTTCAAGTTCAGAGTTGACAGTAGAGTGGTGAGCACAGCTGCCTTCCATATACACTCAGGTTCAATTACATCACTTTACTACATTATTAAAAGATGAAATAGGGACACAGGATGAAGCTCAGTACACATGCTAAGCAAATGCTATGTCACTAAACTACATTTCTTACCTGGAAATTTAAACTTCTAAGAATCTCTAAAACACAGCTGAATTAGTAACAGTTGTCAACAGTATCCAATAAAATAATACTGTAGGCTGACTTAATGGATTAAAACAGAAGTATATGACATATACCTTATTTTTAGTAATGTTAAACTTATACCAAACTGTTAATTCCCAGATAATTTTTTTTAATTTATTTTTATTTATTTATTTTTTTTTTTTTTGGCAGTGCTGGGGATTGAACCCAGGGACTTGTGCTTGCAAGACAAGCACTCTACCAACTGAGCTATCTCCCCAGCCCTAATTATTTTAATATACACTAAATATATACCTAATATCAATTATAAAATAGAAAATTTGAAGTTTTTACTAAGAGCTATAGACCTGAAAGAACACAGAAAATGTGACACTTATTCTCAATGTAGGGGTTAAGGTAAGACAGTGAGTGGAGCAGAGGTCTATCAGAATCACCTTGTTTTCCAAATGAATGTTGTCCCTTAGAAGTTCTAACGGGATACATGAATATCTCTCCACTAATCCCTATAACTGACAGGTTAAGAATAAAAAATGGGTTGAGAAGTACTGTTCAAACAGATATCAAAAGGCACATTAGCAAAAGGTTATAAGTTTCAACTGCAAAAAAGAGTCACTATAAGGGCTGGGGATATAGCTCAGTTCGTTGAGTGATTGCCTAGCATGCACAAGGCCCTGAATTCAATCCCCATCACCACCCAAAAAAAAAAAAAAAGAGTCATTAGGACCCCAGTTTTGGTAAAGTGATACCACAGAAACCAAAAGTTTGCTTTATTTCCAAATACAATTTTACTAGAACATGTTTCTGAGCTGTTTTTTTTTTTTTTTCATAATCATCATCTCCATTCCTGTTACCTCTACATTTTGAAATTTTCACATTACATATTTTCCTTAAGTAATGGGCAATACCAAACAAAAAAGGGGAGTTATGTTACCTCTTGCCTTAAGTTCATCTTCTTCTTCCACTTCTATATCCAAATCATCAAATACAGCAACCAAAGGAGTTTTTAATGTTGTGTTACTTGGTATTTTAAAATCCTTAATAGCAAAAAGATATAGTACACTTGAATAAACCCTTAGGTTAAAAAAATACTTTAACTTCTATAACATCTACACTATAAAAATTACTAACATTATTTTAATAGAACATTAAGAATTTGTAGTATTAGCAATTATTCTAAAATTTACATTTAATTTTGAAGAAAATACCGATCTACACTAGTTATAGCATATCATCTTGGTTTTATCAATATTTGTACTTGAATAAAAAGTTACTTTTTATAACTGACTTTCCTGAATTTAAACTCATTGAGTAATATCATATATCAGTTTTAAAAGACCTCCAAAGTGTATTATCCTTCATTGTCTTTTCAGATCTAACTTTTACAGGTTAAAAAAAGCAAGATTTTTATCATAACAAATTGACATTTGTAGACTTCCACAATATTTTTTCCTAATACTTATTACTATACTTAGCTTGCCACTCTTAAGCTTATTAAATAGTTCAAAGATGTATTTAAATGATAATAAAATATTCCAACATTAATTCCCGAGAATTGGTTTAACGCAGACATTGCAAGTGATAACCTGTTGGTCAAATGGTAGCCTAAAGTTAAAAAGACCAAAAAGAAAAAGAAAAATTTTAGCTAAAGTTTAAAACCTCAGGAGAATGCACATAAAGAACCAAATTTTTAAGCTCTCTTTTAATATCAGAAGATCAAGGTACACTGAACTCATTCAGCAACAATCAAACAGAGGAAAGGAATACCAGCATGCATTTAGCATATACTCTGGCTCTCTAACTTAAAAGCTTTATTCCACTTCCACAATGCAGGCATATGCACTTATGCACATCCACTTATACCTTTCCTTCCTTTTTGGTATCTATAGATACTGGAAATTTGAATAGATTTCATATTCCACTATATTTATAAAATAATTTGCTTTATAAAAATGGTACATGCTCACTTCGATCTGAAAAATTTTAATGACATTTACAAGATTTCCACTATTTTGTTGTCAATACTTAGGTGAATTGTGTTCAAACAGCCTATAAATTCTGCTCTTCTAAGTTTATAAAAATAAATTTTCTTCTGAATAAAATATTCCAATAGTAATGGGATCATCAGGAAGTTGCATGAAATTAAGCATCAGTACACTTACTCTACCAGATTCAACATTCATTAGAATTTTCAATCTTAATGTATTTTGGCAGGAATGGGAACGGATATCTTATTTACTTTTAGTAAGTAATGCTAATAACTTTGCCTTTATAGACTGTTATCAGTCTCTTACATGATTAAAATTTTAGTCAGCACATCACATCACACTTTTGTTAATAACATAAAAACCAAGAAAATTTATTTTCAGAGTATTAGAACTTTCAGAAAATACTAAACACATTTGTAAATGATAAGTTAGGTACTGGTGGGAGAAATAATAATGATGATTAACTGAGCCATTCAATGTCAATCTGGCAATGCAACAAACATTCCCTGTCTAAAATCTACCCATCTTAAGTTATAGTGTGTGAGGCAATTTATTGTCACTAATGTCAAGCATCAAAATGTAATACAAAGATACAAGAGAAAAATCTGAGATGGTATCAAGAACAAATATAGAGTCAGATGTGGCAGCATACACCTGTAATTCCAGTGATTTAGGAGGTTGAGATGGAAGGATAGCAAGTTTGAGGCCAGCCTCAGCAACTAAGTGAGGCCCTCAGCAACTTAGAGAGACCCTGTCTCAAAAAATAATAATAAAAAGGGCTGGGGATGTGGCTCAGTGGCAAAATACCCCTGGGTTAAATCCCCAGTACCACACCCACACACACACACACACCACAAACTCAACATGTCTTTTACAATGCACATAAGGAAAAAGAAGCCTCAACTTTATCAAATCTAATTAAATGATGATCAGAATAAGTTAGCAGTTAACTTTTAATTTCATTTCCTTTTTCCTATTTTTATATGAGGAAAATTCTGAAAATTAGGTGATCAGTCTTTGCAAATCTATACATGTATTCTAAGTCTCTTGATCCAAAGGGAGAAAAATCTCTAAGACATACTAAATTTCATTATAGTCTACCTAGTTTTAAATAATTAGCAAAATGTTCGCAGTAATAAAAATGGAGATAAAGAGGGGAAGGAATGAGGAAAAGGGAGCTGAATTAGTACCTTCCATTCTCTATCAAAAAAGGTCTACCATTCTCCTACAATCAGGTTTGCTAGAAAAAAAATAAATATTTTAAAACACTTTTTTTTAGAAAACGTAAATTCATTAGGTGCTTTTTCATCTTTCTGTTTTTAATCAATATTTTCCTTTAATTTTTTTCCATATTTTTTATTGGTATTTTATTTTGAGACAAGGTCTGAGGTGCCCTAGTGGGCCTCAAACTTGTGATCCTCCTACTTCAGCCTCACGAACAGTTAAAATTGTAGGCATGTGTCTCCACGTCTGGCCTGCTTTTCCATCTTTTGACAGGTGGGTTTCAATCTCATCTTTATCTATCACTCTATGCTCCCCCAAAAAAAGGAGAAGTGGCACATTACAGACATTTTTTAATTACAAGTAGATTAGGAAGGATTCCTTTTCAAATTTCAACCATATGAAAATTCTATAACTGCTACCTGTTTGGTATCTTAACTAAAGGGGTTTAAATTACCTGGACACTGTTTTCTTGTATTTGCTGAGGTTGTCTTACATGAGGCAATGAAGGCTGAGTTCCTAATTTTCTATCCAAAAATACTTCTTTGCTGCAAGCATAACACCAGACTCGAAGAGTGGTGAGGTTCACAGTTAGATAATGCTTTGTCTCCTGTATAATATCACAGGAGAAGGAGAAGAGGGACCACAATTAGATATACTTGAAAATACTTCTAAAGATCACAGAAGATAAACTGCTGACCTTTGATGAATAGCAATATACACAAAAGAGCTAATCTAGAGAACCAAAAAAACTGTTCTTCCAATAAACTGCTAAAGCATAGTGAATAGTAACAGTATCTAAATTCATTATAAGTTACTCTATAACCCATTTCCCCCCACTATTCATTATATAAAGATAAATGGAAAAATGCAAAAGTATGAGACTCTGTTCTGCAGTAAGCAAGTAAGTACAACATAAGAAATAATGAAGTTGAGGATGCAGCGCAGTGGTAAAGCACTTGCCTAGCATGTGTGAGGTCCTGGGTTTAATATCCAGCACCTCCAAAAAAAAAAAAAAAAACAGGAAAGAGAGGGGGGAAAAAATATAACAGACAATAGCAAGTCACTATTTTAGGAAATCAGAATGGCAAAAGAACAAAACTAAAATGAATCAAAGCACAAAACGAATCAAGCACAAAACAGCTCAAGCAATAGAAAATATAAGATCTTGAATTAATAAATTCTAGCCTTTCTCAACTTAAATTCTGCAAAAGAATTTTAGCCCTATAGAAAACAATGTGATTAAGTTCTTGTTCTCCCAAGGTGCACAGCAAGTACCATTCTAGATTCACAGAAGCAAATTATGTATAATGATGCCTTGGAGTTTTGAGTATTTTGGCTTAATTCTCTTGAGACATAGTTTCTTCAATAAACTTGGCAGTTTAGAATATGAGATCTAACTAATACTATAAAAGATGCATGCCAGGGCTGGGAATGTGGTTCAGTGGTAGAATGCTTGCTTAGCATGCTTGAGGACCGAGGTTCAATCTCCAGCACCACCAAGAAAAAAACAACAAAAAAATGTTAATAATTGAAAAATGCATGCCAAAGTTATATGGGGAACACCAAAGAGCAAAACAGAAAGGGGACTCCAGTTAGGATGACATGAAAAGGCAATACAATACAAATTGAAATACAAAGCTGGCTAGACCATGTCATACACTTACACATCTGCTCTGACTTCAACTCTACAAACTCAATATGCCTGGGTGCATGCTTAAATCAGTATTCTCTGAATTACAGCTTCATTCTAATATTGGTCTTCTTTGCAATTCCCCTCCCTACTCTTTACCAAGACATTTTTAGCTCATTAAAGAAAAAAAAACTTTGAATTATGACTTGAATTAATAATGCTATAATGACTTTTCCTTTCCTTCAGCCATGTTTTAAAAACTGTTGTATAGGACTTGGTGGGTATAACTCAGTGGTATAGTGGTAGAATACAAGCTCATCATGTACAAGGTCCCAAGTTCAATCCCCAGCACACACACAAAAAAAGAAAAGGTTTACATTCTACAATAGTTGCAAAAAAAGTTGGCTTTTTTTTTTTTTTAAGTTTTGTATTAAAATGTATTATATACATACCTGAGAATGTATGGTGCTGTGATCTACTTGTGATTCACCACAGCCAACATATGAACATCTATTCTGTAAGTAATTATACAAGAAGGAAAATGCTTTATAACATGAAAATGTATAATAGCGTTAAAATTATATTTACAACCAGGTTTTAATTACATGTTTTAATAATTACTTTTCATAGTAATTTGACTTAAATGTACCAGGTACAAAATAAAACCAGAATATATATTTCTATTGAAAATTATGTCACCTCTAATAAAAGCAAGCATAAAATGTCTCAGTGACTCAAAACTCTCCAAAAGTCCTGTAAGTTCAAATTCTACCAAAATTTAAAGTTTAGTATGTTATTATCAAATAGGGATCTGAAGTATGCTCATTTATGAAATTTTAAAGTATCAAAAATTTTTTTGGCTATCATTTTTCAGACCTACATTTATAATAGCAAACTTTCCAGGAAAAAATATATATACATACTTCCAGACATGCCCAAAGATTTGGTCCTCTGACTTTACAATCCTGACAAGTTCCCTAATGAAAGAAAATTAAAAAGACAATATTTGTTATACTGACTCAAAGATACACAATTCACTAATAACATCATACATTTTTAAAATGAGATTCATAAATAGTATAATTTATTAAAAATGCATATTTGGGAGAAAAGCAAGTACAATTTTTTATGAAAGATTAACATATCTTACATGGGATTTTTGTATCAAATCTTCTTTTGTTATTTCACCAAGTGAATCCAAATGTGGACAATGATTTCGAAAAGCTGACATTTTGTTAGAATTTTTTTCCTGTTTCCCAAGGCTTTCCAACCGAGGCAGTATCTATAGGAAAAGTGACCCAAAAAAATTAATAAGAAAATGCTAACACACTAAAAATCAATGGGAATAAAAAATAATATATAAATGATAATTTACAAATTTGTCCTGCAAGAATGTATTTTCAAACACACCAAGGTGAGTTTTATAATTGAAATTAATAGGAACATTTGAAATATCTCTAATAAACACCTTATTGACACACATGGATAAATTGGTTCTCCGTGACTTTTCCTATTTCACTTTTTATAGATAAATAAAAGGGGGGAAATTTAAGTCATCTATCCACTTTTGAAGCATTTTTGTCCTTTATTTTCTTTCTTTCTTTCTTTCTTTCTCTATTTATTTATTTTAAGATTAGTCATTCAGCTGGAATGGAAACTGAAAAGAAATGTCAAAGAAACTTGGTGCAGTGGTACACGCCTATAATTCCACCAACTTGGGAGGCTGAGACAGGAGGATCACAAATTCAAGGTCAACCTCTGCAACTTAGCAAAACCCTGTCTCAAAGTTAAAAATAAATAAATAAATAAATAAATAAATAAATAAAAGGCAGCAACAACTCCTCCTGTTTCCTTCTGTAGTTTTGCCTACTCCTGTATCAATCAATGAATATATGAACAATTTGAAGTCTTATTTCTTTATACTCCTATCCCAGGCAACTAGTAGAATATCTGCCACATGGAAGGAGCTTGATTAATGTGGCTTTAACTGAAGTTCATTTCAAGTTTTGCTTGTGCTTCTGGTGTCATACGCAAAGAATCGTTACCAAATTCAAGTTTTCCACCCCATCTTTTTTTTTTTTTTTTTTGTACCAGGGACTGAATCCAGGGGTGCTTAACCACTGAGCCACATCCCCAGCGTGTGCCCTCCCCCACTTTTCTTTTTTTTTTAATAATTTAGAGACAGGGTCTCGCTGAGTTGCGTAGGGCCTCACTAAATTGCTGAGGCTGGCTTTAAACTCACAATACTCTTGCCTCAGTCTCCCAGCCACTGGAATTACAGGCATGCACCACTGCACCCGGCTATCACCCCATGTTTTCTTCGAAGGGTTTTATAGCTTTAACTCTTTATTTTTAAATCTTTAAAATATATGAATTAGTTTTGTATAGGATAGGGCCCCAATTTTATTCTGTTGCATGTACTTACACAGTTTGCCCAACATCACATTAAAAAGAACGTGCTGCCAGATGTGGTGGTGCACACCTGTAATTCCAGTTACTCCGGGGGCTGATGCAAAAGGATCACAAGTTCAAGGTCAGCCTGGGCAACTTAGCGAGACCCTATCTCAAAATAAAACAAAAAAGGGGCCCTATCCAGTCCCCTCTCTGAATAAATCCTACTATTATACTCACTCATCCTTGTCTGTGGATTTCATTCTTAAATAAAATAAAATAAAATGAGCTTAGAGGATGTAGCTCAGAGGCCCTGAGTTCAATCCCCAGTATCATAAAAATAAAAAATAAAGACATTATCTTTATTCTTTATTCTTTGCTTATAATGAGTTTCTAGAATCTCTATTTTATTCCACTAATCTGTTAAGGTCAATACTATAATAATCTGAGTATAGAGGCTATAGAAACTATTTTGATAACTATAAAATATACCTCCTCACTATTACCTTTTAGTTTCCTTGACTATACTGGAAAATATGAATTGTCTTTTATTTTCCAACATTAATACCAATTATTTAATTTAGCATTTTAACGCACTTACTAGAACCAGTAAGACAACACAGAATACAAAAGTGATCCTGTACATCCCCATCAAGTTTCCATTTTTAATGGTTCTGACATTTAAGATACCTGCTATCACTTCCCTCTCCTAATTTACTTCTTTTATTAGAAATGTTTTTAGGCAGGGGTGCAGTGGTGGTGCACACTGGTAATCCCAGCAAATCTAATTCCAGTTACTCTAATCCCACCAACCAGGAAGGCTGAGGCAGGGAAGGAGGATTGCAAATTTGAGGCCAGCCTCAGCAACTTAGTGAGACCCTCAGCAACTTAGCAAGATGCTGTCTCAAAATGAAATATAAAAAGGACTGGGCCATAGTGAATCCCAATATCATGTACATCCATAAGAATGGGGTCCTAAATGGAATAAGATATATTCCATTCATATTCCATTCTTGTACAATTATATCAAAATGTCTACTGTCATAAATAAAAAAAATCAAAAAAAAAAAAGGTGGAGGGGGACTGGGGATGTAGCTCAGTAAAACACCCAGAGTTCAAGTCCCAGTACCAAAAAAAAAGTCTTGGTAGGGCTGGGCATGTAGCTATATAGCTCAGCAGTAGAGTGCCTGCCTAGAATGCACAAGGCCCTGGGTTTGCTCTGCAGCACCAAAAAAAAAAAAAAAACAAAAACAAAAAAACAAAAAACTGGACTGGGGATATAGCTCAGTTGGAAGAGTGCTTGCCTTGCAAGCACAAGGCCCTGGGTTCAATCCCCAGCACTGCAAAAACAAACAAACAAGAAAAAGAAAAAAAAAAAGACAAAGAGATCATCTTGATGAACTTTATCAAACGCCCTCTCCACAGCTACTCATGGCTCACTATATTTCTTGCTTCATTTGCTGATATGATCTATTATTTAAACAGATTTAGTATTTAACAATCCTTGCACTGATGCACTATACCCTATGAGTCAAAATGTATTATAATCTGTTGCTTCTTGCCTATATTCTATTAGCTAATATTGTATTTAAAGATTTTGTCTTTCTGGATATAAATGATATTTACCTATTTTGGTAGCATTTTTATCACAGAATGCATGAGTAGTTTTGTTTCATCAATGGTGGAGAGTAGGCGTCTTTATTATGATGATGTGTTCTTCATAAATTAAATGAAACAACTGTAAAACCATCTGCTATGTTGCCTCTTTCAAGGACCAATCTCTAATCATCTTTTCAATCCATTCGTGGAAATTGATCATTTCAAGTTTTAATCTCTTGAGTAAATTTCACTCATATTTTTCTACAACACCATCCATTTCCTCTTGAAATAACTTTTGGCATCATATCATTACATGTACATTCTCAAGAAAATCTGGAAAAAAATGATTCTGTTAATCTCTCCTATATTTGAAGGGTATATGGTGTTTCCCTTCTTCCTAATCTTATATATTTATACTCCACTTTTTCCCTTTCTTTAGAAGTTTTACCCAGTTCATTGATCTTTCCAAAGAATCAGGTTTGGGATTTATTTTGCTCTATTCTGTTTCCAATTCCATTAAATAGTTTTATCTTTAATCCTCATATCCTACTTAGTTTTGGTTTTCTTAACCCCTAAGGACAAGTACTGAGTTCTTTTTCACTTACTTAATAAAAGTATTTAAACCAACCTAGATGCGGTGGATCATTCCAAAAATTCCAGCAACTAGGGAGGCCGAGGCAAGGAGGATCACAAGTTTGAGGCCAGTCTCAGTAATTTAGAAAGACCCTCAGCAACTTTGTGAGATCCTATCTCAAAACAAATTGCACACAACCATAGAAACAAAATGATGTACCCCATTTGTGTACAAGGAATCAAAATGCAGTCTGTAAAAATAAAAAAATAAATAATAAAGAAAGAAAATAAATGTACGAAATTAGAATTTAGATTTAAAAAAAAAAGGACTGGGGTCTTAACTCAGTGCTAAAGTGGAATCCATTACCCACCCCCCCAAAAAAAGTATTTAAACCATGTATTTCCAAGCATAGCATAGTAGTATATACCTGTGTTCCTGTTAAATTAAAAAAAAAACAACTATTCATTTCCTTCTATGTACAACTTCTGCTATTTGTCAGTGAAATGGAACGGTTTTCACTGCTTTCTAACTAATGCTCTGAATGCTGTCTCAAAGGAGAGAGAGGGTCAGTGCATTCAAAAGGAACTTGCAAAAAGAGCAATTTTTTTAAGTTTCAAGTAAAAAAAAAAAAAGGCTAAAGTTCTATTTATTCTGGTATTTAAATAATTCAGAGAGAATCAGTGCATGTAAATAAAAGCTAATGATTTGTACCAAGGTTATATAGTGGGCTGGGGATATAGCTCAGTTGGTAGAGGGCTTGCTTTGCAAGCACTAAGGCCCTGGGTTTGATCCCCAGCACCGCAAAAAAAAAAAAAAAAAAAGTTATATAGTATTCCACACAATTAAATGCAATGCTATCAAAATAGAAGGTCCTTAGTTACTAGTTATATTAAGTATATTCACTCTGGTAACAAAATCAGTCTGATATTTGACAAAGATTTATTGAAGGAAGGTATTCAGATGTAACAGGGAAAGACAAAATTTCTTAGTTACTCCAATTCCTTCTCAAAATACACATCAGAAGAAACAAGGCATATTCGTTTTCATTCTAGTCTCATAGTTGTCAGAGGAGATGGGTATTAAGATACAAAACACAGTGAAAACTATCTTAGTCCACAGCAATGGATCCCCAAAACTCAGACTTCCACAAGAATACAAGCCTGTGGTTCACAGGTGGGAATCATCAATAAAGCACAAGAAAATTCAAAAGCTACATGGAAATTAAGATTTTTCCATAATTTGATCTCAATTTTGTCCTTACTTTGGTTTTTGATTTTTTTGGAGTGTTTTTTTTTTTTCTTTTAATTTGGTACTGAGGACTGAACACCCAAATGTCTTCTCGCACTCAGCTACATCACCATCTCTTTCTATTTATTTATTTTGAGACAGTCTCACCAAGTTGCAGAAACCGGCCTCAAACTTGCAATCCTCCTGCCTCAGCCTCTCAAGTAGGGTTACAGGCATGTGCCACTGTACCCCACTTGTCGTTACTTTTACAATCTTATACGTGACAGCTTTTTCTATCTATCCTAACTGGATTATGTGAAGTTCTCAGCCATAATGGTGACAATAACATCAACTCAAACTTTTTCCAGATGGAAATTACTGAATTCATTGGCTCTATGATATATATAGCTTTAAGGGCTCAAGTGCCATCTGCATTAAAGTTTTAAAACTACTACTTCTGAAGATACTGTTTTTAAGTAAGGATAATATTTTAGTGGTAAAAGTCTCCAAGTTTCAGTCTTGAAAAAAAAGTTTGTCTTTTTTTTTTTTTTGGCACTAGGGATTGAACCCCAGAGATTTATCACTGGGCTATATCCCCAGTCCTTTTTCGGTTTTTGTTTTGTTTTGTTTTGTTTTGTTTTTTTGATATAGGGTTTTGCTAAGCTGCTGAGGCTAGCCTTGAAATTTCAATCTTCCTGCCTCAGCCTCCAGAGGAGCTGAGATTACAGGTTGACACCACCACACCTGGCTCATTCCTGAAATTCTGTTCCTACTATCCTATAATAGAAGACAACTAGATACTAAAATTTTAATATAGAAAAAGAACAGGGACCCATGCTATTAATATTTTGGATACACATAAAGGCATGATAACCCACTGAGAAACTACCTCATTCCATAGCCTAGTCTCTTCCAAAAATTGAAGTTATTCATTTAAAAAAAAAAAAAAAAAATCAGTCTCCAAAAGGGTTGAGAGTATAGCTCACTACTAGTAGGGCACTTGCCTAGCTTTTGTGAGACTCTGGGTTCAATCCCAAGCACCACAACAAACACAAACACAAAATCAAATTCATGTGACAGAGAAAAAAATTATGTCAGGAGGACTAGTAACTATTGAATAGGTATAGATAAGATTAATATAAATCCAGAGGAGGTCTTTATTAGCATGTGGCAGAACCGCTAAATACTTTTTTGTTGTTTGTTTTCAGATGAGATCTCTCTATGCTACGCAGGCTGACCCCAAACTCCTAGGTTCCAGAGATTCTCCTTCCTCAGTCTCCAAAGTAGCTGGGATTATAGGCACAGGTCACCATGTCCAGCTATCACTATTCAATATTATCAACAAAAATATGGCTAAAGGTACAGAGAGTAGGTTACTGAAACCTGATTATAAGCTTAAAACCATAAAATTAGTTTCTAAAAAAAACATATTTAGAAAAAGGAGCTAAACAGACAAGATGACGCATGCCTGTATACCCAGAGTCTCAGGAGTTGAGGCAGGAGGATCAAAAGTTCAAGTCTAGGGCTGGGGTGTGGCTCGGTGGTAGAGGACTTGCGTAGCACATGTGAGAGGCACTGGGTTCAATCCTCAGCACCATATAAAAATAAATAAATAGGGCTAGGGAGATAGCTCAGTTGGTAGAGTGCTTGCCTTGCAAGCACAAGGCCCTGGGTTCAATCCCCAGCACCGCAAAAAAAATAAAAATAAAAATAAAAAATAAAGTTATGTCCATCTACAACTAAAAAATAACAAAAAAAGTTCAAGGCCAGCCTCAACAACTCAGCAAGACCCTGTCTTGAAATAAAAAAAATACATCCTGAGGATGTATCTCAGTTGTAAAGAGCACCTGGGTTCGATCCTCAATACCAATTAAAAAAAAAAAAAAAACTTCTATGTAAAGTAAGGCCTTAAACTGAGCACAGTGACACACTCCTATAATCCCAGAAGGAAGCAAGTTCAAGACCAGTTTTAGCAACTAAGAGAGACCTGGTCTCAAAATAAAAACATCTGGGGATTGTAGCTCAGTGGTAGTGCACCCCTGGGTTCAATCCCCAGTACCAAAAAAGTTAAAAATTAAAAAATAAAGTGAGTCCACAAAAAGGGATTCAAGTATTTGGATTCTAGATCCTAGAAGATAAATGAAACAGTGAAATTCTTCCTCAAGGACTAAAGTTGTAGTTCAGTGGTAAAGCGCTTTCCTAGTACGCTCAAGGCCCTGGATTCAATCTCCAGCACTCCCCCTCACCCCCACCAATCCCCCCCCAAAAAAAAGGAGAAAGAGAAATTCTTACTCAATTATCAGCAGAAAAATGGTTTCAGAAGAAAGTGAATAGTTGGTCTAAGTGCATTCATTTTATCCTAGCACATATAAAGGGCTTAAAAGAGTGATATAGTAAGTATTCAATAAATAAAGGACAACTATAATGAGGAACAAGCGAAAGCAAGGACGTTTACACACAAAAAAAATTGCAGGACTTGATACATGTGTTCCAGTTATTTGAACAGGATCACTAAAGTAAGAGAAAGTCTTTCTTTTCTACAAATCCCAATGGCGAAGACTTTGGTTTGAAGATAAATTTTCACTTTTGTTTTCTTCCGAGGTGCTGGGGATTCGAACCCGGGCCATGCACACGCTCAGCAAGCGCTCTACAGGGTGAGTTATTCACCCGCCTCAAAGATAGATAAATTTTCAAAGAAGCAGGTTGTTCTCCATAAATGTCGCACAGGTTGGAAGACCAACTATCATAAATGTTTCAAAGGACAGCATTTTGCACTAAAAACTCAATTAAGGGCTAGGCCTGTAGCTCAGCGGCAGACTGCTTGTCTAGTATGTGTGAGGCACTGGGGTTCGATCCTTAGCAATACATAAAAATAAACAAAGGCAAGTTGTTCATCTACAACTATAAAAAAAGGTTTTTTTTTAACTCAAGATTCTGTGATTATAGAAAAACTGATTTGTCTGTCAATAGTTTAAGCTTAGACTGTGAATTCTAACAGTTCAACTAATTTAACTAGTCCAAGGATATTGGGGAACATTTTAAATATTATACCTTAAAATTATATTAATAGCAAAAATACAATAAGCTTATGACTCATCTTTCCACAATTATAATAGAAGAAAACTGCTACCCAATAAAAGTAAGCCAAAAAAATTTGACTATCAGTGAAGAGTGTAATAATAAGCAGTAAGTATTCATGGAGACTTTTAACCTATGAAATCTGCTAACAAGCTCCGCCCCCCACCCTGTACTAGGTATTGAAGCTAACAAACATCTTCAAGAACCACATTTCTTATTCTTTAAACATTTCTATCGAACGAGATTACAGTCTCACAAACGGTCTAAAATATTTGCCTAATCATTCCTTTCATTCAAACCTTAACAAAGAAATTCAGTAATAATTTATTTCCCTCTTTCTAGAAACATTTGTGTCATTGATGTTTCACAAACTAATTAATGAGAACTTTAAGTTTATTAAGAAAACTACATAGTTGCCTAGAAGAAAAAAAGAATCATCTTTTCCTGCAACCTACCTGTTCTAGAATCTAATTTTTTTTTTTTTTTTTTTTTTAAAGAATCTAGTATTGGGGCTGGGGATATAGCTCAGTTGGTAGAGTGCTTGCCTTGCAAGTACAAGGCCCTGGGTTCAATCACCAACACTGAAAAAAAAAAAAAAAAAAAAAAAATCTAGTATTAACACTGCCACATAAATCATCCTAAAACAAAGCTGAAAAATGGCAAGCCTTACACCAAACAAAATCCCTTGATATTTATAAATGTGAATTAGCATTTCTTACAGAGAAAAAAAATCTGTTCAATGAATGACAAAGCATAGCTGATTCTAATATCTAAATAATCATGACAAACCTAAGAGAAAATATGATTATAATAGAGTTCCAATAAGAGGCTCAAATAAGATAATGTTACCTTCCATCTTAAGTCTTACTTCTGAGTAAGATCAAGGGTTAATAAAAAGAGTACACTGGCATTAAAAGACAGTCATTAAAAATACTTATGTATGCCATGTAGGGACATGGGAAAACAAAATGCAATCACCACATTTAAATGAGAACTACTTGAAGAAAAACTGTCAACCCAGGTGTGGTAACAACTAGGGAAGCTAAGGGAGAAGAATTCCAAGTCTGAGGTCAACCTCAGTGAGACCTTGTCTCAAAATAAAAAACAGGACTGGGGTTGTAACTCAGAGACAGAGTATCCCTGGGTTAAATGCCGAGTACCACTCAAGCAAAAATATTTTTAAAATCTCTCCTTTGGGATTTTATAAACAGTTAAAAACTGTAGGAAATGATCTCATTTTGTTACATTCAGTAACCATATATGTATTTTAGGACTGGGCCAACCCCTGCAAAGAGACTAATTCAACAAAGGCTTACAATTAAGTATGGGCTAGGCATTATACAAGCTGGTGGGAAGGGGGTGGAAGAATAGTTCAGTGGTAGAGTTCTTACCTAGGATATGCAAGGCCCTGGGTTCCAACCTCAGCACAAAAAAAAAAAAAAAAAAAAAAAAAAAAAAAAAGTGGAGGAGGAGTGCCAGCACTGTTCTACTCTCCACCCTATTCTTTTGGAGGCCATCTACATTCTATTGCTACTATCCTCAACACCCTGCAATTCTTTTATTCTTCTGAAATAACTAATCTGAAGTCAGTTCTCCATCACAAGCTATCTAACTTTCAAACCTCAGTACTTTTCATTTCTCTGGTTGCACATGATGTAGAGTTACACAATTCATGTACTCATACATGCACATAGGATAATAATATTTATCTCATTCCACCATCTTTCTTTTCCCCTCACCCCCCCCATTTCCCTCTACACAATCCAAAGTTCCTCCATTCTTACCTTAGCTGTCCCCATTATGTATCAGCATCCACTTATCAGAGAAAACCTTTGGCCTTTGGTGTTTGGGGGATTGGCTTAACTCACTTAACATGATATTCTCCAACTCCACTTATACCTGCAAATGCCATCATTTCATTCTTCTTCATAACTGAGTAATATTCCATTGTGTATATATACCACAGTTTCTTTATCAATTCATCTATTGAAGGGCATCTAGGTTGGTTTCCCAATCTAGCTATTGTGAATTCAGCTGCTATAAACATTGATGTGGCTGCTTTACTGTAGTATGCTGATTTTTAAGTCCTTTGGGTATAAACCGAGGAGTGGGATAACTGGGTTAAATGGTGGTTCCATTCCAAGGGTTCTAAGGTATCTCCATACTACTTTCCAGAGTGGATGCACCAATTTGCAGTCCCACCAGGAATGTATGAGTGTACCTTTTTCCCCCACATCCTCACCAACACTTATTGCTTGTATTCTTGATAACAGTCATTCTAATTGGAGTGAGATGAAATCTTAGGGTAGTTCTAATTTGCATCTTTCTAATTACTAGAGACTAGAGTGAGACAAAATCTTTACCAAATGCACTTCAGAGTACTAAACTCCAGAATTTATAAAAAACTTAACACCCCAAATACAAATAACCCAATCAATAAATGGACTAAGGAACTGAGCAATTCACAGAAGATACACAATCAACGAATACATGAAAAAATGTTCAACATCTAATACTTTTTTTCACCACTTCAGAACCCACACTACTTCTAGAACACAAGCTAAATTCAGGCTTTCATTTAACAGCTGGATTATTCAACAAGAATGCCTGTTAACAGACACAGCTGTTACCTGGTCCATATCCTCTTAACTTAGCTCAATTTTTACCTGTCCCTAGTATGGAAAGTTTCCAGGAGCACTAACAGCCTCCCACCTCAACCACTTCTTTGCTTTTCTCCTAAGTTCTACAGCACCTTAGAAGTTTGCCTAGCTCTAACCAGATCAACTGAGACATGCAGGGAGTATTTCAGGGGCAAGGACTGAGGATAGATAGAAAAACAGAAGGGTTCCATGCCATTGGTAAAATAATTCTAAGGCAGTTAGTTACACAGAAGTTTCCATAGTGTTAAGTCCTTGGCTACCCATTCATTATTGGTTTTCTTCCCTTTTCTGACTCTACTCACTTCCTAATTTACGCTTTCTGGCATCTCAACTGCACCTCATACTGTCATCTCAAGGTCTGAGTTCAAAGCCCCAAAAGTGATACTGTCTGTTATTTGCATGTATTGAATTCCATCAATATATACAACGAATACATGTCAATTTAAAAAAAAACTGTCCAAAGATTATCTTAACCTAAAGCCACCCTACTAATCTTCTAGTCTATCTTCTCCCAATTACAGCTCATTCTACATTCATGTGAATCACATCTCTTCTGATGAAATATCTGATGCAATAAGTTCTTCTTTGTTTTAACTCCTACTACTTACAAAAATCATAATTATCAAACAAACCGTTATACTGATCCTTCCACAAATATGACTTGAAAAACCCATTAAACATTCATATTGGAAATGTCCTCCAGGTCACTGGTGTGGGGAGGGTGAACAGGAAACAAAAACAAAACAGGAGAATTAAACACCCTCCAATGTTCACCTGTCGAAAACATTTCAAAGTTCATCATGTTGGAAATGTAGCTCAGTGGTAGAGAGCTTTATTAGCACATGTGAGGCCCTTGAGTTTGATTCCCAGCACTATAAAAAAAGGAAAAAAATACCTCACTCATCTCAAATATATACCATCTTCACCGAGCTCCAATCACAAGTAATTGTCTCCCTCACCTAAATTCCTCAAGAACTTTTATAATTACCAATAAGGCACTTACTGCAGTTGTATAAAAACAAATTACACTGCTTGAGTACAAGTTCTTGGATTGCAGAAACCATGCTCCATTCTTATCACTTTTCAAAAGGCTTTGCCCTCTTAGTCTCAATTATTGACCAGTTAACTTAAGAGTTTGTTTTTTGCAAGATTGAACCCAGGGCCTCACAGATGCTAGATAAGCATTCTACCATTGAGTTATATCCCCAGCCCTTTCTATTTTGAGACAATCTCACTAAATTGCTCAGGCTGACCTTGAACTTGTAATCCTCCTGCCTCAACCTCCCAAGCAGCTGGGATTACAGGTGTGTGCCCAGTGACCTACTTAGTCTTTTAAAATAAATATGAATGCAACATTATTTTGACACATTATTTCTTAAATACTATTAGTATTTAAGTATTCTTAAAATACTAATTCTCATTTACATAAAGACATACTAATATTGCACACAAGTCCAAGTACCTTCTTATAGACAATTAAACCAACTGCACTTAGACTCTTTTTGGAACTTTCCTACTTGCTCCTGCAATCGCATATAGATATTTTAAAGTTTTAATAAAGAAATAGAGCTGTTACTCATTCCTTTAAAAAAAAAGATGCTTAACATTTCACATTTCTCACCAAAAACCTTTCATCATATATTACATCGTTCATTTCCTGCAGAGTCCAAGTCTGTCATATGTTATAGGTCAGTCACAGTGCTCCAATCTTAAACTATTTGAATTCCAATTTACATCAAAGGCTGCTTTGGCAATATTATTTCAGGCTTAAAAAAAATTCTGATCCTTACACAATCTTGAAATGCTTCTGACATGGGGAAAGACTATTTCTTGGCATTCCTCAGAGGACTGGCATGAAGATCAAATAAGACTGTGTAAGTCAAAGGTCACCGAAAATTCTAGTAGCAATACAAAATGTTATGAACTATCACTTCCATAACTCTAAAATTTTTAAATCACCTATTTGTTACAATCTAATTCCATTAAACTGCAGTTATGTAAAAAGATTTGTTTATTGATAGGTTATACAGAGAACAAAAACAACAAAAAGAGCTCAAAAAAGACAACTCAAAGTTGACAATAAACTAAATTCAAAACAAGAAGCAATCTTAAGTAGAGCATACCTCTGGCCCACTGGTCAAATATTTTATTCCAGGAATACTTTTTGTACGCCTTTTTCCCCCCTCTTGTGGTACTGGGGATTGAACCCAAAGACATTGAACTACATCCCCAGCTCCTTTAATTTTCTATTCTGAGACACAATTTGGACAAGTTGTTGAGGCTGGACCTCAAACTTGCAAATCCTCCTGCCTTGTCTTTTTATTCAATCCTGACAAAGTAAATGAAATAACAAAAAATTCCCAGCATAGTGTAACTTATCATTTTTTCAATAAGGTTCCAATTTTCCCCTTCTTTATAGTAATGGTATGAAATCACTACAAATATTTGTATTAAGATTCGAATCAAATAGCCCATTATGATCATAATTTGGTCAGACCTTTCCAGATGATACATACAGCTGTGCCATGTGAATCAGAAATGGAATGAGGCCATTACTTTTTGTAAGAGAGCTTCCTTTAAGGAAAAACTACGATTAAATGAAAAATTCTGTAATTACACATTTCTATTATGCAAAAGTCGAGAAATTCCTGTAGTAAAATTCATCTTCATTTTAGGGTCTCTGCTCCTGCCAAGATTTCACCATCCGGCTCAATTTTTAACACTGATTATAAGAGAAGGTAAAGCCCCCCAAATATCTGAGGTCCAAAGAGTGTTTTGTTATTTGAAAAATGTTTAAAAGTGTGGGAAATCAAACATCATGGAAATTTGCCCCGAACAAAAGCTGCTGATTGACAGGAAGACGATAAGGCTGAACTTGACCCAAAGAAAACATCGACCGAAGAAAAATTTCAGGGACGATGACACTTCGGTTTTCTCCTTCAACAATGAATAACGGGGACACACGAACGGGTCTGGCCACCCCAGTCGCGCTGCAAAACGAAACCCAGAACTGGAGCCGGAGCGCTGCGGGGCTTTCAATGGCCCGCGCCCATCAGGAGGGGTTCGGCGCCAGGTGAGAAAAGCAAGTCAAGGAGCTGAGCCCCTCTCCCCTGCCCACTGCACCCCTCCCGCCTCCAGCTTCCAGGGGAGCGCCCCCTGGGGACCCTCTCTCAAATCAACTACCGGTTCGAGTGCGCCGCCAACCCCTAGTGGGGCGGTCACCAGGTTATTTCTGCAACGCACAACACAGAAGGGCCGAGGCCACTACCCCGCAAGCATACCTCTACCCCTGACCAAGAAAAAGAGGCCGCTGTAGTGGACACAAGTCGGCACGCGGGAGCTAGAACCGAGTCGGGCCCGGGAGGCGGGCGAGGAGCCCTTGGGGCCCGCGCCCCTCCCAGACAGCGCCGCGCTCACCTCCGCGGCCTTTCCCGCGGGCCCCGCCAGCGCAACCAACGGTGCCCTGTCCGCACCTCTGCAAACGCCTCTTTTCCTCCCTTGCCTTCGGAGAGAAGCGGTGTCGCGTCAAGAGGATCGAAAAACGGCTCCGCAGCGCTGCCCGCGGGATCCCCGCCTTCCGAGCGGGCCACTTCCCGCAGCAGCCGCGGCTTCTTCCGGTGTCTCTGCGGCCGCCGCAGGCGTCTCGGGCGTCTCCAGCGTCTTGGGCGGGCAGGGCGGGGCCGCGCGGAGAGCCGGCCGGGGGCGGGGCCGCGGAGTCAGGCCCAGGTGCAGAGATCCCGGCCTGCCCTGGCCTCCAGCTTCAAGGGTAGCCAGCTGTAACATATTGTGCAGTATTTTAAGTCGTAGAGCATTTTTCGTTTTTTTAATACCTATTCGCCCACTCTTTTACAGTCACACTACGATCATCATGAAGCCTCGTCTTAATGCATTACAGACTCAGCATTAAGACTGACCACTGAATGGTCTCAGGTTTGCGGACCTTGTACAAACAAATGTTAGACTTACCTTAATTCAGTTCTGCATTCCTTCCTCTCCTATTTCTTCTCCTAACTTCTTTCGGACCTAGATTCTCTGGAAGCAACTGTGTTTCTCTTTTTTACACATTTGCAAAGAAATTCATCTCTACCATTTTTCCCTAGGCCAAAGTCAAGATCAAATGAAATATTCATTGAAACCTTACTGTCTGCTTAGTGCCTAGAGCTTTGGAGGATGCTTGCCTTCTACTTATGTAACTGTTAAAATTAATTCGCTTGATCTTAGAATATGTGAATAAAACCCATTACATTAACAAAAATTGTTAAAATTGCCAGTTTTGATCCTTCTGATTACCTCTAACTCTTTGATCTCTACATGGGAGCATGTACCCACGTGTCGTCGAAGACGTTGTCTCCATCAGGAGCATGGAGAAAATATGGAAGTTTCTACTTATTTTACGGTAAAAATGGAAAAAATAAATGATGCTACAAAATTCTATGTAGGACTTGACATTAGGTCTTAATTCTTACCACAGATGATCAATGAACCTATCGTGGGTTCACTGAATTTGGAACATGGTGCTACCACTTCTTCCTTTATTTTTAGCCTGTTTCAAAATACTACATTTTACATGCTACAGGATATCAGCAACATGATGTTTAATTTTTATTTTATTAAACATCTAGTTGTTTGTAATTTGTATACATACTCTTCTGTAAGGAGATAAGGGAATGATCATAAAAATCGCTTGTTCTGAATGATTTGTGAGGCAAAGTTCTTAAAAATTCTCTGATTTAAATGTTTCTTTTATATATATAAAAGATATATATATGAAATATATATTTATATTTACATATATATATGTATATATATAATATATATTTTACATATATATGTATACATATACATATATATGTATATATCATATATATACATATATACATATTATATGATATATACATATATATGTATATGTATACATATATGTATATATAATATATATTTACATATGCATATATATGTATATATATAATATACATATACATATATATGTATATATATATTTTTTTTTTTTTTTTCCAGTACTGGAGACTGAAACCAGAGGTGCTTTATCATTGAGCCACATCCCCAGCTTTTTATTTTGAGACAGGAACTCACTGAGTTGGTTAGGGCCTTGCTTAGTTGTTGCTGAGGCTAGCCTCAACTTCTCAAGTCACTGAGATTACAGGTGTGCACTGTGGCTTAATTTAAATTAGATTTATAGAGTTTTACAAATAAAGACAAGTGTTCTAAATCTTCTGACTTTTCCTGTGATAACTATTGATTTTCACAATGTGTTACCTAACAAAAAAATTTTCATGTACATAGTTAATCTATGTTTTCAAAGTAAAACATTTTTTTTTAATTTTTTTTTATGTCAATGGACCTTTATTTTATTTATTTATATGTGGTACTGAGGATCGAATCCAGTGCTTCACGCATGCTAGGCAAGCACTCTTCCACAGAGCCACAACCCCAGCCCAGTAAAACATTTTTTAAATGAGTGAAGACATAACGCATTTGAAAGATCTGCGTGTTGGAAAAAAAGTTTGAAAAATGGGGTTTGGGGGCTGGGGAGATAGCTCAGCTGGTAGAGTGCTTGCCTTGCAAGCACAAGGCCCTGAGTTCAATCCCCAGTACTGCCAAAAAAAAAAAAAAAAAAAAAAATGGGGTTTGGAAATGTTTTCATTATTAAGCAATTTGCTGGCAGAAATTATGTGTCACCAATAAAAACTTATTTCTGCCTCAAAAGACATGCTTAAGATATGAAAAGTCAAGTCAGCAAATGAAAGTTATTTGAAATATATATAACTGATAAAGGGTTCACATATGCATATACATATATGTATTGTATTTCCTCAAATCTAACAGATAACCACTAGGTGCAGTGATTCATGTCTGAAATTCCAGTCACTCAGGAGACGGAGGTAGGACAATTGCAAGTTCTAGGCCCAGTTCAGCAACTTTTTGAGACCCTGTCTCAAAAGAAAAAATAAAAAGGGGTGGGGGTGTTGCTTCATGCTAAAGTTCCAGAGTTCAAGAATTCAATCTCCAATACCACACACAAAAAAAGAAAGATAACCAAACAGAAAAACAAGCAAAGTCACCTCTCCAAAAATTCCTGCATTGAAAATTTATTAGGCTATGCTCATGTTACAGTGCTCTAGCATATTCAATTAAGCCCCCAAGTCCCCCCTCAACCCTGCTTAGTAACCAAGGTCCTTTTTAGCTTACTGTCCTAGAGGGGTTCTAGAGCACTTTGCAGGGAAAGCAAATGATGTTGCTGTTCAAAGCAGGTATGAATGGTGCCTAGATGAGAATAGGCAAGTACCTCTCATAAGGACACCATGTCAAGTTCTTGCAAGGAAACAGTCCTCACGAAGCAAATGCACTCTGACATAATTCAATACTTCTCCCACTTTTATCTTCCATAGAGTCCCACAATCTCAGTTCATGCCTGGGTATTTACTTTTTAATACTTTTATCACTCAATTCAGAATTCTTAATTCCTTACTCTTCTTCAAATAGTATAAATGTATGTATGTATATTTGTGTGTGTGTGTGTGTGTGTGTGTGTGTGTGTACATGGGGGGGGGACTGAGGATTGAATCCAGTAGCATTCTACCTCTGAGTTACAATCCCAATCCCTAGTGCATTTTATTTATTTATTTATTTTATTTTGAGATCAGGTCTCACTAAGCTGCCTAGGCTGGTCTCAAATTTATGATCCTCTTGCCTCTGCCTCCCCAATATCTGGGATTACAGGCATGTGCCATCATGCCTGGCTCAAACTGTATCTCTTGATGGATTATAAGGGAGCACACTCTCACTGGGAATTCAGCTCCTCTCTCAGAAAAGAAAACATACATTCCATCGTGTGCATACTCAGCTGAGTCACACTGATTCTGTAGTGGAATTCTTGAGGGGCCATTTTGGGAAATAAACCAATTAAGTAAATCTCCTGTCTGAGAAAAAAATTTACATATCCCATAGTGTAGATGTTCAGCTAAGTTACACTGATTCTAAAGTGGAATTCCAGAGGGGCCACTTATGGAAAATACAATGTGAATTATATGACCTAAAGTTATGTATCAGACCAGATACTGAAGTCTCTGCTAATGCAGAGAAGAGGAAAAAAAAAAAAAGAAAGAAAGAAAGAAATGATAGGAAGACAGGGAAGAGAGAAGGAAGGGTAGAAAGAGAGAAGATGGAAGATAATTGAATGCTTGTTTTAAAACAAATGCCTTCTCATATTTGCAACTGAGTAATGACAATTTATAACAACAATGCAAAAAATATATATTTTTAAGGGAGGCAAAGGGAGGCTGGGGTATAACTTAGTGGTAATGTTGCTTAGCATGTGCAAGCACTGGGTTTGATCTTCAACACCTCCAAGAAAAAGAAGGGATGGGGTCTTGCTATGTGGCTCAGGCTGGACTCAAACTCCTGAGCTCAAGAGATCCTTCTGCCTCAGTCTCCTGAGTAGCTGGGACTATAGGCACATGCCCCTGTGCCAGTCAAAATATACATTTTGATGTTCATGAGATTGCATAAGCCTTTGCAAATGCTGTTCCTGAGTTAGGTATACTTCTACAGGTGATCCCAATCCCTTTCCTTCATTCACATCCTGGCTAACTCCTACCTAGATTCCCACCCCCCCATTTAGCATAGTTCCCTTCATTTCATTGTTTCCCATCTTAACATCCTGTTTGTTTCCTTCAGATGTTATAATAATATATAATTATTTTAAGATTATTTTTGTATGCTTAGTTTTTTGCATATCCGAACTTAAGTTCAACATCAACAGTCACTATTTGTCTTATTCACAACAGTACAAGAATCTACCACTAAATATCTATCCATTCTCATTCTCTTGGGAGGGTTTTGCCCTCCCAAGATGGTGTTTGACAATATCCCTGGGGAGGACTAGGGCAAGAAGGAATTGGTCACACCCCTTGATGTGGTACTTTTGAACCTAAATTTAAATTGAGTCCTTATAACATGTTTTTGGGTTTGCCAGATAAACTACTTTTCTTTAGTTTTTAAACAAGCTAGGTTTGAAGGGGGTAAACAAAAAACAACTTTCTTCTTTCTCACTGTGGTCCCCGAAAATCTCTGAGGCTCTCTCTGTACTTCTAGAACAAAATCTTAAGCAAAACCCTTAGCTCTTCCGGTTAGTCTCATGTAATTAATAGTCCTCCAGTCATTTTCCAGTGATAAACAAATGGTCTTTTACCTGGTATTAAAAACCCTGTCTAGCTGGGCACAGTGGTGCATGCTTGCAATCCCAGGGGCTGAGAAGGCTGAGGCAGGAGGACCACAAGTTCAAAGCCAGTCTCAGCAACTTAGGGAGGCCCTAAGCAACTTAGCGAGACCCTGTCTCAAAATAAAAAATAAGCTTAAGCACATGGCCATCGCTGAGGCTGGTTTTGAATTCTTCATCCTCCAGTTTCAGCCTTCTGTGCTGCTGGGATTACAGGTGTGTGCCATTGCACCTGGCAGTGATGCATCTTCTGAATGGCCACTTTAGACACACACGTCAGTTCTCTGGTTCTTGGGGAACCAGAAGCAGTCCTGGATCATCTGACTCGGGACAGGAGTATTATTGGACAGCATCTCTCTCTCTTTTTTCTTATTGTACCAGAATGAAACTCAGAACTCTGGGCATGCTAGGCAAGCACTCTATAGTGGAGCTACATCCTCCAAGCCAGCAGTCTTGTTTAAGAGGACCAACAGGAGCTCTCTTACGTGGGGTTTGCACTTTGTCCACTTTAAATGCATATATGGATCTTGCACTACACATATGAAGTGTGGGCTACTCCTAATCAGTCTTGTGAGCATTTTCTGTTCAGAGACTTTAGTGTCTTGATGTAAGACTTTACAAATGTGAATCAGTTATTAGGTTTCATTTTTCTAAGATTCTAATGGAAACATGTCATCTTTTACAAATGGTCTCTTGAAGCCTTTGGAGTTAGCTTAGAGATGAGGGGGAAGAAACAACTTTTTCACCCCCATAAACTACCCCATAGTGGTACCTTAATTTGGATGTGGAAGCATTTGGCATTAGTTGGAGTTCAGGCCCTGCCAAGAATCTGTTACCATCTGTTCACTCTTAGAATAATGGTCTGGGCTCTCTAGCTCAGGATTTCTAAAAAATAACACTGTTGATATTCTGGACCAAACAAATCTTTGCTGCTGGGGTAGTTCCTGTGCCTTGTACATTTCAAATGTACAGCATCTTTGGCCTTTACTCACTACTTGCCAGAAGCACTTCCTCCCAGTCGTGACAAACAGAAATGACTTCAGACATTATGAAATGTCCCCCAGGGAGCAAAATCAGTGAGGCTCATTGCTCTAGCTGAGGCTAATTTTTTTTAAAGGTATTAGATCAGATTACTCAGAAAATTATAATGCAATTGAGATCAATAGACAAGAATACGTACAGTTAGAGATTTCCAGTAGGGATCTAGTCTTGGCATACTGTAAGCCATTTGAGAGCTGGGCATAGCAGTTGGGATGCTTTGCCTTTGGCAAAAAAGAGGTGTTTTTCCTTCTTGAGATCCATAAACAACTTTGAGAAAGGAAGAAACATGATGAGATTTATATATTAGTTACTTAAACAACAGTGATTGGTGTGGAGTAGAGGTAGGCAATTGCCAAACCTGGACAAGGGAAGGTAGAGATCTAGTTGTGGAGATGGCTATAAGAGCTATTCAGGAGATAAAATCAATAGGTTTTCAGTTGATTACATGGGAGTTGGAGTTCAGGAAGCTTTCTATGTACAGATCCTTTAATAGTTGTTTCTGAATTAAAAAAAATAGTTGTTTTTGTTCTTGGGGGCTCACATGTGTGCCCTGTCATTGAGCTACACCCCAACCCAACCCAACCCTTGGGGGCTCACATGTGTGCCCTGTCATTGAGCTACACCCCAACCCAAGTCTTTTTTTTTTTTTTTTTTTTTTTTTGAGAGAGGGTCTTACTAAATTGCTGCGCTGACCTTGAATTTGTGATCTGTCAGTCTCACTAGTAGCTGGGATTACAGGCATGTGTCACCACATCCAGCTCTTTTTTTAAAACTTTGAGACTGGGTCTTGCTAAATGGCTCAGGCTGGCCTTGAATTTGCTGTCCTCCTGCCTGGGTCTCCAGGTAGCTGGGATTACAAGTGTGCACAACTATGACTGCCCGGTTTTCAATAGTTCTTTAACATGTTTTTGACCCTAGTTTCAGTCTCCTGTAGTAGTCCAATAACATACTTTCAAATATAACTTTCTGTTTGGCGGGGGTTGAGCCCTGGGACATTTTACCCTTATGCTACATCCCAGCCCTTTTTTATGATTTATTTTGAAACAGGGTCTTTTTAAGTTGCTGAGGTTGGCCTTGATCTTGTGATCCTCCTGCTTCAGCTCTAGAGTCTCTGGGATTACAGGCATAAACCACAATGCCTAGCATCCAACAACTCTTTCTAAAACACAAATCCTGTCAGGTAACTCCTCAATGACGCCTCCTTGTCCTAAAGAGCGTTTGTTTTTCTTTGTTTTCTCACCAAGGGCCTAGCATGAGGCAAACGACATACCTGGAATGTAATATTTAAGGATTCCTTCATTTGCAGGAACCAGAGAGCACCGCTTAAATTGTGTGCCCTTGGTAATTTGCTTGCTTCATCCTGTCCCTAATGGCCTTAGTCTGACTCAGATTTATTTCTCTTAACCTTTTCTTTTATTACAGTCACTTAAACACCATGTCCCCAAGCTATTCTAATCTACAATCCCTTTTCCCAAAAAAGCAAAACATTTGCCTGTACCTCTCTTACTTAGAGCTTCTTTATGTACACAACCCTCTTGTGCCTTTGCTGTCTTTCTGTTCTCTTTTTCTCTCTTTGGAAGCATCACTGAAATTGCCCTCTCTTGGGCTGGGGTTGTAGCTCAGTAGTAAAGCACTTGCCCAGCATGTGTGAGGCCCTGTGTTTGATCCTCAGCATCACATGAAAATAAATGAAATAAAGGTATGTGTCCATCTACAACTAAAAAAAAGATTAAAAAAGAAGAAGAAGAAATTGCCCTCTCTTAAAAGTGAACTGCACTCATCATTTAACGACCTTTCCTAGGAGAACAGTTTTGTGGCCTTTCCGGGCTGTGTAAGCTTTTCCTTTTGATTGTATTCTTTAACATATTCTCTAGTGATGTGATTACTGCTGATTATGCAATACATTGTAATGTTATTATTCTGTACTTTTCCATTTCCTGAACCAAACTGTGAGCAGGGATTTTCCTTACTTATTCTAGTATTTCCAGCATTCAGCATAGCACATGACACAAAGTAGGAAATAAACAAATTAATAGCCTTATTATTTAAAAAAAAAAAGACAAATGAATGGGAAAATATAAAGAAATTAAGAAATATTTTCCAGCTGAGAGTAGTGGCTTACACCTGTAACACCAGCAACTTGGGAGGCCAAGGCAGAAAGACCACAAGTTGGAGGCCAGTCTTGGCAAGATTGGGGCCAGCCTCAGCAATTTAGACCCTGTCTCAAAATAAAAAGCAAAGCCGGACGTGGTGGGATATGCCTATAATCCCAGTGGCTCCAGAGGCTGAGGCAGGAAGATTGGGAGTTCAAAGCCAGGTTCAGCAATTTAGGGAGACCTTAAGCAGCTCAATGAGACCCTGTCTCTAAATAAAATATAAAAAAGGGCTGGGGATGTGGCTTAGTAAGTAAGCACCCATGGGTACAATCCCCTATACCGAAAATATAAATAAATAAAAATAAAAAAGAGATAGGAGGCAGGGAGGGAGGGGGGAAATACTGGGAAATGATATTGGCCAAATTATATTGTTATATTATGTGCAGGTATGAATATGTAACAACAAATCTCATCAATATGCACAAACTATTTGCACCAATAAAAAAAGATAAAGGTAAAAAAAAATTTTAAAGGGCTGGGGATGTAGCTAAGGTGTAAAGCACCACTTGCTTCAATTCCCAATACTAAAAAAAAAATACATATATATATATATATATTTTTTTTCTAACTTGGAGAAACAGTAATTGTCTTGGCTTTTTCTAAATTTCCTTCATCTAAATACATAGATAGCAGATGCAACTTTTTTCAAACCAAATATATTTATGTAACACATAAATTATTTATTTATTTACTTTTACATGAGGCAGAATCTTGCTATGTTGCTCATGTGGGCCCCAAATGCCTGGGCCCAAGTGATCCTCCTGCCTCAGTCTCCCAAGTAGCTGGGACGAGGTGTAAGCCATCTTGTCAGCTTTCAAACTAAATCTAGCAACAGTACATGGTTTTCTAGACTTCTGTAATGTCATAGGATTTTTTGGAAATGCATGAACTCTTGTTTCTATGTAGTTTAACTTAAATTTTATTCTTTGTATTACACTTCTGAGAAAAACTTATTTACCTAAACTCTTACTAGAAAAATATATGCATTGTGAACTATTTATTTTACATTTATATATAAATACCTCCCCATATAACATAAAGGCTCTTATTGGAGTAGCACTGCATTTTCACAGATGCTGAGGCAGTGCAGTGAAATCATGATCTAGATAATATTCTGGCTTTAGATCTCCAGCTTTTGTTACTTTCATAGTCTTTTTCTTTTTTTATTTTTGCAGTACTTGGGATTTTAAACTCAGGGGTGCTTTTTCACTGAGCTGTGTCCCTAGCCCTTTGTATTTTTAAATTTTGAGACAGGGTCTCCCTAAATTGCTGAAACTGGTCCCAATCTTGCTAAGGCTGGCCTCCAACTTGTGATCCTCCCGCCCAACCCTCCCAAGTTGCTGAGGTTATAGGGAAGGGAAGAAGACAGGAGGAGAGGAAGAAATTATAATTGTTTTGGTAATAGCCTACTTGAGGTATAAGTCACATACAATTCACTGATTAAAGTGAATTCAATGATTTTCAGTATATTCAGTTTCGCACAACTATCACCAGAAACATTTTCACCACTCCCCAAAAAGCTCTGTGCCCTTTAACAGTCACTTCCATTACTCTCTATCCTCCCAGTCCTAGTCAGTCAGAGATTTACTTTATGTCTATGGATTTGCCTATTCTGGACATTTCATGTAAGTAGAATCATACTCTTATGTGGTCTTTTATAACCAACTTATTTGTTTAGCATAATGTTTTTGAACTTTGTCTGCTTTATAGCATTTATTTATCAGTGCATGATTCCTTTTCATGGCCAAATAATATTTCATTGTGTGACAATAACCTGCTCATCAGTTGATGAATATTTGGGTTGTTGCCGCCCGCAGCAACAATCTCACGGTAATTTATCAGAGATGGACTGGAACTGAACTACTTCTATTTTCTTTATCTAGTGGGCTGCTTTCTTGCTTGTTTGCTTGTTCGCTAGTTTATAGAGGAAGAGAGGCTTTGCTTACTTTTAGTTTTAGAGGAAGAGAGGCTTTGAGAGGAAGAAAGACTTTGCTTAGAGGAAGAGAGACTTTGCTTAGAGGAAGAGAGACTTTGCTTAATTTCAGAGAGGCTACGCTTATCAAAGGTCTACTGCTTCTTCTTAGAGGTGCGTCCTGCATCCTGCGTCCTAAAGGTGCGTGCTACAGGTGCGTGCTATCAGAGGTGCTTCTTAGTGGTGCATCCTATAACCTGCAACCCGCGATCTAGAGTTGTCTGCTTAGTCCTGCATTCTGCGATGTACAACCTGCGACCTGCAACCTACAGGTGTGGCTTTAGTTCTCCATCTTGCGATCTAGAAGTGTGGCTTAGTCCCGAGTTCTGCGGTCTCCTCCCAGGCTAAGAGAATGTCTTATGTACCCTAAGGCAGCCAGTCAGCTTAGGATTAAGTAGCACGGTTGGAACATGCACCAGGGTACCAATCAAGAAAGAATGGGAATATCTGTTGACCACTAGCACAAAGGAGACATCAACTAATCAGGCAAAAGTAGATCACACCGTGTTAACACTAATTATGCACCACCTCTTGGCTCAACGCCAGTCGCCATCCTAGGGCTCTCTGCATTGTGTTGTTTCCACTTTTTGGCCATTAAAAATAGTGCTGGTATGCATATTTATGTACAAGATTTTTGGATGGATGTATGTTTTCATTTCTCTTGAGTAGTAACTAGGAATGTAATTTCTAGGCCATATGGTTATTCTATGTGCAACATTTTGAGGAACTGAAACTGCTCTATTTGGATGTGTATGGACCACTCTAATCTGGATGGTTTTTATTAGCATCTGGAACCATACTCGGAGTTCTAGAAACCTTTGGATGGCTTAGTTCTAATTTGGAGGTGGGTTTTGTAAAACACTTTGGGTGGATGAAGAATAAAAAAAGATAAGAATAGCTAGGAGACAACAGAGAGGAGACTGGGGAAATAAAAATGACCTTACAAATTCTAGTTTCTTCAAGTCTCAAGAGCTCCATTACTTCATAAGTGCAAAATATTTTCATGTAGAACTAATTCTGTGCATTTTTAGTTGTTATTTCCCTAGTAACATCACTTTGGTATTATCATTCTCCCTATTTTCCCCTTTGGCTAAATGGGAATTTTGAAAACAGGATTCTTCATTCTTGTTCCTTTTATATGAATAATAGCATTTGCTCTCATACTTTAGCTATCTTTAAAAAAATTATTTTGGATTTTTACAACAAATACGTTCAGCCACTGTAATTCTTAGATCTGTGGTTTTGGTGAATATTGTAGCTCAGGATTGCACATAGAAACAGCATCCTGGGTTTTTGTTTGTTTTCCTATACCCAAATACTTTACTATGTACTACACAGAGCCTGAGAGCAGAGATTTATCCCTCATAATTGGTCACTATTTTTTGGTTGTCTAATTTCATGGAAGACATAAGCTAAAGAAAAACTGAAATCAATAAGTGCATAATTTATACAGATTTGGTATGTCTGTTAACTTCACTCATTTGAGGGCAGAGGGTCTAGGGTAGAAGGTTTTTTTTTTTGATGTTTGTTTTTTGGTTTTGGGGATTGAACCTAGGGCCTCATGCATGCTAAGCATATGCAGTACCAAAAAGCTACATACTGGCCCCAGAAGTTCTTAATTTGGGATACATGATAGATGATTGTTTTCTGGGGTTTTAAATTATCATAAATTACATATCTATAAATTACACATATATAAATTATATATATACACACACACATATATATGTGCACACACATGTACATGTACATAAATGGTTTTGTTTTGTTTTGTTTTTAGTAGCAGGGATTGAACCCAAGGTGCTTAATCACTAAGCCACATCCCCAGTCCGTTTTATTTTGGGGGTTCGGGTCTCATTAAGTTGCTCAGAGTCTTTCTAAATTGAAGCTGGTCTCAAATGTGTAATCCTCCTTCCTCAGCCTCTCCAGCCACCTCGATTACAGGTTTTCGTCACTGTAATTACATGTAGTTTTTATTGTTGTTTTGTTTTGGTACTGGGAATTGAACTCAGGGGTGTTTTACCAATAAGCTACAACCCCAATTCTTTTATATTTTATTTTTAGTCAGGGTCTCAGTTGTTTAGGGCCTCGCTAAATTGCTGAAGCTGGTTTTCAATTTGCCATCCCCCCATAGCTTCCCGAATCACTAGGATTACAGGCATGCGTCACCACGCCCAGCGCTCAGCTGTTTTTTTCTTTTAATAATGTGTAAGCAGGGGGCTGGGGTTGTAGCTCAGTGGTAGAGCGCTTGACTAGCATGTGTAAGGCACAGGTTTCAATCCTCAGCACCACATAAAAATAAATAAGTACAATAAAGGTATCGTGTCCATCTAAAAGAAATTAAAAAAAATTTTTTTTAAAGAATGTATAAGCAGGTTTATGCATTTTCCTGGGGAAAGGCTCCATAGTTTTCACCAGATATTCAGAACATTCCCAGATCCCCTGAAAGGTTACCAACTACAGTTCTAGCTCTAGACATGTTTGTAAAAAGATGTAATTCTTCTAGATTTTTACATCCAGCTGGCATTGCTGAAGGCCTCTACCCCAAACAAAAATGGCGGGAGCCGCTTCATACGTACCCCCTCACGTAGAAAGGCTAGAAGGCTCCTCCACTTTTCCTTCACTTTCGCACTCCTGACCCCGGAAGGACTCCGCCTCCGGCAGTCCCGCAGCTACTACTCAGCGCCCAGGCTGCAGCCGCGAACCCGGCGTGGTCGGGCTGCACCTGGCCTGAGGGGCCAGGTAAAGGAGTGGAGGGTGAGGCCGCCGAGAAGGATCCAGACGCTAGGCGCAGCGGTGCGGGGCAGGGCGAGGTCCCTGCTGCAGCGCCCGCTTTTGCAGTCTGGACTAGGTGCTGGGTGCAGAAAGAGCGGGAGGCCCCTTCGCCTGGCCTTGATCAAAGAGAGCGCCGAGTCAGGGTAGTCAGCCACCGGGGAGGGAGCCCCTTTCAGGTCTTCTTGGTAAGGAAAAAGCAGAGGACAGCCCCCTGGGGCCTTCGGACAGAACGCTGCAGGTGGGGCAGCTGGGCCCAGGTTCCACTTGGATGCAGGTGCTTGTGAGCGGGCAGTGGGTTTAGGATGTGGAAGATTGTTGCTTTGAAGGTGCCTTCAGAGAATCATTTAGCACTTTGAGGGTTGTGGCGTCGGGTGCCTTCTTGTAATTGAAATTGTTAAGCTTCTGTTTTCTGGAAGGAGGACCTCAAGAAATCTTGTTCTTGCGCAGATTTACAGACCATTATTACTGTCATTGCCATTTTATTATCGTTGTAACTAAGCATTTTCTCTGCCTTTAAAGTATCTTCTGAGAGTTCAGTTGTACAGATTTATGTTTCACTTCAAATTTTCTTGATATGTAAGACTTTTCTTGCTTGGTAAAGTCAAAGTTGTAGAATTTTAGGATGTGTAAAATCAAACTGTTTATGACACTTATTTTCAACTCCCCGTTGGTTGGAATGGAAATAATCAAGTAATACTATATAGTACATTGCTTTTTGGTGATATTTTAGACTCCTCTTACAAATTTGAATATCATGAAGCTGCTTTCATGTTTATTTTAACTATATTTCTGTAAGCAACTAAAATTTCTATAGTTTTTTTTTTTTTTTTGTAGTTAATAATGGTTAAAGTTAAGAGTCTGCCTTCTCAGATTTTCAACGAAGGGAAATGAAGTATCTAGAATGCAAAAATAACGATTTGTCAGAATTCTTCAAGAGAATTACTGCAGCAGGTTGAAGTGTTTTTTATTTTCTTTCTCGTCTGCTTAAAATTTTGTAATACTCTATTGTGGGAAAATTTGAGTGAACTACTCTCAGCATTTTTTTTTTTAAACTTCAGTAACATAGATCCAGAATTTAATTAGTATAAATGTTAAAACAGCAACAACAACAACAAAAACAGTCTCCCAACAACTCTGGATGCTGAATGTCTCAAAATAAAAAAAAGATCTGGGGATGTAAAGTACCCTTAAATCCAATCCCCAGTACAAAAAAAAAAGGTCAGTTTTTAGGGGAGGGAGAAGAATAAATGTGCTTTCCCTCTCTTTTGGTATTTTACTGGGTTTTGAATGAGCCTTCAGAGAATCATTTAGCACAATATCAAATATTATAGAAAAACTTATAAGAAAAGATATGATTCCTTCCCCAATCTTCTTGCATCCCTGTCCTTATTCTCCACAGAAATATTTTTTGCTCACTTAACTGTTCATGATTTCCACTGTATTTCTCAAGTTATTGTCTAATATCACAGTTTGTTGGCTGGAAATATACTTCAATTAGGAATATACTGAGTCTAAAAGTTGTGATTAAAACATGGGTAGGGGGAATTAAGTGTACATTGCAGTGTGACTAGTAAGAATTAAGGTATGTATCAAGAGGAGTAGTCCACCCTGAGAGATGTTACTGTGTTTGATTTGAAAGGAAACCTCTCCTTCATCAGTGTTTTCACACTTTTGAAAAGAGTGTTAGTAGAAGGGGATGGTCTACTGGAGTTTAGAAAAATCACAGAGATATATGCAGAAATAAAAGACTTAATGAAAATATAGCAAAAAACTTCTATATGGGGCTTGTTGGTAATTTTTATTTTCTCCTTGCAAATATATAGCACTGTACAAAGAAAAGAAATAACTGAATTTGACTGGTATAAATATCCTGGTCACCAGAGAATCTTACTCTCTCTTTTTCTTAATATTTTTTAGTTGTCAATGGACTTTTATTTTATTTATTTATGGGCGGTGCTGAGAATTGAACCCAGTGACTTACACATACTAGGCAAGCACTCAGAGCCACAACCCCTCCACTGAGCCACAACCCCAGCCCCTTACTCTCTTGTTTACTAGAGATGGTTCTGGTTCTCATGCTTTTTCTTTTTTTGAATGAAATGTTCTTCAGGACCTTTTGATCTTATGCTCACTAGGCAACCTTTTTTGACTTATTAATTTAACTTTCTATAATCATCTTTTTCAGAGAGCATATGTTTGGTTGCATGTATAAATATTTTGATGACTAGGTCATGGTTTTATCAATTATAAATGAATACATGTGACTTTTACTGTGTGTTCAACTGGACACACCAATAAAATTGAGTTTCTAGTTTCTGAAGCAGAGACCCAGACCCTGAGCTATTATGTTTTTATGAGGAGTCTACTACGTTAAGGACCTGAGTGACATCTGCCTCCTCTTTAAAAATGTGACTTTTTGTGACTGGGTACCATGCTAGAGATGAGAGAATCTAGAACTTGTAATTTTCTAAGATAGATTTGCCTGAATTCAAATTTAAATCTAATTTTCTTTTCTTTTCTTCGATACTGAGGATTTAATCCAGGGACACTTTACCACTGAGCTACATCCCCAGTCCATTTATTTATTTATTTTAATTTTTTTTTTTTTTTTTTTTTTTTTAGTTGTAGATGGACACAGTACCTTTATTTTATTTATTTATTTGGTGGTGCCGGGGATTTGAACCCAGGGCCTTGTGCTTGCAAGGCAAGCACTCTACCAACTGAGCTATATCCCCAGCCCTCCTTTATTTTATTTATTTATATATTTTTATGTGGTGCTGAGGATCGAACCCAGTGCCTCACACATGCTAGGCAAGGGCACTACTACTGAGCTATAGTTGCAGCCCCCTCATTCTTTTATTTTTCATTTTGCAACATATTTTTTTTGGGGGGGTGCTGGGGATTGAACCCAGGGCCTTGTGCTTACAAGGCAAGCACTCTACCAACTGAGCTATCTCCCCAGCCCCTATTTTGCAACATATTCCCATGAACTTACTGATGGTCTCTAAATTGCTGAGGCAGTCCTTGAACTTGTGATCCTTCTGCCTCAGCCTCCCAAGCTATTGGGATTACAGGAGTGTGCCACTGTGCCCTGCTGTAGCTCATTTTCATTAGTTCTGGGCCTTTGGGCTAAAATTAAGTGTAAATCTAGCTTATTTTCTATTTTGATGCTTTGGTGATTAATAAATATAATTTCAGCTCAATTGTAATATGATAAATAATTAACTCCCCCCCAAAAAAGACTTGGAAGTTTTAATTTGTATCTTTCATTGGTAAAGCAACCAGAAATCTTTGTGACTAATAAGTTTTTATGTTTCAATTAATGTAGATCAGAAGAAGAGCCATGTCAGAAGAAACAGTAAGCGAATCACAATTTTCCTTGAAGACAGCAGTATTAAGAGTGTTTGATCTTCCTCTGTCTTGGTACTATTCTCTCTCCCAGGTAAACAAAGAAGTAAATACAAAGTCGAATAAGTTTATTGCTGAGAGCATATTTTGTTTGTAGTATTTCAGTTTCAGTTGAGGGTTTTTCTTTCTGGTACTGTGAATCAAACCCAGGGCCTCACATATACCAAGTAGGCACTCTACCCTTATGCTTCATCCTCCAACCCTGGATGTTTTTATACGGTATTGCATTCAGAATGTTTATTAGTCTAAAATCTATTTGGTTTGTATTATTTCCTGTTTTGTTGTTTTGTTTTTGGTTTTATTTAGTTATTAAAAGGGGATTGCATTACTTAAATTTTTTTTCCTATCTTAAGTAAATTTATGCTGTTCATTACTATTATTTTCAGTTAATTATATTATTCCAAAAATCTTATTCTCATTATTATAGTCCTTTTCATTGTATTGTAGTAAAAAGACATATAACATAAAATTTACCATTTTGATCATTTTTAAGTATACAGTTCAATAGCATTAAAATGGTCTTGTTGTATAACCAATCTCCAGAACTTTTTTCATGTTGTAAAACTCAAACTCTGTAATCATTTGTCAATTCTTCCCCATACCTCTTGGTGCTCTTGGCAACCCCTAGTCATGTTGTGTCTTAATTTTCATTTGTTTTGAAGTATTTTGTAATTTCTGTTGTGATTTCTTCTTTGATCCATTGGTTGTTTGAGAATGTGTTTAATTTCTACAGTCTGGGGAAGTTTTCAGTTTTACCTCTTATTGATTTCACTTCATCCTGTTGTGGTTAGAGGAGATAATTTTGTATGATGGATGTCTTTTGAAATCTATTAAGACTTAATTTGTGGCCTAGTATCTGGGTTATGCAGGAGAATGTCCTATGTACATGTGAGAAGTATACAGATATATATATGTATACATTGCTGTTGTTGAGTAAAGTGCTCTTTATGTTAGATCTAAGGGGTCTATTTACTGTGATAAATTCATTATTACCCCTTCTTTTCTTTTCTCTGCTTTATCCTTTATTGAAAGGTTGTTACTGAAGACTCCATTACTATAGAGTTATCTGTTTCTCCCCTCAGTTCTGTCATTTCTTCATATTTTTTCATGGTCTGTTATTCAGTGAATAAAAGTTTGTAATTTCCTGAATCTCTTACTAATATAGTGTCCTTTGTCTATTGGAAACTTTTGATTTAAAGTCTTTTTTTCCTAGTAGTACTGCCATTCCTGCATTCTTTGGTCACTATATTTTTTGTTCTTTTTAGATATATATGACAGAGTGTATTTTGAAATATTATACATACATGGAGTATAACTTACTCTAATTAAGATCCCATTCTTGTGGTTGTACGATGTGCAGTTTCATTGGTAGTGTATTCATATATCAACATAGGAAAGTTATGTTTAATTCATTCTACTGTCTTTCCTAGTCTATCCCCCTCCCTTCCCTTCATTCCCTTTGTCTAATCCACTGAACTTCTATCCGCCCCCCCCCCATTGTGTGTTAGCATCGCATATTAATTTGGGTTTGTCTCTGTGTCGTCTTTTTTGTTCCATTTGTCTTCATGTCTGTTTTGGTTCTAATACCATACTTTTTTTGTTACTGTAACTCTGTAGTATAATTTAACACCTGGTATTGTGATGGCCCTGCCTCACTTTTCTTGTGGATTACAGTGCTCTTTATGTTAGATTTAAGGGGTATTCTGGGCCTCTTATTTTTTCCAAATGAATTTCATGGCTGCTTTTTCTATTCCTGTGAAGAGCATCATCAGAACGTTAATAGAAATTGCATTAAATCTGTATAGTGCTTTTGGTAGTGTGGCCATTTTGACAATATTAATTCTGCCTATCCAACAACATAGGAGATCTTTCCATCTTCTAAGGTTTTCTTCAATTTCTTTCTTTAGTGTTCTGTAGTTTTCATTGTAGAGATCTTTCACCTCTTTTGTTAGATTGATTCCCAATATTTATTTTTTGAGCCTCTTGCGAATGGGATAGTTTTCCTAATTTTCTTTCAACTGATTCATTGTTGGTGTATAGGAACACAATATATTTATGGGTGTTAATTTTATAAGATGCTACTTTGTTGTTTATGAGTTCTAGAAGTTTTCTGGTGAAATTTTTTGGGTCTTTTAAATGTAGGATCATGTCATCGGCAAATAGTTTGAGCTCTTCTTTTCCTTTTTGTATTCCTTTAATTTCCTTCTTTGGCCTAATTACTCTGGCTAGAGTTTCAAGGACTATGTTGAGTAGAAGTAGTAAAAGAGGGCACCCCTGTCTTGTTCCAGTTTTTAGAGGGAATGCTTTCAATTTTTCTGTTTAGAATGATGTTGGGTTTAATGTATATAGCTTTTACAATGTTGAGGTATGTTCCTATTATTCCTAGTTTTTCTAGTGTTTTGAACATGAATGGGTACTATATTTTGTCAAATGCTTTTTCTGCATCTATTGAGATAATTATGTGATTCTTTCTGTAAATTTTTTAGATGTTGATAGACCTTTATTTTATTCATTTATTTATATGTGATGCTGAGAATCAAATCCAGTGCCTCACACATGCTAGGCAAGTGCTCTACCACTGAGCCACAACCCCAGTCCAAATCATGTGATTCTTGTCTTTAAGTGTATTGATGCAGTAAATCACATTTTTTGATTTCCATAAGTCGAAACAAACCTTGTGTCCCTGGGATGAACCCCAGTTGATCATGGTGCATTGTTTTTTTAATATACTATTATATGCAATTTCCCAGTATTTTATTAAGAATCTTTATATCTATGTTCATCAGGGATATTGGTCTGAAGTTTTCTTTTCTTGATGTGTCTTTGTCTGTTTTGGGTATCAGGGTGATACTAGCTTCATAGAATGAGTTTGGAAGGGTTCCCTACTTTTCTATTTCATGGAATAAAATGAGGAAGATTGATGTTAGTTCTTCTTTGAAAGTCTGGTAGAACTTGCCTGAGAGTCCTTCTAGTCCTGGCTTTTCTTTGTCAGTAGGCTTCAGATGGCATCTTCAATCTCATTGCTTGAAATTGTTTTATTTAAATCTTTGGTTACTATTTGCATGGGATATTTTTCCTTTCACTCACTTTGGATATGAGTCTATTTTTTTCCCCTGAGTTGAGGTCTCAATACATTGCCCAAGGCTAGTCTTTTAATTCCTGGGCTCAAGTGATCCTCTTACCATAGCCTCCTGAATAGCTAGAATTACAGGTACACATGAGCGCACCTGGCTAGAAACAAAAGTTGTACATATTAATTGGGTATCATGTGATGTTTTGATGGCATCTGTATATTGTATAATGTTTAAGTAAGATTAAACTTTAATCATTTTTTTGCTGTCATTTTAAGAAAGTATACAATTACATATTACATAGAGAGCAAGTCCTTGCACACTCATTGTTGATAAAATTTTAGAAATGTTTTCTATAAAAAGTTTAGTATTTGATTGGAAATTAGTCCACTATAACATTTCTACAGGTATAGCGTTCCCATCCTCACCCCCATTCTTATTAACTTTTGAGAAATTTTAAAAATACAGAAAAGTACAAAAAATAAGGCAAGATATCCATATACCACAATCCAGAATTAGCCAGTATCTTCTTATATTTACTTGCAATCTTCAAGATTCTTCTCCCCACCTTTCTTCCCATACTCATTTCCTTCCCCTCTCACTCTTCACAGGCCACCACTATCAAAAGTTTGGTCTGTATTTCTCCATTTCAGAAACATTTACATACACATAAGTATTCATTATCAATATAAAGTACTACATTTCATGAGGTTTTAATTCAAATTTACACCATACTACCTGCATAATTCTGCAAATTTGTTTTCCCCCTCAATGCAGTATTTTTAGAACTTTCCGTTAATAACATGTAGATCTCTTTTTTTGCATTGTACAGATGTATAGTATCCCATCATAAGAACTTTTGTATAGTATAACTGCTAAATATTTTCAGATTTGTTAAGATGAAGAAATGTTTTCCTACTTCCAAGTTCACAGCCATTTTACTACATGGCTTTTTTTTATATTTCTATCTTCAATCCCCATGAATTTTGCTTGTATGTTTGTGGTCTATTTCCTTTCCCCTTCAGAGAACAAATTACCTCCAAATAATTTTTTAAGTAGTTCCATATTTCCTCATCTGATGGATTTCTTTAACATTGCATGTTCTACTAAATGCATAGGCCTCTTTCTAGAATCTCTTTCCCTCTACTGAATCAATACCACCAGTTTTGTTACTTACAGATGATCATACCACCTATTGTGTCTCTTCCTTTCTAACACAGCTCATTCTTTTATTAAACTGCTGAACAACTTCACATTTATGTTAATGGAGTAACAGGCCTGTTTTCTGTTCCAGTTTTAGTGGAAATTCGTCTATAGTTTCAGCATTACCTTTACCGATGACTGTAGGGTTTTTGTTATTGACAAGTCTTTTCATCAATGGCTTCCTCTTCTATATGAATTTTCAGTGTCCTGAAAGTTGTTAGCACTTGTTTAAGTTCACCTCATTTGTGGTGCTTTGTTTCAGAATGACTTTCTGGTGCACTGTGAGATATGATTTCTGATGTATGGATTTTCATATTTAATATGATGTGACTTCTGGCAGAAAGCTTTCCACATTCACTGCACTGATAAAGCTTCTTACCTGTATGTAGTCTTAAAATGCAGAACTAGTGTTGAGAATTGAGAAAATACTTTTCCACGTTCATTACATCCATAGGGCTTCTCATGTGTATGGCTTCTCACATGGACAATGAGAGATGAACTCTGAGAGAAGGCTTTTCCACATACATTGCATTCATAAGGTTTATCATCTGAATGAATTTTCACATGCACAATAAGTGATGTTTATTGATAAAAGGCTTTTCTACATTCATTACATTCATAGGGTGCCTCTCCAGTGTGAATTTTTTGATGCTTTACAAGGTATTTCTTTGGGCCAAAAACTGTTCCACACTCATTACATTCAAAGGGTTTCTTGACAATATGAATTTTCTCATGTTCAGTAAGATTTGATTTCCTACTAAAGGTTTTCCCACACTCCTCACATATAAAGGGCTTCTCTCCCATGTGAGTTCTCTGGTGTCTCATGAGGTTGGACTTCTGAATGAAAACTTTCCCACAGTTTTTGCACTCAAAAGCTTTCTCTCCAGTGTGGATTTCTGATGGGTAAGATTTTCCTTCTGGCTAAAGGATTTTCCACAATCATTACATTCAAAAAGCTTCTCTCTAGTATGAGTGTTCTGATGTTTAATCACATACTGCTTTTGGCTAAAGGTCTTCCCAAATTCATTACATTCAAAAGATTTCTCTCTATTTTGAAAATGCTCGTGCTTAGTAAGTTTGGATTTGTGACTAAAGACTTTCCCATATACCTTATAGGCAAAGGGCTTTCCCCACTATAAATTATCTGCTGACTGAGATGTGACATCTGAATGGAAGCTTTCCCACATTCACAAGGTTTCTCTCCAGTATGAATTTTTTGATAAACGAGAATTTACTATTGGCTGAAGATATTTCCACATTTTTTACATTTACAAGACTTCTCTGTATGACCTCCCAAATGCAGAGGAAGGGATAAGGTTTGTGGAAAAAATTTTATCATACTCAGTTCATTCAGTTTTCTCTCCAGTACAAATTTTCTAAAAATATTCTGCTATATTCACTGGTTTCTCTCCAGCATGAATTTTCTGCTGCTTGATGAGATCTGTCATTTAGCCAAAGGCTTCTCAATATTCCTTAGAAGCACAGTGTTTCCCTTCAGTGTGACTTCTGTGTTCAATGAAAGGTGATGTATGGGTAAAAGTTTTCCCATATTCATTAAATTCATAGGGTTTTTCTCCAGTATGAATCCTCTGCTGTCAGATGGGACATACTTTTTATACTGAAGGTATTTCCACACTGATTACATTTATGGGGGTTATTACCATAAGAAATAAGCAGTGATAGAGGACTTACAGCTAGTAAAATCAGTCACTCTACTATATAGCTTCCCTCATGGTTAAGTCTAAATGGTATCAAACTCAAATTTCAAAAATGTTAAAAGAAATAAGTTCGGTGAACAAATGAAGGATTTTTCCAATTTTCTTAAATTCACATCCTTTTTTCCTCAGTCTGTACTTTGATGGATCCAACTTGCTTTCCAAGTCTTGTTTCTCTGTCTGCTCATCATCTTCTCAGTCTTCTTCTGATAAGACTTCCACGTTTTTCTCCACCATCCAGCAGATCTTTTGCTTCTATAGAAGATTATATCCTTTGGTATCTTTATAACCTGCCACTGGGCAATTCCATTTGGAGAATCTACTTTAGAGATAGTCCTGCCTCCTACTTTTGTGCTGTGTGGATCAAGAGACGTCCTTTTATCATTTCTTAATGGTGAAAACATAAAAAATCTTTCCATCTTGCTTTTTTGTTGTTTTAATTTTTGGTGCTGGGATTGAATCCAGTGGTTCTTAACCACTGAGCCACATCCCCAGCCCTTTAATTTTTATTTTGAAATAGTTTTGCTAAGTTGCTTAGGGCCTTGCTGATTGGCTGAGGCTGACTTTGGACTTGTGATCCTTTTTTCTTAGCCTCCTGAGTTGCTGCGATTGTAGGTGTTGTGCCATCATGCCTGGCCTTTCTTGTTTTTTGAAATATATAACATATAATTGTTGTATGTAGTCATTCTCCTATACAATAGCACACCAGAACTTCTTACTCCTATCTAATTACAACTTATTACTCATTGATCAACCTTTCCCCTTCCCTTCCTTCTCCTCTTCTTTTCGCAGCCTCTGGTAACCACTGTTCTCCTTTCAACTACTATGAGATCATCTTTTTTTAGATTCCATATATGAGTGAGATCATGCGCTACTTGTCTTTCTGTGTGTAGCTTATTTTATTTAATATAATGTCTAGTTCCATTCATGTTATTATTATATGAAATGATATGATTTTGTTCTTTTTTTTACTGCAAACAAATGGGATACATGTTGTTTCTCTATTTGTACATGGAGTCAAGGCATACCATTTGTGTAATCATAAATCTACATAGGGTAATGTTGTTTGATTCATTCTGTTATTTTTTTCCCATCCCCCCACCCCTCCCACCCCTCTTTTCCCTCTATACAGTCCTTCCTTCCTCCATTCTTGCCCCCCTCCCTAACCCTAACTCTAACCCTAACACTAACCCCTCCCACCCCCCATTATGTGTCATCATCCACTTATTAGCGATATCATTCATCCTTTGGTTTTTTGAGATTGGCTTATCTCACTTAGCATGATATTCTCCAATTTCATCCATTTGCCTGCAAATGCCATAATTTTATCATTCTTTATGTCTGAGTAATATTCCATTGTATATATATACCACAGTTTCTTTATCCATTCATCAATTGAAGGACATCTAGGTTGGTTCCATAAGCTGGCTATTGCGAATTGAGCAGCTATGAACATTGATGTGACTGTATCTCTGTAGTATGCTGATTTTAAGTCCTTTGGGTATAGGCCAAGGGGTGGGATAGCTGGGTCAAATGGTGGTTCCATTCCAAGTTTTCTAAGGAATCTCCACACTGCTTTCCAGAGTGGCTGCACTAATTTGCATCCCTACCAGCAATGTATGAGTATACCTTTCTCCCCACATCCTCGCCAACACCTGTTGTTGCTTGTATTCTTGATAATCGCCATTCTAATTGGGTGAGATGGAATCTTAGGGTAGTTTTGATTTGCATTTTTCTTATTACTAGAGATGTTGAACATTTTTCCATATGTTTGTTGATTGCTTGTAGATCTTCTTCTGTGAAGTGTCTATTCATTTCCTTAACCCATTTGTCAATTGGGTTATTTGCATTCTTGGTGTAGAGTTTTTTGAGTTCTTTATAGATTCTGGAGATTAGTGCTGTATCTGAAGTATGATTGACAAAGATTTTCTCCCACTCTGTAGGCTCTTTCTTTGCATTGCTGATAGTTTCCTTTGCTGAGAGAAAGCTTTTTAGTTTGAATCTATCCCAGTTATTAATTCTTGCTTTTATTTCTTGTGCTATGGGAGTCCTGTTGAGGAAGTCTGGTCCTAAGCCGACATGTTGAAGCTCTGGACCTACTTTTTCTTCTATAATCTGCAGGGTCTCTGGTCTGATTCCGAGGTTCTTAATCCATTTTGAGTTTAGTTTCGTGCATGGTGAGAGATATGAGTTTAGTTTCATTCTGTTGCATATGGATTTCCAATTCTCCCAGCACCATTTGTTGAAGAGGCTATCTTTTCTCCATTGCATATTTTTGGCCCCTTTGTCTAGTATGAGAAAATTGTATTTATTTGGGTTTGTGTCCATGTCCTCTATTCTGTACCATTGATCTACCTTTCTATTTTGATACCAATACCATGCCATTTTTGTTACTATTGCTTTGTAGTAGAGTTTTTTTTTTGTTTTTTTTTTTTGGGTGCTGGGGATCGAACCCAGGGCCTTGTGCTTGCAATGCAAGCACTCTACCGACTGAGCTATCTCCCCAGCCCCGTTACTATTGCTTTGTAGTAGAGTTGAAGATCTGGTATTGCGATATCCCCTGTTTCACTCTTTCTGCCAAGGATCGCTTTAGCTATTCTGGGTTTCTTATTCTTCCAGATGAATTTCATAATTGCTTGCTCTATTTCTGTAAGGTACGTCATTGGGATTTTAATTGGAATTGCATTGAATCTGTATAGCACTTTTGGTAGTATGGCCATTTTGACAATATTAATTCTTCCTATCCAAGAACCTGGGAGATCTTTCCATCTTCTAAGGTTTTCTTTAATTTCTTTGTTTAGTGTTCTGTAGTTCTCCTTGTAGAGGTCTTTCACCTCTTTTGTGAGATTGATTCCCAAGTACTTTATTTTTTTCGAGGCTATTGTGAATGGGGTAGTTTTCCTAATTATTCTTTCCAAAGATTCATCACTTATGTATAAAAATGCATTAGATTTATGTGCATTGATCTTATATCCCGCTACTTTACTGAATTCACTTATGAGTTCTAAAAGTTTTCTGGTGGAATTTCCTGGTTCCTCTAAGTATATAATCATATCATCAGCAAATAGCGATATTTTGAGTTCTTCTTTTCTATTCCTATCCCTTTAATTTCTTTGGTCTGTCTAATTGCTCTGGCTAGAGTTTCAAGGATGATATTGAATAGAACTGGTGAAAGAGGGCATCCCTGCCTCCTTCCAGTTTTTAGGGGGAATGCTTTCAGTTTTTCACCATTTAGAATGATATTAGCCATGGGTTTAGCATAGATGGCCTTTACAATGTTAAGGAATGTTCCCACTATCCCTATTTTTTCTAGTGTTTTGAGCATGAAGGGGTGCTGTATTTTATCAAATGCTTTTTCTGCATCTATCGAAATAATCATGTGATTCTTGACTTTAAGTCTATTGATATGGTGAATAACATTTATTGATTTCCTGATGTTGAACCAACCTTGCATCCCTGGGATGAAACCCACTTGATCATGGTGCACTATCTTTTTAATATGTTTTTGTATGCGATTTGCTAAAATTTTGTTTAGAATTTTTGCGTCGATGTTCATTAAGGATATTGGTCTGAAATTTTCTTTCCTTGATGTGTCTCTGTCTGGTTTAGGTATCAGGGTGATATTGGCTTCATAGAATGAGTTTGGGAGGGTTCCCTCCTCTTCTATTTTATGGAATACTTTGAGAAGTATTGGAATGAGCTTTTCTTTAAACGTTTTGTAGAACTCGGCTGAGAACCCATCTGGTCCCGGACTTTTCTTTGTTGGTAGGCTTTTGATGACTTCTATTTCATTACTTGAAATTGGTCTATTTAAATTGTGTATGTCCTCCTCGTTCAGTTTAGGCAATTCATATGTCTCTAGAAACCTGTTGATGTCTTTGAAATTTTCTATTTGTTGGAGTATAGATTTTCAAACTAGCTTCTAATTATGTTTTGTATTTCAATCGTGTCTGTTGTGATATTTCCTTGTTCATTCCGAATTTTAGTGATTTGGGTTTTCTCTCGTCTTCTCTTTGTTAGTGTGGCTAAAGGTTTATCAATTTTGTTTATTTTTTCGAAGAACCAATATTTATTTTGTCAATTTTTTGTATTGTTTCTTTTGTTTCAATTTCGTTGATTTCAGCTCTGAGTTTAACTATTTCCTGTCTTCTACTACTTTTGGTGTTGGTTTGTTCTTTTTCTAGGGCTTTGAAGTGTAGTGTTAGGTCATTTTATTTGTTGAGTTTTACTTCTTTTATTAAATGCGTTCCATGAAATAAATTTTCCTGTAAGTACTGCTTTCATAGTGTCCCAGAGATTTTGATATGATGTTTTTTTGTTCTCATTTACCTCTAAGAATTTTTTAATTTCCTTCCTAATATCTTCTGTTATCCATTCATCATATAATAGCATATTGTTTAATCTCCAGGTGTTGGAGTAGTTTCTGTTTTTTACTCTTTCATTTATTTCTAACTTCAATCCATTATGATCTGATAGTAGTGTCTCTGTCTTCTTGTATTCGCTAACATTAGCTTTGTGGCTAATATATGGTCTATTTTAGAGAAGGATCCATGTGCTGCTGAGAAGAAAGTGTATTCACTCTTGGTTGGATGGTATATTCTATAAATGTCTGTTAAGTCTAAACTATTGATTGTGTTATTGAGATCTATGGTTTCTTTGTTCAATTTTTGTTTGGAAGATCTGTTCAGTGGTGAGAGAGGCGTGTTAAAATCACCTAGTATTATTGTGTTACGGTCTATTTGGTTTCTGAAATTGAGAAGGATTTGTTTGACGTACATGGATGAGCCACTGTTTGGAGCATAGATGTTTATGATTGTTATGTCTTGCTGATTTATGCTTCCCTTAAACAGTATGAAATGTCCTTCTTTATCCCTTCTGACTAACTTTGTCTTGAAGTCCACATTATCTGAAATGAGGATGGATACTCCAGCTTTTTTGCTGAGTCCATGTGCATGGTATGTTTTTCCCCATCCTTTCACCTTAGTCTATGGGTATCTCTTTCTATGAGGTGAGTATCTTGCAGGCAACATATTGTTGGATCTTTCTTTTTAATTCAATCTGCCAGTCTGTGTCTTTTGATTGATGAATTCAGGCCATTAACATTCAGGGTTATTATTGAGATATGATTTGTATTCCCGGTCATTTGGTTCATTTTTTAAATTTTATTTATTTATTTATTTATTTATTTGACACGACTTGGTTCCTCCTTTATTTGACAGTTCCTTTAGGATAATTCCTCCCTTTGCTGATTTGCTTCTTTATTTTTCATCTGTTCCTCATAGAATATTTTGCTGAGAATGTTCTGTAATGCTGGCTTTCTTTTTATAAATTCTTTTAGCTTTTGTTTATCATGGAAGGATTTTATTTCATCGTCAAATTTGTAGGTAAGTTTTGCTGGGTATAAGATTCTTGGTTGGCATCCATTTTCTTTCAGGGCTTGAAAAATGTTGTTCCAGTCCCTTCTAGCTTTTAGGGTCTGGGTTGAAAAATCTGCTGATATCCGTATTGGTTTCCCCCTGAATATAATTTGGTTCTTTTCTTTCACAGCCTTTAAAATTCTGTGTTTATTTTGTATGTTAGGTATTTTCATTATAATGTGCCTTGGTGTGGGTCTGTTGTAATTTTGTGTATTCGGAGTCCTATAAGCCTCTTGAACTTGATTTTCCATTTCATTCTTCAGATTTGGGAAATTTTCTGAAATTATTTCATTGAATAGATTGTTCATTCCTTTGGTTTGTTTCTCTAAGCCTTCCTCAATCCCAATAATTCTCAAATTTGGCCTTTTCATGATATCCCATAGTTCTCGCAGATTCTGTTCATGATTTCTTACCATCTTCTCTGTTTGTTCAACTTTGTTTTCAAGGTTAAATATTTTGTCTTCAATATCTGAGGTTCTGTCTTCCAGGTGTTCTATCCTATTGATTGTGCTTTCTATGGAGTTCTTAATATGGTTTATTGTTTCCTTCATTTCAAGGTTTTCTGTTTGGTTTTTTTTTCAATATCTCTAACTCTTTATTGAAATGATCTTTTGCTTCCTGTATTTGCTCTTTCAACTGTCGATTGGTGCGATCATTCAGTGCCTACATTTGCTCTTTCATCTCATCATTCAATGCCTGCATTTGCTCTTTCATCTCATCATTTGCTTCCCTGGTTGTTTTAATTATGTACATTCTGAACTCCCTTTCTGTCATTTCTTCTGCCATGCTGTCATTGGATTTTATTGATGTAACATCTAGATTTGTTTGGGGCATTTTCTTCCCTTGTTTTCTCATATTGTTTAGGTATCAGTGGACTGCTAAGATATTGCAGATTTCCTGTATTGACTTATAATGTCCCTGAAGATTTCTAGTATATCCCCTCTTAGCCTTCAGTAGCCTGAAGTCTTGGAGGAAGTTGATAATGCGGTGCTCCACAAGGAAGCTGCCTCTCTAGGGGTGGTGGCCTTCAGGTGGGGTATATTCCCTGCTAGTGGGCAGAGGTGCCTCCACTTGTTGACCAATGATCATCCAAAGGGGAACTAGGCTGCGGGCTGAGGCAAGGCCTGTTTGGGCCTGTGTCTCTGGTTTTACCACCCTTGTGGGAAAACCTCACCCGGCAGGGAAGACTCACCCAGTGGGGAGGTCTCGCTGGTCAGTTCCCCTCCTAGAGGTTCCCCTCAATCCACAACTACCGCCTGGGCTGGGCTGCCTTCCTTTGCAATGTTCCCAGGGACCCAGACCTACCTCCTGGGCCTGGGATCCTCACCCTTCACAGATGAGTCTCCTTAGGCTGCCTCTCCTCAGAGAATCTGCCCGCAGTCCTGGAACCTTCGCTCTGCCCCTAAGTGTGTCTCTGTGCGGCTCTTCCACCAAGAAGCCTCCTAGGTCCTGGGACACTGCTCTGCACCTAATCGCCTGGCTATGCGGCCCCTCCTCTGAGCAGCCTCCTGGAGCCCCATTCAGTCGCTCCGAGTCCCAGCGACCCGCTGCACGCCTCTTCCTCCGGACAGCCGCCCAGTGTTCCGGTGCGGTCACTAGGAGTCCAGGCATCTCACTGCACGCCTCCTCCTCCCACCAACCGCCTGTAGCCCTAGGCAGTCACTCCAAGTCCAAGTGACCCGCCCCGTTCCTCCTCCTCCTCCGGGCAGCCCCCTTGGGTGTTCAGGAGCGGTCGCTCTGAGTCCAAATGACCCGCCGCACGCCTCCTCCGGGCAGCCACCCGGAGCTCTGGTGCGACCGCTCCGAGACCAAGCGACCCACTGCGGTCCTTCTCCGGGCAGCCCCCCGGTGTTCAGGAGCGGTTGCTTTGAGTTCAAACAACTCACCTCTCGCCTCCTTCTCTGAACAGCCACCCGGAGCTCTGATGCAGTCACTCCGAGTCCAAGTGACCCGCTGCACTCCTCCTCCTCCTCCAGGCAGCCCCGCAGGTGTTCAGGAGCGGTCGCTCTGAGTCCAAACAGCTTGCCACGCAGCTCCTCCTCTGGCAACTGCCTGTAGCTCTGGTGCAGTCACTCCGAGTCCAAGCGCGCTCCTCCTCCTCCTCCTCTGGGCAGGCCCCAGTGTTCAAGGGCAGTCGCTCTGAGTCCAAATAGCTCACCGTGCAGCTCCTCCTCTGGGCAGCCACCCGGAGCCCCAGTGGTTGCTCCGAGTCCAAGCGCTGTGCTTAGCGGCCTCCTCTATGATGCTCCCTTTTGTCCAAGTTCACTGCTCCGGGGGGGGGGAGGGGTGTTTCGCCGTGCGACTCTACTTCACAAAGTTCCCTGCGTTCCAGGACTACCGCCCCATCCGGGACGCCTCCCCGACGGGAGAGACTCACCCGACGGCTTTGAGTTGGTCCCAAGTCTCTCAATATCTCCTCTTTTGAATCCTGAGTCCTGGAGCAACATGAAATGCAGCCACTCTCTAGTCCGCCATCTTGAAAACCTCTGACTTTGTTCTTTTCAATGGCTCAGTAATATTCCATTTTGTACCACAGTTTCTAAAATCATTCATGACTTTTGTGAATTGTGCTGTAGTAAATATGGGAGTGTAGATGTCTCTTCAGCATACAACTTATTTCCTTCAGATATGTACCTAATCGTGGGATTGCCAGATCATATTGTAGTTCTATTTTTTAATTTGTTTGAGGAAACTCCATACTGCTTTCCAAATCACTATACCAACTTATATTTCCACCAATAGCATTCAAAAAAGGATTCCTTTTCTCCATAACCTTGCCAGCATTTGTTATCTTTTGTCTTTTTGAAAATGTTTTTTCTTTCTTTTTTTTCTTTTTTCGTTTTTTTGACTGGGAATTGAACCTGGGGCTTCTGTTCCACCTTTGAAGTGCATCTTCAGCCATTAAAAAAAAAAAAATTTAATTTTGAGATTGGTTCTCTCTGAGTTACCAGTGCTGCTCTTGAACTTGCAGTCTTCCTGCCTCAGCCTCCTTAGTTGCTAAGATTACAGGTATGAGCCTTTATACCTGCTGATAATAGCCATTTTTACTGGAGTGAGGTGATATCTTACTGTAGTTTTGTTTGCTTGCTTGTTTTTCCCTGCTAGAGATTGAATCTTGGGCTTCACATAGTAGACAAATGCTCTACCACTGAGTACACCCCCAGTCCCTGATTGTGATTTTTATTTGCATTTCCTAGATGATTCGTGTTATTTCTTTTTCTTTTCTTTCTTTGTTTTTGTGGTGCTGAGGATTGAACCTATAAGAGCCACATCCCCAGCCCTTATTTTTGATAAAAGTTCTTGCTAAGTTGCTAAGGCTGCCCTGAACTTGCAGTCCTACTGCCTTAGCCTCCCAAGTAGCTGAGATTATGGCCATCTTTTTGAGAAATGTCTATTTAGATTTTCATCTTATTTTTTTGTTTTCTAGTGCTGAGAATTGAATCCAGGGCCATGCATGGTAAGCACCTGCTCTACCACTGAGGTATACCTGTAGCCCTGTACTGTCCATATTTTAACTGAGTTGGGTTTTTTTGTTTGTTTATTTGTTTTTGATACTGACATTTGTTGTTGTTGTTTTGTTCTAATTAGTTATAGATGACAGTAGTGATACTGAGTTTTTGTAGTTCCATAGATACTCCGGATTATGAACCTTTGTCAGCTGTTAGTTTGCAAATATTTGTTCCATTCCATAGCTTGTCTTTTCCTTTTTATTTCCTTTTATTTCCTTTGCTATGCAGAAACTTTCTAGTTTGATGTGATCCCATTTATCTACTTGTGCATTCGTTCTATCTTTTTAGGGTCTTGACCAGAAAAACCCTTGCTCATTCCAGTATCCTGAAGCATTTCCCTTATGTTTTCCTGTAGTCATTTCATAGTTTCAAGGTAAAATGAATTGACTCTTTAATGCATTGATTTTTGCAACTAGTTTAACTGAGAGATAGGGGTCTAGTTTCATTTCTTTGCATGTGGATACCCAGTTTTCTGGCCACCATTTCCCTGAAAACATTGTCCTTTTTCCTGTGTGTGTTCTTAGCAGTTTTTTCAAAAAACACCTCACCATAGTTAGTATGTGTTTACTTTTAGGTTCTCTAGTCTATTCCATTGTGTCTATTTTTATGGCCATACCATTCTGGTTTTTTTTTTTTTCCCAAACAATTCTGTTTTAATTATGACAGCTTTGCAATATATTTTGAAATCAGGTAGTGTAATGCCTGTTGCTTAGTTCCTTTTGCTCAAGACTGCTTTGACTATTTGGGGATTTTGTGGTTCTGTACAAATTTTAAGATTTTTTTTTTAGTTCTATGAAGAATTTCTTTGGTGTTTTGATTGGTATTGCATTAAATCTATAGATTACTTTGGGTAGCATGGACATTTTAGCAATATTTATTTGTCCAATCTATGAACATAGGGCTTTTTCCACTTTTTTGTGTCCTCTTCGAATTTTTTCATCAATTTTTTTTTTTTTCGGTACCTAGGATTGAAACCAGGCTACTTAGCCACTGAGCCACACCCTTTATCTTTTTTATTTTGAGCCAAGGCCTCCCTAAGTGGCTGAGATTGGCTTTGAACTTGTGATCCTTCTGCCTCAGCCTCCAGACTTGCTGGGATTACAGGCTTGAGCCTGACTCATCAATGTTTTATAGTTTTTGTTGTAGAGATCTTTTATCTCTTTGATTAAATTAGTTTTTAATTTTTTGGGGGGGGTAGCTCTTATAAATGAGGTTGCTTTCTTGATCCCTATTTCAGGTAATTGACTATTGACATATAATAATGCTGCAGATTTTTTTGAGAGGGGGTACTGGGGATTGAGCTTGGGCACTGAGCCACATCCCCAGCCCTATTTTGTAGTTCTTTAGAGACAGGGTCTCACTGAGTTGCTTAGTGCCTTGCTTTTGCTGAGACTAACTTTGAACTCTAGATCCTCCTGCCTCAGCCTCCTGAGCTGCTGGAATTATAGGCACTGTGCCTGGCCAATGCTATAGATTTTTAAATTTTGATTTTATACCCTGCAAATTTTATTAATTTGTTTATTGGTTCTAGTAGTTTTTTGGTAGTCTTTGGGGTTTTCTTTATATAAGACCATATCATCTGCAAACAGTGACGATTTGACTTTCTTTTTGCCAGCTTGGTTGCCCTTTTATTTTTTTTGTCTGATTGTTCTGGCTAGGACTTCCACTATTTTATAGAACAGAGGTGGTGATAGTAGGCATCCTTGATTTGTTCCAGATCTTAGAAAGCTTTCAGCATTTTTCATTCTGTATATATTAGCTGTTGGCTTATTGTATGGCCTTTGTTATGTTGATATATATTCCTTTAAAACATTCTTCAGTGTTTTTGTCATGAAGGGGTGTTGACTTTTATCAGATGCTTTTTCTGCATCTGTTGAAATGAACATGTGAGTTTTGTGTTTCAGTCTGTTAATGTGATTTTTTGTGCTTATTGATTCATGTATTTTGAGCCATCCTTGCATCCCTGGGATGAACCATTTGATGATGGTAAAAACATTCTTTTGTGAGTGGTACTGGGGATTGAACTCAGGGCCTCACATATTCTAAGCAAGCGTTCTATACCCTGCGTCCTTTTTAATTTTTATTTCGAGACAGGATCTTGCTAAGTTAACCAGCCTGGCTTTGAATTTTTGATTCTCCTGACAGCCTCTGGAGTAGCTAGGATTACAGGCATGACCATCGTGCCTGATTTTGTTTTTCTTTATGATTTAACCTTGCCAAAGGGTATCTGTCCATTTTCTTTTGAGTTAATCAAATGTGTTAGCATGTAATTGTTCATAATAGTCTGCAACATTCTTTTGTGTTTCTGTGCTGTCAGTTGTAATGTGTCTGATTTTATTGGAGTATTGCTGTGGTTTGGATAAGTATCCCTCAAAAGTCCATGTGGCAAAGGCTTGCTTCCTAGCCCTATGGTCCTTTTGGGAGGTGGTGGGGCCTTTAGCAGGTGAGTACTTATGGGAGGTCTCTATGTCATGGGGTTGTGCCTTTGAAGAGGACTGTGGGACCTAGTTCTCTCTTTGTTCTCCTTCACTCCCTTGACCTTGAAGTAAATGGTTTTGCTCCACGTTTTGCTCCTACCGTGATCTGCTGCTTCACCCAAAGCTATGGGGCCACTTGATCATTTACTTAAACCTTAAAACTGTGAGCCAAAATAAGTCTTTTATTTCTTCATGTTGATTATCTCAGACATTTTGTTACAGTAATGGAAAGCTAACTCAAGTTTTCTCTTTTTCTTAGTCCGTTTGTCAATTTTGTTCATCTTTTCAAAGATCCAGCTCTCTGATGGATCTTTTCTATTTATGTTTTTGTTTCCCTCTGTCTTGCATTTATTTCTTGTCTGATTTTTATTCTTTCCTTCTAATTTTGGGTTTGGTTTATTCTTGTTTTTCTTATCCCTTGAGATGTGGTGATAGGTTGTTGTTTTTTGTTGTTGTTGAAATCATCATTTTTTTTCCACTTCTGGGCATTGAACCCAGGGGTGTTCAAACACTGAGCCACATCCCCAACCCTTTTTATTTTTTTATTTTGAGACAGGGTCTTGCTGAGTTGCTCAGGCTGGCTTTGAACTTGAGGTCCTCCTCCTGCCTCAGCCTCCCAAGTCACTAGGATTATAGGCGTGTGTCACCTGTTTTCTTTCTTGATGTAGACATTAATTGCTATAAACCTCTTTACTGCTTTTGCTGCTGTATCCCATGGGTTTTTATGTTGTTTCTTCATTTTTTTAAAAAAAATTTTTAAATTTTCAAATTTCTTCCTCAGTCTGTCGGTTGTTCAAGAATAAGTTGTTTAGTTTTCATGTATTTTTGTTTTCTGTAGTTTTTCTTATTCTCAGTTACTAGTTTTATTGCATTGTGCTCAGAAAAGATACTCAATATGATTTCAACTTTTGAAAATTTGTTGATACTTTTTTGGTCTATCATATGATCTATCCTGGAGAATGTTCCATGTACTGATGAGAAGAATGTGTATTTTACAGTCAGTGGATGGAATGTTCTTTTAGGTTCATTTGTTCTGGATGCAATTTAGCTCTACCCTTTCTATTTTGATTTTTTGTCTGGATTACCTGGGTTCAAGAGAAGTTGAGAACTTGACATTTATCTGACTTTATTGTTGCTGTGAGGTTGGTAGTGACTCTTTTTCCAGCTATCTGTTCTAATCTGTTAGCTTTAGTTCATAGTTTCTCTGCATTTTAGGTGAATAGTAGAATCTGTCCCCTGAGAGAAAGTTAATTACTTCTTGATATGACACTAGTACTTAGTCCTTATGTAACTGTATTTATCACAGTGTTTTGTAATTATTTGCCAATATATTTGTCTCTACTGTTAGTTATTTTACTACTCAATGGAAGCAACATCTGTGACCTCTGTATACTAATTGTTTCCTGATCAGTGGTAGGCACTTAGTTTGTGTTGAAGATAATTACAAAAAGATTTTAAGTCATAGCATATTCCTGGTACTTTGTAAGATTGAGAGTAAATATTTGATTTGTTGAATAATTCATGAATAAAATGGCTTATTTATAAGCCATTTGATTTATAAATGGCTTATTTATGGTATTTAGTCCAGATTGTTTTTTTATATTGACTCAGTTTAAAAGTTTGATTTAATCATTCCTATAATAAAAAATCTTGTTTGATTCAGATAGAAGGTTCAGTTACATGATTTAATTACTACTTGCTCAAAAAAGATTCATAGGATTGAATTATTTTGTTCTCCCAGCTTTGGGGCATTATTTCTTATTCGAGAACCTCAGAAAAGTGAATAATAAATTATTGCATTAAGAATTTTCTTTATATCAAGTTGGGTTATTTAAAACGATGGTCTCTTTGTAACTTTTATAAATAGGTTAGATTAAGAATGAGATTTTTTTTCAAACTAACTGCATCTTTTCCAGATCAAATTTCCGCCGGTAGCTAAGAAGGTGTTTGTTGTAACTGCAGTAAGTGCTATATCTGTAGTTTTTCTGGCCCACCACTTTAAAAGAAAACGTGGAAAGAAAAAAGGAAAAATATTACCATGGGAACCAGAGCACCTCTTACTTGAATACACTAAAAGAGCAGCATCAGACAAAGGTATGTAGAAATAGCTAAACTAAGTCCCCGGAAGAAATTTCATGTGTAAATCATGGGTAGAATACAGTGATTTCAGTCTTTTAGTCTTCAAAATTTTTTCTTTACTATTTAACTCATAAGTAATTAAACATTTTAGAAAGATTAGAAAATACAGAAAAGTAAAAAAAAAAATTAAAATCACTTGAAATTCCACTGTATAGAAATAACTACTCATAGTGTCTTTCCATTTATATTTGTACTTAATTATATTGAGATATAAAATTTGCTGTTATTTGTAAGCAAATTTGTATAAGAATATCTTTCCAGGTCAATAAAAATATATCTGTACTATCATCGTTATATAAAATTTGTGTTAAATCTGTACAAATGTACCCTAATTTATTTAACCATTTCCATATTGTTCACTGTAATATGTTTACCATTTTCTTATTTTGCATATATTTTTCTATTTCCTCAGAATCTAAAGTTGTAGAATTATTGCAGGATTTTAAAGAATTTATAATTTTGGTTCGAGATATTGTACATATTGCTAAATTGTAGCAATAAAAATAATTTCTTGAATGTGCTAGATTTATCAGCTTTTTATTATTTAGTATATGATATGCTTTCGTAGTGCTGCATTTGTCCAGTACATAAGGAGCAATGATTTGTACGAAGTGTAGTGAACATTGCAGTAGTGATCACTATCATTCACTGAAATTTTATTAGGTTTCAGACAGATGCTGTATATTTGGTGCTTTATTTAACTTTATTACAGTCCTATGAATTAGGCCACAATTCTATGTGATTGTTCCCCTTTTATATCTAAAGGAAAATTGAGGTAGGTAAAAGTTAAGTGAATTACCCAAGGTCATATAACTTTAAAAGTACTGGAATTTGAATCCAGGAGTGTCTTACCTGGTGTGTGAAGAAAAACTAAGGTATGCCATCTGCCCTAGAAAAATGGATGGATGGATGGAGGAGAGAGAAGTATAAAGAACTGAATGTAATACAATGTGGATAAGGTTTAGATGTAATTCAGAAAAGGAAGTACTTTTATACTGTATAATGTTTGAAGGTTAATAGTTGTCAGTAGTTTTATAGTGATTATAATAGACCATTCAGAATTATCCTGATTAATTAGGTGAATGTTTGACTCTTCATTTCAGAAGCAGATTTTAATAGCTTTAAAAACATTAGACATGTCAGGCTGGGATTGTGGCTCAGTGGTAGAGCGCTTGCTGCACACATATGAGGCACTGGGTTTGATCTTCAGCACCATAGACCTTCAGTACCATATAAAAATAAAATAAAAGTATTGTGTCCATCTACAACTAAAAATATTTAAAAAACATTAGAGATGTAAATATTAATAATGTACATTTGATAATTTATGCAGATGAATGGAGTATGTTTTAAAAATTAGAAACTTTCTGAATGAATATAATAAAAATTTCCAATTTTACCTGAAAATTATTAATGAAATTATTGGTACTTTAAATATTTGTATGTTTCTTAATAGGTTCAAGTTGTTCCAGCAGTAGACAGAATTTGACATTATCTTTAAGTTCCACCAAAGACAAAGGATCTCAGTCTTGTAACTTTGCTAATGGAGGACTTTTCAGTAAATACTCAGGTTCTGCACAGAGTTTGGCCTCTGTAAGTAAAAACATATATATTATTATTATTACATTTGTTATATGTCTCTTGTTATGTGTTAGTTTAAGTGTCACACACTTACGGAAAGAACCTTATGAGATCAGCTGGTTAAGTTTGCTTTCTGCAGGCAGGTAAAAGTTATCTTTTTGCTACATATTCAGACAGTTTGGTTCCAGATTTCTTTGAGTGAGTGATATAGTCCATAGGATCCTGTGAGAGTGGTTTTGATGTGAAAGTGATACTTCAAAATTAGATGCTATTCAAGAAGCTGGTTGATGCAACTGGACTTTGTGCTAGGTTACAAAGATCACTTAATGAACCTACTTAGAGAAAAGTATTTGACTTACTGAAGACAAGTATGGGGTTCTTTACCTCCTCTTTTGCAGCATTCAAATAGCATTAACTGATATGTTAGAAGATCTTAAAACCTTAATGTAATTATTGATTGACAAGTGAGGAGTGAAGCTTATATATTTTTAAAATTTTTATTTATTTATTTCTGGTACCAAAGATTGAACCCAGAGGCTCTTTACCACTGAGCTACACCCCCTATCCTTTTTTTTCTTTTTTTTTTTTTCCCCAAGATAGGGTCTCACTAAGTTGCTGAGGCTGACCTCAAACTTGGAATCATCCTGCCTAAGCCTCCTGAGTGGCTGAGATTATAGGCATGCCCTACCACACCTGGCTTGTTTTTTTATTTTTAATTTTTAAAAATTTTTTTTTATTTTTAATTTTTACAAACTGCATTTTGATTCATTGTATACTAATGGGGTACATCATTTTGTTTCTATGATTGTACACAATGTAGATTCATACCATTCTCATTATTCCTTTTTAAGCCTCTAATTTTAAGATATATATGTCATTAATTTTTTTCTTTTTTTATTATTTTATTGTAAGCAAATAGGATACATGTTGTTTTTCTGTTTATACATGGTGTAAAGGCATACCATTTGTGTAATCATAAATTTACATAGGGTAATGCTGTTTGATTCATTCTGTTATTTTTTCCCTTCCCCCCACACCTCCCACCCCTCTTTTCCTCTATACAGTCCTTCCTTCCTCCATTCTTGACCCCTCCCTAACCCTAACTCTAACCCTAACACTAATCCCTCCCACCCCCCTTTATGTATCATCATCCACTTATTAGCGATATCATTCGTCCTTTGTTTTTTTAAGATTGGCTTATCTCACTTAGCATGATATTCTCCAATTTCATCCATTTGCCTGCAAATGCCATAATTTTATCATTCTTTATGGCTGAGTAATATTCCATTGTATATATATACCACAGTTTCTTTATCCATTCATCAATTGAAGGACATCTAGGTTGGTTCCACAAGCTGGCTATTGTGAACTGAGCAGCTATGAACATTGATGTGGCTGTATCTCTGTACTATGCTGATTTTAAGTCCTTTGGGTATAGGCCAAGGAGTGGGATAACTGGGTCAAATGGTCTCCACACTGCTTTCCAGAGTGGCTGCACTAATTTGCAGCCCCACCAGCAATGTATGAGTGTACCTTTCTCCCCACATCCTCGCCAACACCTGTTGTTGCTTGTATTCTTGATAATCGCCATTCTAATTGGGGTGAGATGGAATCTTACGGTGGTTTTGATTTGCATTTCTCTTTTTACTAGAGATGTTGAACATTTTTCCATATGTTTGTTGATTGCTTGTAGATCTTCTTCTGTGAAGTATCTATTCATTTCCTTAGCCCATTTGTCAATTGGGTTATTTGCATTCTTGGTGTAGAGTTTTTTGAGTTCTTTATAGATTCTGGAGATTAGTGCTGTATCTGAAGTATGATTGACAAAGATTTTCTCCCACTCTGTAGGCTCTTTCTTTGCATTGCTGATAGTTTCCTTTGCTGAGAGAAAGCTTTTTAGTTTGAATCTATCCCAGTTATTAATTCTTGCTTTTATTTCTTGTGCTATGGGAGTCCTGTTGAGGAAGTCTGGTCCTAAGCCGACATGTTGAAGCTCTGGACCTACTTTTTCTTCTATAAGATGCACGGTCTCTGGTCTGATTCCGAGGTTCTTAATCCATTTTGAGTTTAGTTTCGTGCATGGTGAGAGATATGGGTTTAGTTTCATTCTGTTGCATATGGATTTCCAATTCTCCCAGCACCATTTGTTGAAGAGGCTATCTTTTCTCCATTGCATATTTTTGGCCCCTTTGTCTAGTATGAGAAAATTGTATTTATTTGGTTTGTGTCCATGTCCTCTATTCTGTACCATTGATCTACCTTTCTATTTTGGTACCAATACCATGCCGTTTTTGTTATTATTGCTTTGTAGTAGAGTTGAAGATCTGGTATTGCGATACCCCCTGCTTCACTCTTTCTACTGAGGATTGCTTTAGCTATTCTGGGTTTTTTATTCTTCCAGATGAATTTCATAATTGCTTGGTCTATTTCTGTAAGGTACAAAATTGGGATTTTAATTGGAATTGCATTGAATCTGTATAGCACTTTTGGTAGTATGGCCATTTTGACAATATTAATTCTTCCTATCCAAGAACATGGGAGATCTTTCCATCTTCTGAGGTTTTCTTAATTTCTTTCTTTAGTGTTCTGTAGTTCTCACTGTAGAGGTCTTTCACCTCTTTTGTGAGATTGATTCCCAAGTATTTTATTTTTTTCGAGGCTATTGTGAATGGGGTTGTTTTCCTAATTATTCTTTCCAAAGATTCATCACTTATGTATAAAAATGCCTTAGATTTATGTGCATTGATCTTATATCCCGCTACTTTACTGAATTCACTTATGAGATCTAAAAGTTTTCTGGTGGTATTTTCTGGTTCCTCTAAGTATATAATCATATCATCAGCAAATAGCGATATTTTGAGTTCTTCTTTTCCTATTCCTATCCCTTTAATTTCTTTGGTCTGTCTAATTGCTCTGGCTAGAGTTTCAAGGATGATATTGAATAGAACTGGTGAAAGAGGGCATCCCTGCCTCCTTCCAGTTTTTAGGGGGAATGCTTTCAGTTTTTCACTGTTTAGAATGATATTAGCCATGGGCTTAGCATAGATGGCCTTTACAATGTTAAGGAATGTTCCCACTATCCCTATTTTTTCTAGTGTTTTGAGCATGAAGGGGTGCTGTATTTTATCAAATGCTTTTTCTGCATCTATCGAAATAATCATGTGATTCTTGACTTTAAGTCTATTGATATGGTGAATGACATTTATTGATTTCCTGATGTTGAACCAACCTTGCATCCCTGGGATGAAACCCACTTGATCATGGTGCACTATCTTTTTAATATGTTTTTGTATGCGATTTGCTAAAATTTTGTTTAGAATTTTTGCGTCAATATTCATTAAGGATATTGGTCTGAAATTTTCTTTCCTCGATGTGTCTCTGTCTGGTTTAGGTATCAGGGTGATATTGGCTTCATAGAATGAGTTTGGGAGGGTTCCCTCCTCTTCTATTTTATGGAATACTTTGAGAAGTATTAGAATGAGCTTTTCTTTAAAGGTTTTGTAGAACTCGGCTAAAAACCCATCTGGTCTTGGACTTTTCTTTGTTGGTAGGCTTTTGATGACTTCATCTATTTCATTACTTGAAATTGGTCTATTTAAATTGTGTATGTCCTCCTCGTTCAGTTTATGCAATTCATATGTCTCTGGAAACCTGTTGATGTCTTTGAAATTTTCTATTTTGTTAGAGTATAGATTTTCAAACTAGCTTCTAATTATGTTTTGTATTTCAGTCGTGTCTGTTGTGATATTTCCTTGTTCATTCCGAATTTTAGTGATTTGGGTTTTCTCTCGTCTTCTCTTTGTTAGTGTGGCTAAAGGTTTATCAATTTTGTTTATTTTTTCGAAGAACCAACTATTTATTTTGTCAATTTTTTGTATTGTTTCTTTTGTTTCAATTTCGTTGATTTCAGCTCTGAGTTTAACTATTTCCTGTCTTCTACTACTTTTGGTGTTGGTCTGTTCTTCTTTTTCTAGGGCTTTGAGCTGTAGTGTTAGGTCATTTTATTTGTTGAGTTTTACTTCTTTTATTAAATGTGTTCCATGAAATAAATTTTCCTCTAAGTACTGCTTTCATAGTGTCCCAGAGATTTTGATATGATGTTTCTTTGTTCTCATTTACCTCTAAGAATTTTTTAATTTCCTTCCTAATATCTTCTGTTATCCATTCATCATATAATAGCATATTGTTTAATCTCCAGGTGTTGGAGTAGTTTCTGTTTTTTACTCTTTCATTTATTTCTAACTTCAATCCATTATGATCTGATAGTAGTGTCTCTGTCTTCTTGTATTCGCTAACATTAGCTTTGTGGCATAATATATGGTCTATTTTAGAGAAGGATCCATGTGCTGCTGAGAAGAAAGTGTTTTCGCTCTTGGTTGGATGGTATATTCTATAAATGTCTGTTAAGTCTAAATTATTGATTGTGTTATTGAGATCTATGGTTTCTTTGTTCAATTTTTGTTTGGAAGATCTGTTCAGTGGTGAGAGAGGCGTGTTAAAATCACCTAGTATTATTGTGTTACAGTCTATTTGGTTTCTAAAATTGAGAAGGATTTGTCTGACATACATGGATGAGCCACTGTTTGGGGCATAGATGTTTATGATTGTTATATCTTGCTGATTTATGCTTCCCTTAAGCAGTATGAAATGTCCTTCTTTATCCCTTCTGACTAACTTTGTCTTGAAGTCCACATTATCTGAAATGAGGATGGATACTCCAGCTTTTTTGCTGAGTCCATGTGCATGGTATGTTTTTCCCCATCCTTTCACCTTAGTCTATGGGTATCTCTTTCTATGAGGTAAGTATCTTGCAGGCAACATATTGTTGGATCTTTCTTTTTAATCCAATCTGCCAGTCTATGTCTTTTGATTGATGAATTCAGGCCATTAACATTCAGGGTTATTATTGAGATATGATTTGTATTCCCAGTCATTTGGTTCATTTTTAAAATTTTATTTATTTATTTATTTTTTTGACACAACTTGGTTCCTCCTTTATTTGACAGTTCCTTTAGGATAATTCCTCCCTTTGCTGATTTGCTTCTTTGTGTTTTATCTTTTCCTCATGGAATATTTTGCTGAGAATGTTCTGTAATGCTGGCTTTCTTTTTGTAAATTCTTTTAGCTTTTGTTTATCATGGAATGATTTTATTTCATCGTCAAATTTGAAGGTAAGTTTTTCTGGGTATAAGATTCTTGGTTGGCATCCATTTTCTTTCAGAGCTTGAAAAATGTTGTTCCAGTCCCTTCAAGCTTTTAGGGTCTGGATTGAAAAATCTGCTGATATCTGTATTGGTTTCCCCCTGAATGTAATTTGGTTCTTTTCTCTCACAGCCTTTAAAGTTCTGTCTTTATTTTGTATGTTCAGTATTTTCATTATAATGTGCCTTGGAGTGGGTCTGTTGTAATTTTGTGTATTCGGAGTCCTATAAGCCTCTTGAACTTGATTTTCCATTTCATTCTTCAGATTTGGGAAATTTTCTGATATTATTTCATTGAATAGATTGTTCATTCCTTTGGTTGTTTCTCTAAGCCTTCCTCAATCCCAATAATTCTCAAATTTGGCCTTTTCATGATATCCCATAGTTCTCGCAGATTCTGTTCATGATTTCTTACCATCTTCTCTGTTTGTTCAACTTTGTTTTCAAGGTTAAATATTTTGTCTTCAATATCTGAGGTTCTGTCTTCCAGGTGTTCTATCCTATTGGTTATGCTTTCTATGGAGTTCTTAATTTGGTTTATTGTTTCCTTCATTTCAAGGATTTCTGTTTGTTTTTTTTTCAATATCTCTAACTCTTTATTGAAATGATCTTTTGCTTCCTGTATTTGCTCTTTCAACTGTCGATTGGTGCTATCATTCAATGCCTGCATTTGCTCTTTCATCTCATCATTCAATGCCTGCATTTGCTCTTTCATCTCATCGTTTGTTTCCCTGATCATTTTAATTATGTACATTCTGAACTCCCTTTCTGTCATTTCTTCTGCCATGCTGTCGTTGGATTTTATTGATGTAACATCTAGATTTGTTTGGGGCATTTTCTTCCCTTGTTTTCTCATATTGTTCAGGAATCAGTGGGTCATTAAGATATTGCAGATTTCCTGTATTGACTTATAATGTCCCTGAAGATTTTCTAGTACATCCCCTCTTATCCTTCAGTAACCTGCAGTCTTGGAGGAAGTTGATAATGCGGTGCTTCACAAGGAAGCTGCCTCTCTAGGGATGGTGACCCTCAGGTGGGGTATATTTCCTGATAGTGGGAAGAGGTGCCTCCACTTGTTGACCAATGATCATCCAAAGGGGAACTAGGCTGTGGGCTGAGCCATGGCCTCTTTCTTCCTGTGTCTCTGGTTTTACCGACCTTGTGGGAAAACCACCCAGCGGGGAAGACTCACCCGGTGGGGAGGTCTCGCTGGTCAGTTCCCCTCCTAGAGGTTCCCCTCAATCTACAACTACCGCCTGGGCTGGGCTGTCTTCCTCTGCAATGTTCCCAGGGGCCCGCATCTACCTACTGGGCCTGGGAGCCTCACCCTTCGCAGACAAGTCTCCTTAGGCTGCCTCTCCTCAGAGAATCTGCCCGCAGTCCTGGAAACTTTGCTCCGCCCCTAGGCGCGTCTCGTTGTGGCTCTTCCAGCAAGAAGCCGCCTAGGTCCTGGGACCCTGCTCTGCATCTAATCCCCTGGCTATGCGGCCCCTCCTCTGAGCCACCACCTGGAGTCCCGTACAATAGCTCCGAGACCCAGAGACCCGCCACACACCTCTTCCTCCGGACAGCCGCCCTGTGTTCCGATGCAGTTACTAGGAGTCCAAGCTACTCACTTCAAGTCTCCTCCTCCCGCCAACTGCCCGTAGCCCTAGGCAGTCACTCCGAGTCCAACTGACCCACCCTGTTCCTCCTCTCCCTCCGGGTAGCCTCCAGGGTGTTCAGGAGCGGTCGCTCGGAGACCAAGGGACCCACTGCGCTCCTCCTCCAGGCAGGCCACCAGTGTTCAGGAGTGGTCGCTTTGAGTCCAAGCAACTCACCACTCGCCTCCTCCTCTGGCAACTGCCTGTGGCTCTGAAGCAGTCACTCCTAGACCAAGCGACCCGCCGCGCTTCTCCTCTTTCTCCGGGTAACCCCCCGGTGTTCAGAAGCGGTCGTTCTGAGTCCAAATAGCTCGCCACGCAACTCCTCCTCAGGCAGCCGCCTGTATCTCTGATGTAGTCACTCCTAGACCAAGCGACCCACCATGTTCCTCCTCTTCCTCAGGGCAGGGCCCCTCCCACCCTGTGTTCAGAAGCAGTGGTTCTGAGTCTAAACAGCTCGCCACGCTGCTCCTCCTCAGGCAGCCGTCCGGAGCCCCAGTGGTTGCTCCGAGTCCAAGCGCTGTGCTGAGCCGCCTCCTCTACGATGATCCCAGTTGTCCGTGTTTACCGCTCCAGTGGGGGGAGGGGCGTCTCGCCGAGCAACTCTACTTCACAAAGTTCCCTGCGTTCTGGGGCTACCGCCCCATCCGTGACGCCTCCCCAACAGGAGAGACTCACCCGGCAGCTTTGAGTTGGTCCCAAGTCTCTCACTATCTCCTCTTTTGAATCCTGCGTCCTGGAGCAACATGAAATGCAGCCGCCCTCTAGGCCGCCATCTTGAAGCTCTTTTTTTTTTTTTTTTTTTTTTTTTTTTTTTTACGGTGCTGGAGATTGAACCCAGGACCTTGTGCTTGCAAGGCAAGCACTCTACCAACTGAGCTATATCCCCAGCCCCTGGCTTGTTTTTTTAGAGAGATGGGGTTTTGATACATTGCCAAGCTGACTCTGAACTACAGGGCTCAAGCAGTCCTCCTGCCTCAACCTCCTGAGTACCTGGGACTACAGACGTGTACCACCATGCCCAGCAAAAATATAAAATTTTAAAGTCTTGTGGGTAGGACCATTTAGATCAAAGACCTGCAGACTTTCTGATCTATGAAACTGAACAGGATAATAAAGAGTATGTCTATTGCTCAGTGTCAGAAATACCTATTTAGAAATTTTCAATTGAAAGTTGAAACTTTTGGGACTGGGTTGTGGCTCAGTGGTAGACTGCTCACCTGGCATGTGTGGGGGCTCTGGGTTCGATCCTCAGCACCACATAAAAATAAAATAAAGGTATTGTGTCCTCCTGTAACTAAAAAAAAAAATATATATATATATATATATTAAAAGAAAGAAAATTGAAGCTTTTTAACTAGAATTAGATATAGGGAATGTCATGATAGTGATATAATAAGTCTTCAGAATCACTATACTGTACTTCTTCAACTAGCCTCATCCTTTTCCTGCCAGGGCTGTGATCCCAGATTTCTGCATGGATTTTCTGCCTTGTAGGCAATAGATTACAAGTACCTAAATTATGATCATGTTAACAGAAGTAAAAAGGAGGAGGAAGCATCTAAAACACTTGGTAACTGGATATGAGAGATGTGGGAAGACGTGTTGGAGATGACTTCCTGTTTTTTAGTTTGATAAGTTATGGGAACTGGAAATATTAGTGAACTTGGAAGAAGGAGGAATTTTTGTTGTGGTAAGATGCTGAACTTCTTTTTATGTTGTAGTCCATTTGGGATGCCAGCAGAAAAGCTAGGTGGAATCAACTGATAGCCAAAAGAAAAGGTGGGTTCAGATTTCTCAAAAGAAAACATAATTGAAATTAGGGATTCGTAAGTCATTTGCATAGAGATGATTGAAATACGACGTAGTGGACCTTGCTAAGGAGGGTTATGTATAATAATGATACACAATTTTAATTCTCATTTGCAAAGAGTCAGCTTTGTCAGACATTTTAAAAGGGAAACAAGCTAGGTAACATTATAAAAATAACTACGCAATATTCATGGAAATAACTGATTTATGTTCAAAATTTTATTCTACTTGTATACTTTTGAACAGAGGCTCAGAATAGTTAGGTTCATATGAATCCTAAGTTTGCTTGAATATAATCAGAATTATTTCTTCAGGTGAAAAGTGCATTGATTGTTTTCTCTGCTATAGGATTTATGTAATAATTAATACACATAAATAAACATTCTACCCAAGAAAGATTTTGAAGTAACTTCTATCAATCTTTCTTTTAGGTTCAGAGTGTCAATTCCTGCCATAGCTGTGCTTGTGGCAATTCTAATTCCTGGGACAAGGCTGACGAAGATGATGTTAAGCTTGTAAATATTCCTGTGACCACTCCTGAGAACTTATACTTAATGGGTAAGAATAACATGATAAAGTCTTAAGATGTAGTGCTCAGATTTAATTTGAAACTAAGACAACTAAATTGTTTTTAACATACAATTATAATTTTAAAATGTTGTTATATCTGTTGAATCTCATCTACATAACATAACTAGTTTTTAAATTTCCTGATGGTGCTGTAACAAATTATCACAAATGTGGTGGCTCAGTACAGTTGCAATTTATTTACTCAGAGTTCTGGAGGCCAGAAGTCTGAAGTCTTTATTACTGAGATGAAATCAAGGTGGAGGCCTAGGGGAGAGTTTATTTCTTGTCTTTTCCAGCTTCTAGTGACTGCCAGTCTTCCTTGTCTTGTGGCCACATTACTCCACCTCTGCCTTGGTCTTTCTGTTGCATTCTCTGTGTATATCAAATCTCCCTTCACCTCTCTCTTAAAAGGATACTTGTGCGAAGGGCAGTGGTGCACATCTATAATCCTAGTGATGTGGGAGGCTGAGTCAGAAGGATTGCAAGTTCAAAACCAGTCTCAGCAATTTAGCAAGGCAACTCAGTGATACCCTGTCTTTAAATAACACATAAAAAAGTGCTGGGGATATGACTTTGTGGTTAAATGCCCCTGGGTTCAATCCCTAGTACCCCCCCGCAAATAAAAAGGACACTTGTAATTGGATTTAGGATCCACCAGATAATCTACGATAATCTCTTATTAGGATCCTTACCTTAATTGCATCTGCAAAGACCCTTTTTTCTTATAAGTTAAAACAGATTCTGGGAATTAGGACCTCGAATTTTTGTATGGCCATCATTAAACCTACTACATTAACCTAACCTAATGACTCTTCTCCAATAATCTAGCCACATCCACTTTGCAATCTGTTTTAGCTAGCTATCATTTTTATTTTTCCTGTATGCAGAGAAATTAAGTAGAATGAAAACCTTCTGTGTCCCATATCAGCATTACTCTTGAGCACAAGCTTATCTAGGGAGCCTCACTGGAGCGCATGCAGTGGGAAGCAAAAAAACAACCAAAAATCCTGAACCTGCTATTGAATCAGAACATTCAAGTGTTTTTCCCTCCCTAATATTTTGCACTGTATTTTAGGTTACATTCCTTTTAAATAAAAAATAACCCCCAAAATCTTTGATGTGGCCCTGGTGAGCAGCACAAGAGTTGTCTTGGTAGAAGACTGCATGCTTTTAGGGTATTCCCATTTTCTGGAATACTTAGGTTATATCACCTCTAGTGGTATTACAGTGGGTACTTCTGCAAGGGGAAAGGAAGAATAGTTCTCTTACCATTTTCTCCAAAGCCAAGAGAATTAAGCTCACTTTGTTTCTAGATAACTCTGTCTAGTAAATCTTCACTCAGAGATTCTGTTAGAATACTCAGTGTTTGAAATAAAGAAAAGTAGAGCAAAACCAGAGAAACTGCAGTGGGGTTTGCTGTATCATACAATTTGGATTGGTAGGAGCCCTGTGGGTCACCTAGTCTAATCACTTATATATTATTCCAATTCCCTTTCCAAAACTGATATTTTAAAAAATCAGTGATTCGTCTGGTGACCCACAACTGTAATCCCAAGCAGCTCAGGAGCCTGAGGTAGGAGGATCATGAGTTGAAGGCGAGTCTCAGTGACTTAGCAAGACTCTGTCTCAAAATAAAAAATATAAAAAAGGGCTGGGTATGTGACTCAGTGGTTGATTGTCCCTGGGTTCAATCCCCAGTATAAAAACAAAACAAAGCAACGAAGAAGACTGGTGATTTATATTGACTTCCTGTTACAAAACTGATGAGATATGGTAGTCTGGGTCATGTTTCACAGTGAGGAGGAACACAGTACTTCCCAAAGAGTCACCTATTATCTTTGGACTATTCTGGTCTTAGGTAATTCTTCCTGTGTTCAGCCAAAATAATTGGATGGATAGATAGGGGGTGTGTAAGAGTTGGATAGCTTACAGAAAAGGAGGATAGATAAAATTGTCATTGCCTGCCCCCATAGAGTACTGGGGATTGAACAGTGTGGTGGTGGTGGGATACCACTGGGCTATACCTCCAGACCTTTTTTTTTTTTTTAGTATTTTTTTTAGGTGTTGATGGACCTTTATTTAATTTGTTTACTTATATGTGGTGCTGAGAATTGAACCTAGTGCTTCACACATGCTAGGCAAGTGCTCTACCACTGAGCCACAACCCCAGCCCCACCCCTAGACCTTTTTATATTTTATTTCGAGACAGGACCTTAGTAAGTTGCACATGTTGTCCTTGAAATTGGGATCCTCCTGCCTCAGCCTCCCAAGTAGCTAGAATCACAGGTACACTCTACTGTGCCTGGCTACAATTATCTTTTAAGTGGATAAGATTTTTAGAATGAAAATCAAAAGGATGATTTTTGCTATAGAAAATCAGACAAGAGGGCTGGGGTTGTGGCTCAGTGGTAGAGCATATAAATAAACAGAATGTCCATTGACAACTGAAAAAAATATTTATATAAAAAGAAAATCAAACAAGGATAAGTTCTACATTGCATGTGAAGATGATTTTGTTTCATGTTCTGCATTGTACAAATGAGTGAAGAAATGCCTTTAGAGGAGAGGTATTCTTTATCTTCCATATCCTAAAAACATCTTGAGTATGACTTGTCCAGATTCTTAAGGAATTTTTAAAGATTCTTTTTTTAATGCTGAAAAGTTGAAGTTTTAATGTATTTTAGTTTTGTTTGAAGTACATAATAATTTTAGTCAGCCTTTTTTTCACCTGGAGAAGAAGAGGTATATATTCACCTTTTTTCCCCCAAAAGCTTTTTCTCAGTAGTGATATGTAATTCCTGCTTGGTGTATAATTAACCCTTTATGGGTTCATTTGGTGTCTTGCAGATTTTTAACTGTTTTACAGTTTATCAATCTAAATCAGCAAATAGGAGAACCATGATTTAGACCATCTTTGGAAGGTAAAAAATGGTAAAGACTTCATTTTGTAGTTTATGTTGTTATTTTTTTCTCTCACCTTTACTTCCTTCACCTAAGAACCTATAAACCTGATAACTTTTTTTTTTTTTTTCTTAATAGCATTACTAGAGATTGAACCCAGGGCATCCCACATGCTATAAAGTACTATATCACTGAGCTATGAACCACATCCCCAGTACATCCCCAGTACATCCCCAGCCCTTTTTATTTTTAATTTTTTTCTTTTTGTGACAGGATATTGCTAAGTTGCCTAGCTGGCTTGGAACTTGTGATTCACCTACCTCAGCTTCCTGAATAGCTGGGATTGCAGATGTGCACCTTCATGCCTGGCACCTGATAGTTTCTAGTTTCTTATAACTAGTTTTCTTCTGTATTCCTGTCTGTTTTCTTTGTAGTTAAGGGAGATATTTTGAATCAGTTTCCAAGCTATGTCACTATAAATATTAGCCATTAATGTTGAATTTTTATGAATTGATAATGATCTAGAAAAATTCTGAACAAAATCACATTGGCCATTTTCTCTCTGATTTTTGGTTGAGTAGAACTGCAGACTCAGAGTATATTAGGGAACTTAAGTTCTATGAAATAATATGAGTATAAAATTATTCTTTAATGCCAAAATTACATTAGACTGTGCTATTGAAGATAACTGTATAAAAACATTTCAAACCCCAAATAATTTTATTTTGACATTGGTTTTACTCACTTACCGTTATTGTGTTCCTACTTTTAGGTATGGAATTGTTTGAAGAGGCATTGCGTCGATGGGAACAAGCTCTAACCTTTCGCAGTAGACAGGCTGAAGATGAAACCTGTGGTTCCATTAAACTGGGTGCTGGGGATGCCATTGCTGAAGAAAGTGTAGATGTAAGGGTGATTTACTGAAGACTGTTCTTCACAATAGTGGAAGACTCAATTGTTTTTAATGTTGATTCAGTATATTTGCTTTCCGTGGCATTTACTGGAACTTTTTACCCCTCCTTTGGGATTGTATAGGATATATCTTTTTGGGTGTTTTCTGTTTGGTTAGTTGCCATTCATCAAGTTTCCTTACTTTCCTAGGATATGTTGAACAGATAGATATAATTCTTTTTCTTTTTTTCTTCTTTTTTCTTTTTTTTCCCCCAGTTCTGGGAACTAAACCAGGACCTCAGATATGCTAGGCAATTACTCTGTCACTGAGCTATATTGCCAGCTTAGCAGATAAGATTTCTAAAGGAATTTTTAAGATCTGTCTTGTGCTTTGGGTTAATTACATGCTATTATAATTCATAAAATATAACATGTAGGTAAAATTAGATTGGTTCTTAATGACCATTTAGGTAGATTAGTAGTTCTCAAACTTAAACATACATCTGAATCACCTGGAAAGGCTTGTTAAAACACGGGTTTATGGGCCTCTGCCCAGTGTTTCTAATACTATAGAATTGGGGTGGATCATGGGAATTACATTTTTGTTTAAGTTAATAGGCCTTTATTTTATTTATTTATTTATATGTGGTGCTGAGAATCAAACCCAGTGCCTCACACGTGCTAGGCAAGTGCTCTACCACTGAGCCACAACCCAAGCCCCAGGAATTGCATTTTTAATAAGTTCTCAGATGATAGTAATGCTGCTGGTCCAGGGACCTTACTTCAAGAACCCCTGATCTAGTCTAATTCCTCAGTTTTACAGATAATGAAACTAACTCCCTGATAACTGAGATAATTTTGCCAAAGACACAGTGAAAACCCCGACCTCATGATTTTTGTAGCACCCTTTCTACTGCCTAACAGTAGGTTGGAGTTTGTTTTCATTTTTGTTTTTGGCAGTATTGAGGATTGAACTCTACCACTAAGCTACATCCCAGCCCTTTTATTTTTTATTTTGAGACAAGGTTTCACTAAGTTGCTGAGGCTGGTCTCAAATCCTTCTACCTCAGACTTTTGAATAACTGGAATTACAGGCATGTGCCAACATGCTTGGCTAATGGTTTTATATGTCCTCCTTTTACCTGCATTAAGTAAACATTAGAATCTAATTTTCTCTGTATTATTCTCTCTTTGTAGGATATTATTAGTACTGAATTCATCCATAAACTTGAAGCTCTGCTACAAAGAGCATATCGTCTCCAAGAGGAGTTTGAAGCTACCCTTGGGGGATCTGATCCTAATTCCCTTGCTAATGATACTGGTAAGATAGATCTTTTATATGGTTTTTATGAAATGTATTGTTTTCCTCTTGTATATTCTTGAAATCACTTGCTTATTAATATATTTGTCTTTTGTATTAACAAGTTAGATATTTTGTTTAAAATAGTCAAGAGGGGCTGGGGAGATAGCTCAGTTGGTAGAGTGCTTGCCTTGTAAGCACAAGACCCTGGGTTCGATCCCCAGCACCCAAAAATAAAAATAAAATAAAATAAAATAGTCAAGAGAAAAAATGTTCTAACCTTTTTTGTGTGTGTGTACTGAGGATTGAACCCAGGGCCTTTTGACCACTGAGCTACAATCCCCAGCCCTTTTTATTTCAAAACAGGGTCTTGCTAAGTTGCTGAGTTTGGCCTTGAACTTATGATCCTTCTGCCCCAGCATCCTCAGTTATTGGAATTACAGGTGTGTGCCACCATGCCCAACTCTAAGAGAAGGACTTTTTTTTTTTTTGAGTGGTGCCAGGGATCAAACCTAGGGCTTCATGCATGTTAGGCAAGTATTGAAACTCTGAGATAAACCCCCATCCCTGAGAGAAGGAATTTTAAAATAATTAAATATAAAATGAAAATAGAACAACTGGACAATATAGGAAAGTAGTAAGGAAATCAACAGAAAAAAGTAGGAACAATTATATGTTAAGGAGGGAAAAAGAAGGGGACCCTGAGACTTTTAAGGTCTTACTCTAGGAATGTTTTGTCTACTGTTCTAATCTACTTGCAGTTCTTCCAGCCTCATGATAAGAATTATGTGATCATGTAGTTTTTGCTTCTTTAGTCTTATAATGTCATCTAAGATTTGATGCTAGTTGGCATGCCCAAAATTTGTGTTTATCTATAGCTTCTTTAGAGGTTGGCAGGGTCCATCTCAGATTTCTTCAGATTATAAAGATTTCTTGAATACTGCCTCAGAGCATCTGCTTTAGGTTCTCGGTGCTTCTAGACAGGAAGACCCCTAGGCCAATTGCTTAGTTTTGGGGGTCTTCAAGTTGTTTCTGAGGAAGTTATTGTTAGTTTGAAATCCTAAAAAGATAGTATGTTCAAAACAGGACCCATAATTAATCCAGACATTCAGTTAGCTTGGGTTTGGAATGAGTTCCTCAGCCCACTCACGTCCTAACCTAGCTGTCATTGGCTATTAGACTAGCTAGCTTTTCCCTGCAGCTTTGAAGGACCTTTGCCTACTTTTGTTCTGGAGAGTCCAGTTGACACAAAGCTATTATATTTTGTTCCTTCTTAAGACTTGTTTGGATATTGCAGGTTTCCATTTTTGAACTTTTGGATTAAAAGAACTTACTACTATGGCTAAGTAAGGGAGTAGCTTTGTTTATCTGTTATTTGATAATCAAAATTACTTAGAAGTCATTTAATTTTCCTCATTCTCCAAATTTAAATTCATTTCATACATTTAATTTATATTATTGGCAGGCAACTTATAGTAGTAGTCATACATAAAGAGAGTCTCACAAGGGCCTTCAGAGGCTCAGGGGTGAGTTTCAACCAAGTGTCAGTCTGACTTTGGTGAATACTTTGTTGTTTTGGAATCTTCTCTGTATTACTTGATGACATTAATTTTTTTCTTTTGGTACTAGAGATTATACCCAGGGCCTGATGCATCCTAGACAAGCATTTTACCACTGAGTTACATCCCCAACCCTTTATTTTATTTTATTTTTGAGACAGAGTCTCCCTAAGTTGGCCCACACTAGCCTTTAACTTGCGATTCTCCTTTGCCAGCCTTTGAGTGGCTGGAATTACAGAAGTGTGCCACAGTGCCTGGCTCTCTTAAGAATTTGGTAGGGGCTGGGGTTGCGGCTCAATGGTAGAGCACTTGCACTTGCCTAGCATGCATGATACACTGGGTTTGATTCTCAGCACTGCGCATAAATAAAGATCCATTGACAACTAAAAAAATATTATAAAAGAATAAAAGAATTTGGTAGGCTTTCAAGGTTGGAGTATTTGTTAGCTACCATCTTTGTGTGCGTGTGTGTGTGTGTGTGTGCGCGTGCGCCCATGTTTATGATACTGGAAATTAAATTCAGGTGTTCTCTACTACTAAGCAACATCTCAGGTCCTTTTAATTTTTTATTGTGAGACAGGGTCTTGCTAAGTTGTCCAGGCTATTTTCAACCTTGTGATCCTACGTTAGCCTCTCTAGTCTCTGGGATTACAGGCATGCACCATCACACCCAGCCTGTTACGTTATTTTTTATTTTATTTTATTTTATTTTTTTGCAGTGCTAGGGATTGAACCCAGGGCCTTGTGCTTGCGAGGCAGGCACTCTACCAACTGAGCTATCTCCCCAGCCCCTGTTACGTTATTTTTAAGCTCTTATGCACCCAAAATTCTGGCTTAAACAATGATTGTTCTATCCCTTTTATTACAGAAGTCAGATAATTACAAACAAATGAAATGAAGATTTGAATTAGTTCTCTAATAATGAAAAGGTATTTACTTACTTCTGAGGTTTAGAAATCACTAGGGGGCAGCACATTTATCTACATTTTGAGTACCTATGACTCATAAATGCCATTGTGTGGCTTGTAGCACTGGGAGCTAAATTTAGGTCAACACTTTTTCTGGCATGTTTTGTGTACACCTGCTACTGTAACTCAGTGATAGAGAGCATGAAGGTTATGCATGGAAGATTTAAATAACATTAGCATGAATTTCCATTACTGTGTAAGTTCTTTTAGTTAATAGCTAAATATTAGGTGTGTTTGTAGTTTTTTTCCCCCCCCAGAGGCTTATGTTTTGTTAATTTTGTTATTGTTTTTGGAGATTCAACCAACAGCCTTCAGTATGATTTCAGTGATAGATAGTTTAGCCTAGTAGTTAGGACCATGAACTTTTTTTTTTTAATTTGTTCTAATTGGTTATACATGACAGTAGAATGCATTTTTACATATCATACATAAATGGAGTATAACTTCTCATTCTTTCGGTTGTACATGATGTAGAATTACACTGGTCATGTAGTCATACATGCACATATATATATGCACATAGGGTCACAAATTCCAATTTATTCTGTTGTCCTTCCTACTCCCATGTCCGCCCCCTCCCTTTACTCCCCTCTCTCTAATCCAAAGTACCTCTATTCTTTCCTAGGGCCCCCCCGAATTTATTGTGAATTAGCATCCACAAATCAGAGAAAACATTCGGCCTTTTGTTCTTTGGGATTGTCTTCTTTTGCTTAGCATGATATTCTCTGACTACATCCATTTACTGGAAAATGCCATAATTCCATTCTTCTTTAAGGCTGAGTAATATTCCATTGTGTATATATGTCACATTTTCTTTATCCATTCATCTGTTGAAGGGCACCTAGGTTGGTTCCATAGTTTAGCTGTTGTGAACTGAGCTGCTATAAACATTGATGTGGCTGCATCACTGCTGATTTTAAGTCTTTGGGGTATAAATCAAGGAATAGAATAGCTGGGTCAAATGGTGGTTCCATTCCAAGTTTTCTTAGGAATCTCTATACTGCTTTCCACGTGGTTGCACCAATTTGCAGTCCCACCAGCAAAGTATGAATGTACCTTCTTCCCTACATCTTTGCCAACATTTATTGTTGTTTTTATTTTTTAATAATTGCCATTCTGACTGGAGTGAGATGAATCTTAGAGTAGTTTTTATTTGCATTTCTCTAATTGCTAGAGATTTTGGACATTTTTAAATTTATTTGTTGATCGATTGTATTTCTTCTGTGAAGTGTCTGAGGAACATTAACCTTGAAGACAACCCAGCATAGCTTCGACTCCTGGCTCTACCCCTTTCACTTACTATGAAAACTTAAGCAAGTCTTGACCTTTGTTAGAGGTTTCATCATAAGATGTAGGACTGTATTAGATTAGTTGAATTGTGAGGATTAAATGAGATAACATATATTATGTTAGCATAGACAGAGTGACCACTTCGTTATTGATTTATTATTGAAATAATAATTTCTCTTTAAAGAGGCCTATTGTAATATGATTTAAGAATTATATGGTTACAGGTGAATGGAAATAACATATTCATTACTTCTTTTTTAAAATATTTGTCAATGGACCTTTTATTTATTCACCTGCGGTGCTGAGAATCAAACCCAGTGCCTCATACGTGATAGACAAGTGCTCTCCTGCTGAGCTACAACCCCAGCCCTCACTACTTCTTTTACTATGATGCTGTTGGATAATATTTAGACAACATTCATGTATTTTTGTGGGAATTAATTTGATTTTATATTATTATAATAATATATTTTCATTTACTGAAACAAGATATTTAAATTACATTTAAAGTTATTTTTTGGGAAAGTGAGATATTAAATCTTTTTCTCTGTTAGAAAAAAATGTCATCTGAAGGATTTGCAAAAGTGATTATATGTAGCTAAGATTATTGACTTTCCTTGATATCTGATGTTGTGCATTGGAGGAAAACCAAAAATGATAATGGATATACTTTCTCCTGCAGTAGTACAATCATTTATTTAATAAATTTTGTCAGTTCTACCTCCATAATACAATTGTCATTCACTCTCTTTTTTCTGAACCTTCATTAATATTTTGCTTGGGTTTAATGATTCTATTTGGACTCTTGCCTGTAGTAGTACATCTACGTCCTGTTCCTGGAGTTACCTTCTTGGTAAATAGTTCCCATTTTGTCACTTCCACGTTCTCAGAACGCTTTTCCAACTTTTTTTTTTTTTTTTTCTTCTTTTACTGTTGCCATTATAACTTTGGCCAAATTAGACAGTCTCTTCTAACTGAAATTTCTAAGATTTTAATTGTATAATCAACTCCAGGTTTTAGTAAAATTTCCTTTTCCTTTTTTTTTTTAATATTTTTAGGTGTAAATGGACACACTACCTTTATTTTGTTTATTTAATTGTTTTATGTGGTGCTGGTGATCGAACCCAGTGCCTCACACGTGCCAGGCAAGCACTCTACCACTGAGCCACAACTCCAGCCCCCTCCTCTTTTCCTTTTTCCATTCTTCTGCTGATGCTGTTCCTTTGCATAGTTCATCATACTCTGAACCTTCATCTTTTTCTCTTTTAATTTTGCCTATAGAAAAAAATTCTATTCAAAGCTATTTCTTTCATGCATTTATATCTGCATTTCAGGCCAAAGTAAACTGCTCTTACCTTTCTCTGTTCCTTCCTAATGGCATTTGTTGGTCTTGGGTACTGAATCAGAGACTCATCTGTCTTTGGGCTCTGGATTAATTGAGAACATAAATTTAAAAAATTTATAAGTTATAGTGTTAACTTTTTTGTTTGTTTGTTTGTTTGTTTGTTTGTTTTGTGGTGCTGGGGATTGAACCCAAGGCCTTGTGTTTGCGAGGCAAGCACTCTACCAACTGAGCTATATCCCCAGCTCCTGCGTTATAGTATTAACTTTTTAAAATTCTTTTTCTTAATAATTTGAACAATGTGGTCAGTTTTCCTATAACAACTTCTCTTTCCTTCATAAAAATTATGTGAGGAAGAGCTGGGAATGCAGAACAGATAGCTCGCACACTTACCAGTCAGCTGTTTAGGGATCCCCTGCCTGCCTTACAGTTCTTGGCAATACTCTGTTCAGCAGAGGAGAATGAGATTCAGTGCAAAAGTGATGAATGTGCAGACCCAGACCTTTTCTCTAGAAGGTCTGACAGGAAGAGATACTAGTGTACACTCAAAGTCATGCAGGGAATAATAATTGTATCTTATTTTCTTCCATATCCTTAATGGCAGTCAGGTTCTCAGCATTAACTAAGTTACTCTTCCTATAGGGAGGGGTAAACGAAGAGGTGAAGGGCACAACTTAAAATATAAATCAGTATAATATACTTTAAAAACAATTTTGGACCCATAAATATACTTTTTACAAAATGTCTATTTCCGTAAACCACTGGATATCTTAGTTCCAGGAAGTCCAGGTTTAAAATAGATCCTATTAAATAAAGGAAGTGATATACAATGAAATTGCATCTTCCTTATTTATTAGATTTTTTTTTTGGAGTATGTTTGTTGACTTTACTTTTTAAAAATTTGTATTATAGTTATACATAATATTTGGGTTCATTTTGACATAATTTTATAAACATGGAATATAATTTGCTCTAATTTAGTCGCAGTGCTTCCCCTTTCCCTTCCCTCCTCACTCCCCTGTTCCATTTCCTCTACTCTACTGATCTTTTATGTCTTTTATAGTTTTTCTTTTTTAAAATTAGTGCATTATAGCTATACATAAAGGTGAAATTCTCTATGGTATATTCATATATGTACTTAGGATAATTTGATCAGTTTCATTCCATTCTTCCTTCCTTTTCTGTCCTCTCTCCCTCCCCCTCAATCCCCTTCCTTTACTCCACTGATCTTTCTTCTGTTTTCATGGAATTCCACCCCCTCCCTCTTTTTCCTTACTTTGATCTAGGTGCGTCTGACCTATTTCACCTAACCTGATGTTCTGCAGTTCCATCCATTTACTAGCAAATACCATTTCATTCTTTATGACTGAGTAAAACCCCATATACCACATTTTCTTTATTCATTCATCTGTTGACAGCCATCTGGACTGGTTCTATAAACTTGGCTATCGTGAATTGCGCTGATATAAACATTGAAGACACTGTGTCCCTGTATAACATGCCAATTTTAGTTCTTTTGGATCACTACCAAGGAGTGGGATAGCTGGTTCATATGGTAGTTTCATTCCTAGTTTTTGTTTGTTTGTTTGTTTTGGTACCAGAGATTGAACTTAGAGGTGCTTAACCACTGAGTCACATCCTCAGCCCTGTTCATTTTTTATTTTGAGATAGGGTTTCACCAAGTTGCTTAGGGCCTCTCTAAATTGCTGAGGCTGACCTCAGCCCTTCTGCCTCAGCCTCCCTGTGTGCTGTGATGACAGGTGTGCACCACCACAACTGGCTCCACTTTTTGAAGGATGAACTGGAAGTCCCTTATAAAATAGGAAGGTGGTGAAGGTTTAAAGGTTTCCTCAATTGGTGTTGAATACTTTAAGCAGTATAATTATAATTATTTCTGTACATATATAGTCTCTTATGCTAGACATTAAATTCTTGTGGGCAGAAGGCATATTTAGTTTTTCTGTTATTTTCAATGCCTGAAAATATTGTTTCAGTGTACTATAGAAAATTAATAGGTCTGTGGATTTTTTTTTTTTTTTTGTACCAGGAATCAAACTCAGGGATATTTAACTACTGAACCACATTCCCAGCCCCGTTTTTGTTTTTTATTTAGAGACAGGATCTCACTGAGTTACTTAGAGCCTCACTAAGTTGCTAAGACTGGCTTTGAACTTTAGATCCTCCTGCCTGAGCTTCCTGAACTGCTGGGATTACAGGTGTGTGCCATCGTGTCCAGCTGGTCTGTGGATCTTATCAAGATGTTTATTGGAATCACTATGCAGCTTTTATTTATTTTTTTAAATGTATCAATTATTTAATTAGATTCTTGGTAAGACATTTAGAACACCAACTTGTTATAAATTCCCTTTATTAGAGCAAAAACCGATTTCATGTAGCCCTGGAGCTGAGGAATAGCTTTGATTTGGGGTAAAACTTGTGAGTCCTCAGCTTCTGGATCAACCTTGTGCTGCTCTGTAATCTCATATTTCTTTCTCCATGTTGAAGATTTCACCTTTCTGATGTCTGGGCTTCTGCAACTACTACTTCTTAAAGTAAGCATCAGTGAGGTGTTTTAGGATTTTCACATTGCTGATATCAATCTCTGTGGAGGTGGCAATAACAAATTTCTGGTGTGTTTTATGCAGAGGAATTTGATTGAGGGAAAGAGGTTCCATCACAAGTAGCAAACCACTGCTCAGCTACTCCAGGAAAACTGCTGTCTTGTCTCTGTGGCACCCAGTGAGGATGATCAAGATGGTTCCAGGAGTGATGCTGGCTTTCATTTTTCCCAAATGCTTACTGAAGGGTTTTTTTGCCTTGACTCAGCAGCTTTCATGGCACATCTTCACCCTGGTACCACTGTTCTTGTCATCACTGACTGGTTTTGTGACAGTAGCGAGAACAACCTTCTCCTCTTCCTCCTCCTTCCCCTCCCCCTCCCCATTCCTCTCCCCCACACCCCATCCTCCTCCTCTTCCTCTTCCTGCCTTGGATTTAGCAGCCGAGTACTTCCTCTTATACATGGCCTTTTGAGAATACAAAGCAGATTTGGAGCATCTGTGAATTCCTCTAACGAGGACAGGGTTTTAACTGCAGTGGGGCTTCCCTTTCTTGGGTTTCTTAGCCTTTTAGAGCCTTAGAGTCACCCTTTTTTTCTTTTATCTTTGTTTTTTTTTTTTTTTTTTTTTTTTTTTGAGTGCCAACTCAGGGGCACTCAACCACTAAGCCACATCCCCAGCCTATTTTGTATTTTATTTAGAGACAGGGTCTCGCTGAGTTGCTTAGTGCCTTGCTTTTGCTGAGGCTGGCTTTGAACTCTTGATCCTCCTCTCTCAGCCTCCCAAACCACTGGGATTACAGGCACCAGGCTAGAATCACCCTTTTAACCTTGCCAATGGCATCAGCCTTCTTGACTTCAGGTTTCTTCTCTTTAGTGTCCAGCTTCTCAGCCTTTTCACCTGCCTTCTTGCAAGATGGAAAAGAGAACTAAGTACCCCTGCAACTTCTATTAATTACAACATCCAAGGCTTTGATTCAGACCTATTGAAATTGAAACTTTGGAGTTAAGGTTATGAAATAGATGTATTTCATAGTTTAGTAGGAGATTCTCATGTGCATTACTGCTTAAGAGGTCCTTGAAATAATACTTGAATGATAGATGTATGGGTGGATAGTTGAATAGATAGATAACATGATGACATTAGATTTTCTGCAATGAGTTTAAGTAAATTAGTGTTAAAATTTCAGATGCATTTAAATTTAATGATGGTACTAGCCAATGGATAGCCACTGAAAAGAATCCTAGAAGATTATAAAATTTAGAGATATGGGAAAAAAATTTAGTCTTGAGGTTTAAAGTTAATAAGTTGAGTTCTATTGCTAGGGCAAAACTGAAATAGTTACTGCAAGGGCTGATATTTTTAGGTATAGTGGTATAGTTATAAGTGAAGTATTCATGGGGTAATATTATTAGAGATAAAGAATCCAGCAAAAATGCTGTCAATTACATTTCAACATAGAACTTTATTTTTAGTGGAGTAGAAATTTAGCCAAAAATAATTTCTTAACTGGTATGAAGGAAATGTATGGTTCATGTCTATTTTCATTTAAACCTCCAATTTGTAGTTACAATAAATTAAAACACTAAATTACTGAATATCACCAAATTATTCTCTAATGTTGATGCCAGTAAGTTTATTTCTCTGTATAAAAATTCAAAGTGTATTGATGCTTTTTTCCTTCCCTCTTTTCCACTTCAGGTTTCTTGGTTGTGGTTGGGTGTTTTGTTTTGTTTTGCTTTGCTTTTTTTTTTTTAAGTTTCAATGCCTGGCTGTGATGGTGTTGTGCACGTGTAATTTCAGCTACTTGGGAGGCTGAGGAGGCAGAGGAACTGAGAGTTCAAGGCCATTCTGGGCAACATAGTGAGACCCCATGTCTAAAAACAAAAACCATGCTTTTTTCTTTTGGTCAGAATGAAAGCTCAGACATAGAAGTGTACAGAATACCTTTAAAGTTTTATCACATACTAATATTTTGCTAGATATATTTAAGATTTTTTAAACAACGAACTGTCTTTGCAGGTATAGTTGAAGGAACCTGTGAAATTTCCCAAATTCTGTTTCTTTTTCCAGAGGTATTATTTTGGTATTTATCATAAACTTGCATATAGATAATGTTCCAGTGTTCTTCCATGTGTTTCTTTATGTACATTTACAGGGTTCCCCCAAGATATTAATGTGGTAATGATCCACTGGTGGTAATAAAATCAGTTTATCAAGTTGCAGCTAACACTAAAATAAATGTACACACACATACATACTCCATATGCATCTGTACACACATACACATATAACACATACATACAAGTATGCATATATATTTGTGCATGCATACATATATTCTTATGAAATATATTTTTTGAAATTTATTTCATTCATTTATATATCCATATATCTGTTGGTACTGGGTTCCAAAATGTTTTTCTTACTTTGTATCATAGACAAACAAGAATGAAAAACATTGCTATAGATGAAGAATTGATGCTTTGTCAGTTATTCTGGTCTTTAGCCTTAGTGTATACATTATTAAGGTCTGTTTGGTTGTACCAAGATTTAAAATTTTTTTTTTTGTCAGTACTAGGGATTAAGTTTAACATATAACCTCCCTCTTTTGAAATTTTTGTTATCAAACAGTCTCACTAAGTTGTCCAGGCTAGCCTCAAACTTGAGATTCTCTTGCCTCAGCCTTCAGATTTTTAATTTTAATGTTTAACCACATTTATCAGTTTTTTCTTTATGGTTTGCATGTTCTGTATATTGTTTAGAAGGTATAAAGATATTTATATCTGTGTTTTCTTTGGAAAGTTTTTTTTTTTTTTCCAATACTGCAGATTGAACCCAGGGAGCTCTACCACTGAGCTGCATCCCCAGTCCTTTTTATTTTGAAGCAGGGTCTCACTAAGTTGCTGACGTTGGCCTTGAACTTGGAATCCCCTTGCCTCAGCCTTCCTAGTTGCTCGGGTTACATGTGTATGCCAACCACCCCTGGCTTCTTTGGAATGTTTTAAAATTTTGTTTTTCATTTTTAAGTCTTCAGTCCTCCAAAAGTTAATATTTTGTTTTTTTTGTGGTGCTGGGGATTGAACCCAGGGCCTTGTGCATGCGAGGCAAATACTCTACCAACTGAGCTATATTCCCAGCCCCAAAAGTTAATTTTTTCATGTGTTTTGTTTTTAACATTTGAATAGCTAATTGCCTTAGTACCACTCATTGAGTAATATTTTTTTTTCTCATTGATTTTAAATGCTCATTATGATATATGTCAAGTCTCCTCGTATGTGTGTCTTTTCTGGACTTTCTTTTTTTTGTGTTAGTCTGTCCATCTTGCATTGTTTTCACAGTGTTTTTATGTAGTTTTATATAGCTTTATAATAAAATTTGAAACCTAGCTGGGCATAGTGGTGGTACATGCCTGTAATCCTAGCTACTTGCCTGTAATCTTAGCTACTTGGAGGCTGAGTCAGAAAGATTGCAAGTTGGAGTTCAGTCTTGGCAACTTGGCAAGACCCTATCTCAAAATAAAAAACAAAAAGTGTTGGGGATATGGCTCAGTGGTAGAGTGCCCCTGAATTCAATTCCTAGGATCACAAAAGAAAGAAAGAAAAAAAAAATCTTGACACCTGTCAGTAAGTCCATTCACTGTCTTTTTTTAAGACTTTACTATTCTTAGCCCATTGCTTTTCCATGTGAAGTTTAGGACAGCTTGTCAAATTTCATGCAACACTCTCTTGGGATTTGATTATTACATTGCATTTATAGCTTGGCTGTAGGAAAATATGTATTTTTATAATATTAGTCTTTCTAACTAGGAACATGAAATGGTTCTTTACTTAGGTATTCATTTATGTCTTTCATAATACTTTATCATTTTTACAATAAAGGTCTTATACATCTTTTTTCCTACATTCCTTACAGTTCCATTGTCTTGTTTTTTCTTTCAGTAATGAGTAATTGAATCCAGTATTTCTTGCATGCTAGGCAAATGCTCTCTAATTGAGCTACTCAACCAGCACCCCCCCTTTTTTTTTTTATTTTTGAGACAGGATCTTGCTATGTTGCGCAGGCTGACCTCAAACTTGTGGTCCTCCTGAGTAAGTGGGTGGGATTGATTACAGTCATGCACCACTTTGTAAACTGATTGTCTTTTTACGGGGGTTTGGATAGTACTGGGGATTGAACTCAGAGGCACTCGACCATCGAGCCACATCCCCAGCCCTGTTTTGTATTTTATTTAGAGACAGGGTCTCACCGAGTTGCTTAGCACCTTGCCTAGCACCTTGCCGTTGCTGAGGCCAGCTGTGAACTCTAGACTCTTCTGTTTTAACCTCCCGAGCCACTGAGATTACAGGCATGTACCACTGTGCCCAGCATGTTTATTCTTTTCTTATTCACCCTTATGCTTTCATATCCCCCTGCCAATCTTACTGTACTGGTTTTTTATTTTTTTCTTTCAGTACTAGGGATTGAACTCAGGGGCACTTTACCCTTGAACTACATCCCTAGCCCCCCCCCCCTTTTCTTTTTTTAGGAAAAAAATATTTTTTTAGTTGTCGATTGACTTTATTTCATATTTGTATGCGGTGTTGAGAATCGAACCCAGTGCCTCACACATGCTAGGCAAGCGCTCTACCACTGAGCCACAACCCCAGCTCCCCTTCAGTCCTTTTTTAAAATTTTGAGACAGGATCTCACTAAGTTGGGTTTACTCCTGTTTTTTTTTGCTGAGATCTGTGAAATTCATTTGGAGACCCAAGTATCATGAGTATTAGGTAAAAAGTATTTTTATGAATGATTATTTTTCCTTAATGAGTAAATAATTTTGTAAACTTTGAATAGTGGCTATAATGGGTGGTAGATTAATTTATTACTTTGATTCAAAAAACACATCTATGTTGTATATACATATATTTATACATATCAAATATCATATAATAAAAATATATATGTATGTCTCATAGTGAACAGAAATTTATGCTATCTGAATTATTTTGGTAGAAATTAGACTCTAGTTGCACATAACAATGTGAGATTGTAGAATTTGTGATTAAAACTTAACACAGGGCTGCAGTTGTGGTTTAGGGACTGGAGTTGTGGCTCAAGGGTAGAGTGCTTGCCTGGCATGTGTGAGGCCCTGGATTTGATCCTCAGCACCACATATAAATAAATAAATACAATAAAATAAAACGATCCACTGACAACTAAAAAATATTTTAAAAAGAAACAACACAAAGGAATGATTTATACTTTAGAGACTTCTGTTATTGTCATATGTATGTAGATTATATGCTATGTGTCCATTATGAAGCGTTTATGTGATTATGTGTTTTGCTAGTTTATTTCAGTAAAAGTATGTTTAAGAAGTAAGTGGGTTTTGTTGTTGTTGTGTTGGTTTTTGTTTTTTCACCTACTGAAGATTAAACCCAGGGCTTCATGAAGGCTACACAAAGTGCTTTACCACTGAGGTATATCCATGGCCCCAAGATTGCTCTTTACTCATTTTGGTTAGGCTATTTGGGTAGGACCTAACTGCTGAATTTAATACCAGTTTAAAAATAAACCTGAGTAACAACAGATGGAGTTTGCTCATAGTTCTTGAGGGACATTATTTAGTTGATATGGTTTACATGAATAAAGTTCAAGCTTATTAACCTATACTTTAGTTTCCTTCTAAAATTAAGTTCGTTTCATATTTTATGTGCTTGTATTTTCTGTAAAGAATAGTGTATTTGCAATAGCAGTGTTAGCAGGCAACTTTGAAGTCCTAAGTATGATAATTTTTTTTTTTTTTTTGGCAAAGGACTTTGAGATTCTTTTATACTGATGTGTAGGAACAAATTTAGACCTTAAAAACAAATGAGGAATTTTTATAGCTTAAAAGCATTGCTTTGCATATTTCAGATATTAGGCCTCTTTATAATTTGTTTTTTTAACAAAATGAACTCATAGAATCTTATGTCTGGGACATTTATTTCTGGAGGAACGAAAATAAAGATCTCATTCCTGCTTTTAGGCAACTAGAGTTGTTTAACATGAATTAAAAATTATAGGTCCGCGTAGGCCCCGCCACCTCCCGCAGTCACTTTGTGCTCTCACGCACATGTCCATCATGTCCGCCAAGGACCAAGACGGAGCCCCTGCTCAGCCTGCATCCGAGAAGGAGCCCCAGCTGCTCGGCCCCAGAGCGGAGAGCGACGAGGATGAGAAGGACGAGGACGAGGACGAGAAGAAAGACCACGACGAGGAGGACGACGACGACAAGGAGGAGGAAGAAAAGAGTCTCATTGTGGAAGACAAGGGAAAAGAAAAAAGTAGAGAGATTGACAATGCAAGTGTCTTCCTTACAGACAGAACCATTTACAATCGCACAAGGAAAGGGGCAGAAACTTTGTGAAATTGAAAGGATACATTTCTTTCTGAGCAAGAAAAAAACAAATGAACTTAGAAATCTACACAAACTGCTTTACAACAGACCATGCACTGTGTCCTCATTAAAGAAGAATGTGGGGCAGTTCAGTGGCTTTCCATTTGAAAAAGGGAGTATCCAGTATAAAAAGAAGGAAGAAATGCTGAAAAAGTTTAGAAATGCCATGTTAAAGAGCATCTGTGAGGTTCTTGATTTGGAGAGATCAGGTGTAAATAGTGAACTATTGAAGAGGATCCTGAATTTCCTAATGCATCCAAAGCCTTCTGGCAAACTGTTGCCACAATCTAAAAAAATCTTCTAGCAAAGGCAATAAAAAAGAATGAAATAGTTCTGGAATGTCAAGGAAGGCAAAGGGAACCACATGTCCTGAAATTCTATCAAATGAATCTAGTAGTGACAAAGATGAGAAGAAAAACAAGGAGGAGTCTTCAGATGATGAAGATAAAGAAAGTGAAGAGGAGCCACCAAAAAAGACCTCTAAAAAAGAAAAAGTGAAACAGAAAGCTGCTTCTAAAAATAAAAGTCTGTAAAAAGTGCAGAAGTTAAGAAGGCAGATAGTAGTACCACCAAGAAGAATCAAAACAGATCCAAAAAAGAAAGTGAATCTGAAGATAGTTCAGATGATGAGCCTTTAATTAAAAAATTGAAGAAACCACCTGCAGATGAAGAGCTAAAAGAAACAGTAAAGAAATTATTGGCCAATGCTAACCTGGAGGAAGTCACAATGAAGCAGATTTGCAAAGAGGTGTATGAAAATTACCCTGCTTATAATTTAACTGAGAGAAAAGACTTCATAAAAACAACTGTAAAAGAGCTAATTTTTTGAGATCAAGGACAGAGACAGATGACTTGTTCCCATAGATTTGAAGATCTGATTTATACTGTTATACCAGCAAAGAGAATGTATTTCCTTTCCTAAATCCTTATTAAGCATTGTGTTGGTAGGACTTACTGCTGACCTTTTTATCTTGTTATATAAATCAGTTGGCTGTTTTAAATTGCATTACTATGCAGTTGTTATTTAAAATCTTGCATGGCAGTAATTGTTCCTTGCTTTTATAGCTGTATTTTGTACATTTTGGATTTCTTTATAAAAGGTCATAGATTCCTGAACTGTTGTGGGTTTTAGTGCACTTAATATTAGATTGCTTAAGACATATTTTAATCAAGTAGAACAAAACTATTATAGCCAGCATTTATACATGCAGACTTGCAGTATTTACTATATATTTTGAATACACATCTCTTCTGTCAGTGTGAAAACTCAGTGGCGGTGTGCTTATCTGTAACAAGTTACAGCTGGCCAGGTGACTAAATTGGAACTTTTCTCCTGCATGTGTGTATATGTCAGATTGTCAGCATGACAGAAATGACAGATGTTATTTTTGTATTTTTAAAAACCAATTTTTTGTATATAAAGTTTTTTTTATTTCCTTTGTGCAGATCAGTTTTTAAATTCAACGTAGGTAGATATCTTTACACTTGTAAACTATGAAATGTCAGTGGTGAGACAATGTGACAGCAGTTTCATTAGAATTCAGTGATGGGAACTCTGAAGGAACTGTCTAGTTCTGCTTTGCCTCCAAAGAGTCATCCGTTTGTAGTTTGTGTTAATTCTGCAAAAGTATCTGTGGATGCATTTTACATTAAGGATAGACCAAAATCAACACATCAAAACTTCAAACACTTTGGGAAAGGGTGGGAGTAAGTACAAGCACATTTGGCTTACAGTAAATGAACTGATTTTATTAACTGCTTTTTTTTTTTTTTTTTGCGGTACTGGGGATCGAACTCAGGGCCTGGTGCTTGCAAGGCAAGCACTCTACCAGTTGAGCTATCTCCCCAGTCCTATTAACTGCTTTTGACCATATAAAATGCTGATATTTACAGGAAACCTGGCTGCCTTCATAATTATGATAAAAGTACTATGTATAATGCCAGAAGATAATGTGTAGGTTATAGCAGTTATCTTTGACAAAGAATTTCTCAAAAGTAATATTTTTAACATTAAAAAAATTTAATGTGGAATCAAGGCGCTTGGCTTTTAAATTTTGGCCAATCAAGATTCAAGGTGATCAACGTAGGAACCATTCCTGGTCCTGTTCATGATAACCTGCCCCCCAAGATCCTGTACTTGGGATGGAACCCAGGGGTGCTCCAACACTGAGTTACATCCTGAGCCCTTTTGGAGACAGGATGTCACTAAGTAGCCCAGAATGGACTCAAAACTTGTGATCCTCCTGCCTCAACCTCCTGCGTAGCTGGGATTACAGGCTTTCATCACCATACCCAGCCCACTCCTGAATTACAAGATTTAAATTTTGTTTTTTAAATTAATGCTCTTAATCAGTTTTAACATGCTGCCTATGAGATATTTGATGTACCAGTTGAGTGTTTAAAAATCTTTGCATCATAGAAATGTGTATATATAAATGATTTAACAGGTATTTTCACAGGTTTGTTTCTTGATAAAGTCAAGACATTAGGGAAAGGTATACTTAATAAAAGTGAATGGAATAAGCAACTAAATGAGACCTAAAAATTGGCCTTTGGTTTTAAATATCTGTTCTTACATACCTTGTCAATAAAAATTAAACAGTGGTATTTAAAAAAAAATTACATAGCACAGTGGAGTAAGCACATAATGTGTTTTTAAAGTTTGTGGAAACATGGAAGAAAAGCATATGATTATTTATGAGAATACTTAAGGGAAGCCTTCACAGAAGGAGTAACCCTTAAAGACAATCTGTCCATCAGGAAAACAGTTGAGGAAGGGATGTTGCAGGTGGGAACAACATGGATCAAGGTGCAGAGTGTAGCCCATTCAGGCAACCTCACATGGTTTGATACATTATGGGAACACAGTACATGGGGAGAATGGTAGGAAATAATGTAGAAAGGTGGGCAGGAGATAAATCATGAAGTGGCTTACTTATGCCTTTAGGCAAAAGGGAGCCACAGAAGAGTATAAGAAGTCATAATCAAATTTATATATTTGAAGGAAATTCTGGAAAGATGGAGAGTACAGTTTTAATATTTTATTCATGTGTCTTATAACTCCTTTTCATATACTATTTTTTAAAGCCAGTGAGACATTCTCTAAGGGAAAATTAGAGATGTTTTTGTAGCTTAGTCTCGACTGCACGAATTCTCTGGCAGAGAACAGAAAGAGTTATAGAGTGGGACCTCCTGACGACTAGAGAGACATTATTCTTTTTTGGTAAGTATCCAGATAGAACATTTAGAAATAGTGAATGAACTTGGCTGCAAGAGGAAATACCTCAACTTATCATCTTGCATCAAATATCATTCCAGAGTTGATGCTGTAAAACCTTTTCTTCCTTTTCTGCAGAATCACCATGTAAGAGGATAAACTCCCTGTGGGTTTATTTTTAGGGAGTTATATGAATTACAGGCTTAAGTTGTATTCTCAAATCTCTAAATATACATGGTGCAAATTGCATAGCAGACAAGAAAATAGTAATTTCCGTCATAATCTTAATTTCAAAGGGCATAATCCCCCAAGTAAAGCCTAACTGGTGTTACTTATGCAAGTCAAAATGGGTTCATAAGAGACAGCAGTACCATGAAAATTGGTGGGAACCCCCAAGTAAGATTTCCTGATGCTTGCCTTTGCCTCATTTATATTCAAGTTATATTTTCACAACTTGAATTTCTATGTCTAGGACTTCACTAGACTGTATGTGTCTAGTGACTTAGAAAAAGGCCCACATAAACCTTTAGGAAAGGTCACCTTTGTGCTTTAAAAAAAAAAAAAAAAAATTCATCTTCCTCCAGAAACATTTGGACTGGATTTCTCCCGCCACTCATCCCCTTGGCCAAAAGTAATGTAATATACAGATTGACCAATTGTACTTAATTAACCTAGTAAAGTCTCTATAACTTTAGACTTAATCTTAATTGCTTCTTGTTTCAGTCACTTATTTTTTTCTCCTAAAAAGAAAAAAAAGAAATTTCTGTTTCTCATCTGAAATGTGAGTGACTCTCTTTCCTTTCCTCCTGTTACTCAGCATTGGCAGCTGTATCACAGTTGTTACATTGGCCAATCATGGTGGTATGAAGTTTTGATAAATAGGGAAAGCCAGATACAACTGTAGTGGAAATCTCCTTTTGGGTAGTGTCATAGTGGCAGGCTATTTTTGTACATGTATTATCATTTCACATTGGTGAAACTCCATAAATTGTAACAAACAAGAACCTATTAGTCCTCAGGTATGGTGGCATACACCTGTAAATCCAGCAACTCAAGAGACTAAGGCAGGAAGATTGCAAGTTCAAAGCCAGCCCTAGCAATTTAATGATATCTAATTCAAATAAAAAAATAAATAAATAGGGCTGGGAATGTAACTCAGTGGTAGAGCACCCTGTGTTCAATTCCCAGTCCTATACACACACACACACACACACACACACACACAAACCAACCCACCATATCAGTTCTTGTTACTTTGCAATTTTGTGAGACACCTTGAGAAAAGAACATCAAGGAAACATGGATCAAGGTGAAGAGTGACAATGAGATCATAGTCCTGTCACTTGATTAAACTGTTGTTTTTTACTTTTTATTCAACTTTGTGTTTTCTTTTAGAGTATACCATTTAAAACAAATAAACGAGTATCTAACAAAATACACAAAGAGCTGCAGTAGTTTTCTAGACTTTCAATTATTTAAGCAAATTGTAGCAGACTGCAAAATACTTCTTGGCAGTTGGAACTTGTCTGTTTTTAATAAAGCCATAGAAAGGACAAGGTTCCAAATCATTTTTAAACTGCTAAAAACTGTCTAGAGAATAGCTGCTGACATAGAAGTCAGATGACACTGAGACATCTGGCAGACTTCCTCTCCTTGCTGCTGTTGTAAAATCTACAGGGGACAGCCTGGGTTTTAAAAGAGGAGTGGCATCTTTGGAATCTCCAGTAGAGTCGGCTGAAGTTAAAATAGACCCAGTGCCTTCTAAGTGACAGAAAATAGAATGTGCCTAGGGATGGCAAAAGTGAGACACGAAAACACAATTGGATTGGTCTAAGGAAATAGATGCAGACCTGAAGTTCCAAATTCTGGTACTGAAATGTCTTCTAGTTTTTTTTTTTGTTTGTTTGTTTTTTACTTTTAAAGCAAATCCTTCTTTGGAAAAACAAGTAGTATGTGAATTATGAGGTTGTGAAAGAAGAAGAAGGCTTGAATCCAGTCAGATTTTTGGCCTAAAATAAGTGACAATTTAGTTAAAAGTAAACATGACAGTTTCAGTGTTCTTCCAAAGAAGATCATTGTTTATATCTCTGTATGAACATTTTTAAAGTTCTGGGTGATTGATACAGGTAAAAAATTAATAAATTTTAGGTTAATAATTTTTAAAGTTTGCCAGTAAACAAACAAACAACAAAAAACTACAGAGGGCCGTTGTGGTAATTATAATTTGTGGTATGTTTTTAGTATATAATTACCCAGTTTGTGAAATGCTTTCTTTTAGGCAAAACTTTCTAAGGTTAATTATGTTTATAAAATAGTATCCTAAGTTTAATTTACAGTATTAGAAGCACAAGAAATTTAAACAGGGCTCTGGAAACAAGTTAAAATCATATTACAGGCAAAGTGATCCAGAGGAAATAAATGAAAGACTCTTCAGTGATTTTCATGTCCAGGAGATGATCACTTTGTAACACACATTAGTCTATACAAACCAACCATTGTGTTTATAATATGTTCAGTAGTCTCCTGAGAACTGTAGAAATTATCAGAAGAAAAAAGTCCTCCCACTCAAATTGTTTCAGTCTAGCTGAACAGACTCTATGATATTCTGTATATATATTCAGACACTAGATATTTAAAAATACAGTTTAGTAAATGGTACATACATTTAAGTAATAATGAGTTGCTGGTTTTGAATATTTACATACATTTACTCATTCAATCCTATTACAATTCTGTGAGGTAGATTTTATTCCCATTTTACAAATGAGAACACTTTGAAACAGAGAAGAAACTTTCCCCAGGTTATGCAGCTAATAAGCAGCAAAGTTAGAATTTGAATCCAAACTGACTCTAATACCCATGATTTCAACACCTTTTCTGTAGTGCCTTACATAGAAGCAACAAGCTAGATAATTTTTGTTAGATAATTTGAAGAGGATAATACTTGAGCTGAGTATTGAAAAAAGAATGTGAATTCTTGGGTAGCATGGGACAAGAAAGTTTCCGTATTGGGGATTAAACCCAGGACCTCACACAAGGTAAGGCAAGTGAACTGAGCTATATCCCCAGCCCTTTAGGAGAGTAGTTTATATAGGGAGAAGATGCAGGAGAAACCAGAGAATTGTGTAAGATAGGCATATGGTAATATGTAATATAATAATAGCACAAATTATTTCATCTTTACCACATACCAAGTACAGTGCCTGTACAGATCTCTCATCCTTGCCACAATTCTATGAAATCAGTACTCTTATCTTCAGTTTGTCTAAATAGTTAGTAGCAAATCTAGGATCAGGATACAGATGCTGGCTGGTTGACTCCAAAACTGAAACTTTTACCTGTGCATTACTATAGAAGTAGGAGTGTGGTGAATATATTATACCCTCAGAGAGAGCTGAGGGATTTTATTTAGTAATTAATGGAAATAATATTGGATAGGTTAGGTGGCCAGTGATTATGAAAATTTTTGAAAACCAGATAAAAAGCCATTTGAGTAGAAAAATGGCTATTTTGTTCTAATTACAGTGAAATGTTTATTGTACATAATGGGCTTATTCGTATTTAACATGTGTTAAATAAATATTCTGTGAAAGCACTTAGCAGAATGCTTGGCATATAGTAGTTACTCAGAAAATGTGAGTTATAATCTTCTAAGGAACTTAAAAATTTCTTCCTTGTACTGTGGATGAAAGATGAAAAAGTAATGCTCTAACCCCTGTGTCCAGCAGAAATATATGAACCACAGATGTTATTTTAAAATTTCTAATATGCACATTAAAAGTAAAAGAGAAACAGGTAAAATTAATTTTAATAATATATTTTTTATACCTGGTGTATATTACTGAGATTTTTTGGGTACCAAGTTGTCAAAATCCATTGTGCATTTTACACTTAAAACTGTATATTTCATGTTGTTTAAGCAACTTTTTTTGCAGTTATGACTAAAAGACCTGAAAAGAACAGTTTTAGAGAAGGAAAAGTTTATTTGGGGGCTCATGGTTTCAGAGGTCTCAGTCCTTAGACAGTCGGCTCCATTCCTCCAGACACAAGGTGAGGCAGAACGTCATGGTAGAAGAGTGTAGCAGAGGAAGGCAGGTCAGGACATGGCCCCCAAGAACAGAGAGAGACTGCATGCCCCAGATACAAAATGTATACCCCAAAGGCACACTCCAATGACCCACCTCCTCCAGCCACACCCTACCTGCCTTCAGTTATCACTCAGTTAATCTTTATCAGGAGATTAATTCACTGATTGGGTTAAGGTTCTCATAACCCAATCATTTCATCTCTGAATATTCATGCATTGTCTCACGCATCAGTTTTTGGGAAACACCTGACATCTAAACCATAACAGATGTGTTTAATAGGCCTGTGTGGCTACTGTATTGGATACCACAATTTTATGGTTTTATGGTATGGAATCTGGTGTCAGATGACTGGAGTTTGAATCCTATTATTGTATTTCTTAACTCTGTGTATTTACTGGTTACTTAATCTGTTTGTGCCTTCCTGAAATATAAAATAAGAAAACTAATAGCATATACTTCAAAGGGTTATTGTGAGAATTAACACAATTTTATGGTTTTATTGTATGGAATCTGGTGTCAGATGACTGGAGTTTGAATCCTATTATTGTATTTCTTAACTCTGTGTGTATTTACTGGTTACTTAATCTGTTTGTGCTTCCTGAAATATAAAATAAGAAAACTAATAGCATATACTTCAAAGGGTTATTGTGAGAATTAACTGAGGTAGTATATGCAAAGCATGTAACTTGGTATCTGGAAAGTAGTAAATGCAAAATAAATGCTTATTTTAATAATTACATCAACATTTGTTGTTGGGGCCGGGGTTGTGACTTAGTGGTAGAGCACTTGCCTAGCACATGTGAGGCACTGGGTTCCATCCTCAGCACCACATAAAAATTAATAAATGAAACAAAACTATTGTGTACATCTTTAAAATTTTTTAAACATTTATTATTGTCCTTAAGTAATAAGCATTCCTTAGTTCCAGTGTCTTTTCCTTCCTTGATATATTTCATTTTCCTCACCTAAGCATTCCTACTTAAAGTAGGCCTGGTGGCATACGCTGTAGTCCCAACTATTCAGAAGATTGAGACAGAATAGTGGCATAAGTTTAGGAGTTTGAGGCCAGCCATCTTGGGCAACGTAGCAGGCTTCATCTCAAAATAAGTAAGCAATGCGTAACATTCCCACTTAAAAATCTAAACCAACCACTGAATCGCAAGGAAGAATTGATGAGCTAGGAGATAAAAAGGTTATGAGTGGTATATGTTTGGCATGATATACTTCTGCTGCATCCTGTAGGGTGCAGTTGATTTTCCAGTTTTCTCTTATATTTAACAAACTAATCAGGTCTTTTGGCTGTTTGAACCTAATACCGTTATAGATGTTTCCTCAATCAGAAAAAAAAATTCACATCTAATAACAATTTTCAACTTAACTGCTAACACTGGAATACAGAAAGATCCTTTGTCTTATCCTCCTTTCCCCTCATTCAAAGTTCTGATTGGACCTTTTCTTCCCTCAGCAATTTGGGACCAAGCTGTATAATCAATATTGTTTTCTTTCCTGCTATTCTATCCTTAAAGGAAAGTGCCCCTTCTCCCCCCCCCCCCGCAAAAAAAAAGTATACTGATATATCACACCCTCTTTTGTAACTGTTATGTAGATCAAAACATAAAACGTTGCCAACTCCCTGTACCTCCTCCTAATAAATACCCTTTCCACTTCCCCACAGAACTACTGACCCGTTGCTCACTCTCTTGGCTTTCTAGCTTTTCTTCATATTTACCAGTGAAGTGTTTAGCCCTGATCACTGTAGTTTGTTTTTGCCTGTTGATGAATTTCATATGAATGATGTCATATGTATAATTCTTCGCTTAACATATTGCAAAATTCATTCATATTGTTGCATGTTACAGCTATTCATTCTCGTTGTATTTCATTGTATGAATACACTAGTTTCTCTATGTATTCTATGGTAAATGGATAGGTTTTTATTCTAGTTTGGGGCTATTATAAATAGTATTCTTATGAACATTCTTTTGCATATAATCATGCTTTTCTATAAAACACATCCAAGAGTAGAATTGCTTAGACATAGAAAATGAAATCTTGAACTCTTGTAGGATAAAGTCAAACTTTCCAAAGTGGTTCTACCAAATGATGTTTCCACCAGTGGTGTCTGAGAATTTCCATTGCTATATATCTATGAAAAAATGGCAATTTTTTTCCAATTTTAGCCATTCTGGTAGCTGGTAGTAATATCTCACTGTGGGGTTAGCATTTTTTTCCACTAAGAAAAATTTAGTAAACAGTTTCTGAAAATATTGACTGAGATGAAGCCTTTGAGTTTTAAAATTTTCTTACTTTCCCTGTCTTTCAGAACCACAACCAAATGTTGATACTTTTTAGAAAGAGCATTTTAAATTTTAACTGGAAAAATAAAAGCAGTTAGTTTGGGATATTGACCAAGATTCATTCTTTATACTTTTTATAGGTTTCTCTAAAAAACAGATGTGCTATTTCTCTTCATAATTATTAAGTTGCCATTCCAGGAATCATAACAATTACTGATATAAGAGGTATGGTTTGTGGTTTGTGGAGTTGGATTTAATGAGTAAATCTTTCTAGTTCCTCTGGAATTGAGCTTTTTTTCTTTGTTAGTTTTTTTTGGGGGGAAAGTACAACCATAGCAACTAATCTGGATGACACTGAATGACTGTTAACTGTTGACTGAAATAAAACAGACTTTTACCAGCTCATGGATAATGTCTGAAAGGTAGAATGACACAAGATAAATGTCTGTGTTCCACTCTGAAAATAGCAAAAGGCAAGAGATGTATGGAACCAAGAGTTAATTGATGGTAAATATAATCCTACTTTAAAAATGCTTTGGCATAATGAAAATTGTGCCATGATTTCTGTTTTGCACAGGTAATACTAAGAATGGAAAACAATTAAGAAAAAGTTATGACGGTTGTGATTACTGATTAAATTTTGTAAATAATCTCAAAGTATGTGAGTGCATTTTTTAAGTCTTACATTAATTGAAAAGAAACTGATAAGAATTTTTCCAAAACTGAGGATCTAAAGATAGCAGTTTTGTAACTGTTTATAAGTGTAAAGTAATCATATTGTTTTATTCTCTAGTTTGGTGGAAAACTATAAGTTTCTAAAATAATTGTGAAATAGAGTAATTTAACCTTTGACTTTGTCCTTTATCATTTAGTAGTAGTAGGATTTTTTAAATTGTTTTGTTTTTCAATTTGTTCTATTCCGTTATACATGACAGTGGAATGCATTTTGGCACATTGTACACAAATGGAGCACACCTTCTCATTCCTCTGGCTGTACATGGTTCAGAGTTACACGGATAGTGTAGTCATACATGTATGTGTATACACATATATATTTTGAGACATGGTCTTGCTCTCTGTTGCCCAGGCTAGCCTCAAACTCCTGGGCTCAAGTATAACTTCTGCCCCACTTTCCTGAGTAGCTGGGATTATAGGCATGAGTCACCATGCCTGACTTTGTAGAAGAATTTTAAACTTAAAAGTATGGTTATTTACTTTTTTTTTTTTTTTTGGTTATTTACTTATTAATTCATTACTTTTAGTACTGGAGATTGAACCCAGGGTTGCTCTACCACTAAGTTACATCCCCAGCCCCTTTCATTTTTTATTTTGAGATAGGGTCTCATTAAGTGGCCTCAAATTTGAAATCTTTCTGCCTTAGCCTACCTAATAACTGGGTTTTTGATATGCACTAATGTGCCTGGTTAAGTTTAGTACTTTGAAAGAACTGATGTAAACTTCATTTTAAAACAGTAATAATTAAACTTATAAGGTGGTAAATAGTTAAAATGTAGAATCTTATCTACCAAAAGGAAATTAGGGGACAATAGACTGTACGTATGGCTATTTTTGATGCTTAATAGGAATGAATTTTGTACCAGTTGTGGCTTATTCTTTCTTCTGCTTGACTTAAAACTTGGAAAATAATTGGTTGCATAACTTTTGAATTTAAACTAAATTTATGTTTTGACTTTAAACAAACTATTCTTCCCTGTAGCATCACAAATAGTATTTAGAGGTATTAAAGAGAACTTGAAAGATTTCTGGTAAAGGTAATGAATTTTATTTAGGAATGAATGATGGAATGGAAATTTAGTCAAATGAAAACAAAGATTTCTGGTTTCTTTTTAAAGAAGGTAGTGTCTTGCCAGATGCAGTGACACACACTATAATCCCAGCTACTTGTGAGGTTGCTGCTGGAGGATTGCAAGTTAGAGGCCATCCTCAGCAACTGGGAGACTTGCTGTCTCAGAATAAAAAATAACAAGAGCTGGGTGTTGTGCAGTGGTAGAGCACTCCTGAGTCCAGTCCCCAGTGTTCCCCCCACCCCCCAAAATGAAGTTCTTTTTTATAGCACTTTCTCCTCTGCTTGGCAATGTTTTACAAACAAATCAGTTAAACAGTGAAAATACTTTGATTATTGTCAGGTTATAACCAACTGATTTGTTATTGTTTTCCTTTTAGATTCTAGTAGTCTAAATAAAAATGAGAGAGAGAGAAAACCATAAAAAGTGAAATATGGCAGAGACAGGAGTATCCATTTCTGAACTTATTCCCTTTTTCACTTTTAAGACAAAGATACAGACATCACTGTAAAGGGGAATGTGGAAGACTTTGGCCTGCGAGACACATCCAGCGTGGCATCAGCTGATTCCTTTACTTCAGTAGCAGAGGTAGGAAGGACATACATATTCCTAAATATTCTTAATGAAAAAATTTCTTTTCCAGCAAGAGTACAGTTTTGCCATTTTACGGTAATTTTAGTTCAGTTACCATTTATTTAGCACCATTTATTGATGTGGTGGATACCAGGATATGGGGTGAATGTAATGTGAATATAAGCTCCCACAGGATCTTAGAGTCTCTTTAAGGTGGTGGGCATATAAGCACATTCTCTAGATGGGCACTTTCATAGGCTGTAGCTATAGATGAGACAAAAGAAGTTATTGTAAATGGAAAACAATTTTCAGCTTTTTAAAAAAGTTTTTAAAAGTTCAGATTCTTTAGTTCACAAATAATACTTATAGATATTTTTCCAAGGAAGTGATCAGATGCAAAGATTTATATATAAAAATGTTCACTGGCATCTTAATAATAATGAAAAACTGAAAGCAATCTAATGTCCAATAATGGATATTTATAATTTGAAATATTATGAGCCATAAATATGTTTTTGATCATTTTTAATAGCATGGCAGTATATGTTAAGTGAAGAGGATTAAAGTTTTATAGAGAGCATATGATTATAATTATGTAAAAAGAAAAATATAATACAAATATATAAGCACAGGAAAAAAGCTAGATATAAATACACTAATGTGTGTATTTGTATGTGTGTAAACATTGGTGTATCATTGAACACCTATAACTCTGTGGGTCATTTATTTTCTACTGAGACTGCTTGCAAAGAGGTCATCTTTTTATAATTTTTTAAACTTTAAAACAGCTTAAAAACACATATGACCAATTTTACCTCATAATATGTGCATTTTTATGGCAGATTTGGGGTATTGTCTTTTTTTATATAAACAGTTTTATGTATCTAAACAGTATTATCTTTTTATTCTGTAGTGTTGGAAAGATTTAGGTGCTTTAGGTGTTTAGATACTTTGTATCCTAAACCTAGATTCTCCCTTTAATCAAGGTTTAATCCCTACCAATCTACAGTTCTTTCATCCTTTTAAGATTTTTCTGTATATTTTAGCCACTGCTACAATATCATCTCCTGAATTATTTACATTTTTAAAGATAGTTTTGTACTTACAAGTTTGCAGTAGAAAGAATATATTTACTTGTTCCATGGGAGAGCTTTATCTTCTTCCTCTTGGTGTATCATACAGATTTGTCTTAGGTGCTTTGTATGAAGAAGAATTGCTATTCACTTTCCATTTTTTTCCACTGAGAAACAATATACCTAATTGTTCGAAAATTTCCACTTAAGATACAATTTTAAAAAGTATTTTTGGGACTGGGGTTGTATCTCAGTGGTAGAGTGCTTGCCTAGCACATGTGAGACTCTGGGTTCAATCCTCAGCACCACATAAAAATAAATAAATAAAATAAAAAGATTGTGTCCATCTACAACTAAAAAAAATTTTTTTTTTAAATAAAGTATTTTTGGTGCTGGCGGCTGTGGCTCAGTGGTAGAATACTTGCTCAGCTTATGTGAAAGCCTGGGTTTGATCTTCAGCAGTGCAAATAACAAAAAAAAAAAAAAAAAAAAAAATCAAATTTTTATTCATTCAGTTTAAATTTATTGTTTAAATTACAAAGGTTTAATACTTTTATTTTTATTTTTTTATTTTGGATTGAACCAGTACACTGAACTGCATCCCCAGCCCTTTTAATTTTTTGACACAGGGTCTTGCTAGGTTTTGGAGGCTGGTCTCAAACTTGCTACCCTCCTGCTTCAGCTTCCTGAGTACTTGGGGATTATGGGCATAAGCCACTAAGCTCAGTGGTTAAGTATATTTTTAAAAATTCTCATAGAAAACAAAATGCATGAATATACACAAGAAGGACTCAGTATCCAAGAAACATCCTAGGAATGCTTCTAGGGAATAAAAGTATGATCTCTGAAAACAAATGTTCCAAATTAAATTTTCTTACATTATAAGAAATGTTTGTTAAATTATTTTAATTCCTTTTTCTATATGTGAAGCACTTAATTAGGGAAAACTGTTATAATGGAGAAAGTTATTAAGAAAATAAGATCAGAACTCTTGGGAAGTAAAACAGTTTTTAAGCATTTAAGAATTTTATGCAGAATTAGCACAAAGGACTGGAGAGTATGGCTCAGTGGTAGAGTACTTGCATGCCCAAAGCATTTGGTTCAATCCACAGCACAAGGGTATGGGAGAATTAGCAGAAATACTTCTTGCCTGTTTAAAACAGTTCCAAACATAAGCTTTTATCTAAGCCTATCAATCATCTGTGAAAGTGATTAATAAGATTCCCTTATATATGCTTTGCTGAACATTCATTTGTAACCAGTTAACTAATTAGAACAAACAAAAAAAAAATGAAAAAGGAAAATATAAAAAAAAAAAAAGGTCTTTCTTTTCTAAAGTGTAGCAGACACAAAAGGGCACACATTGTTTGATTCCACTTATATGAAATTCCAGAGTAGCACTTTCCAGGATCTATGGAAAAAGCAGAGTTGAGACTATTGAAGGATAGGGGGTTTCTTGGTGGAATGATAAAAATGTTCTCAGATTAGAAAGTAGTGCTGGTTGCACAGTCTGTGAATACACCAAAAGTACCAAGTTGTATGCTTTAAAAGGCAATATTTGTGATACGTGAATTGTATCTCAGTAAAACTGTTATTTAAAAGAAAAAGTAGCGAGACCCAGTGGTACACAGCTGTAATCCCACCTACAAAGGAAGCTCAGGCAGGAGGACTGTGACTTCAAGGCCAGCCTGTGCAATATAGCAAGATCTGTCTCAAAATAAAAAGGACTGGAGCCAGGCATGGTGGTGCACAGCTGTAATCCCAGCTACTTGAAAGGCAGAGGCAGAAGAATCACAAGTTTGAAGCCAGCTGTGGCAATTTGGTGAGACCTTGTCTCAAAATAAAAAAATTGAAAAAAAAAAAAAAAAGGACTGGGGATGTAACTCAGTGGTAAAGAGCCTCTGGGTTTGATCCCCAGTATCACCCCAAAAGCAAAACAAAACCAGTGGGGGGATTGAGAATAGGAATGTAGCTTAGTGGGAGAGCACTTGCCTACATGCGTGAGGACCTGAGTTCCCTAGTACCACAAGGGAAAAAAAGTGCAGTGTGTCATTAAATGGATCACTTGATGCTGAAAAGTTAAATTACTCCAGAGGACTTTGTTAAGTTGGCTCCTCTGTAGTATTTGCAGTTATTTTTTAAATGAACTGTCAGAAAGCTGGAATTTGTAGAGTTGTTATGCTAGCCAGAAGAACTTGACTTTCAGTTACACAAAGGTTAATCAAAGCTAAATATAATTCAGAATTCCTTAGAATAGCCAAGTTGAGCTTATTTCCATGTTTTTGTAGAAAGTTTTGCTTCATGAGTTATACTTTTAAGTACTCTTTGGATGATAATAATCCTCCTCCTCCTCCTCTTCCTTCTCTCTCTCTCTCAGCAGTACTAGGGGTTGAATCCAGACTTTACACATGCTAGACAAATGCTCTACCACTGAGCCAGCCCTTTTTATTGTATTTTGAGACAGTTTTTGCTAAATTGCACAGGCTGTGTTTAAACTTGTGATCCTCCTGTGTCCTTCCTCAGTCTTCCAAGTAACTTGGATTACAGTCATGAATTATCATACCTGGCTTCTGTCTCTCTTTTTTTTAATGCACTCTGTTCAGTTATTCTTACTGATGAATAATAAGATATTGCTGATTTGTGTACCTTGTGAATTTAAATGTTTGGATTCAAAATGAATGAAGATTCTTAAAGTTTTACTCCTCAACAACTGAGTTTGGAAGTAAAGTAATAATTTATTAATTATAAAATGTTCATGAATTTTTGTTTTAATCAAATTTAGCATATTTTGATAATAGGGAAATCCCTTTTTCTTTCTTTTAGTTTCTCCTGTTGTATCAGTATCTTCTGTGTTAACACTGTATTCTTAGCTTACAGAACACAGAGAAATACGGCACACCTACAACCTGGAGTCCTTTTGCCACTGCCCCTTTTATGAAGAAGCTATGCATTTAGTTGAAGAAGGAAAAATTTACTCCAGAGTACTGAGGTACTGCTCCAGTTTAGCTTATGTTTATGGAAAATATTAAGGTGCTATTGCTATGTCTCTGTGATATTTATTAAAACTATGTTTATGAGAATAAAGAAAAATATGTTTTTGGTCTAGGTAGAATAAAAATTGTTTTACATGTTCCATCAGTATGGGGAAGATATGTATTTTATATTAAGGTCTTGAGGTTTAGCTTTTTTTTTTTAATCTTAATTTTTTACAGACTGCGTTTTGATTCATTGTACACAAATGGGGTACATCATTTCATTTCTATGGTTGTATACAATGTAGATTTACACCATTTGTGTAGTCATACATGTGCATAGGGTAATGATGTCTGTCTCATTCCACCATTTTTTATACCCCCCTCCTTTTCATTTGAGGTTTAGCTCTGCTTGAGTTCAGATTTGTAGTCAGCTTGATCTTGAATGAAGTTTAACAGTGGTCTCCCCTGTTTATTACACAGAACTGAAATGTTGGAGTGCCTAGGAGACAGTGATTTTCTTGCCAAACTTCATTGTATTCGACAGGCTTTTCAGGTACTTTTCCAAACATTAAGTGACTTTACCTACCACTCATCTTCACCCTTGTGATATAAAGTCTATTAATGTTTATTTTTCCTCCCTGCTACTTGGTTTCCATTTGTCATTGTCCTTCCCCATGGCTTCCCAGGTCCACTGCACTTTGTCAAATCAGTAATGTTATTTTGATGCTAAAGGTATCTAAAAATGACTGCTAAAGAGCTGGGCATAGTGGTGAATGCCTGCAATCTCAACAGCTCAGGAAGCTGAGGCAGGAGTATCCCAAGTTTGAGGCCAGCCTCAGCAACTTAGCAAGACTGTCTCAAAAAATAAAAAGGGCTGGGGGTATAGCACAGTGGAAAAGCACCCCTGGGTTAAATCCCCAGTACCTAACCCCATACCCTGCCCCCGCAAATAAAAGCTGAACCTGTAGCTCAATGAATCCTGAGTTCAATCCCCAATACTGCTAAAAAAAAGCAGGGGGAGAAGGGCCGTTTAAAAATTATCCTTGTTATTATCAATTGGTTTGTATTTTAGGGTTTTTTTTTTTTTTTTTTTTTTTTTTTTTTTTTGCGGTGCTGGGGATCGAACCCAGGGCGTTGTGCTTGCAAGGCAAGCACTCTACCAACTGAGCTATCTCCCCAGCCCTATTTTAGGGGTTTTAAAAGTCATTTCCTGAAAAGAAATAAGGTCATTTAATAATAAAGTATCTTTGCGTTCTTATATTTTGGGGCTATGTAAAATTTATTTTAGACTTTTTAATTATAGTGAACAAAATCTAAATTCAGATTTATTCCCCTTTAATCTTTTTTTGTTCATAGGTTTCAAGAGGTCCTTTTTTAAAAATATACTTATTAGTTGTTGATGAACCTTTATTTATTTATTTGTATATAGTGCTGAGAATTGAACCCAGTGCCTCACACATGCTAGGCAAGTGCTCTACCACTGAGCCACAATCCCAGCCTTGAAAGAGCTCTTTTTATTTTAGTAAATTTTGAACTTTCTCAGTGGTTTACCTATTGTCAGCACCACATGCAGTGTATTAGCTATATTAAGGTTATTTCTGTGTGGATGTGCTATAAAGTTGGATGTCCAATCAAATTCATTATAGCTCTCTTTTTACTTTGTTTGGGATGGATATTTTTTTCAGGTGATTCTTTCAGAAACAGCCAACAGGATATTCCTTGCAGAGAGTGGAAGGAAAATTTTATCAGCTTTAATTGTAAAAGCACGAAAGGTAAACTTGTTTTGTTAGCAAGTTTTTTTTTTTATTATTTCTGCTTAACTGAAGATTAAAGTACATTAATTTTTTAATGGTTGAAAAGTTTTTGTAGATAGTTGCAAAGGTTCACATATTAAAAATAATCTAAGCAAGGCTGTGCATGGTGGCCCAAGCCTATAATCCCAGCAATTGGGGAAACTGAGGCAGGAGGATCACAAGTTCAAGACCAGCCTGGGCAACTTAGTGAGACCCTGCCTCAAAAAAAGGACTGGGGCCAGGCATGGTAGCACACACCTGTAATCCCAGTGGCTCAGGAGGCTGGGATAGGAAAATCTCAAATTCAAAGCCCTTAGCAGCTTAGTGAGGCCCTAAGCAACATAGTGAGACCCTGTCTCAAAATAAAAAATAATATGCCTGGGGATGTGGCTCAGTGATTAAGTGCACCTCAGTTCAATCACTGGTACCAAAAAAAAAAAAAGGACTGGGGGGATGTAGCTCAGTGGCAGAGCACCCCTAGGTTAAATCCCCAGTACCACAAAATTGTCATTATCATCATCTAAACTGGACATGGTAGCTCATGCCTGTAATCCCAGCTGCATGAGAGGCTGAGGCAGGAAGACCACAAGTTTGAGGTCAGCTGGGCAACTTAGTGAGACCCTGTCTTAGTGAGACCTGTCTCAAAATAAAAAGGACTGTGAAAGTAGCTCAGTGATAGAGCACTTACCTAGGATGCTTGAGCACTCAGGTTCGTTCCCTAGCACCTCACAATAATAGTTATCATCATCATCATCATCATCATCATCCAAAGAGCATTGATTTCTACTTGGGTTGTTTTATTTATTTATTTATTTACTTACTTACTTATTTTGAGGAGGGGACCAGGGATTGAACTCAGGGGCACTCAACCACTGAGCCACATCCCCAGTCCTATTTTGTATTTTATTCAGAAACAGGGGCTCACTGAGTTGCTAAGCACCTCGCTTTTGCTGAGGCCGACTTTGAACTTGTGATCCTCTTTCCTCAACCTCCCAGGTAGCTAGGATTATAGTTGTGCACCACTGCACCTGGCTTGGGTTATTATTTTCTGTATATAATGTTCATACCTTTTTGACGAAGTTGTTTCTCATGAATTGTTCTCAATTTGCTGTAAAGTCTGTGATTGTTATGGTAAGATCATCATTAGATTACTACTATAACCACCACTGTTATTATCACTAATACCTCCTCTTTTACCTTCTTTAATCCAGTTCAGGAAGAGGGTTAAAGGAAGGATATTCAGAAATCTGAAATACAAATAGAGATGCCTCTCACTCATCTTCATGAAACTGGATAAAGTAGAAACAAGGACAAGAACTTCATTCAGACTATAAGGAACCACTTTATTTTATGCAAAGTGTGTCCAGATGATGAGAAAAATGAAATAAAACAGGCCTTCCTTGAATCATTTACACATACTTGGTTTTCAGATCCAATTCCTTTCGACCTCAATTCCCTCATTTATATAATAGAATTATATTTAAATAAATGATAAATGGGAAAGCATCTTAAAATATAAAGTACTAATTAAATATAAGATGATATTAACTACTTATAATTCCCCGTGTAAATTTTATGTTCCTTTCTTGGCTTTCCCATAGCAGATAAAACCAGGGATTTGAACTAGAGTTCTTCCAAAAGGAAAGGGAACTACAAAAGCATCTCCCAGTGGCTGCTACAGCATATTTTCATCTTAAAGACTGACCTGAAGAGGCATACATATTCTAGTAATAAACAGTTTGATTTGACCTTTTTCTACCACTCACATTCTCGGCTTCTGCAAAAGAAACGAAATAAGAAACAAAATAAGAAATGAAATAAATGTGCATACCTTCAAAATTTATTTTAATTCAGTTCCTAAAATAATTAAGATTCAGCAAATTTACTTGAAAAGTAATTTATTTACTTTGTAGGTTTTAGTTTAGGATTAAAATGTGTTTTCATCTGCAGAATCCAAAGAAGTTCGAAGATGTTTTTGATGAAATGATCTATTTTTTAGAGCAAACTGATCACTGGGCTAGTACTGAAATGGAACTTGCTGCCAGAGGGGTAAATTCAGAATTTTTGTAATTTTTAAATTTTCCTTTATTATTTGTGCATGTTTATATGAGTTGAGGCCATCATTTCATTGTTAAATGACAATAAAAACAATTATGTGGTGGTAGGGAGTGTTCCAACAGTCATAAACAATAGAAACTGTACTCTTTTATACTTGGCCTAATTGTGGTAAATAGTTGGTTTTTAAAAACCTTCCTTTCCTCTGTTCACCCCTTTTTCCCTCCTCTGTTCTTTCTTTCCTCCCTTCCTTCCATCAAAAAGTCAACTGACAGACTCCAGCTACGCAGTAATGGTGTCCTATGCAAGTATAGTTTCATATGGGATAGTAGTCTGCTCAGTGGAGCTGGGGATTGATTACAGGAATTGAACAAATAAATTTATTGAGAAGAAGCAGAGAGGCAGATTCTTACTGTTGGAGAAGGAAGATATAAAAAGTTAGGATTGGAATTAGAACTATCAGTGTGAACTTATAGATTCTAATATATGTCAACATGGAAATATAGATATAAAAATTTGCTTGTACATAAATAATACTTCATAGCTCTGTCATTGAGAGGATCTGGGAGCAACAACATTACAAAAAAAAAATTATTCCCAGCACACTGATCTTGCCTACTAACGACCACACTCCACTAAAAAGAAACTAGGATTCCTTGAAAAAAATGACTGATTTCAGTGCTGAGGTAGAAAGAATACATGATGAGCCTGGAGCATCATCTTGTAGAAGCTTAAAGAATGAATTTAAAAGGCACCAAAAGGGATTCTAAGCAGAAAAAACAGTAGGTATGTATCATAGAGGCATAATTTTTCCTCCTGTAGTAGGAAAATTTGATGAATGGAATCAGCATCCATTCTGTTCTACAGGCCTGAAACCTCAGTCTCTTCCTTTACCCTTCCTCGGTCCTCTCCCACTTTTTCATATTCATCTCTGTTTTATAAATTTTATCTCCTAAATATATTTTAATTTTTTCTTCAACATTTCTTTATTTCTTCACCTCTCTCTTAACCTAAGTATCTGTTGCCTTTCCTCTGATCCATCTCAATATCTTTGTGTTCCCTGATTCCCTGCTTGGTCCCCCTTTCCCTTCTCTATTCCACTGTCTACACTGTTACCAAAATGATCTTTAAAATACAATTGGAGTTGGGTGTTGTAGAGCACACCCATATTTCCAATGACTTGGGAGGCTGAAGCAGGAGGATCACAAATTCAAAGCCAGCCTCAGCAAGGCCCTAAGCCTCTTAGCGAAACCCTACCTCAAAATAAAAAAATAAAAAGTGGTAGGTAGGGATGTGGCTTAGTAGTTAAGCACCCCTACGTTCAATCTGGGTACAGAAAAAAAAAATCAATCATCTATCTCTCTTCTGTCATCCTCAACCCCATCCTGCACCCCAAAATACTATGAGAATAAAATGGAACTTCATTCACATGAACCATAAATCCCTGAAGGATCCCGCCCTTCATTCTTGGGTCTCACCTCTCTCCCCTGTGATTTCTCTTGTAGAGAGCTATGGCATACTACTTTGAATTATTTCTTTCAATTCCACACCATTTTGTTCCTTCTTAAAGTCTTTGGTAAGGATTTTTTTTCTGCCTGGGAAGCCTCATTCCCTAAAAAAAGCTCTCTCTGGCATCCAGCTTAAAATCAAAATGTCCATTTTTTATTCTCATGTACTTTCTCATTTATTGTTCTTATCACAGTTTGTTTTTGGATGTTTTGGGATTATTTTGTTGCTGTTTTCCCCACTAAACAAAAGGCATCAGTTTGCTTACCGTAGAAGTCTAAGAATTTAGTCTGGCATGTGTTATATAACAATCTGTATGAATGAGTGATAATGCAAGAGGTTCATGATCTAGTGGGGAAGATAGATAGCTATACTAATAACAAACAAAGCAGAATGAACATTGTGGATGATAACAGAAGCATGAAGAGGACTCCTAAAATAAAGAGTAATGGGAAATTAATCTAGGAAGTAGCAGATACCATGTGAATTGTAATTTCTGTTGGTGAGTTTTCATATTTAACTCTTCTCTTCCTCTCTAACAGAAATATAATCAGATTCAACTAAAAAAACACTGCTGTTATAAAGTATGAAGCATTGACTCAGACTTTATTTCATCTCTCTGTAACAATAATTTGTGTTTTAACTCCCAATTTAACATAGGTGAAAAATTTGAATTTTTATGATGTTGTTCTGGATTTTATATTAATGGATTCCTTTGAAGACCTAGAAAACCCACCAACATCCATACAGAATGTAGTAAATAATCGTTGGCTGAATTCTTCCTTCAAAGAAACTGTAAGTGATGATTCCTTTCTTAGCTATTTAAATTTTATTAAAAAATGATCAGAACTGGGGACGTCAATAAGATTTACATGTACATCTGATCGTGGAATAACTAGTTGTGGACGCTGAGCTCATTCTTTGATAGTGGGATCAGATATGCATATTTCATACCTTCAGATGAAATCCTCCCTTTGACCCTTTCACCTGTCCCAGCCTTGATCTGGAGAATGGAATATTTCTTCAGGTCTCTGTAAAGAAACTCAGACTTCAGATAGTTCAGGCCTAACAAAAAAATCATCTGTAATGGAAATGGCTAAATGACTAGACTGAAATATTGCAGTTATAGTTTTTAAAACGTGACATTGTATCTTTATAAGAGGAAAATAGAGATATCATGTTCCTAAATATTATTAAAAGTTAGGAGAATCTGGGTATGGTGGCACAAGCCTATAATTCCAGCAACTCAAGAGGCAGTGGCAGGAGGAGCCCATTGAAACCAGCCTCAGTACCTTAATGAGACCTTGTCTGAAAATAAAAAGGCCTGGGGATATAGTTTAATGGTAAAGTGCCCAAGTTCAATCCCCAGTACAAGGTAAAGGGTGTGGGGAAGAGAGGTAGAAAAACAAAGAAAATTATGAGAAAAAATAGGCAACTGCAAAAATAAGCTTAAGCTATATTTTATACTCTGTTTTCAGTGTCTCTTGTTAATTATATTCAATTCTCTGACATTGGTTTGTGTGTGTGTGTGTGTGTGTGTCTTTTGGTACCAGGGATTGAACTCAGGGGCACTTGACCACTGAGCCACATCCCGAGCCCTATTTTGTATTTTATTTAGAAACAGGGTCTCACTGAGTTGCTTAGTGTCTCACCGTTCCTGAGGCTGACTTTGAACTAGAGATCCTCCTGCCTCAGCCTCCTGAGCCACTGGAATTATAGGCGAGCACCACCATGCCTGACTTGACATTGGTTTTTGATGGACTTTAAATGTACATCTAGCAGAAGTTAGTTCCTTTTGGCAGTTTCACAATTGCTTTGAAATTTCCTCATTATTCATTTTTGTGTTAGGGATTGAACCCAGGGCTTTGTGCGTGCTATACAGTGTGCTGTCCCATTTAGCCACATCCCTAACCTTCATATTAAGTTTTAAAGTATTTTTTTTTAAGTATTTTCAATAAATCTACCTTATCCTGATTTAAATTTTTTAATCATAAGAAATATGTGTTCTTCATTTCTGGAATTTGTTTGATAAGGTAACCTTCATTAAAGTTGGGTCATGCAAGTATAGGGTCAAAATTCTTCAGAATATGCTTTATTTTATTTTACTTTTTTGTTCTATCATAGTTGTAATTTCATACTTCTTAAATAAAAATGTTTACCCACAAATATTTCCTTTTTTTGGAGGAGAATGGTACATTTTCACTCATGGAACATTTATTTGTGTATGTGCATCTGTATACATATATTTCCACTTTTTTTCCCTCCAAATATAAGAACTCTTAAGAACTGAATTAAAATTGCCACACTTCTTGTTACCAGAGTTAAACCTTTTTTCTTTAGTGGTTTTATATTTAATTTTTAAATTTGTAAAAAATGAGGTATCTTTTTATTAATGTTTATAAGCAAATTAAGGAGCCTGTACTAAATAAGAACTTATATTTGGAGCATTTTAGTCCCTTAAACTTTTAATTATAATAAAAATCATCCATCTAAAAGGAAATGCTGATATAGCTGTAAATTTAATCTTGCCTTCCTCTTCTGCATGTATTTAGGCAGTGGCTTCAAGTTGTTGGTCAGTGCTGAAACAGAAAAGGGAACAGATGAAGGTAAGACTCATTATGTCCTGGAATCCTGTCTCAGTGCATTTTCTGTTGCTAAAACAGAATACCTGAGACTCACTAATTTGTAAGGAAGGAGGTTTATTCAGCTCATGGTTCTGAAATGGCAAGTCCGAGATTCGCCAGCTACACTAGTGTGCTGCTTCAACTCAGGATGGAAGGCAGGACAAGCAGGCCCATGGGGAAGAGGCAAAATACCAGGGACAGCCTTACTTTATAATAGTCTGTTCTCATGGTAATTAATGCAATCTGACTGATGAAAGAACCTGCTGACTCACTTGAGAAAGGCACTAATCCATCACATGGGCAGCATCCCCATGACCCATACACCTCCCGCTAGGCCCTGCCTCCCAGCCCTGCTGCATTGAGAACCAAACCTCAACATGATTTTGGCGGGGACAAACCATGGCAACTATTTTTTGAAATAATTTGAGGATCCTATTAATAAAATATCTCAGTCAGTTCACATAATAATAATAGGGACTGTCCCTTAAGCTTGATGAGTCACTTATTGGTACTCGGTGCTTTTTTTGAAAGTTTTCTCCCTTTTCTGTAATTTTCTGTATAATTCAGTGTAGCAAGTATTGAGGCATATATGGAATTTCAACTAAAGCTCTGATAGAGCTTTTAGATTTTTTTCACTTAATGATACTATTTTTAAAAAGTATTTAATATTGTGGCCTCTCCATATAATCCAACTGAGAAATGATGATTTGATTTTAATAGCAGCTTTATTCAGTTCAGAGCACCTACCCAAAAAGTCTCAGAGTTTATAACCTATTTCATCCACTGCATATTGCTCTCATCATACACTACTAGTGGCTAAAGGCATAAACTCTGAAGTGAGAGTTCAAATACTACTTATTAGCTATGTGACCTTGGGCAAGTTGCTTAACCTCTCTGTGCCTCAGTTCCCTTGTTTCTAAAAAAGAGGATAATAATAGTACCTACCTCATAGAATTGTCTTGTTTTGTTTTTTTGAGACAGAGTCTTGCTGTGTTGCTATGACTGACTTCCAACTTGGTGATCCTCCTGCCTCAACCTCCCAAGTAGCTGGGATCAAAGAAGTGTGCCACCACACCCAGTTCCTCATAGGATTTGTTGAATATACAATGTAAAGTGCTTAGAATAGTGCTTAGCATAGTGCATTATACAAATATTGCCTATTACTATGTTATTTGCTCAAGGACCTGTAATATTTTATCAAATCCATATTTATTAACTTTGAGTAATGCTAAGCATATAGTCCTCACAGTATTGTCAGTACATGCCATTAGAAATAATTTTAGTTGGGGCTGGAGTTGTAGCTCATGTGCAAGGCCCTGAATTCAATCCCTAGTACCACAAGAAAGAAAGAAAGAATTCCAGAGACCTTATATTTGAATAATTCTTATTTCAAATTATTCCACAAACCCTGTATTTTAAACAAGTTCTGCATTAGTTCATTTGTCAGCTTTTGTGTTATTGAGACCAAAGTACCCAACAAGAACAACTTATAGAAGGGAAAGTTTATTTCGGGCTCACGATTTCAGAGGTCTCAGTTCACTGATGGCCAACTCCATTGTTTTGGGCCCAAGGTGAGGCAGCACATCATGGGGGAAAGACCCAGTGGAGGAAAGTTGCTCAACTCAAGGTGGGATTAGGAAGGGTGGGGTACAGACCCCACAGGGAACATGCACCCTTTCAGGACACACCCCCATATGTGTACTTTCTCCAGCCATGCCCCACCTGCCTACAGTTACCACCTCATTAGTCCATTCAAACTAGGGTGGACTGATTAGGTTACAACTCTCAGTCTAGTCATTTCACTTCTGAACATTCTTATAATAACACAGGAACTTTTGGAGGAATGCCTTACATCCAAATCATAACAAGTTTCCTAAATGATTATTATAAATTCTTTTTTTAAGTATTTATTTATTTATTTATTTATTTATTTATTTATTTATTTATTTTAGAATTTTTTTAGTTGTAAGTGGATACCTTTATTTTTTTTTATTTTTTTTTATTTTTTGTGTTGCTGAGGATCGAACCCAGTGCCTCACATGTGCTAGGCAAGCGCTCTACTGCCGAGTCATAACCCCAGCTCCGATTATTATAAATTCTAATGTTTGAAAACCACTGGTTTAGGACTATAAAACAGCTTTTTGTAGACTTGGGTGTAATTCTCATACTAGCTATCATGATCATAGCAAATATCAACCTTTAGCTAAACTTCAGTTTTCCCATTTGCAAAGTGGAATTAATGCCTACTTTGTAAGACTGCTATAAGGATAAAATGAAGTAATACCATACAATATAACACACTTCATTTAAACATAAAGTTAAAAGTAATTTTAAAAGATTTTAGTAAGCAATAGTTTCCATACTATGATAGTAATAGCATTAGTACGAATATGTCTGTTTTCTAACTCACACTTGCTAGGCAAGTACTCAACCAATGCACTGTATCACCAGTCCTGTTTCCTGCTCCTTAGAATAAATATTATGGTTCAGTCTGGTCTTCTTTCAATATCCACAGATATCTATAAGTCTCACCTTTGGAAGAACTGTTTTCTACACGTGGAATGTTAAACTTCCCTCTATACTTAAATAAATCTAATCCACTATTGACCTCAGCTCCTAGTATTCCTTGCCAAAGTGTGTTTTTCTATTTGAACCCACACTAATTTCTTACTTCTCTGAACTCTAATACACTTAAGAATCTATATGAGATTTAGAATTTTAATTGTATAGAACATCTCTTAGATTAGAATAAATTCAGTACATGCCTGATAACTTTTCAGCCTTCACCACTAGCTAGCTGGTGTGTTGTAACTGGTTGTTTAACATCCCAAATATCACTTTTCACATACTTAAAATGATGGTAACAGGATCTTCTTTCCAAGAATGTTTTAGCAAACTAAATAGAACATAGCATACTATCCAGAATACAATGGGTACTCTATTAAATGATAACTGCTGCTATCATATATATATATATATATATATATTTTTTTTTTTTTTTTTTTTTTTTTTTTTTTTTTTTTTTTGGGTGCTAGGGATCGAACTCAGGGCCTTGTGCTATCATATATTTTTTAAACTGAGGTTTAAAAGATTGGCCTGGAGACTATAAAATAAAAAATAAAAAATAACCCCTCCAAAAGACAGAATCTTAAGGCATAATTATCCCAGTCAGTGCTTTATGACAAATCCCATAGGATGTTATTTAACAAAGGACATTCAGAAAGTTATTAATAGTTTCCTAAAATATAAGCATATGTTCATTAAAGAGGCAATTACACAATTAAAATTTTGATATTGGATTTCTTAACTAAAGGCTGGGTTTCTAGTAAAAATAACTTAATCATTTAATCTCATTTTAATCTTTTTCAGTTAATACCATTAAGTGATTTAGTAAGGCTTTTAAAATAGCGAAAACCTTGGTACTCACAATACTTCTAAAAATTCTATGGCTAAAGAACTGTAACATTCTTGTTATTGCTTATTTACAACACAGCCCAATTGCTTTTATTTTAAGATTGTTTTTTATTTCATTTTTTGTTGTAGATGGACACAATACCTTTATTTTATTTATTTTCATGTGGTGATGAGGATGAACCCAGTGCCTAACACATGCTAAGTATGCACTCTACCACTGAGCCACAACCCCAGCCCCATGATTGCTTTATTTTAATGAAGTACAGATTGAACATTCCTAATTTGAAAATACAAAATTCAAAATGCTTTCAAATCGAAACTTTCTGAGAGCTGACGTGATGGTACAAGTAGAAAATTTCACACCGTATTTCATGTGACAGGTTGCAGGCACATTGAAAGTACACCAAAAAGATTGTATAAACTTACCTTCAGGCTGTGTTTTTAAGGTGTATATGAAGTACAAGTGAATTTCATGCAGAAACTTCCATCCTATCCCCAAGATATCTCATTATGTATATTCACATATTCCAAAATTCAGCCAGGTGTGGTGGTGCAAGCCTGTTATCCCAGTTGCTCAGGAGGAGGAGACAGGAGGATCACAAGTTCAAGACCAGCCTTTGCAACTTAGCTAGATCCTCTCACAAAATAAAAAGGGCTAGGGATGTAGCTCAGTGATAAAGCATCCCCCCAGTTCTGAAAAATAGAGAAGAGGCGGGTGTGGACAGAAAGAGAGAAAAACCACTTTTCTCAGCATTTCTGGAGTCCTGTTGACTAGGATATGAAATCTACATAAAAACATTCCTTGACTCTAAAAGTTACTTCTAGGTTTATTAACTTTTTAATTGACTGGCTCGTGATTGATTCTTGACTTGCCCTCAAAAAGAGCTGATCATGTAATGGATAACAATTTCCGTTTCTCTGCTAGAGAATGCAAGTACAAGAAGACAAAATAACTTGATTCTTTTTTTTTACTTCCCAACAGATCCCAAATGGATTTTTTGCCCATTTTTATGCCATTTGTGAGCACATAAGCCCTGTCCTAGCCTGGGGCTTTTTGGGTCCTAGAAATTCTCTCTATGATTTATGTTGCTTCTTTAAGGTATGTTCAGTCATTCAGTCATTGCTTTTTTCCTGAATCCAAAAGTGAATAAGGTTTTATTCTGTTTTGGTTTTGCTTGTAAAAGAAAAAAACGTTATTTAAATGTAAAGTTATACAGGTTGCCTAAATTCAGGGTTTAAATACCAATTTAAATTAGTGACATTTTATAGTAATACTGTTATTAAAATGGACCAACGCTTTATAGATTTGGTGGCTTAGTGTAGAATAGGTTCAACAAGTTCATTCACCTTATCAGTTCTTTCTGTTATGGTCTTTCATGGTGTTACCATGTTGTAATGGAATTGATGTACAGTTTGTTCTTCATGCCTACATATTTGAAATTTATAAGTAAGCAATATTTTTAGTGCAGTAAATTCTTTTTTTCCCACTTTTTAAAAATTGGTGCATTATAGTTGTACACACTGATGGGATTTGATGTTCCATATTCGTATATGCACACAGTACACAACATAACAATACAGTTTGTCCAATATAATTTTTCCCTAGCATTTTCCCACTCCTAGTGCAGTAAGTTCTGATTGAATGATAAAATCCAAGTTGTGAGAATGGGAGTTTAAAGTTGTATTCTAATGTCAGAAGTTTATGTTTGCCAAAACACATGGTGAAGTTCATTGCAGAATTATCTAGCTGGCAAAGTTCCAAAGAGAAGTCTCTCTATTCAATAGGGTTGAGGCTGAGTTTCAAGGAGCATATAAAAGTAAACATAATTGAATATGAATTTGAAAGTTCAGTTGTTTTAAAGTTTGGATGTTTCATTATATTCATTTTTTTAATTAAGAGTTACTATGGGACTGAGGTCGTGGCTCAGTGGTAAAGTGCTTGCCTGGCACATGTGAGGCATTGGGTTTGAGTCTCAGCACCACATATAAATAAATGAGTAAAAGTAAAAGTCCATCAACAACTAAAAATACATACAAAATTTTTTTAAAAGAAGAATTACTATGTTGGGGGCTGAGGTTGTGGCTCAGTGATAGAGCACTTGCCTTACATGTATGAGGTACTGGGTTAGATTCTCAGCACCACATATACCTAAATGAATAAAACAAAGGTCTATCAACATCTAAAAAAATATTTTTAAAAAAAGAGGTACTATGTTTATATGCTGTTGATGCAACATTTGTATAAATAATTTAGGAAATGTTTATTTTACTATCATTTGGAACTCATTGATTTTTGACTAGGTTACTTGATCTTCTAAATGTAAGATATGAATTTTAATGGAAAAAATTTGAGCTGGGAATTAAATCTGTCATTAATGAGCAGACTGACTTGGGGAAAATAATCCTTTCATCTGTAAAATGAGGCTGATTGCTAATTACCTCTGCAGATGTAAAATCTAGTGAACCTATGTGTCTTCTTAGTACTTAATATTTGATTTCTAGGGGATAGAAATTAAATATCCCTGCTTATTATTCTTTGGAATTACTTTCTTTCCATCATGAAATTGCAATTGAAATTTACTACTTATAGTACACTTAATAGTATACTATTAAGTATATTATTAATAGTGATATAAGAATAGTATAATATACTTAATGATAGCATGCCATTAATTTTAATATACTAATAGTAGTATACTATTAAGTATATTATTAAAAGAGTAGTATACTACTCATTTAAGTGTACTTACATAAATGAGTGTCAGGGGTTAGGGATTTAGCTCAGTGACAGAGTACTTGCCTAGCATGCTGAAGGCCCTCAGTTTGGTCCTCAACCCTGGGAATGGTAAAAATGAGTTTCAGAATAAGTATCAACTTACTGAGGTGAAATATTCTTCTAGGTCTTTCTCTGATTTGAGGTCTGAACTTATTTTTATTTTTTGTATCTTAAGGGTTTTTGTGCAGAAGAATGCATGTTTAATAATTAGTTATGAATATTGAAAATAGTTTATTCTCCTGTCTTAAAGCAGTAGCAGTGCTCAGAGGAAACAACGAAGGGAAAGGATAATAAATAGCACCTCACATTTATACATACTTTGGGGTTTGCAGGCACTTAGATTTTTTTTTAAATCATTGTATCAGCTGTGGGTAGTAAATTGGACAGGTGGCATTACCTTGTATTTAACTATCAAAAAAAAATGGGACCCAATAAAAGGTTACATCACTTGTTCAAGGTCCCTTTTCCAAGGAGATATGAAATCATCCCTGGAATTCAGGTGTGTTGTGACTGGAATTCAGGTGTTCTGACTCCTGATGCAGTGCTAGTTACAATGTTAATAACTCTTTAGATTCAATATAATTTTGGTCTAATAAATGCCCATGTGTTTTGTGTTCATTTTCCAGAATCAAGTTCTTTTCTTTCTCAAAGACATTTTTGATTTTGAGAAGGTGCGCTATTCAAGTATAGAGACTTTGACTGAAGACCTCATGCAGTTACTCATTCGCCGAATGGAACTTTTAATGGCCTATCTTGGAGCAGATGCCCTGAGGCACACAAGTAGTTGTATAAGCGGTCATGGGCATGTTATGTCCAGTGGGCTGTTGGAAGCCAAAGTACAATAAGTACCATAAGAATCATACATTTTGAGAATGCTATAGAATTTTTTAAGGTAACTATTGATTTTGTAATACATATTACAAAATTGGTGGATACATACTACAGAATTGGTGAATGTAGACTCAGGGAGGGAAAAAAATCTAGTAAAGAGTGAGTGAATAAGTACTGTACTTTTACAGAAATTCTTTGAATCCCTGTGTAGTGTATTCAGAGCAGCTTTTTAATAATTTAGGTAGTAGTTTAAGTTGTGAATTATGTATTCTCTAGGAATATTGCTTAATTTGAAGCCAGTACTTGGGAGTTGATTTGTCAACTTCAAGCTGTCAGAAGTGTCCAGTGTCATTCTTAAAAGCTTTTATTCTTTGCATCTTGAAAATGTACATTTTTGCCAAGACCTTTGTGGTCCACACATGCTAGAATATATTATTCCTAGTGTCATCATGTTTAACTGCCTGAAAATGTGTTTATAACTGTAAAATTAACCATTTGTTTGATCAAATTTAGGCAGTAGTGGCATTTAATATGTACTGCTTATATTATTGCTTGTGCATTTGTTTACGTGTTTGAATCAAAGAAATTATAATCACTGAGTATTAATATAAAACATTTAGATGAATTGACACTGAGAAGTTTACAACTTGTAACTTTTTATAAGAGATTAACTGTAGTTTCCAAAATATGTTAACTATTGGTCCTATAAGTTAAAATAGAGAGACTGATGTGCTTTTATCTTTTAATAGATTAGAACATTTTTCTTTTTTGAAGCCATCACGTTGTTTTCCGAGGTGCTGGGGATTCCAACCCGGGGCCCTGCACACGCTAGGCAAGTGCTCTGGGAGCTGAGCTATTTGCCCACTCCCAGAACATTTTTCTTTTGAATTAATATTGATTCAAAAGATAAATTTTTTTTTTTTAAGAAAAGCAACTTAAAATTTATCCTTTATAAATGTAGTTTTGAGACTGACTCAAAAGGTATTAAATCTTGGTAACGGTAAAATAATTTCTCCTTTATCCTTCCACAAAACAAATGTTTAGTTATTCTCACAGGGGACTCAGCATACTGGGAATTTGTTATAGTATGTCCATTTTTTTAAAAATGTTTATACTTTGAGTCCTAGATTTTTTTGTTTGTTTGTTGCTCTTTTTTTTTTTTTTTTTTTTTTTTTTTGGCGGTACTGGGGTTCGAACTCAGGGCCTTGTGCTTGCAAGGCAAGCACTCTACCGACTGAGCTATCTCCCCAGCCCTTGTTTGTTATTCTTTATTTGCAGTGCTAGGGATTTATCACTTGAGCTACATACCCAACCTTTTTTTTTTTTTTTTTTTAATTATTTTTATTTTGAGACAGGATCTCACTAAGTCACTGAGGCTGGCCTTGAACTTGAGATCCTCCTGCTTCAACTTCCCTAGTAGCCAGGATTCCAGGCATGGGATACTGCACCCACCTGAATCTTAGTGAGGTTTTAGAGAAAGTTTTTTTTTCTTTTTTCTTTCTCTGATATAGAACAAAATATTTTTATGATATGGAAGTATATTCTGTGTCCTTTATGACAAGTGTATGAACAGGTGGGTTGTTTTTGAGTGAGGCTCTTCAGAGTCTATTAGATATTTTCAGAATTCCATTAATTTTGCTTCTAAGTCATATACCACTTGTTCGAAGTGACTGACTTTATATCAATGGGTTAGGTTTGTTGATTTTGCTCCTGAGGTGGTCTTAATACATTTTAGGAGTGAGTTACACAAGAGGATCTAAAATGCATTTTTTGCATTTTAGATTAAAGTGCCTAGTTTCAGATTAATGAATAGAAAATGAAAAGTGAAAAAGGAATAATTTTTAAGATTTTAAATTTATGTGCCACAATAATGTAAATTAATTACAAAATATAAAATTCAGAATCATGCAGTTTTGCATGTACTGTGTAGGTTAGAACATTAAACATATGAAATATTACTCTAATTGTTCTTGAGTATGTAACTCCTTGGTATCTTACTTAGTTTTTGTGGATTTTTTTTCCAGTTTTGGGGATCAAACTCAGGACCTGCATGCATGCTAGGCAAATGCTTTACTGCTGAGCTACATCCCCAGTCCTCTTACATAGATTTTTAAATTAACAATTGCCTATTCATAATTCTCACTGAAGGAGGAGTATGATTAGAAGTACCAAAATGGAAAATTCCATTATGTAAGATTTTACTTTTTATTTAATATTAGGTGTTTTCACCCGTTGTTGAGATAGCACTGGCCTTGAATGATGCACACATATATATGTGTGTATATATTCATATTCCCATTACCTCATAGGCAGGACAGTAATTGCTTCTATAATTTACTCATTTGAGGCTATGGTTTTTGTTTATAAACAAAAGCTATGAATAAACTTACTTTTTTATTTAAGAAAGATACTGTTTGAACTCAATTTTGAAGAATTGCACTGTTTAATAATGCTGCTACTATGTAAGATAACCGTGGGAAATTTACTTCATCAGATAAGGTGAGTGGCATCTTAGAAGGTGTTTGGGTCTTTTCTCTTCTCTCTCTCTCCCTCCCTCCCTCCAATTTCAATTTTTTTTTTTTTTAATTGCCCATCAGGAAGTTGATTTTTTTTAAATTCAGTGCTTGAGTTTGATGATTAGTTTTTGGTCAGTTCTGTAATTACAACATTACCAAGATACTTTCTTTGTGGCCTTTGACAAAAGGGATAAGAGAACCAAATAGAATTTCAGGGCAATAAATGTAGGAAAAGTCTATTTTATGTGAAGAAACTTGACTTTTTAAAAAGAAAACATTCCCTAAAAAGAATATTTCTGACCGGAGAAGGGTATTTAAGACATACATGCATGCCAGTTTTCATTTGCCTTAAAACTGGATTAAGCAGCAAAAGCAATGCTTTAAAAAATGGTGAGAACTAGTCTATAGCCTTTCAGGGTAAAACCCAGGAATTCCTGGTGGTGTTGTCAGGAAATTGCTGTTAGCACCATGAGTCCCTCAGTTCACTTCCATATGTAAGTTAAAGCAGGGCCTTGGATTAGTTAGTCCTGAGAAAATGACTTTTTCCTCCTCTTTTCTGGAAGAAAAAGATAAGTGTTCAGGTGATTTATATGTTATATTTTTTTTTTTTTTACAATTAACAAAGCAGTTATTTCTTCCCAGACGTTAACAATATGTTAATGAAATGTCAAAATGGAACTAACTTTTTAAAAAGCTAAGTTTTCCATACTATTATAGTCAGCTCCAAAGAACTTTCTCTTTCTTCTAAAGTAGTATTCATCATTTGTATCCATTTTGAATGAGTTTTATTAATTTGTTATTAAATGACTATAAAAAGTTATTTACAAGTGTTTTCTTGCCTTAAGATGTAACATTTTCTACTTATTCCCAAAAGAGTGATTATTTGCATTATAAAGGAATTATTAGTTTATTATCCCTTTAAACCTAGGAATCAAGAATGCCAAAGTAACATTTAGTGTACTTTTCTGAAATTTCATAATCAGAAATTTTAAATTATGTTTATAAGCCATTTGTTTTTATTTTAATGTGACATGTATTTAGAAATTGGTTGGGTTGTAAATTTCAAAGTGGCTGTAAGAATTAGGCTGAATTCAATTTTTTTTTAACTTGGATAAATCAGATTAAGTATGTGAGAGTTAAAAGAATTTATATTATCTGTGAAAAATGGAAACCATAGGGACATCTTTACCTTGTTCTTAATGGTTATGTTACTGTTTTGTTTAGTTTGAGAACAACCATGTTAACTTTACTTGGCTGATATCAGTAAATGTATTTACTTCTTAAATATAAGAACTGAACTCATTAATTTGTATAAAAGTAAAACACTACAGTAGCAGGAAAAAAATAGCATTGGCTCTTTAGCCAAAATAAGCACTATAACATGGATGTATTACTGCCAAATAAAAAGTGATCATACATCTAGGAAATGTATTGCATATTTTAAACAATGTTTATATATAATTGGGAGGTCACAATTGTCTCATCAGACTCTACACTATGAGCACTTTCCATCTATATATCACCATATATACAGTGTCTATGCAGAAACATTGAAATTGAATGTAAAAGTGTGTTATCTTTATGTACTAATATGGAAAAAAGGTGATTTTGTGATGAATAAAGTCAAAGTACTTGTGTCTTGAAGAGTTACAGTGAGTAATGTCATCAAGCATAGTATAAATTTATCAAGTTTATATATATATATATCCATCCCTCTTCAGATTTCAGCCTCCTTTCTCATCACGTCTTGGTAAGGGTTTAGATATGTTTAATCACAGAGAAAGCTGCTGCCTGAACACCATCATGGGACAGAAAGGATTCACCTGGACACAAAAACAGTATTCTTAATTTGATACTTTAAATAAATAGATTTATTATAAAGTAATTAAGCATGTATTATATAGATAAATGGATTGTTTGTTTATGGTGCTGGGATCAAAACCAGCGTCTCTTGCATGCTGGAACAAACACTGTCCAACTGAGCTGCATACAGAGCCCCCCTGTAAAAAAGTTTTAAATTAAACTTATCAACTGAAATATATTACTTAATAAGCAAATCATACAAATATTGAGTCTCTTTCATTCTGGATATAGGCTTGGAGTAGAACAGGAACCCAGATCTGCATCTCTTATCTCATTTTCTGCTTTCCATGTCATTTCTGCCATCTTCTTTATTGTCTCATGCATACTCTTTGGTCCTACTATCTGAACTTAATGTTTTGCACTTTAAACATCTCTCTCTGAATTCTTATTCTTAAAATGCTTCTCTGCAAGCATCTCACTATTCTGTTATTACATTGTTTGTAAGGTGTTTTTTTTTTTTGGAAATCTTTATAAACCCACTTTGTTTATCCACTGCCTTCTTTACTGTTCTTGTGCTGCTTTTGACTTATATTTTTTTCTTCAGTGTTTCTTCCTGTTCCCTATGTTCTCTGATTCCTTACCCTGCCACTTCTTTCCCCTTGATCTCTTGCTCTCCTATGCTACTGACATTTCTGATCAGGCTGCACAAGCTCTTTGGTCTGCTGAAGTTCTTTGGGTTTTTCTTTCTTTTTTTTTTTTTCTCCCCTACATCTAAACAGTGAAAACCCTACAGTAACCTTCATCATCTGGGCAGGGAAGGGCTGGATTTCAGAAGAGAAAAGAAAAAGAGCAAACCTTCCTTCTATGACACTTTTTATTCTTTACTTAAAAGCCACAACAAAGCAACTGATACATCAAATATCACCTCAGCATTTTGCTTTTAATTTTTTTATGTGTGTCAAAGAAACCTTTCACAAAGTACATTTATATATAGGAAATTACAGAACTGATAATTTGCTGTTTGAAATAAAACCATAGAAATTGAATATAGAGAAACACTTTAACATCTGAAAAGCAACTAGAATATATAACTTATCAAAGTTAGAAATTTTTTGATGTAATACTTAGAGAATGGTTCTAGTAACCTTTAAAAGTGTATGAAGTATTTGTCAGGTATGGTGGTGCATGCCAGTAATCCCAGTGACCAGGAGGCTAAGGCAGGAGGATCACAAGTTCAAAGCCAGCCTTAGCAACTTACGAGAGCCTAAGCAATTTAGCAACACCCCATTTCAAAATAAAAAGGGCTGAGGCTGGGCATGGTGGTGCATGCCTATAATCCCAGCAGCTCAGGAGGCTGAGGCAGGAGGATCAAGGGTTCAAAGCCAGCCTCAGCAATTTAGTGAGGTACTCAGCAACTCAGTGAGACCCTGTCACTAAATAAAATACAAAAAAGGGCAGGGGATGTGGCTAAGTGCCCCTAAGTTCAATCCACAGTACCAAAAAATTAAAATAAATGATGGGGATATAGCTTAGTGGTAGAATGCCCCTGGGTTCAGTCCCTAGTACCAAAAAAAAGGGAAGAAAAAAAAAAAAAGAAGTACTTAGTGTGTGATAATAAAGTAGGTTAAAGCAAATATTTCCTTTCCCCCTACCCTTTGTTTGAGACAGTTTCAACTATGTTTTCTAGACTAGTCACAAACTTCTGGGCTCAAGTGATCCTCCTGCATCAGCCTCCTGAGTAGCCTCCTACAACCACACCTGGCTTTTAGGTCAATCATGGCCTGAAGACCTTTAGTTAAAGTATGGATTCACTGGATTTTCCAAGATATCTTGGTATATAAACTACACCCTTAAGTCATTTTCTGGGATTTCAAGTTCCTTTTGTTTTTCTTTCATGACCTTTTTTTTTTTTTCTTCTTCTTCTTTTTTAAATATTTTTACTTGTAGTTGGATATAATAACTTTATTTTTTTTAATGTGGTGCTGAGGATCAAACCCAGTGCCTCACACATGCTAGCTAGGCAAGCACTCCACCACTGAGCCACAACCCCAGCCCTCTTTCATGACCCTTTTAAAGGAGAAAACAACTTAGACATGAAAGCAATGAGTATATAATCTCCCTAGGTTTTACTAAGTTTGTACCCAATCTTTTTTTACATGTCTTCCCCACGCTTAGGTTGATGGCAATTTTTGTAAGCTATTTGCCTTTATCGAATCTTTTCAAAGCATTCAACTTAGATTTTATAAAGATTATAACATCCTGACTTTAATGTTTATCTTTGTAATGTTCATATGATTTCAAAAGGGACTAGGAGTATAGCTCAGGGGTAGAGCACTTGCCTTGATTTGAATCCCAGCACCATGAAAAAAAGAAAAAGCTCTGATACAGTCAAGATCGACAACAGATCCAGCTGGTTCATGATAAATATGCCAGGAATGTTTATAAAATTTGACAAATCTTGGATTTCTTATAATTTTCTCAAATTTAGCATGTTAAAACTTAGCCCTTGACCACCCCTGCCAATAGTCCTCTTCTACCAGTCTTCCCCTCTGAGTGAAAGAGAACTCCCTTCTTTAGTTCAAGGACCAAAAACCTCTTTTCACTTCAGTCTGTTACCAGAATCATACCACTTCTACCTAAAAATGTACCAAGGGAAAAAAAGAAGAGGCAAGCCATTTTTCACTACCTTCACAGCTGTCACCTTGGTGCATAACCCTTCTACCACACATTCTGGTTCTTGTGGAAGCCTCTTTATTGGTCCCCTGCTTCCTCACTTGTCCCATTTAGTATATTTCCAGCACATCAGCCAGGATGAACACGTTACAAGCAGTCAAGTCACTACATTGTTTAAAACCCACCAGTGTTCACCCAACTTAGAGTAAAAAGCAAAGTCCTTACAACACTATACAAAAAGGGTTTTGCCCTCTTCCCCTGCCCTACCACACCTATTTGTTCACATACTCAGCTTCACCCACACAGGCCTCCTTATTTGTCTTACAACATATCTAATAGGACCCTTCTCTGGGCCTTTGTACCTCTCCCTGGTTCAGTCTTCAGATACTCACATAGCTCACTGCCTGCTATAGTCTGGATATGGTTTATAATATTCAAAAGTTCATGTGTTGTGAGCTGGGGTTGAGGCTCAGTGGTAGAGCACTGCCTCACTTCTGTGGGGCACTGGGCTCCATTCCCAGCACTGCATATAAATAAATGAATAAAAGTCCATCAACAACTAAAAAAAAAAAAAGTTCATGTGCTGTGGAAACTTGGTCCCCAGACAATGTTAAGAGGTGGCAGAACCTTTAAAAGGTAGGGCTTAGTAAGAGGTCATTACTGGTCCACCCTACACTCTGGCTCCCTGTCTCACTGTGTGATCTCACCCTCTCCCACAAACTCTATGCCATTGTGATGCCATCTGTCAAGAGGTCCTCACCAGAGCCAAACTGGTACCAACACCATGCCCTGAAACTCCAGAATTGTGAGCTAAATAAATCTCCTTTATAAAAGTTATCTGACCTCAGGTATTTTGTTACAGTAGTAGGAAATGAATTAATATGTTGCCTCACTTTCCTCAATAGTTTTACTCATTTGAGGTTTTCTCTAGTTGTTCTGTCTAAAATTAAAACATCCATTTAGCCCATTCTCAACAATTCCCTACTTCCCTGCTGGTTTTTTAAAAATTTTTTTAGTTGTAGATGGATACAATACCTTATTTTATTTATTGTTATGTAGTGCTGAGCTACAACCCCAGCCCCAATTCCTGCTGACTTTATCCATATTGCATATCACTAAATACTACATAAGTCATTTGTTTATCTGCTTTCTGCTAGAATTTATGTTCCATGAGGATGAGAGCCTTATTTATTTTGTTCCTGCTGTATCTTCAGTATCTGGAACTGATAATTTGTTGAATGAATGATGAATTGGTGAATAAGTAGGACTTGCAGGCTGTGGGTAGTTTTCAGTATTTTATAGAGAGCTTTTTTAATCTAGTAAATCCGTTGAGGAGAAACACAAAATTAGAAAACTACTCACTTTTTTAAATCACAAAATATAAATTGATAATTATAGGGAGGAGAAGGGTGGGATGAGCACTTACAGAACGGGGTGCAAGGAAGGCTTCTCTGAGGAAGCAACATTTAAATGATGATCCAAAGGATATGTTGAAGTTAGGTGAAGAGTTGGGAAAAGAGGATGCCATGCAGAAGGAATGACTTGTGTACCTGCAGCCAGGGTGACCATGAACTAAAGAAGGCCAAGGTGAGGATACTGAAGGGAGCACAGGGGCAAGCTAAATAATCCTGACCACCTATCACTGTCTGTATTTAACCATTTTAATCACCAAATTAGAACTTCACTTGAGGAATGAACACTTACCCATCTTTTTTTGTTGTTCTTTGTAGTTATACCTGACACTAGAATGTATTTTGACATATCATACATACATGGGATATAACTTCCCATTCTTGTGGTTGTAAATGATGTGGAGTTACACTGGTCGTGGATTCATTTATGAACCTAGGAAAGTTACGTCCAATTCATTCTACTCTCTTTCCTATTCCCACCCCCTTCCCTTCCCTTCATTCCCTTTTGTCTAATTCAGAGTACTTCTATTCTCTCCCTACCCCCATTGTGTGTTAGCATCCGCATATCAGAACATTCAGCCTTTGCTTATTTCACTTAGCATAATAATCTCCAGTTCCATCCATTTACCAGCAGATACCATAATTTCATTCTTCTTACAGCTGGGTAACATTCCATTGTGTTTATATACCACATTTTCTTTATCCATTCATCTGTTGAAGGGCACCTAGGTTGATTGCCTTACCCATCTTAAAAGAATTTTCATCCTGAGTAAATGGTATGGAAATGGGGATGGGAAAGTTATATTATGAGCAAAAGGTCTTTTGACAACCCTGAAATATGACCTGAACACTGCTGTCTGCCCAGAGCCTGAAGTTGCAAGTAGTTACCTTTGTCCTTGGTGTATCTGTCTGGATATCAGTTTTTTGTTTTTTGTTTTTTTATTTAAAGTGCGGTAAAGAAAATCTCCCCCACCAAAAAAAAGCCTCTTCTGAATATGCAGTTCACGTTTTAATATCGTGTTGTCAGATGAATTTAATTCACAGACTAATGATCCAAGTTGAAAAAGGATTGGAGATGCCTAATACAAATGCCTTTATGAGGGTTTAGGAAGACGGTAGATGATTTGCCTTTAGTTAAGGAAGAATGAAAATTACTACACACACACACACACACACACACACACACACATTATATTCCTCTTTCTCCTCCAGCATATTGGAGTTAAAGACCAGGGCTCAAGAAAAAGAGAGCAATAAACAGATGAAGTGTTCTGGGATTGTCCAACCAGGTTCTCATTAATAAAGGAAAAGCTGGTCAAAGGTCAGTGCTTTGGGTGAAAATAATGTAATAGCTTCACTTTTTGATTAGAAACGAAGACAGGTAGAGAGACTGAGAGAAGTGGGTCTCGGGCAAATGGGTTGCATGGAAGCAGACTGGGAATGACCATTCTAGCATCATTCCTTTCCCACGGAGGAGGCAGCCTCCCCTCTCTGGGCCCTGCTGTAGGTGGAGGCAGGCCCAAGTTTGGGGATCAGTTCAGGCACTCTGGACCGGGCAACAGGCAAGTTCTGGCGGAAAGTTGGCAGCCACCGCCCGCTCGCCTGCCTCTCCAGGACTCTCCACCCTTCGCCGGGTGATAGGTGGGGGTGGGGGACTGGGGAACTGGCCTTGTGTTTTGGAACAGCTGCAGCCAGCGCTGGGCCCGTCTGGAATGCGGGAACAGGCTGCGCACCAGGACTTTTATGGAAACTTGCTGCCGGGGACCGCGGCGGCGGCGGCAGCCAGAGGGCTCCCAGTGACTGGAGCAGCAGTGGCTGCGGTCGGGACTCTCAGACCCCTACCTACCCTCAAGCGCCGCACGCGCACAGTCGCTCCGCACGCGAAGAGGTCCTTCGCTTGTCACCGGTACCTGAAGGGTAAGAGGGTTTGGGGTAACGTGGAATGGGGACGGTGAAGATCCGGTCCCCTGGCGCGGGTGGAAACAGCGGCAGTAAAGAGGCGCTCTGGACGCCCAGGCTCCTGGCCCGCTCCGCTGCAGCATGAAAGCGCGCCCGGTTCCATCCAGCCGTAAGTAGGCTTCGGTTTCCAGGCAGAACGCACCGACCCTCGGGCTGCGTCCTTTGGGCCCTGGTCGACCTCGCCATCTCGGTCTTAACCCGTCTCTGGCTTCTGGTTGCGCTTTCCTTGCTTCTGCTCTGCCTTGCCTTATCGGTCGAGTTTTGGGTGCTTTTTTGTACTCCTGCAGGAAAAGAGCCCTCCGTGAGCGGAGCGGGTGCCTGTCCCTTTGCTGTATCCTTGGGGTCCGAGAGGGTATAAAGTTCACTGTGATTCCCCGCCACGCGCCCCATTGGTCTGCGTCTCCACCAGCAATGCCCATTATTTAAAATCATTTCTGATCGGCTTCTATGGAGGCTGGGGAGTGAAATATGATTTAACAACCTAGCATCTCCAAACTGTTTTTTTCCCCCTCTCTACACGAGGTGAGATGCTGAAGACTGAACAAGCAAATAGAGCTTGAAGTTGAAGTGAAAAATGCAGTGACCTCTTGAGAAGTCCCTTGTCTATATATGCATTTTGATAACACCAACTGTCTTTGTAAACTGGAAACGTTCTATAAATACTAAAGATTTATTATTATTGGTATTTGTAAGAAAAATAATCAAATTGAGTGGATAGTTGGTTATCAAAATGACTTCAAGGTATTTATTTTATATTTATTAAAGGCTACAACGTGAACAAAGAGTTGGGAGAGATAGATAACACGGTAAAAATAGCATGAGGATATGTCCTAACAAAATGTCTGTCCTTGAGAAAGAGGCAGGTGGAGAAACGAAGTAAATCACAATAAGTAAGAAATTAGTTATCTGACCAAGCGATGAGGACATCATTCATCAGCTAAATTTTGTTAATGAGTTCATATAATATGGGCCCACTGGTCTTCCAGTCATAACTATGTCATGGGTAGTGTGGTTAAATAATTTTAAGTATTTATACCATCTTAGTCACACATTATAAGAGTGAACTGCATAATTTGCACCCCTAAAATTCTTTTGTAGGGCAAATTGTTGCCATAAGGAAACTTGAAACATACATGTCTCTGAAATTCTTTTGAGTTCCAGAGTATTCGTAAGGAAAAAAATATGTAATCATTCAAATGAATGAAAGGGGTTTTAAAGGAAGGTATATTTTGTACAAATGAACTTTGGTTATTGATGTAGCTGGTTTGGTTCTTTTTCCTCGCAGCTATTGGCACCTATTTCTGAAAGAATTTTATATTTTGGTTAATGCTTCTGAGGAATAATTCTTTTAATGTGTGCAATTCTTTATTTTACCTGCCAACAACTCACTTAAAGAACCCTAAGCAAAAACCACAACAAAATTATCTTAGTTTTCCTTATTACAGTTATTGATGTAATCCAGTTTTAATTGACAATTTGTACCTTCAAATCCATTTTCAATTAAAATATAGTGAGTAGCAATTTTTCCTGCTCACTTTAAAATGAAATCTGTGCTATTTTTGAAAATTTGACACGTAAGGCAGATCATTGTCAAAATGTATGTCATCTTGAGATGACTATATTTAGCACCAACAAAGGAATGCATTATCTAGGTTTTTGAACAGTATTTTACCCCTAAAATTTCACTTGAAATATTTAGGTTAGGGTTTTACTCACGAATAAAATGAAAACTAAATATGTACGTTTGGAAGAGAATTGGGGATTTAGATAACTTACAACCCAAGTGGCATGAAGTGATATACTTTGTTCATTAAAAAAGTAAACTGTTATTTTTAAACAGCCCTAGAATAAAAATATTATTCAAATAAACATGAGAGGGGCTGGGGTTGTAGCTCAGTGGTAGAGCACTTGCCTATCACTGGGTTTGATCCTCAGCACCACATAAAAATAAACAAATAAATAAAAGGAAGGTATTATGTCCATCTACAACTAAAATTTTTTTTAAAAATAAATACAATAAAGGTTCATCAACAAAAAATTTTTAAAATAAACAAAGTGTGTAAGAGATGAGCAGATATCTAAAAGTTTTTACAGAAGAGAATTTTAGCATATTTTATAATTATGTAGGCCACATAAAAATCTTGGTAGTTTATAATTCAGAGGGAGAATAACTTACAACATTTTTTCCAATTTTTTTGTTTTAATACTTTTTAGCTGTCAATGGATTTTTTAATTTTATTTATTTATATGTGGTGCTAAGTATCGAACGCAGGGCCTCACACATGCCAGACAAGCGCTCTACCACTGAGCCACAACCCCAGCCTGGCTTATAACATTCTTAACTAGTTCACATGTTTCTGCTCTTATTTATTCAATTCGTAGTTCATATCACCTGTACAGTTTCTTTCATGCTCTCTCTTCTGGATTTCTAATTGCCTAATTACATATTATACACATTTGAAATTTTATATTTTCTTCTTTTATATAAATATTCAATATATAGTGTGGCTTAACTTATGGTCTTGTACTTCTGTGTATATATGTGTGTAGATGTGTGTGCTGTGGATTGAACCCAGGGCCTGAGCATGCTCAGCACATGCTTGACCACTGAGCTCCCCCAACCTATTGTATATTTTGTACACTCAAAGTAGGCAGATTTTAACTCAGAAATTTACCCTAACTCTTAGTCATTACTTGTGTTATGATGTTAATACAACTATATTTATGGTTAAAAATTATGGAGAACATAAAAAGTTGTTCTCATAATCTGATACTCCTATTGTTAGTATTTTCTAGTCTTTTCTGTATGCATAGGATTTTTTTCCCCTTGTATTGTCATATCTCATGAAAGCATCTTAGAAAGCATTTGATGCAGTAACTGCCATCTAGTAAGTGATCAACAGGCGATTCTTTTTCTTCCTCCTTCTTCTCCTTCTTAACATCTCTTCCTCTCCGCTCTCAAATTAGAAGGCAAGCAGATTGGGTGGCACTCCATAGGTAGGTTTTGAGGTTGATGAGATTTGCTCCACCTTCCTTTCTGGGTTCCTTTCCTATCCATTCTTTCCTTTTGATTCTGCCTTCCTTTTTCGGGTCAAATTAAGTCTCCCCTTTGTCCCTTTCAGTTTTCTCAGTGTGGTCCATTCATTTAGATAATGGAACCACAAATTAAAAACCAAAAGACACTTCTAAGTCATAGACATGCCTAAATATTGGTACATTTTACATTAAAATATGAATTTACATTCTTTCTTAAAAAACTGGAAGGTCTGGACAAAACTGGGTCAACATTTCTACAGCAGCACTTTGGAACCAAGCAGTGGTTGCCCCAGAGTACACATTCTCCATTTGACACAGTCTCCATGATCCCCTATTGTTTTATAACTAATCATACTCATTTATATTACCTTTGATTGCATTACATAGCATTTATATTACCTGACCCTTGACACTTGAATATGCAGTTCCCTGATCTAATATATATTAGGGCAAGTCTGAAGGATGATATGATAGTAAATCTGCTGGACTTAGAACTGGGTACCTGTACTTTAAAAATTTTTGTGACTCCTAGAGCTTGCCATAAAGAGGAGCTAACTATTATTTACTATTCTTCTGCCTCCCTACCTCAATGACTTGTTTGGAGTGAAAGGTTCAGGTCTTCTAACTCCTGTGTTCTTCAGTGAAAGACCATCTTCCACTTGTAGAGAGGCTGAAGAGGCCCGTACTCCTCCAGCAGTTATCACAGCCATTTTCTTGGGAATGCAGCTTCCTGAAGCCCCAGGTTACTGAGTGTTCATGATATTTAGTTTAGAATAAACCCATCCCATTTTATCTTCTATTATATTATTTAGTTAGCAATCATCAGCCTTCCTTTTGTATATGTTCAATCATATCTTATTTGAACTGTTTTGGATCCACGGTTTTCCTGTTATTTATCATTCATCAAATATGAATTGAACTTGTACTTGGTATTGTGTGAAACACTAAGGATATTGAAAGGATTGAGCAATTCTTATCTTTCAGAACTCATAGTGTGGTCAATACACTTTGAAAAGTATCATATATAGTCATATGAAGGCAAAGTATTATATATAATTATTAGAGAAGAATGTCAATGCAGGTTGAAAGTAAGAGTCTTGGTTTTCAGTGAGGAATTGTGTAATGGTAGGAAGGAAAATTCTCACTATTTCCAGTAGGTAAAATAGGATCTAATTTCATATTTTTAACTTGTGATGAAGTTTATGATGGGTTTTGCAGTAAATTTTAAAGAATAAAGTTGAAACTTTGTTAATTAAATATAATGAAGTTATATTTATGTTTCTTACACAAGTAAAAAGTGATAAAAATGTAAGCTTGCATTTTAAGAGGCTCTAAACAATTTGTTGTTTATTCCAAAGACTATAAGAATTAGGTTTTAACATTTACTTGAAGTACATAGTTAAGTGTTTGAATTAAACCTTTCTTAAAAGTTGAGATGAAGACTTTGCCTTGATTTCAATGAAATGCAGATTTAATGGCAAAGGAACTGAACAGACACTTCACAGAAGAAATCTGAATTGTCAACAAATATATGAAAAAATGTTCCACATCTCTACCAGATAGAGAAATGCAAAGTAAAACTACACTGAGATTCCATCCCACTCCAGTCAGAATGGCAATTATCAAGAATACAAATAACGATGTTGTTGAGGATGTGGGGGAAAATGTACATTCATACATTGCTGGTGGGACTGCAATGGTACAACCACTGTGGAAAGCAGTATGGAGATTCCTCAGAAAACTTGGAATGTAACCACCATTTGACCCAGTTATCCCACTCCTTGCCATATACCCAAAGGACTTAAATCAGCATACTACAGTAAAGCAGCCATGTCAATGTTTACAGCGGTTCAATTCACAATAACTAGATTATGGAACCAACCTAGATGCCCTTCAACAGGCAAATGAATAAAGAAAATGTGGTACACATACACAATGGAATATTATTCAGCCATAAAGAAGAATGACATTATGTCATTTGCCGGTAAATAGATGGAAATGGAGGTTATCATGCTAAGTGAAATAAGCCAATCCCCCAAAATAAAGGCTGAACGTTCTCTCTGATATGTGGATGGGGACTCACAATAGGTGGGAGGAGAGGAGGATTGAGGTTCACCAGATTGGATAGGGGGCAGTAGGAGGAAGGGTAGGGGGATGGGAATGGGAAAGACAGTAGAATGAATTGGACATAACTTTCTTATGTTCATATATGAATACATGATTAATGTAACTCAATGTTATGTACAGTCACAAAAATGGAAGTTATACTCCATGTGTATATGGTATGTCAAAATACATTCTACTGTCATGTATAACTAAAAAGAACAAATAAAAATTTTTTTACATTAAAAAAAAGAAATGCAGGTCATTCTGAAACTCGGGTTTCAAGCAGAGGATATCTGTTTCTCAATGAGGCAGTCTTTGCTGCTTTTTGATCCCCTGCTGTTTACCCCATTTGTCCACTGTGATCACCTGCAGTCTGTCAGACTGTCGACTACTTTTTGAGTGCAGATTGCTCACTGACTGGCGCCCATCATTCACCATTTGCCTGCCTCTTGTCTGCCCATTGCCTGCCTTTCACCTATCCATCACCCGCTGCCCAAGGTCCACCTGCTGATTGTCTGCAAGTAGCCAGCAGACCAACCACAGACCACCCGGTGGATCACCAGCTGCCTGCTGTTGCCTGGAAGTCCACTTTCACAGTATCCACAGGTTTGGTTACACATGGCTGCCGCCATTTTGAGGCAACAGCCAGGACCTATAGGACCCCAGGCCAGACTGACTGAGCCCTGTCTCCAGGACCCCTCAACCCAACTGACCACACCCTGCCTCCAGGACCCCTGGCTGACCATGCCCACACACTGAGCTGCATCTCTCCATTTGCCAACACATTTGGAAGCCAGAGCGGCTATCTTGGATTATCCTGCAAGTAGTAGCTCCCCTCTTTAGGTGGGGCAAATCTCATCCTTGGATGCCTGTTGGAGACTGGAAGCTCATTGTTAGGTACCTCTCATGCATTAGACTACTGAAGACTGGGAGGTTTTGAATACTATTTGACTGTTATAAGGTAGATATTTTTTTCTCCTTTTTGAAAAATTTTAAGTTTTTATTTCTTTACTTTTCTTGCTCTCTTTAGTTTCCTTTTGTTCACCTATTTCCTCAGAGTCTCTTTCTCCCTTTTCTCATGCTAACAACTAACTTCTTTTGATTACATTTTCACTCTTTCTACAATCTAGAACTTCTACTCTTATCCCATTAACAGTACAACCTATACCCCTCCCCATCCTCTTTGTCCTCCATTAGAAACTGCAGAGCTTATTGCAAATCTGTTTGTTATACTGTAGATAATAATTGAACTCATTTTCTCTGATTATTGTGACAATATTGTTAATGTCTTCATAGGGGCTATTTGGTTTAGGGCTAAATAGTGTCTGTACTGGGCACTGCTAATATTGATCTCCCCCTTAAAGAAGAGGTTTTGGAAACCTATATGGTCACTGTAAGCCTATAGGGGGAAACTGAAATACCCCAGATCTGTACTGTTACAGGGGAAGATACGTGAACAACATGAAAAAACAAGGGAAGAAAATGTTCCAAACAAACCCAGATTCTATATTAATAGAACCCAGTGACAGCATGGTAGAAGAAATGTCAGAAAAGAAGTTCAGAATATACATAATTAAAATGATTTGTGAAGCAAAGGATGAGATAAGAGAGCAAATGCAGGCAATGAATGATCACTCCAATAAGCAGTTGAAAGAGGAACTGCAGGAAGCAAAAGATCATTTCAACAAAGAGATAGAGATTCTCAAGAAAAACCAAACGGAAATCCTTGAAATGAAGGAAACAATAAACCAAATAAAAAACCTCAATGGAAAGTATCACCAACAGACTAGATCACTTGGAAGACAGAACCTCAGACAATGAAGACAAAATATTTAATCCTGAAAATAAAGTTGACCAGAGAAGATAGTAAAAAATCATGAATGAAACCTCCAAGAACTATGGAACATTCATGAAAAGACCAAACTTAAGAATTATTGGGATTGAGGAAGGCACAGCAATAAAAACCAAAGGAATGGACAACCTATTCACTGAAATAATATCAGAAAATTTCTCAAACCTGAAGAATGAAATGGAAAATCAAATACAAGAGGCTTACAGAGCACCAAATGCACAAAATTACAACGCATACACACCAAGGCACATTATAATGAAATTGCCTAACATCCAAAATAAAGGTAGGATTTTGAAGGCTGCAAGAGAATAGCATCAGATTACATATAGGGGGAAACCAATATGGATATCAGCAGATTTCTCAACCTGGACCCTAAAAGCTAGAAGGACCTGGAACAACATATTTCAAGCTCTGAAAGAACATGATTGCCAATCAAGAATCCTATACCCAGCAAAACTAACCTTCAGATTTGAAGATGAAATAAAATCCTTCCATGATAAACAAAAGTTAAAAGAATATACAAGGGGCTGGGGATATAGCTCAGTTGGTAGAGTGCTTACCTCACAAGCACAAGGTCCTGGGTTCAATCCCCAGCACCAAAAAAAAAAAAAAAAAAAAAAAAAAAAAAAAAAAAAAAGAATATACAAATAGCCTGCACTACAGAATATTCTCAGCAAAATAGTCCATGAGGAGGAAATGAAAAACAACAATGTAGGTCAGCAAAGGGAAGAACTACCTTAAAGGAAAAGGCAATCAAATGAGAAACCAAGTCAAGTTAAAAACCAAAAATAAGCCCAAATGACTGGGAATACAAATCATATCTCAATAATAACCCTGAATGTTAATGGCCTAAACCCATCAATCAAAAGACATAGACTGGCAGATTGGATTAAAAAGAAAGGCCTGACAATATGCTGCCTTCAAGAGACTCATCTCATAGAAAAAGACATTCACAGACTAAAGGTGAAAGGATGAGAAAAACCTACCACGCACACAAACTCAATAAAAAAACAGGAGTTTCCATTCTTATTTCAGATAAAGTGGACTTCAAGCCAAAGTCAGTAAGAAGAGATAAAGAAGGACATGTCATACTGCTTAAGGGAACCATAAATCAGGAAGACATAATGACCATAAATATTTATGCCCCAAACAATGGTGCATCCATGTACATCAAACAAATCCTTCTCAATTCCAGGAATCAAATAGACCACAACACAAAAATGCTGGGTGACTTTAAGACAGCACTGTCAACACAGAATAGATCTTCTAAACAAACACTAAAAAAGAAACCATAGAACTCAATAACACAAAAACTTAGACTTAACAGACATATATAGAATATTCCATCCATCAACAAGTGAATACACTTTCTTCTCAGCAGCATATGAATCCTTCTCTAAAATAGATCATATGTTATGCTACAAAGCGGTCCTTAGTAAATACAAAAAAATAGAGATACTAACTACCTTGTGTTCTATCAGATCATAATGGAATGAAATTAGAGATCAATGGCAAAATAAAAAACAGAAATTACTCCAACACCTGGAGGCTAAATAGTATGCTACTGAATGAAGAATGGATAACAGAAAACATCAGGAAAGAGACAAAAAAAAAATCTTGTAAATGAAAATGACGATACAACATATCAAAATCTCTGGGACACTGTGAAAGCAGTACTAAGAGGAAAATTCATTGCATGGAGTGCATTTAAGAAAAGAATAAAAAGTCAACAACTAAATGACCTAATATTACAGCTCAAAGCCCTAGAAAAGAAGACCAGAACAACACCAAAAGTAGTAGAAGACAGGAAAAAACTAAAATCAGAGCTGAAATCAATGAAATTGAAACAAAAGAAACAATTCAAAAAATTGACAAAACAAAAAGTTGGTTCTTTGAAAAAGTAAACAAAATAGACAAACCCTTAGCCACACTAAAAAAAGAGGAGAGAGAAAACTTAAATTTGCTAAAATTCCTGATGAAAAAGGATATATCATGACAGACACCACTGAAATATGTAACATAATGAGAAGTTACTTTGAAAATCTATACTCCAAAAAAAATAGAAAACATCGAAGACTGACAAATTTCTAGAGACATATGATCCTTCCAAACTGAACCAGGAAGACATACACAATTTAAGCAGATCAATTTCAAGCAATGAAATACAAGCCGTCAAAAGTCTACCAACCAAGAAAAGTCCAGGACTAGATGGATTCTCAGCCAAGTTCTACAAGACCTTCAAAGAAGATCTCATTCCAATACTTCTCAAAGTATTCCAGGAAATAGAAAAGGAGGGAACCCTTCCAAACTCATTCTATGAAGCTAGTATCACCCTCATACCCAAACCAGCCAAAGACACATCAAAGAAAGAAAACTTTAGACCCATATCCCTGATGAATATAGATGCAACAATTCTTAACAAAATTCTGGCAAATCGCTTACAAAAACATATTAAGAAGATAGTGCACCACAATCAAGTGGATTTCATCCCAGGGATGCAAGGTTGTTTCGACATCTGGAAATCAATAAATGTAATTCATTACATCAATAGACTTAAGGTTAAGAATCACATGATTATTTTAATTGATGCAGAGAAAGCGTTCAACAAAATACAACACCCCTTCATGCTCAAGACACTAGAAAAAATACGGATAATAGGAACATACCTCAACATTGTAAATACTATTTATACTAACCCCACGGCCAACATCATTCTTTTTTTTTTTTTTTTTTTTTTTATTATAAAATTGTAAACAAATGGGATACATGTTGTTTCTCTGTCTGTACATGGCGTAAAGGCATACCATTTGTGTAATCATAAATCTACATAGGGTAATGTTGTTTGATTCATTCTGCCATTTTTTCCCTTCCCCCCCCCAACATCATTCTTAATGGAGAAAAACTGAAAGCATTCTCTTTAAAAACTGGAACGAGGGCTGGGGAGATAGCTCAGTTGGTAGAGTGCTTGCCTCGCAAGCACAAGGCCCTGGGTTCAATCCCTAGCACCGCAAAAAAACAAAACAAAACAAAAAACTGGAACAAGACAGTGATGTCCTCTTTCACCACTTCTTTCAACATTGTCCTTGAAACACTAGCCAGAGCAATTAGACAGACCAAAGAAATTAAAGGGATATGTATAGGAAAAGAAGAACTCAAGCTATCCCTATTTGCTGATGACATGATTCTATATTTAGAGGATCCAAAAAACTCCAACAGAAAACTTGTAGACCTCATAAATGAATTCATCAAAATAAAAAATAACAGGATATAAAATCAACATGCATAAATCTAAAAAGCATTTTTATTCATAAGTGATGAGACATCTGAAAGGAAAATGAGGAAAACAACTCCGTTCACAATAGCCTAAAAAAAACAAAACAAAACAAAAAAAAAAAAACTTGGGAATCAATCTAACCAAAGTGGTGAAAGATCTCTACAATGAAAACAATGGAATATTAAAGAAAGAAATTTAAAAAGACCTTAGAATATGGAAAGTCTCCCATTTCTTGGATAGGCAAAATTAATATTATCAAAATGGCCATATTTCCAAAGGCACTATACAGATTTAATGCAATTCCAATTAAAATCCCAATGATATTTCTCATAGAAATAGAGAAAGCGGATCATGAATTTCATCTGGAAAAACAAAAGACCCAGAATAGCCAAATCAATCCTGGGCAGGAAGAGTGATGCAGGAGGTATCACAATACCAGAACTTAAACTCTCCTATAGAGCAATAGTAACAAAAATGGCATGGTATTGGCACCTAAATAGATAGGTAGACCAATGGTACATAATAGAAGACACAGAGACAAACCCACATAAATACAGTTATCTCATACTAGACAAAGGTGCCAAAAGCTTACAATGGAGAAAAGATGGCCTCTTCAAACAAATGATGCTGGCAAAACTGGAAATCCATATGCAGTAAAATGAAATTAAACCACTATCCCTCACCCTGTACAAAACTCAACTCAAAATGGATCATGAATCTAGGAATTAGACCTGAGACCCTTCACCAAATAGAAGAAAAAGTAGGCCCAAATCTCCATTGGCTTAGGATCAGACTTCCTTAACAAGAACATCATAGCACAAGAAATAAAAGCAAGAATCAATAAATGGGATAGATTCAAACTAAAAGCTTTTTCTCAGCAAACGAAACAATCAATAGTGTGAAAATAGAACCTACAGAGTGGGAGAAAATCTTTTCCACACTCACCTCGGATAGAGCACTAATCTCCAAAGTTAATAAAGAACTTAAAAAACTTTACACCAAAAATACAAGAACCCAATCAATAAATGGGCTAAGGAACTGGGCAGACAATTCACAGAAGAAGATATATAGGTGATCAACAAATTTATAAAAAAGTGCTCATCATCCCTAGTAATTAGAGAAATGCAAATTAAAACCATCCTAAGATTTCTTCTTACTCCAATTAGAATGACTATTATCAAGAACATAAGCAATAATAAGTGTTGGCGAGTATGTGGGGAAAAAAAAACACACTCATACGTTGCTGGTGGAGTTGTAAATTGGTGCAGTCACTCTCAAAATCAGTATGGAGATTCCTCAGAAAACTTGGAATGTAACCACTATTTGACCGAGCTATCCCACTCCTTGGTTTATACCCAAAAGCCTTAAAATACGCATACTACAGTGATGCAATCACGTCAATGTTCATAGCAGCTCAATTCACAATAGCTAGAGTGGAACCAACTGAGATGTCCTTCAATTGATGAATGGATAAAAAAAAAAAAACAAAACCTGTGGTGTATATACACAATGGAATATTACTCAGCCATAAAGAAGAATAAAATTATGATCTCTGCTGGTAAATGGATGAAGTTGGAAAATATCATGCTATGTGAAATAGGCCAAGCCCAAAAAACCAAAGGCCAAATGTTTTCTCTGATAAATGGAAGACAATCTATAACAAGGTGAGGTGTTGGGGTGGGGGAAGAGAAGAATGAAGGAACTTTAGATGGTGTAGAGGAAAATGGGTGGGAGGGGGTGGGGGTGGAAAGGTAGTAGAATGAAACAGTATTACCCTATGTATATGTATGATTACATGAATGGTGTGAATCTACATTGTGTACAACCATAGAAATGGAAAGTTGTACCCTATTTGTGTACAATGAATCAAAATGCAGTAGATAAACATTTTTTTTAAATTTAATAATAAAAAAAGAAATGCAGATTTAAAACAGTCCCCGTCTTGACAATTCTATACTTGGAAAAGGAGATAATACAGTGAAACAGTTGTTTTATGTTTTGGGGTTTTCTTTTGTAGTGCTGGGGATTGAACCCAAGGCCTTGAGGCTTGCAAGGCAAGCACTCTACTAACTGAGCTATATCCCCAACCAGTAAAGGTTATTTTAAATGATAGCTATGATTTCAAATTCTTACAATTCTTGCATTATTTGCTATTCTTGAAATATTTCAATTGCATATCTAAAAAGTAAAGGAAAATTCATTAAAGTTATGAAAGTTAGAGATTAAACAGATGTAAAGAAATTTTAGAACAGAAGCATTAACATGCATATTTTAAGAAAAATTTCTTATGGGTGACAGTGGGAATGTAGCTCAGTGGTAGAATATGTACTTAGTATGAATGAGGCCTCGGATTCAATCCCCAGTGGCCTCCCAAAAATCTGTCATACTTACTGTTACATTCTACTATGAGACATACTGTCTCATGACTTGAACTTCATATCTTCATATCTTACCTGGAAATTATTTTATTCTGGAAACATCAGTCAATTAAGTCATGTTTTAAAAACTTCTCAAAGCCTATTTTTCACAATTACTATGAAAATTGACACCAACATTAGTATTGCCATCGGGCATATTATTTCCATATGTGTAATGTTTCATGTTCTTAAAATAGGTAAAAATGTTGAATGACAGAGTGACTAAATTAAGAAAACTGGAAGCTAGTTCATTGTTCTACTACTCAGCAACTTGTAATCTCCGATAAGTCATTGAATATCTTTGTGCCTCTCATTTCTTTATATGGTAAATGGACTAGATCATTTGTAAGGTTCTTAGAAATGAGTTCTAAAATTCCATGATTCCTCATCCACGTATAACCAGACCCAAAATGTAATTTTGTTGGGGAAGTTACTGGTAATTAAACCCAGGGGATCTTTACCACTGAGCTACATTCTTAGCCCATTTTTTATTTGAGACAGGGTCTTACTAAGTTGCTCAGGGTCTCACTAAATTGATGAGGCTGGTCTTGAACTTGTGATCCTTTTGCCTCAGCCTCTCAAGTCACTGGGATTACAGGCATGCACCATGATGCCCAGCTTGGATTTATTCTTGACAGCAGTCCCCTCCTCACTTCTGTCCCTCAAAGTTCTTTCTATAGTGCCCCCACTACAGTGTAAGTTTCATGAAGGGACTCTTTTTATTCACTATCCCTAGAGCCTAGAATAGTTGCCTGGCATATAGTAGGAGCTTAATAAATTTGTTATAGGGTCACCATGTCCTTTCAATTTCACTTCTAAAATGTCTATTATGACTTTTGGTTCCTAATGCTACTGTCCTAATTCAGTCCCTTGCCAAAAATCATTGCACTTGCTCTCCTTTCACTAGCCTTCCTCCACCCATTTCACTCCACTCTCTGCACTGCTAGAAGATTCTTTATTTTCTTCCTAGCACACATAAATGATTAAATCATGCTCCAGCTTACAAAATTTTAGTTGCTCCCATTGCCTATAGTAGCAAGTCTAAACTTTTTCTTATTATGGCATTCAGGAATCTTTCTAGCCAGTGCCCAGCTTGTCTTTCATGTTTTGCCATAGAGTCCCTGGACAATTTATAGCTCCACAAATTTGCAAATTATCAGGCATTAGTATTTTTGTTAATGTTGGTTCTTCTGCCTTTGTGCCTTACCCCCTTTTCTACTTTGTGAAATCCTACGTATTCTTTAAAGGTCTAACTCATGTCATCATCTCTTTGAAAACTTCTTTAACTGAACCCATTCCTTAACCACACTATACTCTTTTCCATGTTTGTGTAGCTTTGCTATCATATTTCTTTTATAGCACCTATGACTTTGTATTATAATTAGTTGTAGTTCCATCTACTTTTCTCTCCAAAGATACTTGATTTCAGGGGATATCTCTTTTTTTGGGGGGCGGGGTACCAGGAATTGAACTCGGGGGCACTCAACACTGAGCCATATCCCTGTTTTGTATTTTATTTAGAGACAGGGTCTCACTGAGTTGCTTAGCACCTCGCTTTTGCTGAGGCTGGCTTTGAACTCTCGATCCTCCTGCCTCAGCCTCCTGAGTTGCTGGGATTACAGGTTTGTGCCATGTGCATGGCAGGGGGTTATCTCTTATTCATTCTTATTCACAGGGCTTAATGTTTGGCATATGACAGATTCTTCTTAGAAAGACACTGTCTTGTAAATACAGATCTAATCTGTCAAATTTGAAAAAAATGCAACTCTTTTGATAAATCACATACAGGCTATATTAGTATTGCAATATTTCCTATAAATTCTGTGGTGGATATTTTGTCTTTATTTAACATGAATACTTAATATGCTAGACTGGCTTACTAAATCCCTTTATCATCCCATCCTTTATCATCCTTTATTATGATCAAACTCTTACTGTTGCACCTCATTCAACCTTATCCTTTGGTGTTTTCTCTCTAATTATATTTCTTTCTTTCTTGTGTGTGCAGACATTAATTTTATTCTTTTTTAAAAATATTATTTAGATGTTGATAGACCTTTCTTTTATTCATTTATTTATAGGTGGTGCTAAGAATTGAACCCAGTGCCTTGCACATGCTAGGAAAATGCTCTACCACTGAGCCACAACTCCAGCCCAAATCTTATTCTTGATAACAATTTATTTAGTTTGCCCGAGCTTACATTTAGAAAGTGCAGTGGGGCTGAATTGTTATGTTGCTGCTGCCCCTTTAAGGTGGTCAAGAACATTGCATCTCCCTGCTCAGACAAGAAAAATTACTTAACACTAGCTTCAGAAAAACCTATGAGATTTCAGATATAAAATCCTTTGGCTTCAGGTACTGAGTATAAGAAATTGTTAAACTGATTTTCATTTTGCATGACAAACTTGATTTGATACTCTTGTCTGTAATTCTGCAAATCTCAAATGTTCTTTTAGAATTTTGGGGAGTCCACCCGGGTGTGGTGGGGCATGCCTGTAATCCCAGCTACTCGATGACTTAGGAGGCTGAAACAGGAGGACCACAAGTTTGAGGCTAGCCTCAGCAATTTACCAAGGCCCTGAGTTGGGGCTGTGCTTCCGTGGTAGAGCATTTGCCTAGCATACTGAGGACCTAGTACTGCCAAAAATAAATAAAATACTACTACTACTAATAAAAATGTCATTCTTTACCAAGGCCCTAAGCAACTTAGTGAGACTCTGTCTCAAACTAAAAAATAAAAAGGGCTGGGGGTGTAGTTCAGTGGCAAAAGTGCTTCTGGGTTCAATCTTCAGTTACACAAACAAAACAAAAACAAAACCCTGAGAGTCCCATGTACCCTTTAAGTATCGATGAAGTCCTTCCTTCTCTAAATATATATCTCTATGAGATTATATTTTCTTTGTAAATTTAAGTCAAAACCATATGTCACAATAATTTGAATGTAGAAACAGATAAAGCCAGAATTAAAGAGATTTATCAAAATGTAAAACAGTGCCACTCTTTTGATTAATTGTTTTCATTTGGAAAATACAGTTATTTTTCATAAACTCTTTTTGTGTTTATAATAATAGGTTTTACTATTTTTTAGTTTTTAGGATAAAAGGTCTATTATTTTATTTTTATATAATAGCAATAAACAATCCAAAAATAAACATTTTAGAGGACACTACTATTATTATTTAAATGACTTATTTTAAAATTTCTAATATATTACGTATCTACAAAAATAATTCATATAAATAAAATTTGTTTAGGATCCTCAGTAATAGGCCCACATGTTAGCACTGAGCATCCAAAATTTGAAGCCCAGTCTTGTAATTCATAGCTGTTCTTCCAGAAGGTACATTTTCTTTAACATCACTCATTTTATTTTTATATGTTTACAAACTTTCACATTATCTAATTAAACATTTTCCAAACTAAAAATGTAATGTCTTACTATATTTTCGGTAAATGTATTTTATCTCATCTAGATTTTTGAACTCTGAGAACAGATATTTTACCCTATTCATCATTGTATTATGTAATACTGTATCTGGAAAATAGAAAGATGGTCAAAATGTTTCTTTTTTCTTTTTGTGGTATCAGGCATTAATAGGGACACTTTGCCACTGAGCTACATCCCCAGCCTTTTTTATTTTTTGTTTTGAGACAGGGTCTCTCTAAGCTGCCCGGGCCTCAAATGTGCAATCCTTCTGCCTGACTTCCAAGTAGTTGGGTTTACAGGTGTGTGCCACTGTGACTGGAAATAAATGTTTCTCAAATGAATATGTATGCTTTTTAGCTAATTTCATCTTTTCTCATTTATTCTTAATTCTAGCATATTCACCTGCTTTAGGTTGGTGAAATAATAGTCAAACTAACTTGTGTATGGGACATATAGGAGTTCAACCCTTCTCTTTTATTCAGTGTAGAAACTATAGGCTTTTGTTTATTGTTGTTGTTGTTGTTTGTTTTGTACCAGGGATTGAACCCTGGGGTGCTTAACCACTGAACCACATCCCTGACCCTTTTTTTATATTTTATTTAGAGACAGGGTCTTCCTGAGCTGCCTAGAGCCCACCAAGTTGCTGAGACTGACTTTGAACTTGCAATCCTTTTAGGCCTTTTAAAAAATGTAGTGTTTTTTTTTTTTTTTTTTTTTTTTTTTTTTTTTAAAGAGCCTTACATTTTACTTATATATGCAATTTTTCATTACTTTATTAATGACTTCATAATGATAATTTATCATCTGGGTAAGTACTGAGGGAGTACTGGGGATTTAACTCAGGGGCAATTTACCACTGAGCTACATCCCCAACCCTTTTTTAATTTTTGAGATAGGGTCTCACTAAGTTACTTAGGATCTTGCTAAGTTACTGAGGCTTGCCTTGAACTTCACCTCCTGTGTCAGCCTCCTGAGCTGCTAGGATTACAGGCATACACTACTGTGCCTGGCCTCGACTTTAAGTGGTTACATTAAAGTCTTTTCAAGAGAGAATGAAAGGCACTGGTGGGGACATAATTCTGAATGGATTGGAGGATGCCTAGGATGTGGTAGGAACAACTGGAATATAAAGTATGATTTAAGGCATCTTTAAAGATATATTGTGCTGAAATAGGTGTTGCATAAAACAAATGAAACATTTTGTATTGTTAATAAGACAGTGGACAAAGCTGATCATTGTTGAAGCTTAGTAATGGATATATGGGTGTTCATTAGAGTAGTCTCTTTAATTTTGTATGCCTGAAAATTTCCATAATAAAACGGTAAAGTAGATTAGACTGATATATCTAAGATGTTGAATATTATAAACTTTTTAAAATGCATACTAGGACTGGGGATTTGGCTCAGTGGTAGAGCCTTGTCTGGCATGTATAAGGCCCTGGGTTCCATCCCCAACACCAAAAAAACCTAGTAACCTTAGTACATTTAGAAATCTTGGAGCCTACAGTAGAAAAATGACCATGTTTAGGATTAAGTGGGGAAAACCACTATTTCTATTACAAGTAGTTTGGGAAAATACTTCATTAGTAAAGAAATGACTTAAGAAAGGTCTTAGAAGTAGATAAAAACTACTGAATGTATTTATTAAGGTTGAAGGTTGAAGCACTGGGAGGAGACGAGGAAAACCAGAGTGTGAGGAACTCGTAGAAGTCCTGTCAACCCCAGAAGAGAAGTTTAATTCTGATCCATCATGCACTATGCAGTCAATATCCTTAGAGTATGAGTGACAGATTAGTGATAAGGAGCACAGAGGGTAGAGACTGTAGTAGTTGAGAACTTAGTGAGCCTGAATAAAAGCAAAAAGAATAGTGTGCCGTTACCCCACAATAATAATAAAAAAATCAAATGAAAAATCAAAATCGGAAGAATCATGAATAAGTTATTCTAGAATCTTTAAACTAATTTTATTAATAATTTATACTTAATCATTTTGACAATGTGTTAATTAAAAGTTTTGAAGAAACTACATTAAAACAGTTGCCCCATAGCAGCTGAGTTACCTATGTTCTCAATACACTTGGATTCTGGTGCTTATGAAAAGAATTGATAATTTTAAAATGCTTACCAGGATTCTGAAGGAAAGAAAAGTGTTAAAGTGAATACTTTGAATTTTATATCTTCTCATTTTATAAGTGTATTAATTAAAATTATAGTGATACATATGAATACTAAATATAAATGAGTATTTCTGATAAACATGATTATATGAAATTGAAGGAGGAACTGGGGTCTCTATGCTTAAAAGTAACAAATTCCACATAAATTTATAGACTGATAAGTGAATTGTTGACTGATAAGTATGAAAGTAAGTGGAGATAATAAACTGAGTCAAAGATTGAATGGATATTTGGAAATTTTAAAAAACATACATTATTGAGGTAGGATTCTTATACTAAAATCTGTACATATATGATATTTGGAATTGGAGAATATGTTTGCAAAAGACTAATTTAACAATCTTTTGTTAATGTTCAACAGATAATTTAAAAAACAATATAGATAATTTATTAAGAGAGGGGCTGGGAATGTAGTTCAGTTGTTAGAACACTTGTCTAGCATGTGTGAGACACTGGATTTGATCCCCAGCACTGAGAAATAAAAGAGAGAGAGAGAGATAACAGACTATCACATAATATAGCAGTGAATTTCAGAAGGAGAGAATTGTCCATTTTTTTCCTGGCAATATAAGAAGAAAACATTATTATGCTTAGATTTAAAAAGAGTCACAGAAGTTAAATAGTTTGTCTGAAACCACATGTCTAAGGATTAAATTAAACAGAAATTCTAAAAAATTTCTTTAAAAAATCAACAACTAATTATCATTAGGATATAAAAATATTTTCTACAAAGGTCTTAAGTGCAGAATATTCAAGTAGAATATTTTGGATGATCTAAAATTATCTTTGTTAATATCTTACCAAATTTAAAATACGTGGGTTTGGAATTTTTATGGGAGAAGGTTTGTGAAAATTCATGGCATGACTGAGGCTGCATATACCATTTGTTTTGAATTTTTTTCATAATATATAGTCTGCCAATATAATTGTGATCATTTACATTTTTGACATCTATTATATTCAAGGTACAATCTCTAGCTGACTGATAGAAGAGAGACAGTTTTGGGAGAGTTCTAAGTGACTGTTCTGTCTGGAAGAAGAAGCATTGTGGAATGATGGTGTAGACAGGGTACTGTAGGGGACAGAAAGCCAGGGGGAAAATGTTGAACTGTGCTCACAGATGATGTGATTATCTATATATGTAGAAAACCTGATGGAATCTACACACACAAAGAAAGTCAATAGAACAAATAAGTGAACTACATTAGTAGGGTTTCAGGAGGTAAGATCAGAACACAAAAATTGTAGTTCTATATATTAGCAAAATCAATCACCATTTGAAATCTTAAAAAAAGAAAGCATTTATTGTAGTGCAGTGATTTGAATGTGATTTGTCAACCCGGGGTTCTTGTGTTGGAGGCTTGGTAGTGGGGCCAATTGGGAGGTTCTTAGGTCATTGGGAGTATGCCCTACAAAGGGATTAGTAGTTCTCATGGAACCCTGAGTTATTTTTGGCAGAGTAAGTTATTTAAAAACTTCAACCTGATCCCTGAATTGCTCATTGGCTTCCTGTCTTGTGATGTTATCTCTCACTCTTAGACATGTGCTCCTGTGTGATACAATCTGCTATTTAGGACCTCACCAGAGACAGAACCAATGGGGCCACCCACTGGTCTTGGACTTTCAGCCTCCACAACTATATGCTAAATAAGTTTCTTTTTTTATACCCAGCTTCAGGTATTTTGTTTCAGTGATTTAAAATGGACTAATACAAGTAGCATCAACAAATATGAGTTAATGGAGAAATTTAGCAGAAAGATGTGGAAGACCTGCACATTGAAAAGTACAAATCTATCTATAGATTCAATGCCATCTCAATAAAAATTCTAGAAGTTATTGTTTTTTTTCTGCACTGTGCAACTCACTTCAGTTCCAGCAACCTACAGGCACAGAGGTCAGGCAATTGTTCAGGATCACAGTTTGATCTGGCATGAGACACTGTAAGAAGTCCAGAGGGATAGGCCTCCTAGCAAGTTATTTTGTGGACAATGACCAACTGATTCTATAGTTTATGTAAAGAGAGGAAAGATCCAGAATAATAATAATAAAAAATATATAAATATATATTATATACATTTATACAGAAATATATATATATTTTATTGGTACTGGGATTGAACCCAAGGGCACTTTACCATTGAGCCACATCCCCACCCCTTTTTTAGATTTTTTCTTTTTTCTTTTTTCTTAGTTCTCACTAAGTTGCTCAGGTTGGCCTTGAATGTGCAATCCTCCAAATCCTTGGGATTACAGGCATGTACAACAGCACCTGCTCCATCATAGTCTTTAAGAAGAACAACAAAGCTAGAGGACTGACACCACTGGATTTTATATCCTCTTATCTGCTGGGGATATGCTCCAAGACCCCAAGCAGATACCTGAGACCACAGCTAGTACTGAGCCTTATTACATAATACAGTTTTTCCTTTACATACATGTCTGTAACATAGCTTAATTTCTAAGTTAGACACCTTAAGAGATTAACAGTAACTAATAATAAATATAATGTTAGGATAACAATATACTGTATATTAATAATGATAACTATATACTGGAAAAAAGTTATGTGAATTTGATCTCTTTCAAAATATCTTATTGTTCTCTATTTCCTTTTTTGTGATGATGTGAGATATGATGCATACATGGAGAGATGAAGTGAGGTGAATAATGTAGGCATTTTGATGCAGCATTAGGCTACTACATAAGGGTAACTTGAACACAAGCACGGAGATACTGCAATAGTCGATGTGATAACCCAGACAGCTACTGAGTGATTTAACAGGTAGTGTAATTAAATATAGGGTGGATATGCTGAACAAAGGAATGATTCATATCCTGAGCAGGATGGAGTAGGATAGTGCAAGATTTCATCATGCTACTCAGAATGACATACAATTTAAAACTTATAAATTATTTATTTCTGGAATTTTCCATTTAATATGTTCAGATGGTGATTGACTATGGATAACTGAAACTGTGAAAAGTAAAACTTCAGGTAAGGGGGAAGTGCTGTACTATAAAGCCACAATAATCAAGACAGTATGGTATTGATGAAACAATATACAAATAGATCAATGGACAGACTAAAATTATCAGAAATAGACCCACATAAATATACTTGACTTATCTTTGACAAAGGAGAAAAAGCAATACAGTGGAGAAAATACTGTTTTTTCCATAAATGGTGCTGGAACAACTGGACATCCACATGCAAAAAAAAAAAAAAAAAAAAAAACTGGCCACAGACCTTATATCCTCCACAAAATTTAACTCAAAATAGATGTAAAACACAGAGCTATAAAACCCCTAGAAGATAATCACATAGGCAAGTCTAGATATCATTGGGTTTGGAGTTGACTTTTTAGATGTAATACCAAAGGTACAATCTGTAAAAGACTGCACCAATAAGCTGGACTTCTCTAAAATTTAAAATTTCTACTATGTGAAGAATGAGTCACCAGAGAGAAAGAGAGATGTAGTAGCCTAACGCTATGCCATAATGCATATATTATTCACCTCACTTCATTTCATCATGTAGCTATTGTATAGACTGGGAGAAAATATTTGCAAAAGATGTATCAGAGAAAGAACTGTTACCCAAAGTATACAAAGAACTCCTAAGACAACAGTAAGAAAACAGCCTGATTAAAAAAATAATAATAAGCCAAAAATCTTAACAGACACCCCACTAAATAAAATACACAAATGACAAATAAGCATAAGAAAAGATGCTAAACACCACATCATCAGAAAGATGCCAATTAAAATGACAGTGAGATAACCACTTTCCACTATTAGAATGACTGAAATCCAGAACACTGAGAATTTGAAGTATGAGTGAGGATATAGAGCAACATGAATTTTCATTTTACTTACAATTGCCAAAATTTGGAAGTAACCAAAAAGCTGTTCAGTAGGTGAATTGATAAATAAAATGATACATCCAGACAAGAATATTCTTCACTATTAAAAAGGGGTTGGGGTCATGGCTCAATGGTAGAGAGCCTGCCTAACAAGTATGAGGCACTGGGTTTGATCCTCAGCACCACATACATACATACATACATACATACATACATACATAAAAATAGTTATTATGTCCATCTACAACTAAAAATTTTTAGAAATTAACTATCGAGTCATGAAAAATCGTGTTGGAAACTTAAATGCATATTAGTGAAATAAATCAATATGAGAGACTTGGAATGTAGCTCAGTTGTAGAGCAATTGCCTAGCATGTGGGAGGCCCTGGGTTCTATTTCCAGTATTGGAAAAGAAAAAAAAAAAAAAGCGAGGGTTGGAAGTATAGCTCAATGGTAGACTAGCACATGCTTTTATGTGAGACACCCTAGGTTTGACCTCTAGCACCACAACCTCTTCCACCACTCCAAAAGAAAAGAAAAAAAAGAAAAGAAAAAGAAGCAGCAACTGAAGTCAATTTGTAAAGTATACGCAATTTTAACTGTATGACATTCTAAAAAAGGCAAAACTAAAGAGACTGTAAATGGTTGCTATGGGTTGTGGGGAAGAGGGAGCAAGAGTGGGTAGAGCACAGAGGATTATTAGAGCAGTGAAACTATTTGATATGCTACTGTAAGGGTGGATACATGTCATTGTACATTTATCTAAAACCATAGGTGTATACCAGGAGTGAACCATAATATAAACAATGGACTCTGAATGATAACAATGTGTCAAATTTAACAAATGTACTATTCTGGTGGGAGATGAGAAAGCTATGCTTGTGTGAGGGTAGGTATATTTGGGGAATATTTGTAATTTGCACTCAATTTTGCTATGAACCTGAGCTGCTCTAAAAAGTAAAGCCTATCAAAAAAATAAAATAGCCAGCTATGATGGGGAGGATCTGTAGTTCCACCTACTGAGGAGGCTGTTGCCAGTCCCTTGAGCCCAAGAGTTTGAGAACAGCCTGGACATCATAGAGAGATACTGTCTCTAAATAAATAAATAAATAAATATCCACTGGGATTACAAGTAGGCACCATCACAACCAGCAGTTGTATGCCTTATATATAGTATATAGCTGGACACACAAGAAGCCATGATTATTTTGGTCATTTTAAGTGGAGTTTGGCCCTGTAAGTGTACAGAGCAAGATAGGGAAACCATGTTGCCTTTTTTTTTTTTTTTTTTTTTTTTTGTATCTTGAGTCCTAACAGAACTAGCACCAAGTAGATTCAAGGAAAACTTCCTGAACCTGATGCAGGCCTGTAATCCAGTTACTTAGGAGGCTGATTCAGGAGAATCACTTAAGCCTAGGAGTTTGAGGTCAGCCTGGGCAACATAGTGAGGCCCTTTATAAAAACAACAACAACAACAAAATATATATAAACAAAAATTTTTAAGCAAAATCCAAAGTCCAATTATATGCTAGGTCTAAGAGATGTGCTTTACATATAAAAACATAAATAGGTTAAAAGTAAAATAGAAGATTATGCACAATGCAAACTGTAAAGCTGGGAAAGTTAGTGTGGCTATTTTAATATCACATCAGTTCAACACAAGGAAGAGGGAAATTTGATACTAACAAAAGGATCAATTCCAAAGGGAAACATTGCAATCATAATGTGTACATGTTTCAAAGAACCTGAAATTACATGAAACAAAAATAGTGGAATTAAAGGGAATAATAGAATATTCTTCATTTTGAAGACTAATATATCTACATCACCAGTCATCTTAATCAGTTTGATATTTATAGAATAATATACTAAATAATTATAGAATACACATTCTTTTCAAGTATGCTTGATATGTTTACCAAGCTGTATTGGGCCATTAACTTTCTGGGATCTTTTAATACCATGCACCTTGTATTTTATGTGCCTTGAATCTTGGGAAAAGATGTTGAAGGTTATCACAACTCAATACTCACAAGCATTTTTTGAGGGGAAATAATACGCTATTTCTACTTATAAAAATACATAACATATTAAAAATAAAGTCATTAAAATTCTTGTATAATATTAAAATGTTTTACAGGTGCAAAAATATACAAAGCTGCATCAGCCCAAAACCATACTGAGCAAATATGAATGATATTTCCCAAAAGGCCGAGGTAAGTCTCAAAAGTTAAACAAACAAAAAAGATGAAAACCAGCAAGAATATGATACACAATTTAAGTTTTAAACTTTAAAGCCTGAACATCTGTCTTGTTTTCATTTTCATCTAATTTAGTGAAATTAGTCTTGGTAACTTTTAAGCAAGAGTTAAAATCTGAAATTTTTTTTTTTTTTTCAGTACTGGGGATTGAACTCAGGGTCGCTTACCCACTGAGCCACATCCTTAGTCCTTTTTTACATTTTATTTAGAGACAGGGTCTCCCTGAGTTGCTTAGAGCCTCACTAAGTTGCTGAGGCTGGCTTTGAGCTCATGATCCTCCTGCCTCGGCCTCCCAAGTGCCACCTTGCCTATCCAAATCTGAATTTTTAGTAATGGAATAGTAAATATAGGTTGCTTCTTTTGGTTTCAGTATTTGATATTTATATTTTACTGACCTTTAGCTTCAGTAGATGGGTATCCACAAATGGAACTTCTTCACTAAGGTATTTTATATGGACAAAATTTACATTAATAAATATTTATATTAATAAAATTTATCTCATATTTTCTATAATTTCATTTTTATACTTAAGTTGTAGATAGTGTCTAACCAGGTTATGATAATCCAAATAAAGTTTTAAAACTCATTTCTATTTTCTGTTTCAATAAGTATTTTTTATATTGCTTATTCTTATCTTTATCTAATTTCTTCCTATCTTTTGTTTTTTAAACTTTCTTCTCTTTATTTTCTTCTAATGAAGATTCTGCTTTCTTCATCTAAACCTGTCCCAAAATCCTATGTGCCAAAACTTGGCAAGGGTGATGTAAAGGATAAGTTTGAAGCCATGCAGAAAGCCAGGGAAGAAAGAAATCAAAGGAGATCTAGAGACGAAAAGCAAAGAAGAAAAGAACAATATATTAGAGAGAGAGAATGGAACAGGAGAAAGCAGGAGGTTATTTTATTTTATTTTATTTTATTATGTGCAATTATTAATTTTCATTTTTTAAATTTACATTTTATTTATTATTCATAGTTACATTTCATATAACTATAATTAAAATACTTTAATGTATTTGCAAGCTTATTTAAACTCTCCATAGACAGTAGTCTCTCCTTATCTGTAGGTTTGCTTTCCACTGTTTCAGTTACCTGCAATCAACCAGTCTGAAAATATTAAATGGAAAATTCCAGAAACAAATAATTCTTAATTTTAAAATACATTTTATTAAATTATATTGTTATAATTGTTAAACTTCATAATCACTGTCAATTTCTTACTATGCCTAATTTATAAATTAAACTTTATCATAGATGTGTATACATAGTAAAAAATACAGTATATATATGGCTCAGTCCTATGTATGGCTCAGGCTTCCATTGGGGGTCTTAGAAGGTATCTCCTGCAGATGAGGGAGGACAACTGTAATCCAATTTAGTCTAACTTAGACATGTTTATCTTAATTTATTTTACCCTCTAGATTAAAGAAATGCTTGCTTCTGATGATGAGGAAGAGGTAACTTCTAAAGTAGAAAAGGCTTATGTCCCAAAGCTAACAGGTAAGAAACTGGAGGGGTAAATTGTAAAAGAAATTACAAAAGAAAGAAATGTAGCAAAGTATTAATTTTTAAAAAAATCTATTCTTAGGGACTGTTAAAGGTAGATTTGCTGAAATGGAGAAACAAAGACAAGAGGAACAAAGGAAGAGAATGGAGGAGGAACGAAAACGAAGAATTGAACAGGATATGTTAGAAAAGAGGAAAATACAGCGTGAATTAGCAAAAAGGGCCGAGCAGGTATACACTAAATATTAAGTTGGTATTTTCTTCTGAAACTAATTGTACAAAGGAAGACTAATCGGTATGTTGCCTAATTAAAATATTTTAATACAACATAAGCCTAATAATAGCAGCTAACCTAAAAATAACATCTTGAGTAAAAATGTTGAATATTAGATGCCTAGAATGATACAGGCAAAATGGGCTTTTTTTTTTCCTTAGGCTTTTTTTTTTTTTTTTTTTTTTTTTGCAGTACTAGGGATCGAATTCAGGGTCTCACACGTTCTAGACAAGCACTCTACCACTGAGCTACATCCCCAACTCTAGGATATGCCTATTTTAAGGTGAAATGTTGAGATGATTTTTGTTTTATGATCTTAAAATTCTGTCCATGTTCCTTTATGGTCCACATTTCTTACTTTTCTTGACATGTTAGAGGATTTTACAAAGATGTAAGACGATTTCACATGTAACATATCGAAAGCAAAAGTGTGCACGCACACACACACACACACACAAATGCAGACTTTTAATAGCAAAACTTTTTTAGAAAATATTTTTTTTAGTTGTCAATGGATCTTTATTTTATTTATTTATATTTTGATGCTGAGAATCGAACCCAGTGCTTTACACATGGTAGGCAAGCGCTGTCACTGAGCCTCAACCCCAGTCCCAATAGCAAAACTTTTAAATGCTGTTTTTAATTTAAGAACATTAAATCTATTTGAAATGCTCCCTTCTGTTTCTACTATCTTTCTCAAAAGAAAAGTATACTGAAAGCAAACCATGCCAAACTTGCATGTCAAAGAAATTTATTTACTCTGATTTTGCAGTGACCACTTCTGTGGCAAAAACAGCCACTTGTATGGTGGCAAATGATGACATGTACTAGGTGAGATATAAAAAAGAATGGGAATTTCCTATATTTTATTACTTTGTACCGCCTTTTCTGAAGAAAGAATGCTATATGCTCTATTACAGCCACTTCTAGTCATTAAAAATTACCATTCATTTTATAGTGAAATTTTATAAGGAAATAAAATTATAACATGAGAATTATTATAAATTATACATTATATTGTAATCATATGTAAATATATCTTTATATTAACAGTATAAATTATAAAATGAAAATAAAAATTATAATAAATATATAATTAAAATATATGGTATTTGGCAGAAAGTAGTATGTATATGGGTTAGTTTATTTAAAAAAATTATTTTAGATGTTGATAGACCTTTATTTTATTAATTATATGTGGTGCTGAGGATCTAACCCAGTGCCTCACACATGCTAGGCAAACACTACCACTGAGCTACAACCTCAGCACCTAGTCTGCTTTTATATTATTTTACAGCACTGATTGTTTTATAGTCTTTCAGACTCACTTTTAACTTCAAGAAAGGAATATTTAGACAGTAGTTTTTCAAAAACTGTGTTTTTTAAAAAAGTGAGTTTGAATATTGTGAAGACAATGGATTATCATAGAGAGATGGGAAACAAAATACGATCATGACAAAGAATCTCTTTCTTTAGTAACTCCAAATACTTGCTACATGGGTAGGGTGACAGAGAATCTTGGCTAATAAAATTTTGGCCTATTAAATTAAGGATATGTAGGTACTACAAACTATTGATGGTAAAAATCTTGTAAATATGTAAGTGTAGTTTTAAAACCTAAGTACATTTCCACTGAAATCCGATATAACTTAATGTATCTTTCCATATAAGAAGTACAAGATGGTACAGATAGTCAAAAAGAGTCTTAATGTTACAAAGTTCACTTGTAGAAATCCATATGCAAGAATGCTATAGAAGGAGCCTGGCATGGAGATGCATACCTGTAATCTCAGCTACTTGGGAAGACTGAGGCTAGAGGATTGCAAGTTGGAAGACAGGCTAGGCAATTTAACAAAAACATGTCTCAAAATAAAATTGTAAAAAAGGACTAGGGGGGATTTCAGAGTTTGGGAGATGGCTGAATGAGTGACAACCAAGATAATTATCAGTTCTAAGATTCTAGGATCTTATAAAGAATTAAAAATGAATATGCCAAAATTTGGGGGATATCTTGGGCTGGGGTCATAGCTCAGTGGTAGAGTGCTTCCCTAGCATGTGTGAGGCACGATGCTCGATTCTCTACATCATATATAAATAAATAAACAAACAAACAAATAAATAAAATGTCTATTGACAACGAAAAAAATATTTAAAATAAAAAAAATTGGAGGATATCTTGATTTGGAATTATCTGGTTATCTTTGATGATACACTGATGGATAAAATTAAGAAATTTAGAAAAAGAGCAGCTTTGGTTAGAGTAGGGAATCTTCAAAAGAAAGGAGACAAAAAAGGAAGTTGATTTGGGAAGAAATGAAAGTAGTTTGCTTTCATTAAAACAAAATAGTTAGGAAGCAGCTCTTTAATGGTGGCTTCTGAAAGTCAACACCATAATTGGACTTCTGAAAAACTGTTCTCTGTGAAGATTTCAACAACTTGACCTCTTAGACAAATCATCTATTTCCTTATTTAATTAAAAAATTATTCTTCTATCTTTTATTATTATGGTAATGGTTTGAAATGAGCAAATTTTAAAAAAACTACAAATATGTTTCAACATCTTACAATAAGCTAAGCAAGATCTGGGAAGGTTTTAGAGGAAAAAGGAAAAGAAAGATGGGGGTGGACCTCATAAAAATCAAAGGGAGATAAGTAAAGGAAAGGGACCAAGGGATGGGAGATAGGGAGGAAAGGGGAAAATCTTGGGGAGTGATATTGGTCAAATTATAGTTATATTGTATTCATGTACAAATATGTAACTTCAAATCCCATCATTATGTACAACTATAATGCACCAATGTGGAACAGTATTTTTTTTTAGTATAATACAACATTCAATAAAATGTTCACCCTTACTTAGGATGTCAGCATAAGAAGTAATTCTGTAACCAAAGCAAATTATTCTAACAAAATAAATTATTTTGTAGTACATGAGATTATTCTGAATAAAACATTTAAATTATTAGAGTATAAAAACTGATTTTTTAAAAAAATAAACCATTTGTTCAGAATAATTTAGTTTTTAAGAAACTGGGTATCCAAATAAAATGTCTTTTTTATTCCTTGTTGGGAAAGTCAGATGAGAAAGCAGGTACTTAACCTGTCCAGTTCCTAATATGAGCCAGAATACAACAAAATTCACTTAAATTCATGAAGAATAAACCACTGTCAGACTCCCACTGATTTTTTAATATATATTTTTTAGTTGTAGATGGACGCAATACCTTTATTTATTTTTATGTGGTGCCAAGAATCAAATCCAGTGCCTCACATGTGCTAGGCAATCGCTCTACCACTGAGCTACAACCCCAGCCCATTCCCATTGGTTTTACAAATAAAATTAAAATAATAAACAATTTGAATTCTTACTTTCTATTGGTTTTGATTTTCTATTGCTTGTATTTCTTCTTCCTGAGATCTCAAACATTATATTATTTAAATTAACTATCTTCTTTCAATTTTCAGCTTGCCAAGTATATTAGTCTGCCTCTCAAACTAACCTAATGATGTTTTTTAAAGAGTAATGGTCAAATTGAGCTTCCACTTCTGTGTGTTACTGGGAATTAAATCACGAGTGCTTTGCCCCTGAGCTACATCTACAGCACTATTTACTTTTTTGAGACAGGGTTTTGCTAAATTGCTGAGGTTAACCTCAATCTTGCATCCGCCTGTCTCAGCCTTTTGAACTGCTGGAATTATAGGTGTGCACCACCATGCTTAGGGAGCTTCCACTTTTAAAATGAGTGCATTTCCTACTTAGATCTGGTTAAAATATAGAGACCAGGAATTATTTTCCCTTCTAAACTAGCCTACGTGGTTTTACCACACTTTGTTATCGTGACAGTTATATTTTTGCCATTTGTTTATGTGTATAATATAATCGTGACAATTATTTGATTGCTAATGATAGGTGTTTCCTTTTATGGGACACCCAGAGAATGGAGTAGTGTTTCTGTATGTCTGTTTAAATTGTTAATTAAATTAATAACTGCTGCTTGTAAGCTCACAGCCAGGTCAAGAGAGTTTGGTCCATTATTCAATTTCCAGATTTACAAAGGTAGGCTTAACTTAATTTTTTCTTAATATGCTGTTCCTTAATATTGATATAAATTTCAAAATGCAAAAGCCAGTATAAGGTTTAATCTCCATTTGAAAGGACATTTGGCTAATAAAAATATTTCAAAAATTATAAATTTTAAAAATTACCATAAACCACAATTAAATTACTTTTCAGTTTTATATTTAAAGGAAACAAGCAGAAATATAATGTAATGTAATGATATGAAATTCTCATTCAATATAGATTGAGGACATAAACAATACGGGAACTGAAACAGCATCAGAGGTAAACAGACATTTCCTTTAATGAAACATTCAACTAAAATTATTTTTCACAAATTATCTTGTAATCTAAGAAAAAATGAAAAGGGCTTTGTATTTAACTCTTTTTATTATAAACATAACAATAAAAAATAAGGATGCTTCATGAAAGCAAGATCATACTTTTACACTTTCAAACACTCTAGTGTTTTTAAAGAAAAGTATGTTTTTGCTCTTACGTTTAGAAGAAAAAACCTCAATCTTAGTATAGGATACTCTGCCAAGACTATATATTTCTTGTACCACTACTAACAGTTGAGATTGTTGAAAGCTAACACTTATAAAAGGCAATTTTCTTTTCACTATTTGTTTTCTTTCCTCAGAGTTCCTATAGTTTGTGTTTTGGTTTTCATATGCAAGTACAGAGTGCAGTGTGTATTACCATGTATCAACAACCACAAAAATTTTAGTAATCCTTTTTTATCTAACAGAGAAAGTTAAAAATCAATCAAACAATTTGATGGTGTGCCTAAAACCACAGCCACATAAATTGGAAAATTTTTATTTTAGGGGCATGTGTTATATTTTATAACTGTTCTCTTTATTTTTCTAAAAAGAGGGAACAATAGATTATGTAGTGGAACTAAAATAAATATCAAAGACAATGAATTTTAAAATATTTTAATAGGATAAAATATTACAGTTTTATCTTAAAAGCATTTAATAAATCACTTGGATATCCTGTAGGGTTTTTTCTCATTAAATACTCATTAAGTATTTTAAAAACTTGCATGGAGAAGAAAAATCATATAATTTTGTGTGTGTTTAGGTTGAATCTATCCACCATCAAATTGATTTAGAGTACTTTCACATGTACATTACCTTTTGTGGGAGTAGTGCATGGAGAGAGAAATTCAGGCAGTGTCTCTACAGTTTTATCTGATTAACTATTTGACTCTATCTTCTAGGAAATAGAATGCTTCTCAACCTTGTCAGCAATGGATTTCAATAAAATTAACTCACAATGCACAGTGAATATTGAGAAACATAGTAAAAATAATTTTTTGTTCTTTATAGTAACATTGATGGCAATGTAATGAAATTCACCAATGATGGAGGTAAAGGCCCCCAAAACCTGAATTTTTATTAGGTAGCTCTATGCTAATTATCTATCTTATAAAATAGGAAGGAGATGATTCACTACTTATAACAGTGGTACCTGTCAAATCATACAAAACACCTGGAAAAATAAAAAAGAATTTTGAGGATCTAGAAAAAGAGCAAGAAGAGAAAGAAAGGATTAAGCATGAAGAAGATAAAAGAACAAGATATGAAGAGCAACGACGATCTCTCAAAGAAGCAAAATGTCTTTCATTCGTCATGGTAATTTTTTAATTATTTTAAGGAACAAATCAAAATAGTTAAGTTAGCAGCCTTCCACTTTATGACTAACAGATGTGTTTTCATAGGATGATGAAATGCAAAGTGAAGCAAAAAAAGAATCATTTTTTCCTGGAAAATTGAAACTAACTTTTGAAGAATTGGAGCGACAAAGACAAGAAAACCGAAAAAAACAAGCTGAAGAGGAAGCAAGACAACGTTTAGAAGAGGAGAAGCGTGCTTTTGAAGAAGCAAGGCGGCAAATGGTAAATATATATACTTAAACCTTACATTTCACATTAGGGAACCTATCTTTAGTTAAGGCTTATTACCATAAATTCAAGATTTTCTATATTAAAGGACATGGCTGGGTGTGATGGTGCGTTCCTGTAATTCCTGCAACTTGGGAAGCTGAGGTACGAGGATCACAAGTTTGAAGCCAACCTCAGCAATTTAGCAAGACCCTGCCTCAGAATAAAAAATAAAAGGGGTTGGGGATGTAGCTCAATGGTAAAGCACCCCTGGATTCAATCCCCAGTACCAAAAAAAAAAAAAAAAATAAAAAAAAAAAAATAAAAAAAAGAAAAACAAGAGAAAAATGTCATATATGCATACTATATACATCTTTTGAGACATATACATATCCCATATATAAAATTCATCTGTATTGTTTTCAAGTTTTCACTTTGTGGCATTTTATCCAATACTCTTATATAGAAACACGCAAAATACTCAATGAACATGGTTTCTGTCCATCTATTAGTTCAGCCTGCATGGTTGCAGGACATTTTCAGGTCTAATTATAAATGTTCATTTGGTTTCAGTACAGTTTTTCAAATATTTGAACATATTGAAATAATATTTTACTAAGGAATATGCAGTAGGGTGTGTGCATGTGTGTGTGTATAATGTAGTGATTAAGAGCATGGATTTTGGAGCCTTACTGTCTGGATTTAGATCTCAACTGTTTATAACTGTGTAAACATGGGCATGTTATTAAACTCTCCATGTCTGAGCATCTGAGCATCTTAATTGGTAAAATGGCAAAAATGATAGTGCTTCCTTTTTTTTTCTTGGACTTGTGATCGAATACAGGTGCTTTAACACTAAAGTATATTCCCAGTCCTTTCTATTTTGAGACGGAGTTTCACTAAGTTTGCTAAAGTTGGCCTCAAACTTGTGATCCTCCTGCTGTAGCCTCCCAACTCGTGGGTATCATAGGCATGGGTCACTGCACAGCTGTTCTTCCTTCTTAAATTATTAAATGAGTTAATATCTAGAAAGCATTTAAAATAGGATTTGGCATATATTAAGTATTTAAAAACTGTTAACGGTTATTATCAATAAAAATACAATTGAAACAAGAAAAAAATACTGATTTCAAATCTAATGTTAAGAATTTAAAAATGGAACATCTGTAATTTTTAAAGTGACCACAACTTTCTTGATCAGCTTTTATTAGTGATATCTAAAGATTACATTACAAAAATTTTAATTTCCTAGACATTTGAAAATGTTACTACTTTGAGGACAATTATAGTTGCATAATACTTACACATTTTAGATATCATTGGTAGTCATCAACAAAGAAATAGAAATAATTAATCAAATAACAATATTTAAATTAACTTAATAAATTAAAATCATGAAACTTGAATTTTATATAAAATAGTTCCAAATAATAATCTTTAACCTGAATAGTATATGGAAAATTCCATAGTTTATAGTATTAAAAAAAAAAAAAAAATCCAGGGGCTAGGGTCATGGCTCAGTGGTACAGCACTTGCCTAGCACATGTGAGGCCCTGGGTTCAATCCTCAGCACTACATAAAGATAAATAAATAAATATAAAGGTATTGTTCCATCTACAACTAAACAAAAAAGAAGTTTGGGTTCGATCCCCAGCACCCCCCCCAAAAAAAAAAAAAAAGAAGTTTAAAAAAATCCATAAAAATTACAAAACATGAACTTTAAACTGGACATGGTGGTGCCTGCCTATAATCCCAGAACTCAGGAGGCAGAGGCAGATCACAGGTTCAAAACCAGCCTCAGCAAATTAGTGAGACCTTAAAGTAACTTAGACATCATCTCAAAATAAAATATAAAAAGGACTGGGGATGTAGGTCAGTGGTTCAGTGTCCCTGGGTGTTCAATCCCCAGTTTCAAAAACAAAACAAAACAAAAACAACAACAACAAAGCTTTATTTTGCAGAGTCTACCAAAAAGACTGTTTGGTTATATTTGCAACTCAATTTAAGTACCTAAACACACATCTTATGCTTGCTCTGGGAGAGTTAATATTCAGGGTGACCCATTCAAAAATTTTAAATATTCCATTTTATTTATTTAAAAACTTGTTTTGATTGGGAAGTTTTATTTAACTTGGGTACATCTGTACTTGAAATTTCTCCAAATTTGAAGATTTTATCATATAAGTCATTAAAAAGGAACAGGATTTTGACCAAGTATATTAAGGACATCAAAACACCCCTGTGCTAAAAAGCTAATTCTATGCTTTTTATTGCTAATTCATTGCTATTTTTAATGAATCTCAATTCTTAAAAATGAATCGTTTCTTTGCTTAGGTAAATGAAGATGAGGAAGACCAAGACACGGAAAAAAAATTTAAAGGATACCGCCCTGGTAAGCTCAAACTGAGTTTTGAAGAAATAGAAAGGCAAAGGAGAGAAGATGAAAAAAGGAAAGCAGAAGAGGAAGCCCGAAGGAGAATAGAGGAAGAAAAGAAGGCATTTGCTGAAGCACGAAGGAGCATGGTAAGACAGAACCCAAATGGAAAATGCCATTAGCATTCAGCTTTTAGAGCATGTTAACAGAAATCATTTGATTTTGGGGAGTATCCTGTTCTTTCTCGAATCTGTGCCAAGATTAGAAATGGCAAATAGGTTTTAAAGTCTTCCATGAAATAATATCAGTCAGTTGAAGGTATTTACTTCAATATACTTTTGAGAAGGTTCTGATTAAATTACCATGCCTGGTATAAAGGACTGAAAATTATCTTTTTTTATGGGAAGTTATGTTTTCCAGAACTGAGTGCCTAAGGAAGAAGCAGGGTGTCTCCTCCCCACATGTTCCCCTCCTTCCTCTCCATTCACTCCTTCTCTTCCATACTACCTCTATCCCTCCTTCACTCATTTTTTTCTTTCCTTCTTTCTTTTCAGTTTTCCTCCCATCCAATGTATATTAAATGGCTGGAATCATTTTGATCAGTTATTTAACTTTTTTAAAATGCTCACCTATCACTCCAGGATTTTGTTACCTAACTTAAATGTCACAAAATTATATTTTCTATACCATTTTAATGTTTGTTAAATTGTACAGTTATCTGACAAACTGTTTTCAAGCAATTTGACACATGACCACTACATCCTTTTCTTGAAATATTTTAGTTGACTTCAGTGATGTAATAACTTTTTTTTGTTTCTCTGGGTGAGTTTCAAGCATATATATCTAGGTGTCCATTTGGCTTAATGACCCACGTAGATGCTCAAATCAGAAACTTGGAAGACTTAAATATTTATACCTTTTCATGCCTGAAATCCAGTCAGTCACTAAGTCTCATTTATTCTATCTTCTCAACTACTCTAAAATCTGTTAGCATTTCCCTTTGAGATTACTGTAAAATTTGGGTTACTGATATTCCTTGCTTGGGATCAACTCCTGATTCATTTGCTTTCTTATCTGTAATCCATTCTTCCCTACAATGCTAGTAGCAGTCTTTTTCTTTTTCTCCTCCCTGTCCTTTTCCTTCTCCCCTTCTCCCTCCTCTTCTTTTGCAGTGCTGGGGGTTGAACCTAGGGCCTTGTGCCTAACACTGAGTTACACCGCACAGCCCTTGGAGTGATCTTTCTTTAAAAAAAAAAAAAAAAAAAAAGCCAAGTATGATGACGCTGGCCTGTAATCCCAGCTGCTCAGGAGGCTAAAGCAGGAAGAGCAAAAGGTCACAATTTAGGGAGATCTTGTCATTAAATAAAAAATAAGGGTTATGAGGTGTAGTTCAGTAGTAAAGTACCCATGGGTTCAATCACAGTAGTGGGGTACTTTCTTACTTTTGCTTAATATTTTTCGACTTCCCAAAGCAAAAATCCAAAAACTTTAAGTTTATTTATAATTTTGTTCTTGTATATTTCTCCAGTTTCATTTTTTAAAATTTCCTTTTAGTTGTTGATGGACCTTTATTTATTTATTTATTTATATGCAGTGCTAAGAATCGAACCCAGTGCCTCACACATGCTAAGCAAGTGCTCTACCACTAAGCCACAACTCCAGGCCCAGTTGCATTTCTTGATGTACCTTAATCTTTCATTTTTGTTCCAGACATACTAAATTTCTTTCATTTTTTTCATCTGAGAACCACTAGGCTTTCACAAATACTGTCTGAAACTTGTCCCTTTCTCCTTTCCCTATGCTCTGCTATCTCCTATTTATAACTTTCCATTGCCTCTGAGAAGCCTTTCCTTATAACAAACAACTTCTATGTATTCCTGTGGCAATTAGTACTCCCCTTAAATAGCACTAATACATATTGTTATTACATATGCTGTCTTTCTCAGTGAGGATGAGACTATTCATCAGACATGTGGTACAATGCCTAGTATAACAGATTTTCAATAAATTGGTTTTTGTTTTGTTTGTTTTGGTACTGGGGTTTGAACTCAGGGATACTTTGCCACTGAACTATATTTTGAGATAAGATCTCACTAAGTGATTTAGGGTCTTGCTAAGTTGCGAGGCTGGCCTTGAACTTGGAATCCTCCTGCCTCAGCCTCCGTAGTCGCTGGGATTATAGGCGTGTGCTACTGTGCCTGGCTCAATAAATGTTTTTAATATAAGTTATATTTAAATGATCTTGTGTGCATCAGATAATCCCTCATTAACAAATGGTTTCTACATAAAAATAAAAAAACATACATGGTTAAAACACTTAAGTTTTGGAGAATAAAATAAGCAGGTTGAGATGTAGTAGTGAAATAAGTATGAAGATCAGTAGACCTAGTAAAGGAGGTGGGTTTTTTTAGGCTTAAACTGCCTTTTTACCATGATTTACTAGTGGAAAAAGTGTAGGGAAGGAAAAAAGGCATTAAACCAATACCAAGTTTCCTAAAGACATTTTGAATTAAAAGAAAGTTTCTTCATTAGTGTTTCTTATTCAGGATCAAATATTGTAATTGCATGCTGATTTAATTTGTTCATACATTAAATAAAAAATTAGTGGGCAATCTTTGAATTTTGAAACCATTTAAACATTGTTGAAGAGTTGGATTAGTTCTGTGGTAAAGTCTGTGTGTAGAGCCTTGATAAAACTTGGATCAAATAAATGAACCTCTCTCATTCTCCTGTCTATTTTAACCACAGGGTTATAGTTCAGATCAGTGGTGTACGCATATGCCTTCAGGTGACAGAAAAACGGAATTAAATAATTCTTTTTCATGGTAAAATGTATTCAAGTTAACAAAAGCAAATTTTCTATTTGCAATTTAGGAATTGCCTTATATATAATAGAGAATGATAATGTAAGAATAAAACTACCACAGCTAAGTGTTTCCAAACATTATTTAGTCCTCATGACACCTATATGAAAGTTGTCACAGATAAGGAAACTCAGAGAGGGTAGGTTCTTGCCCAAGGTCACAGCCAAATGGCAGGTATTTATTTAAATTGCTAATTTAATTAGTTATCTAAATAAATTAATGAAATTATATAAAGGTAGTATATTATTTATAATCTTACTAGAAATATTTTGAAGTTTGAATCCCAACTTTGTTACCTTGTATTTATCTTAACTTTGCACAAGTTATTTTTCAGTGCTTCAGTTTCTTCATCTGTAAAACAAGGATATTAATATAGCCTTCATAAGATTGCAGTGTTAAATAAATAATCATATGTAAAGTGCCTATAATTGGCAGCTCTAAGTATTAACTATTATTTCTTAAAAATTATCCTGGCAGTAAATAAATCGGTATAATAAAATTAGAGCATTAAGAGTGTTCCCCCTGGGCTGGAGAGATAGCTCAGTCAGTAGAGTGCTTGCCTTGCAAACATAAGTCCCTGGGTTCGATCCCCAGCACCACAAAAAAAAAAAAAAAAAAAAAAAAAAAAGGTGTGTTCCCCCTGATTATGAGGAGCTCAATGATGGGTGATCTAATTCACTCAGACAAGAGTATAACTGAAATGTTTTATTTCATTCATTCATTCATTCTAGGACTGGGGTCTGAACCCAGGGATGCTTTACTACCTTTTTTTCATTTTGAGACAGCCTCAATAAATTGCAGAGGCTGGCCTTGGACTTGCTTTCCTCCCCAGTAGCTGTGATTACAGGCATGTGTTACTGCACCCAGCTGAAATGTTCTATTTTAATTACCAGAATAGAGATTCATTTTAATCTGTTATATTATTAATAAAATATTAATATCTAATCCAAATTTCTCACAGTATAAATAAAGGCAAATTATTTTTGTTCACTGGAATGGAGAATAGATGGTTATCAGTTTCTCCATAACTACAAAATACCTGTCCTTAATTTTATAAATATCTTCCCTTATTGTTTTATACTTTTGAAGAGAATTTATGATCTCCTGGATTATCTTGTTGTTGTTAATGAACACAATACCTTTATTTTATTTATTTATGTAGTGCTGAGGATCAAATCCAGTGCCTCACACGTGCTAAGCAAGCACTCTACCACTGAGCTATAACCCCAGCCCCGATCTCCTGTTTTGTATTTTTTTTTTAGTTCAATGGGAAACCTTTCTATTTAAGGAATTCCAATTTCTACAAGAAATATTCCTTTCTTAGCATATATAATTCTGGCAAATTTAATAAAGGAATTATTTCAAATAGGTAGTAGATGATGACTCCCCAGAAATATATAAAACAATCTCTCAAGAATCTCTCACACCGGGAAAACTGGAAATAAATTTTGAGGAATTACTAAAACAAAAAATGGAAGAAGAAAAAAGGCGAACAGAGGAGGAACGGAAGCATAAACTAGAAATGGAGAAACAGGAATTCGAACAACTGAGACGAGAAATGGGAGAGGTAAGAGTTTAAGAAACATCTATATACTATTTATACTTCTATTACCTTACAACAAGTAACCTTATATTATTCACATATTCACATAAAGGATACTCAACAAACTCCTATGGGGCATATGTGTGGTACAGGCTTCAGCAGTTATATGTACTTCTAGTTTGCTAACTCCCTCCTTGCTAATTTAATGATATATATAATATGTTATATATATAATGTTTTCAAGTTATGAAGAGAAGTCCTATAGTTCCTTAATAATTCTTCCTACATAACTGAAAATTATGTGGGTGCATCATGATTGTGAACTGTTTTTCTAAAGTACTATATTCAATATATCTATGAATTTTCCTTAAAACAAATGGACAAACTGATAAATTTAAAGTAAAACCTACAGAAGCATGGATACTAATAGGGCTATCAGTTTCACTAAGTGTATTTTTATCTTTTGGTCCTTGGTATTGAACGGAGGGGCTAGTACAAAGCACATTCTCTACCACTGAGGTACACCCCCAGCCCATTTAGCATGTATTTGAATCATTGTTTTACTAAATTATCCTAAAGTGGAACTGTGGTGATGTTAAGTATCTTAGTATGATCTCTGTAGTGTCGAAACTAATTTTTAAAATAAATGTATATATTATACACGGGGCCAGTTTTATGGGCATGCAAATTGTGTACTCACAGGACCTCATGTTCAGAATACTTCATATGACTCAATCCTCTGAGATTGCCATATTGAAAGCCTTAATTTTTGTCTTTGAATTTGTGTTAAGTAAAAGATGATTGGACAATGAAAGGTGTTTTAGGGCATTGGAGCCTTGGCTTACCCATGCTTCCTGCTGCCTCCCTACCCCCTGGAATGGGCTTTCAGAAGTGGCCTTCCCAAAGCTTTGTCTAACCTTCCCATGCCTGGATACCCTCATCCTCTGTGGGGGTGGCTCACGTTGCATAGGTGGCAGAAGGCAAGAGAAGAGAGGGCCCCTGAAGTGTAAGGCCGTACATATGAATAGGAGCAAGGTGTACATATGAATAGGAGCAAGATGAGCACTGACTGTCCTAGTCTTCGACTGGCAATGCCATAGTATGTTTGGCAGGCAAATTAGTGGCATCCTCTTTTTTTTTTTTTTTTTTTTTGGGGTGCTGGGGATCGAACCCAGGACCTCGTGCTTACAAGGCAAGCACTCTACCGACTGAGCTATCTCCCCAGCCCCAGTGGCATCCTCTTATCAACTTCTGATCTCTACACAGAGGTGAGGTGGCAGTCTCCTAGAAGTTGCTTGTTTGTCATAGGTTGGGGCAGTAGGTTATGAGAATTTTTACACCCCTGCCTTGGCTGTGGCTCAGCAAATTATATAGCTGGCTCTAAGAATATAAATACCATATGAATAGAAATTATAATTAAAATACCATGAATATGCTGTAGGAAATCGTGTCTTTCCCTTACCTTCCCCAAAACTTAATAGCAATTATTTAATAAAGCTGAAAATAGTCTATGAAAAACTCACTTCTAAAGTAGAATGTTAGTATTTTATTAGAAGTAATGTAGTTAATACATGGAAAATTAATGGTCAGACATTCTGGTGCTATCAAGTTACTGTACCCTATGTCCAAGAGTTTTGTTGCTTTTTTGCAGTGCTGGGAATGGGATTGAACCCAGGACTTTGCACAAGTTAGGCAAGTGCTTTACCACTGACCTACATTCCCAGTCCTTTTTGAGGCAAGGTCTCACAATAAGTTGCTTAGGCTGGCCTTGAACTTGCCTCTGTCTCTGGAGTTGCTAGGATTACAGGGGTGTGTCACTGCATCTGGCACCCTAGGGCTTTATTTGAAGATTAAAAAAATCATGTCCTGTGGGGTAAGCAAGTAGGCAAAAAGCCTAAACCAAAACTGTAATTCATAGCTTACTTCTAGCCCAGTGTTCTTTCTATTTTTTGCCTTCCCCTAAATGATCTTCTTTTAATTCCTAGTAAAAATTAATCTTGCCATGCATATTTTAGTTTTAGCAGGTTAATGTGGAATGTTAAAGATGTGTACTTATACTCCATGACAAAAATATTTTACACGGAATAAAATGTTTTCTAAATTTATAGCAACACTTTAGGTAAATTTGAACATTTGTGTTGAGGAAAGAGCTAATTTAAGCTTCGTCTTTGGTTTCAAATAAGAAATGCTGCACTCTTTGATGGTTTATTTTACCAATTATAGTAGGTCCCCTCCCTTACCTGAAGTTTTCCTTTCTGTGGTTAACCATAGTCTCAAAATATTAAATTCCAGAAATAAGCAATTCACAAGTTTTAACTCTGCAACATTCTATGTAGTGTGATGTAATCTCTCACTGTCCCACTCCATTCTGCCTAGAACAGGAATCATCCTTTTGCCTAGCATATCCATGTGGTATGATTTGTAGTCTCTACTATCAGATTGACTGTCACAGGATAGCAGTGCTTGCTATATTTTACATAATAATGGGTCCAAAGCACAAGAGTAGTGATGATGGTAATTTGGAAATACCAGAGAAGCTGTAAATAACTTCCTTTAAAGTGAAAAGGTAAAATTTTCTGACTTAGTAAGAGAAAGATTTGTATGCTGAAATTGCTAAGAATGAATAAGAAAAAAACAGTACACACAGGATTCAGTACTATTTGTGGCTTCAGGCATCTACTGGGCATCTTGGTACATATCTCTGCAAATATTTGGGGAAAAACTAATTTGTTGATATTCAACATTATTAATTTTTCTGAAGGAAGAAGAAGAAAATGAAACCTTTGGATTGAGCAGAGAATATGAAGAATTAATCAAATTAAAAAGAAGCGGCTCTATTCAAGCTAAAAATCTAAAAAGCAAATTTGAAAAAATTGGACAGTTGTCTGAAAAAGAAATACAGAAAAAGATAGAAGAAGAACGAGCAAGGAGAAGAGCAATTGACCTTGAAATTAAAGAACGAGAAGCAGAAAACTTCCACGAGGTATATTACTTTTGTATTTAACAGCTATGGTACAATAATGATAATGAATGCAATATAAAACTACCTTTGAAATAAGTTTTAGTACTAAAAAAGTACTTACATTTAATCACTGACATATATAATAATCAAAACAAAAACAAAAAGCAAAAGCACATTAAGATCTTAGAAAACTTTGAAAGACTCCCTGACTCTAGCATCGTTACAAAATGACCTGTTAAAACCTAGAGATCAAATGGTTTAATCTAAGCAAAAATGGTTAAAGTATTGGTTTTAGTGCAACTAGTAGAACCAGTTTATTCAAGTTAAACCCCAGAGATTATTCATACTAACATGTTTTATAGATGAGGCTATAAAACCATGTGATGTGGTCAAAGTCACAGCAGTAACTCAGTGGAAGAGCCTTAATCGGAATTCTGAGGGCATGAAATTGAGGTATCTTCATACATAAAATGAGTCAATCCTGTAATGTCCTTTCCTACTTTAGACTTTTCCATGAGTGAGTCTGCATTTACATGGGATTTGGATTTTTTTTCTTGCCAGAATTCTGTAATATTTAATCTATATGCCTAAAAATACACTTTGAAATATGCAACTAGCAAACAGGTATGGAAAGTTGGGAGAGCCTTTAGAGGGGATTTAAGGATGGAATGAAATTATGTGCCAATTAGTGAGTTGAGGTTATGGTTCAGTGGTAGAGCACTTGCCTAGCATGTGTGAGGTACTAGGTTTGAATCTCAGCACCACATATAAAGGTTCTTCAACAACTAAAAAAAAAAAATATAAAATTAGCACATAATTGAAACCGTAAGCAATTCATTACTATTGAGGCAAGCACAGAATGAAGAGATGAAGATGCAAGCACACGTGAGATGAAAATTTTTAAACTGGGGATTGAGCCCAGGGGCACTATATACTGAGTTACATCCCCAACCCTGTTTATTATTTTGAAACAGGGTCTTGCTAAATTGTTGAGGTTGATCTCAAACTTGTAATCCTTCTGCCTCAACCTTGAATTGCTGGGATTACAGGTGTGCATCATTGTACCTGGCCTATGTAGTCTTAAAATGCCATGTGAGCTGGGTGTGGTGGCCCAGCAACTCAGGAGGATGAGGCAAGATTTTAAGTTCAAAGCCAGCCTTAACAACTTAGGGAGGACTTAAGCAATTTAGCAAGACTCTGTCCCAAAAATAAAAAATAAGAGTTGGGGATGTGTGGCTCCAAGTCATGTGAAGAGAGTTTTAAAATGTGGAGTAACATCAGACATCTTTTTAGCTACAGTATGTCAAACTAAAGGTGGGCTCAGATGTATGTGTTCAGGAGTTCCCAGTTTCAGGATCTGCTGTAGACACTGGTACTGTCTTAGTGACTAAACTTGTCATTTCTCTTCACATAGCACTTAGAATCAAAGGCAAAGGTGAAGGATGGTAAACAATTACTAAGTGGTGGCAAATAAAAGCTAGAGAGTCATGAAGCAGGGTAAAGGAAGTGAGTTCGTAACCACTCCTGTGGGGCCCTGAGTTGTTTTGGGGAAAGTGTGCAAGCCAAATGAGATGTGACTGATAAGAGCTGTTATAAGTATTTTAAAAGGTTTTATATTTAGTTTTATGGGATCAAATTGGAAGGATTTAATGTCTAGAAGAGGTTTAACAGTGCTAAGCAAACATGCTGAATGTAAAGGTTGCATAGAAGTTGCAGGTAAAGAGAAACACTCCAGATTGAGGGCACAATGATTCAACAGAGGCTATAAATATTTGGGGAGTGGAAAATAGGCTCAAAGGGCTGTAAGGTAAGGTTCACAGAATAGTGTTGACTGTAGAGGGAGATTATGGCTAGTGCAAAGGCCTTTTTAAACTTATAGTTTTCTGGGAAATGTTAATAAACAAATTTCTAGGACAGTAAAAAAGATTGTTTATTAAAGAATTTGGAGATCATGATGGATGAACTGGAAAATATGTACGAAGGTATTGAGGCCAAAGGAGAAAAGTAGAGCAAACTAACAAAACTGGGTAAAAAGTTGCTTTGGGGCAGGTGGCTGCTGAGGAGCCTAATATTACACCAAGATTACCAAGAAAACCAGATAATTGCTAGAGAAATCAGGTCTGATGAGGCAGGATGAATAAATTGTTTTGAATAAGGTAGAGACAGTCTGAAACAGATCTTAAACTAGGGTAAGTGGCAAGGTCTATGTACTGTTAACTTTGCTGAAGTAGATCAAGCCATTTGGAAATAAAATATGGAGGTGAATGATAAAACCCCCAAGAGCCAGCATTTGGTTAGATGGAATAAAATCAGTTGAGAATTAAGAGATAAATTTGTCACACAAGTCACCGTGTACTTGTTTCCTTTGAGTTGCTAACTGGTATTAAACCTGAGCAATCAAAATTTGTAGGCAAGATAAAAATAAATAAGGCAGGTGACTTTTTGTTTTATTTCTATTATTGACTCTACAATGAGATCAGGGAATGCCGGAACTCCTTTAATACATTAGGATGTTCTGAATAGGTGCTTCCTGCAAAGGGCACTGAAGTCCCTCCTATCATACCTTCCTGAATTAAAGGTCATTGAGGCAGTCTTTAAAAATGTACTAGCATAATTTTTGCTAGAGTGCAACCAAGAGCGGGACCTCTGCTATAGCAATCCCTTTTTCCACGTCTCATTTCCTCCTTTAGAAAAATGTGTCCGCCATCTTTCAAGGCCTCATTCGTGTATACTTCCCCAGAGAATTCCATTCCAGCTCCTGTAGCACTTAATCTGTATCATTCATTTGATTTGGTATTTAAACCTGCTAAATGCCTTATGTAGTATCTGACTTTAAAGTTAAGATTTTCAGTACACTATACTCTCAAACCATTCCTGCTTCATTGTATTCTAAGAAAACTGCATTGCCTAACTGCACTGCCTTTAATGTTCCTGCACTGGGGGGTGTCAGTGCCTTATAATGTACCTAGAGAAGAGTTCATTCCATTCAACAGGATAAAATAGCTTTCTTTCTCAGAAACATTAATCTAGCTTTTCAGGGGTTCAAGAAAAGATGACATTTGTTCATTCACTTTCTCCCTATTAGCTCATGAGAAATTTACTTGTTCAAATTTATTTTTGTGCCAAAATCTACAATGCAAGTTCTTAAATGGGATCCAGTCAGAACAGCAGTTATTGTACTGCATTACTATACTATTGTACAGTACCCTATCCTGAAGTTAGTTTGGTAATCAAATTAAATATTTATGTAGGATGAAGGCAGTCTTTTCTAAAATTAGAAAACCCTATTGATAAAACTGCAGTAAGCAAAGTTAGCATATGTATTTTTAAACCTTTCATTAAAAGTAATTATAGGCAGGCATTATCTGGAGGGTAACAGCACAAATTTACCCACCAGGTATCTGTTTATAATTCATGTCCTAGGATTTCCCCACAAATAAAAATTGGGGGTGGGGGGTGCCTGCAGTTGTGGCTCACTGGCAGAGTACTTGCCTAGCACACTCGAGACACTGGGTTCGATCCTTAGCACCACATAAAAATAAAGGTATAAAAAAATGAAAAAAAAAATTGGACTCAAACTGGGAAAAACAAACCAATTTTCTTTTACTTCCTATTTCTTTCACTGGAACAAGGGTGAAACACCTCAAACTGATATAAAACATCCTGTGACCTTCGAAGACCTTCATATATGACTAACATATTGTCTTTGCAAGTTCTTTAGTTGGCTGTTACCCTGAAGCAACTACCCCACAGTATTAAATTGTTTTCAGATAGACCTACAAATGCCTGTAAACCAAGTCAACTACAACTATAGAACTTTAGAAAGTATGGATTAACTGTACTTGTTAACCACATTCTACTAAAACCACCCACAGCGACATCACTATCAAATTGGCCCTTTCCTAGACTCATTCATACTGATAGTTGATTCTGCTCTTAAATCACTATTACCATGGCTTCCAACACTCAGCTTTAAACAGATGAACTACACATTTGACCTTAATTACTGCCTTTTAACATCTGTCTTCCCATTTTTCTGCCATTTGATCATGATTTGTATGGGATTCATCTCTAGGACACAGGCCAAAGATGGGTGAGGAAGGAAAATCAAACAATAACAGAAACAAATTATATTCTTTGTCATAGGGTAGGGGAAAAGGGAGTTTTACTAATTGTGAAAAGGTGTAGTACTGTATTTGGGCCTTTTCCCTATCATTCAGTACTATCAAAAACAAGCCAGAGTTGGCTGGGCAAATCAATAGGCTGGCATTCCAATGAGACTGTGTGATCTTTACACTTGAAGGAAAGGATTATAATTAAGAATGCTTTGCTGGGCATGGTAGTAAATACCTGTAAACCCAGTGGCTTGGGAGGGTGAGGCAGGAGGATAGCAAGTTTGAGGCCAGTCTCTGCAATTTAGTGAGATCCTAAGTCAAAACATAAAAAGGGGTGGGAGTGTAGCTCAGGAGTAAAGCACCCCTAGGTACATGACACAATTATTAACACTTCATTTCTTGGTTTTTAGAAAATAAGCAATTGTTATTCTTGATCCCCTTTTTTTGAAGGAAGATGATGTTGATATAAAGCCTGCAAAAAAAAGTGAGGCTCCATTTACTCATAAAGTGAATATGAAAGCAAGATTTGAACAAATGGCTAAGGCAAGGGAAGAAGAAGAACAAAGAAGGATTGAAGAACAAAAGTTTCTGCGAATGCAGTTTGAACAAAAAGAAATTGATGCAGCCCTACAAAAGGTACCAGGTTTACATGTTGTTTTAAAAAAATGTTCCAAGGATGCTTTTAAAAACCATAATTTTATGAAGAGAATTTTAAAAAATCTTAATAGCTTTCAAATAACTGGAATATTGTATACTTTATAAGTATACATTATTTGCTTTTACCTTCAAAATTCTACTACTATACCACTGCTTTGAAAATAATATTGTAAATGCCATCCTTAATGCACTTATTTTAATATAGAAAAGAGAAGAGGAGGACGAAGAGGAGGGTAGCATCATGAATGGCTCCACAATTGAAGATGAAGAGCAAATCAGATCAGGAGCTCCATGGTTCAAGAAGCCTCTGAAAAACACCTCAGTTGTAGATAGTGAGCCAGTCAGATTTACTGTTAAAGTAACAGGAGAACCCAAACCAGAAATTACCTGGTGGTTTGAAGGAGAAATACTACAGGATGGAGAAGACTATCAATATATTGAAAGAGGAGAAACTTACTGCCTTTACTTACCAGAAACTTTCCCAGAAGATGGAGGAGAGTATATGTGTAAAGCAGTCAACAATAAAGGCTCTGCAGCTAGTACCTGTATTCTTACCATTGAAAGTAAGAATTAATCATCTTTTAATCTTTTATTCTATTAAAATTTTTTCCTATTAAATTATTTTTTTTTCTCTTTTTTAGCTGATGACTACTAGGCTACCTTCTCAACTTGGAACTTTCTCTATCTACAACTTTCTTTCTTCCTACATCCATCTTTTCTGTGGCAGTGCCAAAAAGGATACCATAAGTACCACTATGTTGACTTCTTAATTCCTTTTTCATAAGTCTTCAAAAACACACTCATCTAAAGAATATTTACTTTTTCAACTGAGCATCAAATTTATAAACATTATGCAATAGTAGTCAAAAATATATTTATGGGGTGGGAAACTGATTCAGTTATAATGGTGGTATATTTCCTGTAGATTTATAGCAATTATGTTTTTTAAAAAGTAAACATTATTTTGCATGAAAGAATTACCATTTGTGAGCTTTTACACCTAAAATTAGCCTGAGCTGAGACAACTAATTTGGATTCGAGTTGGCTTTTTTTCTTAGTAACTGAATGTTTCAGTCTTTCTGAAGTAGAAGGGGAAGAGGATCATTCTTTTCATGGGAAAGGAAACATGGAGAAAAAAACAATCACCAGAAAAAATCAGATAAGAAACCACTGCCTATACATTGTTCTGAGTGTTAGGAATACTTAAATGTATTTTTCAAATGTGTGTAATATTATAACCAAACTACTGAAGCAAATTTTGTTATGATCTTGCTTGAACAAATTATATTTTAATGAGAAAACTTTGTATGACTAGTTCATGCAGGAGAAAACATTTTCAACATAATTGAAGGTTTCAAGATTTAAGAGGACTGACTTAGTAAAAAGCCTTTAATTAAAAACACTAGTCTATTTGTAAATAACTAGTTATGTTATCAAGTTGTTTTTATATTTTAATTTTCTGGAAGATGGTTTTATTTTACAATGTAAACCCATTAATGAAGTAACTTGTATATTAAATAAAAAAGATCTTTCCTTGGTTTAAAGACTTGTCCAATCAGATGTTTACCCTTTATCATTGGAATTCTTAAAAACCAGTATTTTCTCACAATCCTTTAATGTCAAGACAAAATTCTTTTTCCCGAGTATCAAATGTATAAAAGACACAAAATACTCTTATAATTCACCAAAGTACATTTATTAATTTTTTTTATTGAGGAGACCATAATGAATACAAAATTACAGCAAGCATGTATCCTTTTACACACAATGTCATTAAAGCAAACTCTAAACCACAGTTTGTAAAGTATTCAATTTACCTCAAGTCCAAGCTGCATCTCCCTAAGACACTGTTCCCATCACAGTAGCCATTTTAAGCCAATCTTCTTTTTACACACGGGTAGTTTCTGTAGAGAACACTTTTCTCAGGACGAAAATGCATCGAGCATGCATAAGAAAAAATATATATATATTCGCAAATACATTTAAGAGTTTTCTTTAGGGGTACTACTGAAGAAAATAAAACCTTGGGATTTATTTGCTTTTTAAAAGCACCAATTTAAAATCCCTCAAAAGTTTTATTGTGGTAAGAAAAATCAAGTGACTGTTTAAATAAAACGTAAGGTTATTATCAGAATCAAAATTATATTTAACTAGGTATTGTTAAAAAGCATTTTAAAATGAGGCAGAATTTGCAGAAAAAAAAATAAGACATCCTCATTGATTAGTAAACTATATCATTATTTTAGACAACAGATAACTTTCTAGGTAGAAGGTTCTACTGGCAGAGTATCCAAACAAATACTGTTACTTAGTCATATACTCCTATTTCTTTCTAAATTACTCTCCTACACCTAACCAAACTTGTCATTATGAATTAACTACAAAGATATTTAAGGATATATTTTACAATGTTAATAAACAACTAGTATCAAATCACTAGCCTTAGCATTAAACCATTTTTATTAATTAAAAAATATACTTATTTCTAAAAAAAAAAAGAAAAGAAAAAAGAAAAAAAAATATCAAACCATAGAATTCTAAGTATCACCACACTAAGAGTCTTAAAAAAACACACTGTCAAGTTTTTGCTCAAGTGCTAGTCAAATCAATCAGTGAAAGTTCCATCTAAAACTAAACATTTTTTTCTACCATGGCTAACATCCATTTCATTTCAAACCAACTGGCTCACCTTTTTTGCTTTCCCTTTATTTCAAAGATACAATAAGATTAGTGCCATTTAAAAAAAATGCTTATTTTATCAGGAAGGTTATGGTAATGAATTAAAAAATTCTCATGATAGCAACAATGCCACATATCTAATAGCATTCATCTGTATTTTCCTCTATAAAAATGCAAACTACAACTAACCAAAACTTGACAGGGTTCTTAAGGTCAAAAGAGCCCCTTTATACTATCAAATTTTAACATAACTAGCATTGACTATCAAATACACATAGCATAAATGTGGTGCAGTAACTTAAGAAATTTAACAGTTCATGGAACATTTAAGATCAAGTGAATAGCACTTTAAAATGAAAAGTGATCAAAAGCAGGTACATTACACCCTACACCATATTATGTATGGGAATACATTTCATATTTCTCAATTATGATTTGCCAATTTTACCTTCTACATTGAGCCCTTCTATGGTCCATGCTCATCGGCTCACCAATGGCATACACTCAAAGGATTCCTCTTTATGGGTAACTATCTCAGGACCTGATTTTATGAGCTATGATTTGGTGCTTGCAGCATCTTCAGCACTGTGTGTGAAAATGAAGGCAGTATTTTTGAATATTTTTCTTTGATGTACAGATAAGCAGGAGTTTAAAAGGATCAGCACATTTTAGAAATTGAATAAACAAAACTGGTATGATGCTGCTTTAATACATTCATCTTAACTCAAAATATGTACCAGTTAAAATCATCTATAACACACAAAACATTTTAAACTGGCAAAAATAAAATAAATGCAGCGTCAGTTATTAAAATATTATAAGTCAGAAAAATATTGGTTGCTACACAGATTATGAAAGGTTATTTGCTATACAGTTAACATTTCACTGATGCACATGCCTTTTATCAAAATATACTGCCAGTATTTCATAATTTTTCCTTTTTCAGCATTTGTTATGAAAACAGATTTGTCTAAGAAAAAACAAAAACAAAAACAAAAAACAAAAAAACCAAACTGTCCCATAATGTTCTTACTGAATTACTACAGTTCAAGAATAAGAAAAAAAGAAAATAAAGAAACCACAGTTTTGGAGGGCAAAGAAATGTCCTGTCAATCATAAACAGACTGTGAAGGCTGTTGAAGTTTCTGACCAAACGATTTCCTAAGTCTTGAAAATTATGTAATTGTCCTTTCTTAACTGCAACAATTTTATATTTGGGGGAAAAATGCAAAAAGATTTGCATGTAGATCAGTTATAGCAGCAATCTACATTATTTTGTTTTAATAAAAAAATTAAAATAAAAAACATTACCCAGAAATGTACAGTTGCTTGAACAACTTAACAGACTTTCCACTAAAATGGTAGCATAACAAAATACATTTTGGGGTAGCAGCAGCAGATTGCTTTGAGTACACAACCACAAAAACCTCACAGGGACAACATTAATGTACTGAAATATTTATTTATATATGTCCTTAGGTTGTGCTTACCTGTGCTTTTTGCAGCAGAACCTAAGGTGGAAGGTCTGGGAAGGCACTGTGAAGTATAAATAATTGCACTGTTTGCAATTAATAAAGATTTTAAACCTTAAATGAATCAAAATCAACAGCCTCCAATTTGTGAGTTATGATATTGAATCCAACTGAACTATTTCTTCTGTTTTAATTAATAAATGCACCACTTTCCTAAAAGATCATCTATACAACAGAATCATGCAAAATACTGAAATTGTTCATGTCAATACCCTACTCTTAAAGATAACAGATAACTAACTCCTTAACTATTAAACTTCAAACTAGTACTACACATCCATATCTAAATAAGGGTAAGGGAAGTCACTCTAGGTTATATAAAACAATCAAAAACATTTCAAAATATCTACAATGAACTGTACTGCTATTTTCCACCCTATAGTAATCTCAACATTTTGTTCTTGTACATCTTCCTTTAAAGTATATTCAAAACAACAAATGGTGCTCCCCACCAATGACAGAAAATATATTTATGGTGTTAAAAGTGCTACATTGCTTATTATTTGCAAGCTGAAAACCACTTCTGTCTTATACATTTCAAGTTTTTCATATTAATATACGATATGCATATTTTAACCAAAAACCAGTATTTTAGGAGCACCAGTAATACTATTCAATTTTGTTAATGATCAAGTTTTCTTTAGCTATAGCTAAAGCATATCAAAAATACTTACCCATTAAGCTCACTTAAAAAAAAAAAAAAAAAACAAAAAAAAAAAACAGAACTATGTATTATTCTATGTTAAACAATTATGGTTTTCCAAGATATTAGCACTGTATTCCAACATAATATTCACACAAAATATGGCATTTGCATTATGTGGAACATTGACAAAAAGATACTGTTGCAGTTCATCAATTTGTCATTCTGATGTACTTACAGTGCAATGCTCCTTGAAGGAACACAATCAAGGATGATACACAGCACAGTCCTCCTCACCCCTACAGAGCTAGTTCTATACTGGCTGGATCAAACCTGCACTTCAACAGACAATGGCAAGACAGACTGTATTTGCATGTAGTCTATAAATATGCAAAGAGCCAACAAATATGCAAAGAGTAAAACAATGGATTTCAACAAAATATCAGAACTTCAGCATGAGTGTTAAAGAGTAATAAAATGATTTCAAGTACATAAAAAAATTAAGTTGATTCAATGATTGGACTTGTGCATTTACAAAACAAAGCTTATCTATACTGCAAAAAGAAAAAAAAGAGAAAAAAGAAAAAAGCTTGAACGTTTCCATACCCCAATTATGTTTCAATGGCAGATGCAATGTAGCTATACTTTTTGCATACTATTCACTTTTCTACCCTAAATTTAGAAAGAAACACACTAATATTATATACATTGAAAGAGTTGCTTTACATGAAAAAAACTCATTAGACTACTCAAATTCACTATCTGAAAACTGTTTAAAATTAGTTATGCTGAAACAATCTTGGAAATCAAGTAAATATCAAATTAAGAACAGAAAGGTTAACTGTTATAGCAGCAGTACAGGTCTGAAACAGTGGTCATGTATAAAAGGAAATTTTACTGTTAATGCAATGGAAGTATGCCAAAAGATCATTGTACACACATGCAGTTTTTAATCAAACAGAAGGAAAAAAAATGAAGATATCAGGATTACTTGTGCTGAAATAGCCAAATACAATAAATGGAAAAGTCTCCAATCTACCACTATACTGCAAGGGGGAAAAAACATGCCAGTGTTTAAAAACTCAATAATTCATGGGGAAAGCTTACATATTTGTGTATATGTATCTTATCACTGCTAAGAAATTACGAATTCTTTAAATACCCACATATCCAACTTACCGACACAGGAGGTTTCATATCATTTATTGTAAAGCACAAAACAGGCATTTTAAAAGTGAAAGTATACATTGAAAAAGTACATTTATATCACAAAGCATTGACCACATAATAGTTGCAAATACATTTGCTGGAATGTGTACATCTACACTAAACACTAAAAACAAACCAATTTTCATTTCTACACAGAAATATTAACCTCCTATCAGTAGTGATAGATATTTTGTACATTTTCAAAAAAAAAAAAAAGAAAAAGAAAAAGATAAAAAAAAAAAAAAACTACTTTAAACCAAAAACAAAATTAAGATCTTCATCAAGTCGTCTGCATCCATATATTTAACAAAGGTTTTTTTCCCCCACACAATGAAGCAAATACTGTATTGTCCACTTCTTATTATTGGCCCTGTGCAGAAGAGATACATAAGAAATACACAAAAAGTTAAAGAAAATCCTTTAAATGGAGCTAATTCAGGAGTGAATCCTTTAAGAAAGAAAAATTGGTTAATATAAATGGTGGTGGCTTCTTGCATGATTTGCAAATCCCTGGGGGGGGAAGAAAATTTATTTTTAAATCAAAGGCATTGTAGAAATATTCAGCGCTCAGATGCCAGAAAGCATTATTTTAAAAGAAAGAAAGAAAGAAAAAAATAAAGTCTCAAAACAAACAAACAAAAAAACCCCCAAATACAGAACATTTCATTTAAATTCTGCCAGATGAAAACAAAAAAGGTACAGTCCCAAACAGACAAAACAGTAAACATGCAGAAAATATGATTGGGGGGGTGGGGGTGGGGGAACCACACAAACAAACAATGACAAAAAAAAAAAAAAAAAAAAAAAAAAAAAAAAAAAAAAAAAAAAAAAAAAAAAAAAAACAACAACAACAACAAATTAGCTAATTTATTATACCTGAGGTGCTGGAGGATGCTGTGGCATTCCCTGGGGACTTGTCTGGGCATAATAAGCTGCTTGTTGTCTATAGTACTCAGCCCAGGCCGCACTATAATCTGGCTGACCACCTGGTGGAGCCCCAGTAGGAGCAGGAACTGCTTGACCTTTAAGAAAACAGAACAACTTTGTTGCTGCAACCATAATTAAAAGCCCAAAAGAATCTCATTTCTAATAAAAACAATACCTTGCTTCTTGTAATATTCCTCCCAAGCCTTTGAATAATCTTGTGTCTGCCCTTGTTGACCTAAAAAAAACCCCCTAAATTTTAATACAAAATTAAATCCACTGTTAGTACAGGTTATAATGACAAAGTAGAGGATCAGAATTCTGCCTGTTTATCTTAAATATTCATTACTGCTAAAAACTACCCTGAAAACAAAAACAAAAAAACCTCTCTTTTCTTAATCTTATGGTTAATCATGGGTTTTAATTAATAGTCTTACTATTAATTAAAACCAAAAACTTGCCAAAATCTACTTAGCCTTAAGCAAAGGTAAAAATTCAAGACATAATCCTTGATTTAATTTCAGAGTTAATAAACTGTTATTGTTCTGAGTAAGTTTCAAAAGTACTTCTAGTTAAGTAGTCTGTAGACCTTTGGATGGTGCCCTGGCAGTGAAGGCAAACACAGGGTAAAAGAAGAGAGAAAATTCTGTTTTTTTTTTTTTTGGGGGGGGGGGGGGGGATAGATCTGTTATACTACCAGTCTTGAAATTCAAGCCCTCAATAGAGAACTACTAAAAATATTTATGAAAAGCAAATAAAAAATACTTAAAGATCATGATATAAACCTGATATGCTCAAATTACAACAAAATTTTATTAAAAATAACCTGGTAAATGACACAAAAAGATCAAAGAAACACAAACTCATGATCAGATCTTTCTTTAGGCAAGATGACTTTTCTGAATCATGAAACTAAAGAGATACAACAACCAAATGTAATATACAAACAATGAGTGGGCTCCAAACTAAAACAAACAAGACAAAACCACAAATTATAAAAGATTTTCTGGATAGTGACATTTAAATATACTGTGTATGTTAAGGATATTACTGAGTATATTTAGAGAAAAATTATCTGCAAATTACTTTGTAATTGTCCATGTACAAAAAAACATACAAAAACCACACAAACAAAGGTGTATGGATCACTTTTTAAAAAATGGTGAAACTGGGTATTTGTTGTACTATTTTTCCAATTTTCTGAAAATGAAAAAAATTTGAAAATAAAAAAATGAGAGCTGGGCAGTGGTGTGTGCCTGTAATCCCAGCTACTTGGGAGGCTGAGGCAGGAGGATCACAAGAAGCCAGTCTGATTAACTTAGCAAGGCCCTGCCTAAAAAAACAAAGGGCTGGGGATATAGCTCAGAAGTAGAACACATGCTTAGCATGTGTAAGGCCCTGGATTGAATCCATAGTAACACACACACACACACACACAGAGGCAGCAAGGAGAAATGAGATGTTTTCCTAATCACAGCTCCTACACATGAGCACTTGGTTCTATTACATAATTATAGACAAAAAATATTGAAGCACCATAACATACCATATGCTATTTTTATGTTTGCTGGAAGTTGCCAAGAAGGCAACTTTACAGTTTTAGGAAGTAGTCTAACCACCATTATCAAACTGGTAATGGAATGAAAAAGCCACTGAGTGAATAAAATCTTAATATATATAACCATTAACCTTAAAAATGAATAAAAAAGGGGCTGGAGTTGTGGCTCAGTGGTAGAGTGCTTGCCTGGTACATGAGGCCCTGGGTGCTGACCACATATAAATAAAAAATCCATTGACAACTAAAAATATATTAAAAAAAAAATAATAATAATAAAAGAAATTTTCTTTGGGCAACAGAGAAAAATTACATTTACTACAAAAAAATTCTCATTTTTTTCCTTCCATAAAAAACTTTTTCAAAAAGTTAGTTCAACATTTTGACCTTATATGGAGACAATTCCAGTAAATCTGAAACAAGTTTTAATATTTGGAAAACAAACTTTGTTAAAGGAGCAACAATTTCCATTTCCAAATTTACAAAAGGAACAAAACTTCACTGAAGATACGCTTAGGTTACAGGCTATATAAAACAAGAGTTTAAACAGACATATATCCAGATGGAAAGCTAAAAGTAAAGGTGTTAGACTCTAAGAAAAACACTTGAAAAGTTGTCAATATCTGACATTTCACCCATTTGTTTACAAAAGGAAAAAAAAAAAAATTGACATTTCAATCTGAAAAATACGTTCAGCTGGGTGAGGTGGTGCACGCCTATAATCCCAGTGGCTCTCTGGAAAGCAGTATGGAGATTTCCTCAGAACTTCGAATGAACCCACCATTTGACCCAGCTATCCCACTCCAAAGAACTTAAAACCAGCATACTACAGTAAAGCAGTCACATCAATGTTTATAGCTGCTCAATTCACAATAGCTAGATCGTGGTACCAACCTAGATGCCCATCAACAGATGAATAGATAAAGAAGCTGTGGTGTATACATACATGATGGAATCACAGATGCTCCCCCTAACCCCCCCCCACCTCAAAAAGGGATACCAGATGGCTAAAGGTTCAGAGAGTCCATCACATCAATGCTTAACATCAGAAGGGCCTTTTTTTGCGGGGGGGGGGGGGGGGGGGGGTTTTCCAGGGTTGAACTCAGGGGCACTCACTGAGTCATATCCCTAGCCCTATTTCATATTTTATTTAGAGACAGGGTCTTACTGAGTTGCTTAGCACCACACTTTTGTTGAGACTGGCTTTGAACTTGTAATCCTCCTGCATCAGCCTCCCAAACCATTAGGATTACAAGCATGTGCTACCATGCCTGGCAGAAGAACCTTTTTTTAAGTCAAACTTTTCCCAAAATGTTTTCACTTACCCTGCTCCAAACAGGAATTCTCTCTCTAGTTTGAAACCTTGTTTGTTCTCTTGCATAGTTTTTGCTAATTACATAAACCCTTTTGAACTCCCTAGAATCTCATCTTTAAAATTTATCTCCTAAGTCTCTTAGTATAATTCTGGAAAATTCAGAATTAGTTCAGAAAACTAAGTTTTAAAAATTTAACTTAAATGTGTTTCAATATAGAGGTTTATTTATTGGCAAGTGAATAATGATAAGTTTAGAGTCTGTAAAGGGAGTTTCGGTCTTAAAGGAAAACCTGAAATTAGACTTCAAAAGCTGTGATGGAGGCTGGAGAAGTAGCTCAGCAGTAGAGCACTTGTCTGGTGAGAGGGTTGGAGTCACATCTCCATAACTGTGAAGAGGTAAGGGGAGAAAAAAACTCAACTGTGATAGCCTGCCTAGTTTGGTGAAGAGGACACTGGAAGGCAAATCAAGGAACTAAGAAATCTGGATTTTTCAAAAATCTAGAACAATTGAAGAGTTAATAAGGAAGTGGGTTTGGACATAAAGATTTTTTTTAAATACCTTTATTATTTATTTATTTATTTTTATGTGGTGCTGAAGATCAAACCCAGTGCCTCACACATGCCAGGCAAGCACTCTACCTCTGAGCTACAACCCCAGTCCATGGCATAAAGATTTTTATCTCCTAATTTTATTACTCCTTTTCCTCCTATCATTTATGATACTTGATGAGTGAACTATGTTTAAAGTCTATTTGTGGTTATCCTAAAAATATTCTGAGGATTATACCTAGAAGAAATCAGAGTAGCTAAGCAAAGATCATTTACGAAAAAACTTTAATAGGAAAAAATAAATTGACAGAGTCCCTTATCATATAATGAAAACAAAATATGTTCATTAAACACCTGACTGAATTACCTAGTCTTAGTTCCTTTAAGACTTATATTTGAGGGCTGGGTATGGTGGTGCACGCCTGTAATCACAGTAGCCTGAGAGGCTGAGGAAGGAGAACTCTTGAGTTCAATGTTAGCCTGACCAAGTCATGGAGGCCCTAAGAAGCAAGTCAGTGAGACCCTGTCTCTACATAAGATATAAAAAAGGGCTGGGGGTGTGGCTCAGTAATTTAAATGCCCTGGGTTCAATCCCAGGTACCAACTCCACCCAAAAAAAGACACTAACATATGAGGGGGTTGGGGGATGTGGCTCAGCATTTAAGAGCACTTGCCTAATATACAGAAGGCTGGTTTCAATCTCCAACACCACCCAAAAACAATTACATGAGAGGAAAATACCCAACCAGTCTATGCAGGTACACTTTGCTTCTAGGTCACAAAAATAAAATTAATAAATCTGATAAATTCTTAGGAATGTATAACACTCCTTTCAAGGTCATTCTAATTGGAAACACCAGTCTTTCTTTATACAGCAATCAGCCAAGCCTGGTGGCCCACATCTTTAATCCCATTGACTTGGGGGGCTGAGGCAGATCCAGGATTGTAAATTTGAGGTTAAACTGATAATGCAGTGAGATCTGTCTCAAAATAAAGAAATAAAAGAGCTGGATAGGTAGCTAATTGGTACAGCACTCGTCTAGCCAGCTTGAGGGCCTGGGTTCAATCCCCAGTACCACAGAAACCAACCAACCAACCAACCAGGAATCAGTTTTGAAGAAATCCTTAAAGATAGGTACTTTTACACCAAAAAGATATTCACCCTTGGGCTGGAGTGTGGTTCAGTGGTAGTGCGCTTAAAATACGCGCGAGGCCCTGGGTTTAATCCTTAGCACCACATAAAAATAAAAAACAAAGGCATTATGTCCACCTACAATAACAACAACGACAAATTACCCTCATGAAAAATTTTCTTTTTGTGCAAAGTGAGACATTCTTTGGTCAAAAAACACTGAAATTTATATTGAAAATCACAAGCAGACTCTTTTATGACTCCTGTGCCAACGAAGGATGGGCAAATTTATCTGTTTAGCTTTCATTTTTTAAAAATATTTTTATTAATTGTTGATGAACCTTTATTTACTTGTATGCAGTGCTGAGAATCGAACCCAGTGTCTCACCCATGCTAGGCAAGTGCTCTACTACTGAGTCACAATCCTGGCCCAAGACTTTCATTTCTGAAAACTAGTATAGGTGTGTTACTTTTAAATGAATTTTTATAAGCAAAAGCAACTAAAAAATAACTGTCTAGAAGGGTAATACCAGGTTCCAATTGGTCCCTAAATACATAAACTTGTGAAATAGGATTGAGACTTAAGGCCCTCAGAAGTAAAACTCAGATTCTATCACTTAATTGTGTGTGACTGGTTTCTCAATCTGTACAAGTGAATTGTCAGTGAAGATAAAGCTCCTTTCCTTTGCATGGCAGTTTGCAGTAATACATCCACAAATTATTTGACTAACAACTGTATCTTTTTAGGTCAGATCTCCTAGGTTCTATGCTCTAAATGCACTCTTAATATCTATCATTATGCTAGGTACATGGCTTTAGGTGTTCTACAGTTATTGAAGGAAAAGAGCTTTTCCAAGTAACTTGCTTTCCCTTTTTCACACATGCAAAATTTTATTTAAGTAATTTCTTTCCCCTTTTTTTTTTTTTTTAAGGTGGTGCTAGGGATCAAAAATAGGACCTTGTGCACACTAGACAAGTGCTCTGCCACTGAGCTACATCCTCAGGTTGTACCTATTTTGCAGCAAAAATAACAGTGCACACAACTAACTTCTGCTTGGTGCTCAGAAATTTAACTTCATGTCATTTATGCTAGTCATATATATTAACTGGTTTTTGACAAAAGCGCAGCAATATTCAGACATGTATGTCAGTGAGGAAATTTCTAGTTACAAATAAATAAAAACTGATTAACAAATGCATTTCATTGCTATATATTTAAGATTTTTGCTTTTGATGGTGCTAGGGATCGAACCCATAGTTTTGCATGTTAGGAAAGTGCTCTATCACTGAGTTGCAAACCCAGACCAAATTTAAGAATTATTTGTACGGGCCTGTATATGTCTGAAAGTACAGTTATTTTACAATGTAATTCTGGTCAATTATTCCCCTCAATATTACAATAATTAATGAATCAAAATCATAAGGATACACACAAACACACATTTAAATATATACACAACATACCCATTTTCTTGTAGTACTCTTCCCAAGCCTTGGTATAATCAACCTGTCCAGCTGGAGCTGGATTTTGCTGATCTCCTTATTAGAGAAAAACAAACAGAAAAACTAGATTAAAAGTTTTTAAAGGCTATCTTGGGCCTTTCCTTCTATTTCTTGGAGTATAGAAATTGGCAGTAGTCTACGATGGAGCAGTGAAGGAGAGAGTTGCTGTATGGTAGTGGTGTCCCTCTGGTGTCAAAAAGAGAAGACAGTGCAAGACAGAGGTATTGAACAGATAAAACTGGTTATTTTACACATATAAAGTAAACTTATGTCAAGTAAGAAAATACGTATAAGATAGCAGGTTTCTCACTATTTTTAAATATGAAAAGGGAAAACAGTGAAAAATTTGAGGGTTAACTATTACTTCCTAGTTCTCTTTTTTTTTGGGGGGGGGGGCAGTATTAGGGTTTGAACCCAGGATGTACCACTGAGTTATACTACCTAGGCTGGCCTTCAGCCTCAGTTTCCCAAGTAGCTGAGATAATAGGTGTGCATTACCATGCCCAAGTATTTTTCTAATTTTGTCTGCTGAAAGGAGCTCAGTAACAATAAGCATGCGCAGTTTGGTTTCTAAATGTCATGCTTCACTAAAGGGAAATTAGGCCAGGCAAGATGGTGCATGCCTGTAATCCCAGAGACTTGGGAGGCTGAGGCAGGAGGATTCCAAATCTCAGGCCAGCCTCGCCAACTTACTGAAACCCTGTCTCTAAAGAATTAAATAAATGAGTCTGGTGATGTGGCTGAGTGGTACAGTGCCCCTGGGTTTAATCTGTGGTATCCCATCCCCCACAAAAAGTAAACCAGGAACTCTTGAAAAAATGGCCAGAGCCCAGAAAACACAAAACAAACACCTTCTTATGCCAGAAAAAAAAGTGCTTAAAGAATTATGGTTGTTTCAACAGGATATAGGCACCACCTGAAGATATTCCTGACTGGTCCAATCTAGGATAATCTGATTATTAAAATAATAATAAATGGTTAAAAAAATACACAAAATGAAAGAAATGAGTCATAAAATGGGAACACTTTTCCTTATGATAAAATACCAAATAATATATGCCCAAATTTGAAAACAAAATTATCACCATGCTAATAGTGAACAAAGCAGACATTATTTTTTTTTTTTTTTGGTGGTGCTGGGGATCGAACCCAGGGCCTTGTGCTTGCAAGGCAAGCACTCTACCAACTGAGCTATCTCCCCAGCCCCCAAAGCAGACATTATTAATGAAGGCTCTTTGATAGGTAGAAGTTTGACAAAGGACAGCATAATCTCAGTATAATGCCCCAGAAAATATAAATTAATTTGAGAAAAATGGTGATATCATGGCCCAAAAACCTAAGAGACTTCAATATGACCAAATGATCAAGGTTACTATCACCAGGTATGGAAGATTTAAACATTTTATGATTTCTGTTCAAAGCATAACATCGCTGAACTGTTTGAGTTTTCTTGTCACGTAAGCATTACCTTATGGTCAACAGAAAAGACTGAATAGGCCAGGCACAGTGGTGCACACCTGTAATCCCAGTTACTTGAGAAGCTGAGGCAGGAGGATCGCTGGAGCCCAGGTTTTCAAGACCTTGCCTAGGCAATACAGCGAGAATCCATCTCAAAAAAGAAAAGGTCAAAGGGACCTAGACTGGCAATCTTTTAATAAAACACAAGGTCTGCACTCTTTCTATTATATATAAAAGAGAAAAAAATAAAAACAAAAAGAATGAGGAGCTATTTCAGATTGGGGAGATTTAACAGGCCTGACAACTAAATATGTTACCAAATGGGATCTTCAATCAGGAGAGAAATATTAGGACAACTGGTGATATCTAACTAAAGGCAGCACATTGGAATAGTAATGATACATTAATGATGGGTGACTGATTTTCAGAGCTTTATGATGAAATTATGACAATGTACATGGACACATATATAAGAGTGTAATGGATAGGAGGGGATACAACTGATAGTGTGGCTATCTGTGTGTCTTGGTTTTGTTCTTATGAACTTGTATAAAATTTGAAATTATCCAAAGTAACTTATTTAAGAAAATGAAGCTAGATACTGAAGATATAATTGAATAATGTTAGAAATTTTAGGTATTATACAGTGATATACTTCATATATAATTTTAAATGTTTTGGCTTTCAAATACAAATAAATTGTTTAGTTACCATAGTTACCTTGTCCATTAGTCTGGGTTGTAGTTGGTGCACCTGCAGGAGCTGCAGGTGGTGGCTGTGCTTGCTGTTGATAATAATGAGCATAATAAGCAGCCCAAGCTGCTGAATTTGGATCCGTTCCTGCCTTAGCTAGAATTAATAAACAGATTTTTAAAGGTTTATATCCAAAGTTCATCACCTCTTCACTCTCTCACAGATGCAGCTTTCTGACAAAGAGACCCCCAAATCAACAATAAAGAACAAATGGAAACTTTCAAATTTTCTAATATTTTTGCTAGCTTCTATTATAGAAATTGAGACTCAGTGATTGACTTTTAAGGTTACATAATTAAGTGAAAAGCAGAACTGGGACACGAATTTGGATCCAATGCTCCAAATCCAATGCTTTATCTAAAACTATCTTGTGCCCTTGCTTTTTCTAGACCAGTTTAGCTCAAATGCAACGGTTCTATGTGGAAAATGACTAAAGGAAAAGATTTCTAGGGGCTGATTTGTACAAGAAGGAAACAATTATTTCAGAACTATGATTTGTATCTTGTTTTCCATGAGAAAATAAAAATCTCAGAAACAGATTAACCACATTTCATTCTATTTCACAGTAGCTTATGACAATAAACTTGATGTTACTACACTAATTGAAATTTATTCCCTAGAATCTTTAGGATGGCTAAAAGTTTTTAAGCACAGTACATCATTCAACAACATGTTTAATGATACGAATCTCCTAGTCCATCTTCTCTCCCTTTTGTTAATACCTCTCTGATACTCAAGTTCTAGTTACAAGAAATTGCTTATACTTTTCTGAAGTCACCATGCCCATGAATGAGCCTTTGGTTATAAATTTCCACTGCACTTGGCTTACCTTCACTCATCCCTCATAATTTAACTGATATGGGAACAGTTTGAAACCTCTTACTCAGCCAACAGAAGTCCTCTTATTGGTGCTCTTTTATAATGAATTAAAAAGTTATATAATATTATAGGTATTTTTATTAGTTTGTATCTGCAAGAAGAATATATTTCCTTAGCCAGAGTCTATCTGTAAGTGGTACGTTCAGACTTATTCCAGTGAAGTAGCAATTCTCAGCTGCTTAATAAACGTTCATGGAACTTGAGGAAATAAGGAGCAATATTTCCAGAAAAAATTTATAAGGTACTCTATTGGTCACCCCCCAAATCTTTCTCAAATGTTCAAGGTACCACTTTTCAATATGTCTTAATAGTGTTATTATCAGCATGTCTATTAATAAATACAAATATTTCACTTGATACAATGTCTGGATAGAGAAATTAAGATAGAACAAACTTTTTTTTCTGAGATGGGTCTTGCTCTGTTGCCCAGGTTGGTCTCGAACTCCTGGGTTCAAGTGATCCTCCGGCCTCAGCGCCAGGCAGATAGAACAAACTTTAAGAAGCAACACTTATACTTCTTCATGTGTAAACCATAAGAGAAAACCAGTCTCACAGTTACATATATCTAATATGTACTGAAAACTATTCATTCAACATAACATTCATTCATTTATTATCATTCTATAGGTAAGAAAATGGGTTTAGAGGGGTTTAAAAGCTTCTTTGATGTCCCACAATTACTAAGTTATAGGACTAGTACTGTTATAGGTCTGTTTAATTCTGTAGTCCAAGTTCCTGACTATTACACAAATATGTAACAGATCATTAATTTTTAAAATAGAAATAGATTTTAGTTTAGAGAATACTAACAGTAAAATATTACAGAATGCTAAGTCTAATAAAAGCAACGTGTAACCCAGAGACTCAGGAACAATATGATAAACCTGAGCCTGAGTCAACTAGCTATCGTCTTTCAGCTAAATAGGTTACTTATGTACCAAAAGCAATGCTGGAAGCCTTATTCATTGATTAGGGCTTACAGTAAACTTCATTACTACTCCATGTGGGAAATTAAGATGATGATTCAAAGACCATTCTTCAGTTCCATCATTTTTCTCAATCATGCTACCTACCTTGACAGTGCTCATAAATATAATCCTGAGATGTAGTGACAGAGTATCAGTGTGCCTCTTAACCTCAAATTCTTGTTGACTCATTCCTTTATAATTACACCATCCCAATTAGGTTCCAATGGAAAGGCTTTTCATTCTTAAAAGACTCTGTGATTGTTCTAGAGCAAATCTTTTTTTATGCTTGATCTGTACCCTGTAAATCCTTCAACCACAATATTGTTTACACTGGGAGTGCATTCTTTAGTTTTGGAACATAAACTCATCTTTGAATAACCAGATGCTAGAACTACTAAATTTGTTCCTTAAAATGGGTATAAACTGTGGTTTTGGTGACTTTCAAGCCAGAAGATTCTACAAAGAAAATTTCCTATGAAATGAAGGTATTTTATAACATGGGACATTTAAATACTGAAATATTTAACCAAATTTAATCAATTTCATTTAAAAACATTATGTTGGGTTTTTTCTTTTAATAAATATACGTTGTGCATAAAGAATCTGTAATTCAGGATACATTCTCTTAAACTACTCCAGGGAAAAAGTTCAAAAAATAGGTAAAGCAGGTTTAAAAAAAAAAAAAAAAGGATCATTTATAAATGTCATGTGGTTTCAAATAAGGACTGTTTGACCAACATGGAAAGCAAACTACATGGTATGGGAAGATCCAAGAGACAAGAATGCATATAAAAATCCAGATTTGAATGAGATAACAGAGTTCCAGCATGCAATTATTAAATATGGACCTAATTTTTACTAATATTTAAAGTTGTCTTTTCAGCAATACTAACACAGGAGCTCATGTAAGCTTATTTGAGAACCTGGGAGTTTAAAGCCCAAGCATTAACACTCTATTAGACCCTTATTTAATCTTATAAACAGGTTTTTTCCCTTTGGTATGGATAATATTACAAATAATGCAATATAAACATTTGATAGTACTAGTATCTAAAACAAAGACATTGTATTTCTTTCTATGCTTTTTGGTTTTTAGCACTCTTTATCAATTTAGAAGAAGAAAAAGCCCAAAAGTTTCATGAAAGTGGAAATCATTTCAGTCTCATACACTGTGGTAAAAGCAGGGCCTACCATTCTCCAAGGAGTGAATACAATGCATACAAATGTGAAATCAAACAGAAAATTAAAAAGTGTAACAAATACAGATAACACAAATATACTAAGTTATTCTTTACCTGGATCAGGAGGAGCCTGTTGCTGCCAATGTGGATATGCATTTCCCCACCCCTGAGGAGCATATGGGGCTGGAGGGCCACTGAAAAGAAAAATTGACATATAAATACAATTTATTGGGCTAGGGTTGCAGCTCAGTGGTAGAATGCTTGCCTAGCATGTGTGAAGTACTGAGTTTGATTCTCAGTAATGCATATAAATAAATAAAGGTCCATCAACTATTTAAAGAAATTAAAAATATATATAATTTACTAAAACCTACAATCTTTATGGAAAAGTCCAGAACCAAATGAAGTACTTACTGAGGAGCTGGGCCAGGTGGTCCAGGATTATAAGGTGCAGGGTTGTACGGTCCCATTGGGGTTCCAGGCCCTGGAGGCCCAGGAGGCCCATGGGGGCCTGGGACACCATGGGGCCCATGGGGTACAGGTGGCCCTAAAGGATTTACTGGGCCCTGCAAAAAAAAAAACCAAGATGACACAAAACATTCAGAAAAAGAGAGTGATGGTCAAAATAATGCAAAGGTCAAATAATCATACATTTCTACCTTCTTATACTCACAAGTAATAAATTTTAGCGTTTTTGTCCTTTCCTCATTCACATTGCAAAATATTTTAACTGTCATATTGAGACATGTATAATTCAGGAAAATAGCATTAACAAAAGAATTCAAGAACTGATACATTTTCTTTAGTTTCCAATCTATTCTTGAGACAGTTCTACATCTCATTACAATTCATTATGTTCAGGATTTAGCACCTAACATGAACACTTATAAGATAATAGGTCCTTATTTCCAGTTTTTTCTGCATTTATTCCTTCTTTACTCTCCTAATATCAAACATCTTGACAATACATACCCCCAAATGTATGAATTCTATAATGTGAATAAAATTACACATGAATTTACTAATTCTCTCTCAACCTAAAATCTGTCACATAACCTTTCTATTTCTGTACCTGGAATCCCATTTAGAACAACAATTAAATGTCCTCTTTTTCATTTGTATCTATCATTTCTAAATAGCATGAAAATTCCTCTTATAACTGATAAATCAGAATTTTCATATCCTTATTGTACCAGATGATAATTAACGTTTAGCCTATTTCTTTCTTTTTTTTTTTTTTTTTCTCTTTTTTGCGGTGCTGGGGATTGAACCCAGGGCCTTATGCTTGCAAGGCAAGCACTCTACCCACCATGCTATATCCCCAGTCCCCACTATTTCTTTTTTGATTAAGTCAACTTGCAAAGACATTTTGACTTAACTGCCTAAGACACTCCTTTCTCAGTTAACACTAACTCAATGTGACATTTTGGACAAAATGCATTAATTACATTTGGTTAACTTTCTCACTAAGAAACATGGAAACTTTTTAATGACCTTTTAAGCCCCTTATTAACTTGCCTCTAACTCTTTAATTGCTGTCATCCCTCATATCCAGTCCAAATAGTTACAAGAAAAAAGGGAAACATTTTATAGGACTAAACTCCAGGCATTCTTAAGTGAAACATACTCAAGCCCTACAGTTCTATGAACCAAATGTTACATTCATTTCATAGGAGCAAACTGAAACACAGAATAACTTCTTCAGTCCACACAAGACTTTTAATCCAGGTAGTCTGACTCTAGTATCATGCTCAGTTTTATTACTTAAAAAAACTTTTTAAACTGATACATAAAAACATAATTTCATGTATTAATGGGGCAGCGTGTTATGTTTCAGTACATGTATACAGATGCAATGTTTAAATCATTCTAAATGGGGCTCATGCTCTTAATCACTATACAAAACTGTTTTCTTTCTAAACGTGTTTCTACATGAATCCAACAGAAATCATGAACCATGCCTGCTAGGTTAGTAAAATAAAAAACTACAATGTGCTAATTCATTTTTCTGCTGTGGCAGCAAACCTCTTTTATTACTGAGTCCACAAATATTTTCTTCATTTTTAGAATACACTTATCCATACCACAGAACTTAACAATGTTCATGTACATTGCTATAAAATGTTGTATCTTCTGTACATCTTTTTTTCTTCCCAAGCAGAGAGTCTCAAAACTTCTGCACCCTACTCAGCAGGGTAACTGTCAAGGAGAATCTTCCTAAGAACTTCTAATAATTTAAGATGCTCCCTCACATCTTATGTTACTTTTTAATTAAGAAGAAAAAAAAAGTAAAACAGTATCTGCCACATTTAAAAAAAGCACAGTCAAGGTTCTTTACACTTTTTTGTTCTACCACCAGAAAAGTTAGCAGAATTCACTATGCACAGAATCACCCAAAACATCTTTGTAAAATTAGATGCTGGGCCCTATCCTAGAGGTTTAGAATTAGGACTCCCTGTGTATGTTACATGTAGGGGTTGGAAATATTCAAGTAGTCTTTATTTTAAAAACTCTATGATTGTGATCCAGTTAAAAGCCACATAAACTTGTGCTATAAAGTGGAAGAGGCATCTAATTCATCTTTTTTGCCTCACCAGGCATGGGTATACCTAAGACCTTTATAAACACTGAATTCTCATAACTCTCTTCAACTATGTTCTACAATCCTCCACCAATACTAACATTATGTCTGCAGGTAATGCAGCTCTTATCTGAGTACACCCAAATGTAAGAAAGTTGTAAGCACCTTTAACTGTATATTTAATTAGGTTATTTTTATTGGTGGACACCTTTTATCATGAGGAAACCTACACATCAGACTAGAAATGGTACATTTTTTAAATGATGCATCTGAATTAATGCTTTACTTACTTAAATAACAGATCTTATATATATTAGAAGTTTAAAGCATACTCACACCAATCTTTTCTTCTATGAGTTGCCGAGCATAGTCTATTTGCTGTGGAGTGCCACGAATTGTAAATAATTTCATATTAGGGTCTGCATTAGGTGGAGGATTTCTCTGAAGTTCTATTCTTGCACCAGACTGTTGGCTTATGCTTTTTATGGTTTCACCTCCTAAAGTCAAAAGACAGTAATTTCCCTAAAGGTTCAAAGGATATAAGACACACTATTTAAAAGAAAATGGTCACAAATAGGTCATAAAAAATTTTTTGGCCACTACCCTATCTTGACAATATTCTAGTAGGATTTTCATTTATTCTACATTTCAGTTACATGAAGCATCTCATGTTTCTAAACTGTATTAAAGTTCACTTAAAATCATATACAACTTAATATGTATTATAACTTACCAAATTATTGGTTTGAATATGTTGTTTTAAACAATGCAAAAAAAAAAAAATACATTTCTAAACATATTTTTTTAAAAAATATGTAATTCAGGTAAAGGCAAAATGAACCAAGAAACAAAGAAACCCATTCAAATCACTTTTTGAGTCAAGTTTCTTACACTCATCAATTCTCGGTTCTCCTCTCTCTAGGAGTCAACAAATTCAAACCCCACTCTTTTCTGTAAGTACACATAAGATACTTCATTTGTTTCAGTTATTATGTTAACATAAATACTCTTCTATTAAAATACAGCCTAAGAGAAAAATCATTGCCAGCTGTTTACAACAGCATCAGAAACAGTATCCAGAAAAACTAAGTCGTGTTAAATATTAAAAATTTTTAAATACATTGCCTTTTCCTATTATTAATCCAGTCTTCCCAGTTGGCACAATGAAATTAAACTCCTGCAGTCCACCAGGTGGTCCCATGTTCCAGTTGCCTTGACCTCTACCTCTTCCTCGACCACCAGGTCCAGGTCCACCAGGATTACCAGCCTAAGGAGGGAAAAGATAAGAAGTCAGTATAGAAATGAACACTTCTTTCTATGACAAAATTTCCCAACTCTATTACTAAACCAAAAATTTAGAGATAACTTCAGAAATAACTTGACAAAAATCATAAATAATAACTTCCATTATTTTATGATATTGGGGTGGGTGAATAAGAGAGGGCACTTATGTAGCAATTCTTCTTGCTCCAAGAGGTTACTCCATTAAAGCAGTTTACATTTTCCAGTGATTAATTAAGTAATATCAAGCAGACTGTGATATAAAATATAAGGGGTACTTTTAGATATGAAGAAAAATACTTCTCCAATGACGAAATATTTCTATCAAACCTGAACACTTCGAAGAAGGTCTGTAATAATTTCTGCAGCATGTTGACATCGGTCTGGCGGTCCTGTTATTTGTGCTATTCTATCAGGTGTTGTTCCATCATCTTTGAAACAAATTGAAATTAAACATTAAATGTGTATAACATCAATTAAATGTGCTACCAATACTTAGAAGATTAAATATATGTACTCACCTGGCTTAAACTGGATTCGAACACCAGCATCATTCTGTATTTTTTTGATCATCTCTCCATTTCTTCCTATTACAATACCAACAGCAAATCTTGGGATGGGAACCTTATGCAAAGAAGACTAAGTATTAAAAAAAAAAATTTCCCCCAAATTAATCTGCATCAAATCATAAAAGGATATATGCTATGTATATATCAAATAGAATAACAAGAAACAAAACATACTCTGGTGAAGTATAAAGTAAAAAATGGATACACCATTAAAGTAAGTCATCTAACCCCCAACAGGAAAAACACCATTTGTATTTATGGATTAGCATACAATCATTTCTGATTGGGTGTCTTCACTTACATCAATCCCTTCATTTCCTCCTATTCTTGATCCGTATTCATTTCGAACTTCTCTGAAACCACCTTGATCACGAATTAACTCTAACACCATTTCCTTGGCTTGCTAAGGTAGGGGGAAAAAAATCAATTTAAAAAGCAGGTCTTAAAACATTTTAATTATTTGTGCATGTTTTGCCTAAACCCATCCAACCCCCTTATGAAGGATAAAGTGAAGTTTACTTGAACTTTGTATGGGTCGCCTGTAATCCTAAGTGGTTTATCAGCACCAGTGTTCTGAGGCCCATCTTGAATCATAACCATTTTAACTCCAGCCCGTTCCTGTTAAAATCATAAAAATCCCATGAATTAATAAAAGGGGAAAGGAAAAAAAAATGGCTTCAAGATAGATTAAAAGCTTTCACATTTTACAATTGATCATACCTGAAGTTGTTTAATAGTCTCTCCTCCCTTTCCAATAACTAATCCTGCCTTGCTAGCTGGAATCATGATTTCTTGAACTGCATTTCCGGGACCATCGCCATGATGAAATCCGGGAGCTGGTCTTCCTTTTTCAACAATCTGATCCAGTAACCGTTTTGCTGATCTGTTAAATTCATATTCAAATAATGAAGTTGGCGTGCCCAAAGACAGAGATAATATTGTCAAGTAATCCTACTCTAATAGGTATTTAAAGTTATTTAACTATGCTTTTAGTTATAAAAACTGCCAAAGATCCAAGACTGAGACTTGGTAATAAAATCTTGTTTCTTTGTTTTCTTCCTTCACCTGGGTAAGACTATTCCTGAGCTACATCCACCTTGCTTTTTTTGAAGAAAGGTTTTATTAAGGTGCCAAGTCTGGCTATGAACTTGCAATCTTTCTTTCTACGTTGTCTGTGTACCTGGAATTACAGGTGTGGGTCACCACAAAGTAATAAATCTTATAAATATGCAATTTTTATTTTCGAGAGCAGCCCAAAATTTTTCAATAAGTGTTCTCTCAGAATTTAGTTAATTCCCCCCAAAATTTAATTTTCTTTGGTCCTGGGGATTAAACCAAAGGCCTAAGGTATAATGAAGCAGAAGCTCTAAGTTGAGTTATACCCCAGCCCATTTACATTTTAAAACCATAATTTTGTTCACTTATATTTGGCTTAACTACATTAAATCCATAAAATAACATATATCAAATTAATAACATCATTTGTTGGTTGCTATAAAGAAAATCAAAGCAGGAAAAAGAGAATGTAAGCATATGTGTACACATGCAATGGTACTATTTCATACAAAACAGAAAAAGGAGGCCTTAAGAATGAAGACATGGTGTAGCATAGGTAGGCAAATGGCACCAGAGTGGTAGTGCATAGATGACTGCAAGAAAGAGGATGGATTCTGAATAAATCATGAAAGATTCAAGAGTGGCCATACAATAACATGACATGAATGAAATAAAAAAATCAATTTGGAGAGCTGGACATGGTGGCACACAACTGAAATTCCAGCAACTCGGGATTACAAAGCCAGCCTCAGCAACTTAGTGAGGCTCTGTTTCAAAAAACAAAAGGGCTGGAGATGTGAATTAGTAGTAAAGCACCCCTGGGCTAATCCCCAGTATTTAAAAAACAACAACAACAAACTCTTGGATATCGAGTTTTTTTGGTACCAGAGATTGAACCCAGAGGTACTTAACCTTTGAGTCACAACCCAACCCTCTGTTTTTTGAGACAGGGTCTTGCTAAATTCCTTAGTGCCTCTTGCTAAGTTGTTGAGGCTGGCCTCAAATTTGAAATCCTTCTGTCCCAGTTTCCCAAGTCAGTGGGATTATAGGCCACCACTCCTGGCAAGAATTCTGTTTTTTAACAATCCAAAGTTAGAGGTATCTGGGACTGGGCATGTAGCTCACTGACACAGCATATGCTTAGCCTGTATGAGGCCCGCGGTTCAATTCCTAACCAAATATAATAAAATAAATTTGGACATACCTAAGGTATATTCAAGTGGAGATACTAGATAAGCAGCTAGGTATTTCAGTCTATTTAGGAAAGAGATTCAGACTGAAAATGCTTGAGTATGTAAAACTCATGGTTTATAAATTCATTTAACACATGAATTAAAAAAAAAATTTATTTTTAGTTGTCAATGGATCATTTTAAAATTTAATTTATTTATTTATATGGGGTCCTGAGGATTGAACCCAGTGCCTCATACATGACAGGCAAGGGCTCTACCACTGAGCCATAACTCCAACCCCTATCACATGGAATTTGACAGATTAAGTGAAGTCATCTATTGAGTATGCATCAATATATTGTATGAGGACTGAATTTTGGGGGCATTTCCATGTTTCAAGGCCTAGAAGTTAAAGCAGAACAATTAAAAAAACTAAGAAGGCCAGTTAGGTAAGTTGGTGCCTCAAAAATCAAATAAATCTAGTATTTCAAGTAGGACCACTCTGTCAAACAGTGCTGACAGACTGAAGGATATGGTGGCAGGCTGTAAGGTTGGAAAAAGAAATTTCAGCAGAATGGTTGGAATCAATGAATGAGTTCAAAAGAAAATGAAAATGGGTAGATGATAAGCTAAGTACAATAACTCTTTTAAGGGACTTTGCTGGGTAGAGAAATACAACGTTGGCTTCAAAGATGTTTTTGTTAAGATGGAGAGACTTTCAAACATGTTTATATTATATTAGAAATTATCTTTTAAAAAAAAGTACTAATGCAGAAGAAAGTTGAATTGCAGAGATAATATCCTATTTAAGTAGGAAGAGTTAGTCTTAGGCACAGAATACAAAGGCAAGCAATATCCGAGGACTGTGCATATAGAGTAGAAATGAAGTGTGGTAAGTTTAAGTGGTAAAATGAGGTAGAAAACTTCTTCATCGTTTGTTTCTATGTTGTTGTGAAATGTGCTTCAGTGGGAAACAAGGGGTTAGATGCTGAAGATTTGAAAATGGGGAACTGATATAATTTCAAAGAGCCTTGAACAACAAGAGTGAAAGAATGAATGGAACCAGAGAAATCTACTTGAGCTTAATGGTTGAGTTTTATATAACACCAGTCAGCATGGTAGTATATATTTTGATACAGGTCCCAAAGTAGAACCTGTAGTAGATACAAAATTGGTTTTAGTCACTTTTTGTATTCCATAGCTCAGCTAATAAACCCTAAACAAGAAAGGTGAGGTATAAACTTTGAAAAGTTAAATTTCAGGGAAGGGGACAGCAAGACAATGGTGTAGAAGCAGTAGTAAAGAGCAAAGACAAAGTTCAGAGTCTTCAGATTATTACTATAAATAGACTTTTAAGATTTTCATACTTACTGGACAGATTCAGGTGTTCCAGTTAACATACAAGACCTTTCTGGAAGGCCACCACTATCTAAAAATCAAAGAAAATTTTAGGTCAAGAAAATACTAACAAGTTGCATCATTATAACTAGGCAAATTAAAAAAGTATATACACTTTTTCTAGTCACTTTGAAAATACCCGAGAATAACATTACCAGGAGCTATCTGTATTTTGCATCCAGATTCCTGTTGTATGCGTGATATCTGTTCACCTCCTCGGCCAATTACTAGTTTAAAAAAAAAAAAAAAGAACAAAAGAAGAAAGAAAGAAAATTATTTGCTGAAATATTACAGCGTATGCTTTATGTTTTCAAAACTTTGTATATTAAGTTACTTACTGAATCCAACCATTCCATCTGGAACTTTGTATTCTTCTGTCATTACAGATCTGCTAAGAAATAAAAATAACTAAAAATTTCCTTCAAAGAAAATATGTTTATATATAAAAGGTAATCTATAAATATCAAGTCTAATGCCTCCTAATGGCTTAATTTAAGATTCAAGCACATATTTTTGGCCAAAATATAGTCTTATTCTTTGTGTAGTGTAGTTAAATTAAGAATCTTAAATAAGGTGACACTTATTAAGTGAGGACGAGATGGTGAACTGAACAGTCTAAAGGCATGAACTGCAAAGGAGTTAGGATGTAGTTCAGAAAAAGTCATCTTATAATTTAATTCACTTATATTTTAATTCACTAAAATGTAACCAGTTCCACCTGTTTTCTCATATCTCAAATGAATCTCTTGGGAAAAAAAAAAAAAATCTGTCCTTTTGTGTCATCTTCCCAATGGAGGGAAATGAACCACAAAAGCAAAAAACTATGTTGACATATATTCATTAGACATTAATTTGTCTTTGTACATACAGTTCAACTCACACTTGCAAAGTACTTTTAAAAAAGCTTTTGACTATACCTTTGTTGCTGATGCATCGGTGGTAACTGTGTTCCAAAAGCTACCAAAAAATTAAATAAAAATGCAAAATTTAAGTTTACTTATATATTTAACAACAATCAAATCAGACATTTTAAACTTTCCCTGATTCAAAAACATTCTGCAGGGAATAAAATTTTACATAGATGATTTAAATCAACATTAACATTGATGAGAAAACCAGTGAAAGGACAAATATATTAGCAAAAAAGCACAAAATTTTCCTCATTCAAGTGATACAAGCATAGATTAAGAAATAGTTAAATAAAATAAGAATCAATCTTTATATATATTAGCCACAAGGACTGCTAAAAGGAATATAAAAGAAAGAAAGGTATACATTTATAAGAGAAGGCTTCACATTCTAAAAGATCAACCAACTTCAAAAATATCCACTAAAAGTAGGAACAAGTCCTCAATATTAAAATTCAGGTACTTTTAACCCAGCTTAAAATAAATACTTACAGTCATTCTGAGGAGCAACTTTCTTAGCATCTGGTTGATCTGTAAAATTAAGAGTCTTTTAATTTTTGCCAATAAGGACAAAGCTCCCCCGCCAAGAATAAATATTGTTATAAACATTTATTGAAAATCTGGTAGAATGGTTTATTACTTGAACCAAAACTCAACCTACTCCCAATAATCTAAAGAAAAAAAAACTACAGTCTTTCATTATCTTTGTGTTTAAAAAAATGCACAGACAGTAAAAAAAAATCTTTCATTATATCAAATCACTGACTTTAATGTATGTTAAAACACTTTAGAATGATACAAGACAAAGTATCTCCATTACTAGCAAAATACCACATATGCTAAAGGCTAATGATGCTTCCACTGTAGGAACTGAAGACTGGGTGCGGGGAGGATGAACTATCAAAATGTCAAAATCTGACTTATCAAAAGTTGAGTGTATTTGATAGTGACCACAAAACTAGAGTCAAAAAGGAAAAACAAACAAAAAAAAAAAAAAACAAATCACATTACAAGGCAATCTCAATCTAAACTATTTTGTTATCTCTAGAGAAAACATTTCACTGTGTAGAACTTCAGAACTCAAGGCAACTACATGACTACCTTTATCTAAATTCATTAGAGATAAATACAATGCATACCTTACAACAGACAACCTATAGACGATTGAACTATATTCTCCTCCCCCCTTTTCAAACTTAAATGATTAAACATAAAATAAAGACTGTTGTGCAGCAAAAATTCAGACACAATCCAAAACATATTTGTGTCCATTTAAGAATCCACTGGTTTATTTCACGTTTACATACTAAACACAGGTAATAAATAAAAATTCCTGCCTTTAAAAGGAGAGGGCATTCCCTCCCAGTGTGTTGTACTGCTCGGACTTGTCCAAGAGCCATCTACACATAAAATAAAAAGAATACATTACATACAACATCTGAAGCATCATTAGCTCATTTTTTAAATATTAAAAACCTCACTATAAATATGAAAGACACTTAAATATGAGGAAACCAAGTACTCCTGGTCAAAAGCTACAAATACATTCATAGGCTCGGTCAGAATCCTCCTTAAAAAAAAAAAAAAAAAAAAAAAAAAAAAAAAAAAAAAGAAAGAAAGAAAAAAGAAAAAGGGCCAAAGAAAGTGTATCAAAATTTATATATATCAAACCTAAAACAAAAAAATATGTGCAGACTTCTAAGTTCAGAAGTTTCAACAATTATTTTTTAAAAATAGAAAGCACTGTAAATCCACTAATTTAATCCACATTAAAAATTAAACCTGAAACACAAAGTAACATAAAAATGGTATAACCTGCAACAAAACACACTGGAGTAGCACACTACAGCAACCTTAACCTGCAAAATGAAACCTAAAATAGTAAATAATGAAAATACAGCATATAAAAATTCATTCATATATGAGAAAAAACAGTAAAGTGTTTCCTAAATTATTTATAGTTTTGTTTTCAGAATTAACAAGAAGTCTGTGCGAACTGTCAATCTGGCACAATCCTAAGAGGGAAAATCAACTTGTTTTCTACTAAGAAAACTTTCTGGTTGATTCAAATTTTACCTACCTTGTCTAGGTCTCCCTTCCCCCATTACCTCTTGAAAGCTAATATAAATCTTACAATTTTAAGAACCATATTACAATACAAGTGACTCAATACTGAAAAAATATTGAAAATAACTTCAATTAAATACTCTCTAAACAATTAAAATTACTTATGGCTGTAACTTACCTCCATCTTCTAAAGGTCTTTTTTGTCCCCCATAACCATAGTCATTTGAATTTAATGATGTACCAGCATCACCCCCAATTTTTGCTGCAATCTTAAAAAACAAAAGCACACCATTACCAAGGATAGCAACACAATTAGTATATATTATTCAGCATCACAAAAGAAAATCACTTGATACAAAGACAAACTAAAACTACAGTTCAATTTATCACTATTATTAATACTTCACGGAGTTAACAATCATGGTCTGAAATGAAGCTTCCATAGAATTATCAAAGTAGCTGCAATTAGTTATCTTTAGAAGAAAAAACTAGTTTTGAAGAAAATCTGGATCCTAATGCTATCTTTTCCATAGCTTTCTCCCATAACTTCAAAAAATGTTTGTGATCACAGAACATAGGACTACTTCTAAGACTCCAGGTACTATGGTATTTTAAATGGTTTCTAGCCACGTGTAGTTACCAAGTACTTAAATTGTGGCCAGTCCAAACTGACATGCTCTTTAAGTATAAAATACGCACTTGGATACTGAAAAATTGCAACCAATGTGAAGAATATAAAGCATCTAAAAAGTTTATATTAAACATACACGAAAAGGATAATGTTCTGTGTTTGGTGAGCCAAACAAAATACGGGAGCTTGAATTGTATTTTCACTGGACAATATTGTTCTAAGAATACATGCAGGAGGAGCCTGGGGAGCTCTAGTCTAAGAAAATCTTAGCTATAGAACCATAATTCTGTTTAAAAGTCATTTTCCTGGGCTAGGGTGGTGGTTCAGTGTGAGGTTCAATCCTCAGCACTACATTTAAAAAAAAAAAAAAAAAGGTATTGTGTCACCTACAACTAAAAATAATATATAAATTTTTTTTAAAAAGTCACAGCCCTTGTGATGGTGAATGCCTGTAATCCCAGTGGCTAAGGAGGCTAAGGTAGAGGATTCTCAAGTTCAACGCCAGCCTCAGCAACTTAGCTAGACTCTGTCTCAAAATAAAAAGATGGCTGGGGATATGGCCCAGTGGTTAAGCACCCCCAGGCTCAATCTCTGGTGCCAAAAAGAAGCAGCAGTAGCCACTTTCCTCTTAAATGATCGATTGTTAGGGCTGGGGATACAGCACAGTTGGCAGAGTGCTTTGCCTCTCAAGCACAAGGCCCTGGGTTCAATCCCCAGCCCTGTAAAAACAAAACAACAACAAAAATGATCGATTGCTGGGCTGGGGAGATTGCTCAGTTGGTAGAGTGCTTGCCTTGTAAGCACAAGGTCCTGGGTTCAATCCCCAGCACGGGGGTAGGGTGGGGGGTAGGGGGTGTGGGGTGTGGTAGTGCAAAAGGAGTGGAGTGGGGCAAATAATTGTATTTGACTAAACAAACACCATACAAGAAGTATGAGCTTGGAGTCGCAAACAGGGCATAGTATTTATTGCATTTTTCTATGAAAAGGGAAATGGAACTATTTTTACCAGCAAAGGTCTAACTCCACAATACCAGGTATTATGTTCATTATCAAAGATATGTGATGGACTTATGAAGGTTTATCATATCATTTAACTTGGTGTCTGAAATCATCCAAGTTAAAATATATTAAAGATAATCAAACTTTTGGTGACTGAAATTTCCAAGAGATCTTGAAGTGAGATTAAAAGAACTAATCCAACTGCTTCACATTCGGGTATAATCCGGACACTGGAGAGGTTAAGAGTATATTCAAGGACCTGGGGTCTTAAATCAAATATGGATTACTTAAACCCCATATGTGTCATAACTCATCTAATAACTATACTTTCCAGTTTCCTAGATCTCCCTTTTCCTCATCTGTAAATGCAAATACCTACTACACAAAGCATTATTATTAAAATGCATGATACATATAATTTAATGTTATTTTCTTCCTCAAAGTTTCCCTAATCACACTTGAACTCCTTAGGAATCAAAACATTTAGTACTTCAAATGTTCTTTAAGAACTTAAATACATTAACTGGGATTTACAAAAGCTCTGAATTTGCAAAGCCACAATCCTTGAACTTCAAAGAAAGGCTACTTATTTATACTTTATTTACTGAATAGTTTTAATCGCTGAATAGTTCTACAACTATCCACTTGAAAATGAAAAGTTCCTACTTCGTTCACTCAAAAGAACCAGTAATATCTCAAAAATTGGGTTGGGGTTGTGACTCAGTGGTAGTGTGTTCGCAAAGCACACGTGAAGCCCTGGGTTTGCTCCTTAGCACCACATAAAAAAATAAATAAAAATATTGCAACTAAAAAAAATTCTCAAAAATTGACAGTAGGTAAAGACATTAGAGATTTTAGTATAAATATTAACAGATTTGATCAAATACATTTTCTAGGTTACTACAAACAGGGTTAATTTAAAAGAAATAATTCCTAGAAACCAACTTCCTGATATACTTATGGTTTGGATATGAGGTGTCCCCCAAAAGCTCACGTGTGAGACAATGCAAAAACGTTCAGAGGAGAAATGATTTAGTTGTAGAATTTTCTACCCATCAGTGATTTAATCCCCTGATAGGGATTAACTGAGTGGTAGGATGTAGCCAGAAGAGAACTGGAATTGAGGCATGGCTTTGGGGTATATATTTTGTATCTGGACACTGGAGACTCTCTCTGTATGCTTCCTGATGAAGTGAGCTGCTTCCCACTGCCACACTCTTCTGCCATGATGTTCTGCCTCACCCCCAGCCCTGAAGAATGGAAGGGGCCTTCGATGGACTAAGACCTCTGAAACTGAGCCCTCAAACTCTTCCTCCTCTATAACTGTGCTGGTCAGATCCTTTTAGTCTCAGAAGTGAAACAGCTGACTAAAACAATACTCAATTCTTATTAGACATAGCTTAAGTGTGGGCAACTTCTTACTTTGATTTTAATATACAAAAATAATTCAAGCATATAATAAATAAATAAAGACCAGTAGTGTAAAGGGGAACAGTGAGAGGGAGGAGGGAAGGGAAAGTGGAAGCATAAGGAATTGAAATACAACGAATTATATTCCATGCCTGTATGAATGTCGAACTGAACTCCACTATTTTATATACATATACATATAAAGCACTAACAAAAACATTAAATAATACACACTTTCTATTTGGACCATATTCTACTCCATGAATGAGTCAATAGTTTTCTGTGCTTTCATACATATATGTATATTTTAAGCATTTCCCACCTTCTACGCTGGCCCTCTCTCAAATCCAGGAATTGTGAAGTTGATAGGAAATGCAATAGATTAGTCAGTCATACCACTTGCTTTTAGTTTTTTTTAAAAAGCCAATTCTTAGAAGATAAGTAAACTACCTAAATGCCAATTTTAAGTCCACCACATGCCTCTCTTAGGCTTTTGGGTGAAGTTATAGATCTGATTCTACTTCTTTCTAGAACTTTTTGTGTCCTTATCAAATTTTCTTGAGCACTCTGTGCCTCATTTACCACATCTGCATATAATGAAATGGTAAAATAGTCTCTATACCTACCTTGTGGGATGACTGCAAAATTTAAGTGAATCAAGATATGTTTAGCTCAGAGCTTAATATGTAGCATAGTCTTAACAAATTGCTTGTTATTAAGACAAACTAGCATATTATGTGATTCAAATTTAAAGCATGGTCCACAAATATTTGATTTTAAAAATGCACCTGGATCAAACATAGTTGCATTCTACTTGTGAAAAACATGCCTGGAAGAACAAGGCATACAACCTCTGTAGTCCTAGGATGTGACATAGCCAGTAACATGCATTTCAAAGAACATAATCATTGTCAAAACAAAATTTGATAACTTTTAATTCACTGATTTGATTCAGTAAGTACTGAGTATCAACTATGAGCAAGGTCTTGATGGAGTTCATGGTCATACACTTGAAATGCGCAGAGATATATGGACACCTGCAGTATTACACCACCATTTCCTTATTACCATAATCAAGCTTGTTAGCAACCCAAAGTCTATCAAAACCTGGATTCATCTGTATTTTCTCACCTCTTTCCATTCGCCTTGCCCCACTCAATATTATGCTCTAGTAACTCTTGGGTTCTGACCATTCCCCGAATTCTCATACTTTTGCACATGCTGCTTTTCTCTATTGGCCAAACTCATTCTCCAATGCCTGAATAACATCCATTAGGCAGTTGGACACCCTTTCCTGGTATCCTATACAGTTTCTGACTCAGCAGAAATGCTCTATTAGAACAAGTTGAAGAATTAAGTGTCCATATTTTGTCTACACTCTTTATTAATGAAAGCATTAAATCTGGCAATTCTGTTATTTGCATTTGGTTCTTTTGACTATATCAAGCTTCCTAAAAAGTGAGAACCCAATTCGCATACTAAAATAATTTCCAGCATCTGGCGGGAGATGTAGTTCAATGATAAGGCTCTTGCCCAGCCATGTATGAGGCCTTAGATCCCCAGCACCCAAGTACAAAAACCCCTATATCTATGAACAGTGTGATACAATATGCAAGTTTAATAAAGACTGATAAGTCTTCCAATCCAAACTAACCTAACAGAGTTTCTGTCTGCTACATGAATGTTTCGACTGTTTTAAAGAATGTTCAGAAGTTTTACAAATGCACAACTAGTATTAATGATGAACTTTTGTTGACTACTCCCAATATTTTGGTTAATAATCAACAGGTACATTTTAATGTGTTCCCTAAAGATTTTGACTTTTGGGGGGCTGGGGGAATCTGGGGATTGAACTCAGGGGCAGATGTCAACAGAGTCATATCCCCAGCCCTATTTTGTATTTTACTTAAGAGACAGGGTCTCAATGAGTTGTTTAGCGCCTCGCTCTTGCTAAAGCTGGCTTTGAACTCGTGATCTTCCTGACTCAGCCTTCCGAGTGGATTTTGATTTTTGACTCAATCCGCCTGGTGGGTAAAAACTAAGCCAACTCCTCATACAATCAAAACTGGTTTTCACTTACCGTTCGCTTGACCCTACTCTAAAATGCCAGCACCTACTGTGTAACTAAAGTAAGATTTCGACTGTAGCTTACAAACTAGACCATACCAACATCACATATTTTAAAGTACAAGCGTATCAAGGGACATTGGAAAAGTTAACATTCAAGTTAAGAAATCTTCCAGGTTCCGAGAGCACATAAACCATTTTTTAAAACGGTTTTTTTTACCCTGGGAAAGAAATGCCTTCAGGGCTATGCACGCACCTACGTAATACAAAGAGGTCTGGTCAATTTACGACTCTGAACAGAGAGAGGCAGATTCAAATTGAAACCTCGGGTATAATGGGCCTGAGGCCATCTTGAGAAAGGAGGAAGAACTCACACACAAATCCCGCCCAAAGGAAGGGTACTCTCTTGAATCGCTTCCTTGTAGACGTGAAGGTGAACGTTACCGAAAGCTCCTTTAATTTCGAGGCAGAGCGCAAAGGAGCTGGAAGCTGAAACGACTGCTTTAATGACAAATCCCTTCCCTTACTACGTGAGACTTCTGTAGACGGACTCTACTCGTTCCCAAACTAATTACCAGAACCTTCCATCCTATTGTGTAAAAACTACGCGCGCTTCGTACCGTGTGAAAGACATTCATCCTGAGGGAAAGGAGAGGCTGCGATAACTTGTTGGGGAAGTGCTAGTACTGCAGAACTAGGCGAGACTTAATGCCATCTGAGTACCATGCATTGGGATTCCAACGCTAAGAACACAAAACTTGAGTTCTGGTCTCCGGTCGCTATTATCAACGTAGGGAAACGTGAATCTTCTCACATTTTGGCCAGGAAGAGCACCTCTTTCCCCTTCCTCACGCGGGAAGAGATAGCGGCCTACACAGCCAGCAGGCCAATTGCCGTGGGCTTTCGGGAACCCGCCGCGCGATCCCGACTTACCTGCCGGGCTCTCTGCAGCGCATCTTTGAAAGCATCGTTAACTCCTCCACCACCACCGCCGCCGCCACCACCACCAGCTGACCCAGAGGAGGGTGGAGGCACTGTTGAATAGTCTGCCATGACTACACTACAAGAGCCGCTACCGCTTCTTCTCACAGACCTCCTCTCAGCTAACTGCTAAGAAAGGAAGAAAATGGCGGCCGTCGAGGTTCTATCACATTCTTGCGCGACCATCGTGCCGTAAAGGGGCGGAGACTAAAAGACGGAAATCCCGCGATATTTCTGAGGGGACGTGCTGCTGTGGGGGTGGGGCTGAGAGAGAAGGAGCGGCAGAGAGCGTCGCGAGAACTGGGTTTAAGGTTTCGCGAGAATATGGTTTATCTTGGCGCCTCCTTTCAGCGCGTTGTTGGGGTGAGGCTGGGTAATTGTTATTTCGGGTTGGTGGGTACGTCTGGCGCGGTGACAGCTCTTGAGTTTGGGTTGCAGAAAGCTGGAAGAAAAAGGAGTAATTGTTGCTCACCTGCCGCTGCCTCAGGAAGGTAGTGCGGAAGAAATTTCCGCGGAGGGTTAGTCTATGTATCGGTGAGGAAGGGCTTGACGCCGAGGGGCGTGACGGCAACGCAACAGTGTCTCGGGAGCACTGCGGCCGGGAGAGCGCCTGAGAGAAGCGCGCCCGGGACGCCGTGCGGCTATGCTTCTGAAAACTCCTGCCTGGCTTAGTGGAAACCCAGCATGATTTTCAGGGTAGTAAAGCGCCCCTGTATTTACTTTTAGACTGTCAAGATTTTGGAGTTTTATCACAACTGGGGATGAGTTGAGGTTGGAAGTCTATTAGTTATCGAACTGATTTCCATGTTTTTAACTTAATGTGAATGAGCAGACTGACAATGACTGCCCGTTATCCTTCGAAAACGCGTTTGTTCATAAAATTCAGTGTTAAAGTTGATATCATAGTGGTGTGTCCCTGAGCAGTTTTATTGAGGTTCTTATAATTAACATGCGTTTCTTGCCCGGAATTGATTTTTGTGGCTTCTGAAATGGTTTTTTCCCCATTCATCTGTGTGTACTCAAATGTAAGGTCCTGTTCTGATTGTCATCCCTGTAACTAGCTGATTTCTTTTTGGGGGGAGTGTGGCAAGTTCTATTATTTCCCAAATGATTTCAGACATTTTTCAGAACTTAGCATAGTTTATGTAGTCTGCATTGATAGTAGTAGTAGTTCCAGAGACAAATTAGGGTGTTTTACAAGTCATTCTGTTTGTACTTGAATATCTCACAATGTTTTTTATTCTTTTTCCCAAACTCGTTTCCATTTAGTTAACAAAATGAGGTAAAATGAACTTTTCCAACTTTGTGGCATTTTTGTCTTCTGTGAATTAATCTAAAAAAATACTTTTCCCATTGCTGGTCTTAAAAGTGAGAGGAATGTGTGCTGCAGTCTTTGGGATAACCTAAAAACGAATGTATCCATTTGTTCAAGACCCAAAATAAGTCAGTTAACTGAAGTTATGTTAGTAAATATGAATGGACCATGATTTTCTTCTAATCAGCGTTTGGTATCCTATCCATTAATAGCTCTGATCATCCTTTCCAGTGCTCATAGCTTTCCTTTAAATTTTACTGGGTCTGAGCAAGGAGGTGCAGGCCTATAATCCCAGCCAGTGGGGAGGCTGAAGCAGGAGGAGCTTCAGTGGAGGCCAACTCAGCAACTTTAGTGAGATCCTGCCTCACAATAGAAAATAAAAAGGTATGGGATGTAGCTCAGTGGGAAAAAAGCTGGTAATTCAATCCCTATTATCAAAATAAGATTTTTTTTTTAAATGGAAATTATATTTGGGAAAGCAGTACATGTATTGAACCTACAATATATAGACAAGCTATAAAAGTAGTCTTGGGTGGTATTGCTAATTAAAACTTTATATTTTTAGTTGTATTTATTAATCAGTAATAGATTTTTTCATATTTTATTTTGTTAGTCAGATACCAGTCAGACCTTCTGGTCAACATAATATACGAGTTATATAATTTATCCCCAAGCAATCTTTATTTCATGTATACTTTAGTTTTCTTTAGATATTGAAAGTAAGGATCTCTCTCCCTCTCCCCCCCTTCCTCTCTACACACACACACACACACACACACACACATTTATGTAGTTTTTTTTTTTTTTTGGTAGAGGTATGGATATGCTAGAATGGGAACAAACTGAAATCAGTCTAGACCAGGATTTCTCAACCTCAGCACTATTGACATTTTAGACCAGATAAATCTTTGTTTTGCTGTACTATTCTGCATTCAAATATGTTTGACAGCTTCCTCATCTTCTGCTACAGTAGCACCCCTTTGATCCATCACCAGTTGTGACAACCCAAAATAGATACAGACATTGCATATGTGCCTTGGACAAAATTACCCCTCATAGGTAAGCATCAATGGTTTCTGTTCCTGCCTCTTATCTATCAGGAAGACCTTAGTGACTATAATGCCATTGCATATTCTAAATTCCATTACTTTCACTCCCACTGCCCCCACCCTAACCCAAGTTACCATGACTTCATTTTTGGATGGTTAAGCAGCATTCTAGTTGATTTCTCTGCTTCTGCGCTTACATCTCTTCAATTTACTTTTTTAAAAAATGATGAAATTTGGTACAGAAACGTATGTAAATACATAAGGTTTCAAAAGTACCAAGCACCCATGTACCAACTCTGAGAATATTATCTAAGGAGTAAACCATTATCTGTATTTTTGAAACTTCAAAGGTACCTCTACCTGATATTACAATTAATTTCTCATATAGAAGGTTAATGTTTTTTTTTTTTTAAGGAAAACAAATCAGATCTCATCTATATGTTTCCAGTTGCATTTTAAATCCTTTTCCTAACATGGCCCGAGGGCTCCACATAATCAGGCCACTGTGTCTACAACTGACTCCACTCCAAACTATTTGTCTACTTTGCTGTTCAAGATCTTCCTGCCTGTGGAACCTTTTAGTTATTTTTTCCTCTGACAATATGCACTTATAGACCTTCACATGACTTGTCTTCCTCATTCAGGCCTCACTTCAGATGATACCTCCTTATGCCAATCTGATCTTGCCATTCTGCAGTTACTGTCAGATACCATGTTCTCTTTAGGGTATTTATCTGAAATTATCTTATGTTTTATGTGTTTACTTTTTTTATGTGTCTCTTGCATTAAAACATAAACTTCTGGAGAGCAGGGATTTTTCTCCACCATTGATCAGTCCCTAGTACTGATCCTACTAATTTAGTCCTAGTTTTGGCACTCTGTATTTGTTGAATGAATGAATGTTGAAAAATAACTGCTTTCCCATTTGAGTTTTTGTGGTTTTTTTCCCCCTTGGTACCAGGAATTGAACCCAGGGGCACTCAACCACCGAGCCACATTCCCAGCCCTTTTTACTTTTTTTTTTTTTTTTTTTTTAATTTTGAGACAGGGTCTGGCTAGGTTGCTTAAGACCTTACTAAATTGCTGAGACTGACTTTGAACTTGTGATCCTTCTGCCTCGGCCTCCCAAATTGCTGTCATTGTAGGAGTATGCCACCACACCTGGCTTAGTTGATTTTTTGATGTTCGGCATGTAGCTTAATCTGTGTCAGATTTCTCATCTATATAGTGATCATAATCTGTTACCATCCTTTAATGAACTGTATTTCTGAGCTTTTCAGAAAACTGGTATGAATAAAATAGGCAATTCATCTTCTGGTATTGCATGATCAGGAAAAAAAATGCATAGTACTCTTTAAAAATAGTATATTTTAATATTTTTGGTAAAACAGAATAATGCAAGGTTAACCGAATTGTGGGAAAACTATGATTTTTTTTTTTTTAAATACTGGAGTTTAAAACCGGGGGCACTTCACCATTGAACTACATCTCCATTCCTTTTTATTTTTTATTTTTGAGGCAAAATCTTGTTAAGTTTCTGATGCTGACCATGAATTTGTGAGTCTCCTGCCTTAGTCTCCCAAATCACTTGGATTATAGGCCTGAGCCACTGTACCAGTTTGCTAGTGATTTTCCTAAGTTATATATATATGTTAGTTTTGAGTTCATATACTCTTCTCAAAGCTATTTGTACTCTGCTGTTTCTTCTAGCTTAATTTTATTAAAACTGATGAAATCTTCTTGACTAAGTTTATTCCCTTTTGCAGTGTAAATCCTCTTAAAATGGGCATATCAAAAATTTTAAAAATTAAAAACAAGAAGAAAAAAAATGAACCTATCATGGGCATCTCATAGTTAATAATCTATAATTGGTTTATTGTGCTATGAGAGATTAGCTGAATGTCCAACTAAATTATGTTTGATAGTCACACTCTTATCAAGGACATTTTAGAATCAGTTATTAGAACTTTGGCAGTAGCCTAAAAAATTAACTTCTGATAGGTATTCCATATTTTATCCTCAGGATGAAGGGAAAGTCAGTAGTTCTGAACTTATAAATGTCCAATACCATGTAAATTGCCAAATAATAAGGTAAAAGGGTAAATAAAAGTTGGATTATTAAATGTACTAGAAAGTTTCTTCCTTTTACTTCTTGATTTATTGCTTACCAAATTGGTTCATTCTTAGTATAGAATGAACTGTTGGAGCTCTTAAGACTGTGTGAAATATTGACAGATAGTTATTTATAGCTAATAGAGAAAAATAACCTCTTACGGTTTTTGAACAGGCATTTTTAGAATGGCAAAAATTGTCTAGCTTTCCTACCTCACTTTATATCCATGTATATTCTGACAGGTTTTAGCCAGAAGGCTCTTATAAACTTATACACTTATTTTATACTCTGTCATTGAAACCAACTCTGTTTTTCCAGTATACAGTCCCAACAGATGCAGGTTAAATGTGAGAATGCAACCACTTTAAAGTGATGGTCCAGGATGTTGTTCAGGTATTTGATTATTAGGTGGGTAATTAACCTTTGTGACTTTTATCTCCATTCTGTTTGAGTTTCTAGGATTTTATTTTAGACTAAGGTATGAATGGAAGCAGGAGATATTTTTCATTTTAAAAGACAAAGTTGTTAACACAAATGTAACTTTGGAACTTTGTAGGGAATAGCAGTTTGACCAATGTCTGAAACTGGAGGCAGCCCAATGTTGTGGAAAAGACTCTGGATTTGGTCCCAGAGGATCTAGAATCAAGTGTATGCCCTTTGGTAAGTCTCAAGTTCTTTCTTTCACTAGCATAACATTAAAAGGGTAATTTAATCTGTTTCTTAAAAGTAACCAACAGTAAAACATAATAAAATTTTTGTATTTTTACACAGTGATTTCTGTTTGCCTTTGAGAAACTGTTAGCCAGACTCTGTGGTATATACCTGTAATCTCAGTGATTTGGGAGGCTGAGAGAGGACGCTGATGGAGACCAGCCTTAGCAACTTAGAGCAGGACCCTGTCTCAAAATAAAAATTAAAAAAGGACTGGGAATGTATGTCAATGGTAAAGTGCCTCTGGGTTAAATCTACAGTATTAAAAAAGAAATGAAAAGAAAAAGAAATTGTTGTAGCATCATCTCACTCTGAGTTCCCAGCAATTTCTTCTCTGATTTGAATGCCAAATTTGAGTATCCTGATTGAAGAGCTGTTAGAGGACTGAACAGTACTATGATATTGTTAATGGCCATTCATTTACCCTAAATTCAGCTGTTTAACATGTTTACCATCCCCACATATTCATAACTGTGGAGCCCCTGAGCCTTTGTACATCTTTTTCTCTGTAAGAAACTGACCTCTGACTTCTGTTTTACTGTTGTATGATAATTCCCTATTTTTTCCAAAAAGCTTGTCCGAAACTCTAAATTAGGAATTTCTATTCATTCTCATGTGCCATAGCATAGTAATTTCCCATCTTATCATTCATTGTTTATTTGGAATTCTCACTTGGATATAATGTCTTAAGATAGTAATAGCTATGTCTGCCTTTGTGCAGACACAAAGAAAAAGCATAGCACACCAAAACACTGATAGTAATATCTAATACCATATTATGGGCACTGTTCTAAGTTCTTTAAATGGATTCATTTTTTTGTTCTCATAGCAGTCTTTTTGAGATAGAGCCTGTTAATATCTACCATTTTGCTGAGGTTTAGGTATGTTAACTTGCCCAGGGTCACATATTAGTGTTAGAGCTGCAAGCTGCAGTTTGAATGTGGGTAACCTAACTTGAAAGAAAGGAATTGTCTGTACAAAGATGGGTAAGAAAATGAATGTCTTTGTAATTTCTAGGATATGGTTCATGACTTAGTGCTTTTATTTGAATTTTTAAAATATTTGCATTTGTTTTTAATCAAGACTTAGACCAAAAGTCTTCATGAGAAGGCAGCTCTTTATGTGGAAAAAAGAATAGATTTAATTTACAAAATTTAAAGAACTCATGTCATATGATATAATCTTATACTTTCTTCTGTAACTTTGGAGGAGTTAAGTAATATGCCTTATTAAAGTGTATAAAACTTTTTTTTTTATTGTAAACACATGGGATACATGTTGTTTCTCTGTTTGTACATGGCGTAAAGGCATACCATTTGTGTAATCATAAATTTATATAGGGTAATGTTTGATTCATTCTGTTATTTTTTTCCCTTTCCCCCCCCCCCCTCCCACCCCTCTTTTCCCTCTATACAGTCCTTCCTTCCTCCATTCTTGCCCCCCTCCCTAACCCTAACTCTAACCCTAACACTAACCCCTCCCACCCCCCATTATGTGTCATCATCCACTTATTAGCGATATCATTTGTCCATTGGTTTTTTGAGATTGGTTTATCTCACTTAGCATGATATTCTCCAGTTTCATCCATTTGCCTGCAAATGCCATAATTTTATCATTCTTTATGGCTGAGTAATATTACATTGTATATATATACCACATTTTCTTTATCCATTCCATCAATTGAAGGACATCTAGGTTGGTTCCACAATCTGTCTATTGTGAACTGAGCAGCTATGAACATTGATGTGGCTGTATCTCTGTAATATGCTGATTTTAAGTCCTTTGGGTATAGGCCAAGGAGTGGGATAGCTGGGTCAAATGGTGGTTCCATTCCAAGTTTTCTAAGGAGTCTCCACACTGCTTTCCAGAGTGGCTGCACTAATTTGCAGCCCCACCAGCAATGTAAGAGTGTACCTTTCTCCCCACATCCTCGCCAACACCTGTTGTTGCTTGTATTCTTGATAATGGCCATTCTAATTGGGGTGAGATGGAATCTTAGGGTGGTTTTGATTTGCATTTCTCTTATTACTAGAGATGTTGAACATTTTTCCATATGTTTGTTGATTGCTTGTAGATCTTCTTCTGTGAAGTGTCTATTCATTTCCTTAGCCCATTTGTCAATTGGATTATTTGCATTCTTGGTGTAGAGTTTTTTGAGTTCTTTATAGATTCTGGAGATTAGCGCTCTATCTGAAGTATGTTTGGCAAAGATTTTTTCCCACTCTGTAGGCTCTTTCTTCGCATTGCTGATAGTTTCCTTTGCTGAGAGAAAGCTTTTTAGTTTGAATCTATCCCAGTTATTAATTCTTGCTTTTATTTCTTGTGCTATGGGAGTCCTGTTAAGGAAGTCTGGTCCTAAGCCGACATGTTGAAGCTCTGGACCTACTTTTTCTTCTATAAGATGCAAGGTCTCTGGTCTGATTCCGAGGTCCTTAATCCATTTTGAGTTTAGTTTTGTGCATGGTGAGAGATATGGGTTTAGTTTCATTCTGTTGCATATGGATTTCCAATTCTCCCAGCACCATTTGTTGAAGAGGCTATCTTTTCTCCATTGCATATTTTTGGCCCCTTTGTCTAGTATGAGAAAATTGTATTTATTTGGGTTTGTGTCCGTGTCCTCTACTCTGTACCATTGATCTACCTTTCTATTTTGGTACCAATACCATGCCGTTTTTGTTACTATTGCTTTGTAGCAGAGTTGAAGATCTGGTATTGCGATACCCCCTGCTTCATTCTTTCTGCCAAGGATTGCTTTAGCTATTCTGGGTTTTTTATTCTTCCAGATGAATTTCATAATTTCTTGCTCTATTTCTGTAAGGTACATCATTGGGATTTTAATTGGAATTGCATTGAATCTGTATAGCACTTTTGGTAGTATGGCCATTTTGACAATATTAATTCTTCCTATCCAAGAACATGGGAGATCTTTCCATCTTCTAAGGTTTTCTTTAATTTCTTTCTTTAGTGTTCTGTAGTTCTCCTTGTAGAGGTCTTTCACCTCTTTTGTGAGATTGATTCCCAAGTATTTTATTTTTTTCAAAGCTATTGTGAATGGGGTAGTTTTCCTGATTTCTCTTTCTGAAGATTCATCACTTATGTATAAAAATGCCTTAGATTTATGTGCATTGATCTTATATCTCGCTACTTTACTGAATTCACTTATGAGATCTAAAAGTTTTCTGGTGGAATTTCCTGGTTCCTCTAAGTATACAATCATATCATCAGCAAATAGGGATAGTTTGAGTTCTTCTTTTCCTATTTGTATCCCTTTAATTTCTTTGGTCTGTCTAATTGCTCTGGCTGTATAAAACTTTATATGGTATGTTTCTATACATGCCTACATATGTAGTCTGCCCTCTGTGGATTTTGCATTTGTGAATTCAACCAACCATGGATCAAAAATAATCAGAAAAGTTCTGTCTGTACAGAACATACACAGACTTTTTTCCTTGTCATTATTCCCTGAACAATACAATACAGCAAGTATTTACATAGAATTTACAATGTATTAGGTGTTATAAATAATCCAGAGATGACTTAAATATATACAGGAGGGGACTGGGTATATAAAGCTTAGTGGTAGAGCACATACCCAAATCTATATCCATGTATGGGGGATGTATCTAAGTTACATGCAAATACTGTATACCATTTTATATGAAGGACTTGGATGTCTTCAAATTTTAGTATCTGAGGGGAATCTTGTAACCAATACCCTTCAGATACTGAGGGATGTCTATATATATTTGATGATGAGTGATGATTAGTGTTATTTTTCAAATACATTATTTAGGGATTGATCTGTCAGTAGTCTATTATAAGTCTTTTTAAGGCAAGGATCAGATTGATTGATTTTTCCCATGTTACCACACAGCATCAGTAATAGTGTTTGTACTGTTTTTCTGCATATCAGATTTCTTTAGAAAATATTCCAACTTCTAGAAAAGATCAGACTTTTGAGAATTCTGAGTAAAATTCTTTATAGTTTATCTTTTAGAACTGTTAATGCTTGAAGCAGAGATCCTTTGTGAAAACATGACACATTTTCTCTTCTTGGGACCTTTTTAGTAAAGGTAGAAGGAATATCTAGTGGGTGACCAAAGTGTCATTTCCAGCTTTATAGTGTTTTTCAAGTCTAATGAGAGAAGGAAACTCCTTACTGCATCATACAAAAAGCCCTTTTTCAATATATATAGTGTTTTGTTTGGCTAGCTGCTTATAGCTGTTGGTAGGATCTGTCCTTTAACCAATGCCATAGGAGCCACAACACAGCATCATTATGCAGAAAATTGAAAAGTTCAGAGCTTTCTGCTCTTACTGATAGGACATAACACTCACAGCTTCCCATTACTTAGGGTTATAATGCTAGATTGAAAATTTGGGACCCTTCAGAGCATCTGTCTCAAAAACTGGCCTTTACACCCAGTTCTTGAGTAATTTTAGACAAATTGTATACTGTGCTTTTCAATAATTTATAATAAAGCTGTAATATATATGTATATATCTGTAATATATATAGTTTTAATTTACTTTAAATTGGTCCTATATTTATTCCCCAAGTGTGTTTCCACACCTGTGACTGCTTAGCTGTCTACAGGACTTTTATTTTGCATGTTGCCTAAAAACAAAATGTCTAAAACAGCCAGGCATGGTGGCACATGCCTGTAATTCCAGCAACTTGGGAGATTGAAGCAAGAGGATCACAAGTTTGAGGCCAGCCTGGGCAATTTAGTGAGACCCTGTCTCAAAGTGAAAAATAAAAAGGGCTGGAGGTGTGACTCAGTAGTTAAGCATCCCTGGGTTAAATCCCCGGTACCAAAAAAAAAAAAAAAACAAAAAAAAAACTAAAACAATTTAATATGTTTATTGTTCTTATTCTCTCTCTCTTTTTTTTTTGTGGTTGGTAAAAAACGTTTATTTTCCCTCCTCCCTGTTAAATCCCATATCTATATATTTATATAACAGTTCCTTTTATTTTATTACATTTTTAAAAACTTTTTAGCTTAAAAAAAAAAATCCAGATAAAAAATCATTTGGAGGTGCGCTGGGGGTGTAGCTCAGTGGTAGAACACTTGTCTAAGCATGCATAGACCCTGGATTCGATTCCCAGCACAGTGTGGATACACACACATATATATACACATCTTTCCCCCCACCCCAACCCATTTTTTCAAGGACTAACCTATTTCAGTGATCTTTTACTTAGTGGTTGTCTGCAGTGGCAAGAGAGAGCTTTTTTAAGAACTTGAAGGTATGGGCTGGGGTTATGGCTCAGTGGTAGAGCACTGGCCTAGCACATGTAAGGCATTGGGTTCAGTCCTCACCACCACATAAAAATAAATAAAGAAGAGAATGGAGGTAAAGCATTTCAGTGGTAAAGCTTTTGGCCTAGCATGCACAAGGCCCTAGGTTTGATTCCCAGCACTGGAAGACAAAAAACAAAACAAACAAACAAAAAAGAAAACAAGGAAGAGTTAGTCCCACTCCCTATTCCCAGACACTGATTTAATTTGTTTGTATTTAAATCTTTAAAAGCTTCTGAAATTAATCCTGAAATGCAGGCCATATTTAAGAAGCTCCGAAGTCTTGATGTTCTCTCAGACTTTTGCCTGTAGTTTGTTCTAGTTGTTAGGGGAATATAGTCTTGGGAAGAGTTTAAGATCTGGAAATATTTTCTGTTTTTAAACTGTTAAAATAATTAAATGGCTTAAGTACCCTGCATTCCTACATAAGCAAACTGAAACCTACTATAAACAGTCTTAACCAGACAGAAACCGTTAACTAACCTCTAACTAGGGACTTTCCACTGACATGAGCCAAATAAGGCTGCTTCTCCATCTTAACCAATCATATATTTTCTTTTCCTTGCTTCTGTGCTTATCTGAGAAAAGCCATCCCCTCTGGCCCCTTGAACTCTGAACCACTGAACCACTTTCATTTTGGATTTGCCTGCTTCTTTAGTCGATTCTTGAAAATGTTAAGGTGTCAAACTTGACATTTTAAGAGTCCTATTAACTTTTTGTAATGTAGGTTCGGGCAGTGTTTCTTAACCAAAAACTACCAGTGTCATCTGCAGCACTTTTTTGAAGTGCAGACAATAGCCCTACTGAATCATGCTTTGAGGAATCTGCATTTCTTATTTTTTAGAAAGTGAGTGTTATTGGTATGCTCATGAAAATCTGAACTTCCCTTTTACACAAAAAGTACTTAATAAATGTTTGGTGAAATAAACTGAGTTAAATTTTGTTTCCCCAGCTAGGTTGTAGTAAATGTTCTGAATACAAGGATCTTGTCCTTTATTTTTCCTTTCTCTTTAAAAGAGGACTGCTCAAAGAGTAGGTCTTACTTTGGTTTGCCTAGTAGAGCTTAGTGCTTTTATCTTGGCAAAATCTTAATAACTATTAGGTTGAATTCCTTATTATCTTCTACTTAACATTTTCCTACAGAGTTAGAGCTGGGCAATTATAGAAAATATGGTTATGAATGTTGAGGGCATTTGAGGCCAGATGGCACTGGAGGGTAATTTCCCTCAAACTTTTCTTAAAAAGACCTTGAAAAGATAATCTAGTCCATTTCTTTTGTTTTATGGTGAAGGAAACAGTGACCCAGATTGTTTGAGTGTGTTGTATAAAGTGACAAGATTAATTACAGAGCCAGCCCTAGATTCCTATCTGATACTTTTTATTTCATGAATTGTCTTCTATATGAAGCAGCAGTTTTTGGGTTAAGGAAATTTTCATTTCATTAAGTACAACAAGGAGAAGAATCGGTGCAGAATCAGAAGCATCTTGTTTTTTGTAATCAGGACATCTGTCTACTTAACAGCGTTTCCTTCTGGAAATACATTATGGGAATTCTGAAGATCTTTACCAAGTGAAGTGAAATTCTTATCTGGGTGGGTATAAGATTTAGACTCACTTGGGATAACAGTAGTGTTGTTTTTAGTAGAACTTTGCTTCTGTGCTGACATTTCCATGTCTATTTATAGTAGTGATCTCTTTGGAATTTGCCTTCTGATTTTGTTTGCTATTTTATGTTACTTCACATTAACTCATGCACTCACTTCATTTTAAAAAATGCATCTGAAGGGACCTATACTTGAGAGGAAAAAAGGACTTAAATGTTTTAGAAGCATCTGAAGTTAGTTTTCCTGTAATTTATCATAATCATTTATGCTAATAAACTAATTGTAGCAAGTAGGGATACAATACTAATTTTTCAAGATAGAATAGTAGTTTATTTTTTAATTTAGAAGTATATGAAGCTTAAAATAAACTTTTATCCCAGACAGCTATTACTTTTCATTTTTCAAAACTCTTAAGTATGTACTTAGATAATCCAAGAAATTTTAATTGGAGCCTTTGAATGGTAAACTCTGAAGGGCAGGCACTGTCTTATTCAGCTGAGATTAATATAATGCCTGCTTATTAATGTATTCATTTATTCAGTCCAACAAAAATACTGGAGGTACAAAAGTAAACAAAATAAGCAAGTATCCCACCCTCCTGGAGCATATTCTAATTGAGTGAATGTTACATGAAATCATGAATCACTTTGCAGATTATCTGTTTGCTTTTAGGCATTTATTAAGCCATGAATTGAAAAGTTGAAATAGGAAAAGTTTAATGATCAGGTGGATCATTCATTAAACATTTACTCCCTTAAATAAATTAAATTATTTGAAAAAAATCTCATTGTTGTTCTGTCTGTCCTTCTGATATTCTGTTTCTACCTGCATTAAGGCCTCAGGGTTGCTATGTAGGTCACAACTGGGTACCTTCATCTTAAATCAGTGCTACTGAGTTCCAGTGGCAGTGCTGACCCTAAGCTTTTTTATACACTAAAGTTCTAGTTTTTTGTTTATTGTCCTTCACTCTAGAGTGGAAACTCTTTAGGGTACCTTGTCTTTTGATTGTATCAGAAAATCAAGTGTGCCATATAGTAAATGTTAGCAGATGTTTACATTAATCCTTGACTACTCAAAGTACTCTTTACTCCCTACTCATGACCACCTCCATCTAACCTTCATCCAGACTTTTCAAACAATAAAAATCTTCAACTGATATTCTCCTCTCAGGAAGACTTGTCAGTTTAGCTTCTTTACTAATGTACTCCATTTGTTTCTCTATTCTTTAGACACTTTTCTTTTTCAGTGTCTTACTTCCTGGCCTTAACTTTTTGTCATTGACTTTGTTAATTCTCAACTCCCACTCTCCTCTCTTTCAATTATGTCTACTCAGTTTGCAGGAGTTAATCAGTTCATCTAGACTTGGAGTCAGATAAGCTTCAGTTCACCATTTGTTGCTTAAGTGACCTTGCCAAGGTATTGAACCTTTTTTGGGGTCTGTTTGCTTTTCAGTTGCCTAAGCATTGTTATTAAATGAAATGACTATAGCCAGATACTTTTGACTCCAAGTAATGTAAACTCTTATTAAGTAGCTTAAATAATAACAGAAAATACAGGAATGATCCTAAAGTTGATTGAGTTAGCAACTCAACAATTTATGATGTATCTATGTCTTTTTTTCATCTTTGTCCTCTACAATCTTCAGCTTATTGGCTTAGTTTTCCTAATGACTACTTAAACATTGCCATAGGTATTATACAGTCATGACTGTTAAATGGAAGAAAAATATTTCTTCTACCAGCATACATTCCCCTTATCCTATCCCTGACTACCAATCAGATTAACCCTGTCTTGACTAGAGCAGGTTTTATGCTTGCAAGTGTCATATTGGCTTTTGAATAATTTAGGACTGAGTCACACAGGTTTATGCCTGCAAGGATCATACTTTTGAATAATTAAGACTCACCTCCTAGGATATGTGAGAAGCCCCACTTTCCTAGTAATAGTTATTATTACTACTACATTTACGAATCCTAGGATGCAATCCTTGAACTTCAAACAAAAAAACCCTTTATTCACTCCAGTACTTTCTTTTAGTTTCATGGTTTTAAAGGTCACCTCTATTCCCCTATTTTTTCTTCTGTCTGGACTATTTCTTTGATTACCAGACTCTTCTCCAACTTCCTATGAGACATTTTCATATATTCTGAACTTAGTATTTCCAATACTGAACTCCCCAACTTCCCTCCTTCTCCTCTAATTTAGTAAATAGCAATTCTGTTCTCTCAGTTTGCTGAAGCTAAAAAACCTTAGTGTCATTATTGATTGCTTGCACGTCTGATTCATCAGGAAATCCTATTGACTATCTTTAAAGTATATGCAGAAGTTGACTACTTCTCACTGCTACATCATGTTCCAAACCATCTGAATTATTAAGTGCATTCTTAACTGGTCTTCTACTCTTTCCCATCATTCTTCCCATTCTGTTCTTAACAGAATCCAAAGTGATCCTGTCATTGCCCCCCGATCCCCCACCAGGAATTGAACCCAGGGATGCTTGTCCACCGAGTCATATCCCCAGCCCTTTTGGGGGTTGTTTTGGAGACAGAGTCTCCCTAAATTGCTTAGGGCCTCACTAATTTGCTCAGGCTGGTTTTGACTTGTGATCCTCTTACCTCAACCTTAGCCTCTGGAGTCACTGGTATTACAGGTATGCACCACCATAGCTGGCCAAACCGTCACCATTCTTATCAAGCATCCTACTTTATTATTAACTTTTTAGAAATAGATGCATTTAAAAAATATTTTTAAGAGGAAAATTTGTAGCATTTATGAACTTGGTCTTTCCAATCCTTTTGCCTTCAAACTCATAAATTGGTCTTCATTTCCTTTTGCTCTCAGAGTCAACCTCTAATTTTGTGCAGATCTCAACTACTCATATTCTTTTTATCAAGTCTTCTCTGAGACATTACATAAATGATTATTTTATTAATGTATCTAAAATATTTTTATAACTCTCATCTGTATCATTCACTTCCTCTTGACCATCTTAAAACTTCTTTTATCCCCTCATTATTATAATTCTTTATCTCTTCATCATTCAAAACCTGGAAGGCAATCCTGAGGTTTCTGCTAGGATTTCTCTTTTAGGGAGGAAAATCTTCTCCCAAGTTCCCCAGATCATTTCCCTTACATCACATTGGGCATCAGTTACTGACAAAAGAAAATGTGATTATATGATTGACTTAAACCAACCATGAGCCATTTCCCAGGGCTGGAGACAGCTCCCACCTTCCTTGAGTCACTTACTCTATTCCTGGAAGAAATTAGGTAGTTGTTAGCCAGAAAGAAGATATGAATGGCTGATTCACCTGGTTGATCTCTAATGATTCCTTCTCAGTCTTTTTCATTGTTTTCTCTTGACTGATGTGATCCATACATACTGATCATATCAAAGTTCTGTCTTTGATTCTTTCCAAAAATTATTCCTTTTTCACACTTAAAAATACCACTTGTGTGATGATCCTTTCTAATTTTTTAATCTCTAGCTAATATTTCTTTCTAAGCTTCAGTTCAGAATATGTTTTGTGGACATCTTCATCCACATTTAATTCAAGTGAATATTGTTTTACTAGGTTTTGAGGAGTGACAAATCTTGCACTGTACAGTTCGGCATTTTAATTGGAGTTAACTAGAGAAACAGGTTATTACAATACAGTCGTACTTAGAAATGCAATCAAGCAACAAAAATTTCCAAATAGAAGTAGCCTAGGTGAAGGGGCTGTTAATAGAGCTGTAGGCCTGTTCATAATGGAATTTGTCTTTCCCTTCAAACATTTTCCTATATTCTGCATTTTCATTGAAAACACAGCTGTGCACACCTTTGTTCAACCCAGAAACTGGTAATCTGAAATCATTCCTTATCCATACATCCAGCTTATTGGCAAATTGTACTGATTCTACTTTTTATTGAAATTTTTTGGTTTTATATCATGGTCATTGTACTTTAGGTCCCAATTACTAATCTTTGATTCATTCACTTGGTATATGTTCATTGAGCAGCAGCATATTGTAAAGGTCTTATTCTATTGGTTCTAGTGGGAAAAAAGAGAGACAGCGAAAGAGTAACAAGATCTCCCAGGGAGGTTTCAATCCAGTGGATAAATCAGCATGGTGGCACAGTCCTGTCATCTCAGCATCTTGAAAGGCTGAGGCAGGAGGATTGCAAAGGCCAACCTGGACAATTTAGCAAGACTGTCTCAAAGTAAAATAAAAAGGGTTAGGGATATAGCTTGGTAAGTAGAGCAGAGCATCCCTGCGTTCAATCTCAATACTGCTAAAATAAAACCAAAACCAACCAACAAAAACAAAACAAAAAACCCCATAGTGAGTAACGCATCAACAGACCATTATGTAGGGTTTTTTTTTTAATAGTGATAGAGTTGAGCTATAGGGTAAAAGTAGATCAGGGAACCCAACCTAAGCAGCACAACTAGAGTCACAAAGCAGAAACAAACTGGGTAAAGGGTTTATACACCTACATACAACCCATTTGTTATATCTATAACAAATATCACTTCAAAGACAGCCTTTGTTGCCTGTGTACTTAACGTTGCTCAGAAATAATTTATAAAAACTGATTAATTGGGGCTGGGGATATAGCTCAGTTGGTAGAGTGCCTGCCTCGAAAGCACAAGGCCCTGGGTTCAATCCCCAGCACAGCAAAAAAAGGAAAAAAAAAAAAACTGATTAATTTAGAAGATTCTTAGTTATGGCATATCATTACACAGTTGATCCTTGTTTCTTGCCAATTCTGTATTTGCAAATTTACAAAAAAACAAAATTTATTTTTATCCCCAAATCAATACTGAAGGTCATTTCCAGACTTGTGCATACAAGAGTAGCAGTTTTGAGTCTTATGAACCAGCTGAGGTTGAATAAGGTAGCACTGTTTATTCTTGTTTCAGTTCTTGTACTGTAAATCAGTCTCCTCTATTTAGTATAACTTTTTTTTGCATCTTTCTGCTTTTTTGGTGATAATCACTATTTAAAATGGCTTCCAACTACAATACTGAAGCGCTGTCTAAATATTCCTAAGTGCAAAAAGGCTATGATGTGAAACCAGATGTTGTGACCCAGAACTGTAATCCCAGCTACTCAGGAGACTGAGGCAGAATTGCAAGTTTGAGGTCAGCCTGGCCAAAATAAAGAAAAGCCTGCGTTTGTAACTCTGTGATACGGAGCTTGCCTAGCCTGCGTGCAAGGCCCTGGGTTCAATCCCCTGCGTTCAATCCCCAGTACTGCCTCCTACAGCCTGTGATGTGTCTAGGCATGACTTAATAGTGCTGTTGACCATGAGTTAATGTCAATAAATCAACAATATATATTAAATGAGGAATTTAAAAATAGAAACACACATAAAATAAGTTACATATTATTGGTTGGATAGAAGATGTGATCAGCGTCTGTTAGGAACCTATTTCCTTAGAAAGTAATGATTTAGAATTTGCTAATTCAGCATCCCCTGCAATTTTATAGAATGTAACAGTGGCAAATAATGAGAATCAACTGCTTTCAGGGTAAACGTAATTTTGGGAAATGGCCAAAATCACTTATGGCCAGTACTTGAAGAGATGATGGGAATGGTTAAACTGAGCAAAACAGTATGATTATTAAAGCAGCTTTCTCAGAGTTTTGTTTTGTACGAAGGATTGAACACAGGGGTACATAACCTCTCAGCTACATTCCCAGCCCTTTTTTTTAATTTGGAGACAGAGTCTCACTAAGTTAGGGCCTTGATTGCTAAGGTTGGCTTTCAACTTGCAGTCCCTTCTGCCTTAGCCTCCCAAGTCCTAGGATTACAGACATGCACCACCAGCCCAGCTTTCTCAGTTTTTTGTAACATTGTATACTCTCTTTTGATAAACATCTTATCTCATACCTCAAATATTCTAATGTAGTCTCCTTAGCAGACATGTCCAGGTTAAGAATTAATCTACAAATTTTAGGGGGCAGGAGTTGTGGCTTAGTGGTAGAGTGCTTGCCTAGCACAGGTGAGGTACCTGGGTCAATCCTCAGCACCACATTAAATAAATAAATAAATAGATAAATAAAGGTATGTGTCCATCTGCAACTAAAAAATTAAAAAAGAATTAGTTTACAAGTTTTATTTTATTGATCTAGCAAGAGAAGTTTGAACTTTTATTTTCTGAATTCTTATAGTAAAAACCAGAGTTTTAGAAAAATTTGCCAGATCAAAATAAAATTTTATTGTGTTTAGTGCTTTTTTTAGACTATCCTCTTCCTCTATCAAAAATAGTTTATATAAAGCAGGAGTCAGCAAACTTCCTGTAAAGGGCCAGAGAGTTTGTATTTTAGACTTTGTAGGCTATACAGTCTCTGCTTCAACTATTTTAACACTATATAGCAAAAGCAGCAATAGATAGTAGTAGTATTTACTATAGTTATAGTATAAACCTCTTAAGAGCTAGGGACTGTGTCTTCTACTTTATCCTTCATGGCACAGGCAACAGTGTAACAATTAGGTCTTGATAAGGCTTGCCTTGATGTTCTGATTTAGTACAGATAAGACTTTTTTAAATATTAAAAACCCAAATATTAAAACTCATGTACTTAACATTAATTTAGAAATCTTAATTTTTAAATCTACAGATATACTACTTTAGGCAATAATAGTAATTTGAGCTCATTGTATTTTGAATTAGACAGTGATCTACTTCTATAGTAGTTGGTAAATACTATAGAATATGTTGGCTTATTTTTATAAACGTTCTAATAATTATTTTTGGTAGCTGTCAATAAAGTCTTTGAATCATAGTTAAGTGTCATAGGAGTAGTTTAATTATGGCTTCAGGATATAACATAAAGATAATTCGTAATTAAAATGTGGTACCAATTTAAGTTAAAAGAAGTCATTTTACAGTTGTAAACGATTAGAGAGCTAAACAAACTTGCTAATCAGTTTGTTGCTGTCTTGGCTAAGAGCCTAACAGTTCGGTGAAATAGCAGCATATCCTCTTCCCCTGCTCATCTCTTGTGCTACAGACATTTTTCTCCCATTTTCTCTGTACTATTGTCTTAGGAGCTGCTGGTTTCACTTTAGTCACATACTACTTTCTTCTGACCATCCAATTAAGAGGCCTTCTGTGTCCATGTATGGAACAAGAAACTCAAAAAAGGAAAGTGAAAATCACATAAAGTCCTAGTGTTGCTTTAATTGGAACATTATGAAAATATTTGTCAACTGAGCATATGTAAATAGAGCCATTCCTACTACATAACTTTAAATTGTTTGAAAAAATTTTCATCTTTTTTTGTAAAAGGAAAAATAGAATACTGTTTTATAAGTAAAAATGCAAGTGAGAAATGTAAATGTTTGATAAATTCATAGGCTAAGATTTCTGAAAAATCTGATCATCAGCACTGGTGATTAGAAGGAATCGGTATATTTGTACTTTGTATACAGTAGCTACTAGCTATATGAGACTTTTAATAAACTTCTTAAATTTGGTTATCCAAATTGAGGTGTTGTGTAAGTGTAAAATACAGACTGATTTCAAAGATTTAGTTCCAAAGGAGCATGTAAAGTATCTCACTGACAATTTATATGTTAGTCACATGTTGCTGTGGTAATTCTTGGATTTACTGGGTTAAATTAAATATACTATTAAAATTAATGTCACAGTTTTTTTACTTTAAAAACATGAATTCTAGAAATGTATGACTAATATACATGGCTTGCATTTGTAATTTGCTTTATATATCTCTTGGACAGCATGCCTTAGATTATGTGAACCTTCAACATAAAGTGTTATAGTCAAATATGAATTTATCAAGACCCTTTTAAAATAATCTAGCAATGCTGTAGTTTCTTTCGGCTTCTAATTCAATGTTGAAAATTAAAGAAAACATTTTAAATGTTTTCCAAAATGTAAGAAAGTTTATTAGCTGCCTCTATGTTTACTAGCTTGTAAACTTTTCTGTGACTTATCTTAAAAGAGAATAATATATACTAGTTGTAGCTTGGAAATTTTATTAGGATATATTTAAATGTATTTAATAATAATTTGAATATCAGAATAAGTCAGTTGTGTACTCCCAAAAAGGAAATATAATTTTTAAATATAAAATATTTCTGACTCCTGAGTATCTGTAGGTAACTAGTAGTTTTAATAAACTTCTTAAAGCAATATTACTATTACCTTAGTTTTTAAAGGCATATACTTTTAAAAAATTTTGTAAATTTTCATTTTAGTTCTTTTTTTGAAGACCAATAAATCAGTAAAATTAAATGTATATATTATAATGCTTTGTGCAGGGAAACTATTATAAAATCAAGCAATAAGAATGTATTGAAATGGGAAAACTGGGCTGGTAATGTAGCACTTCAGTGGTAGAGCACTTGCCTAGCACATGCATTTGAAGTACTGAGAAATTTAGGTTAGTTTGACATCTTTTATACATGCTTTTAGAAGTTTACAAATATTAATGTAATTTTTTATAAGATTGATTCACCTTACTAAGAAAACCAAAGGAGTAATTTCACTGGTTTCAAAATAGATTGTGGTTTCAGGTTTGTGAAAGAACAAACCATTGAAATAGCACTTTATTTTATTTTATTTTTTTGTAGTACTGGGAATGGAACCCAGGGCCTCTTGAATGGTAGGCAAGTCTTCTATAGCTACATCCCCAATTCTTGAAGTAACAAGAGCCACTTTTTTTTTTTTTTAATAACATGAATAACAAGCAATCAAACAAAATGACATTCAAACTCTCAACAATTTGATCATAACTTTTTTTTGTCAACTTCTTAAGGTAAGCCTCCCTAAACTTCTTTTAACCAGATCAGTCTTTTTGCTATATGGAATATATTTTATACTTTTTTGCCTGTGGGCTTTGTGTTCTTGGTACAAATTGCAACTCTCTCCTGCTTCTTCTCTTTCTTTTAAAATCTAGTAATCTTTCAAAACCTTGCTCATCTTTTTTTTTTTTTTTTTTCTTTTTTTGGTGCTATGCCTACTTGAACCCATGGCCTTATACATGCTAAGCATATGCTGTATCACTAAGCTACACCGGCAACCCTTATATTTTTCTTTTCTGAAGGCTTTCCCATCCTCACCATTCCAGTCCAAAGTCAGTATGATAATCAACATTTGTACAATATTTCACTTTTTTGTAAATCCCTGTCATAGTATTTTCTGTCTTTATGTCAGTCCAGTGGAGTTGATGTTAGCTACTTATAGATAAGGGAATTGAGACTCAGAGAAATACATGACTTCCATAACTCATATGGGTATCTACATACCAAATCTAAGAGCACCGAACCAAATCCTCTCATTCAAAGTTTTATGCTTTTTTCCTCTATGCTGTGTTTGTCTCCCAGCTCTCATAATAATTGAATAGCATTTATTTGGTCATTAATTGTTCACTCTAATTAAACTTTATTGAATTTGATTATTAACTATAGGCTTCAAAAGAACTAAACATCTTTTGAAGCCTATAGGGAATAAATGGAAAAGGAGAGCTTAATACATTTCTTCTTGATATGGTCATTGTTTAGTGATGGGGATATGTTCTGAGAAATTATACTTAGGTGATTTTCATCATTGGGTGAACATCATAGAATATATTTCCGTAAACTAAGATGGATATTACTAGATATTACTAGATGATATATAGTCTTAAGGAAACATTGTCATACATGTGGCCCAGTCCATTGTTGACTGAAGCATCATTTTTGTTTGTTTTGGTTTGGTACTGGGGATTGAACCCAGGAGTGCTTAATCACTGAGCTATATCCCCAGCTCTTTTTATCTTTTTATTTTGAGACAGGGTCTTGCTAAGTTGCTGAGATTGGTCTCGAACTTAAGATCCTTCTGTCTTGGTCTCCCAAGTAGTTAGGATTACAGACATGTGCCAGCATACCTACCCAGTGAACAATTTAAACTGAAGTTTACATCTTCTCTCTTGTAACCTAATGGGATAAAAAGTGAAGCTCTTCAAAATTTCTCCATTCCCCACCCCAAAAAAGTTATGATTATAACCAGGGCAAATTTTATAGGTATTTTAACTATTGCGCTCAAAATCTGAAGCCTTTCCACAGGAATGAGAATTTATAGAGACCAAGTTCCAAACTTACATCAAGTATTTATTCCTACAGAAATCCTTGGCAATGATGAATCTTAGTGCTTGAAGTCTCTTAAAGAAAGTATAACGTATAGATGACAGTAATTATTAGATGTCCAATAATTTGGTATTAGGTAATTATTTAGATGTTATTTGAAAAATGGGCCATAGATTAGAATAAATGCAACCTCATACACCTTAATCATAAGGTAATATTAGAACAGTGTCTGTTAAATGTATTATTAGGACAATGGAAGTGTTTTATAAACTGTAAAGTATTATATAAATGTTATCATGGGGAAGACTTAGAAATTTTTTTTTTTTTTTTTTTTTTTTGGCACTGTGAGACTAAAATTCTGAAATAAAGATCTGAAAAAGGGCCTGGACGGTGATACGATCTTGCAGGATGTCTGAGTATTTTGAGGATGAATCTGGTGTTTACGTTAATGCTTTATGCCAAGTTAAATTTTCTGAGTGAAAGGAAACTATTTTTTTGGTACTAAGGAGTGAATCCAGGGGTGTTCTACTACTGAGCCACATCATCCCCAGCCCTTTTTATTTTTTATTTTGAGACAGGATCTCATTAAGTTGCTTAGGGCTTTGCTAAGTTGATGTGGCTGGCTTTGAACTTTCGATCCTCCTATCTCAGCCTCCCAAACTGCTACTACATGCCTTATTTTTACTTTTAAAAACACATTTATTAAATAAACTTTGATCACATCTCTTCTCCATTTTCCCTAAAGGCCGTCATTGCTGTTCCCTTTATAGACTCTTCCTATTTCTGTCATGATAATTATTTGCAAGGATGGCAATTCCTCCCCTATTAAAAAGATTCCCATATTCATCTCATAAAAACTTGGTTGGCCAAAATTTAATATAAAGGGATTGTGTAATGGATTTTCAACATAGTAGTAGAGAAGTGAAAAAGTGAGTGCAAGAGTGAAATGTTTCCAATGTACTATTTATTAATCACATTGATCCATTACTCTTATTTCATCTGTTTGCAATGTGTATATTTATATATATATAATTTTTATCTTTGAACTATTTTATATGGATATATAATTATTTTTGTCTTTGAACTTTTTTTATCTGGACATATAATTATTTTTATCTTTGAATTGTTTCCTAAGGATTGTTTATAGCTCCTAAAAATCATGTTTAATGGCTTCTTAATAACTGTTGACAAATGTTTGAAAGAATTATTTATAAAAATTTACAAAACTGAGAGTATGCAGTTACCTGCTCATTTTGCCAAAACCTAGCCAGGTTGTTTTATTTTCTTTAGTGATCTTGAAATAAGATTATATCTGCTTCTTTGTTAACTTGAAATATCCAAGTTGAGGCGAATTCTTGCTTTTTACTTAACCACTATGATTCTTTTGTGTATGTACAATATTTGAAGAAATGTGAAAAATCTCTTTTTACCCTTTTGCTGTCTAGAGAGCTATGTTTCTTTCCATCTATAAATATATGTGAAAGACCTAAACTTTGGGATCTAAAATCATTTAATATGTCATTATCTTGTAATATTTCTAGCTTTCTCAAAATGACTGAATCAGATAAGTGTTGTCGTTTTTTTATCCCACCATTATCTAAAAGAACGATTTCATGTATTTTGTAGACAGTAATGTCAGTGTTCCTTTAGGTAATGAATATTAAAGAAATTTCATTGGAAATTTTTATGTGTTTTAATCTACTGTAGATACTGATCCTTGAACTGACTTCCAGCTTGACAATATGCTTTTTAAAAATAGGAGTCTTTCAGTGACTTTGAATATTAATATTTTTCCCTAAATGTTCTGGATTTGAAAGGTATCTTTTCACATTAGTTATTCCTTGATGAGAGTAAAAAGCATGCTAAATAGCTGACAAATCTCTATAACCTATACTAAGTTAAATAGATGTTAGAAATTTCTAATGCCAAGGTGTTTTTAAAGTGGAGAGGTTTGAGAAATGGGGGATCATAGCTGTTAAAACGTGCAAAGATAAACCATTCAGAAAGAAGTGCTGAGTCATCATTGATGGCCCATACAGTAGAGGAGGTAATTCCCTTTCTTTTCCTTTTATAATTACCATTTCTTTCACACATGGTTATCTCCTTTTTGTTATTATTGTTGTTGTTATTTTTAGTGGTGATAATTGGGATTGAACCCAGGGACATTCTCCCACAGAGCTATATCCCCAGTCCTTTTTTAAAAATTTGAGACAGGGCTGGCTAAGTTACTGGCTGGCCTGAAAGTTGTGAATATCCTACCACAGCCTCCCAAGTAACTGGGATTACAGGTGTGTGCCACCACATCTGACCTTTTCATTATATTCTAAACATAATGTCTATTTTATTTTCCTCATAATGTTTTGTAGGGGGAGGGTACTGGGATTGAAATGAGGAACTTGCACATGCTAGGCCAGAACCCTACCACTGAGCTACACCTTAGACCTCTTAAAAGTTTTTTTTTCCTCATGTTTATAGACACTGGGTATGAACTTGATACATTTCTTTTGACATTTTCTTCGTAATCCATCATTTCAATATTATATTAGAAATGGGGGTTCAGTCATAAGAGTATTTACCTAGCATGTGTGAGACCTAGGATTTGATCCTCAAGCACCACAAAAACCAAACCAAGCTAACCCATGCCCCCACCCACAAAAAAAAAAGAAGGAAAGAAAGAAAGAAAAGAAAAGAAAAGGGAAAAAAAAGAGAAATGAGAACATTTTTTGAAAAGATGAGAAAACCATATAAATAAAAGATGAGTTATATACATGAAAATATGTCTCATAAAATATTAAAAAATATATGAGAAAACAGGCATCAGAGGATATATAAATATATCAAATAACCATCAATATTCATAGAAGAAGGGATTAGGAGATATACTAACATTTAACAGGATTACCTAAAGTGGTATGATAGGGAGATTTTTATTTTTTGTGTTTCCCAAAATCTTTTTCAATGAGTATATATTTCTAATTAGGGGAAATGTGTTTGAAAAGGAAAAAAATATTTCCATATTACTGCTCTTTTAATAATAGCATATCTAGATTTTTAGTTTGATCTTATTAAGGAACATGAGCTTGTACTATCTGTAACCTGACACCTTTTCCCTAACTTTCCTGCATTACAAAAATTCCTTAAATAGTGACCCCAGGAGTACAGTGTAGGGGGGGAATGAGTCATGCTGTTTTAGTTGAAATAACTAAATTCAGGTATTAAGCTTTTACAAATAAATACTGGCTTCCTAGAGCTGTTAATTCTTATATACTACAAAAAATCAAAAAGATAGTTCAGATCATTTATGTCTTCATTTAAAAATACTGCTTTTTTTTTTTTTTTTTTTTTTTTTTGCGGTGCTGGGGATCGAACCCAGGGCAAGCACTCTACCGACTGAGCTATTTCCCCAGCCCAAAAAAATACTGCTTTTTAACTTCATGATATAGCCTTTTTACAATGTGAAATTGAATATACTAATTCGAATTTCTGATTGATAAACTCCAGGAATTTTTTTAATGAAGCAAATTATTTGAAAAAATTTAAAAACCTACCTTTTAGTATTGTATGTTTTACAATTGAATGACTTGAAATTCAAATACCTAAAATAATAAGTCAGGGTACTTGTATAATCACTTGATAACATGGAATTCTTAATGGCTATAATTATTTTTGTGTCTTTTCCACCTAGAACCGAGTAAATAAATATGTGGTTATGACAGTCCATGTTGAAATACTGGTTTGTTAAATCTACTTGGCCTCTTAAATAGGAAATAAAAATGATAGAACCAGAAGGAAAATGAATAGTTAATCATGGAGGAGGAGAAAACATAGCTCAGTACTTTGACTAGAGGCAGCTGGGAAAGTGACGTCCTGTAGCATTTGCTGTTCTAGAAAGTACAGAGACACGTAGTGAAAATGGGAGGATCCAGAAGGAGGCCGTCTCCTGTGTAGTGTATATTTATCTGTAAGTGAGCTGTTGGGAAGGAATTAAACACGGAGACGCTGTCTGCTTGTTGCCTTAAGACAGCTAGCTAAATTGCTGATTTGCTTTAACTTTTAAAATACCCAGCTTGGTTTATTTTTCTTAGAATCATATTGCTAAGACTGGGGACGCTGTTTTCTTTTACAAAGGGAAATCTAAGTTCATTTCAAGGCATTCGAAATGGGGAAAGACTATTATTGCATTTTGGGAATTGAAAAAGGAGCTTCAGATGAAGATATTAAAAAGGCTTACCGAAAACAAGCCCTCAAATTTCATCCGGACAAGAACAAATCTCCTCAAGCAGAGGAAAAATTTAAAGAGGTCGCAGAAGCTTATGAAGTGTTGAGTGATCCTAAAAAGAGAGAAATATATGATCAGTTTGGGGAAGAAGGTAAGTATTTTGTGTGTATCTTTCTGTTTCTTCATCTCTCTTTCCTTTCTTACTCTGTGGTTATCATTAAATTAGATCCTCAGACATGTTGAAAATAAGTAATAGATTAAAAACAAGATTTCATCCCTGATTATATGAATGAGTATTGCATAGCTATGAATGAAATGTCCTTGTTTGCCTTTTACAGGGGATTTTAGCATTTTGTATTATACATATTCTACCATTAGACTTCTGTTGTTAACATTGTGTATTTAAACAGAAACCTTAAATTCCCATGTACATCAATGAATTGTGTCAAAAGTCTTATGCAACCTGTTTTGTTTTCCAGTGAATTTTCTGCCAGAATCAATAATGATTTTAAAATTTTAAGATTAGATGTTCAAATTCTGGGTACTTTATCTTTTATTCACAAAAAACAAACAAGTTTTTTTTTTTTTTCCTTTCTTAAAACAAGGCGACTGAACAAGACAGAATCGTCTGTCTTAGAAGCAGAAGGCGCAGGCATTTAGCTTCTAGTTGTTTTTGGCATTTTGCCTGGAGAGGAAAGAATTTTCCTGATGTCATAAAATACCAGAACAAGTTTTTAGCTTAATTGTAAACAGTAATTGTGTGCCAAGAAAATGAGATCCCAGAAATACAGTTTTTGACCTAAAATGGCCACCTAGTTTGAACAATTACTGAATTTCTTTTAGGTAACAATTCATTTTGAAATTTTACTATCTAGGTGTGGAGGAAAGCATGACAACTTCCCTTTTCTGTCCCTGCCATACTTTTGTTTCTTACATTATGTGATCAGATATTAGTGACAACCATAAATAGGGATAATTTATGATTCTTCTTTTATCATTCTGGATTTTAAATCAGGTTTGTTTGTCATCTCCATATAAATATAGCCATAAAGTAGACTATTTTAAATCGCTAATTAACAACAACAACAACAACAAAAACCTTTTTATTTCTACAAGTCCTGTATTTTCAAAATTTAAAATCAAGTACTTTATTATTAGTTTTTCTCTCAAAATGTCTTAAATTATTGTAGCTATGAAAACTTTTTGTTATCCCTTTGCTTTCTTTATTGCATTATATCATCAAATTTTGCTAATTAGAAATATATTCTTAAAATAAAGCCAAGCAGAGACTTCTCATTTTGAATCAAACAAATTAAATAGAGACAAGCAGGGCTATTGTGTGTAAAGAGTTTTTTACCTTTTGGTCTGTAAGTTGCCAAAAATTGAAGTTTATGCTGCTTGTTTTAGTGTGGTGAGGATCTGCAATGTCAGGTCTTGTAACTATAAAGGGACAAATAGTGCATGTTCCCTATGGCCATACTACTCAGAATACCATGATTTGGTTCTTTTCAAGAGTTAAGCAGGATTTCGAGATACTGTCAGTAATCTACTACTCTTTCTGAAGGAGGTTTTTATAATTTTGTAAAAAAAAAAAAAAGCCCATAAACATGGAGTAGCACTGTAAATTCCCGTGCTTTAAATCTGAGATATTTGGCTACATCTATCTCATTGATTGCTGAAGTTTATATCTGTGACAAAGCCATAGGGATTCAGGTTTATTAAGGTTATTTATCTTCAGAATTTTCAAGTCACCAAATGACTACAGTTTTCTTGTCTATATTGCCTTTTTTCTTTTTTTTTTTTTTTTTTTTTGTGGTGCTGGGAATCGAACCCATGGCCTTGTGCTTGCAAGGCAAGCACTTTACCGACTGAGCTGTCTCCCCAGCCCTATATTGCTTCTTAATAGTGCTTTTCTTGAGTCAATTTTTTTTTCCAAGTTTGATTTTTACTGGTCATCATCAGTGAGTGCATTTTTAAAAATTAAACGAGGATCATCTATGTGCCCTGAATATTTTTGTTGTTGTTCTTAATTCAGATAATTGATATAAGCTATAGAAAGAAAGAGTTGGGGGGGGATTTTTTTTTTTTTTAGAACATTGACCTATTCAGAAATATTCCACAGTTATAGATTACTTGAAAATACAGTTGAATGAAGGTATTCGAATTATTTTTTAGAATTATTCTTCCTTACCAGAAAAGTATCACGTTTATTATTTGTCCTTTACTCAGAATATCCCACTAATTCTTTAAAAAATCCTGTTAGGAACTGGGAATGCAGCTCAATGATGGATAGGTGCTGGGTTAGATCCTGAGCAGCTCCTCCCTCCCCTGTGCCCTGCCAAATTCCCTTTAGATACACTGTGAAAGTGTGGGAAAACATTTTTTTTCTCTTTGCTTTTTATTGTTCTGTCTGACCTGCAGTCCTGGTTTCATACATTTCTTTAGTAGTAACAAAATACTGAATTTTAAGACTATTGGAGACACTGTAAGTACTGGATGTACTCCCCCCCCTTAATTATTATATTCTTGGAGCTGGGACAGTGGAAATAAAGAATCATAAACTCAGAAGTATCTGAGTTTTTGCTAAATTTATGTATTTAGGAATTAAGAGATTCATTGATTCAATTTACTAGTGTTCTGAAAAATCTCTAATATCTCTAATTTAGAATGCCTTATTTAAAAAAAATGGACAGATAGAGCTGTTTTAGCCAGGTAGGATGGCACAGGCCTGTAATTGCCTCAGTGACCTGGGAGGTTGAGACCAGCCTTAGCAACTTGGCAAGACCCTGTCTCAAAACAAAAAGGGCCAGGGATGTAGCTCAGTGGTAAGGTGCCCCTGGGTTCAATCCTCAGTATCCCTCCCAAAAAGATGTTTTAAACTTAACTATATGACTCAACAATTCCACTCTTAGGAAGAAGAAACATATCTACACAAATCATGTACCTAAAAGTTCGTAGTAGCATTATTTGTAACAGTCCCAAATTTAAAACATCAAAAGTACCATCAATTAGTTAATGGATAAAGAAAATGTATGAACATCAGTGGGGTTCTATTTAGTAGTTAAAAGGACCAGTTTACTGAAACATGCTACAACATGGATGAACCTTAAAAAGTATCAAATAAAAGAAGCCATATATAAATTAAGATTACATACTGTACGATTCCATTTATATGAAATGTTTGGAAAAGGCAAATTTGTAGAGAAGAAAGCAGATCTTCTTGCCTAGGGCTGAAGGTAGGAATAGGGATTAGCTACAAATAGGAACTGCAGAACTCTTTGGAATGATGGTAATATTCCATATGTGGATTTTTTTTTTTTTAATGTCAGACTAAGGTTTGAACCTAGTGCCTCACATGTGCTATGCAAGCACTCTACCACTGAACTACAACTCCTGCTCATAAGTGGATTTTTTTTTTCAAATATTTTGTTTTAGTTGTAGATAGACATAATACCTTTATTTTTATTTGGTGCTGAGGATCAAACCCAGGGCCTCACACATGCTGGGCTAGCACTCTACCACTGAGCCACAACCACATCCCAGTGGATTGTTGATTGTACAAAATATATATTTACAAAGGTTTAATTTTAGGGTATGAAATCAGTCAATTTTTTAAAAATAAATTTTCTCCGTAGTTGAATCATTTGAAAGCAAAAACTAGAACCATAGAAATTTAGAATTGGAATTCTAAATTTGAACCACTCTTGCCTGAAAATTTTAGGTGTAGTTCTGAATAGTTCAGTGAATGTGAACTGAAGTTTGCATTAAAAAATTTTTAAAAAAGAATTTTTAGTAACACATCCTTAGAGTATTCTCATACTTTAACATGTCTTTTTCTTTATGCTTTCCTTATTTTGTTTATTGCTTATAGTTTACTCAATTTTCTTCAAGTGCTAAAAAGTAGTATTTATGTGATCAAATTTACATTTAGTATATTAATCTTTATGCTAGTTTGCTTCTTCTCTTTAACTTACATGTTTAATCAACAGAATCTCTTTGGTATTTATTATTACACATTCCAAAAATATGTAAGTCAATTGGATTTTTTTTTTTTTTTTTTTTTTTTTTTTTTTGCGGTACTGGGGATCGAACTCAGGGCCTTGTGATTATAAGGCAAGCACTCTACCAGCTGAGCTATCTCCCCAGCCCGCTCAATTGGATTTTTGTGAAATAAACTTTAAAGGATCTTATTCTATGTCTTGCTATATAAGTCTGGATTTTTACATATTAGGTCTCCTTAATGTAAGGATTAAATAGTATCATTTTTTTTTCTTGAAATTCTAATTGTTCTCTAGTATTTCTTTTTTTGATAAACTTTTAATCAAGTTAACTAATAAGTGGAAGTCATTGCTGTGGATACTATTCCAAATATTTGTTTTTAGAGAACAAATGTGTTGGTTGGTTGGTTTTTATATAATAGCAGACGTACTAAAGCATAGGCAAATGTTTCTAGAGTGCATTTCTTGATCACACAAAGAGATGATAGTATCTAGAAAGTGTTTTGGATGGCAAAGGAATCTAGTTGAATTTTTAAAATTTCCATTAGCAGTTAAACTACACATGATTAACTGTATAATTGATGACATGCTTGTTATAATTCAAGTACTATGCATTGCAAGTGATACTTGCATAACAATTCATATTATATAATAGTGGCATGAATTTTGATAGAATTTTCTCAGCCTAGAGTAGCTCCGTTCTTTATCTGAGCCACATAATTCACTATTTAATGTCTAGGAAAACCTCAAAGCTGCATTGGAGTCTTGACAGTTTCGATAAATAAGACACTTCAGACTACATGTGAATCTTTTTAGGGACTCAGTAATCCTGAGTTACCATTTTTGGCAGAGTGGGAAGAGGTTTTAGGGAAAGCCAAACTCCTGATGTAATAACTTAAAATGTTATTCTTTCCATGAATCCATTATGGCTCCAAAGCATTTAGATTTTTTGGCTTGTAGAGGCTTAGATTAAACAAGCTAATTTACCCAATTTTCTTAACTCTAATTTTTTTCCCCTACAATACTGGGGATTGAACCTAGGATCTCAGGCATGATAGGCAAGTGCTCTATCACTGAGCTACATCTCCTGCCTCTGATTTACTTAACTCTCTAATAAATAGTTATATCCTATGAAATCTGTGTGATGAAGGATAAAATTATTGAAATAATTTAAGTATTCATTTTAGTTACTTGGTTATGACCTTGAATATTTGTTTTCTTTCATTTAAAGAAATATGCCATTAACCTTTAACATGGAGAATTATAATTGTTCTCGTAAAATTTATAAAAGGGAAGCTGGGCACAATAGCACATGCTTTTAATCTTAGAAATTTGGATTATTTTATTTTATTTTATTTTTGGTACTAGGTGTCAAACCAAAGGACCTCCAACATGCTGAGCATGGTACCCTACCTCTGAGCTACACCCTGCCTAATCCCAGCTACTTGGAAGGCAGAGGCAGAAAGATCACAAGTTCAAAGGCCATCTTGGACAACTTATTGAGACCTTGTCCCAAAATAAAAAGGGCTGGGTATGTAGCTCAGTGGTAGAGTGCCACTGGGTTCAGTCCCTGGTACTGCCAAAAAAAAAAAAAAAAAGTCAGGCATAGTGATACAGGCTTGTAATCCTAGTAGCTCAGGAGACTGAGGTAGGATTTTAAGTTTGTGGTCAGTCTGGTCTATTCAGTGAGACGCTGTCTCAAAATAAAAGAAAATAAAAATGGCTGGGGATGTAGTTCAATGGTAAAGTATCCTTGGCTTCATTTCCCACTACAAAAATAAGTAAACACACACATACACACACACATACACACACTCGAGATTTGGATGAACTGCATCTTAAAAGTTATTACCAGCTTAGTCTTATCATTGAGTTTCTACAAGGATTTTCCCTAACTGCTATTTGGTTATATCCTTCCGTTTTGACAATTTTCAGATTGTTAGAACTCTTTAGATTTCTATTCATGGATAAAGGTAAAAATTTAGACATCAGTTGAGACTTTAGGATGGTGTAGAATACATATATATACCTTTTAATGGAAGAAGCTAATATAGAATAAGAAATATGCTCTCCCTTTGAGCACATGCAAAGTATTTCTAGTGGAACTTTAAATTATTTTTTATGTTTTTCAGTTTTATAATCTTTATTTTTCTCCTTGTTCCCTTGGTTAGGAATTCCTGTAAGGCTGCCTCAGAGACTTTGCTGATTTTAATCTCAGTATTGACCCCTTAAAAGATCACTGTGATGATGTTTTGTGGGTTTTAGTGGAATCTTTCTTTGGCATGTACTAGAAAATGCTTTTTCAAACATATGTAATCTTGTGAGCTACATGTTACTTAGTTGAACCTCTGAGCAAAATGCCACTATACTGTAGTCTGAAGTGGGTTGTCCACAATAGACAGAAATAACCAGTCACAGTCCTTACAAGGGAGGGATATTTACAGCTCTTGATAGCTGTCTTGTTTTTGGAATAATATTATGATGAGATATGCCTAGATAAACAAATTTGGTATCTGGATATAAGAATAAGAATTTTTGGTATAAGAATTTTAGGCTGGGCATGGTGGCACATGCCTGTAATCCCAGCTACTCTGGAGGTGGAAACAGTTAAATCTCAAATTCAGGCCTAGCCTGGGCAATTTCGCCAGACCTTATCTCAAAATACAAAATGAAAAGGGCTGGGATTTAGCTCAGGGGTAGAATATCCCTGGGTTCAGTACTGCAAAAACAAAAACAATAGCAATTTTAGTGTCTAAAAAACATTTTTCATAGTGTGTTCTCATTATTAGAATTTTTCCCCTTTGCAGAGTTTCTTTCTTAATACTTGACCTGAAATAATTTAGTATGTATATGCTACTACATATTATTGATTGTATTTATTGATTATAATGGTACTTAAAGCTTCAGATTTTGCATTGATTACTAAACACCTTTCAACTGACAAATTTTAAAAACTTAAATTTGTATACTTCAGTATGCCACACCAGTAGTTAAAGGGATTCTTAAATTGTTTCTTACTGATTATAAAACAAATATTCAGGAATAAATTACTGTATTTGTATGTATGTACAGTGTTGAGGATTGAACTACTACATCAAGCATGCTGGGCAAACTTTGAACCACTGAGCTACATCCCCAACCCAGGAATAAAGTATTAAAGCTAAGCATTTGGAGGAAGATTTTGAAAGTTAGAAACTTAACTTGGGATGGAATTTTCAGGAATTTTTTGTATTTAGATATAATGATATTTCTGAATAAATTGCAACCCAATTTAGCCAGTTTCTGAGCAGTGGAGTTTTTGAAAGTTTAACTGTCAAGAGTTGCAGATTTTTTTTGTAATCATGCTTATCTCTTCACATAGGGTTGAAAGGAGGAGCAGGAGGTACTGATGGACAAGGAGGAACCTTTCGGTACACCTTTCATGGTGATCCTCATGCCACATTTGCAGCATTTTTTGGAGGTTCCAACCCCTTTGAAATCTTCTTTGGAAGACGGATGGGTGGTGGTAGAGATTCTGAAGAAATGGAAATAGATGGAGATCCTTTTAGTGCCTTTGGATTCAGCATGAATGGATATCCAAGAGACAGGAATTCTGTGGGGCCATCCCGTCTCAAACAAGATCCTCCAGTTATTCATGAACTTAGAGTATCACTTGAAGAAATATACAATGGTTGTACCAAACGGATGAAGATTTCTCGGAAAAGGTTAAACCCTGATGGAAGGAGTTATAGATCTGAGGACAAAATTCTCACCATTGAGATTAAAAAAGGGTGGAAAGAAGGCACCAAAATTACTTTTCCAAGGGAAGGAGATGAAACACCAAATAGTATTCCAGCAGACATTGTTTTTATTATTAAAGACAAAGATCACCCCAAATTTAAAAGAGATGGATCAAATATAATTTATAATGCTAAAATTAGTTTACGGGAGGTAAGTTAGTAGGACCTAGGATTCTGAGACCAAACATATTTTTGCAGCTGATTGATCTTAGGGAATTAATCTAAATAATAGCTAACGTTTATTTTGTGTGTATCATATTTATTGTAACCCTTATAATGACTCTCTGAGGCAATAGTACCTTTAATCGTTTTTATGAAGTTAGTTTTCTAAGTTTAATTATTTAACCATTTAAATGTCAGTTTTAAGTGCAAACTGAATTATGTATGATGAGGCCTAATAGTGGATTAACTCTACTCTGTTTTTACAATTGTGGTTTATATGATTTGCTCTGGAATCTCATCGCCTTAAATCCATTGATAAGATGTGTTCTAAAATTATTAATTTGGAGTAATAATGGTGTATCAAAGTATTACAATAATAATTTATACTTTGTAGTAATAATTATATAGTAAAAAATAACACCATAATAGTAGTACTTCAGTGTGGTTCTCAAGTTCTTATTTTCACTATTTCTCAAAATAGATTATAACCCATGAAATATGGCCATGTCAATTTTAGGTCCTGCCTAAAATTCTCAAATGGCTCTACCTAATTTCTACATTAAAGTCTAAACTTGACTTAAGATAAAAGGTCATTTTAAATCTGATTTCTATCTAGAGATGTATGTTCTCCCTGAGTTTGCTGTTATTATTATCTTATATAATTCTTGTCATAATCTCACCTCTACTCTACACAGCACTGTTGTTCTTCAGCTTGCCTCAATACCTACTCCTGGTCCAATGCTTAGCTCAAGCATTCTGTATTCACAGAAACTAGGGTGATAATGTGAGTGCCCTTTCTCTCACAAAGACCTCTGTGCTCACACTATTAATTGCTAGTTTGTATGTATGTTTCTCTGAGTTCCTTGTGCTTTCCTTGAGGTGGCATCTTTGTTCATGGTCCCTCTGTTGTTCAATAGGAATTGTGTAGCATGTAGTAAATAGTAAATGTTGACTAAAATAAGTGTATTTCTTATTCTGTGGTTTTACAGAGAAGTAGGTATTGCTCCCATGTTGGTCTTTCCAGTTCTAAGTCTGTTCTCTTTCTTGCATTCCAATTTCTGCATCTTGATTATTGTAATAGCAACTTCAAACTATCCATTTCATTCCAAGGCATTGTTAAAGACATCCTTTACTTCTCTTTTCCTTTTTCCTTACTTTCCCATATTTTGTAACATCTCTGATTATGTATTACCTGAAGAACTTTTCATTTTTTTCCCTAAATAATTTTTCTAATGGGGAAAAAGTTTTGTAAGTTATTATTCTTTTGGGGATTAAAATTTTACATTAATATATATATTTTTTTACTACCTTGTAATGTGTTTACATAGATTTTTAAGTTTTAGAGTTTGATAACTTTATTTTATTTTGTCCATTTTAGGCATTGTGTGGCTGTTCAATTAATGTGCCAACAATGGATGGAAGAAACATACCTATGTCAATAAATGATATTGTGAAACCTGGCATGAGAAGAAGAATTATTGGATATGGGCTGCCATTTCCCAAAAATCCTGACCAACGTGGTGACCTTCTAATAGAATTTGAGGTGTCCTTCCCAGATACAATATCTTCATCATCCAAAGAAGTTCTTAGAAAACATCTTCCTGCCTCATAGAATGAAGAACTTTGTTACCCATATTTTGATAAGGCACTGAAAATATAAAAGGACTGGCAGTTTACTGATGTAGATGTGAATTCTGTATAAAAATGTGTAAATTCTTCTGAGGGCTCATTAAATTGCATGAATAGAGACGGGTCAAATAAATAGGCAAAAGGGATTTTTACAGTTAGAGATTAAGAGAAAACTACTCACTGTATTTTATTTTATTTCTCCCAAATCAGAAATTTTAGTATTTTGCATATATAGAGAAGTTGGTTTTGTGATATCAGCAGATGTATTTCTAATAAAGTACTAGACAATCCAAGTACTTTATTACTTACATCTTTAGATAATCAGTATTACTAGGTTCCCATTTATAATGGAAATTTCAATTATCTGTGTATGTAATATGTATTTCTAAAGAGATTAAAAGCCAAAGTTGTTTGGAAATGTGGTTATTAGATTTAAACCACCCTGAAATGCTGTTTGAGGACTAATACCAACCTGTAAAAGAACATACTGGTGAATATGTTTTACCATTTTGACTTTTGAAGTATATACGGTAACATTTCTTAATAACATGGTTATAATGTTCTTAAAAGCAGACCTTTTCTTCATAAAAATAAAATGAATGGCAATTTATCTCCTGTGGAAATCCCAATTGCCTGATTACTGATATTTTAGAAATAGACTTTTTAAATGCCATATGTAATTTTATGCAAGTTAACTATATATCTTGGGCTTAAATTATAGGCTCATTTTGTTGTCCACTAGTTTAAAATAATTTGTTTAATAAGAAATGTGTTTTTAGAGGAAACACTGTTACTTGGAATTAATTTCCAATTACACAGTCTTCTGTAACTTACTTATAATATGCTATCTATACCTTATATAATTTCCCTAAAAAGAATAAACTACCACTGTGGTGTTAAACCAAAATATAGGAAAAATAAACACTAACTGCTGCTTATGGTCAATGTTGCTACTACTTGTTATGCATATAAATATTTTACTTTTTCATATGTATAGATTGCATTTCCTAGGTGTTTTAATTTTTTAAATATATTTGCGTTTAAAAATTATTTTGTTTTGTCTTCTGTTTTTATAACTACATTGAGAGTAATGTTTTGAGAAGTTTTTGGTTAAAAAAACACTTCCCAGCCAGGTATGGTGGCACATGCCTGTAATCCCAGTGACTCAGGAAGCTGAGGCAGGAGGATTCCAAGTTTGAGGCTAGCCTCAGCAATTTAGCGAAGCCCTAAGCAACTTAGTTGAGATCCTGTCTCAAGATAAAAAAAATAAAAAGGACTGGGGATATGGCTCAAATGGTAAAGTGTTCCTGGATTCAATCTCCAGTACAAAACAAAAACAAAATAAGAAGAAAACAATAACAAAAACAAAACTACTTCCCAGAATAATGATTCACATGAGCACACATACATACAATTGGATTCTGTCACCTTTTAGTAGAATATAAATAGGTTATAATAAGTATATGCCTTGTAGCTTTATTGAGATAGAATTCATATACCATAATACAGTTTACTTTTTTTTGGTTATGTGTGCTGAGGAATGGACCCAGGGCCTTGTGCAGTCTAAGCATGCATTCTACCACTAAGCTATACCTTACCACTAAGCTATACCACTGACCTGTTAGTTTACTCCCTTTCCCCTGCTTTGTGTGTGTGAGTGGCACTGGGATTGAACCCAGGACCTTGCTCATAGTAGGCAAGTGCTCTATCATTGAGCTATATTCCCAGCCTATGTTTATCCTTTTGAGGTGCACAATTCAGTGTTTTTAGTATGATCATATAGTTGTGCTATCATCACCATTAATTCAGAATATTTTCATCACTCCCAAAAGAAACCCTATGTCTATTGGCAGTCACCCCCCATTCTTTCTTCCAATCACTGACAACACTAATCTACTTTTTATCTGATGGATTTGTCTATCTGGATATTTCATATAAATGGAATAAAACTGTATTTTGTCTGATTAATTTAGCATGACATTTAAAGTCCATCCATGTTGCATCATAGTACTTCATTTCTTTATGTGGCAAATAGTATTTTATTTTATGTATATGTCACATTTTGTTTATGTGTATGTACATGTGCACTACTGGGGATGAACCAGGAGGCCTCCACCCCTGAGTTACTTCCTCAATCCTTTTTATTTTTTGTTTTGAGACCTGGACTCATTAAGTTGCCAAGACTGACCTTGAACTTACAATTTTACTACCTCAGCCTCCCACATAGCTGGGATTATTGGTGTGTGCTATTATGCCTAGTAAATTTTGTTTATCTGTCAAGGTATTTTGGGACATTTGGGTTATTTCCACTTTTTGGTTATTATATAATGCTGCTGTTGACATTTGTGTGCAAAGTTTTGTGTGGACATAACTTTTCAATTATCTTGGGCATATACCTTAGGAATTGTTAGAAACAACCACATACGTTAGTTGCAAAATGGAAGATATTTGTAAAAAATGCAAAGACTTGAGCTAATCATACTTGCTATATATAATTCATAAATTCTTTATAACTTTGTTTTTCTGAATAACAGTTAAAATGCCCTTGGGTTCAGTCCCAGCACTGCAGTGGGTGAAATGTCCTAGGGAAGTGTGAAATCATGAAAAATTTCTTATAAATCTAAAGAGGTAGAACTGAAAAGCATCATTGTGGTAGGTGTGATTTCTATTTTAACCCATGCTTACTGCAATTTTCTTGACTCTTCCAGGTAAATAATTTATAGGTTAGAAATGTGAATAATCTTTGTGTTAAATGTTTTTTTAAGTAGAGAATTATTCTAAGTAGTAAAATTTACATTGTTCTACAAACAGTATCCTAATATCTCTCATCTTAGAGGATACTAAATGGCCTTACTGTACATAAGTGCCCAATTTTAACTTATCAGATGTTGAATTAATAGTAGTAGTATAAGTAAAGATTAAAATTTTCTAATTTTTTTTAAATTGTGAGATTTTAAAAATGTTCTTTTGAACCTGTTTTGCATAGCTGGAAGAGTTGTGAGGTACTATAGATCCCAGTAAGCTAATTGATAAAGATGTTTATCTTTCCCACAAGAAAAACCACAAGTTACTTATGCTAAAAAGAACAACTGTACACTAAGGTCATTGATGGCTTGCCAAAAAAAGCATTTTGTTTGGCTAGCTCATTAGTTTAAAAAACATTTTTTAATTAGGATGTTTCTAGGCAAAGCATATACTTCTGCCACTGACCTACCATTCTCTATTGTGTTACATAAAGCTGCTATGCATGTTTAGTTAACTTGTCTGTGACTTCTGAAAGCATCTGAGTTTGTGACCTCTACTTTAGCTCATCACTTCTGCCTCTTAGTAGCTTGTCTTGGAAGCAAGGAATTAAAAATGCTCCTGTTTGTTTATTTTTAGGAAACTGTCATTTGAATAGTTATGAGGGGTAAAATGAAATTAATATATGTGATTGGACTCAGTAAAGAGTTTAGACATGACTTACTCTCCTCATAGTTCAAGAACTATGTACTTAACCTCCCAGAGTTAAGGATAAATAGACATCATCCTTAATGTAAAAATAATTTTTACTGAATAATGTATATATACTGCCTATATGTCATGTGTGTATATGTGGGCTTTATCCTTTAAGGAAACAAATATTTGGCTTGTTATTTTTTAATAATAGCTTCATCAAAATTTGGATGAGTAGATAAATTTTATAGATTAAATATTTCAACATTTCCTTTTTTTACCCCTGTGATACTTTTAGTTCATAGAATTCTAGATGAAGAAGTAAAACCCTGGCCAAGTGACTTGTTTGCACTTAAAGACCAAGTTGTAAAGGAAACTCAGAGAATTAGACTGATTCTCAGTGCCACATTTTCCCTAGTAAGCCATTCATGTCTCCTGTTGTTAAATTTTCAAGAATGGAAAAAATGTTTTAAAAGTTTGCTATCTCTTTGTAAAGTCTGTGTAATTTAGCATGTATACTTGAAATATTTTGAGTCATTTATGAAGATAGAATATAAAGTCACAACTTTTGAGACACATTACAAAATGGGTTATTTTTATTTGTGTGTGTGTGTGTGGTGCTGGGAATCAAACTTAGGACCTCACACAAGCTAGGTAAGAGTTCTGCCTCTGAGGTTCATTCCTTTTAAACTTTTTATTTTGAGACAGAGTCTTGCTAAATTGTCCAGGCTGACCTTGAACTTGGAATCCTCCTTAGTCTCCTGAAAAGCTATGATTACAGGTATGCACTATCATATAGGCTCAAAAACATTAAAAATTTTTTTTTTTTGTATTTGGACAGCATGCTTTTATTTTATGTTTATTTTTATGTGGTACTAAGATCGAACCCAGTGCCTCACACATGCCAGGCAAGCGCTCTGCCACTGAGCTACAGCCCCAGCCTCTCAAAATCATTTTTCAAGGAAATTAATAGCAACAATAGTTCATAATTAGGATGGGCCCTTGATTAAAATTTTTAAAATGTACCTCAAATTATTTTCAAAATACAATGAGGCCATATTTGAAGTTTTATATAAGCCATATATATTTTTGAAAGTAAGATACTACCTATGTGAAACCATCCTTGTACAAAAAAAGGAGAGGGAAAGGTAAGAGAGAAGGAGGAGAAAGAAAGGGAGAGAAAAAACTTGCAGTTTTTCATCAAAAAAATTATAATGAGTAATAATATATATACCCTCTATATTCATTTGCAAATATAGTAATCCCTCTCAAACTAAAAATTTGTGGGTATATCTCTTCATCAAAGTATTGATTTGGGGGCTGGGGTTGTGGCTCAGTGGTAGAGTGCTCATCTAGCATGTGTGAGGTCCTGGGTTTGTTCCTCAGCACCACATAAAATAAAGGTATTGTGTCCACCTACAACTAAAACAAACAAAATTTTTTTAAAATGTTGATTTGTGTGAATACAGTTCTTAAGCTATTCTTGAGATCATTTTGAAAAGAGAAGGCTGGAGGTTGGACAAAGAAAATGATAGTAAATTGTAGAAGCAAATGAAAAAATTCAGATGCAGCCTTAAACATAAGAAATAAAGCCAAAGACAAAGAACTTTGTTACTATTTTTGTTAAAGGGATAGCATTAAGATGAATACAGGTATAGTGGGACACCCCTGTAGTTTCACCTACTTGGGAGGCCGAGGCAAGAGGATCACAAGTTCAAGGCCAGCATGGGCAATTTAGCAAGACTCAAAAAATGAAAGGGCTGGGATGTGGCCATGGTAGAGTGCTACTAGGTTCCAGTTCCAGTACTGCAAATAAATAAATAAATAAATAAATAAATAAATAAATAAATAAATAAATAAATAAATAAAATCACAAAAAATTAAAAGTCTACAGGAAGTATTTTTGTGACATGAAGTTATGGAAGATCAAATGTTAGAAAAGAGTTTGAGAAATATTTAGTTATGTAAATAATTAAAGAAAAGTTTCACACACAAAAATCTAAGTACACATTTTGCACTTCTAGGGCTCCAGAGGTGGAGGAATTTAAAAGGCTAAGGTTAATTGAGAATCATAAAATTTGAAAAGCATTAAGCATTTTAAATAAGGTTATGCTTTCTATTTAAAAATTACATTCTTGATATCCCTATTATGTCTAACAAAACAAATTTGCAAGCATCTAAAGTTTCTAAAGTTGAGAAAGGAATGGTAAATCAGATGGTATTGTTACTAATTAAATAATAGACTATCATTCTCATTATTTAATATAGTCTTCATTGTAGAAAACTTAAAAAGTGACTTAAGAGTAGGGTTCTGCCTAAAACTTTTTTTTTCCCATAACAACTTAAGATCCTGATCATTTTCCTACCATAAAACTTTCAGAGACATAACCGAATTAGATGGGGAAATTATATTTTACCTTGGCTTTTATAAATTACACTCCCTAACTTATGAAGGCAACCTTGAAAGTTGGCACAACCAACTTCAGAGTAGTAATTACACGCCAGAAATAGTTACACATTTTATGCTTTTTTCCCTCAATATTTAATGCATAAATTTTGGAGGAAATTATTTAAAAGTTGAAATTGGAAACCAGGTTGTAATGAGGCTTTAGTATTATTTAAAATTACTTGTTAGGTAATACAGGTTAATTTCCATAAACTTCGAAGAGAGTATATGAAGTTACACTATCTCTGCTTTGGTACTCACACAAAAAGATTTGCACACCACAAAATTTATACAAGGGTTGAGGGTGTAGCTCAGTGGTAGAGTGTTTGCTTAGCATTCCCAGGTCCTGGGTTGGATCCCCAGCACCACAAATAACAAAACAACGAAAAGAAAAACTTACTCAATAAAAATTATTATTGTACCAAAGTCATTTAACCAAAATAAATGTAGCAAAATATGTCAAATGTTTTAAAATGGAATTCAGATATCTTATGTTTATTTCCAGTTAGAATCTTCTTCCAAATTTTTACTGGTACATTATATTTATACATAATGGTAGGATTCATTACACATTTGTAAATGCATATAATGTAACAATATAGTTTGGCCAATGTCATTATCTAATATTTCCCCCTTCCCTCCCCTCTTCCCTCTCTGATCCCTTTCTTCTACTCTACTGATCTCCCTTTGATTTTCATGAGACTGACCCACTTTTCCTTTTTTCTCTTTCAGTTAGAATCTTGAGGTGTTAGGTGTGATGAATTTGTTTTTTTGACTTTTTTTTCCCCACTTTTAAATTATTTTTTTTGTGTGACAGTAGAGTATATTTTGAAATATTATACATACATAGAATAAGTATAACTTGTTCCAATTAGGATCCCATTATTGTGGTTGTACCTGATGTGGAGTTACTTTGGTCATATATTTACATATGAAGATAGGAAAAATATGTCCAATGCATTCTAGTGTATTTCCTATTACCATTCCCCCTCCCTTCCCTTCATTTCCCTTTGTCTAATCCAATTAACTCCTAATCTTCCACTCCCTTGTTGTGGGTTAAAAACACTCATTTATGAATAGATACACTCATTATGAATAGATACAAGTCATCTAATTTAATATTTTTTCTTATTAAACATGTGTTTAAATATTAAGATCAGTCATTGGCTAGGAATCCTAATTTTGTAGTGGCGTGAAATTTTAAAACTTTACCAGTTATTTAATTAATACAAAATAATTTATTTTTACATGTATTTTTATCATTATAACAGATTCAAGTTGTTTTAAGACTTATGTGTAGTTTAAAAAATGGAGACTGCTACATAAATCTCAGTTTCTTTACACAGGATCTGTTATACACGCTTTAAAATGTGTACATGTTATTGAGTTAAACTATTTTCAGCTAGATGTGGTGGCAAATACCTGAAATCCCAGCTACTCAGGAGGTTGAGGCAGGAGGATCACAAGTTTGAGGCCAGCATAGGCAATTTAGTGAGACCCTGTCTCAAAATAAAAAATAAAAAGGGCTGGGAATGTAGTTCAGTAGTAGAATGCTTGCCTAGATGTCTGAGGCCATAGTTTTGATTCTTGGTACTGCAAATAAATAAGCAAATAAAATATTTTCAGAGAAGTAAAGGTACTAAATTAAAGAACAACACATAATTCTAGCCAGTGAATGTAGGCTATGAACTTAAAATTATTGTGAATATGTGACTATTTCAAAAAGTCTGAACTAAGTATCTTGTGTCCAGTTATACACTGTTAAGTACTTTTTAAATTCAAAATAAATGCCCTGCCTGCTTTTGATTTTAGTTTATAAAATAACTAATTTATGAGAGTTCAGTGACTAACAGTTCATAGTCATTTTCAACTGTATAGTCTAATATTTTTGCATAGCAATTTATAATTTTTTGAGGTAGTTATTATTACTTCTAGTTGCAGATGAGGAAACAGATTGATGTTTTTAAATTCCTTATCCCAGGTCACAAAACTAGAAAGGATGTAACTACTATTCAAGCCCAGATAACAATTTTTGACCTGCTGCTTCTACTATTCATGGCTACATGTTTATGAAGTTGGCAGTAGTCTTCATTTGTTCTGCCTGGAACAACTGAACAAATCCTTCCATAACCAGTAAATTATTTAAGATAGTAACTTTTGGAAATCAAGAGAAGTTTATCTCAGTGAATGGATAGTAACAACTGATTGTATACCTTGCTTCCATGAAGATCATCTTAGCTGTTGTCATTATCAGGAAGTATTTTGTAAAGAGCACAAGACTAGGAGCTGGAGTCACAAATAAAAATGATTTTTACAAAAGCATTTGTAAACTTGAGGATGGAGGACAGATACATAAAGAGCATGTCAGTGGAAATTCACTATGTGCTTGCCTCCTATGAGAAATATTTTCTACCAGTTAGCCATGGTTTCTGCCTAGGTCTTTCAGGGACAGAATCAAGAATTTGAAGTTTGTTTTTCCTTGTGTCTAAATTGAGCTGAATTTTATGATTTTCAAATATATTTCTTTTTCCTACTTTGTATTCAGGAAAGACATGAATTTTATTATTTTTATATTAGTTCTGATTGGTAGAAAATAAAAATTCATGTCTGTTCTGTCTCAAGATCTGTGTTAGATGTAGGTAGATCCTTGCCTTTATAAAGTTTTTTAAACATTATTTCTATCTTTTTAAATTTACTGATATTTGTTTTATGATCAATAAATGTTCTATCCTGGAGAATGTTTCATGTGAACTTGAAAAGAATGTATACTCTACTATTGTTGGGTACAGTATTCTACAATGTTTGTTAGATCTACTTGGTGTATAGTGTTATTCAAGTCTTTTTGTTGTTGTTGATATGACTACTTGTTCCATCCTTTATCAGAATGGGGTATTAAAATCTTTAAATATTGTTGAATATTCTATATGTCTCCTCATTTCTGTCATTTTTTGCTTCATGTATTTTGGTGTTCTGTTGTTAGGTGCATAAACATAATTTTATATCTTCCTGATAGATTAACCCATTATTATTATAAAATATTATAATTCTCTTTAATATTATAAAATGTCCCCATCTTGAGAGACATATTTTTGTTTTAAAGTCAATTTTGTCGATACTAGTATAGACACTTTAGCTTTCTTATATTTGCCATTTTTATGTTATCAATATAATTGGATTTATGTCTGCCATTGTACTATTTCTTTTCTTTGTGTTTTTCTCTTGCTCTTTCTCACTTTTTATTTTTATTTTTATCTCTCTCTCTTTTTTTTTTTTTTTTTTTTTTTTGGCATTGCTGGGGATTGAACCTAGGGCCTCATGCATGTTAAGCAAGCAAGCACTCTACCACTGAGAAACATCCCCAGCCCCACTCCCTATAGGGTCTTGTTAAATTGTCCAAGTTGACTTCAAACTTGTGGTTCTTCTGCCTTAGCCTCCTGAGTCCTTCTTTACTGCTGTCTTCTGCATGAGGCAAATACTTTCTAATATCGAGTTCCAATTTCTTTAATGATTTTTTTCACGATTTAAAAATTATTTCCTTAATGGTCTCTCTTAATATCAATTTAGCAGGTTCAGCTTCTGATTTACATTAACAATTTCAGTGAAATATAGAAATGTTATTTCTTTATAACTCTACTTTTCCTTTCTACCTGTATTAGCTTTCCATTGCTGCGACCAAAATACCAAGAAGAATAACTTACAGGAGGAAAGATTTATTTTGACTCATGGATTCAGAAATCTCAGTTCTTGGTTGGTCAACTCCATTGCAGAAACCTCATGGTGAATGGGCATGGCAGGGAAAAGCTGCTCAGATAATGTCAGCTAAGAAACAGAGCAAGGGAGACAGGGTGTATATATTTTCTAAGGCCATGCCCCCAGTGACCTACTTCCTCCAGTCATGCCCTACCTGCCTATAGTTTCACCACCTCCCAGTAAGTTCATTCAAATTATGAATCCATCAAATGGATTAATCCAGTGATGAGGTCAGAGCCTTTATGATCATTGCCTAAAATCATTGCCTGAAGGCCTGACCTTGATGCACTGGGGACCATCCTTTCAACACAAGAGCTTTTAGGGGGATGTTGCAGGTCCAGCCATAACAACCTTCAATTTGTGATATTGTTATATACATGATATCTGTAAATATTATAAATCCAATGATACATAGTTATTATTTTATATAATATGGTTTTTAAAGAAACAAGATAGGAAGGCAAATATATAACTTGTTATATTAGAATATTGATCACTCTGGTTATCTTCATTTGTTTTTGTGCATTTGGGTTAGCTAGCATCTGGAATAATTTCTTCAATATAATATTGCTCCCACCCACCTCCTTTGTGTTGTTATTGGTAAATGTACTACATTTCTATATGTTATAATACCAATAATATGTTATATACATATTGTTTTATGTTATATACATATTGTTTTATGTGATTGATTTTCAAATCAGTGAAGAGAAAAAAGGAAAAGAAACATGCATTTATAATGTCTTTTTAAATTACATAATTATCAATACCTGTTTTCATGTTTGTTCATGTGGATTTTTGTGTGTTCATGTGTTGGTGGATATGAATTATTAACTGAAGAACTGGTGTCTGGGAGCCACTTGCTTTCAGTCTGGGGAATTTCTTTTAATGTTTAAAGCAGATTTGCTATTAACAAATTCACTTTTTGTTTATTTAGGGATGTCTTTATTTGCTTTTTTTTTTTTTTTTTTTTGGTATAGTACTGGGGATTGAACCCAGGTGTACTTTACCACTGAGCTATGTCCCCAGCCCTTAAATTTTTTTTTTTTTTTTTTTAAGACACGGTCTCACTAGGTCGTTCAGAGCCTAAATTGCCCAAGTTCACCTTGAACTTGTGAGCCTCTGATCTCAGCCTTCCAAGTCACTGGGATTACAAGTATTTACTACTATGCCCAAGTTTGCCTCTGCCTTTGAAAGATAGTTTTGCTGGAGATAATATTCTTGGTTGACAAATTTCTTTAAGCATTTTGAATATGCTGTTCAGCTGCTTATTTCTGGTTGGAAATTAGCTGATTTTATTAAACTTCCTTTGTGAGTTATGTCATTTATCTCTTTCTGTTTTTAAGATTTTCTCCTTGTCTTTTGTTTTTAGCATTTTTTACTGTGAAATGTGTGTGTGTGCATGGGTGTTGATTCCTTTGCTCTTATCCCATGCGGAGCTTATTGAGTTTTTTTGATGAATAGATTAATGTTTTTTAATGAATTTGGGGATTTTTTAGTCTTATTTCTTCAAATAAGTTCTTTTCTATTCCTTTCTTGCTTCATTTTTTTATTACTCAAGTTTTGAATGTATTGCCTTTGATAGTGTTTAATTTTCAAAGGCTTTGTTCATTTTTTTTCATTCTTTTTTCTATTCTTTGGAATGTTTAATCTTTATCAATCTATTTTTTTTCTACCAATTCAAATGTACTCTTGAGCTCTGTTACATATAAATATATCATTTATATTCTTGTCCTTTCAACTCTATAATTTCCATCTGGTTCCTTTTTATGATTTGTCTCTTACTGATTTTCTGTTTGATAAAACATTGTTGCTGTATTTTCCCTTAATTAATCATGGTCTCCTTTAGATCTTGAACATACTTAATAATGACTCCTTTCAAATCTTTGTTAAATCCAACATCTGGTACATTCATAAGCAGTTTCTGTTGGCTTTGTATTTCCTGGAATATGGGTCATACTTTCTTTAAGGCAGTTTTTTTAGCAACTCTGGATACTGGTCCTTACCCACCTCTGGAACTTGTTATTATTATTTACTTATTTAGTATTTGGAAGAACATTTTAGTAAAGTCTATTTTACCTTCACCGTGTGAAACCTATGATGTTCCTCTTCAGGGGAAGCAACTTACAGGTGTTCACACAGTCACCCTGAGATGACAGTGGTTTTGACAAGGCTCTGAGGCTTTGTTTCCTGACCACATCCAAATGCTAAGCTCCACTAATTGCTGACTGATTATTCTACTGTTTTCAACAATGCCCTGGGGCATACATTGTTCTAAAAACAGCAAATCTGGACTCCTTTGAAAGGATAATACTGAAATTTTGTTTGAGATTTGCTCTGACCCCAGGAAGTCTCCTCCCAACTTTCTCTTTCTCTCTGAAGTGATTGATATACCATTTGCCCTGATCTGATCATGACATATTATTTACATTTATTGAAATGTCATGCTCTATCATAAATATTCACAACAATTATAAGCCAGTTAAAGACAAAAATATATTTAAAAAATAAATCATTTTTTGGAAAATAATACTCGGTAAGAAAAAGATGATAATGGGATAGAAATGGGTGTGGGGGTAAAACGGAGTGCTTTTAGCTAGAGGAGTCAATGTCTGTCTGGAAAGAGACATGAGCCACTCAGACCTCAATAAGGCAATAGTGTGGCTGCTGGAAAATCTGGTAGAAAACCATTTAAGGAAAAAGGAACAGCAATAGCAAAAGTCCTGCAATGGGCTAGTTATGATGATGCATGCCTGCAATCCCAGTGACTCAGGAGGCTGAGGAAGGATTGTACATTTGAAGCCAGCCTCAGAAATTTAGCAGGACCCTCGGCAACTTAGCTAGACTTTGTCTCAAAATTAAATAAAATAAATAAATAAAAGAACTGGGGATGTAACTCAGTGGTAAAGTGCCCTGCATTCAATCCCCAGTAGAAGAAAAAGAAAGAAAAGAAAAGAAAAAAAAAAAGGTAGGAAGGAAGGAAGAGAGAGAGGGAGAAAGAGAGGAGAGAGAAAGAAAAAGAAAGAAAAGAAAAGAAAAGAAAAAAGTCCTACAATGAAATACTTTATTGGGAAAAGTAAAGATATATTTAATCAAGTTTAGTTAAGACTCACTATCAAATTTTCAAATCCTATTGATTTATTTCCTAATATAAACCAAGTGGCAGAAGTAAATAGTAATCTAAAAAGAAAATTGGACTGCATTATGTCACGTTGGCTTCTGATCCTGACTCTTACGTAGCCACATTTCTTTTCAGGCTTGTTTTCACATATAATGGAGAATACTTATCATATATAATTCCTAATCAAATATGTGATTCTATAAAGAATTCTGGGAATGGACAAAGGATATTCAGAGTTAAATTATGTTGAACTAAAAATTTAGAACTGGGCATAGGAGTGTGTGCCTGTAGTTCCAGCTGTGCAGGAGGCTGAGGTGGGAGGATTATTTGAGTTCAGGAGTTCAAGGCCAGCCTGGCCAACCAGGCAAGACCCTGCCTCAAAAATAAAAAAAGACTAGTTTTATATGTCAACTACAATACAATTGCTAGCCCTACTGATAAACAGAAACTAAATAGGTGGAAGCAAAGAGCATCATTTAAAAAATTAACCTCAATAACATGTTTAAGGATGTGTAATTCCCAATAAGTGATTTGCAATACTGAAAGGAACTTGGTCACTTATTCCTGTTACCTCCTTTGTAGTTTCCTGGGGCTGTGGAGAACTCTGGTTAGGAGCCACTAGGCTTGCTTTGATTGTAATTTTGGTACCTGCTATTTGCTGACCATGACACTATATGAGGTCTATCCTTGAGTATATAAAACTGCCTTTAGAAATCATACAATAACTCACCCTGGAAAAATAGACTACAGTAAAATTTAATTTGTTAGTGTGGGTGGATTTTTTTTTTTTTTTTTTACTTTTTAATTATGAACCATGAATTTATTTGTGTCATTAACAACTTTGGGAGGTTTTGTAAGTAAATGTCTTAACAGAACTAGCTAATAATGTTAGGGTAGAAAAGAATAGTTTATGTTCTTTATAATGGTAAGAGTAAATAATACATGAAATTTAAATTAGTGTTACTTTTTAATAATACTTTGAAATTTAAGCATTTACTTATATATGGTTCTGGAAAACTGGTACAAGGAACAAAAATAGAAAATTAATTTGCCCACCTCTCTTAATTATTCTTCACCAGTCTTCATTTTTTCCCTGAAAGATATTACTAGGGATAACAATTATGGAAGTTTGGAAACTTTAAAATACTTATACATTAATTAGCTTGTTAGAGTTCACATTTTTAAATATCAATTCATATCATAACATAACATAAAAAAAATAAGCCATAAAATTTTAATGAATAAGTAAAACTACTCTATAATTCAACAGAAATAAACATTCTCAAGTGTCTGTCTATCTTCTAGAACTATAGCCATGTAACAACACATAACAATGTTTTGGTCACCAATGGGGACAGCATATATAATGGTGGTCCCATGGCATTATCACAGAGTTAAAATATTCCTATCTAGTATTTTTACTCTTATCTTTTCTATGTTTAGATGCTTACACAAATACACTATTGTGTTCCAATTGCCAACAGGCTTCAGTTTATAGCCTAAGAGCAGTAGATTCTACCACATGTCCACATATGTGATAGGTTATGCCATGTAGGTTCGTATAAGTACATTCTGGGTTTGCATGACACAATTGCCTGGGTGATTCATTTCTCAAAACAAATCCCTTTAAATTTAAAAAAAAAATTGTTGTTGTTTTGAGAGATGTTTTGCTAATTTGCCAAGGCTGGCCTCAAACTTGTAATCCTTCTGCTTCAGCATCTGAGTAGCTGTGATTATAGGCATTTCACTGTGACAAGTCATCCAGAACATTTCCCATGTTAAGTGATGCAGGTTTGTATGAAAAGTATAGCAGCACTCTGAGAGCTTTCTGGTGTTGTTTTTATTCTCTGTCAGGAAGAATATACATTTTATACTATCATCTAATTGCTTACATTATGTGTGAGTGAGTATATATTAGTTTGAACAATATGAAATTATAAGGCTGGGGTGTAGCTCAGCATTAGAACACTTGCCTATCATGTACAAGGCTGAGTTGATCCCCAGTACTACAAAACAACAACAAACATATATAAAATTACAAATATTCAACTTTTTCTATTGAAATTCAATATGAGCAGAGTACAGTTGTGCATATCTATAGTCCCAACTACTTGTGATGCTAAGGAGGAAGACTGCTTAAGCCCAGTAGCTCAACACCAGCCTCAGCAACATAGCAGATCCCATCTCAAAAACAAACAAAATAATAAAAATAGTAACATGAAATTATCTTTTCTGACCTTTGAATATAATTGTATATGCAGATATGTATATGAAATGAAAGTTTCATAAAGCATTACCTACTCTTCTCACATGGAATTACTCTGATATTTTTTATTGTACTCTATTTTTTTTAAATTGTACTCCACTACATTTTTCATGATCTACATTTAGGAAATAGTTCTACAGCTTGAAAAATTCTAGGAATTCTTATAAGGATACAAATGCAAGAATTACTAAAATTTAATCGATTGACATTTTGTTTAATTACTTTTTAAACGTAACTAGGTTATTTGATTGTGGGAACAGCAGTAGATACAGCTACTTTTTGGTCATGAGACAAATTCTAATAAGACTATTAGTATTAGTAGCAGTACTAGGGATTGAATCCAGGATGTTGTACCACTAAGCTACATTCCCAGCCCTTTTTATTTTGTTTTGAGACAGGATCTCCCTAAGATGCCCAGACTGGCCTCCATCTTGGGTTCCTTCTGCCTCAGTCTCCCAGGTTGCTGGGATTACACGTGTGGTTACCATACCTGGCAGATCATTATTTTAATGTATTTATAGATGGAATTCATTTATATCAATTTCAGATAATTATGAAAAGTAAATCTATATTAAATTTGTCATATTGAAGGCACATAAAGGCTGTGAAAATATTTGGAATTCAAATTCTTGTTTATATTTTAGCAAACCCATGTTACTAATACTTTTTAAAAATTAAATTTACAAATCAAAGACTATGAAGGTCTTACATAAAGAGGTGGGTGTTTTTAGTAAGAAACATGTTGTTTCTCTTAGATCAACTTATATATTATTTATTAATTTTGAGTTCAGAATGAATTTGAGTATGATTCTGATGGGTTACTCTACCTTGAGTGTAGGAAATGTAACTTAAACACACCTTTTCTTTTTTTCTTTCTCTCTCTCTTTCTTAGTACTGGGGTTTGAACTGGGAGCACTCTACCACTGAACTTTTTATTTTTTATTTTGAGACAGGGCCTCTCACCAAGTAGCTGAAACTGGCCTCAAACTTGTGATTCTCCTGACTCAGCCTCCTGAGTAGCTGGTATTACAGCATGTACTGCTTACTTTAAACATTTTTTAAAGTTGCTTTAAATTTTAAGTTAAAGCAGTGGTTAGGTGGCGCCTGGGGTTCTGTGCCCTTGGGCTCATCTGTTCCCAAGCCCCTAAGTTAACTTAAAATGTACTTAAAACTCTTTGCATTCTGTTTGCCAGCAGCACAACTATTTCTCTCAGGATTATTTATGATTAAAAAAAGCAAATGCCACTTGAAGTATTTGACTGACTTCTGTTTTCATATTATTTCTTAATTTTGTAGTTATCATCATCAGTGACCACAAACATAATGCAGGGTAAAATATGTTTCCCAAGTTGCTATTGCTAGTAGTTCTCATTTGTAAGCATTTGGTATAATCTTAATGTTTTAGGTGATTGTACATAGTATTTTTGTGTAGCCTGTTAGAATTCATAGACCTTTAGGTAATTGTCCTCTTTATTAATTCTAGTTCTGTACAAAGTGTACTTCTGGGATATACATGAATGAGCCATATACATATATCTCTAAGGTAACAGTGAAGAAATAGTCTGATAAGTCTTCTTATAAGAAAATTAATAAGAGGGAGATCAGTAAAGGAAAAGGAACCAAAGGGTAAGAGATGGGGAGGGAGGGTGAAAGTGCTGGGGAGTGATACTGACCAAATTATATTGCTATATTGTGTGCATGTATAAGTATGTAACAACAAATCCCATCATGAGGTATAACTATAATGTACCAATAAAAATGTGGAAAAAAGAATTAAAAATTATTAGAAAATTAATATGAATTAAGTGGTATATATGTGTGTATGTCATGAAAATACATTTTCAGAAAAATTGAAATCTTTTTAGGAAAAATAGTAGAGCATGAATCGATTAAATGTATCTGGAAGATATTAGGCATGTTAGGTAAATCATATGTAGTGGGCATTTAAACGGTACACAGTTATTATAAAGAAGTATACTTGTTTTTCTTATTTCCCAGTCAGAACACAGAAGAAATTTATAGTTACTTCATTTATTAGTGCATTACTTCTTTTAAAGATATTAGGACCTAAAATAGCATCTGAGTCAATAATACATAATAGCCACTGCTAGTCATGGCATCTCTTTGTTTGGAAGTAGACTTAAAATTCTAGTTTCTGACCTCAGTTACCAGAATTGATTCATTCAATATTAATTAAACATTTTAAAACAAACTATATGCCAAGAATTAGATTCATGAGAATTTGAAATCTTCTAGTTTCTAGACAAGACCAGAAAGCAGTAGGAACTGCAAGCTCCCTCCACAGGCAGCCTCACAGAAACTATAGAACTAGATGGAGTAAGGAGGAACCCTGGAGAGATTTTAAGGCTCTTTTGAACCAGTGTGAGTGTTAGAGTTGATAGTTGGCAGGCTGGAGAGAAGATTAGTTGGAGGAAAGCTTTTTAAGTTGGCTCTTGACTTCCTCCAGCATTACCTTGTAATAGACATGGACTTCAGCCTCATTGCCACAGTTGGAGGCAGCAGCTCAGGCTGCAGATGCAGATAACTGCAGAGTGTCACAGCAATGCAAGAAGCTTTGGTGACAAGAGGTGTTGTTGAAAACCAATGCACAGTGATTAGTAGTTCTTGAATAGTCTTTCCTCTTCCTCTTTTCTTTCCAAAGCCCTTGGGCTGGTGAATTTTTTTTCCCCAATGAATGATTCTCACTAAGGATTTAAAGGTAAAACTCTGACAAAGGAGTTAGCTAGCAAGTAAGCAGAAAGATAGAATGATCAGCAGTGTTAAGATGGTGCCTGGGGTTGTGCCTTTGGGCTCATCTCTTTCCAAACCCCTAAACTCACTGACTGAATTAGGGCCCTTGTTGTAGGCCCTTTCTTAATCTACCTTATCAGCAAGACCAACAAGAGGAATGTGGCCAAAGTAAATAGATACTAGACCATTTTTCTTTCCTTGCAAAGTGGACAAACAAGTGAACTGTCCTAAGTTTTATACTCAGAAGGGAATTCCTATCCCCATATCCTTCAAGGTTACCCACGAGTATAATGCAGCACCTGCCCAGTTCTGGTTGTGCCAGCACAGTGCAGACCCAAGCCTGTGCTTTTCCTCCCTTATTAACTAGCCATCAGTTGGGCCTAGCCTTGTATCTCTATTTAATAATGTAATACATTATTCCATGAATTCCATTAATAACAGCGTGTGCATGCTTCAACTTAAGATTTGGTTGACCAAGTAACAGTCAATTCATGGGGAGTTAGCTCTGGTTGAATAATCACTTGGTATTCCATGATGAGGTCAGTTTCTATAGCAAGTCTGGAACTGGTTTTCAAAGGGAAATGACTGTTAGTAGCAAAGATCATACCCTTACTCCAAATTTTAGGGCTTTGCACCCTGATTCTTCCAATGGGCTTTGTCACAGTCTCCATATGACTGCCACAACATTCAGGGACCCTTGAGAGAAACTTTGAAAAATGAGCAAGAGGCTATCAGGCTGCCATGTTGGGAAGGTGTTTTCCAGGAGCAATAAGCAAAGGGGATAGTGCTGTTTAGGAAACTGCCAGCACTTCAATAGGCCACAGGTACATGATTTGATTTGGGAGAGGTAGAGGAATGGGTAGGGAACGGTGTTGAATATATGCTATCCTAAGGAATTTTTATTTTATCTTATAAGCCAGTGGCTCACAAACTTTAGTGTGCATCTGTGTCATCTGGAGGACTAGTGGAAAACATGGATTGTGGGTTTGGGGTGAAACCTGAGAATTTACATTTATAAAGTCACTGGATGCTGCTGTTGATCTGGGAACCACATTTTAAGCACTTGCTATAAGCAATGGAAAATAAACAGTTTTAAACAGGAAAATAATTAGGCTTTAATTTTACTAAGATTCCTCCCAGGTAGGGGTTTGGCAGATGAATAGGAAAGACAGAACACAGAAGAAATGAAACCTTTGGAAAACAATTTTAAAAATGATAGTGTTAGATTAAAGGGTTTGAGTTAAAACTAGCAATGGAATTGGGAAGTAGGGGGAAATAACTAATTTCAACAAGTATTTAGCACTTATTCAATGTCAGATATCATGCCTAAATATTTTGCCTTGAATGCTTAAGTCACTCTGGATTTTTCTCAAAGTATTTGAGATCCTGGTAGAGAAGAAAATATGATAATGGGATACACTTTCTTTTGGGAAATATATATGGGATTTAATCTTCAAAAAGAAAATGTCTTACAAACTTAGAACCAGATGTCAGCAAAACAAAATAGTTTTTAAACACTCACAAGGCTAATGAAATCCTTAACTTTCTATTTAAGTAGGAAGAATCTATTTTTACCTCCTGACTGATACTGATTGATAAAAGGTTATACAGTTCCATACTTAAAAAAATTTTAAATTGACACATAAAAACTGTTCATATTTATGGGGTATCATGTGATGTTTTAGTTCCATAGTTTTTAGTTTGAGTTACACAATTACATCACTTTTGTACATAAAGGAATCAGATCAGCAGTTCTACTCAGCTCTTTTTTTTTTTTTTTTTCCAAATGAGTTAAGAAAATGGTGCCTAGAGTTGCTAAATGACTTGTCCATAAGCTAATGAGTAGTAAAACTTGGACTAGGTGTCCTCATTGCCAAACAGATGTTCCACATTAATCACATTATTGGTTATTACAAATTACCAAAAATAAAATTCAAACTTTCTTCTAGTATTTCTTACCATTTATAATTGGAATCAACCTATGTTTTGAGTTTTATATATTGAAGCAGCAATTCTAGACACATTTGTAATGCAAGCCATAAACATCTACTGTTTCACCTCTGCAGAAAGAATATACAACAATTTTTCTCTTCATGTAGTTCTCATTTGACTCCAATCTTCTACCTGTCAAATAAGGGTCCAACTCACATGTGAGACATCTCTGTTCTTTTATCAGATCCAATCTTTTCTTCATTCTGCTATTTCCTTGCAGAGCTTATTATAATCTTTGTATAATTAACAATTATTATGTTAGTCTTCCTCACTGGATTGGGCATTCTGGAAAACTGACTTCTCCCTCCCTCCTTCCCTCCCTCCCTCCCTCCCTCCCTTCCTTCCTTCCTTCCTTCCTTCCTTCCTTCCTTCCTTCCTTCCTTCCTTCCTCCCTCCCTCCCTCCCTCCCTCCCTTCCTTCCTTCCTTCCTTCCTTCCTTCCCTTTCTTTTTGTGGTACTACAGATTGAAACAAGGGCCTTGTTCTTGTTAAGCACTTCACCCCTGAGCTACATCCCCAGGTCACTTAATAAATATTTTTTTAAATTTCAGGACAGGTCTCATTAAATTGTCCAGGCTGGTTTCAAACTTGGGATACTTCTGCCTCAACTTCCAAGGTATCTGGGATTATAGGTGTGTGTCTTTAAACTAATTGTTCTTAATCTAAAATGCTTAGAACAGAATGTTCTGATTCATTATTTTGAACAACTTAAATGCATATGTTCAGATAGCTTGTTTTCAAAGTTTAAGAGTTCAATGAAATATACCATATAAAAACTATTATCAAGCTAGGTGCAGTAGTGCTTGCCTATAGTTCCAGCTACTTGAGAGGTGCAGGCAGGAAGATCCCAAATTCAAGGCAAGCCTGGGCAATTGACCCTGTTTCAAATTAAAAAGGACTGGTAATATAGTTCAGAAGTAGAATATTTCTGGGTTCAATCCTGAGTATCAAAAGAAAAAAAAAAAAAAAAGAAGAAGAAAAAAGAAAAGCAACCAAAAAAAAAAAAAAAAAAAAAAAAAAGGAAAGAAAGAAAGGACACCTTAAAGATGTCTCAAAATAAAGTCAAAAAGGGATGGGATGTAGCTCAGTGTTAGAGTGCCCCAGGATTTAACCCTCAGTACCACAAAACAAACAAAATGAAAAAGCTCTTATCAAGAACAGAACATGTATTTGATTCAGAATATACTATAGGATCTTAGAGCATGTTATTCATTTTAATAATGAACATCTATTATACACTAATAATGATTGTTTCTTAATCATCTACTATGTGCTAGGTACTACACCACCTGATCTATAAACCCTCATATTATCCCTATGAAGTAAATATCTTTAAGTATAACATATTAGCCAAGAGAGATTGAAAGAATTGCCCAAGATCATTGTCAAATACTATGTAACACCTTGAGCCAAATCTCTTAATCTAAAACTCAAGTTCTTTTTGTTAGCACATTTTAATTATATAGAATAATGAATTTCATTGTAGCATATTCACACATGCAAATAATATACTTTGTCATACCCACCCCTTTTCCCTCCCTTACTTCCCATTCCCCTGAATACTCTTCCTCTTCTAATAGTTTCTCTGCTTCTGTCCTGTTATCTCACGGTTGTTCTCAGATAACACATGCAAGGGAAAACGTGATATTTCTTTCCAAGTCTGAATTATATTGCTTAACATAACAATCTCCAGTTTCATCCATTTTCCTATAAATGCCATGATTTCATTCTTCTTTATGGCTAGGTATATATACCACATTTTCTTTATCCTTTCATCCATCTATGGGCACCAAGTCTGATTCTATAACTTGTCTATTGTGAATTATGCTATGATTAACATGGGTATGCAGGTATCACTACAGTATGCTGACTTTAATTTCTTCAGGTATATACACCAGCGTGGGATTACTGGATCATATGGTAGTTCTATTTTTACTTTTTCTGAGGATCCTCCATACTAATTTCCATAGTGACTGTACTACTCTCATTACTACCAACACTGTATAAGGGTTCTTTTTATTGTAAAACTCAAGTTCTTTACTGGTATTCTGAATAGCATCCCTTATTTATAATAGTTGTGGAAAATATAGGAAGTGATATATCGCTGCCCTGATCCTATACAATTCCCTTATCACTGTTATTCTTTGTTGGCAGGGAAGCACCAGGGATTGAAACCAGGGACACTTAACCACTGAGCCACATCCCCAGCTCCTTTTATTTTTTATTTTGAGACAGAGTCTTGCTTAATTGCTGAGGCTGGGCTTAAACTTGAGATCTACCTGTCTTAGCCTCCCAAACTGCTGGAATTATAGTTGTATGCCATCACGACTGGCTTCTCCTTTTTTTGTTTTTAAACACCTATATTCAGAGTGGGGGTGCACACTTGAAATTCCAGAAGAATCACAAGTTTGAGGCCATCCTTGGCAACTTAGAGAGATTCTGTCTCAAAACAAAAAGGGCTGGGATGTAGTTCAAAGGTAGCATTACTTGCCTAGTGTGCATGAGGTCCTGGGTTAAATTCCCAGTACTACAAAAACTTAAACTCACTATTTCAATTTGTTTATTTAACTTTTGAAAAGAAGAAAGCAGGATGCCCACTCAAAAATTGTTTGGATTTTCAGGTTATCCTTGTCCCATGTAAATCATCATTGTCTTCATTCTGCTCCACAGATATATATTTAATTCTGCCTATGCTAAAATTATAGCAAAACTTAAATTATCTTAAGTTACTGAGGTTATATTGTAAGGATTAGTTTTCAGTTCAAATTCTAATTTTAAAAACTTACTGGGTAAGTTCAGTGTTCTAAAATTAATTACCAAATGTGGCAAACTATTTTTGGATACATGTACCAGTATAAATTTTGCAACAAAATGGTGGAACAAAATGAATAGTATTTGGCTATGTCTGAGAACTTATCATTTGTATTTATTTCAAGTTTACAATAGAACAGTTGGGAAAATAGTCATCTCATCGCCAGCTAATGATTCCATACTGTTGATAATCTTCTACCTTTTCCCCAACAAATGGAAAGCCAGGTTGACCCCATATTTTTTATATTTATTGTGGTTTGAATCTGAAATGTTCTGGAAAGTCTCATGTTGAAAGCATGGTCTCTAATGCAGCAGGGTTCAGAATGGGACTTTTAAGTAATGCCTGGATCATGAGGGCTCTGACCTCAACAGATCATTGCTGAGTGAACTACCGCGAGTGAGACGTAGTTGAAGGAAACACGTCACTGTGGGTATTCTCTGGAAAGGTTTATCTTCTCCCTGAACCCTTCCCTTCCTCTTTCCCTCTCTGTGTCTCTTTCTCTACTTCCTGGCTGCCATGAGACAGCAGCTTTCCTCTGCCTCATCTCAGACCCAGAGCTATACAGCCAACCCACCAAGCACAGAAACCTCTGTAACCATGAGCCAAAATAAATGCTTCCTTCTTTAAGTTGTTCATGTCAGCTACTTTGATCACAACAACAAATAGCTGACTAACACAGTATTTTTGACCTGTAATAAAAGTATCAAAAAAAACTATTATGTTTATTTTTCCTTAAAGAAAATACGCTTTTTGTCATGGCTATGTTTGACCTTAAAAATGACTACAGTGATTACTTTCAGAAGCTTTAGGTTGTTATTTTTATTGAAAATATTTATTTTAACCAGGTGTGGTGCTGCATGTTTGTAATCCCAGCACTTTGGGAGACTGAAACAGGAAGATCATAAATTCCAGACCAGCTGTAGCAGTTTAGTGAGACCCTGTCTCAAAATAAAATAAAAAGGGCTGAGGATGTTGTTCAGTAGTAGAGTGCACCTGGGTTAATCTCCAGTACTCACACACACACACACACACACACACACACAAACACTTATTTTAGTCAACTACTTTGAGCTTGTATAAAGAAAATTATTTGCCCAACTCTGAAAGAGTCCTCCATGGCTTATATGTGAACCAGTTACTATTTCAGTTTTGTAAATGGATCTTGAATGATTAAAATCATGTGATCATTTGAATGTGGCTACTCTCTAAACCTCATGCAATTTTCCATATTTAGATCATGGTAAGAATTTATGTTAAATTAGCTTTCTGTTCACATTTATTCTGGCCTCTTTAATATTTTATTCCCCACAACCTTGGAGATGCAGAGTAATCTGGACTCCATGCCAGAGTTTCTTCCAGGTGTACATAAATGAGATAATGTGTGTAAAATACTGAGCACTGGGCCAGACACACAGTAGGTTCTCAATAAGCTCAATAAGTACCTGCTTATTATTAACTTTATTCTTCACATGGTATCACTTCATCTTTTCCTTTTTCCAGTTTTCTATTTCGTTAATCCTAACAAAACTTGTCTGAATTTTAGCTAATAGTTATTTCCTCCCCCATTTGTCATTGTCAGTTGCTCATTGTTGCCATGCAACTAAAACATGCTATCTTTAGTCCTAAGGAAAAGGGCATATGGTTTAACAAATCCTGTGTTTATTTTTCCTGAAGCATTTGCTTACTGGATACATACATAACAGGGTTTAGGGGAGACTGAAGGGGGGTGATCAATGTGGTATTGTTTCAGAACTCCTAATGTTACATGTTGTAATTAGAGGCTGTCTTTGCTGGGAAAAACAAGTTAGTAAATTTATCTTCTGATTCATTTGATGGATACATGTTTTGTCTTTGGAAGACATATAAGTTATATTAGTTCTAGAATTTTAAAAATAAATCACTTATATTTGATTTTATAGTTGATACTTTAATAGAAACACCAAATGATAATGAATAGAAATATTGTAGATTGATAACCTAGGTAAAGCCTAGAGGTAAAGTGAAGTCCTTGTTCTTTTCTTTCCCCTCCCTTCCCCTCCCCTCCCCACCTCTCCCCCACTTCCTCCCTCTGTCTCTCTCTCTCTCTCTCTTTCTTTCTTTTCCTTTCAGTGCTGGGGATCAAACCCAGGCCCTTGTGCATTGCAGGCAAGTGCTCTGACACTGAGCTATATACCCCCAGCCCAATAATGTTAATTAATTATATTTAATTTATTTATTTTAGGTAGTAACAAAGGTCAATCCATTTTGTTCAATCCTATGTACTGATATCTATTACATATATAACACTATATAAGAATCAGAACAGGATACCAATGAGGAAGATGAAATGGTTTCTACCATCTAGAAACTGTCTCGTTTGATTTAACAACTTAATCATATGTGAAAAAAAGTCAGCATTTATACAAATATAAAACTTTGCTGTAATCTGGATGCAGTGGCTCACACCTGTAATCCTAATGACTCAGGAGGCTGATGTATGAGGATTGAGGTCAGCCTCAGCTATTTAGTATGACTTTGTCTTAAATAAAAAAAATAGAAAACGGGGCTGGGTAGCTCAGAGGTAGAGTTGCCCTGGGTTAAATCTCTAGTAACACACACACACACACACACACACACATACAGAGCTTTGTGGGGTGGTGTGCCAGCCACCTTCCATTTGCCTCTCTAGATCCAATCTCTACCTTTTTTGTTTTTCCTGGAGGCATATGCAGCCTGGAACATATCAACAGAGACTCCCTTCCCTCCAGACTCTGGTTTAGTTCAATGTTAAGCATAAGTAGGTAATCTGAAGACTGAAGCAGAATAAGATCAGCGTAGGCACATATGTGGGCCCTACAGCAAGAGTACAAAGGGGGTCCAGATATCATATGCCTGTCTAAAACTAATGGTCAAATAATATATGTTCTCTGTTTCTGTTTTGACCAGTATATCTTCATAACAACCTGAACAACCAAATACAAATTTAGAGTTCCCCAATTCCTCAGAGTTCCACACTGGAATGCAGGAACATAGGGAGAGAGAAACAGATCTCAGCTTGCAGTTTAGCCCTTTATTTTCCTACCCAGCTCTATCTTGTGCCCTAATCCCCACTTTACTCTGGCTAAGAGCTGCTCCTTAGCCACTCCTCAGGCAGAGGGAAGCTGGCTGCCTAGCCTGGGAAACCTATGCAGGTTCTGGAAGTAGGTTTGGGGCCACCTGGGCAGGGCAATTCAGAGTCCTGGGTATCCAGAGTATGGTTTAGAAAGGAGTGTATGAGTTCTGGGTGGCCATATGCCCTTGGCTCTGGGGACTCCCCTCCTTGTAGGGTGGTGGGTAGCTGAAGGAGTGCCTTTTGCCTGGGCCTCTGGGTAACACTGGATCAAGCTATTTATTTCCCCAGGTGCTTTTCTTGGAGATGGAAATCATTTCTGGCAGATGTTTCCTTCAAGCAAATGTCACTTCACCTCTTAAGGTGATTTTCTCTACAGAACTTTTTAATTCCTCATTTCCTTGAACTTTGGGATAGAAACTGCCCTGGGGTATTATACTGTATGGTCTGGTTTTACCCTGACCACCACCTGCCTATTTTCTTTATTAAATCATCACAAAATACTTTAATCTGAGAGTACCATCTGTTTTCTGCTGTGAGCATGCTCAATGTAGTTGGTTCCTTATGTGTGATAATACAGCAAAAATGAACTTGATATAGGCCTTGATGAACACTTTCACTTTCTAGTCAAGGGAAAACAGCATTTAGAAGTTAAAGGATTTGAAAGAGTATGGAAGCCTACCTTTCTATTCTGTAAAAATACTTTTGTTCTTTTAATATTTTTTTGACACAGTACAAAAGCATTTTTCCCTTTGAGGTTTTTCTTAATTTAATACCCCTTGTGTTCCCTCATGTTCCCAGATGTTGATAATGTACTCTATGATGACTTACTTCTGTTTTTCTTTAATCAAACTTCTCTAGCTTTTAATCCATACAATACATTGTGAAGTTGTTTGGCTTTCCCTTGATAGGAACACATAATTTATTTAGATTTTCTTTACTCTTTTCTTATTAGTTCAAGACCAAGCAATACTACTTCGTGCTATGGCAATCATAGCCAAAAAGGAATTCAAGACTTGAGATCTTATGGAGTTATCTCAGATTTAGAGTCATTTGGATGAACCAGAATGTATTTACATTGTTTTTTGGGGGGAGGTGAGGGCTGGTTACTGGGGTTGAACCAAGGGTTGCTTTACCATAGAATTACACCCTTAGTTCTTTTTAATTTTTTATTTTGAGACAGGGTTTTACTAAGTTTCTTAGGGCTTTGCTGAATTGCTAAAGGCTGATCTCGAATATGCAATCCTCCTCTCTCAGCCTCCTGAGCCACTTAGGATTACAGGCATGCACCTGACTGTTTACATTTCTTTTTTAAGACACAGAAACATAAAACAAAAAAATTATTCTAAAGAATTTATAGACCCCTCTCTCTTTCCCTAGTACATCTGTTAATCTTAATTTGAGCAACATGGATGTTCAGGGCTGAATTGATGTGAGAGATTAGGGAAAAGGACAAAGTGTGGCATGAGGACTTGGGGATGTCTGACTTGGGCCACTAAATGCATGGTAATTCTATTTACTTCAGCCAGGAGGGGAAAAAAAAATGTTCAGGAGAAAGGATGAGGTCAGTTTTGTACAATCGCAATTTGAGTTTCCTGGAGAACATTCCCTTCCTGTTGGAGTGAGCTGGAGGTATCAGTTTGGCAATCTACACTATGAAACCAAAGTGAGTAGATATAGTCATTCCGAAAGAACATATAGAGCAAGAAGAGAAGTTGGCTAAGGAAAAACAGCCTGTGAACACTCTTCCTGGAGAGCAGCAGTTAGCAAGTGGTGGTTAGGGAGCATAAAGGTAGCCAAAAGAGAAGCAAAATTCAAGAATTACACTTCAGTTACAATGGTAGCCATCAAGAATATAAACAGTAAGAAATGCTGGAGAGCATGTGGAGAAAAAGAAAAACTTTTACACTGTTGACAGAATTGTAAATTAATACAACCATCTGGAAATCAGTATGGAGGTTCCTCAAAAGACTGGGAATAGAATTACCATGTGACTCAGTTATATCCCTCCTTGGTATTTATCCTAAAGATAAATATTATAGTGATACATGCATACCCATGTTTATAGTAGCATGATTCATTATGAAACCAGACTAGGAGATGAATGAACTGATAAAGAAAATGTGATATATATATATATATATATATTTTTTTTTATATATATCAATCAAATGGAGTTTCATTCAGCCATAAAGAAGAATGAAATTATGCCATTTGCAAGAAAATGATTGGAAGTGGAGACCATTATGTTAAGTGAAATAAGCCAAACTGATAAACTCAAGGGTTGTACATCTTCTCTCATATGTGGAAAGTAGAGAAGAAAAAGGAAAATAAAGGTGTGAGCGTGTATGTGTGTGTGAGAGATCTTATGAAAAAGGGTGGGGGACTGAGGAATGATATTGGTCAAATTTTATTATATTGTGTGTATGTATGAAAAAAAGTTTTCAAATATGTATAGTAAAAAAAGATTCAAAGAAGATATACAAGCAATCAACAAACATATGGAAAAATGTTCAACATCTCTAGTAATAAGAGAAATGCAAATCAAAACCACCCTAAGATTCCATCTCACCCCAATTAGAATGGCGATTATCAAGAATACAAGATTATCAAGAATACAACAGGTGTTGGCGAGGATGTGGGGAGAAAGGTACACTCTTACATTGCTGGTGGGGCTGCAAATTAGTGCAGCCACTCTGGAAAGCAGTGTGGAGATTCCTTAGAAAACTTGGAATGGAACCACCATTTGACCCAGCTATCCCACTCCTTGGCCTATACCCAAAGGACTTAAAATCAGCATATTACAGAGATACAGCCACATCAATGTTCACAGCTGCTCAATTCACAATAGCCAGATTGTGGAACCAACCTAGATGTCCTTCAATTGATGAATGGATAAAGAAAATGTGGTATATATATACAATGGAATATTACTCAGCCATAAAGAACGATAAAATTATGGCATTTGCAGGCAAATGGATGAAACTGGAGAATATCATGCTAACTGAGATAAGCCAATCTCAAAAAACCAAAGGAAGAATGATAACGCTAATAAGTGGATGATGACACATAATGGGGGGTGGGAAGGGTTAGTGTTGGGGTTGGAGTTGGGTTTAGGGAGGGGGGCAGGAATGGAGGAAGGAAGGACTGTATAGGTGGAGGGGAGGGGTGGGAGGGGTGGGGGGAAGGGAAAAAATGGCAGAATGAATCAAACAACATTACCCTATGTAAATTTATGATTACACAAATGGTATGCCTTTACGCCATGTACAAACAGAGAAACAACATGTATCCCATTTGTTTACAATAAAAAAAAAAAAGATTCAAGAAGAATGAAAATGTCAACATAGTCAGATGCACTTAAAAGTTCAAGTTAGACTGAAAACAGTTAATTGTATTTGGTGATTAAGAGGTACTGAAACCAAAATAGGTAGACCAATGGTACAGGATAGAAGACACGGAGATATATGCATGTAAGTATAGTTATCGCATACTAGACAAAGGTGCCAAAAACTTACAATGGAGAAAAGATAGTCTCTTCAACAAATGGTGCTGGCAAAACTGGAAATCCATATGCAGTAAAATAAAACAAAACCCCTATCTCTCGCCCTGTACATAACTCAACTCAAAATGGATCAAGGATCTAGGAATTAGACCTGAGACCCTTCACCAAAGAGAAGAAAAAGTAGGCCCGAATCTCCATCATGTTGGTTTAGGACCAGACTTCCTTAACAAGAAACCCATATCACAAGAAATAAAAGCAAGAGTCAATAAATGGGATAGAGTCAAACTAAAAATATTTTTTCTTAGCACAGGAAACAATCAATAATGTGAAAAGAGAGTCTACAGAGTGGGAGAAAATCTTTTCCACACACACTTCAGATAGAGCACTCATCTCCAAAGTTTATAAAGAAATTTAAAAACTTTACACCCAAAATACAAAGAACCCAATCAATAAATGGGCTAAGGAAATAGGCAGACACTTCACAGAAGAAGATATACAGGTGATCAACAAATACATGAAAAAGTGCTCATCATCCCTGGTAATTAGAGAAATGCAAATTAAAACCATCCTAAGATTTCATCTAACTCCAATTAGAATGGCTATTATCAAGAACATAATAATAAGTGTTGGCATGGATGTGGGGAAAAAGGCACACCCATACATTGCTGATGGAGTTGCAAACTGGTACAGCCACTCTGGAAAGCAGTACGGAGATTCCTCAGAAAACTTGGAATGGACCCATCATTTGACCCAGCTATCCCACTCCTTGGTTTATACCCAAAGGACATAAACTCAGCATACTACAATGATGCAGCCACATCGATGTTCATAACAGCTCAATTCACAATAGCTAGATCATGGAACCAACCTAGATGCCCTTCAATAGATGAATGGATAAAGAAACTGTGGTGTATATATACACAATGGAATATTACTCAGCCATAAAGAAGGACAAAATGATGGCATTTGCTGGTAAATGGATGAAGTTGGAAAATATCATGCTAAGTGAAATAGGCCAAGCCCAAAAAAACCAAAGGCCGAATGTTTTCTCTGATAAGTGCATGACATTATATAATGATGGGAGGTGATGGGGGTCAGAGAAGACTGAAGGAACTTTGGATGGTGTAGAGGAAAAAGGGGTGGGAGGGGGTGGGAATGGAAAAACAGTAGAATGAAACACTATTACCCTATATATATATATGATTACATGAATGGTGTGAATCTACATTGTGTACAACCATAGAAATGAAAAGTTGTACCCCATTTGTTACAATGAATCAAAATGTATCTGTAAAAATAAAAATATTTTAATAAAGAAAAAAATAGTTCAAAAAAAAGAAGAAGAAAGGAGGAAGGTAAGGATGGGGAATATATTTTTTATCTTCCATAAGAATGTGGCAAAAGTTAACATTTCATTAATGCTATAGAGAAATACAGCTTTAAATATTTTTAACCTAAAGGAACTCAATCAATAAAAATGTATAACAATACATTCTAAGTTAAATAAATAGTAATGATTTTTAAAATAAATGGGACTCTCCTATCAAAAAAAAAAAAAAAAAAAAAAAAAAGAGGTACCGACCATGGTAAGCCAATTTCAGTCAGGGGAGAAAGTCTGATCACAGTGAGTCTAAAAGCAAAGAAATGAAGAAATGCAGCTAATAATTTAAGACTGTTTTGCCTTGCTGTGAAAAATGCAGACAGAGGGAACCGCAAGGATGCTGGACTTGAAAATAACATCATAATATTGACCATCTGTGGCACCAGCTGGGGAGAAACAGCACAATAGGTAGATTAAAATAGAGATCCTTGAAGAGGGGAGAGATCAAATTCAGGGTCAAAAGAAAAGATTTCTTCCTAGGTTGGAGGTGTTTGTTACAGACAGTGGGTGGGAAAATGAGTGAGTTTACGCCTCACAAGGAACAGCCTCCATTTTCTCTGTAGAATGAAAAGGAAGGTCCTAAGCTGAGAGAAGGGCAGAGGTGGGGCAAATGACTTGGGAGAGAAAGCTGCCCAGGGAAAAGTAAAAAGCATTGCAAGGCCTGCCTGGAGGTGTTTGACTAGGAATTGAAAGTGACACCTATTTTGAGAATTACATGACTTTTCCCTTTCAATTGTGCCCTGTATTATGAGCTGAGAAAGCAGATGAAGGTTGAGTTCTACTTAAATCCCTATCTCCAAAGACCCAGGCCACAGGGATAAGAAGGAGAGCGGCCAAATCGTGAGCATACACTAGAGTCTCTGAAAAGCACAGAAGGGCCAGCATGTTTATATTCTAAGACGTATTGTTGGGAAGCGTCAGCATCCGAGGCCTTCACGGAAATGGAGTTTTTCCGGAGGAAGCATAAACTGGGAGAGAGGTTGTGGGGCTGCGCCCAACCTTCCTTCTCTCCGGATTTACACAGAGGGAAGGAAGGTAGGCGCGTGCTCGGGTCCAGGTGCCTTCTCCCGCACAGGGAGGAGGGGGCCCTAACCCGGTGCTGCCAGGCGGAAGCGCCGCTGCCATTGGTCCAGCGGCGGCCTTCACCTGCGCGGAGCCCCGCGGCCCCGAGCGCAAAGTCCGCGGCGCTGCGCCAAGGAGCCGGCGGCCGGCAGCCCAGGTGCGCCCACGCCCTCGGCCAGGCAGGATGCCGCTGGGGCTGCGGGGAAAGAAGAAGGCCAAGTCCAAGGAGACCGCCCGGCTGGTGGAGGGCGAGCAGGCGGGCGCGGGCGTCGGGAGCCTCCCGGACCCCCCGGCTCCCGCGCGCAGGCTGGTCTTCCACACGCAGCTGGCGCACGGCAGCGCCACGGGCCGGGTGGAGGGTTTCTCCAGCATCCGTGAGCTCTACGCCAGTATCGCCGGCGTGTTCGAGATCTCGCCGTCGGAGGTAAGGGCCAGGTGCTCAGCCTCTCCCTCCCGCTCTCCGCGGGGCCCCGTGGCTTAAATTGGCCTGGACTGGTTGAGCAGCTTTCGTTAAACCCTGGATCGCACGCAGGGTGGAGTCCGCCGGGAGCGCCTCAGGGAAAGAGAGAGGGAAGGGAAAGGCAAGTCCCAGGACTGGAGAGTCACATTCCCCAAGCTCAGAGACCCAGCCTGTGGGAAACTGGGGCGAGGCGACTTTTCTTCCTCATGTAAATGAGTTTGCTTTAGATGCCCCAGATTCAGCAGCTCAGGATTCCCAGAGTCAAGATCTGGCTGGGCAAATTAATACCCTCCATCTCACCTGGACTTTACCCTCCCGTTTCCTCTGTAGGCGTGAGAGTCGCTCTGGGCTTTTGCCCAAAGTAAGGGGGAAAAAGATTGGCGTGCCTTCCAGGCGATCCCAAACCAAGGCCCATGTTGCATCTCATTTGTCATTTCCAGTATTAACACCAGAAACGGTGTTATTTCTAAGAAGTTTTTAAAAGCTGCGCTGTTATTTCAAGGGAGGGCATTACTTTAAAAAATCATACTTAACTACGTGTGACTAGTTAACACAATTTTCATGGGAACGATGAGCTTTTAACTTTTACATCATAAACTTGAAAAGGGCCTGAGAAATTTAATTAAAATGTGTTCTTGCCTGGAACTGGAGTTTGACGTAGGCATGATCTCAAAAGTAGGAGTTTATGAGGGCTTTTTTTATGTGACCACTTTATGCTTACCCAAGGGATCTAACTGTAAATGTACTTGTGAAGAGTTAGTTCAAGAAAATATTTTGTCCACATTTCTAGGAAAAGCACAGGATTTTGTTGCCTATGACTTCTGAGTGTAAAGAGCTGCCTTTGAGTGGCATAGGGTAACATCCAGATATCTCTTCTTTAATTTGTTGTTTGATTTTTTTTTTTTTTTTTAATTAGTTGTTTGTCAGGTCTGTCCAAGCGAAATTGAGGTCAAGGCAAAATTCCAAAAAGACATGAAAGAGAACATAAAGTGTAGCTCTTTGTTCTTTCAGATTCCCAAGTACTAAGGGCTAAATCACAAACCCAGTTTGTAAATTATTTATATTTACGTAGGACTGTAGTAATAACTTTACATTTACAAGGAACTTTTCAACAAAAAAAGCACTTTTTTTTTTTTTTTTTTTGGTGGTACTGACTGTTGAACCTAGGTCCTTGCTCTTGCTAGGCAAGCACTCTATCACTGAACTACACTCCTCAGTCCTCCCCTTTTTATTTTATTTTATTTTTTGTACCAGTGATTGAACCGAGGGAAACTTAACCTCTGAGCCACATTCCCAGCTCTTTTTTAATTTTAATTTTAAGACAGAGTCTTGCTAAATTGCGTAGGACCTTGCTAAGTTACTGAGGCTAGCTTCGAACTTTCATTTTTTCTGCATCAGCCTCTTGAGTTATTGGGTTTACAGGAATGAGTCACTTCGTAATTCCTGGAGCTTTTTAGAAATTTTATTTTGAGATGGTGTCTCCTTAAGTTGCTAGAGGCTGGCCTCCAACTTGCCATCCTCTTGGCTCAGCCTCCCAAGTAGCTGGGATTGGAGGCATGTGTCCCTATGCCCAATGTTAAAAAGCATTTTTTAAAAGGGATCTCAGGAATATAGAAGGGAGACCAGTAGAGTAGAGGAGGGGACTAGGAAGAGAGAAAAATGGAGGTCAAGGGAAGGTACTTGGGACTGAAATCAACAAATTATGTATGTGCATGTACCAGTTTGTCACAGTGAATTCTACTATGATGTATAATTATTATGCACTCATAAAAATTTTTAAAATTTGAATTATAGATAAACTAAGAATTATTTTTTAGTGTATGTCCTTTGCAATTCTTGAGAAATACTGATATATAGTAAACAAAAGTATTCATTGTCTGGGAAAACAAAAGTGTGTTTGAAGAACAATCCTTGTGATCTTCTGTAGGTGAGGTAGGTGGCAGGCTAATGAGATAAACTTGAATGTGGAGCCTGGCTCTACCATAGGCTAGTTTAATGTCTCATTTTCAGTCACCTATAAAGTACAGATAAGAGTATCTACCTTGAAGGATATTGTGAAGATTGTATTTTGTATGCAGACCTATCAGATTGCATGGCATATGATCAGTGTTCAATGAATTGTAATTGATATTATTAATGCCTAGAAGTTAAATGATAAACTGACATATAAAGAGATTGGGCCTTACAAAAGAAGAAGAAGAAGAAGAAGAAGAAAAAAGCATAACTGTTATGTACTCTTGAATCTTATTTCTACAGTGGTGAGATTGTTAACATACTTAACTGATAACTTTAAATGTCTCTTCTGTGACCAGGGACTCCAGTTTTGGTCTCTTTACATTAACAGTTTTCTTTATCACTATATATAACATTATTCTGAGCTCAAGATGCGTAATTTTGTTCAATCGGCTTAATCCCTAAAATGAAAGTATTATTATTAATACCTGCTTCATAGAGAAGAAACCAAGGCTTTCGAATTCAGAACATTTTTAGAATTACACACAATAAATGGTAAAGCCTGGATTTAAATCCGTTTTTTTCTTTCTGATTCCAAATTCCACGAAGTTATATTGTTTCCCAATTTTTCCAGAGTCTCTTAATAATATCTTAACAGCCATGTTCAATGTTTTCAGTTCAGTTTCAGTGCATTTGATTAGCAAGATAAAATTCAAAGCTAATGAGCATAAAGTGTTTTGATATGCTGTATCAAAGTTCATAAGTATATTTTATAGCCCCAATATATGTATATTAGCATGATTATGTGTATAACCAACATTAATGTAGGGTTTCTACCTGGATTAAAAATAGTTAATAAGTATGTGCAGGATAAACCATTTGTCATCATTATATAGTATGTCTTAAACATCTCAGTACTTAACTTTGAAACAAAAGTTAGTTATTAAAATCAGATTCACACCAGAGAAGATTCCATCGATTATCCCATAATCCTAGCAAGAGGAATAGTAATACAAATAGTTTTTGAGATGTCAGTGCATATGAAACAAAAAATTTCCCCCTTAAGAGGATTGAATAGATAGTTAACTTGGAAGGCTTGCCTTCTCGCAAGAGAAGAGGCGGTAAGGATATAAATGAAACTCTATAAAGAGCAATATGCTTTTTTTGGGGGCGGGGAAGGGACCAGGGATTGAACTCAGGGGTGCTTAACCACTGAACCACATCCTCAGCCCTTCTTATTTTTTATTTTGAGACAGGATCTTGCTAAGTTGCTTAAGGCCTTGTGAAGTTGCTGAAGCTAGCTTTGAATTTGTGATCCTCTTGCCTCAGCTTCCTAAACCTCTGGGATTACAGGTGTTGGGCAATGTGCCCAGCTAGGAGCTATATACTCTTTATTGGGGGAAAAGAACAGGATTGAATGTCAGATGGGGCACATTCAGATAAATTTCCTGGGGCCCATAATGTGCCACACCTGTGCTAGATGTGTAGTCAGCAGTTTGGCCACTTTTTACCCTCATGAGAATTCTTTTCATTTTATACTTGTGCTGAATGAGGCTGTGAGCTGGCCCAGAGTCCCTCAGATCATGGTAGAGTTGGAATTTGAATTTGGGTTTCTTGGTTCCATCCAAGGAACTGGCTGGAAAATTCTTAGTAACTACTTTCAAATTCCATATACAAACCTGGAAAGCCTTCTTTTTAGACAAATATTTTTCACCTAAAATGATGCTTCTGTGAGATTGACAGTTGTGAATTTCAACTGTTTTGTGGTCCCTGAAGGGAGAAGTGAATTAAGCCTGTGAATCTCTTAAGATTTGTTACCCATGCTGGCAGGATGCAGTCTATTGTGATCATTACATTGAAACAGATGGTCACTTATGCAGAAATCCCATATACTGAGGTCTTTTTTTCCTAAAACAACTAAATGAGCAATTCAGTAAAAAGAGAAAAAAAGAAAGTAACTTAATCTCATCTAAAAAATAGTAAATGCAGGGTCAATTTTTCAGAAAGCTTAATACCATCCTTTAAAATATTCAGGTTACATAAAAGAGTTGAGTCATTATTTATGACTATAGCTCTTAAGCATAGTCATAAATTTTGTTGAAGAGGCATTTTGAATATTTGACTACTGTGATTGTCTGACAAGTAGTTTGTGCCATGACATGTTTTCTTCACTTAAATCTTTATTTTGAGGCAAGATTATAGGAAAAGATAATGAATTGAGAAGCTTTTAAATAAATAAATCAGTTTTGTAGTTAGAAGATAGACATGTTCAGTAACTGGAAACCCAGACTCAGTTTCTTTCTTTCTTTCTTTCTTTCTTTCTTTCTTTCTTTTTTTTTTTGTGTGTGTGTGTGTGTGTTGGGGGGTGGGTACGGGGCATTGAACTCAGGGACACTCAACAACTAAGCCACATCCCCAGCCCTATTATTTAGAGACAGGTCTCACTGAGTTGCTTAGCACCTTGCTTTTACTGAGGCTGGCCTAGAACTCAATTTCCTCCTGCCTCAACCTCCCAAGCTGCTGGGATTACTGGTGTTTGCCCCTGCGCCTGGCCCCCAGACTCAATTTCTTTATGGAATTCAGAAATTATTTTCTTTGACTTGGTTATCCATGTTGAGTATAACTTATCTGAAATGCTTGGGACCAGAAGTGTTTTGAATTTCAGATGTTTTCTGATTTTGGAAGATTTCCATACACATAATGAAATGTCTTAGGAATGGGACCTAAGTGTAAATATGAAATTCATTTATGTTTTCTGTATACCTTATACACACAGCATGAAGATACTTTTATATAATATTTTTAACCTACATTTGGACTATGATCCATCATATAAGATTAGTGATGAATTTTCCACTTCTGGCATTATGTCATCACTCAGAAAGTTATAGATTTTGGAGTATTTCAAAGTTAGGAAAGTTCAACCAGTATGAATTTATGTATGATATTAGATACCACATAGTTCATTGAATGAATAAATGAATCATTCAGTGATTTATTCTCTCTTGACATATAAAGTAGATGAATAGAACAGTATTGTTGGGAAGCAGAAAAGACAAGAGATGTGATTTTGTTGTTGTTAAGGATTTCACTATATTGCCCAGGCTGGCTTTGAATTCCTGTGCTCAAGTAATCATTCTGCTTCAGCAGAGATTATATGCATGTGCCACCACACCTGGCAAGAATTGTGATTTTAAAATTTAAAATCCTGTGTGTGCAAACATATGATTATTTCTCTTAAACCAACCAACCTTCTCTTGACATCTGTTCCCATCCCCTAGGCTACACCCCACCCATTTCTCCTTAGTAGCAAAACTCTTCCAAAACTCTTGTCCCCAATGAGATGTGCTTTGTATCTCATTCTTTGCTCAAAATCCTCCTTGGATTCCCATCTTACTTTGAACAAAAATTCTGTGATGGGCTATAGGTCCATTACTTCTCCATTGTTATTATTCCAATGCTGGCAGGATGCTCCAACCAGTCTGGCTACCAGGCTATTCCTTGAACACTGGAGCCTGAGGGCTTTTGTATTGGTTCTTCTCTCTGCCAGAGCCTTTTCTTACAGGATGCTCTTTTTTCTTTTTTGCGGGTACTAGGGATTGAACCCAGGGCCTTGTGCTTACAAGACAAGCACTCTACCGACCGAACCATCTCCCCAGCCCAGGATGCTCTTTTTAAAACTCTGCATAGTGACATGTTGGCAAGGCCGACATTAATCATCCATCCCATCTAGATGAATAGCAGGCCCATTCCCTTCTCCACTTAACTTTTCTCCATGAAGTATCTGTAATAGCCTATCTATATGACTTATTTTGTTTATTATCTGTTTGCCTTTTGCATTTACTGATATAGCCCTAAGGGCTTGGAACATCCTTGGGGCTCAAAAGATAATTGCTGAATAAAAGAATCCTCACAAATTTAGTACTTAAGTCCTGCATCGTTAACATAATCTTTTACTACTGATTATAATGCTGACATCTTATGTAGGTATTAACTCTTTTATATTATAGAGGGGAAAGAGGAGTTGTCTTGTTGGGGAGGGGTATGAGGAACATCACCCTCATCTTTTTTTTTTTTTAAGTTTTAAATAAAATAAGATGTACAATATTTGATATGCATGTAGAGTAAGACAATTAAGTCAAACTAATTGACCTATCCATCTTAGAAAATATGAAGCTGGAGGCTCTGTTAGCAAGCAAAGTTGCTTCCTAAATAAGTTACAGCATATGGGAAGCTGCCTTGTGAGGCTTCCCAGAAACTGCTTCCCCTTCTCAACTTGCTGGCACCAGCACCAAGTGTGTATGGAAATCAATATTGTGTATTTATGTGGCACTTCTGGAGAATATGAAATGTCTTCAGATTTTACCATTTGCCAGCAATGCACATAACTGGCAACTGAAACTATTTTGTCTCTTTGGTTCACAAATGGGAGCTCAAAGAAGAATGGAGGAAAATGGAGTCCATTGACTTGCATGTAACCCCAGAAGCAACAACAAACTCACAAAATGAGGGGATTGGAAATTTTGGTGTGAATATCACCATTGATCTCAAGCCCAATAAAATGCAGTGGAAAGAGCATAAGAGAAAAACAGACCCTGACATCCTGGAGCTGAACTGACACTCCTGGGTAGGCCTTGATAAACAATTCCATAAAACTTGGGCATCAGGTAAAAATGCTATGTGACTGTAGTAGTATGTCCCACCTTATAAATAGGTTTACTAAGACACTTGGTCATAGGATTGACCCTACTTCCTGACAGCACTCTCTCCAGAGCAAACCTATGCTTCTTTCAACATCCCCCAAATCACCAAACAGTAAGCCCAGATTTTTTCTTATGCATTTGTGTGTGTGAGATACGGTAGATTGAACCCAGGGCCTTGTGCTACCCCTGAGCTACATCCCCAGTCCTTTCTAAGACCTTCTGAGATGCCCAGCATTCCCCCATGGAATGCAGTCTCCCTGTAGAGCTCTTACAGTTTATTACAAGGAGCAATAAACTTCCAGGTGAGAATCCCTGGTAATCTTTGACTGATGGATATTGACAGTTCACATTGTTTGGTTATTATAATGCATTTGGTAAAGAGGCACTCTGGATTTGGTTTTCCTGATTTCATCTGTCTTCTGTTTTAATATTTTGATGCTTTGATCATATCAATTTCCTCAAAAGCTTCCAGTGCAGTGGGGCACAGTGGCACTCTAGAGGCGGAGGCAGGAGAATTCTAAGTTCAAGGCCAGCCTCAGCAACTTAGTGAGACCCTTTCTCAAAATAAAAAAAATTTAAAAGAACTAGGGATGTACCTCAGTGGTAAAACATCTTGGGTTTAATCCCTAGCACCAAAAGGAAAAAAAAATAAATGAAAAATAAAGAAAACAAAAACAAAAAGCACTTCCAGAACTTTTAGTTCCTTGCCAGTACCATGCCTCCCCCGACCCCCACCCCCAGCAAAGCAATTTCTCATATTCCTTGCCCAACTCTTGAGCCCTATACGGTGGCAGCTGCTCCCAGCACTGCTTTTAACAATCCTTCATTACAGTTCAGAATATTTAAGTGTTTAATTCCTCTGTACCTTTTCTCATGCTCTTCATTTCAATAGTCTGTACTCACCTTTCCAATCTCCACTATCATTTCCTCCAAGAAACCATCCCTGTTAACCTGTCAGTCTAGATAGCTACAAGTGCACAAGATTGAACATGGCACCAGCACACTGAATTGAATTTAGTTTCTCCTCTATCTCTTCCTGAGGGCTGGTACTTTTTTCTCTTTTAAAAATCTTGATCCCTGAGTTACTGGATGGTTAGCTGCCCCATAAAAGTTTGCTAAATAAAAGTACATGAGTGATACAATAGGCAATGAAGCTGACAATACAGATAGTAGCAAAACTATCCAAATGTCCTAGAAGTTGAACAGATTTTATTCTGAAGGGAGTGTGAATAACTCAGATGTTTTTCAGAAGAGGTAATGATGCCCGATGTATATTTTATAAAGAAAAGCACAACTGTCCATTAGCTGTGTTTTCTTTATAAATAATGTTTGACTTAAATTGAATGTGGTGATATTTTCTGGATGTGTACAGTACCACCTCAGAAGTTATAAATATGTTACAGTCATTATGTATGCTTAATATACCCCTATGAACATTAGCTTCATTTTTGTACGAAAAATTCAAGCAAGAACAACATGACTCATTTTGAGAAGTAGGAGGAAAATCTAAGCAGCTGTCTTCTAGATCTCATTGCTATAAGGAAGGTAAGAAATAGATAAGACTGCTTCATCTTGTGCTATGCCTCCTCTGAAGTAGGTGTGTGAGCAACCCCAGGGTAAATTTGAACCCATGGGCCAGGTAGTCTCCTCTTCCATCCCCTGATGCCTCTTAGGTTGAAAACTGGCCCTCTCATCTCCCCTTACCCTAGCTGCTGTCCTCTTCTCTTCCCCCTGCTTCTTTAGCCATTCTGAACGGAGTGCAAGGCTCTCGCAGGTTTTAAGATGGGGCACTCAGGTAACTAATACATATAAATTGTATTCACCTGTCTTTTTGGGCTGCTATAATGAACTGCCTTAGACCAACTGACTAATAAACAAATTTATTTATCACAGTATTGGAGACTGGGAAGTCTGAGATTGAAATGGAGTAAATTTGGTGTCTGGTGAAGGACCCTTTTTGGTTCATAGATGATGCCTTCTGCTGTGTCCACACAAGGGAGCTCTTCAGAGCCTATTCTGTAGGGCACCAATCCCATGCATGAGGGCTTCAGCTTTATGACTTAACCACCTTCCATAGATTATCACCTTAGGATTTAGGATTTTAACATATGGATTTTTGGGGAACACAAACATTTTCTGTACCAGTATGTATTTGTTAATATTATTAGGATACATAGGGAGGTAAGGAAGCCCAGGACAGCTTCTGTGTCTGCACAGTTAGGTTCCATGGACATCTGGAACATGGTTCATCCTACCCAGATTAAAGCAGTGACTGTGTATGCTAGAGAACCAAGAGTAAGTCTGGCTGCTGCTTCTGTCTCCTCCATCTCAGTCCTCTCTCTGCTGACTACCACTTCTGAATGATTCTTTCTTCACATTCTTTTTTTGACTGCTCCTCCAAGGACCTTTTTGCCTGTCTCTTTGTCTTTGTATTTCTTCGCCTCTCTGATTTCTGTGCCTTACTTTGTGTGTCTCAAATCAGTCTCTAAGAGAATCTATTGTGTCAAGAAACGGTAGAGGTGGGATAGGCCCCTCAGGTGTGGGCTCATCTCTGCTCCAGCTTGTAGGGCATATGGTATGAAAGCAGGGGAACAGTGGATAAGGACTTCTGCAGGAAAGAACTGTGGACATGACGGGTATTCTGAGACTTATTGAATTAGGGTAATGTGAATGGCAGATGCCTTCCATGGCCTCCCTAGAACATGACACGATAGTCTGTTCTTTGTGACTTTTATGCATTATTCTCCCTTTTATCTGGAACTGTTTCCCATGTTCTTTTCTGTCAACTCCTACTTAGGCTACAAAACTCAAGAGTCACTACCCAAAACCTTCCCTCCACCTCAGTGCTGGGTTCCATGCTTTTTCTCTGAGCTTCTATGACTCTTCTTCCATCAGATTGAGAACTGCTCTGGACAGGGGCTGGCAGTTGGTATGCAGTAAAACTTTTTATTACAGAAACTTTAAATACATGTAAAAGTAAGAGAGTAATGTCATTAACTTCCATGTGCCCAGCTTCAACATTTCTTCTTTTCATATCCAATTAAAAACGGTTTTTATTATTAAATTTAACACAAGTAGGGCAAAGCACATAAAACAAATGTACCACTTAATGGGTAGGTTGAACACTCTTGTAAACCACACGTGTTAAGATGATAGAGCTTGGCAGCTGCCTGAGAACCTTTTATGTGCCCCTTCCACCTGTCCCCTAAGAATAACCACTGTCTTGACTTATGATAATGAATCCTGATAATGCTTTTTTCTTGAAGTGTACTGTCTTAAATATCATAATTGAGACTTTTAAAAAATATGTCTTTTGAGTCTCTCTCAATCTATAGATCACCCTTGTTCTTTCTCTCTTTCCAATGTATTTGTTGAAGAAGCCAGATCTTTTATCCTGTATGTTTTTTTCCTAGTTTGTTTTTTGTTGTTTAAATTCCTGTAGTATAATTTAGCATTCATCATCACTGTATTTCCTATAAATTGATAGTTGTATCTTTTTTTTCATTATTATAGAGAGTTTATTTCATTTTCAGGTCAAAATGAAATTGAAAACCAGATTCTAATATTCCTGTAGGTTCTGTACTCTATTTTTTTGCTAGTCGTATCTTTAGCTTAATCCAATGAGTCCTTTTTTACTTCTTGATGAGACAATATCAAAGAACAGTTAAAATTTTGTGCTGATTGAATGAATAAAATCAACAGAGAAAATAGGATAAGTCTTACCTTTTACAATGTTGTCAGTATGTGCTGGAATAGACTGTATCCCATTTGAAAAGTCCCTTGTATGTTCTGTGTTTCAGTGTTTGCATAGTGAAATAGCTGTGATTTTATTTTACTCTTTTCCTTTTTATGATACTTGGGTTTGAACTCAGAAATGCTCTCCCAAGAGCTACATGCCCAGCCCTTTTTATTTTTTGTATTTTAAGATAGGGTCTTGTTAAATTTCCTAGGCTAGCCTTGAACCTGCAATCCTCTTGTGTCAGCCTCCCAATAGTTTGGATTACAGGTATGTACCACTGCACCCAGTTGTAACTGTGTTTTCTTTTTTTCTTTTTTTTTTTTCACGGTGCTGGGGATTGAACCCAGGGTCCTGTGCTTGTAAGGCAAGCACTTTACCAACTGAGCTATCTCCCCAGCCCCGTAGCTGTGTTTTTCTATACCTTCTGAGCATAAAGCTAGAACTATCTGTTTTACCAGTCATACCCTTGGCATGGCCGGTTGAACTCTTTTCTGACTGAATCCTGACAGAATTTTAATTCTTCAAGAAGAAATCTCTGGAGATACATTTCTTTCTGCTATGTGTGTAGAGAATCAAGTACAGGGAGAGAAGACCATAAAATTCTCTAATAAAAAAGGTGTTTATCATATAAAAATGTATATTTTACTTATTTGTACATGTTATAAATTTATAACAGAATAGACTAATTATAATTTTAAATTTGTTTTTAAATTTTTGTGGTCCTGGGAATTGAACCATGCTTGGGAAGTGCTCTACCACCAAGTACATCCCCAGCCCTTTATAGAAAATTTTATTTTGAGACAGGATCTTGCTAAGTTGCTCATACTGGTCTTGAATTTGTGATCCTCCCACTTCAGCCTCCTGAGTAGAAGGGATTGCAGGTGTGTGCCACCATGCCCAGCATTGAATGCATTTTTTAAATAGAAGCTACACATATTGAGCCTGTTTAGTCTTGCCCTTCCTTAGAAATTTTTGAATACTAACCTGCACTGGTTACTGCTGCAAATCTTGGGATTCATTAGTGAACAAAATAGACAACAGTTCCCGCCAGCATGGAACTTTTATTCTAGTCCCTCCTTCTCTGAGATGGGTATTTCTTGAGTCAATGACATACCACCAGACAGTACAATGAGCATTTGTTGGCCTACTGTCTGTTGTCCTAGCTCTTATGAATATAGGGTTTCTCTTTACATACACATATATCTTTTCATTTCATATGTATTTCATATATCTTTCAGAAAAAGGGACTTAGATTTTGTTAAGCAAGAAAAGACATAAGCTTGTTTATACTTTTTGCTAGAAAACCCTCCATCATTTATTTGTCACTCCTAATACTGCTTCTGTGCCTTGTGCTCTGAAACCTCTCTTGTGTGGGGAAGCATTGAATCATAACTTAGTGGTTGGAAGGGCCACTAACTGTGAGAGCTTGAGCACATTCCTGGCTGCTCATTGTTTCTGTTCCTCATCTGTAAAATGGGGCTAATGAGGAGACTCATTATAAAGGGTTGTTGTGAGGAGTATATGAAATTTTGTATGTTTAATCAGTGCCTGATACTTTGTAGGTGTTTGTGAAGTGTTGGTTATTATAATTCTAGAGTCGAAAGGGTCTTTATTGTATTTTAACTTTTTTTTTTTTTACTTATTTACCAAATAAGCAACCCATTTCTAATGATTCTTAAGTGTTTTAAAACAGCTTTATTGAGATATAATTCACACATCACATCATTTACCCATTTAAAGTATACAGTCCTAATCCTAGTTATTCAGGAAGCTGAGTTTGAGACCAGCCTCAGCAATTTAGTGAGACCCTGTCTCAAAACAAAAATAGAAAGACTGGGCATGTAGTCAGTGATAGAGGGACTCTGGGTTCAATCCCCAGTACTGCAAATGAACAAACAAGGTGTATAATCCAGTGATTTTTTTTTTTTTTAATTAATTTTTTTTTTTTTTTTTTTTAGTTGTTGATGGACCTTTATTTTATTTGTTTATATGTGGTGCTGAGAATCGAACTCAGTGTCTCACACATGCTAGCCAACTGCTCTACCACTGAGGTACAACCCCAGACCTAATCCAGGGGTTTTTAGTGTGTTCACAGACATATGCAGCCATCAACACAATTTTAGAGCACTTGTATCACCCAAGAAAGAAATGAATAACCATTAGTAATCATTCCCAGTCCCTCCCTCCTCTTGGCCTCTCCTTCTCATTCCCAAGCTCCCTGGCCCCAGAAAATATTAACTTTTGGTCTTTATATATTTACATATTCATAACCTCCCTTTCCCCAATCTAACTTGTAACTAGTTTTTTTCTGAAGGAATGCACTTATCTGAGTGCTTGCTATTAGTTCAGCTCTATGCCAGAAATATAAAGGTAAAAAAGACAGCCCCATCCTCCAATTGAGTTCAGTTTAAAAAGACAAGCGACATGACAAACTAGTACAAGGTTTCCTTAAAAATGCCTAGAAAAATGCCTTTTTCTCAAATAACTTTGGGAAATGTATCTTGTAAATTCCTAGTATGTAGTAAAGGCTCAAAGAAGTCTACTAAAAGTTTAAAAAAAATCTAGAAATCTTGGTGTTTATCATTTTTATTTTCCAATGGAACTCTCCATTTCTCCCCCTGCGTAACAGTCCTTGGGCCAATATTTTGAGGTCTATAATTTAAAAAAAAACTATTGATTTTATAAAACTGTTCATCAGTTGTTTTATTCTGTAATAAAAGTTCCCTATGATAATTTTTAATGTTCCAATTAGTAAAGGCTTATCTTTATCTTACTTAGGACAACTTTGCCAGATAGTTTCCATTTGATTCTTGTCCTCTGCTGATCCTTTGACTGTTTTGTTCACTTCACTATCCAACTTTGGGCAGGTCTTCTATTTCATTGTGCTTCAGTTTCTTCATATGTAATGTGGGGCAAGTGGACCAGACCAGTGGTTTCCAAAACTTATTGTAGCTCAGAATCACCTGGTCATCCTTTTAAAGAACACAAGTTTCTGGTCCTTACCCTTACAGATTTGAACAAGGTGTGAGAATGTTGTAATTTTTAAAGAAATTTATTTATTTTAAAAATTTGTTCTTTTTAGTTATACATGACAGTAGAGTTTATTTTGACATATTTATGGAAACATGGAGTACAAAAATTTCCCTGATAGCTTTAGGTAACTGACTTGCCATCCATATGTAGACGTGTGTTTACGGGTCGATGAATGGAGAGTTCCAAGGTCCTATTCACAGTTCCCTCATCCTTTTCCACAGAAGTATTTGCTATGACTGATTTCTTGATTATCCTTGCAGAAATCATCCATGAATTTATGTGCATGTGTATATGTGACAATATGTGCATATCTCGATATTAGTTATCCTTCCTCTATGCTTTTACTTGAAAACCCAATTAGAAGCATGTCGTACATCTGTTCTGTACAGTTGGTAGTGGCAGCAGATGAGTGAATCTAAGAAAGAGAGGCTGAGGCATGTGAATGGCAGTTATTGGCAGTCCTGCATTGTACTGAGGGCCACTGGAGTGTCCTTTGTACTAGGAGACCTGCTATTATGTCTCCAGTGGTGATGAGCTAATTTTTAATAGTTTCTAAGAAGCCCACATGTCTCCTGAAGGGTTTTCCTGTATTACTTCCTTTGCTTTCCTGTTCACCTGAGGATAAACTCTCATTTTCTGAGATAACTGAAGATGTTCTTTTAAATGAAATACTGAAGGAAAAGTAACTAATTAGCAAATACTTATGGTTCCAGATACTTGTTGAGGTAGACAAAAGAAAGCAAAGTTAGGTTAGATGCTGACTCTGTCACTGCTTCTTTGTGTTCCAAGACACTCAGGAATTCTAGCTCTGTTCTTTGGAGTATGCTGAATGTTCTGAGGTTTTATTGATTAAAATGAAGAGCCGGAAGTTGAACCTTGGACATGACTAATACCAAGGAGGTCCTGTGACTTCTCTGGGTATGTGAAAGGCCAGAAGGGACTTTAGAGCTTGTCAGTGATAAGTTGTTTGCTTTTTAGAAACTGTATGACCCTCCGTTAGTAGTGTTCAGAAAGTGTATTTACTATGTGTATAAAAATCTCCCTGGAGAAAAATCAAAGCATATAGTGACCTTGAAGAGATACACAGTAGCAAAGTTGAGGAAATGATAATTCTGTATCCTTTCATAAAGTAATTTGCATATCTGTACATTGTGTTCATCTAGTGGCGGCTATAGGATTGGTGTTAACCTTATTCCTTTCATGATCAAAGGCAGAACCTGAACTTAAGCTCTTTTTTTGGCGGGGTGGAGAAGAGGCAAATCTCTATCTTTTACTTGAAAACAAACTTGGGGAGGGAGAGAGCACAAGAAGGGAATGAGCCAGCTGCTTGGATTTTTCTATGTCAGAATGTGGGCAGCTGATTCAGATGTGGAGCTGGGTCCCCACAGCAACCTGGTGATTGTGACTGACCAGAAGTGGTTTATTAAAGCACCATTTTCATCTAAGTCTTACCCAAGCTAAGCACAGGCTGTGGTTACAGTGGGAAGGAACACTATTCCAGAGAATACAAGAGGAGTCCACATGCAGCAGGACCCTGGTGGGGCAAGTGGTGGGGGTTGGACTGGCAGTGAGCAGAGGGTCTGTTCACAAAGAGCGAGCAGCAGGCGAACTTCACCTCTTAAAACTGCTCTCATTAGACAATGGCAGTGTGTTCTGGGTGTGGTTAATGTTGGTGCTGGTCATAATTTTCATTGTTTCCTCTCTCCTGTATTCATTGTACTTTCCCCTTCCTAGCTTAGTTCGTCTGCCTCTATGTGGATCAAAGTGGGGGAAGAAAAACATATTTTGAGAATTAAGAAGAGAATTATTGTTGGGCTGAGGATGTGGCTCAGTGTTCAAGCATCCCTGGGTTCAATCCCTGGTACAAAAAAAAAAAAAGAAAAAAAAGAAAAAGAAAACATTGAGAGAATTATTGTTGAATACCTTCTATTACCACTTATCTATGCTATCTTATCTGAAATGATAATTCTTACCAGAACCCCTAGAAATGACTAAAAGCCATAGATGAGACAACTGGAACTCCGATTACAAGTAAATTACTCAAGTCATGCAGTCCAGAGGGATGACTTTGACCCCAGGCCTGTCTGAATCCAAATTCCTTGCTTTTCCCTTTACACAAATATTCTTAATCTTATACTCAAAGTTCCTCTCTAGTGAGTATTACCTGTTAACTACTTTACTATCCTGAAATAAAAATTTGAACATTACCTATCTGTATGCATAATTTAAAACATGTTGTTAACTCTAATATTAGAGAGAAATATGACTTTCAGTATACAAATATTTGGGAAAACTATCCTTGGAGACATAATGAAGTAGTCAAGTGCTTGTATCTATTTACAGTGAAAATTTTGGATTTCAAAACAGTAAAATTAGGACAACATTCAATATTGAATTGAATGTTTCTTTTTCTTTACATATGACTTTTTGAAATGGGTGTAAGTAACATTTGTGCATGTTCATAGAATTATCATAATGTAGCAACAATAGGAGCAGATTGATAAACATGTTTTATGTTAAAAATTAAAATATATAACATCGTTGCTGTCAGTGACTTGCTTTTCTGAAATGATGAGTAACTCTTGGTAAGATTTTGCACAAACCAGTACAGTCTTTTCTTGAGTTACATAGTAATTTCTGTTCAGGAAAATTCAGGACAAAAATGAGTTCATGTGTAACACAGAATTAGGGTCTAGGCTTAAATAATAAATAGTGTTTTCCTTACTCTCAGTATGAATGTCAAGTAGGACATTTGAAAACATGTGAAATGCAAAACAGTTTTTCACTTAGCCAGTCTTTTCAAGTATTGCAATTCATAAAGTATCTTTGACCCTTTTCCAGTTTCCCCTAAATATCAGTGATGTCACATAATCATACTACCATAAAAACCCTCATAAAATTTCAAGCTGTTTCTTTGGAGGTTAGTATCACTCCAGCCCCTCTCTTGCAACATTGCTTTACAACTGGTTACTTGGGATTAAGAAATTGCTCTACACTTGAAATCAGGAATTAGAACTCCTGTTGGTTTTATCCTTTTAGTTTTAGGATCAGTCTTACAGGATTATAATTTGCAAGTGGAACACATGATTGGTTACATTGGTGATGTGACAAGCTTTTGTAATGTCTTGAGGTATCAGATGTTGCTGTGGCTTTGGAGAGGTTTATAGAGCCCTGTGGCAGATGGACTGTCAGAGAGGTATGATAGAGGAGCACAGCCTTGGAGGTCAGATGGGAAGGTGAAGTTTCAGAGGAGGATGGCATGTCATGGATTTGATTCCTAGAGATGCCACTATCTGGCCTCAATTTTCTCACTGCTAAAATGTACAAATAACATTGCCTTATAGGATGTCATAGGAATTCAATGAATTACATATTAGATGTCCAGAACAATGGTTTAATAAGTTCTAGTTCTCTTTCCCTCAAATAGAATGCTGGATGACACTTATTTTTGCAGATTTTCCTTGCTATTTTTTTTTATTCTAGACCCAAGCAGTTTTCATTCTCCCACCCGTTGCCTAAACCCAGAAAATAAAGAAGACAAGCTTAAAAGCATATCTCTACATAATCCTCAAACTAACATGCCTCAGTGTGGAATTCTGTATTGTAGTAATTAATCTGGACTCCTCTGGTGACTGGTTGGTTCTTCAGTAACATTTAATATAAACCCAGCCAACAAAGTTGGGAATCTGTTTAACTTGAAAAATATTAAATATGCCAGTTCATCCAGAATTGTTTTGTACATTTGTCCATGTTTATTTCCCTAAGCAAAAAATAGCTCTTTATATGTATTTATTTGTTCATATTTCTAGACATGGAGAGTACCTGTTATAGAATTTGTCTTAACATTTAGAGCTAATTTTTACTTCTCCCTACACCAAATCTGCTAGAGTCTTGTTTATTGTGTTTAAGTCATGGACCATTGCCATGTTATTCCAAAAAGTGCACAGTTGGGGCATCTGGGGAAGGTGACTTTAGTACCATGGGATAGAGGAAGAAATCAGCCACTCCCTTTCCTCAACACCCAAATCATATGATTTTTCCACATCCTGAAATGGGAGCATGGTTATTTGATCACTTTAATAGGAAATACAGTATAAATATGTGACCATGTAATTTGTTCCAAGTCTCATACACTTCAGAGAATAAAAGGAATGGTATTAATAATTACTTTGGGATGACAGGTAAACTGGGAATTGAAGTTATCCTACATACAACCAATTAGCCTGCTAGAAAAGGAGAAAGAAGAAAAATACACCATGAGAAAATTTGTCATACCTTTGCCAATTAGGCACCAACAATATATGAATCTGTTTCCTGGGCAGTGAGGAAGGTTTTACATTATAGGCATTGGGGAAGGGTAGTGTGCATGGTCATAAAAATAGAAGCAGGTAGTAAGGGCGTGGTGTCAGTGCCCAGCCTGGAGCCAGGGAACTGGTACTCCTCGTCCTGGCTGTGGTGCGGTGACACATTCCTGGGAGTTGAGGATGAAGCCCTGGTGTAGCCTGCCAGCTTCTTTGGGAAGTCTCCTGACCCTGCCTGGTCGTCTCTCCCACTGAGTTCTGTGCCTGCCCCAAGACCAGGGGTCGCACAGCCTGGAGTGGCAGTAATGTTGGCCAGCAGAGGGTGGGAAGCAGCTGCCTGGTGAGAGTGGGCGTAGGGAGCTGGTAAAAAACAACTCACAGTGAAGGACAGTCTTTCAGCCAGGGTTGTGTCTGAGTATCTCTGAGCCTGTGACAGATCTATTCTTGGCAACTCCTTTTCACCTTTTTCCGTTCTCTGTTTCTATGGCACGCTGGCCCCAGGGTGGGAGGTGGTTCAAAACCAAGCAACCTCAAGCCTAGAAGAATCCTCACACACAGTCCAGATGGAGGGAAACCTTACTTGTGCATCAGTCCCACCAGCCCTACCTATAGGTGTGCTTTCTTATGCTTTCCAACTTTCTAATGAATAATTTGAGTCTAAGGTGGATGGTGAGTTTGCTTCGACCCCCTGACCCTGAGTTCTTTGTCACTTGTCATCTAGCAAATCCTGTAGCCTCATTTCCTAAAGTCTCACATGCGTCTGCTTCACCCTGGGCCCTCTCCCTCTGATAGTTTCTCTAGTGACCTATTTTTCTTCCACAAAGTACCCATTTTTCTTTCAGAATTTCTGTGCTAGAGAGTAGTAAGGAATAGATCATCTTCCCTCATTGCTCATCTTTTTTTTTTTTTTTTCTTTCTTTTTCTGAAGTGTTGGGGATCAAACCCAGGGCTGTAATGCTGAGCTGCATCCCAGCCCCTCATTGTTCCATGTTGACACCTGAATGGCTTATCATGTCTGCTTTCCAGTTTTCCATGATTCATTTGGGTAGTTTTAAAATATCACAGGCTCCTTAGACATTTCATTGTAAGGGTTTTAAGTCAGCCTCCCGGCTAATTGGAACACGGTGCTATATGAGCATTCTACCAAATGAATTAGAGTATTTTGTTAAGGATCCTTTCGAGGTCAAATGGCAATGTTTTACAAACTGTATTAGCGTATTTGTTTAGTTAACTGGAAGAGGTTATTTCACAAATCTCTTTACTAAAAAATTATAATTTATTATATTTATTATTATTTCATAAATCACCCTACTGTTACAGTCTCTGTTTAGATTTTCTCCTATCTTTAGTGTCAAGAGAAGGAGACTTTTTAAAGAAGATAAATGGTCAGAAAGCTGGACAACTTGAGACAGCACCTGACAAGGGGGAATAGCAATGATTTATGTCGTCTTTAAAATTGGCATGTAACCTTGCAGCATTATTAGACTAGAATAAGCTCAGACATCTCTGACTGCAAGAATATTGTGGGAGAGATGATATATATAGCTACACACATTTGATTTATCTTACTTGTTGGTTGAGTGTCTGGGTCATGTCCACAAAGGAAGACTGAAACCTCTTTGTATTCTTTTAACCTTTTTTATGTCTCAAGAATTGCTTTGCAATTTAGATTTTCTTGGATACATAGTTACTTTGATTAGATTTTATCACAACCCTACCCCAAAAGTATTTTTTTGGTTATTCTGGGAAGTCATTTGGTAGATAAAAAATATAAACTTGACTATGTCTTTCATTTTTTGGGGGGAGGGTTGAATTCTTTTGTTATACTATTTTGGTCATTAAAAACACAGAAAAAAAGTAGTTGTACTGGAGAAGAAAGAGTACAAAGAATGATTCACCTTTTATTTAAGGCTTACCACTGCTGACCTAGGGCAGCTAATTTAGAAGTGAATCATTTATAGAAAGTTCTACCCAGTTCGAGGCAGGGCTTTATACAATATCCTCATGAAGGTCTAAATAGAGCATACAGTATCATGTTTCTAAATATCTGTCTTGTTGCCAATTTTATATCTTTCCAAGCTGTGAAGCTTGTTTCTAGATGACTGCAGCTATTGACAAGGTGAAGGTAAAGGTATTACATATATAAAATGATATGTATTTTAAAATAAATCTTAGAAATAAAATATATATATATTATACTGGAAAATCATAAGAATGAGACTTTAAATGTCTGTGTTTATAATAAAATAAAGAAATATAACCAGTTTTAAAATTATTTAACTGGAAGAGATATTTTAAAAAATTATTTATAGTGATTCAAATTAAATAGTGATGTATTTTGCTGTTTTGATATTTGTTAAGCCACCTAATATGTTTAACTTTTAGAGTCCCTTTATGAATAGCTTTTTTTTTTGTGCCAGGGATTGAACCCAGAGTGCTCAACCACTAATCCACATTCCCAACCTTGTTTATTTTTTATTTTGAGACAGGGTCTCACTAAGCTGCTTAGGGCCTCACTAAGTTAATGAGACTGACTTTGAACTTGAGATCCTCCTGCCTCAGCTCCCGAGTCATTGGGATTACAGGCATGTGCCACAGTGCCTGGCTACAGATAGCTTCTTTTGCAAGCTGTCTTACTCTTTTATCTGACTCTACGTAAAGCATAAAACTATATAGTCTCTGCTTTCCAGGAGTTTTAAATTCTAAACCAAGTTTATATTTACATTGCAGCTAGTGTCATGGGTTAGAAAAAGTTCCTAAATCTGGATTCTAGTTTTAAGTGCCTTTAACTAGCTGTGTGAATTTAGATCTTTTAATGGGTTTGAGGTGATTTTCTTGTCTGCACAGGGCATAGAATACTTTCTTTCATGCCTGAATCATAATAATTAGTTGAACTAGGCATTAGGAAGTAACTGGTGTCTTAGATGACCCTTAGATGTCAGAAAAGCATTTCAGGGAAAAGAGCTTGAAGTTAAACAACCAGTGTTGGAGTTCTACTTGCATTATGTGACTCTACACAAGTAATTTTCTCTAAACCATTATTTTCTGAGCTGTAAAACATGGGTAGAACTGGAGATATAGCTCAGTGGTAGAGTATGTGCTTATCATGTGTGAAACCCTGGGCTTGGGTTCAATCCACCTGACGTACACACACACACACACACACACACACACACAAACACACAAAGAAGGTACACAGGTTGGCTGGCCATTATCTGAAATGCTTGAAACTAAAACTGTTTTGGATTATAGAAGTTCAAATTTTTTTGGATTTTGGAATATTTCCATACACATAATAAAGTAGCTAGAGGTTGGGACCCAGATCTACCCACAAAATTCATTTATGTTTCATAAACCCCATATACATGTAGACTGATTGGTATTTTATGCAATATTTTAAATATTTTTGTGATTGAAAGTTTTGTGGTGTAGAGTATTTCACTTTTGGCAGCATGTTGGTGCATAAGAATTTTTGGATTTTCAAACATTTTGGATTTTGCATTTTTAATTTAGGGATGTTCAATCTGTAACTTAGAACTGTAAGAATTAAATGAAGTAAAATATGCAAGTAGCTGATTGCACATAGATAATCAGTGTTTCTTGTACTTTAATAATTAATGTTCTTTTTATCCTTACAGAACTTCATCTCTACAGTTTTTGCTTTCACAGTACTTTACTGGAAGTGGGAATCAGTATCCAAACTCCATACAACTAAGAGGGTTGAGCAGTTGCCCCAGTCTATGACTATAATTGAAGAAGATTGAGTTATAAAAGTTCCTTGATACAACACCTTTACCAAATATTTTGGTTTTGTGTAGCTTAAGACACTGAACTTTTTGGAAGTATTTGAGTAAGTAGTTCTTACATGTGACTTGGCTAGGGATGATTCTGTTCAAGTACTCAGGGTAAGTGGGTAATCTTCCCCACCCCCATAATTATTTTGTTCATAATTTTAAGTCATCTTTAATTCCTACTATTTTAAGAGCAATCACCTAGTTGAAGGTAAAATAACATTTTTTTTCTCTTTGAGAAGGCATTTTTGAGACTTAAATAATAACTGCCCAGATAAAACCTTAGTCATCAATAATGAAAACATAACCCAAGTGTTTTCTTATACGTAAAGATGTGATAATAACTCCTGATGAAAGTAAGGGCTAATTAATATTATACAAGGTTTATTATTATGCTGTTTATTTTCTATAATGATTTTGGCTGATATTATACAGTGCTTATTTGAGATGAAGTGTACAAAGGAAGCTTCTTGGGAAGACTGAGATATATGAAAGTCATTAAATAAAAATGTTTACTAGTACTGCCACTTCAGGAAGTTACAAAAGGTAACTATTCTAGTTACTTGTGTTTATAATCACATCCATGAATAACATTAACTCCAGCTGCACAAGCTCATATTTTTTTTTCAGATACCTTTGGAATGTGTAGAATATTTGGCCAGCTCAGTTCCTGTTTAAGGAACATTAAACAAAAGAAAGTTGGAAATGGACTTCCTGGAGTTTTAAAAATGATTTTGAGCCAGGAGTGGTTGTGCACACCTGTAATTCCAGCAGCTGGGGAGCCTGAGGGGCAGGAGGATAACAGGTTTGAAGTTAGCTTCAGCAATTTAGGGAGACTGTAAGCAATTTAGTGAGATCCTGTCTCAAAAAGGGCTGGGGATGTGGCTCAGTGGTTAAGTGCCCCTGGGTTCAATCCCTGGTACCTGTCCTCCTCCCCAGCCAAAAAAACCCCAGATTTTGAGGAGTTTGTATATATATATTTTTTTCTCCAGGGTCTTAAAAAGTTGTCCAGGTTGGCCTTGAATTTGAGATCCTCCTTCCTAACTCTCACCAGTTGCTGGGATTATAGGTGTGTACTACCACACCCAGTCCTTGGGTCTATATCTTTTTTTTTTTTTTCTTTAGGTACCAGGGATTGAACCCAGGGAGTTTAACCACGGAGCCATATCCCTAGCCTTTTTATTTTTTATTTTGAGACAGGATCTTTCTAAATTGCTTAACATCTTGCTAAATTGCCTAGGCTGGTCTTGAACTTGTGATGCTCCTGCGTCAGCCTCCCATGTTGCTGGGATTACAGGTGTGCACCATTATGCTCCGTAATATCTTTTGAAGCACTGATGACAAATTGTTTCTATAGTGCTATTTACAAAGTGCATTGGGGGAACAGATAATGGTGCCATCAGAGAATAAGCAATATTAATTTATATTACTGACTCTATGCAATGGTTCAGACCTTTATCATACTAGCCATATGAGTTTCAATGGTAAATAGTCATAGCCATGTGATAAGAATTTGAAAATACTGAAGAAAATAGCAATTAAAATATAAATGCACAGTAAAAATACCGTCCATGAGTCAGGTGTGGTGTCACATGCCTGTAATCCTAGCAACTCGAGAGGCTGATGCAGGAGGATTGCAAGTTTAAGACCAGCCTCAGCAATTTAGCAAGGCCTTAAGCAGCTTAACCAGACACCTGTCTCAAAAACAAACTCCGCCCCCTGCAAAAAAACAAAACAAAACACAAGGACTGGGGGTGCGACTCAGTGTTAAAGCACCCCTGAGTTCAATCCCCAGTACCAAAAAAAACAAAAACAAAAATAACCCCCCAAAAAACCCCCACTGTCTATGAGTTATCTTTCAATACCCCCCCCAAAAAAAATAAAAAAAACCACTGTCTATGAGTTATCTTTCAATAAAAAAGTTGAAGGGTAATGGGAAATACAGTTTATGGGGAATTTGGAATTTATCCTAGTTATGATATTAAAAAAAGAAGAAAATTGTAATATCTTTAGCAAAAGTCATGCAATTTAAGCTCTCAAGCACTCTCTTGTTCAGGAAGCACTTGTATTACAGGAATAATAATAAAAACCTTTAGAATTTATAAAGTACTTTTTATAGTCTTTTACTGAATTTTTGTAACAGTTCTGTGATGTAGTCCAAGCTTTATTAATGTCATGATTTACATGTGAATCCAAGAAGCCAAAAGACTTGAAATATATTATTGGAACTAGACCTAGGATCTTACCTCTTAATTCATTATTTTCTTCTCTTGCCTTTCCTTTTATTTTCTTCTGTTTATCAGCCATTATAAGGACAAGATAATTCCTAAGAGATTGATTTATTTGATTGATATTTAAAGTAAAGGGGGAAGAATTGACTGAAATTTTTGTTAGAGGGTATAGACTATGAATGAGGCAGAATATGAAGTACTATAGATACCACAGTGCCTCAGTGCATTAAAAGAAACACAAGTCACCATGCACTTTACATATTTTAAAAAGGATAAAATGAGACAAATAGAACTTTTAAACTGTGAAGAATTGTAAAGATACAAGGAATCATTCTATCAGGAATCTTATAGTTGACAGCAACAGAAAATCCTACGCAGAAAAAATTAGTGAAATAATTGGCTTATGTGACTGAATATTCTGGGTTAAGATGGTGCATCAAATCATGTGTTTTCTGTTGAAAGTAACAGAAAACTGCCTTCTAAAGCTGGCTAAAACAAGATAGTTTATTATTTTGTATAAATGAGAGTGAGTCATCAAGGATCTTCTTTGTTTTTTCTATTCTTGGCTTTGGTTTCTTTCTCAGCTAACAGTAAGATGGTGATACCTCAATGGTAATGGAAGTTTCTAGACCACTTCCAGATAAGGCAATATCCTGGGAAAAAAAGGGGTTGTCTCCTCTTTGTTTAAGAGCTTAAGAACTTTTCAGAAACTTTCTGGATGTCCTCTTCTCATGGCTTATTGGCTAACATTGAGCCATACATCTACTCCTAAATCACTGCTTAGACTAGTTAAATGTTATGTCTGGAACAGGGGATGTGAATCATTTTCCTCCTAAGCACATGGGAGGTCTAGATATCTGAGGGTTTGTGTTACTAGGGAAAAGAATGGACCACTGACTGTATTTAGGTAAGATGGGATTCAGTGACTTTGTCCTCTCTGTCAGCTTTGTCCCAGTCTCACTCCTGTGGTTTGTGAACAGGAGTTGGGGAAGTGGAGGGGGTGGGGATGGGGAGGTACAGAAAGGGTGTCACCTTTTAGTAACTTGTATGGAAAACAAAAGATTCTTTCTCCAGAAACTCCAACAAATTCTTTCTTGAATCTTCTTGGACTAAATTGGATTATGACTTAGTCATTAAATGTATTAAACCCAATCATGACTCAATCTCAATGGAACTAAGGGTGGTGTTACTTCCATTCAAACTACCCTGTGGCTTAAATAGAGAAGTTTCCAGAGAAAAATTAAGGGCAAGGGGAATGGGTACGATAGATATTGATATCAGCACAGTAATAACAATCCAAGGTCCTCCATCTTGTAGCCCCAAAGGGAAAAAGCTTTCTACTACTATTAATCTCTCCCTCCCTATACAAAAGATAGTGATAGGCATGTGAAAGACAAGACAATAAGATAAAATCCCTGTCAACTGAAAGTTTACAAATAGCATGTGGCTATCTCACAAGAGTAGTATGAAATCTAATAGGTATGTAGAAGATGAAAAAAAAAACATTATCCTAGGGTAATTGTGGAAAAAAATTAGTTAGACTTCATTGGATAGAGAAGATTTTGACAGCATCAACTGGGTTTAGAAGTTGGTTTCAAGGTATGGCATTTTTGTCTGAGGAAATGACTTGATCAGATGTATAGAAATGGGAAAAACACAAAGTATAATATTAATAAAGACATGCGGGGCTGGGGAGATAGCTCAGTCGGTAGAGTGCTTGCCTTGCAAGCACAAGGCCCTGGGTTCGATCCCCAGCACCCCAAAAAAAAAAAAAAAAAAAAGACATGCAATTTTACAACTGATCTGCCCATATATTGATACTGAATACTTTAAATGTGACTTGCTAGTCTAAATTGAGAAAAGACATATGGGTAACTACCTATCAGATCTTAAAAGCCTTATACAAAAATGCAAACTATCTTATTAATAATTTTTATATTTATATGTTGAAATTATAATATTTTGATTATACTGGGTTATATAATTAAATTGTAAATTAAATTTCACATATTTCTATTTGCTTTTGTTTTTTTTTTTTTTATGTACCTTTATTTTAATATATTTATTTATACGTGGTGCTGAGAATCGAGCACAGTGCCTCACACATACCAGGCAAGTGTTCTGTCATTGAGCCTCAACCCCAGCCTCTTGTTCTTTATTTTTAAAAATTCTTTCATTACTATTTCTTTAATTTTGAGACAGGTTAACCTCAGCTAAGTCACTGAGGTTCTTGTTAAATTGCTGAGGCTGGCCTTGAACTTGAGATCTTGCCTCAGCCTTCCAAATCACTGGGATGACAGGTGTGTGCTATCATGCCCAGCTTTACTTTTTTAAATGTGACTATTAGAAAATGCAAAATTGTGTGGTTCATATTATATTTCTTTTGGGAAATACTGCTCTAAAAAAATGAAATAATCATGAAAAATAATCAGTTTTTCTTATGAAAATAGGCAATGATGATGGTAAAACACCTAATATAGATAACCTTAGAATGTGTTCAGGATTCCATGAAAAACAAAAGTTATTTATTATATATAATGGATCAGTCATTTTCTTTATATTGCATGATGCCTTGCCATAAATTTGCTTTCTTAATTTTTAAAATTTAATTTATCTACCAGAGTGTAAAAGATAAAAAGTATTGTATTTACTGCCTTTTATCTAACATATTTATTCTTTGGAAGCACACATTTCCTAGAGGAATGTTTTAAACATGACCAAGTCTTTGTTTCTTTTCTTTTTTCTTTTTTTTCCCTATCCTGTTTCCTTTCCTTTTATTTTACTTTATTTTTTTGGTGTTTAAGATTGAGCCCAGGGCCTCATGCATGCTAAGTACAAGCTCTACCACTGAGCAACACCCCCAGCCCTTATGTTTCTTTTTAACAGAAAACATGTACTTTTTGTGTTAATTGGATAAAGTCACAATTTTCTTGTCTACAAAATGAGGATAATAAAATCCAGTATGCAGGTGTGCCATGTTAGATGAGGTAAGTGAATATGCCCTTTAAACGCCATTCAGATATAAACTGAGCAAGTAAGTTCCTGTGTTAGACATTGGAGAAGAGAGAAAGATGACTAAGATCCACCTCTCTCAGCAGAGTGGGAGTGACAAATGTGTGTTAAACCAAGTGGACTTCAGGCAAGGTGACTCAGACACTCAAAGAGGTACTAGATTTTTTTATTACGTGAGCAAAGTGGAAAGAGTGATTATTAGGTTTTCACTCCACCTGGGCTGTCACATTTGGTCTCCACAGACAAGGGTGTAGGGGTGGAGTGGGGGTGGTCATCAGACAGGCATTTTAGATTTTGAATAGAGGACCTATATGAGAGGTTAGGAAAGTTCATGGTATGTATTTTAGATTCTCCTTGGCTTAAATATTTATGGATTTTATTACATTATAGTTGGCTCTGTGTTGCCTTACTGTACCTCAGTGGACCATCTACCAGCCTGAGAGTTCCTCATGACTATGATATTTATCTGTATCTAGCATAGAATTCGACAAAAACCAGATATTCAATGTGTATTTGATGAGTAGATGAATAAGAACTATGCAGCCTTTAGAAGGTGGGATAGCACTGATTACTTAGTTTAAAATACAGTATCTATGAGGATGGTTTTGAATTTCTTTTCTTTTCTTTCTTTTTTTTTTTTTTTTGTACTGGGGATTTAATCCAAGGGTGACTTACCACTGAGTTACGTCCTCAGTTCCCTTAATTTTTAAAGTTTGAGACAGGGTCTTACTAAGTTACTGAGACTGGCCTTGTACTTGTTATCCTTCTGCTTTAGCTTCCCAAGTTGCTGGGATTACAGGCATGCACCACTGTGCCTGGCTAATCCAGTTTTTTTCTTTTTTGGTATTGGGAATTGAACCCAGGCCTCGTGCATGCAAGATAGGTGTTCTACCACTGAGCTATATTCCCAGCCCTGTGTTTGAGTTTCTAGACTCTACCACACACTTAGAGATATCTTTGCTGAAAGATGTGCATCTATATAGAGTGAATGGTAGGTTCTTAGTCTCACGTGAAGAACTGATCTGAATGAAGTCTTGGTGCTTTAGTTACCTGCTGCTAAGGAGGGCTCTTACTTCACCTCCTAGTGGCCATTCCATTCCTGTGGGTTTTCAATACAACTTCCCTTTAAGCTCTGTTCAGTGAAGGATATAGCTGGCTCCACTCCTTTTATTAAAATAAATAAATAAATAAATAAATAAAGCTTCCTGCCAACTTCTGGCTGCATGGAAAGGAGTGTTATTTTTCAGGGGAGGAAGCATAATGGCAAAGGCTTCTATCTACAGGAAATCCAGTGTTTGCTCTGCATAAAGGCATGTGATAAATTGAAAGAAAGGAAGTGGCTTAGTAACTAGTAGGTCAGTTTGTGTGAAATTTTCTTTTTTGGGTTTCCTCCTAGCCTGTTTATATTATCATTATGTTTTAATCTTCTATTTCCTATTTAACTGTGAAGTCACTTTCATGTTAGGGGTGTTTGAGATATGCTCTTAATATGATTGACAGATTCATGGAAAATAAGGCAAGGAGAGAACTGTGTTTATTATTTCTTCTCACTTCCCATGATTTTGAGAAAGGAGGTCAGAAGAGATGTGAATAATTCCTTTCCCTTCCAACCATTTGTAATGGTTTTTGTCAATGGACTGATTATGTCATTGATTTTACAATTACAAGCAGAAACCATTCTTGGCTTAGCTTTTTACCCACTGGGAATATTACAGTTTTTACAATAGAGGATATTTGTAAAAACTTACTGGGCACAAGGCCGAATATATTTTTACCCATTCTAGGAACATAGAGAGTTGCATGAAAGGCTCATGAAAGACCAGGATGAAAAGAGGAAAAGGGTGGGACATTAGTTTTTCCTGTAGGTATTCACTGTTGTGTATACAGGGGTCTTTTTCTTACTTAACTCCTTTGTTGACCACTGTAAACTTTTAATTGTGTAGCAGAGAGAGCTTCATTTTATGAAGCTCTTCTAAATTAGGCACAGGTTATTACTATTATTTTTTTGGTATGGGGATTGAACCCAGTATATTCTTACTACTGAGCTACATCCCCAGCCTTTTTATTCTTTATTTTGAGAAAGGATCTTGGTAAATTGCTGAGGCTGGCCTCAACTTGGGATCCTCTTGCCTCTGCTGCCTAAAATGCTGGAATGACAGGCATGTGCCACCCGGCATGGCTAAATCAGGCACATTTTGACATGGCCTAAAAAGCCATTTGATAAATAGTACTTGCCCCAGATTTTGAGCTTCAGGAGGATTATGGAGGTTAAGGCTCAAAGTTCTGGTGAGAATTGAGAATGGTGTAAAACTCAGGGATGCAGGGAGAGTTGAGAATGAGGACTGGATGTGAGGCTCTGGGATGAAGGAAGGTGCTGATCTGGGTGTGGTCTTGTAACAGTGGGCCACTTTATGCTCTGAATATAGTTCTTGCTGCTCTGCCACTTCTACTTTTTTTTGGGGGGGGGGCAGGGTTTCTTCAGTTATTTTTATGTATTTTTATTTTTTATTTTAAAAAAAGTTATTTTTACAGACTGCATTTTGATTCATTGTACACAAATGAGGCACAACTTTTCATTTCTATGGTTGTACGCGATGTAGATTCACACTGTTCATGTAATCATATATATACATAGGGTAATACTGTCTCAGTCTACTATCTTTACTTCTTTTTTTTATTTTTTTATTTTTATTTTTTATTTATTTATTTATTTATTTATTTTTATTGTAAACAAATGGGATACATGTTGTTTCTCTGTTTGTACATGGCGTAAAGGCATACCAATTGTGTAATCATAAATTTACATAGGGTAATGTTTGATTCATTCTGTTATTTTTTCCCTTCCCCCCCATACCTCCCACCCCTCTTTTCCCTCTATACAGTCCTTCCTTCCTCCATTCCTGCCCCCCTCCCTAACCCTAACTCTAACCCTAACACTAACCCCTCCCACCCCCCATTATGTGTCATCATCCACTTATTAGCGATATCATTCGTCCATTGGTTTTTTGAGATTGGCTTATCTCACTTAGCATGATATTCTCCAGTTTCATCCATTTGCCTGCAAATGCCATAATTTTATCATTCTTTATGGCTGAGTAATATTACATTGTATATATATACCACATTTTCTTTATCCATTCCATCAATTGAAGGACATCTAGGTTGGTTCCACAATCTGTCTATTGTGAACTGAGCAGCTATGAACATTGATGTGGCTGTATCTCTGTAATATGCTGATTTTAAGGGTATAGGCCAAGGAGTGGGATAGCTGGGTCAAATGGTGGTTCCATTCCAAGTTTTCTAAGGAGTCTCCACAATGCTTTCCAGAATGGCTGCGCTAATTTGCAGCCCCACCAGCAATGTATGAGTGTGCCTTTCTCCCCACATCCTCGCCAACACCTGTTGTTGCTTGTATTCTTGATAATCGCCATTCTAATTGGGGTGAGATGGAATCTTAGGGTGGTTTTGATTTGCATTTCTCTTATTACTAGAGATGTTGAACATTTTTCCATATGTTTGTTGATTGCTTGTAGATCTTCTTCTGTGAAGTGTCTATTCATTTCCTTAGCCCATTTGTCAATTGGATTATTTGCATTCTTGGTGTAGAGTTTTTGAGTTCTTTATAGATTCTGGAGATTAGTGCTCTATCTGAAGTATGATTGGCAAAGATTTTCTCCCACTCTGTAGGCTCTTTCTTTGCATTGCTGATAGTTTCCTTTGCTGAGAGAAAGCTTTTAGTTTGAATCTATCCCAGTTATTGATTCTTGCTTTTATTTCTTGTGCTTTGGGAGTCCTGTTGAGGAAGTCTGGTCCTAAGCCGACATGTTGAAGCTCTGGGCCTACTTTTTCTTCTATAAGATACAAGGTCTCTGGTTTGATTCCGAGGTCCTTAATCCATTTTGAGTTTATTTTCGTGCATGGTGAGAGATATGGGTTTAGTTTTATTCTGTTGCATATGGATTTCCAATTCTCCCAGCACCATTTGTTGAAGAGGCTATCTTTTCTCCATTGCATATTTTTGGCCCCTTGGTCTAGTATGAGAAAATTGTATTTATTTGGGTTTGTGTCCGTGTCCTCTATTCTGTACCATTGATCCACCTTTCTATTTTGGTACCAATACCATGCCGTTTTTGTTACTATTGCTTTGTAGTAGAGTTGAAGATCTGGTATTGCGATACCCCCTGCTTCACTCTTTCTGCCAAGGATTGCTTTAGCTATTCTGGGTTTTTATTCTTCCAGATGAATTTCATAATTGCTTGCTCTATTTCTGTAAGGTACAAAATTGGGATTTTAATTGGAATTGCATTGAATCTGTATAGCACTTTTGGTAGTATGGCCATTTTGACAATATTAATTCTTCCTGTCCAGAACATGGGAGATCTTTCCATCTTCTAAGGTTTCTTTAATTTCTTTCTTTAGTGTTCTGTAGTTCTCCTTGTAGAGGTCTTTCACCTCTTTTGTGAGATTGATTCCCAAGTATTTTATTTTTTTCGATGCTATTGTGAATGGGGTAGTTTTTCTAATTTCTTTTTCTGAAGATTCATCACTTATGTATAAAAATGCCTTAGATTTATGTGCATTGATCTTATATCCCGCTACTTTACTGAATTCACTTATGAGTTCTAAGAGTTTTCTGGTGGAATTTCCTGGTTCCTCTAAGTATACAATCACATCATCAGCAAATAGGGATAGTTTGAGTTCTTCTTTTCCTATTCGTATCCCTTTAATTTCTTTGGTCTGTCTAATTGCTCTGGCTAGAGTTTCAAGGACGATATTGAAAAGAAGTGGTGAAAGAGGGCATCCCTGCCTTGTTCCAGTTTTTAGGGGGAATGCTTCAGTTTTTCACCATTTAGAATGATATTAGCCATGGGTTTAGCATAGATGGCCTTTACAATGTTAAGGAATGTTCCCACTATCCCTATTTTTTCTAGTGTTTTGAGCATGAAGGGGTGCTGTATTTTATCAAATGCTTTTTCTGCATCTATCGAAATAATCATGTGATTCTTGACTTTAAGTCTATTGATATGGTGAATGACATTTATTGATTTCCTGATGTTGAACCAACCTTGCATCCCTGGGATGAAACCCACTTGATCATGGTGCACTATCTTTTTAATATGTTTTTGTATGCGATTTGCTAAAATTTTGTTTAGAATTTTTGCATCAATATTCATTAAGGATATTGGTCTGAAATTTTCTTTCCTCAATGTGTCTCTGTCTGGTTTAGGTATCAGGGTAATATTGGCTTCATAGAATGAGTTTGGGAGGGTTCCCTCCTCTTCTATTTTATGGAATACTTTGAGAAGTATTGGAATGAGGTCTTCTTTAAAGGTTTTGTAGAATTCGGCTGAGAACCCATCTGGTCCTGGACTTTTCTTTGTTGGTAGGCTATTGATGACTTCTTCTATTTCATTACCTGAAATTGGTCTATTTAAATTGTGTATATCCTCCTCGTTCAGTTTAGGCAATTCATATGTCTTTAGAAACCTGTTGATGTCTTCAAATTTTCTATTTTGTTGGAGTATAGATTTTCAAAATAGCTTCTAATTATGTTTTGTATTTCTATCGTGTCTGTTGTGATATTTCCTTGTTCTTTCCGAATTTTAGTGATTTGGGTTTTCTGTCATCTTCTCTTTGTTAGTGTGGCTAAAGGTTTATCAATTTTGTTTATTTTTTTGAAGAACCAACTATTTATTTTGTCAATTTTTTGTATTGTTTCTTTTGTTTCAATTTTGTTGATTTCAGCTCTGAGTTTAACTATTTCCTGTCTTCTACTACTTTTGGTGTTGGTCTGTTCTTCTTTTTCTAGGGCTTTGAGCTGTAGTGTTAGGTCGTTTATTTGTTGAGTTTTACTTCTTTTATTAAATGTGCTCCATGAAATAAATTTTCCTCTAAGTACTGCTTTCATAGTGTCCCAGAGATCTTGATATGATGTTTCTTTGTTCTCATTTACCTCTAAGAATTTTTAATTTCCTTCCTAATATCTTCTATTATCCATTCATCATATAATAGCATATTGTTTAATCTCCAGGTGTTGGAGTAATTTCTGTTTTTTACTCTTTCATTTATTTCTAGTTTCAATCCATTATGATCTGATAGAATACAAGGTAGTGTCTCTATCTTCTTGTATTTGCTAACATTAGCTTTGTGGCATAATATATGGTCTATTTTAGAGAAGGATCCATGTGCTGCTGAGAAGAAAGTGTATTTACTCTTGGTTGGATGGTATATTCTATAAATGTCTGTCAAGTCTAAATTATTAATTGTGTTATCAAGATCTATGGTTTCTTTGTTCAATTTTTGTTTGGAAGATCTGTCCAGTGATGAGAGAGGTGTGTTAAAATCAACCTAGTATTATTGTGTTACGGTGTATTTGGTTTCTAAAATTGAGAAGGATTTGTTTGACATACATGGATGAGCCAGTGTTTGGGGCATAGATGTTTATGATTGTTATATCTTGCTGATTTATGGTTCCCTTAAGCAGTATGAAATGTCCTTCTTCATCCGTTCTGACTAACTTTGGCTTGAAGTCCACATTATCTGAAATGAGGATGGATACTCCAGCTTTTTTGCTGAGTCCATGTGCATGGTATGTTTTCCCCATCCTTTCACCTTTAGTCTATGGGTATCTCTTTCTATGAGATGAGTCTCTTGCAGGCAGCATATTGTTGGATCTTTCTTTTTAATCCAATCTGCCAGTCTATGTCTTTTGATTGATGAATTCAGGCCATTAACATTCAGGGTTATTATTGAGATATGATTTGTATTCCTGGTCATTTGGTTCATTTTTAAAATTTTATTTATTATTTATTTATTTTTTGACACAACTTGGTTCCTCCTTTATTTGACAGTTCCTTTAGGATAATTCCTCCCTTTGCTGATTTGCTTCTTTGTGTTTTATCTCTTCCTCATGGAATATTTTGCTGAGAATGTTCTGTAATGCTGGCTTTCTTTTTGTAAATTCTTTTAGCTTTTGTTTATCATGGAATGATTTTATTTCATCGTCAAATTTGAAGGTAAGTTTTGCTGGTATAAGATTCTTGGTTGGCATCCATTTCTTTCAGAGCTTGAAAAATGTTGTTCCAGTCCCTTCTAGCTTTTAGGGTCTGGATTGAAAAATCTGCTGATATCTGTATTGGTTTCCCCCTGAATGTAATTTGGTTCTTTTCTCTCACAGCCTTTAAAATTCTGTCTTTATTTTGTATGTTAGGTATTTTCATTATAATGTCCTTGGTGTGGGTCTGTTTTAATTTTGTGTATTTGGAGTCCTATAAGCCTCTTGAACTTGATTTTCCATTTCATTCTTCAGATTTGGGAAATTTTCTGATATTATTTCATTGAATAGATTGTTCATTCCTTTGGTTTGTTTCTCTAAGCCTTCCTCAATCCCAGTAATTCTCAAATTTGGCCTTTTCATGATATCCCATAGTTCTTGGAGATTCTGTTCAGGATTTCTTACCATCTTCTCTGTTTGTTCAACTTTGCTTTCGAGGTTAAATATTTTGTCTTCAATGTCTGAAGTTCTGTCTTCCAGGTGTTCTATCCTATTGGTTGTGCTTTCTATGGAGTTCTTAATTTGGTTTATTGTTTCCTTCATTTCAAGGATTTCTGTTTGTTTTTTTTTTCAATATCTCTAACTCTTTATTGAAATGATCTTTTGCTTCCTGTATTTGCTCTTTTAACTGTCGATTGGTGTGATCATTCAATGCCCGCATTTGCTCTTTCATCTCATCATTCAATGCTGCATTTGCTCTTTCATCTCATCATTCAATGCCTGCATTTGCTCTTTCATCTCATCGTTTGCTTCCCTGATCATTTTAATTATGTACATTCTGAACTCCCTTTCTGTCATTTCTTCTGCCATGCTGTTGTTGGATTTATTGATGTAACATCTAGATTTGTTTGGGGCATTTTCTTCCCTTGTTTTCTCATATTGTTCAGGAATCAGTGGGTCATTAAGATATTGCAGATTTCCTCTATCAACTTATAATGTCCCTGAAGATTGCTAGTATATCCCTTCTTATCCTTCAGTAGCCTGCAGTCTTGGAGGAAGTTGATAATGCGGTGCTCCACAAGGAAGCTGCCTCTCTAGGGTTGTGGACCCTCAGGTCGGGTATATTCCCTGATAGTGGGAAGAGGTGCCTCCACTTGTTGACCAATGGTCATCCAAAGGAGAACTAGGCTGCGGGCTGAGGCAAGGCCTGTTTGTGCCTGTGTCTCTGGTTTTACCGTCCTTGTGGAAAACCTCACCCGGCAGGGAAGACTCACTCTGTGGGGATGTCTTGCTGATCAGTTCCCCTCCTAGAGGTTCCCCTCAATCTACAACTACCGCCTGGGCTGGCTGTCTTCTCTGCAACCTTCCCAGGGGCCCGGACCTACCTCCTGGGCTGGAGCCTCACCCTTCGCAGGCGAGTCTCCTTAGGCTGCCTCTCCTCAGAGAATCTGCCCGCATTCCTGGAAACTTTGCTCTGCCCCCAGGCGTGTCTCTGTGCAGCTCTTCTAGCAAGAAGCCGCCTAGGTCCTGGCACCCTGCTCTGCTCCTAATTGCCTGGCTATGCAGCCCCTCCTCTGAGCCACCACCTGGAGCCCCGTACAATAGCTCCGAGACCCAGAGACCCGCCACACACCTCTTCCTCCGGACAGCCGCCCGGTGTTCTGACACAGTCACTAGGAATCCAAGCAACTCACTTCGCGTCCTCCTCCTCCCGCCAACCGCCCGTAGCCCTAGGCAGTCACTCCGAGTCCAAGTGACCCGCCCTGTTCCTCCTCCTCCTTGGGGTAGCCCCCGAGTGTTTAGGAGTGGTCGCTCGGAGACCAAGCGACCCACCACGCTCCTCATCCAGGCAGGCCACTGTTGTTCAGGAGCGGTCTCTTTGAATTCAAACAACTCACCACGCAGCTCCTCCTCTGGCAACCACCTGTGGCTCTGATGCAGTCACTCCTAGACCAAGCGACCCGCCGCTCTTCTCCTCTTCCTCCGGGCAACCCCCCGGTGTTCAGAAGCGATCGCTCTGAGTCCAAACATCTCGCCACGCAGCTCTTCCTCAGGCAGCCGCCCGGAGCCCCAGTGGTTGCTCCGAGTCCAAGCGCTGTGCTGAGTGGCCTCTGCTACGATGTTCCCAGTGGTCCGTGTTTACCGCTTCAGTGGGGGAGGGGCTTCTCGCCGAGCAACTCTACTTCACAAAGTTCCTGTTTTCCGGGGCTACCGCCCCATCCGGGACGCCTCCCCAACGGGAGAGACTCACCCGGTGGCTTTGAGTTGGTCCCAAGTCTCTCACTATCTCCTCTTTTGAATCCTGCATCCTGGAGCAACATGAAATGCAGCTGCCCTCTAGTCCACCATCTTGAAAACCCCCCTAGTCTGCCATCTTGAAACCCCCTTTACTTTCTTATTTTTAAAACAGACGTGTTTCTTTCTCTTCCTCTCTCCCTCACCTTCCTAATCTCTCCCTTTGCCTAATCTCAGGGGAAACAGGATTACCATTCCTGCCCATCCTAGGCATGGTTATCTGTCCTTGTGCACACAACCGCCACAGGAACAAAGTAATCCAGTCTTGGGTATGGCACCAGAAGATCAAAGAAATGACTGTATTCCAAATTAACAAGTGAACTACAACTCCAGACAGAGAATGTAGCCTTCAAATCACCTCTTTAAAAAACATGCCTATGCCTCCTGAGGGGGAAAATCTCGGCCTCCAGGACAGGAGTCCTTGCTTTTCTCCTTTGCTAGCAAAGCAATGCAACTTCTTTTTCCGTTTTTTTCCCCAAACCTTATCTTCATTATTGGACTGGAATGGGGACAAGGACTGAACTTTCACTAACAGTCTGACCATCCCAAGGGTTCATGGTGTTTAGAGAGTTGGTCCACAAGGTGACATGTGGAGAGGTGGTGGAACCTTTGGGAGGTAGGGCCTAGTTAGAGGTCATTAGGGAAGTATCCCTAATGGATTGTGGGACCCAGTCTCCCTCTCTGACTTCCTGTTTGACCATGTGAACTCTCTGCCCCCCACATTCTTGCCATGATGTGCTCTCACCTGCTGTGTCCCCCCCATCACCTTCAGAGCCCAAGCAGATGGGGTCATTTCATCTGTACTTTAATCTCTGAAACATGAGTTAAATAAATGTTTTCTCTTTATCAGTGAGCTCCCCCAGGTATTTCATTGTAGTTATGCAAAGCTGACTAACAGAGAGTTATCAGTATCTAAAGTGAACAGGACTCAATAATAAAAAAAGAGATAAAATTCCATTTAGCCATGTGGGCATAAATAGCCATATTAAATGTCTTTTTGATTTGGTACATAGAAGATATTCAATTCCTGTTCATTGAATTTGATTTTTAAACCAGTGATACATTCTCACCTTTCCTCTCTTCCATAATCTTGTATTTGGACCTCCAAATTATTCAGATTATGGTTAAGAAACTTAAGAGTAGCACTGCATATTTTAGTAAAATGAGTCATATTTCTGAAGGGAAAAAGAGGTCAAATAGAGACTTGCCAAACTTACGAAGACTCTTTAAAGTGTCCACACAATTTTCTAACTGTTAAGGTAATTTTTTTTGTTACCTTTTTACTATTCCGTGAATTTGGATAAGTTGCTTTAACTCCTCCAAACCTCAGTCCCTCCTTAAAGTTGAGGTTTGGATTTCTCAGTCTTTAAATTTTACCTTAGCCCTAAAACATTTTTACTTTTCACACCTCATTCACTAATGAGATTTTTTTTTTGGTCCTGGGGATTGAACCCAGGGACATGTTGCTACATCTCCTGCTCTTTTATTTTTATTTGAGACAGAGTGTTACTAAGTTGCTTATAGTCTCATTAAGTTGCTGAGGCTGGCCTTGATCTTGTGATCCTCTTGCCTCAGCCTCCTGAGTTGCTGGGATTACAGGTGGTGCATCACCATGCCCAGTCATGAAATTGTTTTTTTTAAAGCACTGTAATGCAAGATAAATAAAATTTTCTTTTAAAAAAATACGTGTACCAGTTTTCACGTGTAGGTTTGCCTGTATTTTTATTGCCGTGTGTGTATCATGCAGAGTATGTTATGCAGATTTTTTGGAATTTAGTCTTTGATTTCAGCCTTGTAAATAGCAGGTCATACAGTTGAAGCCACTGAGAAGTGGAAGGGCCTGACCTTAAATCCTTGACATTGACAAGTACTGCTTTGTGTCTTTAGGAAAACTGTCTTTCTATGCCCCATTTCTTGTTTGTGATATGGAAATAATGTGGTACTTTATAAAGCTATTGTGAGACCTATGGAAAACAGTACATGTTACCTAATGTCTTTACATGAAAATGAGTCTCAGATTTTGTCCAGCCAACACATGAACACATTTTATATGTGGACTTAGACATCATAAATTTAGAACTATTTTACCCAATATTTATCAAATAAGGTGATGACCAGAATGTTTTCCTGATGGGAACTGACAATATATTTCTTTATCTTTGTAGATCTTATATTGTACTTTAAACACACCTAAAATCGACATGGAAAAACTCCTAGGAGGGCAATTAGGTCTTGAAGATTTCATATTTGCCCATGTGAAAGGACTAAAAAAGAAGTGAATGTGTATAAATCTGAAGATTCACTTGGACTCACCATCACAGATAATGGTGTTGGCTATGCTTTTATCAAGGTAAGTTACAAAGCAAACCAAAACAGTGTGACCTAATTGAGGGTAATATTTAAGAAAATCTACCAGGTCAATGACAGAAATGATCTTCAGGGTGAGAGCTGGCTCAGCAGGCATGCATGAATTGGTAATGTTAGTTTCACTTTCATTTAAAAAAAATGTTGAAAGACATCATTTTTTGTTTACCCTTTCTTTGAATTTCTTCCCTTTGGTTTAAACTTCCTCTTGAATATAGAACTTATTGAAAAGAAAGACTGTTCCTGGTGCCTGTTCATGTAAGTTTTTCCAGTTTTGCAGCTCTAAAATCAGATGACATTCATGCTGACATCCAGGGATTTAGGGTTCCTTTTAACTGCACAGATTTTCAGCTACTTTATTTACTTCTTTAAATTGCTCTTCAGAATTACATGAACTATATAATTCCTCTGTTTAAATACAGAGACAGTAATATAAAGAAACAAAGGCAAGAGAAAGAAGTTTGAAATGGGACAAAAATTTTTCGAAATAAGGAGTAGTAAAAAGGTAAATACCTCTTAAAAATAGTTCTGTTGTAATAAGGACAGTTGTTACCTGGCATCTGTGTGGAGATTGGTTCCAGGACTCTCTGGGGATGCTAGTCTTCAGAAGCTCGACTTTCTGTAGAATTTGCATATAACCTATGACATTCTCCTACATACTTTCAATCATCTCTAGATTACTTATATATAAAATTTAAATGTTATGTAAATTGTTATTGTATTGTTTGGGGAATAATGACAAGTAAAAAAAAGTCTGTACATGTTCAGGACAGAAGCGAAACATTTTTTTTTTTTTTTCCTTTTGAAATGGTTTCTCGCTATGTTGCCCAGTCTAGCCATGAAATTCTGGGATCAGGTGATCCTTCTGCCTTGGAGTTGAATGTAACTGTAATAATAACAGCTGACTTATACTGAATGCTTGCCAGGTACTAGGCACTTTGCATATATTTTCTTATTTAATTCTCACAACAATTCTATTTGTTGGTGTTATGTCTTTTTATTTACTTTTATGTTGTTGAGGTGTAAGTTTCCTTTTTTTTTTTTGGTATCAGAATTGAACCCAGGGTGCTTAACAACTGAGCCACATCCCCAGCCCTTTTTATTTTTTATTTTGAGACAGGATTTCACTAAGTTTCTTAGGGCCTTGCTAAGTTTCTGAGGCTGGCTTTGAACTTGCTGTTCTCCTGCTTCAGCCTCCTTAGTTACTGGGCTTACAGGCATGCTCCCCTGTGTGAGGTGTAACAAATTTTTAATGAATGTCTACATCTTTTTTTTTTTTTTTTTTTTTTTTGGTGCTGGGGATTGAACCCAGGGCCTTGTGCATGCGAGGCAAGTACTCTATCAACTGAGTTATTTCCCCAGCCCGAATGTCTACATCTTAACACCTGTGTACCTACCACCCATATCAATGGAAAATTCTGTTTGTACTGCTCTGAAGCCTTTCTGTGCCCTTTCTCAGTAAATGCTCTCCCCTCCACCCCTTTGGGGAGAGTAGTAGCCACTATGGCTCTCAGAGTTGTAGCTACTATTTTGACTTCTGTCACCATTTGCTTCTTGAAGTTTATATACTCTATTTTTTCTGACTTATTTTGTTCAACATTATGTCTGTGAGATTCGTCCATGGGAAGGTAATATTAGCAACTCTTATCTTGCAGGTATAAAAATAGGATCAGGAAAGTTAAAGTAATTTGCCCAAAGTTATACAGCTGGAGAAATTCAGGATTTGAATCCAAGAAGCCTGACAGTGGACCTGGCATTCCTGTGCGCTGAGCTAAGAATTAGTGGTAGGCTGCATGCAGCATAGCATGTTGCATGTCTTTATTTTGTCCAAATCTTGACTTGCTGATGCATTGTCATCATTAAAGAAATAGTTTTAGGAAAGTTATATACTTAAACTAAATGGTGCTTCAACTTCCCACTTGATAGAATGGCTATTTTTAACTCTGCAAAAGATATGACTGTGCTGAAGGTTGAGTGGGTGACCAAATGGAAAATCTGTGAGTTGGGAAAGTCATGTGGGATTATCCAAGGGAAGCTCAGGACATGAGGCATATGCAGCAGTGACTTTCTAATGTCAGAAGAGAAGGGCTTGGAAGTTTTGCAAACATGTGTGGATTTTTTAGATGTTAGTCTCTGACATTTGGAGCTCGTGTTTCTATTTTTTTTAATGCCTTGTCTAACATGTGCCTGCCTTAGAGTACTAGTCATTAGCCCTGTGGAGACAAAGGACCTGGTGGACAAAGGAGAAAGTGGAAAATAATCCAAACAGCAAACACAGAATTCACTTTAATAGAGAGATTCATATTGTACTGTGTACTTAGTTTATAAAAATTTTAAAAATGGGATAATTTCCTACACAAGAGTATAAAGATATAAAGAACTCTTGTGTGTGTGCATGTATCCCTTAGTACTTGGAGTGTAATTACTAAGCACAAGGATATTCCTTATATATAACTACAGTACAGTTATAAAATTTTAAAATCTCACATTTATATAATACTTTTAAATTAATCTATAGTTCATATTGCAACTTCATTTGTTTTCCTAATAATGTCCATTTCCCTGGTACAGATTCAGTCCAGGGTCATGCTTTATGTTTAGTTACCATGTCTTTTAGTCTTTTAAAAATTATTATAATCATTAATGCAGTAATTAGGTAAATTAATGGGTTTCACTGTGGCATTCCATACATGTATATATTAAGTTCTGATATTGTCCTCCCTCCCTTTCTTACCCTTCCTGGACTTTCATAGTCCTACTTTCAGGTCATCTTTTTTTAGTTTCTACATATGAGAGACAATATGACATTTGTCTTTTTTGTGTATAACTTATTTCACTTAAACATGATGTCTTCCAGTTCCACCCATTTCCTGCAAAAGGCAGGATTTTATTTTCTTTATGACTGAATAATACTCAATTGTGTCTGTGTATTTTCTTTATCCATTCATCTGTTGATGGGCACTTAGTCTATTTCCATCTCTTGGCTATTGTGAATAGTGCCACTGTAGACATGGGTATGAAGGTATTTCTTTTGTATGCTGACTTCAGTTTCTTTGGATATGTACTCAGGAGTGGGATAGGGGATAGCTACATGATATGGTGGTTCTATTTTTACTTTCTTGAGGACCCTCCACAGTGTTTTCCATAGTGAGTGTACAAATTTACATTCCCACCAAGAAAATATAAGGTTGTCTTTTTTTTCCACAACCTCACCAACATTTTTTTTTTTCAGTACTAGAAATTGAACCCAGGAGTGCTCTACCACTGAGCTACATCACCAGGTCTATTTATTTTTATTTTGAGACAGAGTCTCTAAGTTGCCAGGATTGAACTGGAACTTGTGATCCTCCTGCCTCAGCCTCCTGAGTAGTTGGTGTGTGCCCCTGTACCTGGCTTATTTTTTGTTTTTTTGGTAGTTGCTGTTCTTCCTGGGGTGAGATGAAATCTCAATGTTGTTTTGATTTGCATTTCCCTGATAGCTATTAGATACTGATAATTTTTCATATATTTATTGGCCATTTGCACTTACATTTGTGAAGTGTGTATTCAGACCATTTGCCCATTTCTTGATTGGATTATATGTTTTATTTTGTTAAATTATTATTATTTTTTCCCTGTACTAGGAATTGAATCCAGGGGTGCTTAGCCACTGAGCCACATCCCAGACCTTTTTATTTTTTATCTTGAGACAGGGTCTCGCCAAGTTGCTTAGGGCCTTGCCAAGTTTCTGAGGCTGGCCTTGAATTTGTGATCCTTCTGCCTCAGCCTTCTGAGTTGCTGGGATTACAGGCGTGTGCTACTGTGCTTAGCTTGAATTATTCTAGATAGTAACCGTCAGATGAATAGCTACCAACGATTTTCTCCTATTCTGTAGGTTGTCTCTTTACTTTTCTTTACTGTTTGGAAACTTTTAAATTTGTTTTAAATCCATTTGTCAATTTTGGCTTTTGTTTCTTGGGCTGTTGGGGTCCTAACCCAGAAATCACTGTGCCAATATCTTGAAAGGTTTCTCCTATGTTTTGTTCTAGTAGTTTTAAAACATCTGTCTTATAGTAAGGTCTTTGATTCATTTTGTGCAAGGTGAGAGATAGGGATCTAGGTTCAATCATCTGCATGTAAGTATCCACTTTTCCCAGCATCTTTTGTTGAAGACGCTAACCTTTTTCTAACATGTTTTTAGCACCTTTGTTAAGAACAGTTGGCTGAAGATGTATGGACTTACTTCTGGGTCTTTTATTCTACTTCTATTCTGTTGGTCTATGGGTCTATTTTTATCAGTACCATATTGATTTTATTACCATTTCTGTAGTATGTTTTGAAATCTGGTATTGTGGTGCTTCTAGCATTGTTCTTTTTGCTCAGGACTGGTTTGGCTATTCAGGGTCTTTTTTGTTTCTATACGAATTTTAGGATTATTTTTTCTAGTTCTGTGAAGAATGTCATTGTTGATTAAGATTGCATTGAATCTGTAGATCACTTTGGGTAGTATGGCCATTTTGTCAACATTAATTTTCCCACTCCATGAACATAGGAAATCTTTTCAGCTTCTAGTGTTTTCTTAATTTCTTTCTTCATTGTTTCACGATTTTCATTGTAAGGGTATTTCACATACTTACTTAGGTATTATTCTTAGTTATTTGTTTTCTGGCTATTGTGAATCATATTGCTTTTCTGATTTTTTTCTCAGTGAGTTCATTATTGATGTATAGAAAAGCTACTGATTTTTGTGTTTTGATTTTTGTATACTGGTATTTAAGTGAATTTATCAGCTCTAAAAGTCTTTTGATGGAGTCTTTAGGATTTTCTGTGTACTGAGTCATATCTGCAAATGGGGTATTTGACTTCCTCCTTTCCAGTTTATACACCTTTCATTTCTTTCTCTTGCCTGGTTTCTCTGGCTAGCACTTCTAATACTATATTGAATAAGAGTGATGAGAGTAGACAATTTTGTCTTGTTTCTGATCTTAGGGGAATTACTTTGCTTTTTCCCAGTATATGGTTTGGATCTGAAATGTCTCCTAAAGTTTCTGGTTAAAAGTATGGTCCCCAATATGATTGGATCATGAGGACTGTAACCTTATCAGTGAATTAGTCCATTTGATGGATTATCCATTAATAGCTGAATATATAATAAATAGTAATTGATAGCTGAACTGAAGGGAGGTAGGACCTAGTTGGAGGAAGTATGTCACTGTTGGGTGCCATGGTTTATTTTCTCCCTCACTCCTTTTTAGTTGACACAAGCTGAGCAACTTTCCTCCAGCGTGACCTTTGACCATTACAGGCATGCACCACTGTGGCTAACTTGCAACTTTTAATATTCTTTATTTCTTGGGTACTTTTGGCAATTTTACTATAATATGTTGTGGAGGTGTTCTTTTCTGGTCATGTCTGTTTAGAGTTCTAAATGCCTCCTGCACCTGGATGTTCATGTCTTTCCTAAGATATGGGGCATTTTCTGCTATTATTTCACTATGTTTTCTGTATCCATGGATGTTTGGTGTCCCAGAGATATTGTATGCTCTTTTCATTCATTCATTCTTTTTCCCTTTCTTTAGTACTGTGACCCTTAGGAAGTGACAGATCACCTTGTTTGTTCTTATTTGTCCATCAGTGTTGAGATTTGCCCATCTGTTGGGATCAGTATCTCTTCTGTTTTTGCGTGTTGGCCTTATGGTATGAATTTTTTTTTTTTAATGCCAGTGTGACTGCAGTGGTTTGTTGTATAGTGTTGTGTTTATTTCTAACCTGACTCCATAGTCTAATCTCCTTGTAGCTTGTTTGGTTGTGATTTATGGATTTGGGCACAGAGCATTCTATATTGAATTTGAAAAGATCCAGTTTCTCTGTAAGACTTCTAAGAGTGGAGACACTCTTCTACTTCAGGCAGATATGGTGTAGACAGCAGAGTATGTGGGATGTGTCCTCTGGGTACTTCTGTTTTGGGAGTGGAACCCCCTTTGGAGTTGGGGTTTTCCACAAGTACTGTTGTTGGCAGTAGCACTGTTACTTGAAATGATTCTGATGCTGATTACTTCAGTGTTGTTGAAGGGCCTTCTTATTGGAAATTGGTAGTTCATGGGAATGGAAAGGGACTTGGAATGACAACTTCCTCTCTGTGGGACTCATCTTCAGATATAACAGTTCTGCACGAATGGACCATGTGTGACCAAGATGGATCCATATAGATGTGATGCCATTAATCATTGTGTTCTTCTGTTACTGTGGGAATAACACAGGACGTAGTCTAGGATATGGTCCTTAGCCTCCCTTATCTGTGCACACTTAGTATGGGTGGACAGTTGAGATCTTATGTCTTCCTTTTCTTTAAGTAGAAGTATCTGCCAGGATATTAGCAGGACTGGATTGTGACTGGTGCTGAGCTTATGGGAATATGCCTCAGAGACAGAGCATCTGAGGCCCAGTTCAATTCTCAGCACTGGAAGGGGAAAAAAAGTAAAAGAGCAAGAGAAAGAGAGAAATAATTAAAAAGTGAATAATAAAAATAGATAAAAACAAAAGAAGAATAGGGAAAATGATATCAAAAATAAAAGGGAAAGACATGAGAAAGAAGAAAAAAGAAAAAATCAAATTAAAAATGAAACAAAAGTAAGGACAAAAAAAGATAGAATAGAAAACAACAACAACAACAAAATTCCTCCAAGGCACTCAGATAACTTCTAAGGTTGGAATTCACCAGGTATGGGGGCAGGAGTGTGTTTCAACTACAGCTTGCTGTAGTTTCTCTTAGCTCTTGCCAAGTGAGTTTGGGGTGGTACCCAGGTTGCACCCTGTGTTTCTTGCTGAACAGGTCAAGGCAGAATATTGATCTTGCCAGGGGTATATTCTTTCATAAGGTTTTTAGTCTGCCTACCCAGGGTGCGTCCAGAGGCCACACAAGTCCTTCCCCTCAGCTGAATTTTGGCAGAATGTGGACTGTGCTAGCTATATGTGTGCTTCTGAGGGTTTTAGTCTTTGTCCTGGGTGTCCTGGCAAATGGCAAAGCTGTAGCTGATGCCTAGAATTTCTCCAAGGATGTGGGGAGCAATTGAACCACTGAGTTCTGAACTGGAGGGGACGATACAAGGACTCTGTGGTCAGCTAGCCTTGATCCTTGCACCTCAGACTGGTCATGCAGAAGCACGCTCAGTTGGTTTCATTCATGTTGTGGAGGTCAGAATTGCTATGGAGACGCTCCTAAGCCTCACTTGTCTCATAATGCAGTCCCGACACTGCACTGTCCCGACAATGCAGCGAGTGTCCACAGGAACCCTGAGATGTGATTTTGCCAGGTTTTCTGATCCCCAGAGCAGTTTAGTCTCTGACAATAGGACCTATCTCAAGATGGCTCCTGGCTCAAGCACTGTTTGCTGAGGGATAGGTGAATTTCTTCTCTAAAGCTAACTTGCAGTGCATAGTCCTTGTCACCTATTTAAATTGTTTGTTGGTAGGGTGCTGTCTTCTGTGTTATACTGCAACTTTTCCTGTTTTACTTTTATTCCCTTAGAAGGGAGAGTCCCCTTTCCCCAGCTGAGGTGCCAGGCACTGGAAATTCTTTCGCTTTGTTATTCTCTTTACTCTCTGGCTTTCACCAGGTTTTGTTTCCTTTGCTGTCAGTTTACAGTGCTCACCCATAGCCATAGACACCAAGAGTAGTTACACACCTGGGCTTTGTTTCCCTGGGAGGAGCAACTAGTGCTGGGTGTCATTAGTCTGTCATCTTGAGCCTCCAGGGTTTTTTTCTTTCTAGTCTTTTAAAATCTAGAATTGTTTCTTAGCCTTTTGAGGGATATCCCCTTTATTTGAGTCTTTTCTGATGTTTCCTCACGTTAGAGACAGGTTGTGCATTTTGGGAAGGAAAATTACATAAGTACTGCAGTGTCCTCAGTGTACCACATCAGAAAGTGCTTGATGTTGGTTTGTCCCGTTATTTATGATGTTAATTTTTGTCATTTGTCTAAGGTGGTGTCCACCAATCTTTTTCACCACAAAAGTATTGTATTTTCCTTTGTAATTAATAAATATATAAAACAATCAGGGTGATTGGCATATATATTTCATCTCGAGTATATGTATTTTTTCTTTTAAACAACATTCTAAATCCTTTGTTTTTTTTCTTTTTTAAAGACTGCACTTCTAATTTTATGTATATCAATAAAATATATGTATATTTTAAAAAATAAATAAATAAATAATGGTGGGGATATATTTGACATTGTGAAAATATCCTGTTCCCTTACTCAGAACCCACTAATCTAGCATCTATTGATGTATCTTGCTTGAATCAATTTTTCCTATGATGGTTGCAAAATGATAGTTTTCCCAATACCATCATTCTTTAAATATTTATTAGAAAACATTCTTTTTTAAAAAACTGGTTCTATTTATTTATTTATTTATTAGCATGAGTACATTATTTTTTATTTTATTCAATGGGTTCTAAGCTAGTATTATCATTTATTTTCTGAGATTTGACCTGTAGAAATCTGGTAAGCTGGCTCTTTCAGTATGGCTCTCATCATTTTATAGAGCAGTTCCTTACTTTCTGGCACAAGATGTTCTAGGCTCATCTTATATCTTCCTTTTCTCAGGCCCAGACTCAACCATTTTTCTAAGGAGTTTTTTTTTTTTTTTTTTGGTACTTAGGGGCACTCAATCAGTGAACCACATCCTTAACCCTATTTTATATTTTATTTAGAAACAGAGTCTCACTGAGTTGCTAAGCACCTCATGTTTGCTGAGGCTGGCTTTGAACTTGAGATCCTCCTGTAATCCTCAGCCTCCTGAGCCACTGGGATTACAGGTGTGTGCCACCATGCCCAGCAGGAGCCCTGATTTTTTAAAATGATATTTCAAATTCAGGTTCTTGATATTTCAAACTCAAGTTATGAGTAGTAGTCTTTCATTGCTACTGGAGTTTTATTATTTCTAGGTCTTTTTCAGTGATAGCATTAGAAAAACATGTTTATGCTGGGTGTGGTGGTACATGCCTATGATCCCAGCAACTCAGAAGGTTGAGGCAGGAGGATTGCAAGTTCAAAGCCAGCAACTTAGTGAAGCACTAAGCAACTCAGTGAGACCCTGTATCTAGATAAAATACGAAAAAGGGCTAGGGATGTTGCTCAGTGGTTAAGTGCTTCTGGGTTCAATCCTTAGTACCAAAAAGAAAAAAGAAAAAAAAAAAAAAGTAAACATGTTTATTAGAAATGATGAATTCATAATTATGCTTCATTCTCATCTCAAGGCTATTCCTTGACTTTCCTATAAAAATATTTACTCAAACATGCTCTCATTTGCTTAGTCCTACAATTTATACCAACTAGTTTTAGTATTGCTATATCGATAATACTATGAAAAATAAACCTATTAATAAGAGTTCAAAGTCTGAATGTACTCCATTTTGTCTTTATTGTGTGTGTGTGTGTGTGTGTGTGTGTGTGTGTGTAAATTATATAGATTTGAAGTTTTGTATTCACAAGTTATTTGGAATAGTTCTGTCCTATTTTCCCCTACCTCTGGTGTCTATGCTCTTTATTTGAAATACTCTTGAGTCCTTTTGCTTCTGTTTGTTTTTCCCTCATCCATGTTTAACCAGTTTTATTTTCTGAATATAATAAAAAATATGATTCAAAAAATCAAAACTATATGTAAAGATTTTTTTTTTCAAAGATGTTCCATTTCTTCTCCTACCCTGTCTCTCCAATTATCTTCCCCCACTTCTTAAAAGTAATCAGTTTTATTCATTTCTGACTTATCTTTCCTGTGATTCTTATATTGGCCAAGATAAGCAGAAAAAAATGGAATGTGCATTAGTCTGCATGCCATCCTTGTGCAGGGACCATGCTTGTCTCTTCTGCATGGTTACAAGTTTAGTCTATGTGCTACTGAAATAAGTGCTGAATGTGCTTTTAATAGTGTTTGGAAGTCAGAGTAGGTCAAAGTAAGAGAAGGACAGTAACAGGGATTCAAGGACAAGGGGGCAGGACTCTAGATTAGGGAGGTAGTACAGTGCAATGCACAAAACTTGGGCTTCAGAATCAGACAAGCATGTGACCCTGGGCAAGTCATTGAACCTTTCTGACCTTCTTTCAAATATTAGCCCCTACCTTATAGGGTTATTTGAGACATAAAGATAATGATACATGTAAAATATCTGACAGTATTCTTAATTGATAGCTAATACTTTAATCATAGTAACAATAAATCATTACATAATTAGGAGAGAGAGAAAGAGCAATGACAGAGAAATACATTCTGTAGTTCTCCATGATTCTCACAGGTGAAACTCCTCAGGTGAAAAGACAGTCCACCTAAACATCCTTGATTTTAGCCTCCAGGTCTCAACATTTCCTAGGAAAAAAAGTATGTGAATAACTTCATTAGAAAATTTAAAGTATGCTTATAATAAAACATAAATTTCTAGTCTAGTCTGAAACAGGAATTGGCAAACATTTCCTGTAAGGGCCTGATAATAAATATTTTGTGCTTTGTGGGTTGTACAGCCTCTGTTGCAACTACTCAACTAAGTCACTGACTGAAGTGATAGCAGCCATGGACAATACTTGAGTGAGTGTGGGTGTTTCCCTGTGGGACTGATTTTACTTATGGATACTGTGATTTGGGTTTCATATAATTTTCACATTACAAATATTATTATTCTTATATCTTAAAACATTTTTATTTGCAGATGGACATAATACTTTTATTTTTATTTATTTTTATGTGGTGCTGAAGATTGAACCCACTGCTTCACACGTGCTAGGCAAGTGCTCTTCCACTGAGCTACAAGCCCTACAAATATTATTCTGATTTTTAAATACCATTCAGAAAAGTAAACACCAGTGGCTGGGGTTGTGGCTCAGTAGTAGAGTGCTTGCCTAGCATGTGTGAAGCACTGGGTTTGATCCTCAGCACCACATATAAGTAAATAAAATAAAGGTCCTTCAACAACTTAAAAAGAAAGGAAAAAAAAAAAAAAAGGAAAAAAAAAAAGTAAAAACCAGTGGAGTTAGGTGGTGCATTGCTTGTTAATCCCAGAAACTCGGGAGGCCAAGGCAGGAGGATTGGGTTTGAGGTCAGCCTCAGCAACTTAGTAAGACCCTGTCTCAATATAAAAAATAAAAGGGACTGGGGATGTAGGTCAGTGGTAGAGCATCCCCTGGTTCAGTCCCTACTGCTACCTCATTCTACATCCTACCTACTTAGGAGGCTAAGGTCCAGGTAACCCATTCTATAAATAATTAGTTTCTCTAAGTTTGCTTCTAATTCTGGTCCAACTTCTGGTTTTCTTCTCAAAGATTCTTAAACTGATTTTCCCTTCTTTCATCCCAGATCCTCTGCCTGGATTCTCACCCTGCTGCCTGCTCTGACTCAGTAACTTTGCCTTTCCTCCTTCGGTTTGGGTCCTCTCTAGTGACTGTTACACCTACTCAGTGGCCTGGGCAATGAGAGATTGCTGTTATGCTGACCTTTATTTCACGGGTAAGGGTCAGCCATGACTTTTAGGTCTTTTACTTATTGCTTTTTATAATGCTTATTTTTAATAAACTCATAAAAATAAGTCTCAAAAACTAAAAATAGTATGTGTTAAGATACTGAAATTTGCATGGTATAACTAATCAAAGAAAAAATAGTTTCAAGCCATATCAAAAGATAAATTAGAATAAAAGTTAAGAAAAAAGTCCAAGTTAAATTCTTTAATGCCTTTAAAGTGGTTATGTAATAGTATGTTTAAATTTTTGCCTTTAGACTCTAATCTTTTTCTTAATCTTGTTTATTTTTCTGTGGCAGTTTAGAAACTGTAGTATTCAGTGGTATGTTGTGGTTACTTTTGTTTTTGTTAGCTATGGAAGACTAATAAGGATTTCTAATAAAACAATGCCAGATTATGCAATTTCTGGTTTATTCGCTTTAAAATTAACTATTTGTAGTGATAAATAATAAGCTCTGTTTCAATTTGTATTGTTTTCCATTTGCATGGAGCATGGTAATACTAGAATAATGAACACAGCAATATTCTTAAAATTTGAGGGTAGAAAGGAAAACTACTCACATTTTAATAAAAAAAAAAAAAATCATGACCTTCTCAGGTTCATCTTTTACAAACTTTTTCTGATGGAGATGCTGGGGTACCTGAGATCAGTTTCTCTTATCTTGGACACAGTGATCAATCAGAAGATGTTACACATCCATGTGGCAGGGATGGGGAGTCTACCTGTTTTTATGGCAGTAGCAGCAGCACCTGATGTTTGTCCTGGCATTCCCATGAAGGATTTGTGATTCCTGCGGCAGTTGATGGCCTTTATTTTGACCCGCTCCTTATCACTGTGGAAGTATTTGTACATTCACGCAGGGCTCTCACCCCTATATTGTTTTCTAGAGTTCTTTCCCCTAAAATCCTTTCAGAAATTCTTGGTACCATCTTAGGGACCCTAGATCTAACACTGAGACTCTGTATAACAGATGCATTGTAAATAAGTAAAATTGAAGAAAGACAAGTTTCAAATTTCTCCTTGAGTTTTGAGTTCTCATCTAAAATATATCAATGAAGAACAACAGTATAAAATGACTCTTACTCTCAAATGATACCCATACTTGTTTCTTATGAGATATTAGTCATCTTAGTCAAGATCCTGCCATTTGAATGTTTGCATTTGTAAATGCAGTTTAAAAAATGTATCTAGTAGAAAAATCTTAAGCTTTATATTTCTGAAGTGGGTCTCATTTTGAAATAATTCAACAATCATTTACGGAGGAATTTTCTGTGCAGGCATTGTGTCAGGAACAGGACATAAAATGATGTATAAGACTCTGTCTCCAAGGATATCACAGTTTAGCTATGGCAAGTGAAGGGAAATGAACACCTGCACTGTGGTGTGTTGAATCTGGCATATCAATTGATTTTTCTCAAGCCTCCATCTTCCTGATCTACCATAATGGTTGTTAGAATTAAATTAAATAGCAAATGTAAAGTGCTTAGTTTAAAGCTCAGTGTATAGAGCATAAAGTATTGTAGAAAATGAGAGTGGCACCTTACTCATTCCTGTGGGAGGAAATCAGGGAAAGCTTCCCAGAGGACAAGGTAACTGTGAGGTAGTTGAATTCTGAATGACAAAGAAGATGAAGAATGGTTGGAGGTTAGATGATGTGGTTCTTTGTTTGGTCTTCTTTAACTGAGCCTTAAGCTGCGTTGTTAGTATGTCAATACAATGAATATAAGATCTCAGGAGCATGGAAAGTAATGCCACACAGTTCTTTTTTATATCATCATTAATTTTTCTTTCTTTCAGAGAATTAAAGATGGTAGCATTATTGACTCAGTTAAAACAATCTGTGTGGGGGATCATATTGAATCCATAAATGGAGAAAATATCGTTGGGTGGCGTCATTATGAAGTTGCTAAGAAGTTAAAGGAATTAAAAAAAGAGGAACTCTTTACCTTGAAGTTAATAGAACCCAAGAAGGCATTTGGTAAGTTGTGTGTATGTGTGCGTGTGTGTGTGTGTGTGTGTGTGTGTGTGTGTGTGTGAGAATCATCTCTTCCTCTGGTTTACCTTTTTAAGGGAAATGAGTACTGTTATGTGGTGCCATGTGCTTTTAATATTTATCTTATCTAACACCTCAGTTAAGAACATAGAGAATGATAGATAGCACTGCTTTCAGGGACAGCAACTACTGAAGGAGGAAAAAAAAAGTTTCGTAGAAGGACATTTTCTAAACAAACATTGGGAATGACAAAGACAAATTTAGTCTAGTGACTAAATTTGATGTGGCTGTTCCAATCTCTGAGAACAGCACATTGAATATTGTTTTCATTTTGCTGAGCAGTAAGATTTTTGATTGAGCCCTTTAAACCATAATAACTGTTGTTCATGGACCTCAGCAGCAAAAAACTTTAGTTATACACAGAATTGGTATTTAAAATAGTTATCTAGTCTATTTTAAAGACCTCCTTCACCTCTACTTTTCCTCCATTGGCATTTTGAATTTGGCAGCATGGAACAGTATGAAATTACTCCCTCGTTGATGTGACATCTGTACTTGCCTAGTTTTAGCCATGGCAGCTGTATTACAACTGTCGTTCAAACCCCCAGGGCCATCTCATCTACACGAGAATGTGCCAACTTCCCTCTCACTACCCAGCACTATTTTAATAAGCCAGATGAAGGCCTCATGTTTGCCAGTGTTAAAATATCTTCGACAGAATCATTCCAAGCCTGCCCTTACTCATCCATGACTCCACCCACCCTATGTTCTTTCCTTGGCTCACAGAACATAAATATGCCTTCTAGTTGTTTCTAATGCCATTTACTCAAGGCAGTTAGTGAACATGGTGGGAGAATGCAGTGGGTCTGGGGAATCACATTTTCCTTAGGGAGTAAGCTGCATCTGTGGAATTAGGAAGTTTTCTCTGCTCCCATGATTCTGTGCCATTTAATGGAAATATAGTAAAGGTTTCGTTGCTTGTGGGAGATGGAGTTCCACGGCAGGTGTAAGAAGAGTGCCTTATGCCCATGCTGCACCTGGAGGGAGTGCTCTAGGAAGCTGCTGTGATTCTGCCTGGTGCGGTGCAGCATCTGCTGTCCTACCTACAAAGGAAGGCCAGGGCACCCAGACTTTTCTCCACCAGCTCCTTTTGAAAGGGCTTTGTTCGGTAGTCCAGCTCCCCAGATAGCATGGCATATGAGCTGATAGGGCATAGATGATTTGAGATAAATATTCTTATTTGATTTAGGTTCTTTGTAAACTAAAGCTGTTCTGTTAGTACACCTAAGAAATGTGAAATCTTCCTACATTTTTCTCTAACACATATTACGTTTTCCAGAGTTAATCTCTTTCAATTTTTTCATATTGTATGCATATAAATCTTTTGGTTCCCATGTCTTTGTAGAAAGTTGCTGCTTGTCTTGTGTATTACAAAGGTCATTATATTTAGTCACTATTGTCCTATAATTAGATTTCTCTCTTCAATATCAGAGATGTACTTCACTTAAGTAGCTACGATCAAACCTGTTCCTTATTGCCTTGTGAATTTCATGGATATATTTGAGAAGGCTAGGATTTTTCTAATAAGGGTATGTATTTCAGTATGTCAAATTCTGTTGGTGCTGTGGAATAGGATACCTAGAAATTGATTTTGGAGCAGTGATAGGTTTTTGTTTTCCAAGCTGCTAGTCTGTATGCATTTTCTCCTCTGTAGCTTAATCTTGGATTCTGGCCCTAGCTTGAGGGTTTCTCTTAGAAGTAGCCTTACTGCTTTGTCTATCCTCTAGCCCTTAATTTTCTTGCTTTTCTTTTTGCTCCTGGGATAAAGGCAAAACTAGTCAGTTTCTCATCCTCTGGCTTCATCCCAATGCTTAGCCCTTTGCCAGGGAGGGAGAATTTATATCCGGAGGTACTTGGGGCATCAGGCTTCCCCCAATTCTCTTGGTTGCAATCTTATCTTTTGCTATGTTTCCTTCCTTTCTCCTTGTGTTTTCTAGCATTATCATTGACTCAGGGCCAAGAATTCAAATTTTATGGCCTTTCACGATTATCTGCCTCTCTGTTATCTTGAATTCCTACCAGGAAACAGGACCAGTCTAAGTGAGGAAGAGTTTTTTCTGCATTCTTGTAGGCCACCTTGGTTGAAGTGAAGTCATTTCTAGGATCTTGGGATTTTTTTTTTTTGGGGGGGGGTACCAGGGATTGAACCCAGAGTTGCTTAAACAGTGAGCCACAACCCCAGCCCTTTTTATTTTATCTCATTTTATTTTATTTTTTTTTTATTTTGAGACAGGATCTTGCAAAGTTGCCTAGGGTTTTACTAAATTGCTGAGGCTGGCTTTGAATTTGGGATCCTCCTGCCTCAGCCTCCCGAGCTGCTGGGATTATAGGCCTACACCACTATACCTGGCTCATTTCTAGGATCTTACCAAAAACAGTCAGAAATGGCCACACACTCCAGTATTTTGATATTTTCCTACCAACTTCCCAAAAGGTTTAGTCAAGGGAGGCATGTGAATGAACTATGTCCTCAAATACTTTGTTCTATGGTGGCAAAATAAGGATGGTGAGCACAACTTCTCTATAGCAGGTAGGGGAATCCTTATTACCTGCTCCCATTTCCATATTTTAGGTACAACACTTCCACTGCCCACACTTCTAGAGGCCACTATATGTATTAAGATTCACTAATTTAAGGGAAAAGCATTTGTTGGAAGACTACTAGGTACATCTCTAACAAAAATAGTTGATCAAGCCTTGGGAAAGTCAGTAACTTTTAGGGGTGTGTGTACCAGAAAGATTTAATGGCATAGGCTTAATGCACTTCCCTCCAATTATTTTTTCATGTCACTCTATGTAGGATTCAAATGCCTAAAATGTGGGGGGACTGATTATGTCATATGTTCATCTTGACATTGGAGAATGCAGGCTATGTGATTGATAGGTCTACCAAAATCACACAGAACAGAGAGGGGGATGTTTCCTTTTGGGTTGAAAAAAAAAAAAAGAAAGCAGCAGATACTCAACTTACCATTTATCCTAAGCTGTTACACCTTGTAGGCAGAACAGTGTTGGTTTTCTTTTAACCTTGAATCTGACTCTAGCCAAACTGTCTGTTGCAAGTATTAGAATAGATCTGGAGAGAAGAGGATATTGTCAATGGCTTTGGATATCTGTCCTTAAGGATTTCATTTTTATGCTATGAATAGAGTGCCACATAAATAACTGTTTGGCAGTGAACTAGCTAGAGGTGATGACAGAATCAAACTCTCTTCCAGGGAAATAGTAAAACCTTGTTTTGCTTGGTGCTTGCCACTTGATTTTGAGGGACCCCAATCTATAGATTTGGACTATACTTCTGGGAAGATCCTTAACTTTTGTATCCCACACATTGTTTTCTGAGAATCTCCTGTGTTCCAGGTGCTCTGATAGGTACAGTGGATGATAAGATGGAAGCCCAAGTTCCTACTTTTTGAGGAGCTCACAGACCAATAGGAGGTTGTTATGGGCTGAATCGTATCCTACAAAATTTGTATGTTGAAGTCCTAAATCACCAGTACTTCCGAATGAGACTGTATTTGGAGATAGGGTCTTTAAAGAGTAATTATTGTTAAAATGAGGTCATTAGGGTGGGCTCTAATCCATTATGACTGGTATACCTATAAGAAGAGGAAATTTGGGACTGGGGAGATGGCTCAGTCGGTAGAGTGCTTGTCTTATAAGCACAAGGCCCTGGGTTCGATCCCCAGCACCAAAAAAAAAAAAAGAAGAAGAAATTTGAACTCAGACACAGAGGAAGAATGCTATTTAAGCATTTAGATAGGCGTTTATCTATAAGCAAAGGAGAATGGCCTCAGAAGAACCAGTGCTGGGGACACCTTAATCTTATACTTCTAGCCTTCGGAACTATGAGAAAATGAATTTATATTGTTGAAGCCACCCATTCTGGTAGCTCTAGTAAACTAACACAGAGGCCAATAGGCAAGGAAAAAAAGTTAAAGTGCCAGTTCTTTGGCAGTGGAAGTAGATCTTGGACTCCCTAACAATCCAGAATGGACTTTAGCAGTCCTGTGACCTTGGAGACTGGCAAGAACATACTGATATTTCAGTTCAACAGACACTTATTGAGCAGTTGCTATATACTGGTCTTAGGGTGCTATTTACCCTAGATAATAATAATAGTCACCATTTACTGAGAGCCTACTCTACACCATGACCATATCATATGCTTAGTATACATGATGAATAAGATCCAGATCCAGAAGCTCATGTTTAGTGAGAGGAGATGGACATGAAAAGAAAATAAGTTCAATAAAGGGGTGTTATAAGTGCTAAAATATACTAGAGATATGAAACTGGGAGGCATTAAGTCTACCTAAGGAATTTTCTCTATGGAAGGGATTTGAACCAATAAGAAATCCACTGAAATTAGGGAAACAGTTCCATTTACAATAGCTTCAACAGCAATCACCACCACAACCTAGGGATAAATCTAACCAAGGAAACACCTCTACGAGAGAAATTACAGAGCACCAAAAAAAATAGAAGATGACACGAGAAGATGATCAGACCCCCTCCTCCCCACCCCTGTATGTTCATGGATAGGTTGAATTAATGTAGTTAAAATGACTACTGGGAGCACATGCCTGTAATCCCAGTGACTCTGGAGACTGAGGCAGAAGGATGACATGTTCAAGGACAATCTCAACAATTTAGCAAGACTCTCAACAACTTAGTGAGACCTTGTCTCAAAATGAAAAGGGCTAGGAAAAAAAAAAAAAGAAAGGGCTAGGGATGTATCTTAATGATAAAACTCCCTTGGGTTCAATCCCCACTACTGTGGAAAAATAAAAAACTATATTATCAAAAATGATCTACAGATTCAATGCAATCCCCATCAAAATATCAAATGAAATTCTTTACAGAACTAGAAAAAACAATCCTAAAATTCTTATGGAGGAACACAAGACCCAGAATAGCCAAAGCAATCCTGAGCAAAAAGAACAATGCTAGAGGCATCACAATACCCAGTTTCAAATGATATTACAAAACTATAGTAACAAAAACAACATGGTACTGGCATAAAAACAGACACATAGACCAATGGAATAGAACTGAAGACATAGACAAACCCATACATCTACAGTCATCTGATTCTTGACAAAGGTGCCAAAGTACATTGGAGAAAAGATAGCCTTTTTAACAATATTGCTGGGAAACTGGATATTCACATGTAGAAGAATGAAACTAGATCCCTGTCTCTCACCCTGCACAAAAGTCAATTCAAAATGAATCAAAGATCTAGGAATTCGTTCAGAAATTTTGCAACTACTTGAAGAAAACACAGGGGAAATTCTTCACCATGTAGGCAATGACTTCCTGAGTAGGATCTCTAAAGCTCAGGAAATAATGCCAAGAATCAATAAATGAGTGGCATCAAATTGGAAAGCTGCACAGCAAAGGAAACAATAGCATGAAGATACAGTATTCAGAATGGGAGAAAATCTTTGCTAGCTACTCTTCTGACGGAGGATTAATATCCAGAATTATAAAAAGGACAAAAACTCAACGCCAAACAAATAAACACATCTCATTTAGTAAATGGCAAATTACCTAAACAGATTTTTCTCAAGAAGTACAAATGACCAACAAATATGTCAAAAGATGTCTTTAACATATTTAACCATTAGGGAAATGCAGATCAAAACTACACTGAGATTCTGTCTCACTCTAGTCAGAATGGCAATCATCAAGAATACAAATAACAGGGTTGGGTTTGTAGTTCAGTGATAGAGCACTTGCCTAGCATATGTGTGTCACTGGTTTGATTCTCTGTACCACATAAAAATAAATAAATAAAATAAAGGTATTGTGTAAAAAAAAAAGGAATAAAAATAACAATAAATATTAGTAAGAATATGGGAGTAGGGAACACTGATGTGCTGTTGGTGGAAATTAGCACAGCCACTATGGAGGGCCCTCAAAATTCTAAAAGTGAACTATATGATCCAGTTATACCAGTACTAAGTATTTATCCGAAAGAACTAAAGACAGCATACTTTAGAGATACATATATTCCCATGTTTGTAGCAGCACAATTCATGATAGCCAAGTTATGGAACCAGCCCAGGTTTCTATTGACAGATGAATGGATAAAGAAAATATGGTGAAGATACACAATGGAGTTTTATTCAGCTGTAAAGGACAAGATTATATCATTTGTAGGAAAATGGATGAAACTGGAGATCATGTTAAGTGAAATACACAGATTCAGATAGACAAATGTGTGTTTTCTCTCGTATGTAGAGCTAGAAGGGAAAAAAGGAAAGAAAGAGATCTCATGACAACAGAAGGGAGACCATTAGGGAACAGGGAGAGGGAGGCTGGAAGGACAATGGAAGATATTAGGAGTGAAATTAATGAAATTATGTTGTATGCATATTATGATTGTAGTATAATGAAAATAACTATCCTGTATGGTTAATATGCATGAGAAGAAATGATATAAAGGGATTTGAACTGAATCTGAGAAGATGAGTAAGTGTTTACTCAGTGGGTAGTTGGGGAAAGTTTTCTTTGGGAGTAGGAACAGAGTGAGCACAGGTGCAGAGAAATGGAAAAGTGTCATATATTTGGGGATATCATGTATGCCAGTGTTTTTAGAATAGAGATTATAGGTAGTGCTGTCACAAGAGATGAAGCTCAAGTGTCAGTAGGGACCAAATTATTAAGGACATTATACACGAAGATAAGGAGTGGGCAGTGAGAACTAATAAAAAGGTTTAGGCAGGGGAGTGATTTGATGAATACTGGATTTTGGAGACTGTCAGAGGAGTGGGATGTGATGTCATGTGATCATAGAGATAATTTTTTGTTAGCTGGGAGAGAGATGAAATCCTAAATTAAGCCAGGTGTGGTGGGGCACACCTGTAATCCCAGCAGCTTGGGAGGCTGAGGCAGGAGGACGGTGAGTACAAAGCCATTCTCAGCAACTCAGCAAGGTACCTAGAAACTCAGTGAGACCCTGTCTCTAATAAAATCTTTAAAAAAGGGCTGGGGATGCGGCTCAGTGGTTAAGCACACCTGGATTCAATCCCTAGTACTCCCCGTTCAAAAAAAAAATCATGAATTAAGACAGCACTGGCAGATATGGAAAGAAATTTTTCTGAGTAATTGAGAATAGTGTGCTAGATTCATTTGTACACATCTTTTTTCAACCCCTCTTTCAGGAGCATCAGATTGGTTGCTTGAAATTAGTTATGGTAGGGTATTTACACCACAGAAATAGGTAAGTGTTGCACTTTAGGTTCTTTTTTTTTTAGCCTGGAGAGTGGATTGTTAAATGTTTACCTGCATACTACTGAGTATTAAGAAGGCTGGATCAGTAACCCTTTGGAAGTAGAGGTAAAGGAAGGAAGAATTGCAAATGATGACCCACAGATTTGTTGTGTCTTGGGTGAGGGGTGTAGTGCAGTGCCTTTCTTTGTGAAGAGGAAAGCTGGAAAAGATTTGGGTAAGGAGATGGATTATAAGTACAGTTTTGGATCTATGAGTTTATTATAGTTCATTTAAGTACAGTTTTGGATCTATGAGTATATTATGGTTCATTTTGGGTGAAAACGTAAGAGAGATAAGGGTGTTGGGAATTGAGGTCTGGAAAATGGGTTAATGAGTGTTTGTCCTGCATAGGCAGTGGAAATCATGGAAGTAGATGCAGTCCCTCAGAGTGATGTGAAAAAAAGATGGAAGCTGTGGGGGGACATCCGCACTAAAGAACTAGGAAGAGGAGAAGCTGGTCTAGTGAGGAATGGCATGGAGTATGCAGCACGTAGAGCCGATGCTCATTGTAGCTTTCCCAAGTTGGCTTTGGGGCTCTGAGGGAGAAATAAAGGCCATTTTAAAAGATACCCATAGAATCTCTTGTGTTGGTCAATTTAAATCACTATTTTTTAGTTACTGTATCTCAACCAGTGTGTCTATAACACAAAGTGGAATAGAGTTAAAAATATCATAGCGCTTTGTACCGAATAAGAGTAGGCATTATTTGTTATAAATGTTTTACCATATATATTTGTGTTTATGGGTTACAATATAATGCATTTATTTCTTACTAGGACACAGTTAAACAAAACAACACAAAACCCTCCAAAAACAAAGACCAAAAAAGAAAAAAAAAAAAAAACTGTTTTAAATGACTTCCCTGTTGCAAATTTGTTGCTTAGTGGAATCTTTCCCATACTTAACATGGTTTCTCCTGGTCACTTGCATTCTGATCCAGATTTTCCTTCTTCCACCCCATGAGGTGATGGCAGCCTTCCCAGTCCTTATCAAGTGTCGGTTGGAATGTCTCTAGTGGTATTTTTTAGGGCATGGCTCACTTCCTTTCCTCTTTTGCTGATGAAAGGAATATGTCTTCACAATGAACTCAACCCTGCAATTTGCCCTGTGAACCTCGATTTTCCCAAGGCTATGTGAATCCACTCTCCATTTGAATAACCTGAAGATCGGACTAGTCCAACTGGTTCATTTTCATATGAGACCTCTTCATTGCAGAATAATAACTATTAAATCTGTGAAATTTTGATTTAGTTTTGCTTAAATGAGTTTTGAGTCCATTTATCTTGGAGAATTTATCCGATTGGTGATTGTTGCCTGTTATGGAAAGAGATCTGTTACAGGAAGCCTGGAATATTTCTGTTTTCAAAATCAGCAAGGGAGCTGAAAGAAAACGCTTACCTCCTAAGACATTTGTTTTGGGGTTAGATTTTTGCAGCAGATCTGTTATGTCTTCTTTTAGAGCCTTCATTTCTGTGCTGTGTATCCATCAGAATAGGATGTTAAGTATGTGAAGTGCGTTTCAGTCCTTTGAGTCATTCACAGCTGGAAGTGTTGGACCTCATCTTCCCAATTCAGCTTAACTGATGTACTTGTTTCAAAAGCTGAGCTTATTTGTCATTAGAAAATAAGCTTTGGATTTTAAGTTTTACAGGACATTTTAGGCAGATATTTTAAACATTTAAAAAATACTTTTTATTATTTGTTATTTCTAGTAAAAAAAATTCAACCAACAAATACTTTTCCTTTTCCTATATTCTGACTTCTACAAAATACACTGGAGAATATGAAACAAGTTATAAAAGACAGAAAATGCAGTGGTTAAGCCTGTACGCTCTGCCAGGTCAAGGCTGTGTGATAATTTGACATTGAATAAGTAAGCAAACCATTCTGTGCCTTGATTTCCTCACATAAAAAGTGAAAGTGATAGTAGTATTTAACACATTTGACCGTTATGAAGATTTAATTATTACACAAGATAAAATCATAGAATAGTCCCTGGCACATAGTAAGTCTTCAATAAAAAAAGTAAACTGTTGTTGCATGCGTGTATTCCCAGTGGCTCGGGAGGCTGAGGCAAGAGGATCGTGAATTCAAAGCCAGCCATAGCAATTTATGAGACCCTAAGCAACTTAGTAAGACCCTGTCTCTTAATAAAATATAAAAAAGGGTTGGAGATGTGACTCAGTAGTTAAGCGCCCCTAGGTTCAATCCCTGGTACCCCCCCAAAAAAAAAAAGTAAACTGTTATTATCACAGGTTGAGCACCCCAAAATCCAAAATCTGAAACATTTTGATTACTGGCCTGATGCCATAAATGGGAAAACCTACCCCAAACTTGTATGATGGGTTACTGTCAAAATCGTGCTAAAAATATTATATAAAATTACCTTCAGGTTCTGCATACTAGGTGTACGTGAAACATAAGTGAATTTCATGTTTAGATTTGGGTTCCATCTCCCAAATATCTCATTATATGTATATGCAAATATTCCAGAATCTGAAAAGAATCTAAAATCTGAAACACTTCTGGTCCCAAGCATTTTATTTATTAAAATGTTGTTGTAGTTGTCAATGGACCTTTATTTATTTATATGTGGTGCTAAGGATCGAACCCAGGCATGCCAGGCAAGCACTCTACCACTAACCCCAGCCCCCCAAAGCATTTTAGATAAGGGATACTCAACCTGTGCCAACATTGTGAAGGTGTAGCCTTTTCTTTAAGGCCTAATTTGAGAAAAAGGAGAAACCCACGTGAAACAGGAAAAACAGTGTGAGTTTGTGATTAGCAAGTATTTGTTGAAAACTCTGACACTATTTCAGATTCAGGAAGACAGCTGATAATATCCCCTCTCAAATCAAATAATGAAGTATATCGGGATATCACAATAGTGACTGCCATTTACTTTTCCAAGTACTTCTAAGTAGGAAACCATTCAAGCCTCATAGCCAACTGTAAATAACAGCAATTTGTTGCAGGTTTTAGGTGATGAACAAAGGAGGTAGACTTCTCAGCCACTCAGCCAGCCTCCAGGGCCAGCTCTCTGATAACTCCTATGGATGAGCCAGTGTGTTGCTGTCCTCAAGGGGCTTACCGTTTACATAAGGAGACAGATACATTAGGAATTAAATAATTTTGTTCATGGTAATAGCTACTGTTTATTGCATGCTTTTAAGAAACAATGGTGTAGTATATGAAGAGCAAAGATTCTGACCCAAACTTGGGTTTGATTCCTTTCTCTGCTGCTTACTAGTTATGTGATCTCTGGTATTACTTAACCTTTCTATGCCTGTTTACTTATCCATCAAGTACTGTGAGGATAAAATGAATTAATACATGTAAGGTTCTTAGAGAATTGGTGGATACATAGTGACACATAAATGCTGATAGGTTTACTGCTATTGTGACCTCATTTAATCCTCATGCTACTCCAATGAAGATTTTCCAGACAAGTCTACTTGTTGGGTGGTTAACTAACTTGCTGAAGTCACCCAGCGGGGACTGGAAGTGCAGGGATAGCACTCTGGCCCTGTTTGTTTCAAGCTTGAGCTTTAGCATTTTGTATTACTGTCTCATCAGAATATAATGCAAACTCTGATATTTGCTATGAAGCAGATTTAAACAAAGTGCAGTTCATATGAGAGCTGTTTTACCCATTATGGAGAGGGATTCTAAGGCTTAGAGAGTGGTGGGGTAGACAGAAAGTGGTAAGATTAGAAAGGAGCTTCCCCAAAGAGAGAGCCATGGAAGAGATGATTTATGCCAGCATCAAGAACTTTAAGAGCTGTGACCTGAAATTTTGGGATCAGCTTCCGAGTGGATACTCTGACTTGGTCGTAGAGCTTCAGGGTAGGTTTCGTGACAGACTGAGTGCAGCATCAATCCTCTGGATCTTGGGAGGGAGAAGAACTTCCCAAACAAAACCAAGATTAAAATTCCCACCAAATCTACAGCATGGGGGTTTAGGGTCATGTACAATTTGATACTTTTTATATCTAGAATTAAATTTAAAATCCACTGAAGAAATTTAAATGGGTGTTCAGAGAGGGGAAAGATATGAATAGGCTGGACCCCGTGAGAAAGATTCTTGGAGAAAATTGCTCTTGGATTCGACCTTAGAGAATGTGATGGAAATTATGTACAAGGAAGGTTTCCTGGGGAAAGTGTTCAGGACCATGAACACTGTGACAAAGCAGGCTACAAAAGCATCTTAGGGCCTTGTTAAGAAGAGCACTGAAAGCTAGATGGGGAACACAAGGTTGCTTTACAGTGGGATAGGGAATCATTTAGATGTTAGAACTGAAGAATGATGTATGAAACATATTTTTGGGAATTAAGCCTAAAAGACCAATGTGGCTATATTTGACTAGAGGAGGAACCATGTAAGATGCTGTAGTGACAGTCTAGGAGAAAATGATAAGGGCTAGGACCATGGGCAGCAGTGGAGATTCCAAGGGAAGAAAGAAGCCAGGGTTGAGTAGGGATTGGAGGTGGATTGATGACCCTTAGATGAAGAGGACAGGAAAGAAAGTTCAGGAGCAAATGTTACTTCCAAGATTTCTATTCTGGGAACCTGGGATAACAATGATGTTATAATTGGAAATGAGGCAGTTGGGATATAGAGATGATTTGGGGACAGTGCGGGAGAGAAGTTCAAGGTTTGGATGCATTTAATGACACTCTTAGGTATTTTTTGGTCAGGTTTGAAGTGCTTACATGACAGATTTGGGGGTGGTAGAACATGTCACTTCATCATCTTTTTATGTAGTAGTCTATTTTGGTCTTCTCATACGCAGCTAGACATTGGTTTGGAGTTTGCTTTGGAGATCCTGTGGGAGAAGATGAATGAGGAGCCAAGTTCCCTCTTGTGGGATGTGGCAGATATGTCAGATGAATCCTGAGTGTAACTGACAAATGCATTTTCAGTGTAAGACCAGCTGGATACCTGAGTATGGATTCTTTTCTATTCTAGTTGTAAACTCTCAACTAAAAATATTTTAGTAAACACATTATAATCTGAAAAAGGTGAAATTATTGTGATGTATAGTACTAAAAATCTTGTAAACAGTGTTTTCCAAGACATTTTCCCTAATTGGTAATTAGATTGACTTCTTAGAACTATAATGCATTTTTGGGTGCATTTGGAAATAATAACAACCATAAGTAGAAAGAAGCTACTGATTTTCAAGTATTTTAAAATTTAGTAATTAAAATGGAGTGTGGAATGAAGGGCAAACTGATGCTAAATACAAGTCGCTTCTTTAATATGACTGAATTGTATGAGTATAATGCAACTTATTAAAAAAATAGCAATTCTGCCAATAATGAATATTTCACTAGAGACTGTTTTTATTATGGGAATTTTCATATAATTATAGGAAAACAGATTTAACAGATTATGCTCAAAATTGTAGCCAGAGTGTGTTCTGAAAAATTAAGCAGAGAAGCAATTCTTTTCATGTATTAAAAAAGTTTGTGATATATTGTGAAAAGATTACATTATGTACAGTAATGTCCCATTTTTGTAAAAACTATCTTTAATGTAGAACAAAAACAATTTGCCCTGTATGTATATCAAAATGTTAACTGGTTATCCTTCAGTGGTAAGTGTATGGGTGACTTTATATAGGCTTGTTTGGAGTTTTAAAAATTTTAAATATTGAATGAACATTTTAACTTTCATAACCAGAAAATAGTTATTTTAAAAAAGAAGGTTAGCATTCTAGGAACTGTAAGAAACTTTGTCATTCTATAAAATAGCGATTTTATGGTTTTCAACTCTATCATTTTCATCATTGAACAATTTTCTTTAATATTATTGTAAATGGTTCCATGTTACTAGTGTGGTAGAATATTACATCCTATCAACTCTTCAAATTAATGGGATCTGTTTTGGTAACTACTTAACTTTTAAAATTCTAGGGGAAAATATGTGCAGTAAACCAGTAATAAAGACAATGATTTTTGTTTCTTGCATTCTCATATAAAATTATGTTGAAGAGTAAAATAAGTAAAAGAGAAAAAGTAAATTATTTTGGTTGTTACTCTTTTAAGAAGAGTGATTCTTTACTTTCCTCAAATTGGAGTTCAGGGGTTTGTGATCTGTTTTTGTAACATATTCCCCTCTGGATTAAAGCTACCAACATTCTCCTCAGAAATGCACATTAAATTTTGCTCGCAGTTTTAGGGAGTTATAAAAATGGGGTTGGGATTTTCTCATATGATGCACTTTAAAGAACAAGAAGATTTCAGGCAGTTATTTCACTTCTGATACTTGCCAGGCACTGCTCAGTCTCAACAAGGGAACAGTTCAGAACCAACTTTGTGTCCTTGTGGGTTCACTCATAAGCTGAGGGCTCTTTATCCAACAACAGATGATATCCTCCTGCTGGTGGCATCAGTTCTTGCCTCCTTTTCCTTGCTTTTTATTTGTCCTAGCACATCTTCTAGCTGTATTTTTTAAAAGTATATATATATATGCTTTTATGTGGGTTGTACTCCATGAGAAAGATCCTTGGAGAAAATTGCACTTGGATTTGGCCTTAGAGGATGTGATGGAAATTATATACAATAGATATTCAAATGTATATATATTTCATGGACCTTTATTTTATTCATTTATTTATATGCAGTGCTGAAAATTGAACCCAGGGCCTCACACATGCTAGGCAAGCGCTCTACCACTGAGCCACAACCCCAACCCTTTAAAAGCCTATTCTAAAGAAGTCTGAGAAATATTGCAGAGAGGAAGGACACATGGAAAAATGAAATACACAGTTCAATTTTGATTCCTGGGACACAAGCTAGATTTTATCAACTATTCAGAGAAGCAGATATGTATGTTGGGGGTGGAGATAGGGAAGGGAGCACATGAACTCTATATGGACCATGCTATTGGTGTGTGTCTACACATTGGAAGGTCTTTTTAGATGGGTTGCTTCATTATTTGGACAGACATCTGTATCTGCAAGGTGTCTTTCTGTTAAAGACAATGGAAAACCTTCCTAACTGGCTTAGCAGAAGGGGGAATCATAAATCAACAGTCCTTGAGTGGTACTGGCATCAGCAAGGCTCCTTGGAGAGCCCACATGATGGGTTCAGGATCCTGTGTCTTGCCCATTCTCTGTGCCCTGCTGCTTGCTGTCTCAGTTCCATCATTCAGGTCGGCACCACACTGTGTCCCAGGATGGCGGTCAGCAGTTGCTGGCATCTGCTTCTTTTTTCAAGTAGAGCAGGAAAGGGGGTGTCCTTGTTTATAATTTCCAGTGAACAACCTGAGATTCATTCTGCCCACCTCTGGAACAGTCACTGTGATGAAGGGGTCTACTGTCTTGGCCCATTCTTGTGTTCCATCCCTGAACCTGTGAGCAGTCAGTTTCCTCTGAACCACAATGATCTTCAAATGACCAGTAGGTACTGGGAAGATGAACAGTTAGCATCTAGTACTGATGGCAGCTCATAATTTTAAATAGAATACAAAATCAAGTGGTGACTGGGTTAGACCTGTCTGGCCTTTTATTCTAACTCTGCCCTCTTACCTGTTGTCTATGACCCTGTGAAATCATTCCACTTCTCAAAGCTTGGTTTTCCTTCATAAAATTAGGGTAATAACAATACCTATCTCATATTAGTGTTGTAAGGATTAAATGAAAGAACATATAAAGAATTTATCTGTTGCCTGGGCTATATTAAATAATTAGTTAGTCATTATATTGACCTTCCCCAGTGATTTACATTAGTATTCCTAGATGAATTATAGTGCATGTTTATATGCGTATTTATTCCTTTGAAATAAAGTTGTAACTTTGAACTACTTTTTAATAGCCTTGGCCTAAGAATACTGTCCTTCAGGCCTAAGTCCTTTGATCTGATGTCTTGCACACCAAGCTTCTCATGTATCTAGGTGGAAGGAAATTTTAAATTAATCATTTCTAGGAGGGCTAGAGAACTAATGAATTGAGAGTCTCCTAGATGGGAGGGACTCTGAAATTCTCTATTCCTTGCTTTGGGAGCCTTGGACCTTGCTGAATCAGTGGCCTGCAACATTTGATTCTCCCTGTCTCTTTTCCCACTTGTCCTTGCCCTTGGTGTTTGGGTCTTTCTTTGTACATTACTTTTTCCAGGAAGTCTCAGGCTCATGAGGAAGAAGCATGGGAGTCCACTTGGACCTCTGATACCTATGGATTTATATGGTTAAGAGTATGAACTTTAGAATCAGAGAACCTGGGTTAACTTCCCAGCTCCTCTGTTTACAGATTTTGTGAACTTGAGTGTGAACCCTTTTCTGTAAAACAATATACATTTACAGCTTTGTTTAAGCACTCAATGTATAGTGGTTTCAATGCTATGTAAAATCACTCCTATACCTATGGATTAACAGACAGATGTGATAACTTCTGCTCTATGTGAATTTGGTTAGTGTGAATCATTCTCTGAAATTGAGATTAGCACTGAGAGTCATGAAAAAACAAAAATGAAACAACAACAACAACACACACAAAAAAACAAAACAAAAGAAAAACAAGCAATTCTGGGCTTGCAAAACTGAGGATACTAGGTGTATTTATAATGCAAAGTCCTGCCTGGATTACCATCTGGCCACCTTTTAATGTTTCTCTTGGTGCTATGTAAGTTGAGATGGAAACGATGGAAATCAATTGTTGAATTTGGTGAGGTAACTGAGTGCACCCTACAAGGATGGTCAGGGGAGTGGACTATGTGTTTTCTTCTCTGAAATGGAGTGGAGATACATCTGGTCACTTGCCCATGTGGGGTCATAAAACTAATGAGGGGACAAAGAGACTGCAGGGTCCTGGGATTTCACTCTGTATCAGGTTCTCAGTAGACCCTTCTTCCCCCTCCCTTTAAGTTCTGCCACCACTGAGATGAATACTGGAGGTCTCCACTGTGGAAGGGTTAGTCTTAAACTTTTCCACTTTGGGGAATCCCGTGAAGAAATAGGGGGATCACCTATCATTTCTACCCTGCTCTAATGGGAAGGGAGAAATTGTAATGTTTCATAGAAGCAAGAAATAAAGTTAAATACAAAAGAGACCTTTGCTGCTCGTATTTGAAGTGACAACTTGAACATTTTGAAAGGGACCTTTGCATGTTTCTCATTTTCAGAGAGAAAACCAATGCAAACAGTGTTGTTAAGGAGGGAGTGGATGAGCCGATCTCTCTCTCCCCAGACTGAAATTCATCCAGCATTCTCTAAATGTGAGCAGGCTGCTGGGCTGAGCACCTTTCATATATTAGCCCCTTGAGTGCTTAAACAAAGCTGTATGTAGATGGTATTTCACAGATAAGGACTTACTCCTCAAGTTCATATAATTTATAAATGAAGGAACTAGGCATTAACTCAGGTATTCTGATTCTGAAGTCCATGGTCTTAACCACCACCCTGTGGACAACAGTATAGATTTGACCAGAATGTTAATTTTCTAATAGGGCAAACTATTATATGTCAGTCATCAGAATGCAATTGAGAACATCACTCAGGCATTATAATACACAGTTAAGAACAGTGTGAAGGTGGAGATAATCAGATCTCAGTCATAAAGCCCTTGCAAGATGTCTTAAAAGGGTCAGATAATGTTTTAAAAAGCCAGAAAAATAAGAGGGGTCTCTACTTTCAGCTGAAATCTCATGAGAAATAGTAAAACAACTTTGGTCACAGTTTTGAACTGAGAGTGATTCATTTGCTTCCTGTCACCAAAATGTCACTGATTTTTCTTTCCCACTTTGTTTTCATGCATGACTTCCAGTTCATCGCAGTGTTGCCCTTTAGAGTTATTTCTAGATCTTCCCAACGATTCCACATGTGCTCAGCAGCCGAATCCTGTTAGGCACCCCTGTTGACCTCTGCATCTTACGCATTCCATCTTCTGCCTTGGGCATTTTTGGGTCATCTCCCTCTTTCTCGCCTCTGTGGTGCTAGGGATTGAACTAGGACCTTGTGCATACTAACCACGCACTCTGTCTCTGAGCTACATCCCCAGCCCCTGGGCCATCTCTTTTTCACTGAGCAACAAGAGATGTTGGATATGACTCTGTGCATCTGTGCCCACCTCCTATTGAAGTTGTGATCACTGTTCCTGCTCTGACAGTGATGCTTCATACTCCAGGCCAACTAGGTCCCTCATGCTGTGCAGAAGTGGGGAGAATGCCCAGCCTCCCCCATGTGTCACCCTTTGTCATTGAGAATCTAAGCCATGTTGCATGCACTTTTCCTGAAAATAGCGCTTTTGACTTCTGTCTGTACTTCTTCCTTTCCTATGGTGCAGGCACAGGTTTTTTGGGGGTGGGGGGTGAGGGAATGGACACAGAAACATTTCTGCCTTCCCCATTTTCTCACCCTCCTGATCTTCACCATATAGCAGAGACTGGGAGTTTGTCTATTTATTAAAAATGTCAATTAAAATAGGGTCTCATAAGGAATGTTATGTGTCTATACAAATGTTTTAATTTAAAGTCTAGAAATATACTTTCTTTTACCACTCTTGATGGAAAAGACTTTTTCTTGGTATAAAGGGCACAAATTGGAATTCTATGAAGTTTTTCTTATATAATCACAATGTTAATGCATACCTATGAGTTCTATTTCATTTTTAAAAACCAGATATGATAAATGATGGAAGTTTAAAGATATTTTTACTAATCTCTTTGAAACATATTGCCCACACTTTTTTTTTTTTTTTTTTGAAATAATTCTTATGGAGTCATTCCAAAGCAGTCAACCTAGTTTTTGGAGCAATAATAACTCCTCATTTCACACTCATCTCATCAGCTCATGCACTTTTAAATTAAATCAGAATAAAAGATACAATTGCCACAAGAAAATGTGGGGACAAATATGCCTGATTCCTGGCTGGGAGTGTTCCTGTGCCCTCAGTAACCCATGACTGGCAGGGACTGTATGCTTTGTAGGTGGAGTGGGGAGCACCAATGAACCTAGTGAATCTGCAAGCTGGTTATTTGTATCTGTGGTGTAAACCACCTCTCCACTTAGGTCAGCCCCATGAAAGACATCATGCAAACCCATTCACATGAAGTCCCGATTTAGGGTGTGGTCTGACTGGTCAGACGTGCTTAGGCCTGCCGGCATTCCCTAAAGTAGAGCAGACAATTAGCATTAAAACTTTTCAAAACATTTCCAAAACATAAAACCTGTTTTTTTCCCTGCGGGTGAACAGGATCATACTTTTGTTTGCAGGTATAAACATGTCGACTTATGTACCTGAACCATAGGATCACGGAGAAAACTGGCGGCTCTTTCCTTAGAAGTGAAAACCGTCCTGGAGGCCAGTACAAGTCAGAATTTAAAATTTAACTTCTGCTTTGGTGCCCCCAAGTGGTTAGTGTGAGCATGCCACTTTCAAGAGGAAGATGGCTTAGCAAATACATAATGATTAAAAAAATCTGGAATGAATAGACAGAATTCAGGATTTTTAGGGTAGTGACACTTCTGTTCGAAGCTACAATGGTGGATATGCATATATACATATATCCAAATTTACAGAATGTACAATACCAAGAGTGAACCCTAATGTCAACTATGGATCAAAAATGATGTACCAGCTGGGTGTGGTGGTACATACCTGTAATCCCAGTGACTGGGGAGACTGAGGCAGGAGGATTGTTAAGTTCAAGGTCAGACTCAGCAACTTAGCAAGGCCTTAAGTAGCAAGAACCTGTCTCAAAATAAAAGGGTTAGGGTTGTAGCTCAGTGGTAAAGTGTCCCTGGGTTCAATTCAATTCCCACTACAATAAATAAATAAATAAATAAATACATAAAATAAAATAAAAAAATACACATACACACATGCACACACCAGTGTAGGTTCATCCATGGTAACAAATGTGCTGCTGTGGTGGGGGATACGGATAATGGAGGAGGTTGTGCCTGTGGGAGGGGGTGAGGGTATATGGGAAATTTGTGTTCTTTATGCTCAATTTTGCTGTGAACCTAAAACTCTAAAAATAATTTATTATTTAAAAATACTTCCGTTTTCCATAAATTTTTCCTTCTGGCTACTGGTATTGTAAGTAAGAGCAAGAAAAGATAGAGACATTGTCTAGGGAGGCCAAATGAACTCTAAGGTGGGAAGCCACATAGTCCTGTGTCTAAGTCCTTAGCCTTATAAATATCAGAAACCTTCTTTTCCCCCCCAGTGATTTCAGACTTGTTCAATTTTCCAGGAATACATCATGCTCATAAAACTTACAAGAGATTCTTGTTGATAAGTTACAATGCCAATACATTACTTTACCTAGAGATGTATATGTAGCAGTAGACCAAAGCATGTATTATTTGAGCAGTTTATTTTCTACCCTGTAGGAATTTTGGGGGGAAGACAACTATACTGAGTAGGTTGCTAGGTGAAATCACAGTGGGTTGGTGTGTAGGTGTGTGCTCATGTGTGGTTTGTTTAATGGTTAGTGCTGTTATGCTGAGACTATCTTTATCACTTTAGGGATGTGCGTAACTCTGGGTTGGGAACACTCATGTCGTTGGGCAGTACAGAATCCTGGACAGTGCTGATGACAGACCAACCCAATCTTTTTCTTTGGACACTCTTTGTCTAGCATTTGAAAATCCGTTCTTTCCTCAGGACATAGGGGAACTGGCAAGACCAACGCTGTAGGCTTGTTGATACAATGTTAGTTTTCTGAAATGTGTTTGGTCACCAGAACTAGCATTTGGGTGTTACCCAAATTTATTAACCATCATTTACAGTTTTTTGCTTCGGGAGAGCTGATCTACTTATTGCATGATCATTTTTTCCCTTTCATTCTCAGAGGAAGACTTCTGTCCCAAAATGCAGGGTAGAATTAATATGCAAAATCTTCAATCACTTTGGGATATATTCCTAAAACCAATGCAGTACTTGCTAAAGGTGGGGCTTATTCTAGGTTCTAAGTTGGTAAGAATGTCTTTGTGCAGGCACTTGACTTCTGTGTCTTGTGAATTTTTTGAGGACCTTGTTACCTGCTCGCACTTATCAGCTGGTCCCATGAATCTCTGGAGCTCAGTCTGCAGCTCAGGTGTGGCGTCCTCCCTGTACTTCTTCCTCACCCCAGGGGACTTGGGAAATATCTGCAGAGTTTATAGACTGGTGACCTGTGTTTGGAATCTGACCTCTTGTCTTTGCCAATACATTATTTTAAAATGTTTAACTTAATTACCTAATCTGAAAAATCAGGAAATTCATGCAAAACTCTGAGTATCCAGGTCCTCTGCAAAACAATAAATCTGACTTAGCAGGGCCTACACTTCCAAGGGTGGGAAGTGTTGGAGTGGTCTAGAGACGGCACGCTCCTTCCATCCATCCTCACTCCCTACCCTTCCTGTTCACTAGCGTAGGTTGCTGCTTGGGATTGGGGGTAGGGGGTGTGACTTGGTGCATTGCAAGAACAAAAAGAAAACACAAAACAAGCATAAGGAAAGGAGCAGCTTCTTATGAACCTTTGCTTCCAGTTCTGGTCCCTGCTATCTTTGGGGAATTCCTCCCTTGGAACTGTTTCCAGCCTACCTTTCTTTAGGCCCTTGTCTCTATATCACCTTTAAATTTATCCCTGTGTTGGCTGGAGAGCTGTTGAGTAAAGCATGTTGATGCTGGAATCACAAGACCTGGTTTTGAATCCCAACTGTACTTCTTACTGAGTTCAATTCCCTTATTTGTAAAATGAGGGTGATAGTAGTCCTGAGAGGGTGGTATGAGTATTAAATAGTATTGTGCACATAAGGCATCAAGCAGATGTTTGGTACACAAATAACAATGCCTTCATCTCTCTCTTCTGTCAAGACATGGTTCTTTTCCTTCATGAGCTGGATGAAGTCCAGATGGACTTTCAGTGCTGCTTTCTGGCTACTTAAACCTCTTTGCTCTTATAACAAAGCCAACTGTTGTACTTTTTCTTCCTTATAACTTCCAGTCTTTTTTTCTTTCTTTCTTTTGATACTGGGGATTGAACCCAGAGGTGCTTAACCACTGAGCTACATCCCCAGCCCTTTTTATTTTTTATTTTGAGACAGGGACTTGCTAAGTTGCTTAGGACCTCACCAAGTTGCTGAGGCTGGGTTTGAACTTGTGCTCCTCCTGCCTCAGCCTCCTGAGTTGCTGAGATTACAGGCGTACCCCCCCATTCCAGCCTTATCTTATCTGTACACTTCACATATTCCCTCTTTTTGAGGGTACAATTCTCATAGAGATTTGAATATGAGAATAATGGATAGCAGGCGAATTGATTTTGTTTTAAGTAATTCTGTAAGAAGGCTTACCTTTTATCAAATCTCTACAATAACTTGTGATGGAAACTATGTTAGCTTTTGCAGCAATCTGTTGGAATTCTTTCTGGATATAAATGTGTGTGTGTGTGTATAACACCCCCCCCCCCCATTTTATATTTATAGAAATAGGACCAAGGTCAAATGCTGGAAAGTCTTCAGCAGACAAAATGGGAACTGCAAGAGGAACACTTCGTCTGAGATCAAAAGGTCCTGCCACCGTGGAAGAAATGGTATGTTATGTTCATTTGATTTCCATTTTGCTTAGAAATGTATAGATACCTTGTACTTTGGTCCTGGGGGAATGAAAGGTTTGTTCTGGAGGTAAATGGCAACTGGCAGACCTGGTAGAGTTGCAAGCATTTTGAAATGAGATATGAGGAAGAATTGAACAAAACCTACACAGTAACACCTGGTCATTTTGAGCCTTTATGTTTTCATTGTGCAGCACACTGCCGGGCATGTTACTGAAGGCCATTACTATTTCTTGAATGAATGATCATGCCCGAGTGGAAAAAATAAATTCAGGAGAATGGAAGAACAGTGGGAAGGAACTGGCAGTGGGCAATGAGGTGAATGCCAGCCCTGCTTTCTGCTGGAGGCTGTGGGGGAGAATGAGCAGACTTGAAGCAGCTTGGAAAGGAGACAGGGTTAGTGGGAGAACTCCATGTCCCTTCAGGAGCATCATCTTCTAATAGTATCATAAATATTTGTTAAGCATCTGCTACATATTAGGTGCTAGGAGGAAAAATAGTTGCTTAAAATCTATCTGAGGAGGTAGGAAAGATTTATTTAAAATTAAATGTCCAAAAAAAAAAAAAAAATCCATCCCTGTTTGCCTAGCCTGCTTAATTAAATAGGTCAATTAAAAATAGCTGATAATGAAAGGAAAAAAGCGGTTTTGGTGCCAATATTAAATTTGATACAAATGACTTGTAATCTAGTTTCAAGGATTGAAGTATTTAAAGGATTCGTAGGATCTGAAACAAATCATCCCCTTATAACCTGGCACAAATTCTGAACACCGAATGATATTCTACTTGCACATCCAATTCTTTTATTCATTTGTTGGATCAGCAAAGTCCAGGTGCTGGTGATATGAAGATGGATAGAATCTACATTGTGTACAGCCATAGAAATGAAAAGTTGTACCTCGTTTGTGTACAATGAATCAAAAATGTAATCTGTAAAAATAAACAAAAATTAAAAAAACGATGATAAAGACATTGTTCCTCTTCTAAGGGAGAGAGGCATGACAAGAAGCTATCATGAACCAACTGAACAGGACTAATGGAAATATGCACAGAATACACAGTGTCACAAAGAAGGAACTGGGGAGAGAAAGGAGGTCAGCAAGTTTCCTTCCAGAAAAAATGGTGAAGTTCATGTGAGATTAGGAGAAGAATATCCTAGACATGACACTGTGATGGGCTTGGGGAGCTGGTGAGCCATCCCTGAAACAGGAGTGTGGGTACTGGAAGTACCAGGCTGAGGCGGATGAGGCTGGAGGAATTGACTCAAGTCTTGAAGTGAGAGAACTTATGAAAACTGGGGAGCAACACAATCAATTTCATGTTAGAGAAAAATCCCTTGGTTTGAGAGGATGGATTGTGAAGCAGGATGGATTTGAGAGGGGGATAGCAAGGGGGTAAAAGGAAGCTTCTGTGCATAAGAGAAGATGGGGAATGGACTTAGGCAACCATTGTGGCTGAACAAGAGGTGATAGATCAAGAGCTGTGCTGCAGATAGTGATAAACTGTTGTGTGTGCCAGAGTACTGATACTGTTATGGCAACTTATAGTGTGACTGGGTAGATAGATACAAAGGTTAACACCTAAGTTACTTTGTATAGCCTGTTGTTTTACACAGGCAATTCAAAATTGCCCACTAAAATGAAGGCAATAGCAATATATTAGGTCTGTTACTGTTTTGAAGCTTAGTGCTAGTGTATGGGGCCCTGGATGTAGCTCAGTGTTAGAGTGCTTGCCTAGCATGTCCAAGACCCCAGCACAGAAGGGGAAAAAAAAAAAAGAAAGAAAAAAGTAAGAACATTGTACTGATATCCTCAAGGAGATAAAAATAATTTTTTATTTGCTATAAAATACATGACTTTAATAAATTTTGAGAATACAAAGCAACAAACACATATAACAATAATGAAAGTAATGTGAAATTCTGAAAATCTGACTAATGGTGCATCTACATTTGCACCTGTAGTCAAGTATTAAATGTCTTTGGGCAATTTCTTTTCAGGTATGAAGGAAACCAAGAATAGTCTGAACATAGGACAAGACTTACTAAAGATTTTAAAAGAATATTAAAAACATATTTTTTACTGAAAATTTTAATAGTTTTAGGAAGAACAAAATGTTTTGGTATCATTAATACATAAAACAAACTATGTTAAGAATATTATCTCAAAAGTGTCTCATCTTATAAAATTTTCTTTTTTGGTGTTTTTATAATGTGTATAATATATTAATATGGTAATACATGTGTGTAATTTATAAAAATTTGTACCATAAAATTAAAGAGTAAATAATAAGAGGGGATGTTTAGAAGTATTTTACTGTTGGGGTGAGCCATCAAGAGTTTGGAGACCCTGGCCTAGACAATAAAGACCAAAGTCCTTTTAGTGACACACGGGACCCCTTAAGATCTAGTCACGTTGTCATTGTGCTCTCCAGTCGCACAGGGCTTCTTGTAGTCCCTGTAGCATGCAGAGCCTGTGACCTCACAGACTTTGCATATCCATTGCCTTCTGCTTCAAGTGCCCCTGTCCTTGTACATCTTGGAAAACACAATTCTGAAGTCACCTTCTTTCTGAAATCTTCCAAAACTCTTAGATAAATTTGCTTCCTCCCCATGGTGGCTCTGTACTTTTTATGTCCTTTAAGATTGTTACATAGTCATTTATTTTTACATTGATTTCCCCATCTAGGTAGTTAACTACTTGGGAACTGTGTTCCCTGCTTTTCTTTTATGAATCCATAACATTTAAAGCTAACACTAAAAATAAAGTTTTTACTATATTGATTTATGTTTAGTTATAGAGCACATTTTGGAGATATTTTCACTAAAATAAGCTGAAGCACATCCCCATGAGCTGGCTCTGTATCAGATTTTCTCCTGACAATCAAGAGATTTCATTATAAAAATATAATGTCTTATTTCTCTCTTCTTTGATGAAGCCCTCTGAAGTGAAAGCAAAGGCAATCGAAAAGATTGATGATCTTCTTGAACTATACATGGGTATTCGAGATATTGACTTAGGTAAGAATATACTTTTAAAAGATAAAACTTGATAAGAAATTGTATTTCAAATTGCATAGTCACCAGAAATACACTGCTCTGAAAAATGCACACCCTTCTCTTGGCATTTGCAGCACCTTTAGCTTTCTGGGCCTGGTCTGCTTGGCAGCTCCATTTTCTGCAGGGTTGTTTCCATCCTTGCCAGCATCAGCTTTTCCCTTTTTCTCTTGGGGCACCTTCTCTCTCTTCTTTGCAGGGCCTTTTTAGGCTTGGGCTCTGGCTTTGGAGGAGCAGGTTTAGCAGACAACCTTGTGGATCTTCTCTGGTTTGCCCATCACCTTAGCATCCCTCCAGCTTTTCTCTTGGGAATGGTGGCAAAGGTGATGGGACCTTGGTGCTGGATGCAGGGATACAGCAGCTGTGGCTTTGGTTAGTCTGGGGATCACTCTTGCCTCTTCTCTCTGCTCCAAGACTCTTACCTTCAAAAGTCTCATATCTTCTAATTTGATAGATTCTAGTGCTTGTTTATGTCTTATTTGTGTATCCAATTATACCTTTCAAGATTAAAAAATATTTGTAGAGTCATGAAAAGAATAATGAATATAAAGATAAGAAAGAATAATATAAAGGAACCTGGTGCAGTTTGTGCCTGCATGCACTGATGCGTGTGTGCGCGTGTGTGTGCATTTGAATCAGTTGCTGAATACATTTTCTAAAGTCAAGGTCTTGCCTATTTTGTTTATCTGCTACCAGGTAGAGTATTTGAAGCTCATTCATCCTTTTCTATTTGAGTTCCACTTATTTTTCATTTTTCTTTTAGAATTGTCAAAAGACAAAATGAAAACAAATGTACTTTAAAGATCTCAATTGGTTTTTATTTGCAGTTCTAGAATTGCAAATTGGGTGGCATCTCATCTTATAAAACATAAGAGTGTTTTAATGAACAGAGGAGACTGGCTTCATAGATAGGAAGGGACTGAAGAAAGCAAAAACAGAACAAATAAAATCGGTCATTTCAAGTTTCCCTATCCAGGCTAAATCAGGGGACTTCCTTGTCATATAAGCTAAAACTGGCCTGTTTTAGGATTTGATGATTATTTCTCACTCTAATTTCTTGGAAGATGAGATGAGTAACTTAGTTTTGGCTTGTTGGTGTGGAACTTCAACATGAGTGACCCCATTTGGTTTCATCTGTTGGGCCTAGTGCAAAAAGCTCAGTCCAAACCAATGTCCATTTTATTTAATAGAATTTTTTCTTGCCTGTCTGAACTTCAAAAATTTCTATAGTAGGATGCATAGATAAAGCCTGTAACTGAAAAACACTGGTGCTCTGTTTCTTGATCCTTAAGAAAAATACAGAATTTGCAATTCTAGAAGTGCACTCAGGGCACTAAACATTCCTCACAAGTTAATTGTAAATAAACTAACAGTCTCTTTGTAAGGTTAATTAATCATCTGTAGTAAATTCTTCCAATTGCCATGATGCATTATCATTATACAGGGAAAGTGTTAGGAAAATAATTATTTGAAGAATGTCCACTGTTTTAAATTAGGGCTTTCTATTATTCAGATATTACTAACATGAAATATAAATCACAAATGTGAGACTTATTTAACAGACAAATGAATATATTTACTTCTATGTATTCCTAGTATTTCTTGACTTTCAGAAATGTTATTTCTTAATGCAAATTACATTGACATTCCATTATTCTGGAGTTATGTAAGTTTTTAAAAATTTTTAAAAATAGCATGATAATAAAGTGGCTGAAAACACTATCCTTAAAAAAAAAAAGGGATTAGGGTATGTTTATTATTTGAAAATAGATATGAATTCAAATGAATTTTTGTGGGAAGTTAACTCTGAAGATGAAAGTGCTTTATTTATTTGGTTGTAAAGTTAAAGTGTGAACTGTGACTTTTCAACCAACCATTTGTGACATGGGTCACCATGGGATGTTATCCATGGGGAAAAAAAGTCCTAGAAGATTTTGAGTCCTGTAAGGTTTTATGTAGATTGACCTAACTTAATGGGAAGTTGTATGTAAGTTTCTTCTTCTTCCTCCCCTCCTTTCCTCTTCTTCTTTCTTCTCTTCCTCCTTCTCCTCATCCCTCCTCCTCCTCCTCTTCTTCTTCCTTCTTCTTCCTCCTCTTTCCCCTCCTCCTTCTCCTCCTTCCTTCTTCTTCCTTCTTCCTCCTCCTTTTTCTTCTTCTTTTGATATTGAGGGTTGAACCCAGGACTTTGTCCATGCTAGGCAAGCACTCTACCACTGACTCCCCAACTTCAAATTCTACCCTTTAAATGGATGAATTATATGGTGTGTGACTTATATCTCAATAAAGCTTGTTTTTTTAAAAGAGCAAAAAAATATATTCTACATTGACTATGTTTTCAGTGTATGACTTATGTGAATTATTTGGAATGGGTTGATAGTTATAAAAAAATCTTAAGGAGTATAAGTGCTAAAGACCTTCCATAGAGTGAGATACAGTTACAGATTTCATGGTCAAGTTAACAACAGTGATGACTAAACTTTATCTAAATTATGCTGTTTGCTATTTTGTAGGTTTGAATGCTGAGGAGATTGAGAGGAGTTCTGCAACTTACCATAAGTTAATTAACAAGTTAGAACTAAGATTTAATTGTAGGACTTTTATACTAAGATTTTAAACCATGGAGTAATTTTTAAATATCTAATAGTTATGTTTAAATATTCAAAAGCTTAATGGAAACTATATTGATCTATATCACCAAACTAGGTTTGTCACTAATAATGATATGAAAGTTCAGGAATGGTGATGATAGAAGATATTTTCAGAATGGCCATGAGAGGTCAGCACTTAGCTGCTATGTGTGGCATAAAAGCGACTTTCAGTGGAATATTTTTTTGCCAGATTTTATTTAAGTATTAAATATAATCTGGTATATTGCAGCTCTATATCAGTTAACAGAAAAAATCATTTTAATACTATCTTATGTTAATGTATTATATAAGTTATACAGTATATTATATAGGATATAACTTTTAAAATAGTATTTCATTGTACTGAAGTTTTTCTTTGACACATCTCTCTCTCTCTCTCTCTCTCTCTGTTTTTGGTACTGAGAATTGAACCCAGGGGCACTCAACCACTGATCCACATACCCAGCCCTTTAAAAAATTTTAGAGTCTTGCTAAATTGCTTATGGCCTTGTTAAGTTGCTGAGGCTGACCTTGAACTTGCTAACCTCCTGAGTTGCTGGGATTACAGGCATGTGTCACCATGCCCTGTGGGCTTTTCTCTTAAAGCAGGGATACAATCTTTTATCAAAAAGGATGGAATTATAACATTCATTTTTCCTGTAAGGATGTTTAAACATTATGTTTATGCATTAGCAAATATTTATAACACGTTCAAGTGCATTCTCCATTCTTAATTTCCTTTTGAATTTGTGTAGCAAATTGCTGGTTTTTAAAAGATTTATGGGGCATTATAGTATTTCTAGCACAATTATGAAGCTGCCTAATTAGTATTTTTTATCACTTCTATAGTACCTCAAAGTAAATACTGGAAAATGTTGAGAGGCACAAAAGTAGAGAATTCACAGGGAGTATGAATTCTGATTTCATTACTTTGAAGCGTTAGCCTTTGGGCAAATTATTAAGCTTTGAGCCTTAATTTCCACATCTGTAAAAGGGGCACAATAAAAACAACCTCATAGAATTGCCAAGGCATCAAATTAAATAATGTATATAAAGTTCCTGTTACATCATAAATAATAGATGTAACCATTATCAATCTCAGCAATTATCACTAATAATTATTACCAGCAATAAGAGTAGAGGCAGTGGAGTTAGAAAATATAGGACCGTATACCTGGAGGTCAGAGTAACTGTGGGACTTCTTTGAGTGTGGGGGTTTTCCTCCACTTTTCTGCTGTGTCAGAATGAGTGCAAGAGTGAGATTATAGATTTCGACTGCAAAATTGTAGTGTAAACATTTAGAAGCAGCATTTTTCTCATTTTATGATTAGGAAACCAAACCCCAGAGACTCTAAGTTAGAGCAGGCCAGGTCCACAGCATGGTCCTGAGCTCAGTGCACTAGACAATGCCGCTGAGTTCCCTGAGGTATAAAAAACAATGTACCACATGTGCCAGGGTTTTTTCCACCTTTACAGTCAAGTGTGTGTGTGTGTGTGTATGTGTGTGTGTGTACACGCATGTGGTAATGGCGATAGAGAGATAGATTGATTGATTTTGGTTGATTCCAGATCTATCAGTGAATGCCTACATTGATTATTCCAACACTTAAAATCATCATCTATACTATTGTTTCTGCTTCTGAATAGTCTATACATTTTCCTATATCTTTTGTCTGTGTCCATCTTATTTCTTCTTCAACTAGATTTCTTCTTCCCTATGTCTCATTCATAAGTCAATAAATGCTTTTTGTGGGACCTATAAGAAATAGTTAAAGTTTAGATTAAGCAAAATTCTGAACTCGAGTCTTACTTCAGCTATACTTAACATTTATATTTTGTCTGCTCTTCTTTCACATTCTAGCTATGGGTCCAGAGTTTTGGACTTCTCTTTCCCTAAACATGCTAGCTGTACCAACGTGCACAATATTTAAGTTTACTTACAAAGCCTCCTCTGTCCCTACTCATTCACCAGTATTTGTTAGGTATAAGACATTGAACTAGTTCCTGTGGACATAAAAGACTGAGTAAGCTAATCAAGATCCATTGGAAATTTATTCCTTAGTAGGGTAGAAAACAATACTTACAAATAAGATCAGTGCAGACTTTAAGACTTGAGCAGTGTTGAATATGCATTATAAGATCTTTTATTAATATTTTTAGTTCATTTCAACTATACAGAATAATGGGTTTCACTGTGGCATATTTATACATGCATATAATATCTATGAATCCAGTACCTTCTCTAACTCTTTCCTTTCCCCTCCCTAGTCCCTTTCCTCTTTTCTAAAAGTATCCCTTCTACTTTCATGGTCAACACGCCCCCCCATCCTAGATTCCATCTATGAAAGAAGACATGCAATACTGTCTTTCTGAGTCTGGCTTATTTTACTTAACATTGTAATCTCTTGTTCCATTTATTTTTCTATAAATGATATGATTTCATTCCTTTTTATGTCCAAATAATATTCCATTGTGTGTGGGGTGTGTGTGTGTGTGTGTGTGTGTGTGTATGTATATATATACCACATTTTCTGTATCTCTTTATCCACTGATGCCTAGGCATGTAGGCTGTTTCTATAATGTGGCTATTATGAATTTGTACTATAAGATCTTATTACTTCAGTGTTGCTTGGGAATCAGTACCACCTGAGAGTTGTTGGAAGGGCAAAATCTTAGGTATGGCTACAGAGCTATTGGAGCAGAATCTGCATTTTGTCAAGGTTTTACGTAGATTGTTTGCATCTTTAGTATGAAAAGTACCTGCAGAAGGGTTTAGAGAATTTAGATATGACTTCCATTTATGGACAAAGAGTTTCATTGAGGAGAGGGCTTTCAAGGAGAGAAAGGATTTTAATGGTGGATTATCCCAGGCAAAGACAGAAGGATCAAAGCTAGCATTTTGAGTAGCCATATTTTTGAGGGCATACTGTTAGTGTAGAGGAGTAGGGCATTTGGGAGCCAAGGGTGCTTCAGATCAGAGTGACAGACTAGGGTTTAGAGTTTTGAGGAAGTTGGTGGCACAAGGAATATTTTTATATGTGGGGATGAGAAAGACGGTTCCAGAGGTGGAACAGAGCTTCACTGTCCTCTCGTTCTATTACCTGTGGAATCAGAGCTGTGCTTCAGGAAGAAGAGTCTACTGTGCCCATGTGGAATGGACTGCTGACAAGACTTAGAGATGAAGTAAAGGAGAGAACTCACACTCTAAGGACAATGGCGGAAACAGGAGAAAGGGTAGCAGTTTCTGAAGGGTAGATGACATCTGCTGCTTGAGATGCTAATGGCACACGTTGGAAGGATTGCCCACCACTTATTCTAAAATGGGAGGGTGGGGCTCATGAGAAGTTGGGGAAGGAAGGAAAGGTCTGGACTTCTCTGAAGCAAAGTCTTGTTTACACAGGTTTGTAGATCAATTCCCCAAGGCAGAATGTCTAAGAAGGAGAGAGACACAGATAGAACCTCTGGGATTATGGGGAATATGGATGGAGTGCAGTTTTCTGTGTATTTGGTTTCTTTTTTTGAGGGAGCTTTTTTCTTTTCTTGAATACAGTACCATCACTTCCTGTTGAAAGAGATGAAGCACTGAATATAGACCTTGGGGAATAATTTCCTTGGGAAATAATTAGTACTCATGAGGAATTTTTCTTCTTTTCTACTTGAATTTATCTACTATGTTTTAAAAAGTTTTCATCCATGGTCTGCATAGAGGTTCCTCCCAATATTCTACTATGGTAGTTTAAAAACATACAGCACAGTTGACAGACATTTTAGTGAATTCTTCTCCATTTGTCATCTAGATTCTGCCATTAATACTTTACTATAGGAGGGCTGGGGATGATGCTCAGTGATAGAGTGTTGACCCAGTCAGTGTGTGTGATGCTATGGGTTTGATCCTATCAGTGGAAATTTTTTTTTTAACTCAAAGGCTTGGAGTATAGTTCAGTGGTAGAGTACTTGCCTAGCATGCACAAGGTTCTGAGTTCCACCCCCAACCAATGCATACACACAATTTTTTTTACTGTAATTAGTTTATTACTTCTATTTATCTACTTCATATATAGATTTTTGTAAAAATGTAGTTGTGATAATAATGTAATATTTATGTACTGCTTTTTCAGTAAATACTAAGGAAAAATATTACCCCATTATTACAAATTATTCATGAACATTAAAATTATTTCAAAATATTTCATGAAATATTTCACCTGATACATTTCATTACACTAGAGATTACTTAATAATTCTACATTTTAGATTTATTTGATACTTAGTTATATCTTTATGTTAAATTATTTTCTGCTTTTAAGATTTTGTCTATTTTTTTGGTGCTGGTGATTGGACCTAGGGCCATGTGCATGCTGTGCATGCACACTACCTCTGAGCTCCAAAACCAGCCCAAGATTTTATTTTTAAAGTATAGATTCCCAGGGGTGGAAATGTTAGGTAGATTAATGGATATGAATATTTTTGAGGATTTTGACACTTGTTTCCAAATTATTTTTCAATAGTCAAGTTTATAAAGTCAAACCAGTATATTGGAGTATTGGTTTTTAGTATATCCTGCCCAGTCTTGGCATATGCTTTAAAAATATGAAAAGTTTTAATAAACTTGGGAGCTTTAGAAGAGTCTGAATAACTTAGTAACTTGGCAGGATCTGTGACTGGAGTGGTTCACTGTACCTTCTTTTTTTTAAAATTTTTTTTAGATGTCAATGGATCTTTATTTTATTAATTTATTTATGTGGTGCTGAGGATCAAACCCAGTGCCTCACACATGCTAGGCAAGTGCTCTACCACTGAGCTACAATTCCAGCCCTACCTCCCTCCTGTTTGAAGTACTTCTGGTTGATGATCAATGAAGAACACTTTGGGTCAGGGTTGAGATGGGAGGAAGGGTGACCACAATTAAGAGAAGAGATTCAGTTCCTCTACTTTATTACTATCTCCCCTGCCAAACTTACAGAGAGTTACATGTGAAGTACAAAGACATTTTTCTCCTGAACCATTTTAGAGTAAGTTACCTTACTGATATCCCATTGTCCCCCCCCAATAAGTTATGTGTATTTCCTGTAACAAATGTGTTTCCCTATTGAACCAAAATATATTCAACCAAATAATGAAATTAATGTTGACCTTATTGCCATCTAATGTTTATGTCCTTTTCATGTTTCATCAAGTTCTTCAATAGGTTTTATAGTAAAAGGGTGTGTTCAAAAATCATGTGTTGCATTTACATACCATGCTGTGTCAATTTAAAGTAGTTATCCCTTATTTACTTGTTTTTCATGACCTTGATGTGAGTTATTTTGAAGGATATTTCTCCTTTTGTTTTGTCCTATCTTTCTTTCCCCCCATAATTACAATCAGGCTGCACTTCTTTGGCAGGAATACCACAAATGTGATGCTGTATTCTTTTTGTTACATCTTAGCTGATGACTATTGGGAGGCAGGGAAGGGTTAGACTATAAGGTTTTTTTTCCAGGGTATTTGTTCTGCACATAGGAATGCTGGAGGTTCCCAAACAATGAGCTTTCAGGTTGGGGAGAGGTCAGTGGGTGACAGCTACAAACCTGGTGCAATGGACAGATTGTTGAAAAATGTCTTTGCTACCTTGAGAAGTGAGAAAGGGTATCTTATGGTTTTAAATTGCACTAGGAATATATGATACATATGCATGCTATGTTTGGAAAACACTGACTGGTGTCAGTCCCCTGATGCTATCTCATTTATTGTTAATTATCTTTGACAGCTACCACAATGTTTGAAGCTGGAAAGGACAAAAATAATCCAGATGAATTTGCCATGGCACTTGATGAAACTCTTGGAGACTTTGCATTCCCAGATGAATTTGTCTTTGATGTTTGGGGAGCCATTGGTGATGCCAAACAAGGATGATTATGATGTGAATGTTCTCTCTCTGAAGAAATGAACTATTGTTCTTAAAAAACAAACCTGTATAAGAACTCTTTTAGACACCTTTCTGAACTCTGGTTTGGTTTTATGTGTATGGAATAAAGTCTGGAATATAATTGGTAATTTTGATTTCTGAATACTTTCTATTGTAGTTGCTACCACAGTTTGTTTAAATTACTTAATATGTGATTGATTTTAATTTTCATTCAGAAGTTTTAAAAAGAAAGATTTAAGGAGTATTTTCATATAAATGCTTTTTCTCTCCATTAGCACCCATGTTTAGTTTTCCACATTAAGAAATTGATTGCAATAGCTTTGTAGATTTTTTGTTGCAAAATCTTAATGTAATGATAATTAAGATAGTATAATTACCTCATAACATCTTCATTTTGTTATACAAGCTCAAATAGAATATATTCTGAAAATGAAATGTGAATTATGCCTACTGTAGGTCTAGAAGTATTGTTTTTTATCCACTGAGTGAGGTAAGATTCCTTTGGTGTTTTCTATGACATACTTTCTTTCTTTGTGAAACAAAGATTCATTTTCTTTTTTGCTTTTGTGTAATTGCTCTTAAAACTTATAGTTGAGTCTATTGCTGTGTGTACACATTTGCATGGATGAAAGAGGCAGGAGGGTAGAAGCACTTGTATTTGATTTTTTTTTTCAGTTCTTAAAATGTTATTCCTTTTTTTCCACCTATAACTACTTTTATGATACCCTTTATAAGCACTCCAGGGAAGGTTTTATATTCTATGTGGCACTTTTCTTTTGAAAGATATTTACTCAGAAAATCACTATGTTTGAGAACTTTTTTGGGGGGAGGGTTAAGCAGCAATCCTTTTCAGCATCCTAAACTTTAGAGGAGATATCAGAAATAGATTTCCTCCAAGTAGAAATAAAGGAGGAAGGGAGACTTGGGAATGTATTAGTCTATTATTTTAGAACTCTAACACACTGCCTCTAAACCTTACATTATTGAGGAAATTGAGGGTAAACGACAATCTTATCACTCTTTTTTAACATTTACTGATGTAAGGGAAATGGAAATGAGTGGTTTCAACATATATCATTTAAAAAGGCAGAGCATGGTGTGACCAAATGTTCTTCTAAAGTGTTGGATGAGAAATGCTGTGTGCTGTCACAGTAATCAGAAATAATCCCCTTTGAAGGAGGCATTCTAGGAAATCAGAAGTAGTGCCCTTTTCATGCTGGGTTTTTGCTTAGATAACTCTGTTGTTCTCTGGTAAAACTTTTCTTTTGCTGCCATCCATTCCCCTGTCACATAAGTTTAATGCTGTGAAGCTAATGTTAATCTGACATATACACAGAGCTGTTTTAGCCATTAATATATAACCAAAGTAGCTTAAAGAATATGGATTGTTTTATTGTTCTTGCCCAGCATTTTAAGATAGGATCCAGCTTGGTCTGTAATCTGTTAGTACTCGTTTAGCTTCTTTTGGAGGTTCCAAAAATACCTATCCATCTTAGACATAAAAAAAGCTGATATATTTAGAAATAGGAAAGTTATTGTATGATTTTGGAGACCCATAGAAACATTTTAAACAACAAACACATAATTTCTTGGAACTATATGTTAGATTTAAAATTATTCATTGTTTTATCATTATTATTTCAAAAAGTTTTTTTTGAGACAAGACTTGCTGCATTGTGCAAGATGAACTTGAACTTGTGGTTTCCAAGAGATCCTACTGTCTCAGCCTCTGAATAGCTGAGACTTATAGGTGCATGTCACCATGTTCCACTGATTTATTGTCTATTATTGATGAATGTCAGTTTCACCTTTTTTGGGCATGCATGAAGTCTGAAACGTGATGCTGTGGTTTATGGGATGTATTTTTAGCAATGATATTTTGAGAACTTTGATGTGTAAGGTACATCCATGTACAGCTTAATTATTCTTATCCCTGTTCAAAGGGACATTGTACTTTTTGAGGACTTCATCTGGGATCAAGTGCTTTGTATACTAATGGATTTTTCTTTGAAATGTTCTTAACTCTTACATCTATTGATAACAAGGTCATCTTTTATGTCATTTTGTACCTATACCTGAAAATACATCTATTTGTGAACTTTGTATCTTTTTGCAATTCACAGTGCAGAAAAAGTAATAGAGTGTATTTTTAGTGCAGTCACATAAGTTGTGGGCTACTCTGCTGCTGCTGCTATGCTGGGCAAATCTTTTTTTTGAAACATTCATTTAATTAGTACCACTAGGCATTTTCAGGACTCTCATTTTCTCTTGTTCTATAGTTTTTTTTTTTTTTGATGAAGGATGGTTATTTTATTTGTTCATGAGTTCCTCTCATGCAAGACAGCATCTTCTCTTAGTGGCCACTAAGAGCACACAATGTATTTTCTTTGATTGTGGCAGAAAATATGGATGATGATTGAACAGACCCTTGAACATAGCTGGGTCCTGATCAGATGTGCACATTGTGATGATTACAGATGGATGTATTTTGGGCTTTTGTGATGTTTCAAAAACATAATTATATAATTTCATGATGTGGAACTTTACAAATTCAATTATAAAAACAGTAATCTGTTAGCCTCTGGAGCTGCTATATCCAATATTATAATGTGACTGAAAATGAAAAAGAGAACAATCCTCCCAATGATATACAATTTGCAATGTTCCCTCTCTAATTTGAGCAAATAGACGTTTTCCAAGGAAAGTACACTTCATGAGTCCCGTGTTATTGCTCGTCTCCTTGGTCTCCTGTGGTTATTATTGCCTATCTAGAATTGTCATATTTGCTAAATGAATTTCATTTGCAAAATGGAGTTTTCAACATAATGGTTCTTCTAAATAGAGCACAGTCATTCACCAAGATGTAAAAGATTGATCATATAATGGCTTTTTCACTCTCTGATACATCTAAAAATAGATACCAATAGCTTTGTTATTGTTCAGGTGGAGACAGTAGGTTAGAAGGCCAGTTAAATGTTTTACCAAAGATATTAGTGACTAAAGAAAGAGGCAAAGATATTCGACTTGTGGTCCCAAGTTTAATAGTGCCCTGTTTAAAATACACATTTATTTTTCTGACACAGATTGAAGGAGATATCAAAGTAATTAAAAGCCCTTACATATATCATGATTATAAAATGATTCTTAATTTGTGAAGTATACAAAGTGGTACAGCTTGTCTCTATGTTATTAACTGAAAACTTAGTTCTAAGAAATAACTCCAGGTTATTATCTGCTAAGAGGGTGGAAGTTAAATAAGACATCCTTATTTCAATTGGAGATAGTAAGTCTCCATAAGACTTAGATATAGCTGTAGGTATTTTTAAAGTAGTAACAAAATGAAGAAATTATAAAATATTTCTAAAGATTGTTTTGATTTATTGTTTAATATTCTGAACCATTTGTGCCATACAATAGTATAGGTAAAATATTCTATTTTTTTGGGGAAAGATATATATATATATATATATATATATATATATATATATCTCATATATATATGATTTTGTAAAAATCATAGCATACATTTAGTGTTTTTGAGATTGAATTTTGGGGATCTACTAATCAATATGTGAAATTGTGAATTTTATATTGATACTGTTCTAGGATATATCGTTTATTATATTTCTACTTATAGATGTAAAATTTGGTTGCACGTTGATCAAAAAATAAATTGTTATATACAATTTTGTAATATTTCTTATATTTAAAATATGCCTTCTTAAAATAAATACCTTTTCATGAACCAAAGAATGACTGCTTTTGTCATTGAAAAGAGTTGTAGTTTTTCAGAAGGTCAAGGGTTGTACGTTTTCTCTCATATGTAGAAGGTAGAGAGGAAAAAGGAAAAGAAGGGTGGAGGTTGAATCTCATGAAAATTCAATGAAGATCAGTAGAATAGAGGAAAGGGACCAAGGTGAGGGAGGAGGGGTGAGAAAGGGAAATACTAGGGAATGATATTGGCCAAATTATATTGCTATATTGTGTGCATGTATGAATATGTAACAATAAATTCCATCATCATGTTTGACTAAAATGCACCGATAAAAATGTAGGGGAAAAAAAAAGCAAAACAAAAGCTGGCATTGTAGCTCAGTGGTAGAGTGCTACCTAGCACGGGTGAGACACTGGGTTCAATCCTCAGCACCACATTAAAAAACAAAGGTGAAATTCTTTAAAAAGGAAAAGAAAAAATGAAAAAAAAAAGGTTTGAGATTTTAGGCTTTAAAAAATATTGCTCTTATAAGTGACAGGATTAATACTGTGATTGTTCTGCACATTGTTTTTAAAATACCTTCGGTATATATTTTTCTTAATGAATTTTGTGTAAGATATAACCTCTAAGTTCTCTAACTTTAAAACCCCAAAATTGTTTCCTTGGATTCGGTGAATATAACAAGGACTGCTACAAAATAGTAAATAGTAAGAAGTGGTTTCAGTTATAAGATGGAGGCTTACCCAGAGTGATGCTTTCTCCTTCATTCCTCCATTTAACAAATTGCATGGCAGAAGATTCTGAATAATTGTGTGAGTAAATAAGTGGAACTATCAGTGTATAGCTCTTAAGTAGTTATACCTTTGGGATTTATTATCTCCTTTATAGAGTCTGAAGGACTTACTAAAGCTATCAGAAATCCTTACAAATACTGGATTAATTCCAAAGGTTTGGGGATCAGGCCCAGGAATCTGCATTTGGAAATATTCTCCAAGTGAATCTAATGGAGGTGAATCATGGATCTTAATTTTAAGGTGTTTGAAGGTTTGGACCTAGCTCTAGGGTAAAAGATATGACTTTGAGAGCTCATGCTCTATCAAGGTAAGCAGAGACATAGAAGTTATTTCCAATATAAACAGGTAAGTGCTATATGAACATAAGATTATGTGGAAGAAAGATACATGTGACAGCAGGATTTCTTTTAATTTTACGAAGTAGCTGATTTTTATAATATAACTTGTTTGCTAGAATAATTTTTTACCTTAAATAGACTTCTTGATTGACACTATGGATTAACCCATGTGGTTGATTTTGCGCCAGTTTATATGTTTGATGCTTATTGATGATACAAATAAATATTGGCTATTTTTTTTTATCCTTGTTAGGTATTTTATCCTCTTCTAGTTTTGCAGGTGAGACTCCTCTGAAACAATGGTTTCCAAAGAATATTTTTGCTTTTAGTAGAATGGAATTGTCATGCATGATGAGAAGATTGACCTCTCTCAATGACAGTAATATCAGTGGTTGCTAAGCTTGAGAAAGTGCTACATGAATTCTCCTTCTATAGTCTTTTTTCTTAGTGAGTCTCCCTTCATGAAGGGGGTAGATATTGAATGTATTTTATTCTTTATCATCTTATGTGTCATCTAAAATACGTGGGAAACAATGTTTCTGATTTTTAAAAATTATAGGCCCAGTGAATACATTTAGCTTTGGAAGAGTGGTTTCCTTAAAAGTTAGAATTTCTACTCCCCTGGAGGTCAGATAACTTATTATATACATAATTTGCTTTAATTTTATAACTTTTTAAAGAAAATTAAACAAATATAAAAATGAAATAAACCAAAGACTCATTCTCTTCCCCATAAAACAAGACACTATTTCTTCTGTAGTGTCGCCAAAGGAGAATGAGGAAATAAAATCCTGTATATTTAAGGATGATGAAAGAAACTTGTGATATTTTAGCTTTGGTTGAAGGATAAGGGGAACATGGTAGCCATCTTCCTGTCCTCCCCTCCTTTCATGCTACTTTGTTGACTCTTCTCCATTTAACCTCCATCCATGGTGACTCCTATATCACTTTTCTCATATATATATATATATATATATATATATATATATACATACACACACATACATACATATACATATATATGTATACGTAGAGAGAACAATTATGTATGTGTGTGTGACTGTATGTGTGTGTATATATATATATATATATGGTCAAGGTTTGGATGTGATATGTTCCCCAAAAGTTCATATATGAGACAATGCAAGAAGGTTCAGAGGAGAAATGATTGGGTTATAATCAGTGAATTAATCCCTGATAGAATTAATTTAAATGGCAGGGTGTGGCTGGAGGAGATGGGAATTGGGGCATGGCTTTGGGATATATAGTTTATATCTGGAGAGTGGAGACTCTGTCTCTCTCTCTCTGCTTCCTGATGGTGTGAGCTGCTTCCCTCTGCCACACTCTTTCGCCATGATATTCTGCCTCACCTTGAGTCTCAAGGAATGAAGTAGCCTTCTATGGCCGAAGACCTCTGAAAACGGACCCTCAAGTAAACCTTTCCTCCTCTATAATTGTGCTCATCAGATCATTTAGTCACAGCAGTGAAAAAGCTGACTAAAACATATATATTTATATATTTTAGTTGTAGATGGACATAATACCTTTATTTATTTACTTATTTTTATGTGTTGCCAAGGAACAAACCCAGTGCCTCACATTTTCTAGGCAAGTGATCTACCACTGACCCACAAGCCCAGCCCCTCTATACCCTCTTTCCTTCGGTGACTTCTCTGTTCCTGTACCTTTTAATATTTTTATATTAATAATCCCTAAATTCATACCTCATGTTCAGACATCTCTTCTGAGTTCCAAACTCAGATATTCAGCTGCTTCTTCAATACCTTCACTTGGAGTCTTGAAACTTTAATATGTTCAGGATGAAGCTTTAGTTTTTTCTTGAAAGTCTTGTTTTTCAGACAGGAGATGTAGCTTAGTGGCCCAGCACTTGCTTACTATGTGCAGGACCTTGGGTTGGAATCCCCATCATTGCCAAAAACAAACAACCCCTCCCCTCACAAAAACCTCAAAACCAACCAACCAAACAAAAAACAGTCTTGTTCTGCTTACATAGGAAGCGGCATCACAATTCACTTCACTGTTCCTTCATCTACCCCCACCAAATTCAGCAGCAAATCCTTTTCATTGTATATCCAAAAATGTTTCCCAGATATGTTCATTTCTTTCCAGTTTTGCTCTCATCTCCTTAATTCACACCTCATTCCTCATCCGGGTACAGCGACAGACACTGAGCGCAACCCTCTACTCCTGCCCTCCCGGTGTAACCTTCACATAGTCATAAGGGTGCTCTGAGAATATTAATGGCAGGACAGGAATGTTCAGGTTTTTTAAAAAAATGAAAAAGTAAATGTGTCTCTTTTTTCTTCTCTGGAAATGTTTGATGGTAAGAACTTTCTGTCTGAGAGGAAAGGGACACTGGGTTTTGGAAGATTCAGCTTTTGCTACTAAAGGGCTCACAGAGTCTACTGTGGAAGAGCTGGAAGGAGGAAGTGAAAGGGAGAGCAGATGTAGACTAAAGACAGTAAAGGTGTGTGGGTGTGTTGGGAAAGGACAGGGAGAGTGAGAGATACTTTAGATGCCTAAACAAAAAAAGTTTGTGCCTTGTTTTTCCCCAGGCACATTGTGGTGAGATGGAGAGTTTAGACCAACAGGAACAAAAACCTTCAAAAGATTCCTGATCTCTTGGCATGGTACAGAGGCAGGCGAATGCACAGGGAGGGGTGATCACTGTTAGTAGGGTTCCTCAGAGAAGCAGAAACAAGAGGATGGTTATCTGTATCTTGTGAACTTCAAAGGGTCGCTGACTTACGATGGCCTGATTTTTTGACTTTGTGGTGGTGAGAAAGTGATACACATAGAGTGGAAGCTTCATTTTGAATTTTGATCTTTTCCTAGGCAACAGTTGGCAGCATGATACTCTCTGGAGATGCTGGGCGGCAGCAGTGAACTGTAGCTCCTGGTCAGCCATGTGATCATTAGGGTGAACAGTGGAAACTCTGTGATGTACTGCGTTGTTAAGATACGCTATTAGGTAGGCCAAGGGTATTAAATGCATCTTCAACTTACAATATTTTGTGATGGGCTTATTGGAATGTAACCCCACTGTAAGTAGAGGAGCTTCAGATATACACGTGTGCACACACACGTGTGTGTACATATATGTGTATGAATATGAGGAGATTTATTATAGGAAATTGGCTCTTATGGTTTGGGAGGCTAAGAACTCCTACAAGCTACTCTTTAAATTTGGAGAACCTGGAAAGCTGGTTCCATTTGAGTCCAAAGGCCTGAGAATGAGTTGGCGAGGGGTGGTGGTAAGTCCTGGTTTGGCTCTGAAAGTCAGAACCAGGGGCACCGATGTCCTAGGGCAGGAGAAGATGGATGTCTCAGCTCAAGTGAAAGAGAGAATTCACCCTTCCTGTGCCCTTTTGTTCTCTCCAGGTCCTCAGTGGATTGGATGGTGGTCCCTCACTTTGGGAGAGTCATTTGCTTACATAATTCATCAACTCAAGAGTTGATTTCTTCTGGAAACACCCTTCCCCAAACACTCAGAAATAATATTTACCAGCTACCTGCATGATCTTGTCATCCTTCAGTCATCAGTTTAAATGCCACTTCTTGCTGAGCACAGTGGCACACCCCTCTAATTCCATTGACTCTCAAGGCTTAGGCAGGAGGATCACAAGTTCAAGACCAGCCTCAGCAACTTAGAAGGCCCTAAGCAATTTAGCAAGACTGTCTCAAAATAAAAAATAAAAAAGGGCTTGGGATGTGGCTCAGTGGTTAGTGTCCCTGGGCTCAATCCCTGAAACGAACAAACAAACAAAAAAAGGCACTTCTTTTGAGAAGCCTAGAAAAGTCTAGAAGCCTTTTTTGACCCTCTCTCCTTATTCTTTGTAGTTTTGATTTCAGCCCTTGTTTGTTTCCACAGTAGCACATCACTGTTTGTAATTCTTTCATCAGTATGCTTTTATTCTATAGCATTCTCTACTTGCATATGGGCTTCTGGGGGGTGGCATTATTTCTGTCTTTCTCATGATAGCATGCCCAGCACTTAGCATGGAGCCTGGTATACCTTAAACACTAAAAATAAGCATTGATGAAAAACATCTACAAATATTTGCATGCTTACTGTGTGCCCAGTTGCAGGAAATGGGTCATCTCACCTTATCTTTAGCAACCTCTTGATCTAGGTCATGCTTACCCCCACCTTAAAGATGAAGAAACAGGTCCTGAAAAATTAAATCACTTACTTTAGGGCACATATTTAGTTAGTGGCAGACAGCATTTGAACACAGTTTTGAGTTTAAATCCTGAGCTCTCTCAGAAGCTGATTCTGTTAATATTTTACCAGAACAATGTGAAATGTACTAGTCACTCAACCGAAGAAAGTTGTGTAGGGAATGAAAGCCCGCAGAGCGAGGTCAGAGATTCAATTAACTCTTCTCCTGAGCCTGCATAAAGGAACAGCTCCCTAGAGGTCAGGCTAAGAGGAAGCAGATTTACATAGCCAAGTAAATAATCTTAGGATAGAAACCATATGCTGAAGGATTTTAGTGATTCTTTAGGTTAAAAAAAATTAAAATTAATAATAATTAAGCCTAGAATTTTAATTTAATGGTATGGTTACTGGCATAATAAATTATTGCTAGAATGACTAAAAAGATTAAGAAAAATACTGATCATTTTTTCTTAAATTTTTATTGATGCATTATAATCATACATAATAGTGGGATTCATTGCGACACATTTGTAAATGCATATAACATAATTTATTTGGTCAAGTTCATTCCGGGTATCTCCCCTCGTCCTCCCTGTCTCCCTCCCTTTGATCCCCTTCCTCTGCATACGGCTGACCATCTCTTGAAGAACAAGGACTGGCCTTAGAAATCTTTCAAATCTTCTGTGTAAAGTGATTTCATGGTTTAATTGATTTGACTTGGGATGTGGGTATTTTGCTTTTTGGACTCATTATTGTTTAGTTTGAGTTTCAGAAAACTATTAAGGGCAATTTTGTTCATTAGTCTTTCTTGATAGTATGAGAGTGAAAATTTCAAAAAGTAGCAACTGATTACCAAATACCCTTTGTGCCATTTACTGTTCAAAAATGGCATTAGCATTTGAGATTTCATGGGCCATGGAATCTTATTGTTAATCACTTTTTTTTTTTTTTTAGTAAATTTTTTTTTTTTATTGTGAACAAATGGGATACATGTTCTTTCTCTGTTTGTACATAAAGGCATACCATTTGTGTAATCATACGTTTACATAGGGTGATGTTGGTTGATTCATTCTGTTATTTTTTCCCCTTCCCCCCACCCCTCCCATCCTTCTTTTCCCTCTATACAGTCCTTCCTTCCCCGATTCTTGCGCCCCTCCCTAACCCTCACTCTAACCCTAAAACTAACCCCTCCCATGCCCCATTATGTATCATCATCCACTTATCAGCGAGATCATTCGTCCTTTGTTTTTTGAGATTGGCTTATCTCACTTAGCATGATATTCTCCAATATTATCCATTTGCTTGCAAATGCCATAATTTTATCATTCTTTATGACTGAGTAATATTCCATTGTATATATATGCCACAGTTTCTTTATCCATTCATCAACTGAAGGGCATCTAGTTTGGTTCCACAATCTGGCTATGGTGAATTGAGCAGCAATGAACATTGATGTGGCTGTATCTCTGTAGTATGCTGATTTTAAGTCCTTTGGGTATAGGCCAAGGAGTGAGATAGCTGGGTCAAATGGTAGTTCCATTCCAAGTTTTCTAAGGAATCTCCATACTGCCTTCCAGAATGGTTGCACTAATTTGCAACCCCACCAGCAATGTATGAGTGTACCTTTTTCCCCACATCCTCGCCAACACCTGTTGTTGCTTGTGTTCTTGATAATCGCCATTCTGATTGGGGTGAGATGGAATCTTAGGGTGGTTTTGATTTGCATTTCTCTTATTACTAGAGATGTTGAACATTTTTCCATATGTTTGTTGATTGTTTGTAGGTCTTCTTCTGTGAAGTATCTGTTCATTTCCTTAGACCATTTGTCGATTGGGTTATTTGTAGTCTTGGTGTTGAGTTTTTTGAGTTCTTTATAGATTCTGGAGATTAGTGCTCTATCTGAAGTATGATTGGCAAAGATTTTCTCCCACTCTGTAGGCTCTTTCTTCACTTTGCTGATAGTTTCCTTTGCTGAGAGGAAGCTTTTTAGTTTGAATCTATCCCAGTTGTTGATTCTTGCTTTTATTTCTTGTGCTATGGGAGTCCTGTTGAGAAAGTCTGGTCCTAAGCCGACATGTTGAAGATCTGGACCTACTTTTTCTTCTATAAGATGCAGGGTCTCTGGTCTGATTCCGAGGTCCTTAATCCATTTTGAGTTTAGTTTTGTGCACGGTGAGAGATATGGGTTTATTTTCATTTTGTTGCATATGGATTTCCAATTTTCCCAGCACCATTTATTGAAGAGGCTATCTTTTCTCCATTGCATATTTTTGGCCCCTTTGTCTAGTATGAGAAAATTGTATTTATTTGGGTTTGTGTCCATGTCCTCTATTCTGTACCATTGATCTACCTGTCTATTTTGGTACCAATACCATGCCGTTTTTGTTACTATTGCTTTGTAGTACAGTTGAAGTTCAGGTATTGCAATACCCCCTGCTTCATTTTTCCTGCGAAGGATTGCTTTAGCAATTCTGGGTTTCTTATTCTTCCAGATGAATTTCATGATTGCTTGTTCTACTTCTGTAAGGTACATCGTTGGGATTTTAATTGGAATTGCATTGAATCTGTATAGCACTTTTGGTAGTATGGCCAATTTGACAATATTAATTCTGCCTATCCAGGAACATGGGAGATCTTTCCATCTTCTAAGGTGTTCTTTAATTTCTTTCTTTAGTGTTCTGTAGTTCTCATTGTAGAGGTCTTTCACCTCTTTTGTGAGATTGATTCCCAAGTATTTTATTTTTTTCGAGGCTATTGTGAATGGGGTAGTTTTCCTAACTTCTCTTTCTGAAGATTCATCACTTATGTATAAAAATGCATTGGATTTATGAGCATTGATCTTATATCCCACTACTTTACTGAATTCACTTATGAGTTCTAAGAGTTTTCTGGTGGAATTTCCTGGTTCCTCTAAGTATATAATCATATCATCAGCAAATAGGGATAGTTTGAGTTCTTCTTTTCCAATTCGTATCCCTTTAATTTCTTTGGTCTGTCTAATTGCTCTGGCTAGAGTTTCAAGGACGATATTGAATAGGAGTGGTGAGAGAGGGCATCCCTGCCTTGTTCCAGATTTTAGGGGGAATGCTTTCAGTTTTTCACCATTTAGAATGATATTAGCCATGGGCTTAGCATAGATGGCCTTTACAATGTTAAGGAATGTTCCCACTATCCCTATTTTTTCTAGTGTTTTGAGCATGAAGGGGCACTGTATTTTATCAAATGCTTTTTCTGCATCTATTGAAATAATCATGTGATTCTTGACTTTAAGTCTATTGATATGGTGAATGACATTTATTGATTTCCTGATGTTGAACCAACCTTGCATTCCTGGGATGAAACCCACTTGATCATGATGCACTATCTTTTTAATACGTTTTTGTATGCAATTTGCTAAAATTTTGTTGAGAATTTTTGCGTCGATGTTCATTAAGGATATTGGTCTGAAATTTTCTTTCCTCGATGTGTCTCTGTCTGGTTTAGGTATCAGGGTGATATTGGCCTCCTAGAATGAGTTTGGGAGGGTTCCCTCCTCTTCTATTTCATGGAATACTTTGAGAAATATTGGAATGAGCTCTTCTTTAAAGGTTTTGTAGAACTCGGCTGAGAAACCATCAGGTCCTGGACTTTTCTTTGTTGGTAGGCTTTTGATGACTTCTTCTGTTTCATTACTTGAAATTGGTCTATTTAAATTGTGTATGTCCTCCTCGTTTAGTTTAGGCAATTCATAGGTCTCTAGAAACTTGTTGATATCTTTGAAATTTTCTATTTTGTTGGAATATAGATTTTCAAAATAGCTTCTAATTATGTTTTGTATTTCAATCGTGTCTGTTGTGATATTTCCTTGTTCATTCAGAATTTTGGTGATTTGGGTTTTCTCTCGTCTTCTCTTTGTTAGTGTGGCTAAAGGTTTATCAATTTTGTTTATTTTTTGGAAGAACCAACTATTTATTTTGTCAATTTTTTGTATTGTTTCTTTCGTTTCAATTTCGTTGATTTCAGCTCTGAGTTTAACTATTTCCTGTCTTCTACTACTTTTGGTGTTGGTCTGTTCTTCTTTTTCTAGGGCTTTGAGCTGTAGAGTTAGGTCGTTTATTTTTTGAGTTTTACTTCTTTTATTAAATGCGCTCCATGAAATAAATCTTCCTCTAAGTACCGCTTTCATAGTGTCCCAGAGATTTTGATATGATGTTTCTTTGTTCTCGTTTACCTCTAAGAATTTTTTAATTTCCTTCCTAATATCTTCTGTTATCCATTCCTCATATAATAGCATATTGTTTAATCTCCAGGTGTTGGAGTAATTTCTGTTTTTTACTCTTTCATTTATTTCTAGTTTCAATCCATTATGATCTGATAGAATACAAGGAAGTGTCTCTATCTTCTTGTATTTGCTGACATTACCTTTGTGGCATAATATATAGTCTATTTTAGAGAAGGATCCATGTGCTGCTGAGAAGAAAGTGTATTCACTCTTTGTTGGATGGTATATTCTATAAATGTCTGTTAAGTCTAAATTATTGATTGTGTTATTGAGATCTATGGTTTCTTTGTTCAATTTTTGTTTGGAAGATCTGTCCAGTGGTGAGAGAGGCGTGTTAAAATCACCTAGTATTATTGTATTGTGGTCTATTTGGTTTCTGAGATTGAGAAGGATTTGTTTGACATACATGGGTGAGCCACTGTTTGGGGCATAGATATTTATGATTGTTATGTCTTGCTGATTTATGGTTCCCTTAAGCATTATGAAATGCCCTTCTTTATCCCTTCTGATTAACTTTGGCTTGAAGTCCACTTTATCTGAAATGAGGATGGATACCCCAGCTTTTTTGCTGGGTCCATGTGCATGGTAAGTTTTTTCCCATCCTTTCACCTTTAGTCTTTGGGTATCTCTTTCTAAGAGATGAGTCTCTTGCAGGCAACATATTGTTGGATCTTTCTTTTTTATCCAATCTGCCAGTCTATGTCTTTTGATTGATGAATTCAGGCCGTTAATATTCAGGGTTATTATTGAGATATGATTTGTATTCCCGGTCATTTGACTCATTTTATTCATTTATTTGCTTATTTTTGACACGACTTGGTTCCTCTTTATTTGAGAGTTCCTTTAGGATATCTCCTCCCTTTGCTGATTTGCTTCTTTGTTTTTCATATCTTCTTCATGGAATATTTTGCTGAGAATGTTCTGTAATGCTGGCTTTCTTTTTGTATATTCTTTTAGCTTTTGTTTATCATGGAAGGATTTTATTTCATCGTCAAATCTGAAGGTAAGTTTTGCTGGGTATAAGATTCTTGGTTGGCATCCATTTTCTTTTAGGGATTGAAAAATGTTATTCCAGGCCCTTCTAGCTTTTAACGTCTGGATTGAAAAATCTGCTGATATCCGTATTGGTTTCCTCTTGAATATAATTTGGTTCTTTTCTCTCACAGCCTTTAAGATTCTGTCTTTATTTTGTATGTTAGGTATTTTCATTATAATGTGCCTTGGTGTGGGTCTGTTTTAATTTTGTGTATTTGGAGTCCTATAAGCCTCTTGAACTTGATTTTCCATTTCGTTCCTCAGATTTGGGAAATTTTCTGATATTATTTCATTGAATAGGTTGTTCATTCCTTTGGTTTGTTTCTCTGAGCCTTCCTCAATCCCAATAATTCTCAAATTTGGCCTTTTCATGATATCCCATAGTTCTTGGAGATTCTGTTCATGATTTCTTACCATCTTCTCTGTTTGTTCAACTTTGTTATCGAGGTTAAATATTTTGTCTTCAATATCTGAGGTTCTGTCTTCCAGGTGTTCTATCCTATTGGTTGTGCTTTCTATGGAGTTCTTAATTTGGTTTATTGTTTCCTTCATTTCAAGGATTTCTGTTTGGTTTTTTTTCAATATCTCTAACTCTTTATTGAAATGATCTTTTGCTTCCTATATTTGCTCTTTTAACTGTCGATTGGTGCGTTCATTCAATGCCTGCATTTGCTCTTTCATTTCATCGTTTGCTTCCCTTATCATGTTGATTATGTACATTCTGAACTCCCTTTCTGACATTTCTTCTGCCATGCTGTCATTGGATTTTATTGATATAACATCCAGATTTGTTTGAGGCATTTTCTTCCCTTGTTTTCTCATGTCATTCAGGTGTCAGTGGACTGCAGAGATGTTGCAGATTTCCTCTATTGACTTATAATGTCCCTGAAGATTGCTAGTGTATCCCCTCTTATCCTTCAGTAGCCTGAAGTCTTAGAGGAAGTTGATACTTTGGTGTTCCCCTAGGTAGCTGCCTCTCTAGGGGTGGTGGTCTTCAGGTGGGGTATATTCCCTGCTAGAGGGCAGAGGTGCCTCTACTTGTTGACCAATGGTCATCCAAAGGGGAACTAGACTGCGGGCAGAGGCAAGGCCTGTTTGGGCCTGTGTCTCTGGTTTTACCGTCTTTGTGGGAAAACCTCACTCGGCGGGGAAGACCCACCCGGTGGGGAGGTCTCGCTAGTCTGTTCCCCTCCTAGAGGTTCCCCTCAGTCCACAACTACCGCCTGGGCAGGGCAGCCTTCCCAGGCAATGTTTCCAGGGGCCTGGACCTACCTCCTGGGCCTGGGAGCCCTGCCCTTCGCAGACGAGTCTCCTTAGGTGGCCCCTCCTCAGAGAAGCTGCCCGCAGTCCTGGAACCTTCGCTACACCCCTCAGCTGGTCTCTGTGTAGCTCTTTCAAGAAAAGGTGCCTAGGTCCCTGGACCGGACCGTGCTATGCACCTAATCGCCTGGCTATGTGACCCGCCCTCTGAGCAGTCACTTGGAGCCTCGTACATATGCTCCAAGCCCCAGTGACCCGTCGCTCGTCTCTTCCTCCAGGCAGCCACCCGGTGCTCTGTGTGGGTGCTTGGAGACCAAGCCACTCACTGTGTACCTCCACCTCCTCTGGACAGCCCCCTCCCCATTGCTCAGGCAGTTGCTGGATCCAAACAACTCGCCACCCCACTCTTTCTCTGGCAGCCGCTGGAGCCCCGGCAGGTCGCTCCAAAACCAGGCGGTGTGTCGCGCAACCTCCTTTGCAAAGTTCCCCGCTTTCCGAGTTCACTGCTCCAGCGGGGGGAGGTGTGTCTTGCCGCCTGGGCAGGGCAGCCTTCGCAGGCAACGTTCCCAGGGGCCCGGACCTCCCTCCTGGGCTTGGGAGCCTCACCCTTCGCAGACGAGTCTCCTTAGGTTAGAGAATCTGCCCGCAGTCCTGGAAACTTCAATCCGCTATTTTTTCGCTCCGCTTCGCTGTCCGTGTTTACCGCTCCGGCGGGGGCGGGGGGGGGGGAGGGGCGTCTCGCCGAGTCACTCTACTTCACAAAGTTCTCTGCGTTCCGGGGCTACTGCCCCATCCGGGATGCCTCCCCTATGGGAGAAACTCACCCGGCGGCTTTGAGTTGGTCCCAAGTCACTATCTCCTCTTTTGAATCTTGAGTCCTGGAGCAACATGAAATGCAGCCGCTCTCTAGTCCGCCATCTTGAACCTCTCTGTTAATCACTTTTTAAACTTAAGGTCTAAGGAATAAATTGGGAAGTTATATTGCTTCAGAGGACCAAAACTAATTTGTATACTGAAGGGGTAAGTGCATAGAAATGATTATAATTCCTCTAATGTATTCTGACTTGATATTTTCCTATACAAAAATTTGTCACTTTCAACATAGTACCTTGTGAGTTAATGAACAGGATTATTTGTAAGGCTTCCCTAAGTATTAAACCCAAAATAAGATTACTTTTAACTATTGATTTAAAAAAATGACTCAATTATGTTCCTTTTCAGAGGATCAAATATTCATTTATAATGGAGACATATGTTTATTGATTTCTAATTTAAGCGAGTGTCAGGGAACTTCTGAAGTAGGAAGGTAGATTGAAATAGCGGCATGTTAAAGAGTGATCACTCTTATTTCTATGGAGTATGTGTGTGTCTCTCCTTTTTAAAAAATTAAAAAAATTTTTTTGTTCTAATTAGTTATACATGACAGTAGAATGCATTTTGACACATTGTACGCAAATGGAGCATAACTTCTCATTCCTTGACTGTTCATGGTTCAGAGTCACACCAGTATTGTAATCACACACGTATATGGGGTAATGATGTCCGTCTCATTCCACCATTCTTCCCATTCCCTGACTCCTACCCCTCATGCCCCTCTGCACAATTGAAAGTTCCTTCATTCTTCCCTACCCCCACACCTACCCCATTATGAATTAGCATCTGCTTATCAGAGAAAACATTCAGCCTTTCGTTCTTTGGGTTTGGCTATTATTCTCCAGTTTCATCCATTTACCTGCAAATGCTATAATTTCATTCTTCTTTAAGGCTGAGTAATATTCCCTTGTGTATATAAACCATATTTTCTTTATCCATTCATCTGTTAAAGGGCATCTAGGTTGATTCCATAGTTTAGCTATTGTGAATTGAGCTGCTATAAACATTGATGTGACTGTGTCACTGTAGTATGCTGGTATTTTCAAAGAACCAACTTTTTGTTTTATCAATTTTTTGAATTGTTTCTTTTGTTTCAATTGCATTGATTTCGGCTCTGATTTTAATTATTTCCTGTTTTCTACTACTTTTGGTGTTGTTTTGTTCTGTTCTTTTTCTAGGGATTTGAGATGTAATGTTAGATCATTTAGTTGTTGACTTTTTATTCTTTTCTTGAATGTGCTCCATGCAATCAATATTCCTCTTAGTACTGCTTTCATAGTGTCCCAGAGATTTTTATATGTTGTATCGTCATTCTCTTTTACCTCTAAGAATTTTTTTTATCTTCTCCCTGATGTTTTTTGTTATCCATGCTTCATTCAATAGCATATTACTTAGTCTCCAGGTGTTGGAGTAATTTTAGTTTTTTATTTTGTCATTGATTTCTAATTTCATTCCATTATGATCTGATAGAAAAAAAGGTAGTATCTCTATTTTTTTGCATTTACTAAGGGCTGCTTTGTGGCATAATATATGGTCTATTTTAGAGAAGGATCCATGTGCTGCTGAGAATAAAGTGTATTCGCTCTTTGATGAATGGAATATTCTATATATGTCTGTTAAGTCTAAGTTATTGATTATGTTATTGAGTTCTATGGTTTCTTTGTTTAGTTTTTGTTTGGAAGATTTATCCAGTGTTGACAGTGGTGTGTTAAATTCACCCAGAATTATTGTGGTTGTGGTCTATTTAATTCCTGGAATTGAGAAGAATTTGTTTGATGTACATGGATGCACTGTTATTTGGGGCATAAATATTTACAATCGTTATGTTTTCCTGGTTTATGGTTCCCTTAAGTAGTATAAAATGTTCTTCTTTATCCCTTCTGACTATGGCTTGAAGTCCACATTATCTGACATAAGGATGGAAACCCCTGCTTTTTTACTGAGTCCATGTGCTTGGTAGATTTTATCCCATCCTTTCACCTTTAGTCTGTGGATGTCCTTTTCTATGAGATGAGTCTCTTGCAGGCAGTATATTTTTGGGTCTTTCTTTTTAATCCATTCTGCCAGTCTATGTCTTTTGATTGATGAGTTTAGGCCATTAATGTTCAGGGTTATTATTGAGATATGATTTGTATTCCCAGTCATTTGGGCTTATTTTTGGTTTTTAACTTGGCTCGGTTTCTCCTTTGAGTGGTTTTTCTCTAAGGTAGTTCCTCCCTTTGCTGACTTACATTGTTGTTTTTCATTTCCTCCTCCTGGAATATTTTGTTGAGAACATTCTGTAGCACAGGCTTTCTATTTGTAAATTCTTTTAACTTTTGTTTATCGTGGAAGGATTTTATTTTATCTTCAAATCTGAAGGTTAGTTTTGCTGGGTATAGGATTCTTGGTTGGCAACCATGTTCTTTCAGAGCTTGAAATATGTTGTTCCAGGCCCTTCTAGCTTTTAGAGTCTGGGTTGAGAAGTCGGCTGCTATCCGTATTGGTTTCCCCCTATATGTAATCTGATGCTTTTCTCTTGCAGCCTTCAAACTCCTATCTTTATTTTGTATGTTAGGCATTTTCATTATAACATGTCTTGGTGTGGTGCTGTTGTAATTTTGTACATTTGGTGTTCTGTAAGCCTCTTGAATTTGATTTTCCATTTCATTCTTCAGGTTTGAGAAATTTTCTGATATTATCTCATTGAATAGGTTGTTCATTCCTTTGGTTTGTATCTCTGTGCCTTCCTCAATCCCAATAGTTCTTAAATTTGGTTTTTTCATGACATCCCATAGTTCTTGGAGGTTTCATTCATGATTCTTACTATCTTCTCTGTTTGGTCAACTTTATTTTCAAGATTAAATATTTTGTCTTCATTGTCTGAGGTTCTGTCTTCCAAGTGATCTAGTCTGTTGGTGATGCTTTCCATTGAGTTTTTTATTTGGATCATTGTTTCCTTCATTTCAAGGATTTCTGTTTGGTTTTTCTTTTTCTTTCTTTCTTTCTTTTTTTTTTTTACATATTAGGTAGCATGCTTTATTAGCTATCTTTGCTAGTGAAAAATTTTTCAACATTTAGGAAACTTCCTTCAGACACATGCCTAGAAGGCTTGAGAGATCAGATGGGCCACAAATTCAAACTTCTATCAGGTCTTTCACGTTTTTCTCAACAAGGGCTAAACTAGACTTCTCACATCTAGCTTCCCAGGAGGGCATTCCCTTATTACGGATAGAACTAACTCCAATGCAACTGAAAACAACCATGCAATTGGTAAGAAGAACCCTGAGGAGCCTCAAGAAAGATGGTCCTACTCAGTCTGGTGGCCAGTGATAGACTCCAGGTATCTGGTTCCACCATGGTGTTGCCAGTCAGGTCTCCATCAGTCAGGGGCTGGCTCTGGACACGCTTCAACATCTCCAGACCTTGGGACTTATAGTAAGAATTCTGGCTCCCCACACTCTGAATCATGGCCAGCAGCCACTGCCTTGCTCTCTGTGGTCCAACGACAGTAACTTGAGTCTGACCTGTGGCTGTGACCCACGGCTCCAGTTGAATGAGGGTGTGGCTATGCAACTCAATGCAGTGAAGGTAGGTGTCTCCATGACTGAATATGTGCTTCTCCTGGTCTTCTTCCATGTAAAATACCAGCAGAGAATGAAAGTTTGCAGGCAAGATCCACCATGCTTTCTTGCCAAGAGTGCTCATTTCCAAATGGTGCACTGCTCTTACTTGATTCAAAGCAGGGCAAGTCCAAGCAACTGGCTGGAAAATGGTTTTTATTGAGAATCTCTATCTCTTTGTTGAAATGATCTTTTGCTTACTGCAGTTGCTCTTTCAATGCTTATTGGAGTGATCATTCATTGTCTGCATTTGTCTCTTAACTCATCCTTTGTTTCATGAATCATTTTAATTATGTATATTCTGAACTCCTTTTCTGACATTTCTTCTACCATGCTGTCACTGGATTCTATTAATATAGAATCTAGGTTTGTTTGGGACATTTTCTTCCCTTGTTTTTTCATTTGTTCATGTATCTTGCCCTCTAGCAGTGCAGATCTGGGGTATTTTAGTTGCCCCTCTATAGGCTTATAGTGACCCTACAGGTTTCCAAAATCTTTTCTTTAAGGGGAAGATCAATATTAGAAGCACCCAGTACATACAATATGCAGCCCTAAACCAAAAAACTCCTATCAAGACATTAATAATATTTCATAATAAATAGAGAGGATGAGTTCAATTATTATCTACAGTATAACAAACCGATTTGCAATAAGGTCTGCAGTTTCTAATGGAGGACAAAGAGGATGGGGAGGGGTGTAGGATGTAACTTAATGGGATAATAAAAGTATATAGAAGTTCTAGATTGTAGAAAGAGTGAAAGTATAATCAAAAGAAGTTAGTTGTTAGCATGAGAAAAGGGATTAAGAGATTCTTAGGAAATAGGTAAACAAAAGGGAATAGAGCATGAAAAGTAAAGAAATAAAAACTTAAAAATCTTCAAAAAGAGAAAAAAAAAAAAGAAAAAACCTACACATAACAGTCATATAGTATTCAAATTTCTTGGTCTTCAGAGAGGCAACTGACAATGAGCTTCCAGTCTCCAGCAGGCAACTCAGGATGGGATTTGCCCCACCTAAAGATGGGAACTTCTGCTTCCAGGATAATTCAAGATGGTACACTGACTTCCAAAAGTGTTGGCAAATGTGGAGCTGCAGCTTGGGGCATGGGTGTGGTCAGCCGGGGGTCCTGGAGGCAGGGTGCAGTAGGTCGAGCTGAGGGGTCCTGGAGACAGGGCTCGGTCAGTCCAGCCAGGAGTTCTACAGGTCCTGGCTGTTGTCTCAAATTGGTGGCAGCCACGTGTAACCAAACCTGTGGGTACTGTGACAACAGCAGGCAACCGGTGATCTATTGGTGGTCTGTGGTTGGTCTGCAGGCTACCGGTGGATGATCAGCAGGTGGACCTTGGGTGGTGGGTGATGAGTAGGTAAAAGGCAAGCAATGGGCAGGAAAGAGGCAGGCAAATGGGCAAATGGCAGATGATAGGCATCAGTCAGTGAGCAATCTGCACTCAAAAAGTAATTGATATGCTGGTAGACTGCAGGTGATCACAGTGGACAAATGGGGTAAACAGCAGGGGATGGATAAGCAGCAAAGACTGCCTCATCAAGAAACAGATATTCTCTGCTTGAAACCCAAGTTACAAAGTGACAAGGAATGTAGTCTGCCATCTTGGATCCCTGATATTTTCATTATTATTTTTTATTTTTTCTAATTAGTTGTACATGATGTAGTATGCTGATTTTAAGTCCTTTGGGTATAAACCAAGGAGTGGAACAGCTGGGTCAAATGGTGGTTCCATTTCAAGTTTTCTGAGGAGTCTCCATACTGCTTTTCATAATGGTTGCACCAATTTGCTTTCCTACCAGCAATGTATGAGTATACCTTTCCCCCCACATCCTTGTCAACAATTATTATTGCTTGTATTCTTGATAACTGCCATTCTGACTGGAGAGAGATAAAATCTTAGAGTTGTTTTGATTTGCATTTCTCTACTTGCTAGAGATGATGAACATTTTTTTTCATGTTTGTTGATTGATTATATTTCTTCTTCTGTGAAGTGTCTGTTCAGTTCCTTAGGTGGGGTTGTCTAAGGTTTGATGTTAGCTCCAGTCCTGTGGGTGCTGAACTCTTTGGGTGGGTGAGCCAATAGTAAGATGCCCTCACACTCTCTTCCAGTCTTCCCACCTGCTGTTACTGGCCCCTTCCATCCCTATGCACTTCAGGACTCACTGAGCTGGAAAGAGCCCAGTTTTCTTCAATTTCTCCAACCTTTGCTCCCCACAGGGAACTGCCCCTAGTTTCCAGCTTTCTACAGGCTTGCCAGACCTAACCCAGACTGACCCAAACAAACCTAGCTTCAAACTGATGGACCTGGGCTTCAACTTCCCCAGGCTCTGTCTTGCTGCAGTCTCAAGATATCAATGCCCTTTCCACTTGCAGAGAGACTACCAGGGATGCACTCGTACAAAGGAGCAACCCCACAAAGAGGCAGCCAGATGGCAGCCACTAGCATACCCAGCAGGAAGAGCCCAGGTGCAATCAGACCTGCAGGTACCCTAATATATCTCTAGGCTCTGGTCCATGTCCCCAGACCGAGGTAGCTGCACCCTGAGATGGAGGCAGTGGCGGCGGCAAACCTGCAGGCTCTGGTTGGTGTCCTAAGATGGTGGCGGCCGTGTGTAACCAAACCTGTGGGTACTGTGACAATGGACTTCCAGGCAAAAGCAGGCAGCAGGTGATTTGTTGGCAGTCTGCTGGTGGTCTTTAGGCTAATGGCAGACCTTCAGCAGGTGGACATTGGGCAGTGGGTGATGGATAGGTGAAAGGTGGGTGGTGGGCAGGCAAGGGGTGGGCAAACGGGCAATCGGTGGATGATAGGCAGTGGTCAGTGAGCAATCTGCATTCAAAAGGCAGGCAAAATGCTGGCAGAGGTTGGGCCATCATGGCAGATGAATGGGGGTAAACAGCAGGGGATCAGTGGGTAGCAATGGCTGCTTTGTAGTAAAACAGTATTTGCTTGGATCCCAAGTTATGGAGTGACCAGGAATGCAGCCTCCCCCTAGTCTGCCATCTTGTAATATAGTCCCCCTATATGTAATTTGATTTTTTTTCTCTCACAAACTTTAAAATTCCACCATTATTCTGTATGTTAGTCATTCTCTTTATGATGTGCCTTGGTGTGTCTGCTGTAATTTTGTACATTTGGGGTCCTGTAAGCCACTTGTAATTGATTTTCCATTTCATTCTTTAGATTTGGGAAGTTTTCTGAAGTTATGTCATTGAAAAGATTGTGCATTCCTTTGGTTTGTATCTCTATACCTTTGTCTATTCTGATAAATCTTAAATTTGGTCTTTCCATGTTGTCCCATATTTCTTGCAAGTTCTGTTCATGGTTTCATATCATCTTTTCGGTATGGTCGACTTTATTTTCAGGAGCATATATTTTGTTTTCATTGCCTGAAGTTCTGAAGAATATACACCAAACTGTAATATACTATTCAGACATCAGCTTCCTCAAGTGAATTGATGCATGAAAAATATCTGGATTCAAAGATGGTAGAGATGTTGGGGGGTGGCAGGGAAGAAAGAAAAGTCTCAATGAAAAATTGATTGCTTCCTTGGATTTCCACAATTTTCTCAGCTTTCTTTCTCCAGTGATAGGTTGGGTTGTATGAAGTCTGATGTTAGCTCCAGTTCAGTAGGTGCTGGACTGGTTGGCTGGGTGAGCCAATAGCAAGATTCTCTCACACCCTCCAGTCTTCCCATCCATTGTAGCCTGCTCCTTCTATCCTCACACTCTCAGGACTCACTGAACTGGAGAGAGCCCAGTTATCTCCAGGTTCTCTAACCTATGCTCCCCCTGGGGAGCTGCCTCCAGTATCTGACTTTCCAGAGGCTTGCCAGACCCAGACTGGTCCACACAGATTCAGCTTCAACCTGACGGGTCTGGGCTTCAGATTTCCCAGGCTCTGCCTTGCTGCAATCCCAAGATCTCAATCCCATTTCAACTTGCAGGGAGACCATCAGGGATGCACTCACACAAAGGAGTCACTCTGCAAAGAGGGAGCCAGATGGGAGTCACTAGCACACCTGCAGAAAGACTTCAGGTGCAACCAGACCTGCGGGTCCCCTGACAATAAATCTCTAGACCCTTGCTGGTGTTCCCAGACTGAGATGGTCATACCCCAAGATGGTGGTGGTGGTGGCAAACCTGCAGTTCCCTTGACTTGAACTCCCAGACCCCCGCCAGTGTCCCAAGATGGGGGTGACCATGTGTAACCAAACATGTAGGTACTCTGACAATGGACTTCCAGGCAGCAGAGGGCAGCAAGTATTGGGTGATTGGCAGGTGGACATTGGGTGGCAGGGGATGGGCAGGCAAAAGGTGGGCAGACGGGCACATGGCAGATGATTGGTGGTGGTGAGTGAGTGATCTGTGCACAACAGGCAAGTGATATGCTGGCAGATGGTGGGCAATCACAGCAGACAAACGGGAGCAAAAAGCAGGAGGCTGGTGGGCAGCAATGGCTGCCTCACAGAGAACCAGTATTTCCTCTGCTTGAATCCTGAGTCATGGAGCCAAGGAATGCAGCCTCCCTCTAGTTTGCCATCTTGATCCTTGAGTATTTCAGTGTTCCTGGTAAACATCATTAATTACTTTGGTTTAATCTTCTTAAATGAATTAACTGGATTCCAGCGAGTTTCTTCCCGGTGATTAAAAGGAGATCGCCAATGTCTTACAGTCCTAAATCACCCAGTATGGCACAAGTGAATTCACTAGGCTTATTTCTCTTTTCTACCTTGACTGACCAGTAGGTGGCACTACCTGTCCTGACTTCTACTTCAAGTGGACCTTTCTCTTGTGAACCTCAATAGCAAGGCAGGTATTTGTTATTTTCTTTTATCCATTCTGATTTGTCCAGTCTTATTTTTGAGCTCATCTGTGATACCATTAAGGATGGCTCCTTGACAGCTAAGGTGTCTCTGATACTCAGATATTTTCTTTCCTGAAACTTGGGGATTGTATTATGTGGTCCCAGAGGCTATTCTGGGTGAATTAGTAATTCTACCAAATGAACCGAGTTCCTCTAGACCTAAGAGGCGAAGAAATGACTGAGCACTGAAGAACTGCAGAGGTGATTATGGTTAATATTCTGTGAAAGTTAGATGACTTCATACCAAGCATAAAATTAAATAGGTACATTAAGAATAGTTCATAACTTCAAAACTTTTAAATAGGATTCAAGCAAACAGAAAATTGTGAATTAAATTGTTCTTTGCTTGAATAACTAAAACAAGTTGAACTTCTTTGCCTTAAATAATAATCATGAGAAGACTATCTCCATTAAGATAGATTTCTGGCCAAACGTTGATTCATCTATTACTGTTTTAACAACTGTCAGTTGATCTTTTTATTTTTTTTCTAATGCTTTTCACATTTAAGTAATGTACCACCACTTGTGAGTTACGACACTAGTATATATCAAAGGATAGTTTCCTTTTGTTAATTGTAAATTAGTTCTATTTTCACCTGATGCTACTTGGGAGACTCATTATCTACTTTTAAATGATATTTGTTAGAAACAAAAATTTTTAAAGTTGGAATTGTAATAGTTTTCTATAATCATAAAAATATGAAACTGCTTTCTTGTAGACTGTATTTGTGATCCAGAGCTTAGCTGAGTGATTTCCTGCAGTCTTGCCCATGAGAGAAGCAGCTGAATAACAAATGAAAGCCCCAATATAGAAAGTTTTCTCTGGGCTTTATAACTGGTCATGATATGATAGAGGCTAACAGTGAGTAGCAGAGATATTAAAATAAAGGGAAAGTTGAAAGGAAACAGTGGCTTCTAGAGAATTTCCTTTCACTATACCTGTGGAAAAGTCCTGCTGTGAGCATTGATCTTATTTTAAATGTCTGAATTCTTTGTGTTGCTTTGATAATAAGGATTTTATAATTTCTAAAGCTTAGTAATTGGCTCCAGGAATAGCATGGACAATTAGGTGGTGAATGTCCAGGCATTAAATTATTGTTAGATTTATTAACATCACTGATTTGTGGGTCACTCTTACACTACTGTTTGTTTTCTCTGTCCACAATGTTTTATTAGGTATGGCATGTTCTTCCTAATTGAAACCAAATACCCACACCGAATGCTGATCTTGGATTTTAGTAGCCTATTAGAGACTGTTTTTCTGATGGACAGTCACAGGGCTCTATCTATGTGCTTCATTTCCTATGGCTCTTGAGGATCATGGCTCATCTCTTCGAGGGCACAAAGAGTCCTGGGGTTATAGATGTGTGCCACTGTGCCTGGCCTTAAAATTTTTTTAATCCTTTGTTCCCATATAATTGGTGGTTCCCTTGAAAGAACTGCATTAGGCTCACATTATTACAGAGTATCTCAGTACAAAGGATATAGACAAATATTAAGGAACCAATAAGCTATTAACTGATCTAAATGAGTAAATGATTTTTTTGCCTCCCTTTTGCCTATGCTAAAAATTTTCTCAATGAATTACATATTTACTTTCTAAATTGTATTTTACAAATAATGCTAAATGATAGCAATGTTTTCCTTTTTGTACTCTAAAAACTGGATGCTTATTCTCTTTGCTTCTTTAGTTCCTGACTCTTAGTATATTTTCCAATGGTTTGATTTTTGGAGGCACTAGATCAGCCATTCTCATGAAAGATATTTTCCCTTTTGTTTTAAGAATGATAGATAATATGATGTTTTAAATGTCTTATATACTGAAAGATTTATACTGCTGTGAATCTCTTGACTCTAAGAGATAATGGCAAGGATGTAAGTAAAAATATTGTTGCTGTCATTTAACATACAGCAGAACAAGTCCTGCACATGGTCTTCATTTTGGCAAAATAATGCTGTAGAATGTAGAACATTTTCAGTTTTTGGAAAACTCTGGGATTTTCCAAGATTATGCCTCCTGTAACATGGTGGCAAAGGCTTTTGTTTATTATAGATTCCTTTCTCTTCTTTTTTCCACTTAGAGTCTTTCACAATCTTTAACAGGTAAGAGAAATTATTAATGTATGTAAACATTTAAAGGAAGTGATAATTGAAGAATGGTAGTGAACAATTGCTCAAAATGGGAGAGAGTACTGCATTGCAACTAAGAAATGGGTTGAGTCATATAGATTTGGATACTGGACTAGTTCCATCACCCACAGGTTAGATAAATTACTTAACTCTTCCAATGTTCCATTTCCTCATCCATAAATAGCGTTAATAATACTTGGTTGCTGTAAAATTGTTCTAAGGATCATGTTAAATAATATACCTAAAGCACTTCGCACAGTATCTGGAACATAGTAAATATTTAATAAGTTTTTTTTTTTTATTACTACTGTTGATACACCTCCAGGCAGACACTGAGTTTTCAAAAGTTGGTGGAGAGGTGTTTGAACATGGTGGCAGCTGACTAGATTGCTTGATTTGCCTTCTCCCACCTTCCTATTTGGATAATCTTGAAGTACACTGTAAACTAGAATACCTAGCAATGATTTGCCCTATGTGAGAAAGAATTTTTGCCAACCAACTATAGATAATATACATAATTTTCTGGAAAAAATTACCCAGATTGATTCAACATGAGTAGAAAACCTGAATTGTTCAAGTCATCTAGGAATGCCCCTTATCTCCCAAATGGTGCTATGTGTAGAGAGTTGGAAAAGGTAAAATTTTTTTGTTTTGTTTTGGAAAAAGACAATTCCTGCTTCATAGAAACTGTTGTAAAGCAAAGGGACATCACATTAAAATTTTATAGTTAGTTTACAAATGTTGCATGATGCAGATATGAAATTTGATAAAAAGTTTTGAGTACTTGGACGGAGATTTAAATAGAAAAAATGACATCACCAGGATGGAGCATCATTGAAACATTGTATTCAAAAGACACTTAATGTCATGAGAAAATGTACAGTGCTTAGTGAAAAAGGAGGGAATACAACTTTATATTTAACAGAATCCCTTTGGTGAGTAAAAAAAGATCAAAGAAAGGTAATGATATAAATATTAAGAGTAAAATCTATACAGTACATTTGTGAGTGAATTTTGTGTTTTTCCTTATGCATTTCTCTGTTTTCCAAATTCTCTACAATGAGCAGTTTTACTTGTATTGTTTGTACATATGTGTATATATTTTTGTTTTTTGTGGGGGAAGCAGGGATTGAAATCAGGGGTGCTTAACCACTGAACCATATCCCTCGCCCTAGCCCTTTTTATTTTTTATTTTGAAGCAGGGTCTTGCTAAGTTGCTTAGGGCCTTGCCAAGTTGTTGAGGCTGGCTTTGAACTTGCAATCCTCCTACCTCAGCCTCCTGGGTGGCTGGGATTACAGGTATGCCCAGAAAAGGAATATTTTTTTAAGAAAAGATGATAGCTATATCAAAATGGAGGCGCAAAGAACACCATAAACTTGATATTATTCATACAAAATGATTGGTAGACAATTTCACATGACTAACTTGTTCTTAGTGAGTTTTGGGTGGTTTCTCCTCTCTCTCTCTCTCTCTTTTCTTTATTTTCTATTTAGTCCCTTAAAATTAATTTTTAAAAACAAATGAGTTTTACCCACTGAAGTTGTGAAAGGTACTTAATCGTGACTATTGAAGTATTTCTTAGGTGACATTTTAATGTTCATGACCTTCTGAGGATAATATTAATCTGGTGTATTAATTTTTTTGGCTATTTGCTATAATGTGACAAAAATAGCAGAAGTCTAGTTTACTGAAAATTCAGTAGCAAATAGTTTTTATTTTCAAGTTGGATGCTAGCAACTTAAAAATGATTAATTCAGACTTTCTTCACTCATCTCAAAATACATTTTATTTCATGTAAGAAAGGAATTAAAATATGTATAGTCATGCATTTGATGATGTATTTTATCCTATAATCTAGATATGTTAATGCCTCATCCAATCCTAAATTTCTGTGAATTTATGATTTCATTAGTAGGAGTGGTAAGAAAAATTCCTGGTGACATCTCACACCATGGTTAATAGTCTTCATTCTGGTCTGAACACATGTCAATTCTAATGAACTTTCCCTTTCTGTATCTGTTTTCTAGTGCGCTGACTCTGTCTAGACAATTGACTGTGCTGATTCTTTCAGACAAAATATTGGAGTTTGAAGTTTCTCAAGGCACTTTTTGCAGATGCAGAAGTCTGGACCCTACATCCTGGGCCAGTAGTCTTCTCTTGTTCTGAAAGCTTTGAGAAGAATGCTTTATTTAATTGGTACTCCATGCGTATCAATTGTGAAATTTTTGGGTTTCTTCCCAGGAAATGTCTTATAAGAAGAGATTTTTTTGATTGCTATGTATTTATTTATCCATGTAAGGATTTTTGTGGCTTTGAAGGAGTATCTTACTTCTGATTGCATCAGAATTCCCATAATGCCACATATAAAGCAAAGCTAATCTTGCATTTCTAAAGCAGAACTGAGGTTGACATAAATCTTCGTGTGTGTGTTTCAAAGTATATATTTCAAGCTAAAAAACAAAACCTGAACATTTGAAGATGGTAGAAACCAATCCCAGAAAAGGACAATTTGAAATAAATATTATTTTTCCCTAATCAACCTAGAAAATTTACTTACTAGTTCTTCAGGAAAAAAGGAAACCTGGGTGTGTGGAGAACTTAATGTGAGTTCTTAGATATCCAATTTTGGGGAAGAATGCAAGTATTTTTTTAAATTAGGAAAGCATGTCAGGCCTTGGGAACCTGCCTTCATGTAATCCAGAGAAGGTCATAGAATCTCAGCCTCTGTACCCAATGAACCTGTAAACAAGCCACATCACATGCATGGATAGCACTGTCTTTCTTTTTTATTCTGCTCCCTTCTGCTAAAATAATTTTCTATAAATACCCATTCTTTTAACTTCAAAAATTTATCGAGCACCTATTCTTAGGTCTGCATTACACTAGTTGCTGGGGATATAAAGGTATGATTCCTGTTCTCAGTGAAGCCCAACCCTGAGACCTCATTCCGACTCTAATCCTCAGCTCTGGCCCAGAAGGTAGGCATTGTCATTGTTCTAGGCATCATTCCAAGTCCTAGCGATCAGTTTATTTTTCACCCTGGCATTTTGTTAGCTGATGCTTGTAATTTAACTGTCCTTTATGCCTTCTTAGTACTCAGTTCTCTCCTCAGGCATTTTTTTTCCTTGTCTTTGTCTATTGGGAAATGCAAAAAATAATATACTTAAGATTTTTATCAGAATGGATCTTAACTCTGAACTAATGTCACATTAATGTCTTAGTAAGTCTGGGCATTCCCTGAGGGCTAAATTGAAGTCTAATTTAAATGTAGACTTCCAATTACTGTTAGAAAATAAGAAATACAAGTGTAAATGATATTACTAATTGCTATAAAGGTAATTGTTAAGTATTTGGGACTAAAAATTACTTCTATTAAATTCTAGACAAAGTATATAAATTATAAAGATAAGAAAGGGTAATGTGAGTAACTTTTACCAGTGTGTGATGGTCAGTTCTGTGTCTCAGTTTCTTGATCTTCATTATTGGGATAAAAAATTAACCTCTGAATAGTGTTGCCTAAGGATTAAATGAGGTAGAGTAAGGAAAGCAAAGCAGAAGCTTTGACAAAGGCTCTGAACACTTACACTCATTCTGGGCTTTCCAGTGACGAGAATTCCTACCTATCCAGTAGCACATAGAGCTGGGATGTAGCCTGTGGATGATCTCAGAAAAGACAATGACCTGTGGTTGACTCAGCTTGGTCTTCCTTCTCTCATGAGTTTGGCAACTTTGTGTTTTTCTGGACACCAATCATAATGGGCTAATACTCTGAAGAGAGTGATTTTTGACTCTTATAGCATGAAGATTTTTAAAAATGTAAAATGTTTAAAGGTATTAGTCCACCCACTGAGGAAACAAATAATGGCATAAAGTACCCAAGTATCCAGGAATATTTTTATGTAAATTTGTATAAGAAACTGAGATATTGTCCTAGGTCCTCACATCCCTCAAGATCAGGTTCAATTTGTCTTGAGCTCCATTTCCAGGGCCTATAATAGGCAAAGTGATGCTCATGTTTCTTTGAGTCTTTTCCTCTAATTCCTCATGCTTTATTTTACTTTTTCTTTGTCTGGGAGCTGTGTTTCAAGTCTAGAGTTCAGTCCCTTATCCATTTCTTACAAAGATATAACCATATATAGAATTGTATGATTGTGGTAATTTCCCTGAGGATCTGAGGTGTCCCATTGCTCCCCATGAAGCCTTATGCCATCTTGCTGGCTCTGCCTTCCTTTCTACTTAGGGTCCCTCAAAGTGCAGCTCCCACTATGATTCCCTTCATTGGCACCAGGTCTGGCAGAGTAGCATCCTCTCCTCCTGACAGTTTCACTGACAGGACAGTGACTCGGATAGATTGGCTTGCCTGACTTTCACAGCCTATCTACCATTTGTCACTCATCAGTAATGTGTCTATATGTTTGTGTCTATATGTAGGTGTTGGGCATATCATTAGTACAGTCCACAGATGTGACTTGATGTGTGTATATACTTAAGGTCTTCTAGTAGTAGTTAAGATGACCAGCAAGCCTCAGAAACCAACAGAGTGGGTCCCATTCCCACAAAAATATCTATTCAATAAACTTTATGGAGTTTAAACTTTACACCCATGGATTTACTCATCCTTTCATTATTGTCTGCTGTAGTCTATTAGGTAACAAAAACCTGAAGTTTGCCCCATTTAGAAAAAACTTGTACATATTTTATTTACCCTAAATTTATCTCCACTTAAACTTCAAGCATTTGTCTTCTTTATTATGTTCCAGATCTTAGAGAACAAATTTGGTACACTTCAATATTTCATAGACACTGACCTTTTCTACTTTTGGCTTTGACTATTCTATACTGAATAATGCTGATTTGGTGCTCTCTTACAGCACCAACGTGGAAACATTATAGATAGCCAATATTTCCTCCTCACCCAGCTACTTTCATGTCAATTCCATTTGCTAATGGTATTGATATTAGAAAGGGAGGCAACTGCTCATTTTCTCCTTGCTGGGTTGTGTAAGAGAAATGCTGACATGATGTTTTGAAAGTTAATAGATTCTTTGTAAAAAAAAAAAATTATTTTACAATAAAGAAGACATGTCGTTTCAATCTCTTCTAATTGGTAAGCTAAAATATTCCTACTAGAAGAAAAATTAGGCTCAATTTTCTGTCATGTCAGCTCAGGAACTGACTTCCTCAACAAGACTCCTAAAGTGCAAGAATCAATAAATGGGATGACATCAAACTAAAAAATGACTTCTCAGCAAAGAAAACAATCAAGAATGTAAACAGGCAGTCCTGGAGTAAGCAGGCCCAGGTTGCCTACCTCGCAGAGGTAGGTGGCGGGCAGCTAACCCACCTAGCCAGCAGGCCAAGGACAGACGCCATAACTGAGCGACCCGGCCTGACCCCTGCACCTAGCTTGGTGCCATCACTGGTTGGTCGCAGTCATGGAGTGAGCTGATGGGCAAGTCAGGCTGCTTGCATCGCTGAGGTAGCAGGCGGGCACCCAACCCACCTGCCTTGCGGAGCAGGGTGGCGGGTAGCCAACCCAACCAAGCACCAGGCCAAATACAGACGCCACCACTGAAAAACCCCACCCGACCACCCTGCCAAAGTTTGTCGCCATCACAGAGTTAGCCAGAGGCTTCTTTATAGGCTGGTGCAGGCATTTTGAATTACTCCTGAGGGCATGGCCATCATCATTGGAAGGGCATCTCCCTTCCTGAGACACCTACAGGAGGCTAGAGGACCTTTGACAAGACCAAGGAGCCAAGAAGAGGAAGTATTGAGACTAGGGATCAACTCAGAGGCACCAGGGAATATACCCCACATGAAGGCCACCACCCCTAGAAGACCAGCTTCCTACTGGAGCACAGCATTATCAGGTTCCTCCAAGACTTCAGGCTACTGAAGGCTAAGAGGTGAGTTATTGGAAATCTACAGAGACAATATTAGTCAACAGAGGAAATCTGCAATATCCCACAGTTTCACTATTAGAGGGGTAGATACATGAACAATATGAGAAAACAAGGGAAGAAAATGTCCCAAACAAACCTAGATGGTATAGCAATAAAATCCAATGACAGCATGGCAGAAGAAATGTCAGAAAGGGAGTTCAGAATGTACATAATCAAAATAATCAGGGAAGCAAATGAGGAGATGAAAGAGCAAATGCAGGCATTGAATGATGAGATGAAAGAGCAAATGCAGGCATTGAATGATTGCACCAATCGACAGTTAAAAGAGCAAATACAGGAAGCAAAAGATCATTTCAATAAAGAGTTAGAGATTCTCAAAAAAAAAAAAAAAAAAAAAACCAAACAGAAATCCTTGAAATGAAGGAAACAATAAACCAAATAAAAAACTCCATAGAAAGCATAACCAATAGGATAGAACACCTGGAAGACAGAACCTCAGATATCAAAGAGAAAATGTCTAATCTTGAAAACAAAGTTGACTAAACAGAGAAGATGGTAAGAAATCATGAACAGAATCTACAAGAACTATGGGATATCATGAAAAGGTCAAATTTAAGAATTATTGGTATTGAGGAAGGCTTAGAGAAACAAACCAAAGGAATGAACAATCTATTCAATGAAATAATATCAGAAAATTTCCCAAATATGAAGAATGAAATGGAAAATCAAGTACAAGAGGCCTATAGGACTCCAAATACACAAAATTACAATAGATCCACACCAAGGCACATTATAATGAAAATACCTAACATACAAAAAATACAGACAGGATTTTAAAGGCTGTGAGAGAAAAGAATCAAATTACATTCAGCGGGGAACCAATACAGATATCAGCAGATTTTTCAATCCAGACCCTAAAAGCTAGAAGGGCCTGGAACAACATTTTTCAAACTCTGAAAGAAAATGGATGCCAACCAAGAATCTTATACCCAGCAAAACTTACCTTCAGATTTGAAGATGAAATAAGATCCTTTCATGATAAACAAAAGCTAAAAGAATTTACAAAAAGAAAGCTGGCATTACAGAACATTCTCAGCAAAATATTCCATGAGGAAGAGATGAAAAACAATGATGCAAATCAGCAAAGGGAGGGACTACCCTAAAGGAACAACCAAATAAAGGAGAAATCAAGTCATGTCAAAAAAAAAAAAAAAAAAAAAAAAAAAAAAAGAGTTGAATGACCAGGAATACAAATCATATCTCAATAATAACCCTGAATGTTAATGGCCTGAACTCATCAATCAAAAGTCATAGACTGGCAGAATGGATTAAAAAGAAAGATCTAACAATTTGCTGCCTGCAAGAGACTCACCTCATAGAAAGAGATACCCACAGACTAAAGGTGAAAGGATGGGGAAAAACATACCATGCACACAGACACAGTAAAAAAGCCGGAGTATCCATCCTCATATCAGATAAGCCAAAGTTAGTCAGAAGGAATAAAGAAGGACATTTCATGCTGCTTAAGGGAAGCATAAATCAGGAAGACATAACAATCATAAATATCTATGCCCCAAACAGTGGCTCATCCATATATGTCAAACAAATCCTTCTCAATGACAGAAATTAAATAGATCACAACACAATAATACTAGGTGACTTTAACACACCTCTATCACCACTGGACAGATCCTCCAAACAAAAATTGAACAAATAAATCATAGATCTCAAAAACAATCAATAATTTAGACTTAATGGACATGTATAGAATATACCATCTAACAAAGAGTGAATACACTTTCTTCTCAGCAGCACATTAATCCTTCTCTAAAATAGACCATATATTATGCCACAAAGCTACTGTTAGCAAATACAAGAAGATAGAGATAATACCTTGTATTCTATCAGATCATAATGAATTGAAATTAGAAATACATGACAGAGTAAAAAACAGAAACTACTCCAACACCTGGAGATTAAATAGTACGCTATTGTATGATGAATGGATAACAGAAGATATCAGGAAGGAAATTAAAAAATTCTTAGAGGTAAATGAGAACAAGGAAACATCATATCCAAATCTCTGGGACATTATGAAAGCAGTTCTTAGAGGAAAATTTATTTCATGGAGGGCATTCAATAAAAGAAGAAAAAAATCAACAAATAAACAACTTAACACTATGGCTCAAAGTCCTAGAAAAAGAAGAACAGACCAACACCAAAAGTAGTAGTAGACAGGAAATAGTTAAAATCAGAGCTGAACTCAACAAAATTGAAACAAAAGAAACAATTGAAAAAATTGACAAAATAAATAGTTGGTTCTTTGAAAAAATAAAATTGATAAACCCTTAGCCACACTAACAAAGACAAGAAGAGAGAAAACCCAAATGACTAAAATTTGGAATGAACAAGGAAATATCACTACAGACAAAATTGAAATACAAAACATAATTAGAAGCTATTTTGAAAATCTATACTCCAACAAAATAGAAAACCTCGAAGACATCAACAGGTTTCCAGAGACATATGAATTACCTAAACTGAAGCAGGAGGACATACACAATTTAAATAGATCAATTTCAAGTAATGAAATAGAAGACGTCATCAAAAGCCTACCAACAAAGAAAAGTTCGGGACCAGATGGGTTCTCAGCCGAGTTCTACAAAACTTTTAAAGAAGAGCTCATTCCAATACTTCTCAAAGTATTTCATGAAATAGAAGAGGAGGGAACCCTCCCAAACTCATTCTATGAAGCCAATATCACCCTGATACCTAAACCAGACAGAGACACATCGAGGAAAGAAAATTTCAGACCAATATCCTTAATGAACATCGACGCAAAAATTCTCAACAAAATTTTAGCAAATCGCATACAAATATATATTAAAAAGATAGTGCACCACGATCAAGTGGGTTTCATCCCAGGGATGCAAGGTTGGTTCAACATCTGGAAATCAATAAATGTCATTCACATATCAATAGACTTAAAGTCAAGAATCACATGATTGTTTCAATAGATGCAGAAAAAGCATTTGATAAAATACAGTGCCCCTTCATGCTCAAAACACTGGAAAAAGTAGGGATAGTGGGAACATTCCTTAACATTGTAAAGGCCATCTATGCTAAGCCCATGACTAATATCATTCTAAATGGTGAAAAACTGAAAACATTCCCCCTAAAAACTGAACAAGGAAGGGATGCCCTCTTTCACCACTTCTATTTACAATTGTCCTTGAAACTCTAGTCAGAGCAATTAGACAGACCAAGGAAATTAAAGGGATACGAATAGGAAAAGAAGAACTCAAACTATCCCTATTTGCTGATGACATGATTATATATTTAGAGGAACCAGGAAATTCCACCAGAAAACTTTTAGAACTCATAAGTGAATTCAGTAAAGTAGAAGGATATAAGATTAATGCTCATAAATCCAATGTATTTTTATACATAAGTGATGAAACTTCACAAAGAGAAGTTAGGAAAACTACCCCATTCACAATAGCCTCAAAAAAAAAAAATAAAATACTTGGGAATCAATCTCACAAAAGAGGTGAAAGACCTCTACAATGAGAATTATAGAACACTAAAGAAAGAAATTAAAGAAAACCTTAGAAGATGGAAAGATCTCCCATATTCTTGGATAGGCAGAATTAATATTGTCAAAATGGCCATACTACCAAAAGTGCTATACAGATTCAATGCAATTCCAGTTAAAATCCCAATGATGTACCTTGCAGAAATAGAGCAAGCAATTATGAAATTCATCTGGAAGAATAAAAAACCCAGAATAGCTAAAGCAATCCTTAGCAGTAAGAGTGAAGCAGGGGGTATCGCAATTTCAGATCTTCAACTATACTACAAAGCAATAGTAACAAAAACGGCATGGTATTGGCACCAAAATAGACAAGGTAGATCAATGGTACAGAATAGAGGACACGGACACAAACCCAAATAAATACAATTTTCTCATACTAGACAAAGGGGCCAAAAATATGTAATGGAGAAAAGATAGCCTCTTCAATAAATGGTGCTGGGAAAACTGGAAATCCATATGCAACAGAATGAAACTAAACCCCTATCTCTCACCGTGCACAAAAATAAACTCACAATGGATCAAGGACCTTGTAATCAGACCAGAGACCCTGCATCTTATAGAAGAAAAAGTAGGTCCAAATCTTCAACTTGTTGACTTAGGATCAGACTTCCTTAACAGGACTCCCATAGCACAAGAAATAAAGGCAAGAATCAATAACTGGGACAGATTCAAACTAAATAGCTTTCTCTCAACAAAGGAAACTATCAGCAATGTGAAGAAAGAGCCTACAGAGTGGGAGAAAATCTTTGCCAATCATACTTCAGATACAGCACTAATTTCCAGAATATATAAAGAACTCAAAGAACTCTACACCAAGAATACAAATAACCCAATCAACAAATGGGCTAAGGATATGAACAGACACTTCACAGAAGAAGATCTACAAGCAATCAACAAACATATGAAAAAATGTTCACCATCTTTAGTAATAAGAGAAATGCAAATCAAAACTACCCTAAGATTCCATCTCACCCCAATTAGAATGGTGCTTATCAAGAATACAAGCAACAATAGGTGTTGGAGAGGATGAGGGGAAAAGGGTACACTCATACATTGCTGGTGGGGCTGCAAATTAGTGCAGCCACTCTGGAAAGCAGTGTGGAGATTCCTTAGAAAACTTGGAATGGAACCACCATTTGACCCAGCTATCCCACTCCTTGGCCTATACCCAAAGGACTTAAAATCAGCATACTACAGAGATACAGCCACAACAATGTCCATAGCTGCTCAATTCATAATAGCCAGATTGGGGAGCCAAGCTAGATGCCCCTCATTTGATGAATGAATAAAGAAACTGTGGTATATATATACAATGGAATATTACTCAGCTATAAAGAATAATAAATTATGGCATTTGCAGGCAAATGGATGCAGTTGGAGAATATTAGACTGAGTGAGATAAGCCAATCTCAAAAATCCAAAAGGCAAATGATCTCACTGATAAGCAGGATGATGACACATATAGGTGGTGGGAAGGGGGCAAGAATGGAGGAAGGAGGGACTCTATAGAGCGATAAGAGGGTGAAGTGGTAGGGGGGGAGAAAAAGAATAACAGAATGAATCAAAAACTATTACACTAGGTAAATGTATGATTACACAAATGGTATACCTCTACTTCATGTACAAACAGAGAAACAAGATGTATCCCATTTGTTTATAATGAAAATGAATTAAAAAAAAAGAATGTAAACAGAAATCCTATAGAATGAGAGACAATCTTTGCCACCTGCACCTCAGATAGAGCATTAATCTCCAGGTACAGAGAACTCAAAAAAAAAAAACAAAACAAAACAAAACAAAAAAAACAACCAAACCCCAAAACCAGAAAAACAAATATCCCTATCAATAAATGTACAAAGTAATTGAACAGGCACCTCACAGAAGAAATATGAATTGTCAACATATATATGAAAAAATGTTCAACATCCTTAGCAATTAGAGAAATGCAAATTAAAACTATGCTGAGATTCCATCTCATTCCAGTCAGAATGGCAATTTTCAAGAGTGCAAGTAACAATAAATATTGGTGAGGATGTGGGGAAAAAGGTACACTCATCCATTGCTGGTGGGACTGCAAACTGGTGGTGCAACCACTCTGGAAAGCATTATGGAGATCCCTCAGAAACTTGAAATGGAACTACGGTTTGACACAGTCATCCCACTCCTAGGACTTAAAGGACTTAAAATCAACTCACTACAGTGACACAGCCACATCAATGTTTATAGCAGCTCAATTCACAATAGCTAAACTAGGGAACCAACCTAGGTGCCCTTCAACAGACGAATGGATAAAGACAAGGTGGTATACATAAACAATGGAATATTGCTCAGTCATAAAAAGAATGACTTTAGGACATTCCCTACTAAATGGACAAAACTGGAGACCATCATGTAAGCGAAATAAGCCAGTGCCTAAAAAACCAAAGGTCACATGTTCTCTCTGTTATGCAGATGCTAACATACAACAAAGTGCGGGAGGGGAAGAATAGAAGTTCATTGGACAAAGGAGAATAAAGGCAGTGGGGGTATAGGAATAAAAAAGACATTAGAATAAATTGGACATAAATTTCCTATGTACATATATGAACTACATTCTACTGTCATGTCATCTAAAAAAAACAATTAAAAAAAACTTGACTGCCTTGCAGTCATCACTCAAGTAGGTGGAAACTTCCTTATAATTTGGGGTATAGAACCTAGTTATGTTTTACATATAAATCACAATATTTTTTGCATGGTTTTAAAATAGGCTACATTTTCTATGACTACAACTATTGTATAAACTGATGGAAGAGAACACTTGATTTGTTTGGAAATTTTCCAAGAGCTCTTCTCTTGGTTTTGGAGCATTGTATTACCCAAAGACAAGCTGCTTTTGGCATTTGAACTGCCAGTGCAATACACCTACATCAGTATGCCCACGTAGATGTCAAGTTCTCACAGATTCTGTGCGTGAAGGCATTTACTACTTCCCTTGTCCTATGGTATAGCTGCATCTGAGCCTATTGGTATACAAATTATTTCATTATAAATATTGTTCTTTTCATTTCCCCTTTGTACTAGAGTCAATGCATTTTATTGTTTTTTCAAATAATAATATGTGTAGGTAGGTTATAATTTTCTTGGGGAGTCTTGGGGGCCGAACTCAGAGGCACTTTACCACTGAGCTACATCTCCATCCCTTTTTCATTTTATCTTGAAGCAGGATCTTGTTATGTTGCTGAGGTTGGCCTTGAACTTGTGATCCTCCAGTCTTAGCTCCTGAGTGCACCAACGTGCCTGACTCAGGTTATAATTTTTTATGAATTCAGTTTTAAAACAGTAAAGGGATTATTGAAGAATATTTGCCACAGAAAGAGATGGGACCTCATAGATTGAAAACCACTGAGGTCAGAGACATGAGTGTTTGAAATCAGTAAAGAGCAGATTTCTTTCTGCAGGAAAACTTTCCCTGAGGGGTTTGTAGGCTATGAGGGCATAACTCCTGGGCCTGATATGAAAGCGGTATTGAGTTATTCCAAACACTATCGTCTGTGTGTTAGGAATAAAGAACCCTGGCCTAATTTACTCAAATAATTGGACTTTTTAGGTGACTGCCTTTATTTCTTAAGTTAATTTTTTTCCTCTTGGTTGGAGAATGCGGTGCTTTTTCATTTGAGGGAACAACATGGTGGAAGGTAAAACAAGAGACTTTCACATAGAAATCCCAAAGGCTCCCTTTAATGATTACTGATCATAATGAGGAGACTGGAACCAGGGAGGCTTTGGGAAAAATGCCCTGATCTGCTGAGCCTCCTGCAGGATCACTCTCCTTATGTGACTGAGAACTCTGCCCTTTGTTTAGAAGGAGGTGTATGACAGCCCTTTATTAGCAATGTTACTTTTGCCAGTCAGTCATGTAAGAAATTGCTGGACAGTAGATCAAAAACCAGTTTCTTTCTTTGGATTTGAGATGTCATCCAGCCAGGGGATTGGGTCAACTCTAAACAGCCTGCTCTGCTTCATTTCACATACCCAGTTTCTTAAAGAGAGCAAGTTTTTTGTTCTAGACACTCAGGCTCATTCCGTATGGTAACTGCTATGACAGTCATTAGGGAAGAGGCTTCTTCCCCCTTTTGGATTCTGTGTTGGATCCCATCCCTCTTGTCCCAGTGGCTCTTTGGACCCTGGAATTCTTCCTAAGGGACTAACTTGCCAGTTTCCTGTCTCTAGCCCTGATGATCAGACAAGCAGGATGGTAAAGTGCCTTTTAGGCAGGATACCTACCCCTTTGTACAGGCTGTCTAGTAGAGTGTTTAAGAGCCTCCTCCCTGGCACCAGACAGCCTGGGTTCAAGTTCTGGCTGTAGGGATTAATAGTGTGACTTAAACTGTGTGTGTCAGTTTCCTTACCTATAAGAGAGGAACAATAACATCCAATCTTCAGTGTTGTTGCAATGATGAAATGGGTTAATATGTGTGAGAAGGAAGGGAGGGGAAGCTTCCTACTAACACTCCGACATTTAAACAGAAGAACATTTTGTCTGCCTATTTCCTCACTGTTGAACTTAATTGACTTCTTCACTCTCAGATAATGGGATTAGGAGAGCAACTGGATAAATACAAAGTAGGAGTAGTCATCTTGGGCTACAGATTCAGAGTTTGAGCTTTTTAACGTCTTTATTCCAGGTGGACTCATCTTAGCTGATACAGATTTGTGACTGATAATGATTACTTTGTGAGGTACCATTGTTTTTATTTATTCAGAAAGTATTTATGGTGCACCTGCAAACCCCCAAACACTAAGCCCCGTGGTCATGCTGCTGAACAAGACAGACAAGGTAGGAAGAGAGATCATAAACAAATATGTAAAAAGTAAACCAGATCATGTTATATAGTATAAACATTTTGGAAATGTTAAAACCAAATTTATGTAAAATTTAATGACTAGGAAAGGCAGTTACTTTAGTTAGAGGGACCTAAGAAGTTCTCCTCATCCTGGAGCAGGGTAGGAAATGTGGCAATATGGGGGAAACATTGCAGATACAATGAACTGCAAGCATGAGGTTCAGTAGATGTAGGAGTAGTTATCTATTTTCTCTTGGTAAGCTTCAGCAGTGTGACTTTCAGGGAATTAATTTCAGGGAATTAAGTTGTTGAATTTATATGCAGAGGGATTTTTTATAATACTTTCTAATTCTTTCATTCTGTAAAATTTACAGTAATATCTTCTTTTTCACTCCCGATGTTTCATAATGTTGTTTTCTCCCTTCTTAATCAGTGTGGTGAGGGTTTTGGCAATTTTATTGGATTTTTTTCTAAGAATCAGCTTTACACTTTACTAATTTTCAAAATTGATTTTGTTATTGATTTTGAGTTCTGTTTTTTAAAAATCAATTTCTTTCCTTCTTTTCTAGTTTCTTAATATAGAGACTTTGATCATTGAGAATTTTCTTATTTTCTAACCTAAGTATTTAGTGTTCCAAATCTCCTTCCAAGTACTGTTTTAGTGGCATACCACAAATTGTGGTATCCTGTGTTCAATTCAGGGCTTTTGGTTGAAAGACACACATCTGGAAACGAGAATACTTCCTCTTCTGCTAGTCCTTCATTATGCAGGCTTGTGCTAATTGCAGGCTCCCACTCTCCTCTCCATCTCTTTGGCAGGGAGACAAGAGAAGGATCTAAGTGGACTCTGCCATTTCCACAGAGGCTGCTTCCCTTTCCCAAGGATGGTGCCCTGAGAAAGGCTTTCTTAGTTTTTCCTCTGTGCTCCTAGCCCAGTGAGGTTTGTGGAAACAACTCTGCATGTTCTCTCTCTGGTTTGTGGCTTCCAGGGGTTCTACATTCTTATGATGGCTCACACCAGACCTCTAGCAATTTGTTAAAGATTTTAGCTGAATACTGTGGTGAGTGCGCAATGTCATTAACATAGGCAAAACATATTTGTGTCTTTCCACAATTCACAGGCTTCTATCAGTGGCAGTTCACTGAATACTTGTAGGTCACCTGGCAGTAATAAACTGGGCAATCATGGGTTCTTTTATTTCAATCTTATTTTCTAATATGTATAACACTCAAGTCACACATCCCACTTTGCAAAATTATATAATCTTCTTGTTCATTAAGGAAATTAGTATTGGTTGAAGGAAGCTGAATGCCATTCATCAAGACAATGGGAGAATGACCTTGAAGGCATTTCACAGATATTTAAAGCTGCCATGCCCATCATAGGTCCAGAGAGGTAGGTCCTTGAGGGCAGAAGAATTTTGAGGGAAGGGCTCAGTATGCCCCTGGGACCTGAAATTCAGGACTCCCTGCTTAGGGACACCTCAAGTCTCTGATCCTAGTGATCCAACATGGTGCTTCCCAGCTGCTCCAGCTGTGGCTGTAGCAGGCCTAGGTGCAGCTCAGGCTGCTGCCCTGCAGGGTGAAAGTGCCCATTTGGTGCCAACTGCATGGGTGCACAGAGTGCAGAAACTGTGGATGCAAGGCATCCTCCACCTGAATTTCAAAGGATGACTTGGATAGCCCCAGGGGCCAAACACTGAACGACTGTGGGGGCAGAGTCACCTCAGAGAGTCCCCACTAGTGCAATGCCTCATGGAGCGTGGGAGAGGGATTCCCCAAAGACTTCAGACCTGTAGTGTCACTAGCATGCAGTACCAGCATAACAAGGATGTGTGGAGGGGGAACCACCTTGCTGACCCATCTACATTGTGACTCCATCTTGTCTTTCTGACTTTTTTCTTCTGAGCCAGTTTCCTCTGCAATCACTTTGGATTCCAGGAACAAGAGGTCTGATGTATAAACATCTTATGACAAGAGTCAAAGATATACCTAGACAAGAGGAACTTTCTTATCTAACCAGGACCTGCCTGGCAAACCCTGAGGAAATGATCCGTCAGACCATGCCTGACCTGGATCATCTGCTTTGGCAGCTGTGCAATCCCTGCAGTTATGAGGAGCCCCAGACAACAGTGCCCTCATTCCACTTTCTATAAGCTTCAAAGTCATTGATGGTCCCTTAAAGTTAGGGCTAAAGACATGGATTCTCTTTGTCTTCCCAGTGCAGCTATACTGTATTAAAGATCCCTTTTTGAAAAATTTTTTTATTTGTTCTTTTTCAGTTATATAGAACAGTAGAATGTATTTTGACATATTATGCATACATGGAGTCTAACATTCCATTCTTGTGGTTGTACATGATATGGAGTTACACTAGTTGTGTATTCATATATGAACATAAGAAGTTATGTCTGATTAATTCTATTGTCTTTCCTATTCCCATCCCCCTCCCTTCCTGTCATTCCCCTTTATCTAATCCAATTCTATTCTCCCTGTAACCCCCAATGTTGTTAGTATCCACATATCAGAGAGAACATTAGCTCTTTGGTTTTTTTGGGATTGTCCTATTTCACTTAACATCATAGTCTCCAGATCCATCCATTTACTGGCAAATGCCATAAATTCATTCTTCTTAAAATTCCTTTTATGTTTTTCACTGTTGTCTTTTCTGTTTGATTTTGGGGTTGAGGGGCGGGATCTGATTTGTTGTATCACCAGAGACAGGTCTTTACCTAGGACTCTGGTAATACAGGAGAGCTGCAGGCATGTGGCTTTAATGATTGAGAGCACAAGTGTGGGCTGTGCCCAGTGAAGTCATGGCAGTCTATTATCTTAAGTCTGTTTGAGCTACTATAACATCATACCATTTGAGCTACTCTAACAGTTGGATATTTGATAAAGATCAGAAACTCATTTCCCATAGTTCTGGTGGTTGTACAGACCAAGATCAAGGCTCTGGTGTCTGGCAGGGCATTCTTACTGCATCCTTATGTAGCAGAAAGTGAACTGGCAAGTAGGGAAGAATGCTATGCTCTCGCGTGGCCCAAGAGCAGGAGAGAGAGAATGCATTCCTGCCATTTTTTTTTCTTACAATACTGGGGATTGAACCTAGGCCCTCATACATGCTAGGCAACCACTCTACCACTGTGCTACATTCCTAGTCTTTTTATTTTCATTTTGAGAGAGGGTCTCTTTAAATTGCCTAGCCCGGTCTCAAACTTGTGGTTCTCCTGTCTCAGCCTTCTGAGTCTCTGGGATTATAGTGCCTCTAGGCCTGGCTCTGTCAGTCATTTTTTATAGCAGCATGAGTCCACTCAAGAAGCCAGAGCCTAAACGCTCCCATTAGACCCCGCCTTCCAATACTGTAGCATTGGGGATTAAGTTTCCAAAACATGAATTTGGGGGAACACACTCATATCATAGCATTTTATCCTTGGCTCCCAAAATTCATGTTTTCCTCATATTGCAGAATACATTTGTTCTATTTCAATATCCCCAAAAGATCTTAACCTGCTCCACCAACATCTCAAAAGTCTTAAATCCTGAATCTTATCCAAATCAGTTATGGGTGAGATTCAAAGTGTGATTCTTCCTGAGGACAATTGCTCTCAGCTGTGTTAGAGATACTGGGGTGCTGCAAGGAAACAAACACGTTCTTGGAAGTAGCTCAGCAAGGCAGAAGGGTGTGCTATGGCACTAAGTCTGGCAAGCAAAACACACTTAGGAGGGCGGTCTGCCTGTTTTTATCCCTAAAGCAGCATTGTCCCTTACTTTGATAGGAGGATTGGCTTATTTTTAAGTTGGGGAGGGCAAAGGAAAGGGTTATAGTTGGGAGTGGATACATAATAAGAAACTTAAAAAATGGTTACATTTTAACCATATGGTTTCTATGGTAAACATGTTTGTGTTACATTAGGGGTTTATCTTTACTTATAGCTGGGAGACTATGAAATCAAATAAAATATGTGTTTCCAAAATATAATGGTGGAACAGGCTTAGGATAAACATTCTTATTTCCAAAGGGAGAAATAGGAAAAAAGGGAGGAGAAACGGGTCCCAAGTAATTCAAAACTCAACAGGGAAGCAACATTAAATCTTAAGACTTGAATATAATCTTTTGACTCCATGGTCCCATTTTTCCAAATACACTGGTTGGGCTTCAAGATCTCAAGGAGCCCCACCCTATGTTTTTGATGGGCATAACCCATGTTTCAGCTCTCAGTACCCAGAAGTCGCACATCTCTGGCTTTCCTGGGCTGGTGTTGCATGCTTGTGGCTCTACAGGTGTGACGGAGAAGTCATTGACCCTTTTCCTAAATCTGGTGTGGAAATTAAGCAGAAGCTAAATTTTATTTCCTGGACTTATTTTACTTTTAACAGGAAGAAGTTTCCTCATATCCTTTTGTAATCTCTCCCTTCTATTCTCTTTTTACTCCCTATTTTTGTCCCCAAGAATCATTGATCTGCTCTCTGTCAGTGGAGATTGGTTTGCATTTTCTAGATTTTTATATAAGTGGAATCATACAGTATATATTTTTTGATTGCCATTACTCGGAAAATTATTTTAAGATTAGTCTATGTTACTGTGTGTATCAGTAGTTTATTTTTATTTTGAGAGATATTATATTACATTATATTATATTATATTATATGGTTCCTTTACATTTTTTATTCATTTACCTGTTTACAGACACTTGGGTTACTTCACATTTTGACCATATACAAATAAAGGTACTATGAATATTTGTGTACAAGTCCGTACATAGGGACATAGACTTTTGTTGCTCTTGAGTAAATAATCAGGAGTGGAATGGCTGGATCATTTAGCAGGTATATACTTTGGAAGAAAATACCAACTGTTTTCCAAAGTAGCTGTATCATTTATAACCAGCAGTATGTAAGAATTTGAGTTATCTCATATCTTACCATCTCTTGGTGTGATCAGTCTTACATTTTGTCTGTTCTGTTGTAGTGATATTTCATTGTCATTTTAATTTGCATTTCTCTAATGACTAGTAACGTCAAGCATCTTTTAATGTGCTTATTTATCATTCCTATATCCTCTTCGGTGAAGTCTCTGTTAAAATCTCTTGCTTGCGTGTTTATATACTATTTACTTTCTTACTGAGTTTTGAGAGTACTTTATTTCATATAAAAGATCTTTATCACATAAGTAATTTCTAAGTATTATCTCAGTCTCCTTTGCTGTGTTATCTCCAAGAATGTTATTTAGTTTTGAAAAATTTGGGGATTTTCTAGTTATCTTTCTGTTATTGATTTATAAGTTAATTCATCTGTGGTCAGAACACACTCTTTGTGTGACTTGAATTCTTTTAAATTTATTGAAGCTTGTTTTATGGTCTAGAGTTTAAGCTATATCTTGATGCCTTGAACTTGCAATGAAGCGTCTTCTTTTGTTGGGTGTCGTATTCTACAAATAGCAATTAGGACAAATTGACTGACAATTGAATTAATTTCCTAGGGTTACTGTGACAAATTGCCACAAAGTGAGTGGCTTAAAACAAAAGAAATTTATTTTCTGACAGTTCTGGAGGCCAGAAATTCAAAACCAACACATTTGGCAGATCCATGCTGTCTCCAGGGAAAGATTTTTTATTTTGCCTCTTCCTGGTTTCTGGTGGTCACAGCAACCCTTGGCTTGAAGACATGTCAGTGACTAACCTCTGCTTCCAGCATCCTATGGCATTCTTCCTGCCTGTGTACAAATTTACTTCTTCTTCTGAATATTTTAAGCCCAGTGTTGAAACTTACTGCTCTGAAAAAAGATTGCTTTTCAGATATCACTCTCATTGATTATGCACCTGGCTACTCAAGAGCTCTGATAGAGAGGTACAACAAGATTAATATTATTTTCATGCCAGATAACAAAACATCCATTCTGTGGTCCATGAAACATGGAGTAATTTTGTCTTCCAAGTCTCATTATTTTAGACAGAGATGTTATAAGGACACAGTTGCTATACCTAGTGATTCCTCTAATGGGTATGAGTAAAGTCCATTAAAAATTGGGTAAGATTCACCATTCTCCATGGCAGTAAGAATACTTGTGATTTATGGGAAGAGATAAAGGTATCAAAAATAACAGGAGTTTGGGGGAGTTGATTCCAAGTCATGGGAATGACTTTGAAGAGTTTAAAACTTCAGTGGAGGAAGTGATTGCAAATGTGGTAGAAGTAGTAAGAGAACTAGAATTAGAGTGTAAGGGTCTGAAGAAATGACTGAATTGCTGCAATCTCATAATGAAGCTAACAGATAAGGAATACTTTTTATGAACAAATGAAAAAAGTTGTTTGTTGAGATGGAAACTGCTCCTGGTGGGGAGGCTTTGAACATTGTAGGAATGAAAACAAAGGACTTAGAATATTACATAAACTTAGCTTTTAAAGAAGTTCGACAGTGAACAAGATGTTGTCAAACAGCATTATGTGCTACAGAGAAATCTTTCATGGAAGGTAGAGTCAACAAATGTGGCAAACTTCATTGTTGATTTATTTTAAGAAATAGCCAACAGATACCCCAACCTTCAGCAACCTCCACCTGATCAGTCAGCAATCAACATGCAGGCAAGAACTCCACCTGCCAAAAGATTATAACCTGCTGAAGTCTCAGATGATCCTTAGCCTTTTTTATCAACAAAGAATTTTTAAATTAGATATAATGCTACTGCACACTTAATGGACTACAATGTAGTATTAACATAACTTTTATACACACTGGAAGCAAAAAATTTGTGTGGCTCACTTCATGTTCCTGTTCATTTTACAGTCACGGTCTGGCACCAAACCTACAATATCTCCAAGGTATCCCTATACTTGTTTTATCAAGTATCGAGAGAAGGGTGTTAAAATTTGACTATGATTTATGATTTATTTCTTCTTGTAGTTTTATCCCTTTTATTACTTATGTTTTGTTATTAGGTACATAAGCTTTGATAATTGTTGTCTTTTGAGGAACTGATTCACTTATCATTATGAAATGACTCTCCTTGTCCCTGATAATGTTCTTTGCTCTAAATTCTACTTCATTTGATGTTAGTAAAGCCACTGAAGATTTTTTTGGATTACTTTTTTTTATTACTATTTTTTAACTCTCAACCTATAAAGGAAGCTTAGAAAGAGAGGCTTTCCAGGACAAATAAGTTTACAGGAACATGCAGAGGATTGCAATCCAGGATATGCATGAGCAGAGAAGTAGCCTTTCTGTGACTAGGCTTCTGATACAGCAAACTGTGAGCTAATAAGTAGGAACTGTTTTTAAGTTGCTAAGTTTTAGTAATTTATTATGCAGCAAATAAAACTAACATATCATAGCTGGGTGAACTTGGATCCATTTCAGATATGCCCATGATGGATTGCTATTGCTCTGTTTGACTTAAGAAAGTGAATCCTTGGGAGCAGAGTAAAAGTCCTGTGGAACAGCCACTTCTGTCTTATCTGAGGAGATCCTCATTATAGGCTGGCTCAGTCTTGGTGATCCTGACTATTTTTTTTTTTTTTTTTTTTTTTTTTTTTTGCGGTGCTGGGGATTGAACCCAGGGCCTTGTGTGCTTGCAAGGCAAGCACTCTACCAACTGAGCTATATCCCCAGCCTGAGTATTCTTATGTCAAATAATATAGACTTTACTGAGTGCCTTCATGTAAAATGCCACTACAACCACAGTATACTTTTTACTTACATTATCTCTTTTAATCTCCAGCACAATCTTGTGATATGGTAATTATGCCCATTTTACACATGAAGATATGTAAGCTCAGAGAGGTTAAGGAATGAATCCAAGTTCACTCAGCTATTGTTTATTAGTTCTTTTTTTTTAGCTATAGATGGGTAAAATACCTTTATTTTATTTATTTATTTTTATGTGGTGCTGAGGATCAAACCCAGTGTCTCACATGTGCTAGGCAAGTGCTCTACCACTGAGCCACAACCCCAGCCCCTGACTATTAGTTTTATTTGCTGCAGAATAAATTACTATAAACTTAGCAGCTTTGGAAAGGAAGTGGAGAAAAAGGAACACTTTTTTTTACATTGTTAGTGGGACTGTAAATTAGCACAATCATTACAGAAGATTAGGCATGAAACTATATGACCCAAGTATACCACTTCTTACTATTTATCCTAAAGAATTAAAGTCATCATGCTATAGTGATACATGCATATGCATATTTATAGCAGCACAATTCACAATAGCCACACTATGGAATCAGCCTAGGTGTCTATCAAAGGATGAATGGATAAAGAGAATGCGATATATATATATAAATATATATAAATATATATATATACATACATATAAATATATATATTTATATATAAATATATATATATGCATACACACACACACACACATCCACAATGGAGTTTTATTCAGTCATAAAGAAAAATGAAATTATGTCATTTGCAGGGAAATGGATGGAACTAGAGACCATCATGTTAAGTTAAATAAGCCAAACTCAGAAGGTCAAGGGTTGTATATTTTTTCTCATATGTGGAAGCTAGAGAGGAAAAAGGAAAAGAAAGGTGGAGTCGGGGTGGCAGGGATCTCATGAAAATCAAAGGGAGATCAGAAAGGAAAGGGACCAAGTGGTGAGAGGTGGGGATTGAGGGGGGAAGTGCTGGGGAATGATATTGGCCAAATTATATTGTTATATTGTACACATGTATGAATATGTAACAACATATTCCATCATTATGTATAACTCTAATGCACCAACAAAAAATTAAAACAACAACAATAACAACAACAACAACTTAGCAGCTTAAAGCAACACCCATTTATTAACTCACAGTTGGAAGCCTGGTCACAGAGAAGGTGGGTTCTTTGCTCATGTTCTCACAAGTCTGAAGTCTGGGTATTGGTCAAGTTGCATTTTTTTCTGGAGGCTTTGGGGAGGAATATGCTTCCAGGTTCATTCTTATTGTTGGCAAATTCCTTGTGGGTGTGGAACTTAAGTCCTTGTGTGCTTGCTGGCTGTCATTTGGGTCTGTGCTCAACAGAAGCACTGTTGAAAAGTGCCTAGAACCATTGGCATTATTTTTTGCCACAGGGCTCCCTACACCTTCAAGCCCAGTAACAGAGACCCTCCTTTGTGTTGAATCCCTCTTATCCTTTAAATCTTTTACAGAGGTTCATCTGATTAGGTGTAGGATCCACTGAAGGAGTGCATTTCCTCCAAGAAGTGACTCAAAGGATCTAGATTCCTTTTGTTTTGTGATGCTAACGTCTTGGAGTCCTTTCCTTCTGAGAGCAGAGACAGAAAAACGTGAGAGAGAACATAGTGGAAAGAGAAGATGGAGAATTTTGTGGGACATGTTATTGACAGGAACAGATGGGTTGCTCTTCACTTCTACCCATATCCCGTCATTCAGAACTCAGTTATGTGACTCTGAACTTAACTGCAGGGGTGACCAGGAAAGGTAGTATTTCCGTGTTTTCAGGAAGAGGTAAGGAGAATGGAAAACATCCAACTAATATGCCACTGGCTAATTTCTGCTTAGCCATAACTCTTAAAACCAACCTAGAATAAACAGGGAGCTTACCACTTGAATTTGACCAATCTCTATAGGTTCATTTTTCTCTTTTTCTTCCTCCCCCAGTTTCTCAGATTCCAACAACAGCAATGTCTTCTATTCCTTGAATATCTTTCATGCCTTTGGGTTTTGTATGGTTTCACTGAGTGGAACTATGTATCTCAGAAACAACTTCCAAATATGGTTCTGCGTTAGGGTTGGTCACAAGTGAAGTTTGTTGAGGATTTGGAAGGTGGAAGTGATACAGCCAGCATCATGCTCAGGAGGCGTGAGGGCTCAGGGCTGGTTTACTTGGGAAGTGAGGGTATCCTCTTGACCCACAGCTTTTGCCAGGTTTTCCCTTTCAACTTCTTTGAGTCCTGGGCCAGGAATAGATGCATTGTGAGGTGAAGGATACCAAAGCACCTGCATAGCTAAAGACAGATGCTACTTTCATTTTGTCTTTGTATGTTCCAACTTGTCTTGACAGGTTCTTGTTTGTTGTCACAGGGTCTGATGTGTACATGCTTTTCCATTGTTTATGTCCAGATGTTTTTCTTACCTGCTGAACCTGCTGACCCACAGTGACTTCAGACCAACCCTCAGACACAGAAGCAAGCATTTCTGTTGCTTTCATCATCAACTCTGTTTTCATTGTCTCTGGTCAGTGATTTTTCTCTGATTGTCCATCTTTCTTCCAGGCTTGTACTTCCTAGCTTCTCCTATAACTGCAGAATGTTTGGTCTCCATAATAAATATCATATTCCCATACCTGTCATGGACTTCTCCTCCCTATTGATTGAGCCCCGTCACTAAGTCTTTGTATGTGCAACCTCCTCTATCTGGAGTCTTTTTCCTTATCCTCTTGTGTTATAAACCATACTGTAGGGATAGGCTCAAATTCTACTTCTTTTCTTAGTGTGACACTGATCCTCTTAAATAATACCATTGTTTCTTCCTCTGAAATTTTACAGGATTCTTGAATACACTTCTGTTAGGAATGTCTGCTGTTTTATATTACCTTTATGTTACCTTTACTAGTATTTCTAAGTCCTAAAAAACATTAGAGTCATAAAAAGTACTTAAAATTTGCAGAATGAATAAATTAGAAGATATAAATATTTTAAAAGAACTGTTTAATAACAATCTTGAATTCCTATCCTTGAGGAAAAGTAAGTTTAATTAGGAAATTTGTAAGAGTATTTCTCCCACCCCTGTAGAGTAAATGGGTGTATACACAAGTTTCAGAATTATAATGACTTATTTGGGGTTATGTAGATAATCAGAACTCAAGCCTCCTAACTCTGTGTTTTTATAAAGCTAAGGACTTTGGTGGAGATTCTAAAAGGGATGGTGGGAAAGTCAAATATCTAAAAATTGAGGGTAAGATGAGAGTTTAATAATAATGTGGAGAAAAATCCCTAGCATTATGAAAACTGCACTACTTTAAGAAAGTTTAAAAAATTAGAAGTAGAAATAGTGTATTCTCCTCTTATATGTAGTGAATCTCTCTGGTGTTCTTATGGTGCACTCTACAGTCTATTGCTAATTCTTGTCATCTCTTCACCTTATTCACCTATCCATCTACCCGTCCAGTCAGCCAGCCAACCAGTCATCCATTTATTTATCATGTATTTCTAAGTGACAGTTGCAGGATCTTGCTAGGCATTAAATAAATAGATTGGAAAAGACTTTTCACTCTCAGAGTTCATATAGTTGAGGAGTTGGGTGGAGGAAAGAAAGGCACACACACACACACACACACACACACACACACACAATGTACAATAATGGGAAGAGGTATGTGTTCTTTATTATTGTAGGTAGGACTAAACTCATCCTTCTAATACCTCTCTTCAACTACAGGAACCCAAATCCTGGAAACTACGCTTCCTTAAGGGCAAGGTTTTCCTTAGTCTGCTAATGATAGGCACTCAGGTGGAAGGGAAGGAGTGGTCATTATTTTACAGCAGACTTGCAAGTATCAGCAGATGCCAGGTATGGGTTTTACCCATGGCTATTGAGCATTCTCCTGGGATTACCAATGGTGCCTCACAGTAGCTTTGGTGACTTACTGAGGTTTGCCAATTTCATTGTAACTTCAGAATTCCTGCACTTGGAGTTGTCCAGAACTGACTTTCTTGACTTTTGGCTCCTATTCTCCAGTAGTGGTGTAAACATCTATTTCCCTATATCAAGTTTTTTCCTTACTAAAAATGTTTAGTGTGGTTTCTGTTTTTATGATCAAATCCTGCATGACACAGGACAGCCAAAATTCCCAGCATTTGAGAATACCATTTTCATTGTCCCAAGGATGTTGCAGTCCATGGAATATTTACTCCTGTGAGAACTAGGAAGGTCTGAATTGACAGTCTGTAGTCATGCTGGATTGTGATTGAGGACAATGTGTTCCATTTAGGCAGCTTTGGGATGTAAAGTTTTTAACCTGGGACCTACTAACTCAACGATATGTCTTGGTTCCTACTTTAGTCACAGAATTTTATCCCAAACATAGGGAACATTTATATTTTGAGAATGGTTAATCCTCAGACTATCTTTATGTATAGAGATTATGGAAGAATTTTTTAGCTAGTATAATTACCAAAAACAAGGAACTTTAATGCTAAAAAAAGATGTGTAATATAAATTAAAGTGATTAATTTTTTTATAAAAAGAACAGTTCAAACCTTTTAAAAAATTGGAAATCTTCAGGTACACAAAATGTGGAGAAAACCCAAAGCTAGAAAGACAAGGAAAGTGAAGCTGAAACAGACCTTGGGGATGGTGAAGACAGATAGAGTCCTTGTAGGCTAGGACCTGGTATCTTAACTCACAAAGTCAGGAGGTAAGGTCTCAGGACTGCAAGGTAGGAAACTGGGTCTGAGATTACTTCATATAGAGCAAGAAACCTCCAGACAGCTCTGAGGTCAGTGTGATTGGACAGTAGGTAGAGTGTGTGTAGGACCAGAAAACCTCATGGAGTCTGGAAAGAACATTCTGGCTTTGAGAGTCATTTGAGGAAGCCAGGGAAGGTGCAGGAGACCAGGAAGAGATACGGCAGTGCTCTCCAGTCAGAAGAAGATGGTGACATGGTAGAGACAGAGAGAAGCGGGGTCTTCCAGAGATATATGGGAAAGAAGATCTCAGGAGTTGGACATGGGTAGATGTGGGGGATGAAAAACTCTGGTTTCATGAAATCCTTTTGTGAGTGAATCAGATGATTTGAATACAGCAAACAATGAAACAAAAAATCCAGACATGGTTGTGCAACCTAGACTATAAATAAAGTTTCCCTTGTAGAAGGTAATTTTGGAAAGGATGAATTAAATATATGTAGATGTCGCCACCCGTGGCAACAATCCCGCAGATATTTGTTACTGCCTGCAACAACAATTGTACGGGTATTTATCGGAGGTGGACTGGAAATAAACTACTTCTATTCCTGTGCTGCTTCCTTGCTTGCTTGCTTGCTTATTCTCTAGCTTATAGAGGAAAAGAGGCTTACTTGATTTTAGAGGAAGAGAGGCTTTGAGAGGAAGATAGGCTTTGCTTTTCAGGAAGAGAGACTTTGCTTAGAGGAAGAGAGACTTTGCTTTTAGAGGAAGTTTTTAGAGAAAGACAGGCTTCTATGCTTATAGAGAAAGTTTTAGAGAAAGACAGGCTTCTACACTTATCAGAGATCTATTTCTTCTTAGAGTTCTGCTGCTTCTTCTTAGAGGTAGGTCCTGCATCCTGTGAACTAGGTGCTATCTATCTGAGGTGCTTCTTACTGGTGCGTCCCGCGTACTGCAATCTGTGATCTACAACCTAGAGGTGTGTTCTCAGTTCTCCGCTCTATGATCTGCCTTCTGCCGCTGCCTACTGCCTGCTGCTTGCTGCTTCTCTCTACTAGCTGCTGCTTCTCTCTGCTAGCTGCTTCTTCTTTCCTTCTACCTTCTGCCCGCTTATATTCCCTCCAGGAGGTGGAGGGTGGGGTCATGCCAGTTGAGATCAGGTGAGGAGCCAGGTGCCCTATCACGGCAAAGGTTAAAATGAGCAGGCCCGAGCAGGAGCACACGGGAACACCTGTGCACATGTTGTGTGCATGGACTTAATTGAATACGGCCAATGATAAATCACCTGGGTGTGCTTATATTAATCAACCTCCTCACTGCCGATGTGATCAAAACAACCTCTGACTGGCCGCCAGGCGCCATCCTGGCGCAGCCCATGTGGCACAGCCCCCAACATGTAGACATTAAGTTTTCAATATAGTTGCAGAATTTATTTTAAAAACATACCAAGCCTCAGTTTCAGAGCATGTTAAAACTCTTAAAGTCATGGACATCAAAGTCAGTTATTATTATTTGAATGATTGACATTTGGTCAAATAAGGTAATTTATACTGGTAGGGAAAAGTAACTTGCAGTGAGATTAGATTGAAATGAAGCCCACCTCAATTAAAACTCTCAGCACTACTAGAAAGGAATAGTTAAGAATTAGTCACAACATGATGAAGAAGGTTATGTTTGGGGATAGTGTTTTTTGATAGAGGACTTACTTGATAAAGCATATAGAGATATTATGGACTTTGATTCATTTAGTAAATACTTTTGAGCTGTTACTAACTGCCAGACCCTGTGCTGGATCTTGGATAAATGGTAATGAATGAAATAGCAAGATTTCTAAGCACAGGGAGCTAGTGTGGAAGAGTTAACCAAATAAATTCACATGGCAATGCATCTTTGTAAAGAATAACCAGTGCTTTGAAGGCAAGAGATCGATCAGAAGAGAGAAAGGTGTGGGAGACTGGCTTCACACTTAATGGCTAGGGAAACTCTCTCTCCAAGTAGACTCACTCTTAGACTGGGACCTGAAAGGAGACAGCTAGCTCATGGACATGTGGAGGGGATTAAAGCACTTGGAGTGAAGGACTGAATGCAGGAAAGAGGGAGTGTGTTAGGTGAATAGGAAAAAGGTCAGTGTAGCTGGAAAGTTTGAGTGAGTGGACTTTATAAAAAATGATTGGCAGTAAACCAAGGCAGTTAGATGGTTGGGGAGAATAAATTGGTGGAGAGGAGGCAAATCATAGTTAATCTGAAGCTCCATTAAGAAACCCTGATTTATACACTAAAACCCTGGCTCTTTCTTAAACATCACTCCCCGCTCCCATGTACATTTTTTTCTGTACTCTTATCTGTCATTTGATCAAGGAAATGCATACTTTCTCTAAGTCAGCATTAGATTATCTGAAAGTGAAAATGCTTTCTCTGATTACTCTTGTTCAGTCATCTGATCTCAGCAGAACATTTTGTGTTGCACAATTATGTGGTGCTGGTCACTTCTGGCTTGGCTTATTTTATATTCACAACAATTAATGAGAAAGTTTTTGTGTGTAAAGAAGCATGGTGGGAAAAACTGTTACAATCTTACAATTAACTCTTGGCTGTCTTTGTTCAAATAGTGTGTTATACTTTATTTTATTTTTTGTAGTGGCGAGGATCAAACCCAGGGTCTTGCACATGTTGGTAAGTGCTCTACCCCTGAGCTACGTCCTCAGACCAATAGTGTTTAAAAAAAAAAAACACACATGACTGGGTTTTTTGTATTTTGGGTGTAAAGTTTTTAGGTTCCTTATAAACTTTGGAGATGAGTGCTCTGTCTGAAGTGTGTGTGGAAAAGATTTTCTCCCACTCTGTAGGTTCTCTTTTCACATTATTGATTGTTTCCTGTGCTGAGAAAAAACTTTTTAGTTTGAATCTATCCCACTCATTGATTCTTGCTTTTATTTCTTGCACTATGGGGATCTTGTTAAGGAAGTCTTGTCCTAAACCAAAGTGATGGAGATTCGGGCCTACTTTTTCTTCTACTTGGTGAAGGGCCTCATGTCTAATTCTTAGATCCCTGATCCATTTTGAGTTGAGTTTTGTACAGGGTGAGAGATAAGGGTTTAATTTCATTTTATTACATATGGATTTCCAGTTTTCCCAGCACCATTTGTTGAAGAGGCTATCTTTTCTCCATTTGGCACCCTTGTCTAGTATGAGGCTACTATACTTATGTGGGTATGTCTCCATGTCTTCTATCCTGTACCATTGGTCTGCCTATCTATTTTGGTGCCAATACCATGCCATTTTTGTTACTATTGCTCTATAGTAGAGTTTAAAGTCTGGTATTGTGATACCTCCTGCATCACTCTTCCTGTCCAGGACTGCTTTGGCTATTCTGGGTCTTTTGTTCTTCCAGATGAATTTCAAGATTGCTTTTTCTGTTTCTATGAGAAATGTCATAGGGATTTTAGTTGGAATTGTGTTGAATCTGTATAGCACCAAAGGTCAAATGTTTTCTCTGATAAGTGCACGACAATATATAACGAGGGGGGGTGGTGGGGGGAAAGAGAAGAATGAAGGAACTTTAGTGTAGAGGAAAATGAGGTGGGAGGAGGTGGGGGACAGAAAGATAGTAGAATGAAATGGACAGTACTACCCTATGTATGGGTATGTTACATGAATGGTGTAAATCTACATTGTGTACAACCATAGAAATGAAAAGTTGTACCCATTTGTGTACATTGAATCAAAATGCAGTCTGTAAAAATAAAAAAGATTTTAATAAAAAAAAACCAAAAAACCCCCCCCAAACATGAGTTTCTTATTTATGAAAGTCTATATGATTTTCCTGATTTTTGTGAAAATTTCTATCATTTATTAGAATGCTACACCATCATCAACCAGAGTTATGATGTTTTGCATTACTCTGTATGTCACAACTGTCACCAAGCAATTTTCTTTATTTTCCAAGTCTAACTTTTCTTAGTCTTGGTGTCTTCTGTTTTCAAGATATATTTTTTATTCTTCCCAGAATGTTCATTAGGTAAATTTGGTAGTCCATTTTAGATCATGGTAGCAAGACTGAGTGACATAGTAGAAATGGGTCTGGCATTGCCACTGGAGTTCGACCTGAGTGTGAATTCCAACCCTATTATTTACTCAGTTATGCCATCTTTGGTTAGTTACATACATTTTAAATGTTAGTTTTTCTCATTTGAAAATGGGAATAATAATCTCTTCCTCATGGGGTTGGCAGGATTAAATGTGATTATATGTAATAAAGTGCAGCCTAGTGCCTAAAGCTTGGTGCATGCTCAACTGAGTGTGGTCTTTGGCAGATCAGGTAGCACTTAAAATTGTATTTCAAATAGTAGAAATAGGTTTGAACTGGTCTTCTGTGTTCTTTTTCTGTGTTCCTTTGTGTCCAAGGATACTCTCACTTGGGGTAGAAGAAGAAAGGTTTGCATGGTAGAATAAGGTTGGCAGTGGCCAGGCGGGAGCAGCAGAATGTCATTGTATCTTTATCAGAAGGTTCTGCAGTTGGGTTGTGCTGTTAGGGAAAGCCCAGGTCAACCTTGGGGAAGAAAATGTGGTTGGAAGCTAAATTGAAAACCATAATCCAGTGGGACGAGGTGGTGCATGCCTGTAACCCTAGCAGTTTGGGAGGCTGAGGCAGGAGGATCGCAAGTTCAAAGCCAGCCTCAGCAAAATCCAGGTGCTAAACAACTCACTGAGATACTGTCTCTAAATAAAAAATACAAAATAATGCTGCGGATGTGGCTCAGTTGTTGAGTACCCCTGAGTTCAATACCTGATACTCTCCATCCCTTCCAAAAAAACATCCAAGTTGGGTACAGTAGTGCATGATTCCCCAGTGGCTCAGGAGGCTGAGGCAGGAGGATTGTAAATTCAAAGCCAGCCTCAACAACTTAGTGAGGCCTTGAGCAACTTAGTGAGACCCTATCTTATTGGGATATGGCTCAGTGGTTAAATGCCCTGCGTTCAATCCCCAGTACAAAACAAAAAACAAAAACCAACAAACAGAAAACCCCCCAAAACATAATCCAGGGCTATAGACAAAAAAACAGTTTTTTCAAACATTGTTGATTAAGAAACTTCCATGTGTCAGACAACATGCTAACTCTGGGTTCATCAAAGTGGGGCACAAATGCTGCAGGGAATTTATGATGAACAGAGGGAACCCCAAAATTACAAAGCAGAGTGACTAAGTACTATCATAGAGGAACAAAGCAAGGAAAGAGGGCAGGAATTTGAGAGTTCGAAGGACGATGGTCACAGATGGTCATTACAAATTTCTAGAAGAGAGATGGGACACAGTGTCCAGGAAAGCCACATCTGAGCCAAGAGTGAAATGAAAAGTTTGATGGTCAATAGCAAACAGGACGACCCATTCTGGGTCAACTGGTGAAGATGCGTTTGCATCACTCTTATTTCTGATCCTTAAAGAGAGCAAGAAGCAAAGCAAGCGAAGTAATGAGGCTGGTTCTGATACATGTGCGGGATGCTCTCTGGAGGGCCAGATGCTGCCAGAACTGAACTTTGACCTCACCTTCATGGACTTGAAGCAGAAGTTATTTAAATGGACCTGAAATAGTTCACATGTAACTTCTGTTGGATGTAGCTGAGAACAGGAAAAGATTGTCCTATAGAATAATAAAAGAATAAAATAATATTACTGTTATAATGTTATTATAAATAAAATAAAAAGATATTAAGTAGAATGGAATAATAAAAGTTTCTACTGATTTTGTGGGAAGGGAAAAATGACTGTGAACTTTAATTTACTAGAAATTTGAGTGGACTCTTTTTTTTGGGAATATTTTTGAAACTTGGCTAAGTATTCTAAATCTTAACTGGAAATCTTCTCACTGGGGATTTTTTGGTGGTTGGGGTCAGGGGCTTCAGAGGCACAATAAACTATTTTATTCTGTTCTCCTTGCTTAGCAATGTTCGCCTTTACAGATGAGCATGAATGTGCCCTCCAGCTGTTGACGTACAAGAAGGTACATAACATACCTGTGGGATCTGGGGATCAGTCATTACTGCGGTTCTGTTTATTGTTATTCCCTTGAATTTTTCTTTAAAACACACTCTCAGGAGACCCATCTTTTTGATTTGGGAAAGATGTAGCTGAGAAAGTATGGTATTTACTAGAAACTAGAAGCTTTTACTATCTTTCTCTGTAGCCAGAATTTGTTAGGATTCACTTGAGAATAAGCAGTAACACTAACTGGTGTTTACATTGTGATTTCAGAATTTTCTCAAGCATCATAATTCTGGGAAAGTGAAGATATACCACCTCTTCATTCGGTGCAGACCCTTGGACTTCCCCTGGATTTACTGGTGGAGTATTGAGTGGCAGGGTGGAGTGCATCCAAGCTTGGATCTTGTTTGGAGATGACTCTAACTCTGGCCTTGCGCAAAATGAACATAGAACTGTTAGGTCCATGGGTCAGAGCAGCATATCCAGATGCTGTATTAGTTGCCTCCAATACTCCAGACAATGTGAATGCTTTCCTGGGCTTATAATTTATACCCCCACCGGCAGTTTAGGGTCTTTTGTGTCCTTCTTTAAGTTGTTACTGTCATAACTTTTAATGTTTGCCAATCAGTTGGATGTAAAATAAAATCTCATTGTGGTGTTAATGAATTTTGCTAATTACTAATGAGGTTGAGCATCTTTTTTTACAAGTTTAGTGGCAATTTTATTACCTTTGTTTTTCATGCTAAGGGTTGAATCCAGGACTGCCCTAGTACTGAGCTATATCCCCAGTCCTTTATTTTTTATTTTAAGATAAAGTCTTGATGAGCTGCTGAGGGTGTCCTCAAACTTGTGATCCTTCTACTCCAGCCTCCTGAATTGCTGGGATTGCAGGTGTGTATTACTGTGCCTGGCTTTTGTTTCTTCTTGTTTGAATCTATGTGTGAATTTTACTCATCCTTCTATTAGATTATCTTATAGATTTTTGATGTTATTTTTATTTTCAGATAAAATCCTCTTTGAAAGTTCTTTCGTCTGTAAGCTTGGAGGGGCACGGTTAGCGGCCAAATAAAATCGGACAGAGGCGATCCAAGAAGGCGGACTAGAGGGTGACTGCATCTCCAGTCGCTCCAGAACACAGGAGTCAAGAAGGGGAGGCATTGAGAGACTCAGACTAAAATAGAGCCATGGGTGACTCTCGCCCACTGGGTAAAGCTCGGCCTGGGTGGCAGGCCCGGATAGAGGTGGCTTATGGAGCAGGGCAGGGCAGCTAGAGTCTTCCACAGGCAGCCCTGTGCGCTCTGGCGGTGGGCCCCTCCCACACGGCCAGCTTCTCCAGCTTCTCGGAGCAGGCCCCCCAGTTAGAACCTTTCTGATCAGAACCAGCTCCAAGTCCCGGAGCCAGTGCGGTGTGCCCCAGCCCGCAAGCAGATTCAGGGACCAGGACAGGGCAGCCAGGGACTTCCCCAAGCAGCCCGGCCCCTTCCAGCGGGAGGTGCCTTTCAAGGCTAGCTTCTTGGAGCAGACCGCCAAGTGAGAGCCTTTCTACATAAGAGCCAGCCACAAGTCCCCGAGCCAACGGAGAGCTTCGATCCACAAGCAGCCTCTGGGATCAGGGCAGGGCAGCCAGAGATTTCTCCAGGCAGCCCTGCACCCTCTGGCCGCAGGCACATTCCACGGGGCGATCCAAGATGGCGGCCTAGGGGGTGACTGCATCTCCAGTCACTCCAGAACCCAGGAGTCAAGAAGGGGAGGCATTGAGAGACTTGGACAAAAATAGAGTCACGGGGTGAGTCTCCCCCAATGGGTGAAGCTCGGCCTGGGCGGCAGGCACAGATAGGGGTGGCTTATCAGAGCAGGGCAGGGCAGCTAGAGTCTTCCCCAGGTAGCCTTCCACACTCCGGCGGTGGGCTCCTCCCACACGGCCAGCTGCACGGTGCAGGTCCCCCAGTGAGAGCCTTTCCACACAGAGCCAGCTCCAAGCCCTGGAACCAGTAGGGGGTTAGGGGCAGCTTTCTTCAGAAGCACTGCATTATCAAGTTCCTCCAAGACATCAGGCTACTGAAGGCTGGGAGGTGATACACTGGAAATCTACAGGGACACTGTAAGCCAACAGAGGAAATCTGCAATATCTCAGGGTCCCACTGACATCTGACCAATATGAGAAAACAAGGGAAGAAAATGTCCCAAACAAACCTAGATACTATATCAATAAAACCCAATGACAGTACAGCAGAAGAAATGTCAGAAAGGGAGTTCAGAATGTACATAATTAAAACAATCAGGGAAGCAAATGAGGAGATGAAAGAGCAAATGCAGGCTTAAATGATCACACCAATAACAGTTAGAAGACCAAATACGGGAAGCAAGAGATCATTTCAATAAAGAGTTAGAGATACTGAAAAAAAAAAAAAAAACAAACAAACAGAAATCCTTGAAATGAAGGAAACAATAAACCAAGTTAAAAACTCCATAGAAAGCATAACCAATAGGATAGAACACCTGGAAGACAGAACCTCAGACATTGAAGACAAAATATTTAATCTTGAAAACAAAGTTGGCCAAACAGAGAAGATGGTAAGAAATCATGACCAGCATCTATAAGAATTATGGGATATCATGAAAAGGCCAAATTTAAGAATTATTGGGATTGAGGAAGGCTTAGAGAAATAAACCAAAGGAATGAACAATCTATTCAATGAAATAATATCAGAAAATTTCCCAAATCTGAAGAACGAAATGGAAAACCAAGTACAAGAGGCTTATAGGACTCCAAATATACAAAATTACAACAGACCCACACCAAGGCACATTATTATGAAAATACCTAACATACAATATAAAGACAGAATTTTAAAGGCCACGAGAGAAAAGAATCAAATTACATTCAGAGGGAAACCAATAAGAATATCAGCAGATTTTTCAATCCAGACCCTAAAAGCTAGAAGGGCCTGGAACAACATTTACCAAGCCCTGAAAGAAAACGGAGGCCAACCAAGAATCTTATACCCAGCAAAACTTACTTTCAGATTTGACGACGAAATAAGATCCTTCCATGATAAACAAAAGCTAAAGGAATTTACAAAAAGAAAGCCAGCATTACAGAACATTCTCAGCAAAATATTCCATGAGGAAGAGATGAAAAACAATGATGCAAATCAGCAACGGGAGGAACTAGCCTAAAGGAATAGCCAAATAAAGGAGAAACCAAATCATGTCAAAAAACAAAAATGAGTCAAATGACTGGGAATACAAATCATATCACAATAATAACCCTGAATGTTAATGGCCTGAACTCATCAATCAAAAGACATAGACTGGCAGATTGGATTAAAAGGAAAAATCCAACAATATGCTGCCTGCAAGAGACTCATCTCATAGAAAGAGATACCCACAGACTAAAGGTGAAAGGATGGGAAAAAACATACCATGCACATGGACTCAGCAAAAAAAGTCGGAGTATCCATCCTCATTTCAGATAATGTGGACTTCAAGCCAAAACTATTCAGAAGGGATAAAGAAGGACATTACATGCTGCTTAAGAAAGCATAAATCAGCAAGACATAACAATCATAAATATCTATGCCCTGAACATTGGCTCATCCATATATGTCAAACAAATCCTTCTCAATTCCAGAAAACAAATAGACCACAACACAATAATACTAGGTGATTTTAACACATCTCTCTCACCACTGGATAGAACTTCCAAACAAAAATTGAATAAAGAAACCATAGATCTCAATAACACAATCAACAATTTAGACTTAACCGACATATAGAATATACCATCCAACGAAGAGCGAATACACTTTCTTCTCAGCAGCACATGGATCCTTCTCTAAAATAGACCATATTTTATGCCACAAAGCTACTGTTAGCAAATACAAGAAGATAGAGATACTACCTTGTACTCTATCAGATCATAAAGGATTGAAATTAGAAATAAATGACAGAAAAAAACCCAGAAACTTCTCCAATACCTGGAGATTAAATAATACACTATTATATGATGAATGGATAACAGAAGACAACAGGAGGGAAATAAAAAAATTCTTGGAAGTAAACGAGAACAAAGACACATCATATCAAAATCTCTGGGACACTATGAAAGCAGTACTTAGAGGAAGATTTATTTCATGGGGCGCATTCAACAAAAGAATTAGAAATCAACAAATAAACGACTTAACTCTACAGCTCAAAGCCCTAGAAAAAGAAGAGCAGACCAACACCAAAAGTAGTAGAAGACAGGAAATAGTTAAAATCAGAGCTGAAATCAATGAAATTGAAACAAAAGAAACAATCGGAAAAATTAACAAAATAAATAGTTGGTTCTTTGAAAAAATAAACAAAATTGATAAACCCTTAGCCACACTAACAAAGAGATGGAGAAAACTCAAATTACTAAAATTCGGAATGAACAAGGAAATATCACAACAGACATGACTGAAATACAAAACATAATTAGAAACTATTTTGAAAATCTATACTCCAACAAAACAGAAAACCTCGAAGACATCCACAAGTTTCTAGAGACATATGAATTACCTAAACTGAATGAGGAGGACATACACAACTTAAATAAATCAATTTCAAGCAATGAAATAGAAGAGGTCATCAAAAGCCAACCAACAAAGAAAAGTCCGGGACCAGATGGGTTCTCAGCCGAGTTCTACAAAACCTTTAAAGAAGAGCTCATTCCAATACTCCTCAAAATATTCCATGAAACAGAAGAGGAGAGAACCCTCCCAAACTTGTTCTATGAAGCCAATATCACCCTGATACCTAAACCAGACAGAGACACATCGAGAAAAGAAAATTTCAGACCAACATCCTTAATGAACATCGACGCAAAAATTCTCAACAAAATTTTAGCAAATCGCATACAAAAATTTTTTAAAAAGATAGTGCACCATGATCAAGTGGGTTTTATCCCAGGGATGCAAGGTTGGTTCAACATCCAGAAATCAATAAATGTCATTCACCATATCAACAGACTTAAAGTTAAGAATCACATGATTATTTCAATAGATGCAGAAAAAGCATTCGATAAAATACAGCATCCCTTCATGCTCAAAACACTAGAAAAAATTGGGGTAGTGGGAACATTCCTTAACATTATAAAGGCCATCTATGCTAAGCCCATGGCCAATATCATTCTAAATGGTGAAAAACTGAAAGTGTTCCCCTAAAAACTGGAACAAGGCAGGGATACCCTCTTTCACCACTTCTATTCAACATCGTCCTTGAGACTCTAGCCAGAGCAATTAGACAAACCAAAGAAATTAAAGGGATACGAATTGGAAAAGAAGAACTCAAACTATCCCTATTTGCTGATGACATGATTATATATTTAGAGGAACCTGGAAATTCCACCAGCAAACTCTTAGAACTCATAAGTGAATTCAGTAAAGTAGCAGGTTACAAGATCAATGCTCATAAATCCAATGCATTTTTATACATAAGTGATGAATCTTCAGAAAGAGAAATTAGGAAAACTACCCCATTCACAACAGCATCAAAAAAAAAAAAATACTTGGGAATCAATCTCACAAAAGAGGTGAAAGACCTCTACAAGGAGAACTACAGAACACTAAAGAAAGAAATTCAAGAAAACCTTAGAAGATGGAAAGATCTCCCATGTTCTTGGATAGGCAGAATTAATATTGTCAAAATGGTCATACTACCAAAAGTGCTATACAGATTCAATGCAATTCCAATTAAAATCCCAATGATGTACCTTGCAGAAATAGAGCAAGCAATTATGAAATTCATCTGGAAGAATAAAAAACCCAGAATAGCTAAAGCAATCCTCAGTAGAAAGAGGTGAAGCAGGGGGTATTGCAATACCAGATCTTCAACTCTACTACAAAGTAATAGTAACAAAAACGGCATGGTATTGGTACCAAAATAGACAGGTAGATCAATGGTACAGAATAGAGGACATGGACACAAACCCAAATAAATACAATTTTCTCATAGTAGACAAAGGTGCCAAAAACATGCAATGGAGAAAAGATAGCCTCTTCAATAGATGGTGCTGGGAAAACTGGAAAATCCATATGCAACAGAATGAAACTAAACCCCTATCTCTCACCCTGCACAGAACTCAACTCACAATGGATTAAGGACCTCGGAATCAGACCAGAGACCCTGCATCCTATAGAAGAAAAAGTAGGTCCAAACCTTCAACTTGTTGGCTTAGGATCAGACTTCCTTAACAGGACTCCCATAGCACAAGAAATAAAAGCAAGAATCAACAACTGGGATAGATTCAAACTAAAAAGTTTTCTCTCAGCAAAGGAAACTATCAGTAATGTGAAGAGAGAGCCTACAGAGTGGGAGAATATCTTTGCCACTCATACTTCAGATAGAGCGCTAATTTCCAGAATCTATAAAGAGCTCAAAAAACTCTACACCAAGAATACAAATAATCCAATCAACAAATGGGCTAAGGAAATGAACAGACATTTCACAGAAGAAGATGTACAAGCAATCAACAGATATATGAAAAAATGTTCACCATCTCTAGTAATAAGAGAAATGCAAATCAAAACTACCCTAAGATTTCATCTCACCCCAATTAGAATGGCGATTATCAAGAACACAAGCAACAATAGGTGTTGGAGAGGATGTGTGGAAAAAGGAACACTCATACATTGCTGGTGGGGTTGCAAATTAGTGCAGCCACTCTGGAAAGCAGTATGGAGATTCCTCAGAAAGCTTGGAATGGAACCATCATTTGACCCAGCTATCCCACTCCTTGGCCTATACCCAAAGGACTTATAATCAGCATACTACAGAGATACAGCCACATCAATGTTCATTGCTGCTCAATTCACCATAGCCAGATTATGGAACCAACCTAGATGCCCTTCAGTTGATGAATGGATAAAGATACTGTGGCATATATATACAATGGAATATTACTCTGCAATGAAGAATGATAAAATTATGGTATTTGCAGGCAAATGGATGAAATTGGAGAATATCATGCAAAGTGAGATAAGCCAATCTCAAAAAACTAAAGGACGAATGATCTCGCTGATAAGCGGATGAGGACATATAATGGGGGGTGGGAGGAGTTGGTGTTAGGGTTAGGGTTAGGTTTAGGGTTAGGGATAAGGAGGGTGGTAAGAATGAAGGAAAGAAGACTGTATAGAGGGAAAAGGGGGGTGGGAGGCGTGGGGAGGAAGGGAATAAAAATGAATCAAACAACATTGCCCTATGTAAATTTATGATTACACAAATGGTATGCCTTGTCTCCATGTACAAATAGAGAAACAACATGTATCCCATTTGTATACAATAAAAAAAAAAATCGGACAGAAAGTGGCTGAAGCAAGCTTTATTGGAATTTGGCTCTCGGGGGAAATTCCCAGACCCCTGGGGTACAGCTCAAGTAGGGACCCAGAGAAAATCGCACATGGTGCCCGCTACCCAGGGTTTTTATAGGCTGGAATGGGAGGGGGTCCTGCTGAATGACAGGTGGATGTTAAGAGTCAGTGGAATTTTCTAGCCCAGTTGATTGGTCACCATTTATGGCGGGCTGGCCTTTGTTTCAGCTGCTCTGCTCTGCCCTCTACAGTCATCTAAATTCCGACCTAACACTTTTGTTGAGGAGTCTTCTTTATATTTCCCTGCCTGAGAATTCCTTTCTCCATTTACTTCCGTTTTCATTGATGAAATTAGTGATATTTCCCAGTTCCTCAGTGACATTTCCAGAGACTTTGTTACCTCACCTTTTGTTTCTATGTATTACATGAGGATTGGGGGAGGGACTGAGTGAGGGTGAGAGGGGAGTGAAGGGGAAAAGCATTTAAAAAAAAAAATTATTTACTTTTATGTGGTGCTGAGGATCAAACCCAGTGCTTCACACATGCTAGGCAAGGGCTCTACCACCAAGTCACAACCACAGTCCTGAGAGGAAGAATTTTGATCCCTTGAATCCTTTTATTTGTCCATTATCTGACATGTTGCCTTGCGGTTGTGTTCCTTCTTTTAAGTGCTGTTGGTGTTTAGTATTTATTTAGTGTTCATTTTGTTAGGTCTGGAGTGGGTAAGGTCTGTGTTCTGACTTATTTTGCCATTTTACCCTGGAAGCCTCTTGGATTACTTTCAAAAGCTGCCATTGACCTTGGTAGTTACCAAATTGGCAGTGGCACAAAGAGTACTGCTCATGAAAGTTGTGCCAACTGTCTGACTCAGACGTCAGCTCAGAGTTCAACTACCATCAGCCATTTGGTTGAAAAGATTTCATAGTGATTTTCAGGAAAGCATTTGAAATTTGTATTCCATCCCAATATATGATATATTTGCTCTTTGCTTTAAATCAGAAATGTCTCAAATTTGTGAAGATTGTCTGAGGAACACAAATCTGTGATCTCTTAAATTTATTCTTCATTGCACTTTTTGTCCACTTCCCCAGCACTTGTCTGGAGACCAACTTGGCAACCCTTTTGTCTTACCTACTTTTGTGGTAATATATTCTTAAATTACATCAGAGCTTCTTATTGTTCTATAGTATGCTGAGATCCATCAGTAAACTTCTGATTTTCATTCATTATTTCAGTAAATTTTCCTTGAGAACCTACATATTATAAGTGTTTTCATGTATATATTTACATGTATACTCATATAAATATTCATATTTATGGATATACACATTGTAACCCTAACCCTAACCCTAACCTTTAACTAGGTCGAAATCCTAACACCAACAGTAACAATGAGACAATTTCTATTAAAAATAATATATTTTTCTATGAATATTCATACTTATGATGACATCTCCATTTACATTTTCTCATACAAAATGACATTTTCATATATACTAATTTGCATATTCAGATCCTATAAGTAGACCAAACCATAACTATACAGGTATCAGGAAATTCAACCAAACATATAAATAAATACTTACACGTTTTTGTAATATTTTTGTAAAAAATTCATATATGTGGATATATAACCCTAACCCTAACCCATAACACTAGCCCTAAACTTACTCCTAAGACTGATGCAAGCTCTACTATAGAAGCTGTTCTATACAAAAGGTGTATATTTCAATGCATATTCATACATGCATTGACATAAGTACATAATCACATACAAATTTATGTATATGTTCATATACATCCATTTGCAAATGAATGCCCTATATTTTATTCAAGTAGTAGCTAAGCATTTTACCCTAAATTTTTTCGTATATAAAACCGCCCATGATATGAATGTTTTTGTGTATATATTCAAATGTATATTCATATAAACATTCACATTTATGAATATACATGTTCTACCCCTAATCCTAACCCTAAAATTTCAGGGAGATGCATAGCTACCATTTGGCTAAAATAGGACATGCATATGCAAATGAATGTATATGAACATATATGCAAATTTACATGTGAATATATAAATATGTCAAAGCATGTATAAATATGCATTGAAATATACACATTTTGGCATAATAGGCTTCACTGTAGGAGTTGTGTCAGGCTTAGGACTAAGTTTAGGACAATCATTAGGGTTAGGGGTAGAACATTCATATTTCACATTTTAATTTTTGTATGAAGAAAATGTGAAAATATTCACAAAAACATGGTTAGCTATGTTTTTAGATAGCAATGAATTTCATGATGTGTGTATAGTTGCTGTTTGGTCTACTTATTGGGTATGAATATGCAAATGAGTGTATATGAAAATATATGTCATTTTACATGTGAAAATGTAAATGTAGAGGTCAACAAAAGTATGAATATTCATATAAACATATGATTTTTAATAAAAGCGATCTCATGGCTCCTGTTCCTGATAGGATTAGGAGTTTGTTAGAGGGTTGGTTTAGGATAAGGGTTAGGATTAGAATATATATATATATTCATAAATATGAATATTTACATGAATATTCATGTGAAAAAATACACAAAACTTTTATAACATGTGCTTTAGGATATGGAAAAATTTAGGGTTAGACACATAACTACTGTTTGGATAAAATATAGGTCATGTATATGCAAATGAATATATGTGAGCATATATGTAAAATGATATGTGAATATATAAATATTTATGTCAATGCACATATAAATATGCATTTAATTATATACCTTATCATACAGAACATCTTCCATAGTAGGGGTTTTGCAGTCTTGGAATTTAGTTTAGATCTAGCATTTGGGTTAAGGTTAGGGTTAGAACACATATATCCACATATATGATTTTTGTGTGAAATATATGTAAAAATATATACAAGATGTAAGTATTTGTTTCATATATGGATGAATTTCATGATACATATGCAGTTACATTTTGGTCTACTCATAGGGTTTGAATATGCAAAAGAGTGTATATGAACATATATGTCATTTTATATGTGAAAATGTAAATGTTGATGTCTATAAAAGTATTAATGTTGATATAAAAATATACAATTTTTAGTAAAAATCATCTCATGGCTACTGTTAGTGTTAGGATTTGGACCTAGTTAGATAGAAGTTTAATGGTTAGGATTAGGGTTACAACATATATATCCATAAACATGAATATTTATATGAATATATATGTGAAAATATACATGAAAACATTCATAACATGTGTGGTTCTCTACAAGGAAAATTTAGTATAAGATACATAGCTACTGTGGATAAAATAAAGGGCATGCATATGCAAATAAATATATACAAACATGTACATTTATATGTGAATATATAAATGTTTATGTCAATACATGTGTAAAAATGCATTGAATTACTTACTTTTTGTATAGAAAGTCTTCCATTTTAGAGGTTGTGTCAGGCTTAGAACTAAATTTACATCTAGTGTTAGGGTTAGGGTAAGGGCAAAAACATATATCCATATATATGAATATTTGTAGGAAAATATATATGAAAATATATACAAACACTTATCTAAGTATTTGCTTTTACATACAGATAAATTTTTGTTACATAAATTGTTACAGTTGGGTCTACTCCTTAGATACGAATATGCCAATGAGTGTACATAGACATATATGCCATCTCATATGTGAAAATGTAAATGCAGATATTGATATAAGTATGAATATTTATAAAATCATATATGAGTTTAAAAAATTATTTCATGGCTACTGTTAGTGTTAGAATTTGGACCTAGTCAAAGGATAGGGTGGGGTTAGAATTAGAGTTAGAACATATGTATCCATAAAAAAGAATGTTTATGTGAATAGGCATGTAAAAATATACATGGAAACACTCAAAATATGTGTGGTTCTGTACATGGGAAAATTTAGGGTAAGAAGAATAGCTACTGCTTGAATAAAATATACAGCCTACATAAGCAAATGAAGGAAAATGAATATATACTTAAATTTATATGTGAATATATGACTATTTATGGCAATACATGTATAAATATGCATTGAATTATATACATTTTTGTCTAGAATGACTTCCATGGTAGGAGTTGTGTCAGGCTTAGGACTAAGTTTAGGGCTATCATTAGGGTTAGGAATAGAACATCCATATTTCACAAATGAATTTTTGTATGAAAAAAGTGTGAAAATATACACAAAAACATGGATAGCTATTTGTTTTTAGATACTGATGAATTTCATGATGTGTGTATAGTTACTGTTTGGTCCACTTATTTGGTACGAATATGCAAATGAGTGTATATAAACACATAGGTCATTTTATATGTGAAAATGTAAATGTAGAGGTCAATGAAAGTATGAATATTCATAAAATATATATGATTTTTAATAAATATTGTCTCATGGCTACTGTTAGTGTTAGGATTTGAACCTAGTTAGATGGGTTAGGGTTAAGGTTAGTGTTAGAATATTTATCTGAATACACATGTTAAAATATACATGGAAACACTTAAAACGTGGGGTTCTGTACATGGAAAAATGTAATGTAAGATGCAAAGCTACTGTTTGAATAAAATATAGGGCATGCATAAGGAAATGAATGAACATGAACATATTTATATATTTATATGTGAATACATACATATTTATGCCAGCACATACATTTTGTATAGCAGGGAATCAAGGGAGGGGTTGTGTAAGGCTTAGGAGCAAGTTAAGGCATAGTGTTAGGGGTGGGGTTAGGGTTAGAACATACATATTCATGTATATGAGTTATTGTGTGAAATATACACAAAACATTTGTTTTTATATATGGATGAATTTCACGATGGGTGTAGTTACAGTTTGGTCAACTCATATGCTTATGCAAAGGGTGTATGAACGTATCTGTCAATTTGTGAAAATGTGAATATGGATGTCAACATATGTATTAATAGTCACAGGAAAATATATGACTTTCAATAAAAATCACCTTATGGAGACTGTCAGTGTTAGGGTTTGGACCAAGTTAGAGAGTAGGTTTAGGATTAGGTTTAGGGTTGGAACATACATATCTGTATATATGACTATTTATATAAATATACGTGTAAAATATACAAAGAATCAGTTAAAGCATGTGTGGTCTTGTGAATGGAAAAATTTGGGGTAAGATGAAAAGGCAGCCACTTGAATAAACTATAGGGCATGCATATACCAATGAATGAATATGAACATATATCAATATGTAAATATTTATGTCAATACATGTAAAAATATGCATTTAATTGTATTCATTTTTGTATAGAAAGGATTTCACTGTAGGGGTTGGGTCAGGGTTAGGAGCAAGTTTAGGGTTAGTGTTAGGTTAGGATTAGGGCTAGAACATTCATATGCACATGAATGAATTTTTATAAGATAATATATGTGAAAATAGATACAAAAACATGTGTAAGTATCTGGTTTTGTATATGAATGAATTTTGTCTGACCCGTATAGTTGTGGTTGGTATGAATGTGCATGAGTGCATATGAACATATATGTCACTTTATATGTGAAAATGTACAGAACGGCTTCCATGGTGGTGTTTGGGTCAGGGTTCAGAAGCACATGAGGTCCTGAGTTAAGGTTAGGGTTAGCTTTAGAAGTTCCATATCCACATATATAAATTTTTATATGAAAATATACAGGGAAATATATAAAAGCAACTGAATAATTATTTCTTTTCCGCATGTGGAAGAATTCCATGAGGCCTGAATATTTACTTTTGGGTCTACTCATATGGTATGAATATGCAAATGAGTGTATATGGACACATTTGTCAATTTTTATGCTTAAATGTGAATGTAGATGTCAACATAAGTGTGAATAGTCACATAAACATGTATGATTTTTAATGAAAATCATCTCACAGCTCTTGTGAGTGTTAGGATGGGGACCAAGTTAGAGGGTTCAGTTAGGGTTAGGGTTAAGCTTAGAACATATATATCCATAAAAATAAATATATTGATATGAATAAACTGATCCACATCTCCAGCCTTATTTTGTATTTATTTAGAGACAGGGTCTCACTGAATTGCTTAGTGCATTGGTTTTGCTGAGGCAGGCTTTGAACTCGCAATCCTCCTATCTCAGCCTCCAGAGCCACTGGGATAACAGGCATGCGCCACCATGCCCAGCACATGAAAACATTTAAAATGTGTTGTCCTGTCTATGGAAAAATTTAGGTAGATGCAAAACCTCCATGTGAGTACAACATAGGACTTGTATATGCAAATGAATGGATATGAACATATATGTAAATTTATATGTGAATATGTGAATATATGTATAAACATGCAGTGAATTATATAGGTTTTTGTATAGAAGGTGTTTTAGTCAGCTATTTTGCTGCAGTGACTTAAAGAGCTGACCAGAAGTAAACTTATTTGAGGGCTCATGGTTTCAGAGGTCTTAGTCCATAGGAGGGTGGCTCCATTCTTTAGAGCTCAAGGTGAGTCTGAACATCATGGCAGGAGAGGGTGGTGGAAGGAATCAACTCACATCATCAGGAAGCAGAGAGAGGGTGGGGGGGGGGAGAAGAGAGAGAGAGAGGAGAGAGAGAGAGAGAGAGAGAGAGAGAGAGAGAGAGAGAGAGAGAAAGAGACTCCACTTTCCAGATACAAAATATTTCCTCCAGCCACAACACACCTGCTTCCAGTTACCACTCAGTTAATCCCATCAGGGATTAGTTCACTGATTAGAATGAGGCTACAGCCCAATCACTTCTCCTTCAAACCTTGCATTGTCTCACATGTCAGATTTTGGGGGACACCTCACATACAAACCATAACAGAAGGTCTTCCAATTAGGGGAAGTTTCATTGTTAGGAGTAACCCTAGCCTTAGGGATAGGGTTAGGGTTGGAACATCCATATCCATATATATGAATTTTTATATGAAAATTAGTTGAAAATATATACAAAACATCTGTAGGTATTTGTGATTATATACAGATGAATTTTGTGATATTTACGGTTGGGTCTACTCATAGGATATGAATGTGTGAATGAGTGTGTATGAACACATATGTCACTTTATAGGTAAATATGTGAATATAGATGTCAATGTAAGTGTGAATAATCACATAAACACATATAATTTTTAATAAAAATCATCTCACAACTCCCATTAGTGTTAAGGTTTGGACAAGATTAAGGGCTGGTTTAGGATTAGGGTTAGTGGTAGAATATATATATCCATAAATATGAATATACATGTAAAAATATCCACAGAAACATTTAAAACATGTGTGGTCTTGTGTATGGAAAAATGTAGGGTAAGATGAAAATCTACTATTCAGATAAAATATAGCCCATGCATACAAAATGAATGAATATGAACATATATGTAAATTGATATGCAAATATATGAATATTTGTGTCAATTTATGCATAAATATACATTGAATTATATACATTTTTGTATAGAAGGACTTCCAAGGCAGGGGAAGTTTCATCTAGGGTTAGGGTTAGGGTTAGAACATATATGTCCACATATATAATTTTTTGTGTGAAAATATACATGAAAATATATACGGTGACATGTGTAAGTATCTGTTTTTATATACAGATGAATTTAAGGGTTTCACCAATAGGTGATTGGTCAGGGTTAGGAGCAAGTTTAGGGCTATCCTTAGGGTTAGGGTTAGGGTTGGAGCATATATATCCACATATATGAAGTTTGTATGAAAATATAAGTGAAAGTATATGCAAAAACATATAAATATTTGTTTTTATATACAGATGAATTTTGTGACACATACTTAGTTATGGTTGGGTCTACTCATAGGGTATGAATAGACAAATGATTGTGTATGAACACATTTGTCATTTTATATGTGAAAATATGAAAGTAATCAACATAATTATGAATATTTACATAAACATACACGATTTTTAAGGAAGAAAGTCTCAGGTCTCCTATTAGTATTAGGGTTTGGAACAAGTTAGAGGGCAGTGTAAGGGTTAGTGTTAGTGTTAGAATATATATATTCATAATTATGAATATTGATATGAATATACAAGTAAAAGTATGTGCAAAAACATTTAAAACATGTGTGGTGCTGTGATGGAATAATTTAGTGTAAGATGCAAAGCTATGATTTGAATAAAATGTAGGACATGCACATGCAAATGAATGAATATGAACATATATATTAATTAACATGTGAATATGTGAATATTTTGTGTCAGTAAATGTATACATATGCATTGAATCATGTACATTTTTGTACAGAAGGGCTTCCTGGGCAGGGATTGAGTCAGGATTAGGAGGAAGTTGAGGGCTAGCATTAGGTTAGGGTTAGGGTTAGAACATCCATATTCACAAATATGAATTTTTCTATGGAAATAAATGGGAAAATATATGCAAACAACTGTTTAAGTATTGGTTTTTATATATTGATGAATTATATGATGCATGTATATTTATGGTTGGATCTACTCATAGGGTATGACTTTGCAAATGAGTGTGTATGAACATATTTGTCATTTTACATGTGAAAATGTGAAAGTAGATGTCAACTTAAGTATGAATTGTCACATAAACTTATATGATTTTTAATGAAAACAGTCTCATGACTCCTGTTAGTGTAAGAGTTTGGACCGAGTTAGAGGTCAGGATTAGGGTTAGCGTTAGATTTAGAACTTACTTATCTATAAATATGAATATTGATATGAATATACATGTAAAGATATATTTGGAAATATTTAAAAAATGTATGTCCTGGATGTGGAAAACGTTCAGGTAAGATGCAAATCTACCATGCGGATAACAGATAGGGCATGCATATGCAAATGAATGAACATGAACATATTTGTAATCTATATGTAAATATATGAATATTTGTGTCAATGCATGTATAAATAAGCATTGAATTATATACATTTTTGTATATGAGGGTTACCAAGGCAGGGGAAGGGTTAGGGTGAGGAGTAAGTTTAGGTCTAGCCTTAGGGTTAGGATTAAGGTTAGAACATTCATATCCACATATATGAATTTTTGTATGAAAATATATACAAGGACATGTATAACTATTTGTATTTATATATGGATGAAATTCATGATGCATGCTTATTAACAGTTGGGTATACTCATCAGGTATGAATGTGCAAATGAGTGTGTATGAACATGTATGTCATTTTATATGTGAAAATGTAGTTGCAAATGTCAACAAAAGTATGAATAAGCACATAAATATATATCTAATTTTTAATAAAAATTATCTCACAGCTCCTGTTAATTTTAGGGTTTGGACCAAGTAAGAGGGTAGGGTTTGGGTGAGGCTTAGAACATATATATCCATAAATGATACACATGTAAAATATACCTGTATGATATACATGTAAGAATATACATAAAACACTTAAAACATGTGTATTCCTGTGTATGGAAAAACGTAGGGTAAGATGCAAAACTACTGTTTGGATAAAATATATACATATGCAAATATATGAATAGGAACCTATATGTAAGTTTATGTGTGAGTATATGAATATTTATGTCAACACATGTATAATTATGCACTGAATTGTATACATTTTTGTATAGAAGGACTTCCATGGCAGGGGATGTGTCAGGGTTGGGAGTAAATTTAGATCTCGCTCAAGTCCTGTGTGGGAGAGGGAGAGGGTTCCTGTTGGAGGGATGGGCTGACTGTGAGATTAAAGCTATGAAGTTTATATATCAGAAATAAGGACAAAAGACAAGAATATCTTAAGAGCAGGGGTATTACCGGTTGAGCCATCCAGAAGGGTCTGGCTCTAACAAAGAAAGGAGACTGCACTTGCTTTATTGATGTTGGTACAGATCAAAAGGGATGGGTAGAAGCTTCTTTGAGAAAAACAAGATGGGGTGGAGGTAAGCAGACCATTTGACTCCAGCACGTCACTCCCATCTCTGGTGCTTGTACTCGAACCTGAGAGGGTAGCTAACACAAGATACCACCTGACTCAGGCATTCTTGAACAGGGGATATATGACTGTGAGTTCCTGAAGCCAGGTGTTCCTGGTTAATGACTCAAACTTTGCCTGGTTCTCATACTGGACCTGGATGACTCAGCATTTAGGGGTAGCGTTAGATTGCCAGCTAGGATTAGAACATCCATATTCACATATATAAATTTTTGTATGAAAATATAACTCAGGGTATATCCCATGTACCTTAACTTACTGCAGCCAGAAATGAACAAAGAATGAAGAATAGAGACTTTTTTCTATCTTAGTGATGTGCTCAGGTTTGAAGATACGATGAAATGATTATTTTTTTTCTATATAGACTTCCTTCAAATTTCTTTAAGTGCTTCTTCTACCTTGGCCCATAGTTTTCTATACATTGTATTTTAGTCAGTTTTTCCACTCTTGTGATTAAAAGACCCAAACAGAACTATTGTAGAGGAGGAATAGTTATCAGGGGTTCAATGGTTTCAGAGGTCTCAGTCCATAGTCAGCTGGTTCCATTCCTCAGGGCTTGAGGTGAGGCTGAACATCACAGCAGCAGAGTATGGTGGAGGGAAGTATCTCATATGATGACCGGGCGAGAGAGAAAGATTCCACTTGTCAGATATAAAATATATACCCAAAGCCACGCCCCCAATGCCCACCTCCTTCAGCCACATCCTACCCGCCTTCAGTTACTGCTCAGTTAATCCTTATCGGGGAATTAATTCACTGATTAGGTTAAGACTCTTAGACCTAATCATTTCTCCTCTGAATCTTCTTGCATTGTCTTATGTGTGAACTTTTGGGGGAGACCTCGTATCCAAAACATAACACATTTTAATAACTTGATACAGTCATTTTCCCTGCCATGTTGAACATTGTAGCATCAAATTTTCTCTGGCATTTCTAGATTAATTAAGGTGGACAATTAGTTTGAGTCCATATATAGCTTATTTTTATTCTTGTCAATTAAGACTTCTAAATTGATAAAAACATATCCAAATCTGAACAGTATCTCAGTATCTTTGAGGTAGTATTATGTTAGGGGAAGATTATATATCTAGAATCAGGCATATCTGTTTGACTTCTGAGTATATTTCTTAGTATCTACTGATTTGCAAATGTAAAAAATAACTACATCGTAGGAATTGCTGGAGATTTAAATAAATTAAAGGGCATTCTTAGTAAGGGTTAAGTTTTATTTTTTCAAGTAGAACTTCAACTAACATTGAAGTCTAATATTGATTCTCTAATGTTACTTCTAAAGAACCTGCTTAATAACGAGGACCAGTATTTGTAAATGCAAGCGTAATTAGCAGTGGGAAAGAAAGATTTTGTGACATTTAAAAGTAATATTTTAGTGATAAAACATTATCACCTGAAGATTACCTTGAAGGTAGTTGTAAAGACAGTAATGATACATATTTAATATAATATTTTATTTTACCCATGTGGAAAGTGTTATTGAACAAGAAGTTGATTGATTTGTCTGTGTCATACGGACTGCTAATGGCAAGTCTGCATAGATTTGTGGGTTTCTGATTGTCAGATAAAATACTGCATCCAGTGATTTCTTACTTTTGACCTCTTTCTATTGTATAATCTCTATCATAATTCAGAATCTCACCATTACTCACCTAAACTAGATCAAAACCAACACTTGGCACCTCTGTCTCCATGTTGCACTCCTCTTCAGCTCATCCTTCTTGTGTTTGTATTAGTCTGAGTGTTACATTTACTTGCTCAGATACATCTGTTTGTCTAGTGGCTACTAAGTCAATTTCAAACTTATAGGCCTTGCACTTGGTGTCTTTCACACCATAACCTCAGGTTCATACATTCATCAGTGAGTATTTAGTGAATGCCTACTATATATTGGGCACTGGTTTACGTGCTGGCAATGTACCAATGAACACAGCCCTAGCCTACCCACATTGAGATCTACCCTCACCAATGTGGGTAGGCATCACCCAATCCTTGAGAGCCCAGACTGAACAAAAAGGCAGAGGAAAGTTGTACTCAGTCTCTCTTCTGGAGCTGGAACATTAATCTCCTACTACAAACATGAGAACTCAAGTTCTTTTGCCTTAAGACTCCAGAACTTAGGAAGTTAGCTTTCTTGGGTCTCAGGTCTTTAAAAGAGTTTTAAAAAGCTGATTAACTATATTAAAGAAGGGTTTTCAATATGTTGCTGAGGCTGATCTTGAACTCCTGGGTTTAAGTAATTCTCCTGCCTCAGCCTCCAGAGTAACTGGGACTCCAGTTGCACTGCTACACCGGGAGTCTCAGGCATTGACTTAGACAGGATTATGCCATCTCGTCCCTGGTTCTCCCTTCTATCTATCCTACTAGTTCTGTTTCTCTAGAAAATCCTGACTAATAAAATACATTATTTACATTAACATTTAATATGTTCATTATTGTTATTTTAAAATGGATTAAAAATAAATATTTAAAATTTTCTTAATTTAAATTTCTTTTTTTAAAGCATATAAAGCAGGTTTTATTTAAAAGTAGTAACACAGACTTCTCCCAGTAGGGAGAAGGGGGCCATTACTGGTATTCTGGTATCCCAAGAAGTGAGAGTGCCCCGCTCCTTTTTATAGAATAATGTTTCCTTTGTTCTCCTCCTCTCCCCCATTATTTTTCTCCTTCCTGCATATGTGACTAGGCCTAGGAGAAGCTGTTGGGATGGCCAAAAGGTGGGAAGTAGATGGGCAAGGGGAAGGGCCAAATGGAGTGATCCAGGCAGGTAACAGCCCAGGGAGTATTAATTAATAACCCCTGTCTGCAACCTTTTGAGAGGGATAGCATAGGCAGGTAATCTTGGTAATCAAAGTGCTCTGTGACTTTCCAATCTCCCAGGGGTGGTCTCCAACTTCAGGATTCAAACTGGCCTCCATTTCCTTGATCCTACCTGATCACCTATTTATCCTAACTGCCTGTCTTTAATTCTAACTTCATTCCCCCCTCTAACTTTAGGGACGCCTTACTGCTGTAAGGAAATGGGATGACAATCAAACTGACTGCTTCAAGCTGAAAGGGGGAGGTGTTGGGCAAGCAGTTTGGAATTTTCTTTTAGAAATCAGGTTGGTGGAGGAGTCCTGGGTAAAAGTATGGTTGGGTAAGAACAGGTTGTAAAGTCATCTGGGGGTGGGTGCTTTTATGAGAGAGAAATAAAAAGACATGAAGACTGAAATGAGATTAAATCCAAATAAATATTGCAGCATCTGGAACAAGTCAATTATTATCATGAAGATGATAGAAGTCAATAATCTCTCACTGGGAGGTGGGAGAGCTGAAAAGCTTTTTCCCATAACAAGACCTAACAAAGGCTAGAGAGGACAAGGCCTTTATTTGGGGATGTAACTCTTTAACATTGTCAGAGTTATAAGGAATGTAAATACAATATTTAATTTTCAATGTCAGAGATGTCCTCATAAAATATAGTTACTTAATGTCATTTGATTTTTGTAAAATAACCTTTTATTGATATGACCTCTGTGTTTAGTAGAGATCTCTATATTCCTGGTACTTAGGGCTAGATAATCATACTAGCAAACATTGATTAAGCCTACCTGTGTAGGAGGTTAGGAAGATTTGTAGGCCTTACACTGACTAAAAATTTCTGACTCTGGCAGTTTCTCTTGATTGTTATCAGGGTATTTATGAATATAGCCTACAGGAACAAAAGCTCTTTGGGATCTTTAATAATTTTTGAGAATGTTAAAGGGGTCTGAGACCAAAAAATTTAAGAATATATGTTTTAGTTATTCTAGAAAACACAGACAGTACAGAGTCAATATAGTGACAAAGGTCATGAAAGAAAATGTAGCAGGATAAAGAAATAGATCAATTGGGTGATCAGTAGGGATCACGACCTATAAGTTGTGCTCTGGTTGGACTGAATTGCTTAATGTGACCTGAACACAATTTATGTGTTTCCACTTCTATGCTTTTGTAATGCCATTCCTTCAGCCTGGTTTGTCTTTCTTTCCATTTTCATCTATCAAAATTCTATTCTTCTTTCAATACCATCTTAAATATTGGCTGAACCATGATTCCTTCTTTCATATTCTCCTGACAGAAGTGATTCATTGCCTTTTTATTATTTATTCCTCAAGATAGCATTTTTTTGAGTTCTCTTGTGAAATTCAACATCTTCTACTTTGTGCAAATTGATACTTATGTGTATACTACTCTTATTGTCTAAAGTTATGAAACTCAAAGTTGGGAACTGTTTCTTATTAAATATTGGGCTTCCTTTTTATCAATGAAGCCCAGAAGCAGCAGTAACAGAACTTTAAAACAATAGTGGTTTCATCAGGATAGAAGTATATTTTTCTCATATAAAATTCAAAAGGAAAGCTGTTCAGTGTGGAAATAGTGCCTCTTGCTCAGAAAGTTCTTAAGGATGCAGGTTCTACTCCTTGCAGGTCACCATTCCTCTATCTCGAGTACTGTCCTCAGCTTCAAGGTGGCAGTATGGTTGCTTCAGAAGAAAGCAAGTGGGGAGCGACAATGATAAGGGTGCTAACAGTATGCACTAGCTCTCTCCTTAGAAAGCTTCCCAGAAGCTGCTAATGTGGCAGTTCTATTTATGTCCTTCTTGTAGAACATAGTCACATGTACACACCTAGCTTCAAGGGAAAATGTAGTCTTTATTTTTAGTTACTGTTAGTAAGCTTTCTGTCACTGTGACAAAATGTCTCTGATAATCAAATTAAATGAGAGATTTATTTTGGTTCATGGTGTCAGTCTGTAGTCAGTTGACTCCACTGCTTTGAACCTGTGGTGAGATAGAACATCATTTCAGGGAATGCATGGTGTAGCAAAGTTGCTCATCTTGGGGTAACCAGGAAGCAAAGAGAGAAAGAGGAAGTGGCCATGGTCTCAGTATCCCCTTCAAAGTCATGCCCTCATGACCTAATTTCTTTCCACTAGGCTCCACCTACTCAAGGTTCTACCACCTCCTAGTAACTCTACAGGTCAGCAACCAAGCCTTTAGCCTTCGGTGCACATATGGGATCCAAATCATCACAGCTGTCTTGTGTCTAGCTGAGGACAAAGGTGAGAACCAATATTGGGGGACAGATTTCAGTTTCTGTAATATCCTTGAAGTATCTACCATGGGCACCTATTCCAGGTTAGTTCTTAAGGTAAACTTTTAGCAGGTAAGTAAAACTGAGCTCACATTTATTTGTTGGATAGTGAATATAGTGGGAATTTTATTTACCATATATTTGCTTGTTATCTTTAAGGGAGATGTTGAAAAATAATTAAGGAACTTTACAATCTATCTTTCAAACGTAATGATTACGTTTCATTAGTTGATGAGTTGCTAGGAAAGGAAGACTTTTCTGTTAGACTTCTCAGCTTGTTTATTTCATCATTTTCCTTCTCCTTTCACCTGTCTCCCCAGTGATAAGGATTTTACTCAATTCTTCCTTACCAAAACTGTCCCCCAACTTCCCTGTATGATAGGATGTCCCTGTGTTCAGTTCATCTATAGACTCATCACCACAAAAATATCTCTCAAAAGAAAATACTGGTGGCATGATCTACTTGTTACGTCTGCCTGCTTGTTTTATGTAAAAGAAGCTAGAAGAACACTTGTAATTTTAAGGTACTAAAAATATTGGAGCATTAAATCTCTGCTATGAATTTGCTTCCCAATTTCTTCTTTTTTTTTATTGTAAACAAATGGGATACATGTTGTTTCTCTGTTGTACATGGCATAAAGGCATACCATTTGTGTAATCATAAATTTACATAGGGTAATGTTGTTTGATTCATTCTGTTATTTTTTCCCTTCCCCCTCACCCTTCCCACCCCTCTTTTCCCTCTATACAGTCCTTCCTTCCTCCATTCTTGCCCCCCTCCCTAAACCTAACTCTAACCCTAACACTAACCCCTCCCACCCCCCATTATGTGTCATCATCCACTTATTAGCAATATCTTTCTTCCTTTGGTTTTTTGAGATTGGCTTATCTCACTTAGCATGATATTCTCTAGTTTCATCCATTTGCCTGCAAATGCCATAATTTTATCATTCTTTATGGCTGAGTAATATTCCATTGTATATATATACCACATTTTCTTTATCTATTCATCAATTGAAGGACATCTAGGTTGGTTCCACAATCTGGCTATTGTGAACTGAGCAGCTATGAACATTGATGTGGCTGTATCTCTGTAATATGCTGATTTTAAGTCCTTTGGCTATAGGCCAAGGAGTGGGATAGCTGGGTCAAATGGTGGTTCCATTCCAAGTTTTCTAAGGAGTCTCCATACTGCTTTCCAGAGTGGCTGCACTAATTTGCAGCCCCACCAGCAATGTAAGAGTGTACCTTTCTCCCCACATCCTCGCCAACACCTGTTGTTGCTTGTATTCTTGATAATCGCCATTCTAATTGGGGTGAGATGGAATCTTAGGGTGGTTTTGATTTGCATTTCTCTTATTACTAGAGATGTTGAACATTTTTCCATATGTTTGTTGATTGCTTGTAGATCTTCTTCTGTGAAGTGTCTGTTCATTTCCTTAGCCCATTTGTCGATTGGACTATTTGCATTCTTGGTGTAGAGTTTTTTGAGTTCTTTATAGATTCTGGAGATTAGTGCTCTATCTGAAGTATGATTGGCAAAGATTTTTTCCCACTCTGTAGGCTCTTTCTTTGCATTGCAGATAGTTTCCTTTGCTGAGAGAAAGCTTTTTAGTTTGAATCTGTCCCAGTTGTTGATTCTTGCTTTTATTTCTTGTGCTATGGGAGTCCTGTTAAGGAAGTCTGGTCCTAAGCCGACATGTTGAAGCTCTGGACCTACTTTTTCTTCTATAAGATGCAAGGTCTCTGGTCTGATTCTGAGATCCTTAATCCATTTTGATTTTAGTTTTGTGCATGGTGAGAGATATGGGTTTAGTTTCATTCTGTTGCATATGGATTTCCAATTCTCCCAGCACCATTTGTTGAAGAGGCTATCTTTTCTCCATTGCATATTTTTGGCCCCTTTGTCTAGTATGAGAAAATTGTATGTATTTGGGTTTGTGTCCGTGTCCTCTATTCTGTACCATTGATCCACCTTTCTATTTTGGTACCAATACCATGCCGTTTTTGTTACTATTGCTTTGTAGTAGAGTTGAAGATCTGGTATTGCGATACCCTCTGCTTCACTCCTTCTGTCAAGGATTGCTTTAGCTATTCTGGGTTTTTTATTCTTCCAGATGAATTTCATAATTTCTTGCTCTATTTCTGTAAGGTACATCATTGGGATTTTAATTGGAATTGCATTGAATCTGTATAGCACTTTTGGTAGTATGGCCATTTTGACAATATTAATTCTTCCTGTCCAAGAACATGGGAGATCTTTCCATCTTCTAAGGTTTTCGTTAATTTCTTTCTTTAGTGTTCTGTAGTTCTCATTGTAGAGGTCTTTCACCTCTTTTGTGAGATTGATTCCCAAATACTTTATTTTTTTCGAAGCTATTGTGAATGGGGTAGTTTTCCTAATTTCTCTTTCTGAAGATTCATCACTTATGTATAAAAATGCCTTAGATTTATGTGCATTGATCTTATATCCCGCTACATTACTGAATTCACTTATGAGATCTAAAAGTTTTCTGGTGGAATTTCCTGGTTCCTCTAAGTATACCATCATATCATCACCAAATAGGGATAGTTTGAGTTCTTCTTTTCCTATTCGTATCCCTTTAATTTCTTTGGTCTGTCTAATTGCTCTGGCTAGAGTTTCAAGGACAATATTGAATAGAAGTGGTGAAAGAGGGCATCCCTGCCTTGTTCCAGTTTTTAGGGGGAATGCTTTCAGTTTTTCACCATTTAGAATGATATTAGCCATGGGCTTAGCGTAGATGGCCTTTACAATGTTAAGGAATGTTCCCACTATCCCTATTTTTTCTAGTGTTTTGAGCATGAAGTGGTGCTGTATTTTATCAAATGCTTTTTCTGCATCTATTGAAATAATCATGTGATTCTTGACTTTAAGTCTGTTGATATGGTGAATGACATTTATTGATTTCCTGATGTTGAACCAACCTTGCATCCCTGGGATGAAATCCACTTGATCATGGTGCACTATCTTTTTAATATTTTTTTGTGTGCGATTTGCTAAAATTTTGTTGAGAATTTTTGCGTCGATGTTCATTAAGGATATTGGTCTGAAATTTTCTTTCCTTGATGTGTCTCTGTCTGGTTTAGGTATCAGGGTAATTTTGGCTTCATAGAATGAATTTGGGAGGGTTCCCTCCTCTTCTATTTAATGGAATACTTTGAGAAGTATTGGAATGAGCTCTTCTTTAAAGGTTTTGTAGAACTCGGCTGAGAACCCATCTGGTCCTGGACTTTTCTTTGTTGGTAGGCTTTTGATGACTTCTTCTATTTCATTACTTGAAATTGATCTATTTAAATTGTGTATGTCCTCCTCGTTCAGTTTATGCAATTCATATGTCTCTAGAAACCTGTTGATGTCTTCAAAATTTTCTATTTTGTTGGAGTATAGATTTTCAAAATAGCTTCTAATTATGTTTTGTATTTCAGTCGTGTCTGTTGTGATATTTCCTTGTTCATTCCGAATTTTAGTGATTTGGGTTTTCTCTCGTCTTCTCTTTGTTAGTGTGGCTAAAGGTTTATCAATTTTGTTTATTTTTTCGAAGAACCAACTATTTATTTTGTCAATTTTTTGTATTGTTTATTTTGTTTCAATTTCGTTGATTTCAGCTCTGAGTTTAACTATTTCCTATCTTCTACTACTTTTGGTGTTGGTCTCTTCTTCTTTTTCTAGGGCTTTGAGCTGTAGTGTTAGGTCGCTTATTTGTTGAGTTTTACTTCTTTTATTAAATGCGCTCCATGAAATAAATCTCCCTCTAAGTACTGCTTTCATAGTGTCCCAGAGATTTTGATATGATGTTTCTTTGTTCTCGTTTACCTCTAAGAATTTTTAAATTTCCTTCCTAATATCTTCTGTTATCCATTCATCACATAATAGCATATTGTTTAATCTCCAGGTGTTGGAGTAGTTTCTGTTTTTTACTCTTTCATTAATTTGTAACTTCAATCCATTATGATCTGATAGAATACAAGGTAGTGTCTCTATCTTCTTGTATTTGCTGACATTAGCTTTGTGGCATAATATATGGTCTATTTTAGAGAAGGATCCATGTGCTGCTGAGAAGAAAGTGTATTCGCTCTTGGTTGGATGGTATATTCTATAAATGTCTGTTAAGTCTAAATTATTGATTGTGTTATTGAGATCTATGGTTTCTTTGTTCAATTTTTGTTTGGAGGATCTGTCCAGTGGTGAGAGAGGCGTGTTAAAATCACCTAGTATTATTGTGTTATGGTCTATTTGGTTTCTAAAATTGAGAAGGATTTGTTTGACATATATGGAGGAGCCACTGTTTGGGGCATAGATGTTTATGATTGTTATATCTTGCTGATTTATGCTTCCCTTAAGCAGTATGAAATGTCCTTCTTTATCCCTTCTGAATAGTTTTGGCTTGAAGTCCACGTTATCTGAAATGAGGATGGATACTCCGACTTTTTTTGCTGAGTCCATGTGCATGGTATGTTTTTCCCCATCCTTTCACCTTTAGTCTATGGGTATCTCTTTGTATGAGGTGAGTCTCTTGCAGGCAACATATTGTTGGATCTTTCTTTTTAATCCAATCTGCCAGTCTATGTCTTTTGATTGATGAATTCAGGCCATTAACATTCAGGGTTATTATTGAGATATGATTTGTATCCCCAGTCATTTGGTTCATATTTAAAATTTTTGACACATCTTGGTTCCTCCTTTATTTGACAGTTCCTTTAGGATAATTCCTCCCTTTGCTGATTTGCTTCTTTGCTTTTTGTCTCTTCCTCATGAAATATTTTGCTGAGAATGTTCTGTAATGCTGGCTTTCTTTTTGTAAATTCTTTTAGTTTTTGTTTATCATGGAATGATTTTATTTCATCGTCAAATTTGAAGGTAAGTTTTGCTGGGTATAAGATTCTTGGTTGGCATCCATTTTCTTTCAGAGCTTGAAAAATGTTGTTCCAGGTCCTTCTAGCTTTTAGGGTCCTGATTGAAAAATCTGCTGATATCCGTATTGGTTTCCCCCTGAATGTAATTTGGTTCTTTTCTCTCACAGCCTTTAAAATTCTGTCTTTATTTTGTATGTTAGGTATTTTCATTATAATGTGCCTTGGTGTGGGTCTGTTTTAATTTTGTGTATTTGGAGTCCTATAAGCCTCTTGGACTTGATTTTCCATTTCATTCTTCAGATTTGGGAAATTTTCTGATATTATTTCTTCAAATAGATTGTTCATTCCTTTGGTTTGTTTCTCTAAGCCTTCCTCAATCCCAATAATTCTCAAATTTGGCCTTTTCATGATATCCCATAGTTCTTGGAGATTCTGTTCATGATTTCTTACCATCTTCTCTGTTTGTTCAACTTTGTTTTCGAGGTTAAATATTTTGTCTTCAATATCTGAAGTTCTGTCTTCCAGGTGTTCTATCCTATTGGTTATGCTTTCTATGGAGTTCTTAATTTGGTTTATTGTTTCCTTCATTTCAAGGATTTCTGTTTGTTTTTTTTTCAATATCTCTAACTCTTTATTGAAATGATCTTTTGCTTCCTGAATTTGCTCTGTTAACTGTCGATTGGTGTGATCATTCAATGCCTGCATTTGCTCTTTCATCTCATCGTTTGCTTCCCTGATCATTTTAATTATGTACATTCTGAACTCCCTTTCTGTCATTTCTTCTGCCATGCTGTCATTGGATTCTATTGATGTAACATCTAGTTTTGTTTGGGGCATTTTCTTCCCTTGTTTTCTCATACTGTTCAGGAATCAGTGGGTCATTAAGATATTGCAGATTTCCTCTATCAACTTATAATGTCCCTGAAGATTGCTAGTATATCCCCTCTTATCCTTCAGTAGCCTGAAGTCTTGGAGGAAGTTGATAATGCAGAGCTCCACGAAGAAGTTGCCTCTCTAGGGGTGGTGACCCTCAGGTGGGGTATATTCCCTGATAGTGGGCAGAGGTGCCTCCTCTTGTTGACCAATGGTCATCCAACGGGGAACTAGGCTGCGGGCTGAGGCAAGTCCTGTTTGTGCCTGTGTCTCTGGTTTTTACCATCCCTGTGGGAAAAACCTCACCCGGCAGGGAAGACTCACCCGGTGGGGAGGTCTCACTGGTCAGTTGCCCTCCTAGAGGTTCCCCTCAATCTACAACTACCACCTGGGCTGGGCTGTCTTCCTCTGCAACGTTCCCAGGGGCCCGGACCTATGTCCTGGGCCTGGGAGCCTCACCCTTCGCAGACGAGTCTCCTTAGGCTGCCTCTCCTCAGAGAATCTGTCCGCAGTCCTGGAAACTTCGCTCCGCCCTTAGGCGTGTCTCTGTGTGGCTCTTCCAGCAAGAAGCCACCTAGCTCCTGGGACCCTGCTCTGCACCTAATTGCCTGGCTATGCGACCCCTCCTCTGAGCCGCCACCTGGAGCCCCGTACAATAGCTCCGATACCCAGAGACCCGCCACACACCTCCTCCTCCGGACAGCCGCCCGGTTTCCAACACAGTCACTAGGAGTCCAAGCAACTCACTTCGCGTCTCCTCTTCCCGCCAACCGCCCGTAGCCCTAGGCAGTCACTCCAAGTCCAAGTGACCCGCCCTGTTCCTCCTCCTCCTCCTCGGGGTAGCCCCCCGGGTGTTCAGGAGCGGTGGCTCCGAGACCAAGTGACCCACCGTGCTCCTCCTCCAGGCAGGCCACCGGTGTTCTGGAGGGGTCGTTCTGAGTTCAAACAGCTCACCTCCACGCAGCTCCTCCTCTGGCAACTGCCTGTGGATCTGATGCAGTCACTCCTAGATCAAGTGACCCGCCGCTCTTCTCCTCTTCCTCCGGGCAACCCCCCGGTGTTCAGAAGCAGTCGTTCTGGGTCTAAACAGCTCGCCACACAGCTCCTCCTCAGGCAGTCGTCCGGAGCCCCAGTGGTTGCTCCGAGTCCAAGCGCTGTGCTGAGCTGCCTCCTCTACGATGATCCCAGTTGTCCGTGTTTACCGCTCCAGTGGGGGGAGGGGCGTCTCGCCGGGCAACTCTACTTCACAAAGTTCCCTGCGTTCTGGGGCTACCGCCCCATCCGGGACGCCTCCCCAACGGGAGAGACTCACCCAGTGGCTTTGAGTTGGTCCCAAGTCTCTCACTATCTCCTCTTTTGAATCTTGCGTCCTGGAGCAACGTGAAATGCAGCCGCCCTCTAGTCCGCCATCTTGAAAAAAAAAAAAAACCCAGTTTCTTCTTATTGCATACAGATCTTTATAAATGATAGAGCCCACCTGTAAGTCCTGAGTCTGGCTCTATTTTCACCAAATGTTCCCCCTAGATCTGCAGTAGCATTCTCTGCTCCCCTTTGCACCTTCCATGATGCTTTCCATACATACTGCCAATACTCACTCCTTCACAAATAAAAACCTGAGGTGTCTGCATGATTTAATTGATGTTTAAAATAGTCCATCACTAAGAAGCTCATGGCCTACAAACATAGAAACTTCTGGTTTAGAATGGGGGAAATTACCCTGGAGATTAATTCTGTGAAAAAGGTGAAATAAAAAGAGGAGTATGTTGGAAATGGTATTTAAAATGTGTATTGTTATTAGATTTTTCATTTATACATTTTCCCCTCCCTTTGGATTCTATACATCATGAAGACCACAGCTGTATCTGATGGATATTTTTTAGTTATAAAGTGAAGCAAATTTGCCAATAATTGACATAAAATAAGACATTAATGTTGACTTAGGATTTGTTTTACCATGGCATGAAATTTTCACAAAAGAAGTGAAAACTGTATAGGCTTGCATCCATCCATCCATCCATTCATCTTGCAAATACTTACTGAGCATCAACCAAATACCCAGCACTTGGTTGGTTACTTGTATTTAGTAGATACTAGGATACAATGGTTAGTGATATTGGTTTATTGGTAGGTATAATGTAGCATATAAAAACAGACAAAGAAGCAATAACTACCAAATAGGGTAAATACTTCTTGGGGAAGCACAGATAGCTATGGGAGTAGTTGGGGGGGCATTTAGCCTAATTTTAATGGAGTTTTCACATACACATACCTCATATGAGCCTCTATGAGACTTGGGCAATGAGTAGTTCAGGGATCATTCTTCTCATTTATAGATGAGACCTTAGGTTCAGAAAGATTAGCAAGACTTCAGTTCCCATAGGCTTAGCCCTGGGCTTGTGACTTAATTGCATCCAATATATTACCTGCTGCTTCATGCAGTAGCTGGAGTGCTGAGGGTATGAGGCTCGTGGCTGTGTTGCATCTGCTCCCAGTCTTTGGGGTACCCTCATCCCAAGCTTACACTCCCATTGGCATCAATTAATTGGTTCTTGGCATCCACTGAAAGCCTTAAGCTGTGAGGGTGTTCTGGCAAGCATGGCACCAAGTGCTCTTTAACTAGCACTGGTAATCCAGTGTTGATGCTGGGAGCAGCCTTTGCAATTTGGGAAAGGGCCAGCAGATCCTTCAGTCTGACACAGAAGCAACGTAGGATCAGCTATGAATTTTTTTTTTTTTGTCCTAGAAATTTAACTCTGGAGCACTCAACCACTGAGCCACATCCCCAGTCCCATTTTGTATTTTATTTAGAGACAGGGTCTCACCCAATTGCTTAGCACCTCAGTGTTGCTGAGACTGGCTTTGAACTTGTGATTCTCCTGCCTCAGCCTCCTGAGCTGCTGGGATTACAGGTGTGCACCACTGTGCCCAGCAGCCAAGAAGTCTTATTTGGACAAGTCACAATGCTGCAGCCTGCTTTGTCTGTTTCCCGACCCTATTAAATAGATGTCAGGGTCTCCAAAGATGAAACATTAAAATGTTCGGAGTTCATTTCACTTTATGGTTAGTATCACAAAGTTGAATAGAAGAATGAATACTGCAGAAAATTTGCAGAATTAATGTGGCAGAAAATTTTCTCTTTTTCTTTTGTATACCCAACTGCCTGCTGTTCTCTGATTTTTCCAGAACTCCTCTCCTTTCTTACAAAATTTTGAACTTGTTGAAAATTTCTTAATGAAACTAGAGCCTTCAAGGAATAAGAAACTCTGGTAAAATTGAGGAGGTGGAGAAAATTGTTGCCTTGGTTTGTAGAGCAGTAGAAAGATCAGGGGACCTTGTGATGTTATCTCAAAGTGATGGTTAATTAACTTGATTGGAAAAAGAAATGACTAAAATTCAGAGGCTTCTGGGTGTGTCAATGAGGGAGTTTCCAAGAATGCTTGACAAGTGGGACAGCAACCTGAGGGGGGAGACCCATCCTAAATGTGTACTGCACTGTTCAATAGGCATGTGTGTGTGTGTGTGTGTGTGTGTGTGTGTGTGTGTGTGTATGTGTGGAGGGGGTGGGATGGAACAAAAATGTGGAAGGAGGAAGCTGTTTCGGAGGCAAGCCCCATTCTTCTTGAGAGGATCTTTTAATTTCTCCTGTGATCACCTGAGGACATCTGTCTCTAACTCCTTCATTCTTCTAAAGCAGACTGACCAGAGACTCTCCAGGGATTTTCCAGGCCTCCAGGTCTGAAATGGGGTTACATTACTGGTCCTTCTGAAGTTCCAGGTTCTTGGACTGAGTAGCTACTGGTTGTCCCAACTCTTCAGCCTGCAGACCACCATTGTAGGACTATCTCATTTCTGATCCTGTAAGCCAATATAAGAAATACGCTTTTTATAATCATACACACACATATATAATATGCATATCACACACACATCTCTGTCTATATATAAATATTATATATTTATATATGTATATGTATACATATGTGTGTGTGTGACTAATATACTCTGCATTTTCCTTTTCTAATTATATCAATTTGGGATACACAAGGACTTCCATGAGTCTCATAGGATAGTTGTGAGAATTAAAGGGTAGACATATGGTAAAGCTAGTATAGAGTCTGACACATAATTGGCTCTCAGTAAATAGGAAAGGTGATGGTTAAACCCTCTTTTTTCTATTTTAGGGAGGATCCATGTGCTACTGAGAAGAAAGTGTGTTCACTCATTGATGAATGAAATATTCTATATGTCCATTATGTCTAAATTATTGCTTGTACCATGTCTTATGCCACAAAGTAACTCTTAGCAAATACAAAAAAAAAAAAAAATAGAGATACTACCCTGAATTCTATCAGATCATAATGGAATGAAATTAGAAATCAATGATAAAATAAAAAATAGAAGCTATTCTAACAATTGGAGACTAAATAATACACTATTGAATGGCCAATGGCTAGCAAAAGAAATTAGGGATGAAATAAAAAAGTACTTAGGGGTAAATGAGAATAGTGATACAACACATCAAGATCTCTGGGACACTATGAAGGCAGTGCTAAGAGGAAAGTTCACTACATTAAACTCATTCATGAAAAGATAGAAAGTCAACAAATAAATGACCTAATATTACATCTCAAAGTCCTAGAAAAAGAAGAACAAATCAACACCAAAAGCAGTAGAAGACAGGAAATAATTAAAATCAGAGCTTAAATCAATGAAACTGAAACAAAAGAAACATTTCAAAAAACTGACAAAACAAAAAGTTAGTGCTTTAAAAAAATAAAATTGACAAACCCTTAGCCACACTAATGAAAAGAGAGAGAAAAACTCAAGAGTACTAAAATTCATGATGAAAAAGGAAATATCGCAATGAGCACTACTGAAATACAGAAGATAATCAGAAACTATTTTGAAAATTTATACTCTAATAAAATAGAAAATTTTGAAGACATTGACAAATTTCTAGAGACATATAACCTTCCCAAACTGAAGCAGGAGGACATATACAATTTAAACAGATCAATTTCAAGCAATGAAATAGAAGATACCATCAGAAGCCTACCAATCAAGAAAAGTCCAGGACCAAACAGATTCTTAGCCAAGTTATACAAGACCTTTAGAGAATTAACACCAATACTCCTCAAATTATTCCACAAGGGGCTGGGATTGTAGCTCAGTAGTAGAGCACTTGCATTACACGTGTGAGGCACTGGGTTCAATTCTAGCACCACATAAAAATAATTAAAATAAAGATATTGTGTCCATCTACACCAAAAAAAAAATATTCCATGAAACAGAAAAGAAGGGAACACTTCCAAACTCATTCTATGAGGTTAGTATTACTCTGATACCAAGGAAAGAAAACTTCAGACCAATATCCCTCATGAACATAGATACAAAAATTCTCAGCGAAATTCTGGCAAATCACGTACAAAAACATATTAAAAAGATAGTGCACCATGATCAAGTGGGGTTCATCAAAGAAATGCACAGTTGGTTCATCATATGGAAATCAATAAACATAATTCATCACGGTATAGACTTAAAGACAAGAATCATATAATCATTTCAATAAATGAAGACAAAACATTTGACAAAACACAGCACCCATTTATGTTCAAAACACTAGAAAAACTAGGGATAATAGGAACACCCTTAAACATTGTAAAAAGTATACATGCTAAACCCAAGGCCAACATCATTCTAAATGGAGAAAAATTGAAAACATTACCCCTAAAAACTGGAACAAGACAAGGATGTCCTCTTTCACCACTTTTATTCAACATCATCCTTGAGACTCTAGCCAGAGCAATTAAACAGACCAAAGAAATTAAAGGGATACGAATGGGAAAAGAAGTCAAACTATCACTATTTGCTGATGACATGATTCCATATTTAGAAGATCCAAAAAAATCCCACCAGAAAACTTCTAGAACTAATAAATGAATTCAGCAAAGTTGCAAGATATAAAGTTAACAGTCATAAATCAAATACATTCCTATACACAAGTGATGAATCCACTGAAAGAAATTAGGAAAACTACCTCATTCAAAATAGCCTCAAAGAAAAGAAAATTTGAGAATATAACAAAAGATGTGAATAACTTCTATAATGAAAACTACAGAACACTAGAGAAAGAAGTTGAAGAAGACCTTGGAAGACGGAAAGATCTCCCATGCTCTTGGACAGGCAGAGTTAACATTGTCAAAATGGTCATAATGCCAAAGGTGTTATACAGATTTAATGCAATTCCTATTAAAATCCCAATGACATTTTTCACAGAACTAGAAAAAGCAGTCATGAAATTCATTTGGAAAAATAAGAGACCCAGAATAGCCAAAGCAATCCTTAGTGAGGTAAGTGAAGCAGGAGGCATCAGAGTACCAGACCTTAAATTATACTACAGACTATAATAACACAAATGGCATGATATTGGCACCAAAACAGACACATAGACCAGTGGTACAGAATAGAAAACACAGAAACAAACCCACATAAATACAGTTACCTCATTCTAAACAAAGGCACCAAAAACATTCATTGTAGGAAAGATAGCCTATTCAACAAATAGTACTGGGAAAACTGGAAATGCATAGGTAGCAAAATAAAATTAAATCCCTATCTCTCACCTTGCATGAAACTCAACTCAAAGTGGATCAAAGACTTAAGCACTAGAACTAGAAGAAAAAATAGGCCCAAATCTCTATCATGTTGGCCTAGGAACTGACTTCCTTAACAAGATTTCTAAAGCACAAGTAGTAAAATCAAGAATCAATAAATGGGATGGATGCAAACTAAAAAGTTTCTTTTCAGAAAAGGAAGCAGTGAAGAACATGAACAGAGAGCCTACAGAATGGGAGAAAATCTTTACAACATGCACCTCAGAAAGATCATTGATCTCCAGGATATATAAAGAATTCAAAAAACTCAATACCAAAAAAAAAAAAAAGCCAATCAATAAATTGGCTAAAGAACAGAACAGACACTTCATAGAAGAAGGAATACAATTCATCAACAAATAAATTAAAAAATGTCCAATATCTCTAGCAATTAGAGAAATGCAAATCAAAACTACAGTGAGATTTCGTCTCACTCTAGTCAGATGGCAATTATCAAGAATGCAAGCAATAATAAGTGTTGACAAGGATCTTGGGGAAAAAGGTGCACTCATACATTGCTGATGGGAATGCATATTGGTGCAACCACTCTGGAAAACAGTATGGAGATTTCTCAGAAAATTTGGAATGGAATTACCATTTGACCCAGCTATCCCACTCCTCTTTTTATATCCAAAGGACTCAAAATCAGCATACTACACTAATGCAGTCACATCAGTGTTTATAGCAACTCAATTCACAATAACTAAACTATGGGAACCAACCTACTTGCACTTCAACAGATGAATGGATAAAGAAAATATGGTGTGTATACACAATGGAATATTACTCAGCCTTAAAGAAGAATGAAATTATGGCATTTGCTGGTAAATGGATGGATCTGGAGAATATCATGCTAAGCAAAATAAGCCAATCTCATAGACTCAAAGGCTGAATGTTTTCTCAGATAAGTAGATGCTAATTCATAGTAAGTGGTAGGGAAGAATAGAGATACTTTGGATCAGACAGAGGGGAGTGAAAGGAGAGGAGGGGTATGGCAGTAGGAAGGATAAAGGAATGAATCAGACATCATTACCATATGTGCATATATGATTACATGACATGTATAATCCTATATCATATACAACCAGAAGAATAAAAAGTTATACGCCATTTATGTATGATGTGTCAAAATGCATTCTATTGTCATGTATAACTAATTAGAACAAATTAAAAGAAGAATTACATAAATACCTTGTAACTTAAAAAATAAAAAAAACCTGCTTCTTTCCAGGGCTCAGGGAAAACTTTGGTATCTAAGGCTGACCTTTCTGGCAATGCCAGTTCCTCTGAACTTTTGCCATGATTATAAATTTCTTAATTTTTGTTCCTCAAAGTTACAATCTTTAGGACTACTTAATCTGCAAATACTTATAATATTAGTTTATAATCTAGCTGGAGACACAGGAAATAGGTAATGGGATTAGGCATAACAAGTGTCAATTGGTGCTACAGGGTGTCAGATAAAGAAAATATGACCATGGGCTGTGATTTTTGAGGACTTGAGTAGACACAGTCAATAATTTACACTTGGATAGGCTAGTTGGGTAGGGCTTGATCCTGGAACCAAACTTGGCTAGGTAGAGACACCAGGCAGGAGCATGAGAAAATGACTAGATTTTAGGTATTATTGGGCAAAACATGGTGTCCTGGTGGTAATGGAAATAGATCAGAGTCCAAGAAAATAACTGGGACAAAGGTCAAGATAAAGTATCAGTGTGTCCCAAGAGGGATGCGGTGATGGGGACTTTGAGGATGCTATTTTTAGAGGTCCTGGCAGATAGTCCTCAGCTGTCTTTTTTTTTTTTTTTTTTGGCATCAGGGATTGAACCCAGGGGAGCTCAACCACTGAGCCACATTCCCCGCTTGTTTTTTATTTTTTATTTTGAGGTAGGGTCTCACTAAGTTTGCTTAGGGCCTTGCTAAATTGCTGAGGTTGGCTTTGAACTTGTGATCATCCTGCCTTAGCTTCCTGAGCCTCTGGGATTACAGGCATGTGCCACTTCACCCAGCTATCAGCTATCTTAAAATCACCTCCTTAAGCAGAAGGTCTGGGGGATTAGCCCAGTCAGTGGAGGGTATAAGGCTCTGAGACTGTGGTGCTGGCAAAGGTGGTGGTGGTGGGGTGAGACATGGTGTATGTGATTCTAAGATTGTGTGCTCATGGACTACCTACTTCAAAATCACCTAGAATGCTTAGGAAAAGTACAGCTAACTGGAATATCTGGGGTAGATCCTGAGGATATCTATTTTAAATAGGGCCCTGGGCAGGGCAGGAGTGGGATAGGGTCTTGTGCTTTAAAGGTAAAGAACACTGGGTAATTCACAATGGAAACTGGACATTAGGGTCAAATCAAAGTCCTAAAGCAATAGGTTCTGTGAAAAAGTTGACTTTTCCTCATTCCAGGAAGAGTGATTTTCAGGAAGGTTATTTTCAGTGAAAAGAAATTTGGGAACAAATCTTTTGTCCTGGCAATGGGATTGGAAGGTCTCACTCTGGAAAGAGAGTGGAGATTTTTGGAATAGGAATTCAGGCAGAGAGAATGCAAAGACAAGAAATGGAGCAGAGAGACTGGGGATTGGGCAAGATATGATAGAATATTTGCAACAGGGTTGTCTGTCTACCTCCTTTCCCAACTAGATTGTGGCTTCCTAAGGACTGGGCATGTACATTCTTCATTCTTATTTCTTTTGCAGTTAAAAAATAAATTAATAAATAAAGGCAAGACTGGACTAGTGGCAAGGGTGACTCTAGAATGTAGTCTGGAGTTACCTTAAATTCTCTTGACTTGGTTCACTTATGGTCCTGTAACTTGAGACTAGGGCTGCATTTGTAGTTTTCGAGTTGTTGAGAGGCAGGAACCAGAATGACTCAAAACCTAGGTTGAACCTAGAGTCAGGATAATTTTTTATGGTGTTTTCTGGAAGAAGGTATGGTTTGAATTGATGGTATGGTTGGATTCAATTCAATACAATTCACTATATTAACAGGGCATCTACTCTGTGCAATGGCTGGCAATGCAGTGGTAAATACAGTTCTTGCCCTGGAGGGGACCAAGTTAGAGACATGACTAAAGTACAACGTTATGGGGGAGGTTGAAAGGGAAATTACCTAGTGACAAAATTTTTTTTTGTGCGGTACTGGGAAATTGAACCCAGGACTTTATAAGTAGTAGGTAAACTCTATACCACTGAGCTACATTCTCAGCCCTTTTTTGTACTTTATTTAGAGACAAGTCTCACTGAGTTGCTTAGCATCTCACTAAATTGCTGAGGCAGGTTTGAACTCACAATCCTCCTGCTTCAGCCTCCAGAGCTGCTGGGATTATAGGTATGCAACATTGCAACTGAGCAGTTTTTCCTGTTTACTTTGTTGATTTAGCTTGCTGCTGTGAGTTAAAGTAGCCCTTCTTATCTCTTTCCTCTCTTCCATTCTCTAGCCTGTAACTTAAATTAGGACATCTCAGAATTCTTCTCTTATCAAGGGCATCATCTTCGAGTACTGTACACTGGAACAACTCATTTAATGACAAAATGCCAAGACTGTTTATGTCACATGCAGAGCTACTTTAGGGAAGTCTAATAAAATGTAGCTTTTTTGTATCACAGTGAAGAAAATGACATTTCTTTAAAAAATTAACCAAAACAGTGTTTGTTGAAAAGCAAAATGTTCAGACCCCTGGTATTATATTCCTCCTTCACTCAGAGAGGGTCTGATTGAAAAGAAGTCCAACACTCCTGATGGACTGTATTTTAGCATATGATATTAACAATTCACAAAGAATCACCTATAGTATGCTTCCACCCTTGAAGAACTTATAATTTATTGATGGGAAAAAATAAGATATTTGTTCACTTTTATCCATTCCAGAACTTTCCAACACTGATTCCTTTCTTTTTTATTTTTTCCTCTATTTTTTATTGGTGCAATATAATTACACATAGTAGTGGGATTCGAGGTTACATATTTGTACATGTATACAATGAAACAGTGTAAGTTGGTTAATATATGCTGATCTCTTTCTGCTAAAGCGAATAGGATGTGATGAGGGGAACTGATCACATCATTTGGGGGACGGGTGCTTTCTGAGCACTGAGCCAGCAGTGAAGCACCACTCCTTAGAAGATGAAAGAGCAGCTGCATGAATGATGGCCGCGGCAGTTCACGGGTCCTGTCGCCATGGGGCCTGTGCTGCTCTTCTCTTGTTGTCCCGTTCTCCTTCCCACCCCAGGGAACTTCCATCTGCCAGCCCTCTTTGGGTTTCATCTTCAGAGGCATTACCAGGCAGGCAGCTGGAATGTGTCTATTGGAGAGATAGGGAAATGGTGTGGTTATGTGAAAGGGATGTAGGCTTGTACCGGAAGAATGATGTGAGTGATATGTTTGTATAGTCCTTTCAAAAATCAGGAGTATTAAAGAATATGCTTTTCTGTCATGGAACTTACTTTTGTAAAAGATGTCAGAAAACAAAAATATGTTCGTAGCCAGATAAATCATTGGGTGCTGGATTCATCAACAGCTTGAATTATTGAATCCATACACTGTTATTTACTCTTTCAGGGGATTGTGTGGTTTCTTGCCTCTGTATCCTTCAACCAGTCTTGCTCTTTTCTACTGAGGGTCATCTGATTATCTCTACCACAGCCCTGAGTCTGAGCTAAACTTTGTGGGTTGACCTATTCTGGCTGTCCTTGGAATTGGCTGGGTATAGTGATGGGTCTGGGGAGGTGGAGAAATTTCTCAGGAATATTTTATTTGTAAGAATTCCATTTTTTTTTTTACATTTAGTATTTAAAGATTATTTATTCATTTGTTCCAGGACTTTGCTTAAATTATAGAATAAGCAGTTCTTAAGGATAATGTTTAGTTATGCTCATTTATTGGTTAATTTACCTTTTTTGTTCTTTTTAGGTATGCATGACAGTAGAGTATATTTTGACATATTATATTTTGATATATTATGCATACATGAAGCATAGTTTAAAGAATTCCAATATGAATGTGAGTCTCAAATGGAAAGAGAATTGTTTTTGAACAGGTTAGGGAGAGTAAGTGTTGTGACAGTATGTGAGGCCCACACCCATGGAGTTGCTGATTTATATCATTCTGCCCCTGAGTCTGAAATAGAAGCTTATTTGTTGGGATTTGTGGACTCATGCTGCTGATGCTACATGGTCATGTCTCAGTATTGGAAGAGTTTCTCTGCGTGTGGTAACTCAACCTTCTTCCTTTTCAGATATTCTTTCCTTCTATGCTTTGATGTTGAAAAGCCTGGCAAGGAGTTTGTTGAGAGACACATCTTCAAAGAATCTCCATGTGTGCAGAAATATCATATTGTACATAATCCGCTTAGGAGTGCTTAACTTCTAATAAGGCTGTGCAGAAGAGATGTAAATCCCAATCAAATGAGGCCTTACTGCATTGTGTATCAGAAAACAGTTAAAAACTCAAAGAGCTGCTGCTCTTTTTATTTCTGGAACCATTGTATAATAACACTAATTGAAAAAAAAAAGAGAGTCTCATTCTGAACAGACAATAGGAAATTGCTGTTGGAACTATTTCCTGTCACCTGGCTCCACCCACCGAGACATGGCTACCCTTCAGGAGTGATGCTTTCTGTGATGGAGATAAGGCGAGATGGTAATAGGAGAACAAAGGCAGATTCTGCTTATGTAGAAGGAGAAATGACATGGAGCAAATACAGTTGGCCTTCCACATTCAGTTCTGCCTCCATGGATTCAACTGGCCATGGGTCCAAATCATTCAGGAAAAAAAAAAAAATTGTACCTGTTCCAAACAGAAACAGTCATTTTTTTCCTTGTCATTCCCTGAACAGTTCCGAAGTGGGGATGTCTGGATACCTATTGTTTCTCTCTCTTCCTGTGGTCCCTGATTTTGGTGGCACTAAGTCCTATTCCTCTATCTAGGCCATGATTCACATCAAGCAACCCTGCTTCCATAGGATGCTTCGGCTCTACTGTTTCCCTTGTCCCTTCAGACCCACTGGTGGTCAGTTCATGGTGGGTACTTTCACCTTGCCCACTCCTTTTAAACAATACAATTATTAAATGAGTTTCCTTTACTTTTTCGGGTGTGTCATCTCTTTCTTGCTGAAATTTTGACTCTACCTGTCCTGTTCTCTCTTGCCCAGAGCTACCTGGTGTTTATTCAGTTGCTGGTTTTCTTCATCTAGTGCAAGGGAACTCAGTTTTGGAGGGTCCTACTTAGTAGTCAATCCAGTATCAGATACTTCAACCATTTCTGCTAAATAGTTGTATAGTCTAAGTATTTTGGTGACAGGATTCATTGCCTCTTAAGGCAACAGCATTCAATCATTCAGTTCATTCAGTGAATATTTTTTTCCCTACTGTGGGTCAAACACTGTGTTTGTCTCTTATCTGAAGAAACTCTAGCAAGGAGATTAACCTATAAAAAAAGCAATTTGGATACAAAGTGGTATGAGTTGTTTCAAAGATACTCACAAGGGCTATGAGATCATGGGCGAGCAATCACTAAGTTCTGTCTTGGGCTGTCAGGAAAAATTTCCCAGGCGAGTGTATGAAATGTGATGTGGAGGATGAGAAAATTTTACTTTTTTAAGTGAACAAGACAAGCTGGAGGAAGAGAACAAGATGGGCAAATATCCTGACATTTAAGAGCACTCTACGTGCTGGAGTGAGGACCAGTGAGTATGGGTCGTGAGCCAGAGGGCGGCAGGACATGATTCTTCCTCATATTGTTACTGACTGATTTGAAAATGAGGTCAGACTTACCCCATTTTGTTCAGACACCTCACCCTGTGTGAAATTGGCCCCCCTTCCAGATGAGCCCCCTTGCATAGAAGCTAACACCTGCGCCCTCACCCGCTTGCACTCTGACCACAATGTACTTGGACTATGGAACTAATGCAAGCTTGTTTTTCTGAGTATGTACTAGAGGTGTAATTTCTGAGAAAATGTACTTTCCACTTGATGAAATGGATCTTGTGATTATGATGGCCTCTTGCCCCCTCCCACTTTGTGGTTTTAGCTCTTATAAGCTGCATTCCCAACCCCAATCAGTGTCGAGGGTTGCAGAACTGTTTGCTCTCTGCTTCCTTGGCCCTGCCAGTATAAGTCTTTTGTCTTTTGTTTCAAAAAAAGAACCCGGAGTTTTATTTGGGATTTAGGAATAGTGCCTTAACAATATGCATTCCAAATCTATGAACACTGTGTCTGTGCAAAATGAATCTGATGAGCCTTCCACCTGAAGACAAGTGTTTCGTTCTTACAGTCCCCTCTTTTTTCCGAAAGCAGCAGCCACCTTTTCAATGACTTCTTGGCAGTGTAGCACTATTGCCTCTGTCTTAGAGATTAGGAAATTGAGGTCTTAGCGAAGGCTCAGTTAGCAAGTGGTGGAGTCAGGACTCCTGCCCAGGTGGCCTGATCCAGACTCTTGAGTGTGAAGTCACTGTGCCTTTCGGCTGCCTCCTTTCCCAAGAATGCAAGCTCCTGCACCATCCTTGTGGTTACTCTCGGTTTGCCTTCTGGCTGTCGATATTCCTCTTGAGCAAGAAAGTACAGAAGTGATCACAGCATTAAAGCAATTGCGTGACCAGGGCAGGACCAACTAGGATTAGTGTCTCCATTGGTCCTGAGGCCATTCTCCCAATAACAGAGCCAGAGACCATGTGGCCTTTATGCAGTCACATCTTGTAGATAAAGTTCAGTCCATAGTTAACCAATACTACTAATCAGCTAGGACCCCTTTGCCTGTCTGATCTCTACTTCTTTTAAAGGTCTCAGCTAATGTCTCTTTTCAAAACTTATTCTTGTTTAGATCCCCCTGCTGTATGCTATCAGAGCACTCCTTACTCTCCCAAGTATATTGTCCATCACAGCTATGGTAACTATTTATTTAGTAGCCTTTGCCTTCCCTGATAGATTTAAATTTTTTTTATTTGTTCTAATTTGTTTTTCATGACAAAATGTATTTCTGCATTTTGATAGATCATAAGCTCCACCTGGACAGAGGCCTTGTCTTGGCTGCTGCAGAATGCCCCTCTTTAGCATCTGGTAAATACTCAGCGTTGAAGGAATGCAAGTTTTCCATGCATGCTGTTGTCTCCATCCCTCCTTGACCCTCAAGGGCACCACTGTCTTCATGTAGGACAGCACTGATTAATTTGGTCTATATTGAGTTTCGGTGGAATCAAATGTGCTTTTATGTTTGGTTTCTCTAGTTCAAGATATCATTTACACTATTTTTAATCTATTCACTTCCTACCAGGTTCTAGGAAGCCTCCCAAAATTTCCCATGGTGAATATATAACACCTAAACCTCCAGACTGGAAGTTTATGGATTTTCCTCCCATGATTAGGTTATGTTACACTGCAGAGTTGACTTTAAAAAGAATTTATCCATGGTGGACCTGACCTAATCACATGACACCTTTTGAAGCAGAGAATCTTCTTTGACTGGAAGCAGCTACCAAGATAATAGAAGTCTTAGCCCTAAAATGACAAGCAACTGAACCCTGCATATGAAGAAAAAAAAAACATAAAAGAAAACATCAAAAAACCCTTGGAAGTAGATTTTCCCCCAGACAAGAACTCAGCCTGGCTAACACCTTGATTTCAACCTTTTAAAATCTGGAGTAGGAATCTAGATACCAGGATGAACTTCTGACCTGAAAAACTGTGCACTAGTAGGTTGAATTTTTTTAAGCTGATAAATTTGTGGTGATTTGTTACTCAGCAGTAGAAAAGCAAGACAGTCCCCTGACTCTTTACTAGTTTGTATGTAGCAATCCCATAAAACAAATTGCCTCATTATGTAAACTTTTTGCAGCTATTTTATTACATAGGACTAATCAGGAAATTATGTTGCTCAAAACTTGAGATTTTATGGATGTTTTCCTAGAATTGCTTCTTGGCCGAAATTAACTTTTGGTCATACTACCTTTATCAAATTTCAAGAATAAAATGATTCTATCATAGTATTTTTCTTCTCTCTCTTTCTCAGATTAATTGGCTCAATTGTCAAGAGCTCTGCTATAACCTGACAATACAGAAATGCTGAAGCAGGGGACTCATTGGTCAGTGGTTTGAAATCTGGTCTGTCAACCATTAATTGTGTGCCACGGACAAGTCAAGTATCCTTTGTAACGTCAAGTTGGTCATTTGTGAAATGAGCTCAGCAGTGCCTACCATGAGGCTGTCTGTGGGGCCTGGAAATGCGGTACTTCTCCACACTTTCTCAGCAAAAGAGACTGAGGACACACAAAAATAAGATGGTATGTGTGAACCCACACTTTCTCCTTTGTTTATCCTTACTTCTTTATCTTCTTCTTTCTTTAGGGTATCATTTTACAGAAAGACAGACACTAAAAATGAAGGAGAGGAAACAGTAAGAAAAGTCTTCTGTGTTTCATTGTTGGCTTCTTTGTGAATCGACTTGTTGATAAAGCTGTACCTGGTACCATAAAGAACATCACGAAGAAATATTTCCTACCCAAGAAGATTGACATACGAGAAAAGACAGGGTGGTTCACACATACCATCTATTTTTGTGTGTCCTCAATATTCTCTTTTGCTGATTATAAGGGTGTGGTTCCTGCAGGAAGTGGGATTGCTCTAGTGTATTTTATAAGACCAGTGAAGCAATCTTTCCCCTGTGACCCAGCCTTGGAAGGGAGAATGGGACCGAGGAGGGGGGACATGTGTTTTTTTAAGGTAGGGGCCCATGAGTGACAGCCCTCACTACTTGTGTACAGGAATGTTTTTGTAACAGAGCCTATAAACACAACATTCATGACTGCTTTGTAGAATGGAAAAATCAATGACTAGATGGAAAGAAATCATCATCATGTACAAATTCCATGGCTGGTGTCAACTGCACAGCAGAAACATGGGCTTGATAGAGGGACTGTTGAAAATACTCACTAAAAAACAAAACAAAACAAAAAAATCAACTTTATTTTTTCTAATTGCTTTCCCAAACACATAGATGAAAGACAGTCTTAGTTGAATTTGCTGATGTAAAAAATTTTACAAAACTTAGGAGATCTACTTTTTCACCCTAAAACCAGTGGAATTTTTATGTTTCACTTGGGAATTGCATTTGAATTCTGAATACAGATGTGTGTTTTTGTCTTAATTTCCCATCAACACAGATGTTTACTTCATAGAGACAATCATTCTAGATGCCTCCTGGACTTTCACCCAAGTTTTTCACAGAAATATTGTCTCGTACTATTGTGTAATAGAGCAGCTGCTGGTGTCTTTTACATTTTTTGGAAAGTTCCTTAATTTTTTTTTTTCTTGTGGAGGTTTAAATCTACAAGGGTGAGATCATTTTATTTTAGTGTTAGGATCTCTTCTCTTTGAAAAGAATTTAGCTAACTCCTGTAAGTTGAGGGATGGGAAAGAGAGAGTGATACTGCTGCTATAGATTGATGTCATGGCAAAATGGGGATGACATTGGAATAACAAAATCTCATTTTTATTTTATAGCAGAGAGAAAAGATTTAGTCTCTGACAATGGACTTGGTTTCCTGTATCAGATAATTTATATTCCTCGCTCTGGAAAGCTTTCTAAACGCCAAATAAAACAAGTAAACTGAATCCTCTAATAACCAATATGAAAGCATTTGATCCAGTGTAATGCAGAGTCACAGTTCATTCCCTAAACATTTTTATCTTTCTAATTTCTCTGTTCTCTTTGCATCAAGTTAGAATGAGAGCGAGGTCTTCACCTGGGGTTAAAATTCAGAGTTTCATGCAGTGAGATTTGGTAGGTGTGTTTGAGGAAGTTTTTGGAAAGATTTGGAACAAATGAGACAGCTTTCTGAGAAGTTCAACCAGGGAAGCTTGTTTTTTTGCTTCTCTAACCCATGCACATTTTTCCTGTAGCAACTCTCAGTCTTTCTGATACAGTGGCCTAGATGAATGTTTCTGTGTGCCATCTGCTCTAAGAAGAACCTGGCTGTGCCCTCCTGGACATATTGTTTTAATTAAATTGAATTAATTCATTTACATATTCCAACTTTGTTGAGGTATAACATATAAAAATGTATGCTCAAAGTGTGTGATATAACATTCTGATGCATACATTTGTGCAGATTGTGAAATGATTACCACAACCAAGCTAATTAAAGTATCTATTACCTCGTAGTTAACTGCCCATCTTTTGTGGTATATGTATTTAACTCTTAGCCAATTGCAAGTAGTCAACACATTATTAACTATAGTCACCATGCTGTGCATCAGATCTCTGTTCATCTTGTTTCTGCAACTTTGCACCCTTTGATCATCATTTCCCTGTTTCCTCTAGTCCCCACTGTTCTTCCATGCGATGTTTCTTTGAATTTGACTTTTTAAGATTCCACATGTAAATGAGATCAGGCAGCACTTGCCTTTCTTTATCTGCCTATTTCACATGGTGTAATGAATGTCTTCCAGGTTTATCCCTGTTGATGCCAATGGTGGAATATTTTTATTTTTTAGTCTTAGTAATATTCCACTGTAATCAAAGTTTCTGTTGGTCGAGGACTTCAGAAAGATTAAAACTAAGGTTGAAGTTTGAAATAATAGATAACATAAAATATAGACCTTTTCTTCAATGCCCTCTCCATTAGAATAAGAAGAAACTCTTTATATAGCTTGAAAAAATGCTTAAGGAAAATGATGCCCACTCAGAAGTTAATAACTTATGGAACTCATTATTTAAAGAGACTGAATAGGACTGGGGTTGTGGTTCAGTGGTAGACCACTCGCCTCACAAGTGTGAGGCACTGGGTTCAATCCTTAGCACCACATAAAAAAATAAGTCAAGAGAGTAAAGGTAAAAAAAGTAAAGAGGCTGAATATATGAATATGGTCAAGGAGTTATAAGGCACTATAATGAAATTATTGAGGGAAATGGATAAATTTGGGCAAGTCCAAGGATTCTGAAGTTGGTCATGTGAGGGATGACCTATAGAATGTGAATGGTGTCCCTGTTGACTTAGGACCCCAAGGGCCACAGGGATATACGTTTTTTTTTTTGTTTTGTTTTTTTTTCTAGCTGAGGATTGAATTCAGGGCCTCACACATGCTAGGCAAGAGCTCTATCACTGAACTACATCCCTAGCTTCACCAGGAAATTTTTTAAAATGGCAGGTTTTTGACTGTGTGCTTCTAAGCATATGTTGAAAAACGAGAGCATGAAATAAGAATGCTTATAATTATGTCAGTATTTTTGAAGAAGTGAAGCATGTGGCATAATTCTTCATGGTGTGTCAAATCTGACATCTTGAGGTTTTGATGCTTTTCTGCATTCCTTAATGGTTGTGTTAGTGAAATTTTCAGAGAAAAGCAACCCCATTTGGCTCTTGGTTATGAGTAGCTTATAGTGACTCCAAGAAGATCGTTTGATAAATCTTCCTTCCTTCCTTCCTTCCTTCCTTCCTTCCTTCCTTCCTTCCTTCCTTCCTTCCTCCCTCCCTCCCTCCCTCCCTCCCTTCCTTCCTTCCTTCCTTCCTTCCTTCCTTCCTTCCTTCCTTCCTTCCTTCCTTCCTTCCTTCCTTCCTTCCTCTCTTTGTTCTAATTGGTTATACATGACAATAGAATGGATTTTGACACACTGTACACAAATGGAGCATAACTTCTCATTCCTCTGGCTGTACATGGTGCTGAGTCACACCAGTAGTGTAATCATACATGTATATAGGGTAATAATGTCTGTCTCATTCTACCATCCTACCCATCCCCACCATCTCACCCCTCCTCTCACTCCCTTCTGCACAAAATTCCTTCATTCTTGCCTACCTGCCCTTCCCCCCCTCGTCCCCCCACTATGGATCAGCATCTGCTTATCAGAGAAAACATTCAGCCTTTGGTTTTTTGGGATTGGCTTATTTCACTTAGCATGATATTCTCTAGTTCCATCCATTTACCTGCAAATACCATAATTTCATTCTTCTTTAAGACTGAGTAATATTCCTTTGTGTATACCACATGATAAATGCCTATTTTTAATACAAATATCTTTCTAATTTTATTGGCTTATTGCATTGCTTCCACAACATTGAGACTTTGGACATCAGTGGTGGTTAGAAGCCAGTGCTGTCACTGCTGAAGATGGGTTTTGAAAGTTTGTCAGGAATTCAGTAATCTTAAAGGCAGCTGGATATAGTGAAAAGAATAATGACTGAGGTCAGGCAGATCCAACTTTGTATTTGATTTTGGGGGAGTTATTACTGCTTCCTACTTTGGTTTCCTCAAAGTGTGAGAGACAATAGTTACTTAATTAGGGTGTAGTGAGGATTAGAGGCAGTCCATTGAAAGTGCCCAATACACAGTAGAAATTTTCTTTTCAATGGATTTTAGTGAAGGGGTTGGGGGTTGAGCCATGAAAATATTTTATTATTCAAAAGTAGCTTATTATTATTATAAAAAAATCAAGGAAACATAGACAAACACAAAAAGAAAACAAAACATTCCATAACCCCAACACTGTTAATCTTTCAGTGTGTAACATTTTCCCCATTTTTATCTTTAGAATACATGAGCATAAATCTTTTAATCATTAAGTATTTTGGTGAGTCAATTTGAGTGACTATAACATTTTATTGTGTGGATGCATCTTGATTTATTTAATTAATCCTTTTTTTTATCCTTTTTACTGTTGCAAATATCCTTGAATGTGCATTTTCTGCTTATGCATTGTTATTTACCTAGAATATGTTCATGGAATGACTGGGTCAAAAATGTGTACATCTAAATGTATGATATGACTTCTTAATTATCTTGTCAAATTTTGCATCAATGTACATTCCTACCCTGAGTGAGCAGAAGTGTCATTTCCTCTAACTTTTTCCAAACTTCCTTTAAGAAGCAAAAGTGATATGTTGTTTGACTTCACATTTTTAAACTACTAGTGAAATCAGATTTTATTGAATTTTATTTATTGATCTTTTTCCTCTTTTGAATTGTCTTTGACCTTTATTTTTCGGATGACATACTTACTTATCTTGCCTTTTTTATTTTGTTTTAAAATTTAGAACTTTTTGTATCTTTGAACTACTGACCTTTTGTCTGGAAATTTTAGTCTGGTGTCTCCCCATCCCCCAGTATAAACTGAGCTTTGATTGTTTAGAAGTTTTACGTCAGTACCAAGCCAAACCTTTCTAGTGAAAATGAATCTTTCTGTCTACCTTTCAAGAACTTCCTGCTTCAAACATAATTAATGTTCACCTATACTTTCCTTTAACTTGAAAGTGAATGGATTGTTGATTATGATGTGGTAATTTCTTCAAAAATACAACTGGATTTAATTTGTCAATGAATGTCATGCCGTTTACCTCTAGTTATGATTTTATTTCATCTGTCTATTCTATACCATTCATTTATTTTTCATTTCTTGGTTTATATTTCCAGAATTGAAAATTAATGGAAATAACAACCATCTTCTTCTTATTACTGATATTAAATGGGAAAGTCTTCACTTTCTGTTAGGTTGGATGTAGTTCTTATCTTTGGATATTTGGGTGAATATTCTTTGTCTAGATTTCTAAAGTTATTTTAAAATGTGGAATGGATGTTGAATGTGATGAAAGAGTATTGACTTCTTTGAATGAAGGACAAAACGAAATGAAGGCAAAATCACGAATGAGACAAGGATACTGATAAAATAGATGAGATACTGATAAAAACACTTGAAAATTATTAACATTAATGCACCGTATCTTCACAATATAAGACACAGGTATCGATCATAATTTGATGAGAAATAAAGAGAGTCACAATCTAGTAGGTAAACTACAGGATATTTGAGATGATAAATTATATAAAATTAATAGAGCCCTTTGCTGAACTATATTTTATTCTCGGAAATAGATCTTACCTGGTTACAGTCCATTATTTTAAATATAATAAAGAATTTGAATAGTTATTATATTTTAGATTTTTTCCTATTTCTATATTTGCTAGAATTTTTTCCCCCTGAGGAATGTACCAGCTTCATAAAATGGATTGATAAAATTTCTCTTATTTTCTCTAACTCCAGAACAGTATAAATAGAGGCATGACTGATTTCTGAAGACTTGAAAGAAATCAGTAGGCATGGGAAGTTTCAAGGGTGCCTTTTGGAGAGGTATACAGAAGGCATTCTTTGACAGTTTTTTTTTTTTTAGTGTCAAGCTCAATTGAAGATTAATCCTCAGGATAAAGGCAACTCTGAAGATAGGGTTGGAACAGTATAACACTAGTTGTTTCAGTCCACTTCCTGTTGTTGTAACAAAAATACCTGAGACTGGTGCCTAATAGTGTATATATCAGGATAACAAGTAACAAAGATAGTTGAAATATGAGAACTTGTTCATCTAAAAGCAGTGAGTTACATCATGCTTTCCAACTGTGTTTCTAACATATCAATATTTGTATGATATTCATACCTGTACTCATATATTATGTAAATAATATGAAAATGTATGTTTTTCAAAGATTTTTTTAAACTTTGGAAAATCTTTTGCTAAGATGTTAAAGGAATAAAAGCTGGAAAATAAAAAAACCTGAGACTAGGTAATTTATAAAGAATAGAAATTTATTTGGCTCATAGTTTTGGAGGCAGGGAGGTCCAAGAGCATGCTGCTGACATCTGCTCAGCATTTGTTAGGTTCTTACTACATAGTATGGCAGAGGGCATCACATGGTGAGACAGAGTAAGCATGTTTGCTTGGGTGTCTCTTCTTTTTTTTTTAATTTTTATTTATTTATTTGTTTATTTATTTATTTATTTTGGGTGTCTCTTCTTATAAAGCCACTAATGCCACCTTGGGTGCTCTACCATCATGACCTCATGTAATTGCAATTACTTCCCCTAATCCTCCACCTCCAAATGTTATTAATATGCTAATTTGTAGATTAGGTTTCCAATACTTGAACTTTGGGGATGCATTTAAACCACAGCATCAGGGAATGTCTCTGAAATAAAATTTTCTCTCCCCTCCAATTTCCCCCCTAAATATCAGCTATCAGTTTTCTTTGCTGTTGCTTCTTTTTCTGAACAATGGAAAGAAATACGCTTCTCCTTTCCTCTATTTTTTCCCTGTCTACAGAAACAAAAAATATAGTACTACACAGTAACCAAAAATGAGTAATTTCAAAATGTGCACACTTGACTCTCACACTTCTTTTGTATACAATAGGTGGTACAGAGTAGTGGTTAAGAGTGTGGCTCCTGATAGCTGAACCCCTCCCATCTGTGAAATGGGACTCTTTTTTATTTCTTTTTTTTCACTTTAAAAAAAAACTTTGATGCATTGTACACAAATAGGGTACAACTATCATATCTCTGGTTGTACATAAAGTAGAGTCACACCATTTGCGTAATCATACATGTACATAGTGTAATGATGTCTGTCTCATTCTATTATCTTTCCTTCCCCCGACCCCTCCCAACCCCTCATTTCCCTCTACACAATCCATCCTTCTTCCATTCTTCCCTTACCCCCGCCCCCGTTATGTAACATCATCCACTTATCAGAGAAATCATTTGGCCTTTGGTTTTTTGGGCTTGGCTTATTTCACTTAGCATGATATTCTCCAACTCCATCCATTTACCTGAAAATGACATAATTTTATTCTAAGTGGGACTCTTTACCACAGCTAGTCCTGACTGTGAGGATTAACTGACATGAATATTTGTTAAGATTTCAGCATTGTATATGAGATACAGTAAGTACTAGTAGTAATAGCACTTGTGAATATCATTACTACATTTAATAAATATCTTTGAATTTAGCTAATTTGTAGTAGCATCTTTTTTCTTGCAAATGGATTTTGGGGAGGGGAGTAGAACGTGGTTTGGGGTTTCTGCTTGAGGTCAGCATACTCCAGGCTAGCCTTGCCTCTATGTCTTAGCTCTTTCTGTTTGAATGTCCTTGAGTGCCCATATCCTAGCCTATGTGATAAGCACCCTTGTTAGCACCTAAAGCTTTTCTTGTCTTCTCCCAATTAGAATTATTTCTTTCTTCACCCTGAACACTGTACCTGAACATATGTATATAACTGCATTTAATAATATGAATACTTCTTGAACTCTTACCATGTGCTAAGCACTATGTGTGTGTATGAATTGTAATCCTCATAGTAACCCTCTGAGGTCGATGCTTTCATGTTAACTATTTACAACATGTTACTTCATACCTTATGAATCCTTATCCCCCCACAGCTTGCACTTGGATAGGTTCTCCATAATGGTTGGTCTATGACACTCCCTCCCACGAAATGCCCATTTCATTTTCCTGGAGGTGTTGCTTCCCCTTCTCTTAGTGCTCTCTGCTTGTTTCATGCCTCCTGACACTTGCTCTGGCTCTTTGCCCTCTTCAGTGCTTCCTCTTCTGCTAGAAGTCTTATCCTAGCCCAGCAGAGCCCCCACTGGGAGCTCCTAGCCTGGTAGGCTCCAGGCTGTGTGAGTAAGAGAGAAATAGCTGCAGGAGAGATGTGACTTAAATTTTGATTTTGAGTGTTCTTTGCAGCTGTGCATTTGCACAGCCATTTTATCTGCCTTGAAGAAGATTTCTTCCTTCAGATGTCAGGCCTAGCTGCCCCCTCCCCTTGCCCCTGCTTGCACTTACTCCGCATCCTTCCCAGGTTTCTACCATAGCATTGATGTTCTCCTCGTCTGTGCCCATTCCTGTCAGCTCCTTGAGGCCAAGCCCTGAGTTCTTTGTGTTCTGCAACTCCAAAACTCCAGTACAATCATAGAACCTGCACATAGCCAGTGTTCCCTAAATACTCAATAAGTCAACAGAAACAAGGTTTTCATGTTGCTAGGTCCTGAAGTGCTGTTTATAGAGTGTTTTAGGAAAAATGTAGATTAAACAAATATTCATGGACTGACTTGGGAATCTAACCCTCAGGTGCAACAAGCTTCTAGAGAAAAAATTCTGGGATACTTATGTTAATTTTCAGCAGTAATATATTCACTCTACTGCCAAATGCTGAAGGATCCATTGTATTCTTTTCAGGTTGGCATAAACTCTTTTGCTCAGTGGAAGTCATATGCTCATGGGACAGAATCTGGCTGCCTTTGAATAGAAAATGTTGGAGCAACACTAATAAATTTCAGAGTGAGTACAATTTGCATGTGCAATAGCTTATTCCCATAATTTAGAGTTTCCTGAGTGACTGAGAGGCTCCAAAGGTAGAGTTCATCCCTCAATCATTTCCACATAGTACCAAGCTGCTGCCAAGCTCTAACCCTTTAAATGTCTCAAACAACACCCAGAAGTTCGGGAAATAAACCTATTCAATTTGTTAGTATCATTTCACAATATTAATAGTTTGTGAGGGTAAGGGATCGGGAGTGTTGAGGAAATGTAGTTGGCTTATCCTCTCATAAAGAACATCCTCATTTTCTTTTTCCACAGTGTGAATTTTTCAGCAATGATATAGCACTACTTAAGTTCAATTTAATCAAAGTTTCCCAGAAGTTTTCTTGCTGAGGAGTGAATCACCAGGGATGCAGGGACATCCGTGCATTTTCAAATTTGTAGTATGCAATCAGCATGCTGTGAGACTTTCGAGAAGTAGTTTTGATTCTGTTCTAGCTTATTTACAATCCCTCGTCAACATCTATTTTGAGTTTCATCTTTCGTTCATGTGTTTGCACTTTGGGCTGCAGGACACAGCACTTGACAGATCCTGGATGTATCCGAGGCAGTCATTCCATCAAAATTATTAAATAGAAGGGATGTAGAGTGGCGTTTTGGTTGGAATAAAGGACTAGACCTTGACCTTGGAGTTTTGTTTGTATAGCAAGCCCATCATATAAAAACAGGTGGGCTGTTCTCTGATGGTAACTCCAGCCTTCTAATAATTTAGGCCAAGCCCCGAGTCATCCTTTTCTGCTGTGTTCAATGCTTCGGCTAATTTGCTAACTCCTCCCTCAGATACATTCATAATTACATTCTTCCTCTCTCTTTCATAGCAACCACCTTGGTCCAACTGTCAGCGTCTCTTGCTGAGGTTGTTACAGTAACCCGATGGATCTCCCTACTTGGACCTGTGCTCCCACAATCTGACTCCAACATACCTTTTGAAACTCGTCTTGTTCTCACACAGTCATGGAAGTGATCCTGCTAAGACAGAAGACAGATCACATTGCTCTGCAGAAAACCCTCTGAGAAGTTCCCATTTTCACTCAGAAAAAAAAACAAAAACCAAAAAAACCAAAAAACAACAACAACAAAAAAAACACAACAAAACAAAACAAACCAGTCCTTGAAGTGTCTGGAAAGGTCCCGGACCACCAGGACTTCTGTTACCCCCCCAACTCCTTTCATAGTTTCCTTGCTTGCTCTGTTCTAACCACACTGGCCTCCTTGTTGTCCTTTGTGCCTGCCTGAAGGGCTCATGGCCTTTGCCTTTATCTGGGCTGCTGTTCATCTGAGTTCCCAGATGGACCTCTCTGCCTATCTTGTCTGCCTCAATAGGCCCTTCCTCTTACCTGCTGCCTGCCAGTGAATTGTTGGTGCTGACGCTTTCCAGTGGTTACCACCTTTAGTCCTGAAGTGTGCCTTTGCTCACCAAGAAGGGACCTGGGGTGGGAGGAGATGTATAGTCAATGAAAATGAAGGTGGCAGTGCTCTTCCCTTCTCTTGGGAGGACAGTATCATTTATATTTGGATTTTTAACTGAAGAAAACCAATGGAAACTATAAATTATGACATAATTCTAATTTCCCTTTCCTACTCCTTTTCAGATTTATTTTTGTCTTTTTATTTCTTGTTGATGATAGGAAATTTAGTTATATAATTACGATTTCTACTAAAATTTGACTTGGTTTTAAAAATATTTATATACATATATATGCACTTTGTAAATGTGTAACCTCTGCTTCCATCATTGCATCTCCTCTGCCTCTCTCACTCTGACCCACTCACCTTCCTCTTCTAAGAATTCCTGTGGTTCCATTGAATCCACCCAAACAATCCAAGATAATCTCCCCATCTCAAGATCTTAGATTAATCACATTTACAAAATGACTTTTGCCATGTAAGGCAACATATTCACAGATTCCTGGAATACTGCAATATATTCATGAACTCTTTGGGGGCCATTATTCTGCCTATTCCACTCAGCCATATAAAAAATATAAATGACACTCTTGGTGTCCCATTGGTATCAACTTATCAATCACAAGTTTGCACAATGTTCAGAGGCGCACATTCCTATTTTGCTTTACATTGGGGCCTAAGGGATTGGCTCCATTTGCCCATTAATTCATTTATTCTTTAAACAGCAATTTGTTGAAAAGCTCCTGTGTTCTGGTATAGAAATTAGGGATGGATAGACAAATAAAGCATGGTTCACATCCTCAAGGACTTCACAATCTATTGTGAGAGACCAATATATAGAGAAATTAACAAATGTGGTGATGGCGAAGATGGAAACATGTGTCATTGATTCTACTAAAGAGAGGTTTTCCTAGAGTAGTGGGAGTGGAGAGGCTTCCTTAAAGGAGGAGACGCCTCAGCAGAAACTTACAAAGAATGGGCAGGAATTATTCAGGCAGTGGCGGGAAAGTATAAGTCAGGGAGGGTGTGAGTAGAAGAATAGGCACATAGTGATAGTGGTTCAGAAAAAGAAGGGACAAATTGAGCCAAATCATAGGGATATAAAGGAATGTACAGGGAACAAGCAGTTGAATGTTATTGGAGTATTGAAGGTAAAGCAGAGGGTTGGGGAGGAGAGAATGGAGAGGTAGCCTAGGGCAAGACCTCCAAGAATCCTGCAAGCCCTGGACAGGAATTTCAACCCTAGTGTTCTGTCTGTTTATCTTTAGAGTGTGTAAGAATCATTCCTTCAGTTCATCAATACTATTCACAACCCTGGGCTTCTGATGGGAGCAAGAAGAAAATCTGCTGCCTTTGTGGAACCTAATGCAGCAGTGTAGACAGACAACATGGTAGGCACAATGAGAGGAGGTGATGGGGGCAGCTCAGGAGCGTGGGTGAGGAGCCAAAAAGGCTTCCCTGAAGATGTAATGTCTCTGAGCTGAGTTTTGTTACTACCTAGGAACTTGTTAATGAAGGGTATCTCTGGCCCACAACCTCAGAGAATCTTAGTGATTATGTCTGGGGTAGATCCCTAAATCCCCATGTCACACAGCCTGGTAGGTGGTTCTGATGCAAGTGGATTTATAGAAGGGTTTGATTTTTTTCTAACTTTCACTAAATTGGCCTCAGATGTTGGACCTCTATATATCCTAATGCAGGAAGCTCAAAGCATGCAATGTTGTAATTCTTTGTGATGCTTAACAAAAACAGTTGCAATAACTTAGGATTGTTCTGCCCACATCTTCATGGCTTTTGAATGATTCAGGGGGAAACTTTGGATGGGATATGGTTAGAAGCAGTTTGGGAAGTTTCCTTCTAAAGGTCGAATAATGTGAGAACAAGCTTCATAGATGGCTGAAGAATGGGCAAAGCCTTTCCTTAAGTACTCCACCAGATCCCACCAACTGCCTGACCCCAACCCCACTGCTTTCCAAGAAAACAGAACTTCTTAAATCTTAGGAAGAAATTTGGGCCAGGGATACCTCCAATTCCTGTTTCTAGCTTCTCTGCAATACTTCCCATACTCTAAACCACAGACCAATCACTTATATCTTTTTATTCTAGGATGCAGGATAATACAGTGAATATGAAACTAGCCCTATCAATGGATATTTACCTTGATTGTAAATACTGAATTGCTAGGTGTTCAGAAAACAAAATCTTGTCCTTGTTCCATAGAGGTTCACAATCTAGTAGGAAGATGAATAATTTTAATAACAAGCGAAGTAAGTAAAATGAGGATGCTCTGGGGACAAGAGTTGAGACCTCTAGCTTAGAATGAGAGTTTATAGAAAGATAAGCCCTCATTTGAGACACGGAGGTTGTGAACAAATTAACTGCAGAGGATGGTGAAGTTGGGACACTTCATTTAACTCTCTTGTACTCTGTGTTTCATTTCTATCATGTCTTACCACAGTGTATCTGTAGACAGCAAGTTAGTGGTCTGATAGAATCACTATTTATGTATCTTCATTAACTTCTTGTTTGATTGAAATGAAAATATCACTCACTACTGGATTGGATGACCTATGTCAGCAGTTTGCTCAGAGTTTCTTACTGGATCATGTGCAGTAGATCCATTTATTTATAAAAGTCTTTCTCTTTGAGGTGAGAACCAGTCACTCCAGTGGCTTTGTACAAAGTCTCTTCAGGGTACAGTTGGTTGTTTGGGGCTGTAGTATAGGCAGGGTAGATAAGTACAGATGTGGGTGCCTATCTATGGGCCAGTCTGTTAGAGAATGGTTAGATGTCCTTGCTTAGTCCCTAAACAAGCACAATCTCTTCCCCATCTCCCTGTTATCTCTTTTTTTCTTTAAATGCTTATTAATACATGTAACAATTTCTTTCAAAATCTCATGAAAACCCAGACTTTAAGAACATACATGTGATTAGAAAAAAATGACAATATGGAAATTGTCCATATTTGTCTCAGAAATATGTCCCACCACCTCCCTGGCAAATAAATATCATCTTAGTTTAAGTGAAACAAAAATTTTCCTCCCAAAGATTTCTTTTTTTGCAGATGAGAAGCTAAGTTGATATACATGGTAAAGTTCTCAGAAACTGAAGACTAGGCGAGGAAAAGAAAAATCCTTTGGGCACTGGAGGAATGGTGGAATATTTTTCCCTGGAGGTTTTGAGGAGAGAGTTTGGCATACCTGTAGAAAAGGAGCAAAGGGGGCAGAAGACCAGAGTATTTTAGTTAACGCTTTTATGAATTGTGTGTTTGAATGTCTTTGAGTAGTATGAATAAAACATGGGGTTTATTAATTGTTTATGTATTTCTGCTATTTTGATGCTTTTTAGATATAACAGGGTTTTGAGATGAAATTACATTACAGGCACATATACATTTCATACAATTCTACAAATTCAGCATTGGGGAAATTGTGGAGCATTCCCACCCTAGACTATTGTGAGCTCCAGGTTATGTGTCTATGTTGGTGACCTGAACAGACATTTCTCAAAAGAAGATATACAAATGACTGACAAGTGTATGAGAAGATACAGAACACCACTAATCATCAGGGATATACAACTCAAAACTACCATGAAATAGCATCATCCCACTTAGAATGGCTATTATCAAAAAGACAAAAAATAAATGTTAGCATGGTGACTGAGAAAGTGAAACTCATATACTGTTGGTGGAAATTTAAATTAGCTGGGCTATTATGGAAAACAGTATGAAGGTTTCTCAAAAAACTAGAAATAGAAATGCCACATGGTCTAGCAATCCCACTCCTGGGCATATATTCAAGGGACATGAAACCTGTATATCAAAGAGATACACTGTGCTCTCATGTTTATTGCAGCACTATTTACAATGTTGAGATGAAATAAATTAAGGTGTTTGTGGACTGATGAATGGATAAAGAAAATGGGTTATAGATGCACAATGGAATATTGCACAGTCACAAAATGAATGAAATTCTGTCATTTGTAGTAACATGGATGGAACTGAAGGGCAAACAAATAGTGCATGTTCTTACTTATATATAGAAGCTAAAATGTCGATCTCATAGAGGTAGAAGGTAGAATAGTGGTTATCAGCACCTGGGAAGGGTGTAAGGGAAGGAGAATAGAGAGAGGGAGGTTCATGGCTACAGGGGTGAAATTGAATAGGAGGAATAATTTTTAATGTTCTATAATACAGTAGGATAACTATGGTTGGTAACATTAATTGAATATTTTAAAAGAACTAAAAGGATTTTGAAAGTTCTCAAAACAAAGAAATGATATAATAAATATTTGAGATGATAGATATACCATTTGCCCTGATCTGATCATTATACATTGAAATTGTATGATTGAAATTTCATACTGTACCCCATAAATATATGTACTACTGTCAATGAAAAATAAAAATGCATTAAAAAGGAATATTTGTTTTGGGAGTCTGGATTACTGAAATAGTCTCTGCATCACTTTCCTCTTCTCCATTTTTTTTTGAATACTATAGTCACATTGTTCTTAAAATGTAAATTAGTCTTTGTCATTTCTTGCTTAAATCCTTTCAATGGTCTCCCTATTGGCGGAAGTGCTATGGGCTGCATTCTATTTCTCCCAGTTCATACTAACTCCTAGTATTTCAGAATGTACTTGGGATAGGATCTTTAAAGAGGTAATTAAATTAAAATGAGTTCATTAGAGCAGATCCTAAACCACTATGACTGTTTTCCATATAAAGAGAGGAAATTAGGACAAAAGCAGGTATAGAGGAAAGACCATACAAGGACACAGGGAGAAGATGGTCATTTGCAAGTAAAAGAGAGCTGCCTCAATAGAAACCAACTCTATATTCATGAGAAAATAAATTTCTGTTGTTAAAGCCACCTGATCATGGGCACTTTGCTATGACAGCCTGATAAAATGAATATTGTAAGTAAAATAAAAATTTTTACTTTTTTTTTTTTTTTTTTTTTTTTTAGTGTTTTACATGAAACTGAACCCAGGGATACTTTACCACTGAGCTACATCCTCGCCCTTTTCATTTTTTTTTTTTTAAGCAATTTAAAATAGTTTCTTTCTTTCTTTTTTTTATTGTAAACAAATGGGATACATGTTGTTTCTCTGTTTGTACATGGCGTAAAGGCATACCATTTGTGTAATCATAAATTTACATAGGGTAATGTTGTTTGATTCATTCTGCCATTTTTTCCCTTCCCCCCCTCCCCTCCATCTATACAGTCCTTCCTTCCTCCATTCCTGCCCCCCTCCCTAAACCCAACTCCAACCCCAACACTAACCCTTCCCACCCCCCATTATGTGTCATCATCCACTTATTAGCGATATCATTCTTCCTTTGGTTTTTTGAGATTGGCTTATCTCACTTAGCATGATATTCTCCAGTTTCATCCATTTGCCTGCAAATGCCATAATTTTATCATTCTTTATGGCTGAGTAATATTCCATTGTATATATATACCACATTTTCTTTATCCATTCATCAATTGAAGGACATCTAGGTTGGTTCCACAATCTGGCTATTGTGAACTGAGCAGCTATGAACATTGATGTGGCTGTATCTCTGTAATATGCTGATTTTAAGTCCTTTGGGTATAGGCCAAGAAGTGGGATAGCTGGGTCAAATGGTGGTTCCATTCCAAGTTTTCTAAGGAATCTCCACACTGCTTTCCAGAGTGGCTGCACTAATTTGCAGCCCCACCAGCAATGTAAGAGTGTACCTTTCTCCCCACATCCTCGCCAACACCTGTTGTTGCTTGTATTCTTGATAATTGCCATTCTAATTGGGGTGAGATGGAATCTTAGGGTGGTTTTGATTTGCATTTCTCTTATTACTAGAGATGTTGAACATTTTTCCATATGTTTGTTGATTGCTTGTATATCTTCTTCTGTGAAGTGTCTATTCATTTCTTTAGCCCATTTGTCAATTGGATTATTTACATTCTTGGTGTAGAGTTTTTTGAGTTCTTTATAGATTCTGGAGATTAGTGCTCTATCTGAAGTATGATTGGCAAAGATTTTCTCCCACTCTGTAGGCTCTTTCTTCGCATTGCTGATAGTTTCTTTTGCTGAGAGAAAGCTTTTTAGTTTGAATCTATCCCAGTTATTAATTCTTGCTTTTATTTCTTGTGCTATGGGAGTCCTGTTGAGGAAGTCTGGTCCTAAGCCGACATGTTGAAGCTCTGGACCTACTTTTTCTTCTATAAGCTGCAAGGTCTCTGGTCTGATTCCGAGATCCTTAATCCATTTTGATTTTAGTTTCGTGCATGGTGAGAGATATGGGTTTAGTTTCATTCTGTTGCATATGGATTTCCAATTCTCCCAGCACCATTTGCTGAAGAGGCTATCTTTTCTCCATTGCATATTTTTGGCCCCTTTGTCTAGTATGAGAAAATTGTATTTATTTGGGTTTGTGTCCGTGTCCTCTATTCTGTACCATTGATCCACCTTTCTATTTTGGTACCAATACCATGCCATTTTTGTTACTATTGCTTTGTAGTAGAGTTGAAGATCTGGTATTGCGATACCCCCTGCTTCACTCTTTCTGCCAAGGATTGCTTTAGCTATTCTGGGTTTTTTATTCTTCCAGATGAATTTCATAATTTCTTGCTCTATTTCTGTAAGGTACATCATTGGGATTTTAATTGGAATTGCATTGAATCTGTATAGCACTTTTGGTAGTATGGCCATTTTGACAATATTAATTCTTCCTGTCCAAGAACATGGGAGATCTTTCCATCTTCTAAGGTTTTCTTGAATTTCTTTCTTTAGTGTTCTGTAGTTCTCATTGTAGAGGTCTTTCACCTCTTTTGTGAGATTGATTCCCAAATACTTTATTTTTTTCGAAGCTTTGTGAATGGGGTAGTTTTCCTAATTTCTCTTTCTGAAGATTCATCGCTTATGTATAAAAATGCCTTAGATTTATGTGCATTGATCTTATATCCCGCTACTTTACTGAATTCACTTATGAGATCTAAAAGTTTTCTGGTGGAATTTCCTGGTTCCTCTAAGTATACCATCATATCATCAGCAAATAGGGATAGTTTGAGTTCTTCTTTTCCTATTCGTATCCCTTTAATTTCTTTGGTCTGTCTAATTGCTCTGGCTAGAGTTTCAAGGATGATATTGAATAGTAGTGGTGAAAGAGGGCATCCCTGCCTTGTTCCAGTTTTTAGGGGGAATGCTTTCAGTTTTTCACCATTTAGAATGATATTAGCCATGGGTTTAGCATAGATGGCCTTTACAATGTTAAGGAATGTTCCCACTATCCCTATTTTTTCTAGTGTTTTGAGCATGAAGGGGTGCTGTATTTTATCAAATGCTTTTTCTGCATCTATCGAAATAATCATGTGATTCTTGACTTTAAGTCTATTGATACGGTGAATGACATTTATTGATTTCCTGATGTTGAACCAACCTTGCATCCCTGGGATGAAACCCACTTGATCATGGTGCACTATCTTTTTAATATGTTTTTGTATGCGATTTGCTAAAATTTTGTTGAGAATTTTTGCGTCGATGTTCATTAAGGATATTGGTCTGAAATTTTCTTTCCTTGATGTGTCTCTGTCTGGTTTAGGAATCAGGGTAATATTGGCTTCATAGAATGAGTTTGGGAGAGTTCCCTCCTCTTCTATTTTCTGGAATACTTTGAGAAGTATTGGAATGAGCTCTTCTTTAAAAGTTTTGTAGAACTCGGCTGAGAACCCATCTGGTCCTGGACTTTTCTTGGTTGGTAGGCTTTTGATGACTTCTTCTATTTCATTACTTGAAATTGGTCTATTTAAATTGTGTATGTCCTCCTCGTTCAGTTTAGGCAATTCATATGTCTCTAGAAACCTGTTGATGTCTTCAAAATTTTCTATTTTGTTGGAGTATAGATTTTCAAAATAGCTTCTAATTATGTTTTGTATTTCAGTCGTGTCTGTTGTGATATATCCTTGTGCATTCCGAATTTTAGTGATTTGGGTTTTCTCTCATCTTCTCTTTGTTAGTGTGGCTAAAGGTTTATCAATTTTGTTTATTTTTTCGAAGAACCAACTATTTATTTTGTCAATTTTTTGTATTGTTTATTTTGTTTCAATTTCGTTGATTTCAGCTCTGAGTTTAACTATTTCCTATCTTCTACTACTTTTGGTGTTGGTCTGTTCTTCTTTTTCTAGGGCTTTGAGCTGTAGTGTTAGGTCATTTATTTTTTGAGTTTTACTTCTTTTATTAAATGCGCTCCATGAAATAAATCTTCCTCTAAGTACTGCTTTCATAGTGTCCCAGAGATTTTGATATGATGTTTCTTTGTTCTCGTTTACCTCTAAGAATTTTTTAATTTCCTTCCTAATATCTTCTGTTATCCATTCATCATATAGTAGCATATTGTTTAATCTCCAGGTGTTGGAGTAGTTTCTGTTTTTTACTCTTTCATTAATTTGTAACTTCAATCCATTATGATCTGATAGAATACAAGGTAGTGTCTCTATCTTCTTGTATTTGCTGACATTAGCTTTGTGGCATAATATATGGTCTATTTTAGAGAAGGATCCATGTGCTGCTGAGAAGAAAGTGTATTCGCTCTTGGTTGGATGGTATATTCTATAAATGTCTGTTAAGTCTAAATTATTGATTGTGTTATTGAGATCTATGGTTTCTTTGTTCAATTTTTGTTTGGAAGATCTGTCCAGTGGTGAAAGAGGCGTGTTAAAATCACCTAGTATTATTGTGTTATGGTCTATTTGGTTTCTAAAATTGAGAAGGATTTGTTTAACATACATGGATGAGCCAGTGTTTGGGGCATAGATGTTTATGATTGTTATATCTTGCTGATTTATGGTTCCCTTAAGCAGTATGAAATGTCCTTCTTTATCCCTTCTGACTAACATTGGCTTGAAGTCCACATTATCTGAAATGAGGATGGATACTCCAGCTTTTTTGCTGAGTCCATGTGCATGGTATGTTTTTCCCCATCCTTTCACCTTTAGTCTATGGGTATCTCTTTCTATGAGGTGAGTCTCTTGCAGGCAACATATTGTTGGATCTTTCTTTTTAATCCAATCTGCCAGTCTATGTCTTTTGATTGATGAATTCAGGCCATTAACATTCAGGGTTATTATTGAGATATGATTTGTATCCCCAGTCATTTGGTTCATATTTAAAATTTTTGACAAATCTTGGTTCCTCCATTATTTGACAGTTCCTTTAGGATAATTCCTCCCTTTGCTGATTTGCTTCTTTGCTTTTTGTCTCTTCCTCATGAAATATTTTGCTGAGAATGTTCTGTAATGCTGGCTTTCTTTTTGTAAATTCTTTTAGTTTTTGTTTATCATGGAATGATTTTATTTCATCGTCAAATTTGAAGGTAAGTTTTGCTGGGTATAAGATTCTTGGTTGGCATCCATTTTCTTTCAGAGCTTGAAAAATGTTGTTCCAGGTCCTTCTAGCTTTTAGGGTCCTGATTGAAAAATCTGCTGATATCCGTATTGGCTTCCCCCTGAACGTAATTTGGTTCTTTTCTCTCACAGCCTTTAAAATTCTGTCTTTATTTTGTATGTTAGGTATTTTCATTATAATGTGCCTTGGTGTGGGTCTGTTGTAATTTTGTGTATTTGGAGTCCTATAAGCCTCTTGGACTTGATTTTCCATTTCATTCTTCAGATTTGGGAAATTTTCTGATATTATTTCTTCAAATAGATTGTTCATTCCTTTGGTTTGTTTCTCTAAGCCTTCCTCAATCCCAATAATTCTCAAATTTGGCCTTTTCATGATATCCCATAGTTCTTGCAGATTCTGTTCATGATTTCTCACCATCTTCTCTGTTTGTTCAACTTTGTTTTCGAGGTTAAATATTTTGTCTTCAATATCTGAAATTCTGTCTTCTAGCTGTTCTATCCTATTGGTTATGCTTTCTACGGAGTTCTTAATTTGGTTTATTGTTTCCTTCATTTCAAGGATTTCTGTTTGGTTTTTTTTCAATATCTCTAACTCTTTATTGAAATGATCTTTTGCTTCCTGAATTTGCTCTGTTAACTGTCGATTGGTGCTATCATTCAATGCCTGCATTTGCTCTTTCATCTCATCATTCAATGCCTGCATTTGCTCTTTCATCTCATCATTCAATGCCTGCATTTGCTCTTTCATCTCGTCGTTTGCTTCCCTAATCATTTTAATTATGTACATTCTGAACTCCCTTTCTGTCATTTCTTCTGCCATGCTGTCGTTGGATTTTATTGATGTAACATCTAGATTTGTTTGGGGCATTTTCTTCCCTTGTTTTCTCATATTGTTCAGGAATCAGTGGGTCATTAAGATATTGCAGATTTCCTCTATTAACTTATAATGTCCCTGAAGATTGCTAGTATATCCCCTCTTATCCTTCAGTAGCCTGAAGTCTTGGAGGAGGTTGATAATGCAGAGCTCCACGAAGAAGCTGCCTCTCTAGGGGTGGTGACCCTCAGGTGGCGTATATTCCCTGGTAGTGGGCAGAGGTGCCTCCACTTGTTGACCAATGGTCATCCAATGGGGAACTAGACTGGGGCTGAGGCAAGGCTTGTTTGTGCCTGTGTCTCTGGTTTTACCGTCCCTGTTGGAAAACCTCCCCCGGCCGGGAAGACTCACTCGGTGGGGACGTCTCGCTGGTCAGGTGCCCTCCTAGAGGTTCCCCTCAATCTACAACTACCACCTGGGCTGTGCTGTCTTCCTCTGCAACGATCCCAGGGGCCCGGACCTATGTCCTGGCCCTGGGAGCCTCACCCTTCGCAGGCGAGTCTCCTTAGGCTGCCTCTCCCAGAGAATCTGCCCGCCGCCCTGGAAACTTCGCTCCGCCCCTGGGCACGTCTCTGTGCGGCTCCTCCAGCAAGAAGCCACCTAGCTCCTGGGACCCTGCTCTGCACCAATTGCCTGGCTATGCAGCCCCTCCCCTGAGCCACCACCTGGAGCCCCGCACAATAGCTCTGAGACCCAGAGACCCGCCACACACCTCCTCCTCCGGACAGCCGCCCGGTCTCCGACACAGTCACCAGGAGTCCAAACAACCCACTTCGGGTCTCCTCCTCCCGCCAACTACCCCCAGCCCCAGGCAGTCACTCCAAGTCCAAGTGACCTGCCCCGTTCCTCCTCCTCCTCCTCGGGGTAGCCCCCCGGGTGTTCAGGAGCGGTGGCGGCTCCGAGACCAAGCAACTCACCACGCTCCTCCTCCAGGCAGGCCACCGGTGTTCAGGAGTGGTCTCCTCTAGTCCAATCAACTCACCACTTGCCTCCTCCTCTGGCAACCACCTGCGGCCCTGATGCAGTCACTCCCAGACCAAGCGTCCCACCGCTCTCCTCCTCCAGGCAGGCCACCAGCGTTCTGGAGCAGTTGTTCTGAGTTCAAACAGATCGCCACGCAGCTCCTCCTCTGGCAACTGCCTGTGGCTCTGATGCAGTCACTCCTAGGTCAAGCAACCTGCCGCACTCCTCCTCTTCCTCCGGGCAACCTCCCGGTGTTCAGGAGCGCTCGCTCTGAGTTCAAACAGTTCACCACGCAGCTCTTCGGCAACCGCCCGCGGCTCTGATGCAGTCACTCCTAGACCAAGCGTCCCGCCGCTCTTCTCCTCTTCCTCCGGGCAACCCCCGGTGTTCAGAAGTGGTCGCTCTGGGTCCAAACAGCTCGCCACGCAGCCCCTCCTCAGGCAGCCGCCCGGAGCCCCAGTGGTTGCTCCGAGTCCAAGCGCTGTGCTGAGCCGCCTCCTCTACGATGATCCCAGTTGTCCGTGTTTACCGCTCCAGCGGGGGGAGGGGCATCTCGCCGAGCAACTCTACTTCACAAAGTTCCCTGCGTTCCGGGGCTACCGCCCCATCCGGGACGCCTCCCCAACAGGAGAGACTCACCCGGCGGCTTTGAGTTGGTCCCAAGTCTCTCACTATCTCCTCTTTTGAATCTTGCGTCCTGGAGCAACGTGAAATGCAGCCGCCCTCTAGTCCGCCATCTTGGCCCGCCCCTGCCCTTATCATTTTTTGAGTCAGAATCTCACTAAGTTGCTCAGGCTAGCCTTGAATTTGTGATCCTTCTGCCTCAGCCTCTCTAGTTGCTGGGCTTACTGGTGTGCATCACTGTGCCTGGTCAATATATATATATATTTAAACTTTTACTGTTTATATAGCTCTACAATTTGGTACTGCCTAATTTCTCTTGCTCTTCAAACCCTAACCTTCATTGTCTTCTAGCAATTCCTTGCTGATAGGACTTTTTTAAGCATCAGAGTTTTTGCACTCATGGTTCCCTGTGTCCAAAGTCACAATTCCCCCACCACCCTCCCACTCTTACACCTTTGCATAGCTAGTTTACTTCTATTCTTCCTGCTTCAGTTTAATTTTCATCCTGACTGTCTCTACTTCCGTGCCTCATTTATGGGTGCATGCTTGCATGCAGGTATGCATGTATTTTTTATCTCAGTTCCATGTTGTTTTTGCTGAATACTTAACATAGCCTGCAATTTTTTTGTTTTGTGTGTAGCAGTGGTGTTAGCTCAATAGAGGCAGGGACTCCTTTGGTTTTATTCACTATCTATTTTCACAGAAGTTCATCGTTCTTGACAGATACTTAATGAGTAAGTGAATATGAAGGATTTTAAAGGCCATCTATGTTTTTACTACTACCATCTATGACTAAAGCCCCTTTGATGTGACTGCCTAATTTCCCCCAGTTTCCCACATACCTGTCCATCCTTACCAACCCCATGAAGCTCTAGCTCTGGGTTCCCCCGTGGGCACCTTTGCTGTGGGCCTTTCCTAGGTTTCATCACTGAATTCCTATGGTCACTCACAGCCTTGTCAGGGGTTACTGTACCTCAGTAAATCTTAGAGCTTAGCAGAAGATAGTCGAAGACAAAGGGGATAAATACCTTGTTTTTTTCTTTTTTCTATTTGTCTTACCTACAATGTCCATGATTAAGGATTTTACAGACTAGGCTTTTTGGAAATAAGCCAATCTCATAAATTGAACTACTGCTGAGAAATTGCTGCTGCTGTACTGGATTTCCTTTAGTTCTCTGATTTTAAGTGTACTTTTCTGCCCCCACCCCATCCCCTGCATTAGGACTTTGGTTGTTAATTTTCGACTGGAGAGCATCTTTAGAATTCCGCTTCTGGTGGACACAAAGCTAACTTCCATTACTATTACACGGGCTGTTAATATTCCATGGAACATGCATTCTTTTGGAATAAAATTCCTTTAGTTTCTGGCATTTTTCTGGTATTAGCACTATTTAATTAAAAAACTAATAAGCCCACATCTGTTTATATTATGATGAACTGCTTTCTTGTTTGTCCTTTCCATGTGACTGGGAGATCTTTGAGGGCAAGAATATCTTCCTCATTTTCTAATTAATTTTTCTTTCTGATTAATTCTTAATTGCAACTTGGAATGTTTTTATTGCAGCTGGGACTCTGTTGCTGGGTGGCGGCATGATGCAATGGGTATGTGTTGACCTAGTTAGAGCTGCTAGACTTGGGCAGAGAGCAGTCTTTCCTCTGCATAGTATGCTTAGGCTGATTACTCTACCTCCATCCCTCACCACACACTGAATTTATGATCTTGTAATCCCCTCTGTTCCCCACTGATTTCTAATCCACCATGGGTACTGAATACACACTTGATGAATAAATATGTTGAGGTTATGTGGGGATGCCTCAAATACCTCTTGTGCTGGTTCTTCAAAATTCCCTGTAACCATATTCTCTTCCTTAAGGATTTAAGTATTACCTAAGAAGATCCAGATGGAGCCATGCATAATGGTGTATACATGTAGTCCAGCTACTTGGGAGACTGAGATAGGAGAATTGCTTGAACCCGGGAGTTTAAGGCCAGCCTGGGTAACATAGCAATATCCCATCTCAAAAACAAAGTCAGAAGCCAAACCACCACCACCACCACAACAAAAAATCCAGAAGGAAGAAGATGGTCCAGTTGGAAATACTTTACCCTGAAGAGTCATTGCTATCTTTCATTAGCAGAGAGTAGGTCTGTAATTTGGAGCAGGTACAATTTGATAAGAGGGGAGGATGGGGGATTAAAAAGTCCTTCCTCAAAACTTCAGACTAGAATGATATGCTGGTGGGGGTCTCTGGGTGATCAGGGAACAAACATGAAGAGCATCTGGAGCACTGAATAAGTTTGTGGAATTACTGAAAGAGGGAGAGTCAAAGAGAAAGAGAGGGTTTTGCCAAAGGCCAGTTACAAGTTTTAAGGTTTTGCATAGGGAACCTGCCCACAGCAAAGCTTATATCTGTAATGAGATCCTGAGTACAGTGAAAACATTTTTACTAAATGCAGGGTCACTGGGTGACCTATCAGATTCAAACTGCCTAATTTACTTTCCATTTTAAGAACTGGTATTAAAGGAGAACCAAGGTCATTCTAGAAATAAAGAATCAAACAAAACAACAAAACAGAAAATACTCCTGGTTTGCTTGTTAGTTTACTGGGCACTCATAAACCAAAGTATTACTTGCTTTCTGTGGGTGGAGCAGAACAGACAAATAATAGTAAGAGTTTATACATAAACTCTTAGTTTATAGTTTATAAAGCACATTCCTATACACCTTGTCTATATTTCAATAAGGCTGATAGGTCTGTTGTTATCCCTGAGTCATAAATAGGGATGGTGGGGTTTGGAGATATTATTGGGCTTGCACATGTTTACACTACTGGTAAAGGTGGAAGTAAAAACCAGAACCCAGGTCTTCTTGGCTTGCCATCTCTGTGGTCTTCTGAGCAACCTGCCTTGCAGACTTTCCCAGGACCATGGCCCAGGTTCAACTGTCCAGAATGCTCTATTCTCTAATAATTCTGACTGGAATATTTCCAGAATTACTTTTTGCATGTAATTTTGACCTTGTCAAAGTTAGTTGTTTAAATAAAGGTGGCAAGATTTAGGAGAAGGTAAATTATAACTTCTATTTCTCAAATCTAGTGGTCATGAAGGTTTTCATGGCCATTGCTGAGTTTATGATACTTACGCATTTTCTTTTCAGGGACAAAGACAGCTTAGAGTGCAGAGAGGCTTTTGTGCTGCTTTTAGAAATGTGAAGCACTGTTATTGCCTTGACCTTGTTGTGCCTTGTAGGTTGTTGTGATCTTGGAAAGAGAGTTATCCATGGAGTATATAGCATTTTTAGGTTGAGATTGACTATTTTCAGCAAGTGCTTTCCAGTGGGTGGTCCTTACCACTACCTCAGCATAAGGCTAGCTCTAATTGTTTCAAACGATTAATATTGATCATTTTAATAATGAGTGTCAAGTATTGAATGCTATCTCTAACATACATAGTGCTTATGTATACCTACCTATAGGTATATCCATATAGATATAAATGATTAGGTAATTGGGGTTATATATTATATAATATCTAACTCTGAAAACCATCATATGAAGTAAGTGTTGTGATCTCCATTTTATTTGGTGATGGGACCAGAGAGGCTAAATAACTTACATAGGTTCTCAAAATTAAGTCTGTTGAAACTTGATTAATTTCATTCTTGTATATACAATGTTAGTAATGGGTGAGTCTATAAAAAGTTTAAAAATGTACAAAATTTTATTAATTCTTTTTGAACACTATGATTGATAAAGACCCTTCCTACTGAAAATTTCTAATTATGGGGACTTTCTGAGCATGTTATTCCTCAGGGCTTCTACTCCAGGTGTGGTCGGTATGTGCTGTTGCCAAACCTAGGAGCATTTCTTTGATGGGTGCTAACTGTGGTGGGGCAAGCAGAACAGTGCTGTGAAGTGCTGACCTTACATGGGTCCCTTTGGGCTGCCCATTTTGGCTGAGTTGAATTTTTCATTTCCTCTGCCACTTCTGGATCAATGTATTGAAAGTGTTTATGCATCTGCTAAAGGTAGATTTAGACCCAAAAGAGTTATTTATTTTAGAGAATCTCTTTTAGGGAGGCACACTTGCTCTTTATATTAGAATCTTAAAGTTGTTTAATTTCCTATATGAGTAATTTCTCCCAAGAAGCAATTTGAGTCTTTGGGAATATCTGGCTCAACACACCATCAGTACAGCTGGACTAAGAGAAAGTTGTGTGAACAAGGCAGATGTGGTGGAGAGGACTTCACCTAGAGTTAGAAGACTGGGCTTGGACTTCACCTCCACCAGGGACTTGCTGTAAGATCCAACCTATGCATGAAGTCACCAGTCTTATTAATTATGCCTTGATATCTTTAACTTGAACTTGCTTGTGTAACCTAACATTTGGCTGCATGCATGATGGATCACAAATCCTTTTCCAATCTAAAATGGACCTTAAAAACTTCTACATGGAAGACCTTGATTTCCTAACCCATGCTATGTGAGCATGTTGTCATCAGCAGTTTTTATTTGAATAACTTTTCCTTTTTTGTTGGAGAGAATGGGAGAGCTTGGGTTTCTCCTAGAGCAGGTTATGAAGAAGCCTATTTTTCTCTTGCTACTCTTTTAAGAATTTCTAAAACCATTACTAAAACCAAACGGTGTGTTACAGATATATTTCATGAATGTTTGGGAACTATGAGGGTTATTACATCTCAACATAAAGAAAAGTAAACAGGTTAAAAGTTAAAAAGTAAAAAGGTTAAAAGTTGAAAATGAGGCATTTCTATGCTCAAATTCTCTGACCACCCACCCACTTGGTGTCTCCTCAGGTCCCTGGCTCAGACTGCTTCTGTCTCCCAGCATCTTCCTTCTTTTCTTGGGGGTGGGAGCGATACTAGGGATTGAACTTGGCATCCTCAGTCCTATTTTGTATTTGTACTTTTTTAGAGACAGGGTCTCATTGAGTTGCTTAGAGCCTGGCTGAGGCTGTCTTTGAACTAGAGATCCTCCTGATTCAGCCTCCCAAGTTGGTGAATTACAGGTATGCGCCACCACGTTGGGAAGCATCTTCCTTCTTTATCCCACATCAGAGTAGTCCACATTTTTTGTCTTCCCCACTTGCACAGGATCACAAAAAAATGTTTGTCAATTTTACTATAAAGGTCAATTACATTATTCTCCATTTTAATCCCTTCTTTTTAGGATTTGTCCCAGGCAGAGGTGGTGGGGTTTATCTCTAACAACCAGGGAAGTTCTCTGAGGTGTTATGGCAAAGAAGAAAGAGTGTAGTGCGTGGGAGAATGTTTCATTGTTGTTTTTCTTCAGAAGAATTGGTTTCCTGTAAGGATATCTTCCTGATGTTCTCCCTATAGTCTATGCTCCATGCAGCAAGCAGAAGGATTATTCTAAATGCAAGTGAGATAGATTCTTTCTCCTCATTTCCTTAAAACTTTTCATACCTCAGGTAAAATTCAAAGTTCTTAATGTGACTTTCAGGGCCTTATGTGCTGCTGCTGACCTCTGACCTGCCATGATCCATTTCTCACTGTGCTCCAGCCATGGTGGCTTCTTAAGAATCTGCCAAACTCCTTAACACCTCAGGGCTTTGCAGCTCCCTCAGATTGCCTGCAGCTTCCACTTACCACAGGTCTGCTGCAATATTTCAGAATCGGGGAGACTTGTGACCACTCTTTAAAATTGCACCTCTGCTGTTTTGTGTATTAACACATTATCATTTAACCATTTCTACAATCATATATTTGTTTTTTGTCTCCCTATGTGACAATGACAACTCTGTGAGAGTAGAGTGTTGCTCCTTTTTTTCTGACCAGCTGCTCTTCCCACTTTTCCTAGAACAGTGTGTTGTACATAGTAAACTTTGGTGCATTATTTGTTGAATGAGTGAATGTACACAGCCACAGTTATTTCTTGAGCACCTGCATGTACCAGAGTCTGTGCTATCTAGCTCTGCAGGTTATATTTTGAAAATTTCTTGTGCAAAGATCTTTCCTGAAAGCAAAGTACTCCCCAAATGCAATGCATTGTTATTTCATGCTCCCCATAGTCTCTCTCTTTTCCTCCCTTCTAGGGGTTCTGAGGCCCATTGCTGTGTATCAGGAGTTGGTAGATGTTTTCTGTGAAGGGCCAGATGAAATATTTAAGGGTTCACAGTCCATACTGTCTCTTGTCAGCTACTCAATGCCAAGTGGGCACTGCAGCACAGAGGTGGTGCATAAGGGAGTGAGTGTGGCCTACAAGCCAGGGTGTGTTAACCCCTAAGCAAAGAATTAGTGCTTTTGCCAATCAACCCCAAATTCCTGAGTTGGAGCACACTGTGATTCCTTTCTTACCTGAAAGACATCTGGGGTTATTCCAAGGGGAGGGCTTCATTTATCTAAACAAATGACTAGCAGAAGAATTTCAGAAATTCTCAAAAGGGAGGTCACGTTGAGGGAGGGGAAAGTTTCCATTTAACCCCCAAATATATTTATTATGTTTGAAGAAGGCCATCCTGCTTGAGAAAGGTCACCCCATTCCTCAGTAAGAGGATACAGTCAATCTAAAGACATTTTAAACACTAAACAAATGGGACAACCACCAGGTCATTTTAACTTCCACTAGGTTCAAAGTGGTTTGTAGAGTAAATGCTTCATGATCAGACTTTGTGCATGGACCTGTGATGATGTGCACCTGGGACCGCTCTAGGGCTCCGTTTATCAGCACTGTCACACAGCACACAGGGAGCGTGTCTCTGACTATGACCCTGGTGCTGGGAGGCTACAACTGAGAGTCAAATTCCTAATCACCTCTCTTCTGGTTTATTTTTCAGGGCTTTATTTGCCAGTAAAAGCTGTGTTTAGTAAGCACACTAGGTAACACTGCTGAGTTCTGGATCTGCTGAATGACTCAACTTTTGCAGCCATAGAAGTTCTATTAATTTGTTAGGTCATAGGGAGTCAGCAGGTTCCATATGTTTAGTGTCTTATGCCAATTCTATTAATTTGAACCATACTGGTATGATGCAGGGCCAGGACAAATTTTTGGCTACTCAATATGTAGTGGATATGTGTAGTGTTTCCTTCGTTTACAAAAAATGTTAAGGGGAAAAAGAACTGATGAATCATAATATTTCACAAAACTGAATTTCCACATATAGGTTACAGAGAAAATATGCCTCATTAGTAAGATGCTCTTGTATTCTGTTGACTGAAATTGAAAACATATTTACAAAATGTTCCATAGTTTTTTCAGGATTCCAAATTCAGTCTGGACTATTTGTTACTATTTTTTAAATTTAGTGCTTATTCTTCTTGAAAGATAATCAACTTTTTTTTTAAGTTGTAAATGGACTGCATGTCTTTATTTTGTTTATTTTTATGTGGTGTTAAGGATCAAACCCAGTGCCTCACCCATGCTAGGCAAGTGCTCTGCCACTGTGCTATAACCCCAGCCCTGATAATCAACTTTCCTCCCCTGGTTGGCTTTATTTTTCAGCTTTATTGAAGTTTAATTGACAAATAAAATTTTATATATTTAATGCGGACAATTGATGACTTGAAATAAATACACATTGTGAAATGTTACCAAAATCAAGCTGATTAATATATTCATCATCTTGCACAGCAAACTTTGTGTCTAGTGTCAATGAGAAAATTTAAGTCCTACTTTTTTTTTTTTATAAATTTCAAGTAAACAACACAGTATTACTGTATATGGTCAACATGCTGCACATCAGTTTTCCAGAACTTGCACATCTTATCACGGAAAGTTTGTGCTCTCTGACCATCATCTCCCTGTTTTGCCCCCACCCCCCATTTATGATAACCATCCTTCTACTCTATGTTTCTGAGTTCAAATTTTTCAGATTCCACATGCTGTATCTGTCTTTCTGTATTGGTCTTATTTCATACAACATAATGTCCTCCTGGTTTATGGGGGTGGGCAAGGGAAGAATGAAGGAACTTTAGGTTGGGCAGAGGGGAGTGAGGGGAGAGGGTATAGGGGTGGGAAACATGGTGGAATGAGATAGACATTATTACCCATGTACATGTATGATTTCCCGAACAGTGAGACTACATCATGCACAACTGAAGAAATGAAAAGTTGGGCTCCATTTGTATACAATGAGTTGAAATGCATTCTACTATCATGTAAAACTATTAGAACAAATAATTAAAAAATTCACCTCAAAATAAAGAGGAAAAAAGTTAAAGAAAATGTGGTAAAACACACACACACACACACACACACACACACACACACACACAGAGGGATATTATTCAGCCTTAAATAAAGAAATTTTTCTGATAATCAACTTTTAAGATGATGTCTCCTGATGAAACTGAGTAGCAATGTAGTGCCGCTTTAGAGATTTAATTTCCTTGATTTGATATAGAATGGACTTTCTTATCACAAGGCTAAATGAAAACACAGTTCAGAAGCACACACTTGGTATGAAGAAGAGGACTTAGGCTGTGCCAGAGGAAAATTTACTTTGAAACATTGTCCTGTCCAGTCAGAGAAAAAAATGGGCAAAAGCATTTTATGGAAGGAAATTACGTTCTTAGCTTAAATAAAAATAGTAATAAATTATTCCAAAGAGTTATAAGGTTATCTGTTGTCTGATCTTTTGACTTTGGCACATTGCATTTTTTTCCTTATCAAGAGGAAAAATATATGTTTTATTGCTTGGAAAAGAAATTTCTAAATATATCTAATCATAAGATTACAAATATACACATCTCAAATAGGATTTTATCTGTCCTACTGATCATTCACCAAGTCTCAAGTTATTATTTCTTTCTCTTCCTCTTTCCTTCATTTCCCCTTCTCTTTTCCTCTTCCTCTTTTTCTCTTTCTCTTCATTTTCCTCCTTGTTTTACTTGAATGTGTTATTTAAAATAGTGAAATTAAACAAATATTTAGTCTTAACATGAGATTTTAACATAACTAGACAATTCACACAGTTTGGATTAGATGCAAAGGCAGGTAGTTCAGTTAACATGCCCTTCATATTTCTAGAAAAAGATGTATTACATAAAACCCTGATTGTTTTTCCTTTTTATATCCAAATTAGCTCTATTATGTTAGTATCAGCAGATGGGTTTAATTTGAGCAGTTTTTCACTTGGACCACCTTATGCCTTTTCCTAGGAGCCAAAAATTAGAATGAGATCATAGTAGGGATTGCATAAATGCTACTCATTAGGGTTATTTAAGAACTTGAGTGGACATAACAAGTTGATGATGAAATTAGGACATAAACAACGGTTAAACATCATCAAAATCCTACCAGATCTCTTTTCCATATCTCTGGATATTATAATAAGAACTAAATAATTTATTTCCATTGTCTGTAACTTAAATTCTAGGACAGATAAATTTTATAGCCAATTGTAAACTTTCAAATTGTGAATATTTTAAATAATATTATTTTGGTTTATAGGTTTAATAGCACCTTAATTTTTATTTATTAATTTGTTTATCAGGTCAACCTTTGAAACGTGTTGCCCCTGGCTTACTGAAATAGAAGGTCCCAAAGTTTAATTCAGTTATTCAGGAGTAGAACTGGAACTGGAAACCAGATGGAAACTGACCTCATATGTGACTATTAGATTGTGACTCTAAGCACATACTGTGTGAATTATTTTAGAATGAATATGAGGTGGTAGCCTCTCTAAACTAACTTTAATCTAAAGAAAACATTCACCATGGCTCAAATATTTCATTCCTGTCATGGATAGTTACCTAACATAACATACTGCTAAAAGTTACAATTATGAAAAACTGATGTATCATCTTTATTTCTGAAACAAAACAAAGAAAAACTGTTTCAGTTAAATTTTCCACATTGAAAACTATTTGTTGAATCATGTTGTTGCTATTAAATTGAAAGATACCCCTGGTAGATATTACTCCTGGGCACTGGCTTCTGATTCTTACTGTCTCCCTCTGATCACATGGGAGGAAAAAATTTCTGCTCCTGTGAAGTGGGGTAGAGTCATGTGACCTGCTCTTGCCAATGAAATATGAGGAGAGGGGACATCTGAGTGGAAACAGTTGATAGTTGGGTTTATTTCCCCAGCTCCCTTTCACTTTGGCAGTGCTGTAAGTACATGTGAGGTGGAGATGTCATTAAACGGAGGCAGCTGAAATGCCCAGCCAACATATGGAGGACAGCTGCCCTGGAGAGTGTCCTGGACCAATGATGGGCTCTGTTTGAACAAGAAAGAAACTTTTGTTGTTTTAAGTGCCCAGAATTTTGGAATTGTTTGTTACTGCAGCAACCTTGTCTGTGCTGACCAATTCAAAATGAAACTGATATGTATTGAGCTAACATAGCTTCTTTGATTCCCAAAAGGTTCTCACTGAGCCATGAAATGCTATGACTCCCTTTTTTAGCATGCTCTTTTCCTCCTTCAGCATCACCCAAATCAATATTCTTGAATACTGTGACTACAATATATTCAAGTCATTGAATAAATTTGAGGGGGTCTGGAATCATGAAGGACATTTTTATGTTTTGGATTTGAGGTGTACTCTGGAAACTCATGATTATATTATGAGAGCTATAACCCAATTAATGGTTTAATCCATTTGATGGCTTAATAATTTAAAAGGTCTACTGTACTGGGTGATAACTCTAGGCAGGTAGGGTGGAGCTAGAAGAAGTGGGTCACCTGAGGCATGCCTTTGAGATTTATATTTTGCTACTTGTATCTTCCTTGCTCTCTTTTCTTCTGGTGACCAAGAACTGAGCAGCTTTCTTCCACCACACCCTTCCACTATGATGTTTTGCCATACCTCAGGCCTAGAGCAATGGAGTCGGCTGATCAAGTACTAAGACCTCTGAAACCATGAGCCCCAAATAAGATTTTTCTCCTTTAAGTTTCTCTCATCAGATACTTTGGACACAGTGATGAACAGTTGACTTGTATATACCCATTGTTCAAAATATTAAGTTTTTTTCTATAAGTTCAAACCAATTAATTGAGAATAATAATAATAATAATAATAATAAAAACCTCAACCAACCTGTCGATTGCATCTTACCATTAATTACCAATAACTTCTCTTTTAAGGTAAAGCATATTTGCCTATGGATCAATTCAAACTTTATTGATTCTAAGTGTATGTGTGTGTATATATGTACACACACTGTTTATATGCTGTACATGTAATTATATTTGAGTATTAAAAGTGATGGTGAATATTTTATATAGTTTTAATTATACATAGAGTGCTATACAAATAAATGATCATTTTAGAGGGTTTCTGATTTTCAGAGGTGAGGTAGCAAACTAGATTATAAGCTCCATGTTTATAGTGACTGTACATATTCAGCTCTTTATCTTTAAAGCTTATAGTTCCAGGCATAGCAGGGACTTAAATAGTTGTAGAACAAATTCATGTAGATATGCCCTCACAAAATGTGAAAGGATTAGTGTGGATGCCTACAGTGACTCCCACCTTGCTAAAGCACCTGGGAAGTGAAGCAACTGAGCCCAACCAAGTGATGAATGGACGTTGTGGAGGACAAGGTAACTCTACGTGGATTACAGGAAAAGCATTGCATTTGGAATCTGATTATGTGGGTTCATATTTTTGATAATTCACCACCTTGAAAATATTGTCTCTTTCAACACTCAGTTTTGCCATAGAAAGAGGGAGCCAGAAATCTGCCTCATAGGACTTTCACTTGGGGTCTACTTGGAATCTCTTGATTATATGCAACTTTTGGTGTTGCATACATTCATACATATGTAGTTTTTCTAAGGTTGAGAGAAAATAGTTTGCCTTATTCTCAAAGAGGATAATTAACTAAAAGTGGTTAGCAATAATTGATATAAGGTTGATATCATCAAGTTTCTAAATACCAAAGTGGAGAGAGCAGAATTTGGGAATGAGGATATATATTTGTTTCCATATCTACATTTATTTTGCTTTGTATCCTTAGTGGCTAGTCCCAATGACCAATTTTGAATGCAGAACAAGAAAATCAGCACAAATCATCAATGATAACATTTATAAACTTTTGTAGGCTACATGTGATTTTCAAACTCTATTGTGGAACAAGTAGCATGATTAGCCCCTTGAGTGGATTTGGACAATGATTCAGAGCTGAATTAGTTGATCAGGAACTTCCTTTTTCCTCAGAGAAAGTGACTGTTCCTGACTTCTGCTTCCCTTAGCACTTGGTCCTCCAGGTTTTCAGGTTCTGGGCATCTGTTGTTTCCCCACATGCTACTGAACAGCTGGCACCTCTATCCACACTGCCTGATGCCTGAGCCTACGTATTCATATTCTCTGTTAAGGATATGTTCATGCTGCTCCCATAATAAGGGAGAGGTAGGTGGAGGTCCCACACCAGGAGAAATGCATCTTGGTATACCCAGTTCTGTTCCTTCCTGAGTGCTATAGGAGGCTGCAGAAACCGAGAACTTGAGACCCCACTTATCTTGGGACCAGTGACTTCCAACCTGCTCCAAAATGATGTTTTCTGATGTTTTCCAGAGCCCGTTTACTGTACAGCCAGTCTCAGTTAAAAATGTAATCCCAACAACAAAACTGTGAGGTAGATAACCTCCTCCTTTCTCCAGCAAAGGGGCCTTAGGGTACTTAGCTCACTTGTCATATATTATAATTTGAGAGGCCAGAAATCAAATACTAGCCATAAAATTCAAGCCTGGAAATCTCCACCCCCAAACCCATCTCCTTACCTCCTTTTATAGTTTTGAGCCCTTTTCCTCATGGATAAGACACATATGAAATAATCAAAGGACTAGGAGGGAAATATAAAAATGTTGCTGTGTATTATGAATCAGATTACTTTAATGTCATTTAGAAGATGTAAGTAATGGAATTTCTTTAAGTTAATTTATTTTAGCTGTAGGAGTATCCATCATGAATGAAACTTGCTCAAGAATCAATCCACATAGGTTAAGAACTCAGTAGGGATGCAGATCACTGAGACATTAGTCAACTTTCCATCACTGTAAGAAAATACCTGAGATAATCAACCTAAAAAGAGAAGAAAGGTTGGACCGGGGAGATAGCTCAGTCAGTAGAGTGCTTGCCTTGCAAGCACAAGGCACTGGATTCAATCCCTGGCACTGCAAAAACAAAAACAAAAACAAAACAACAACAAAAACAAACAAACAAACAAACAAAAAGAGAAGAAAGGTTTATTTTGGATATTTAAATCCATGGTCAGGTGGCCTAGTTGCTTTTGGGCCTTTGACCAAGCAGCACATCATGGCAGGAACATGTGGCAGAGCAAACTACTCACTTTGTGGTGGTCAGGAAGCAAAAAAAAAAAAAAAAAAAAAAAAAAGAGCATGAAAGTGGTGTTCCACAGTTCCATTGAAAGGGTATCTCAATGACCTAAATCTGCCAGGATCCGCACCTTTTAAAGATTTTTATCACCTTCCAATAATGCCAGACTGAGGACCAAGCAAAATGGATATATCCTGTCCTGACTTAGTACAGTAGTTCAAGTCTTGCATCGCAGGTTGCAATATAGCTGGCAGAGCTGCTATAGCTAGTGGGTCCAACATCAGGGAACTGGAAGGTAATGGCTAGTATGATAGAGGCAGGTTTAGGGCAAGGAACCCACCAATACAACCAAGGTCAGAGCAATTCATGTGATTAACAGGATCCATGAGCCTTTGGAGCCCTTTTCAAATCCAACTATAGTGGGTATTATCTGTCAGGGTTATAATTAGAACTTTGAAGTTAATGCTGCCTGCCATGCAGTTGTCTTTATCTTGTGCCAAGATCCCGGATCAGTCAATCTAGTTATCTCTGAAGATTTAATGTCTATTCCAATATTGTGTACTTTCTGCTCATACTTCTATTCCATCTCTTACAAATTTTTCTATTGTGTCTTTTCAAAATTTCCTTTTTCTACAGTGTCCCTACTCTTTTTTGAAGACCTCTACAGGATACTATTTCTATTATTTGTTTTAATAGAAACCTGCATTTCTGGTAGAAACATTGTTTCTCCTTCAGGGCTTCCAGGTTGAATACAATAGTTCTTTGACTCTGCAGATAACACAAGAGATTGTGTGTGTGTGTGTGTGTGTGTGTGTGTGTGTGTGTGAGAGAGAGAGAGAGAGAGCGAGCGAGAGAGCTAGAATAGATTAGTTGCAGTAACAAATATAACCCAAATCTAGTTCAAACATAGAGAAATTTAATTCTTGCTTATATTACAGATAGATAAAACAAACAAACAAACAAACAAAAAACAACAAAACAAAACAAAACAAAAACAAAAAAACCCTTCCTTGATGTACATTTCAATATTTCAAGGGAAAAAGTAGATGACTAAGGGTTAGGCTTCTTTTTGCTCTTGTCAAATCCTTGACTTGCTGAACATATTAGCTCTGGCAGCTCACTTATTAGTCCTGGTCCAACAAACATAGCAACTACCCTAACTGAATCTTCGACCCTGGTAAATATGGCAGCTCTGTGACCTCATTTCGAGTCTCTGAACCACCAACCACTCCAGCTTCATGGATCCTGTTAATCACATGAATTGCTCTGACCTTGGTTGTATTGGTGGGTTCCTTGCCCTAGACCTGCCTCTATCATACTAGCCATTACCTTCCAGTTCCCTGATGTTGGACCCACTAGCTCTGGCACCAGCTCTGCCAGCCATATTGCAACCTGTGATGCAAGACTTGAATTACTGTACTAAGTCAGGATACCATATGCCCATTTTGCTAAGATGTGAATTTATATTTTGGGATGCACAAAGCACAAAGTATCATATATAGACACTTTGTTGCTTATAATAGTGTGATGGGTTTGCATCTTACAAAGGCAGAAATTCTAATAAATTTTCTTTTGTGTATACAGTTATTGTGTTGTCTTATTGAATGTATTTTTGACTAGAGAGAACTTCTTTCTAGATTAGCTGTTTCTGAGAACTGATCCTTCCATTGTAATTTTATTCAGCTAATGATTAGAAGAATTTTCCACAAACTAGATTCTGGCTCTATGCATTTTGAAACTTATTTTCCATATACTTGTGATGCTGGAAGTCACAAGACAGGTTTGCATTATAGTGTGGCCTCTGGCTGTGCACCTTAATGTCATGATGCTTGGTGGGCTGGCACAGTGGGTTGCAGGAGTTTCTGTTCTGCAATGACAGGCAATACTTGATGATACTTGGAAGTAACTAGAGACCACATAAATATACTCCTAAAAACTCCCAGCAAATATATCTCCAATTCAGTGTTCCCTTAACTGGATTAAGAAATATAGGCAACATATCTTACTTTTCTTTATTCTCCTCCTTTTCTTCCTTTCTTTCCTTTTTTTTTTCCTTCCACATCTGATGGGTAATTGCTGATGTCTAACAAGTTTGAGGGATATGCATCTTGCATGGTGGTACGAAAGACAATTACCCCACTTCATATCTAACTTTTATAAAATTCTGACACATTTTATAAAAAATGACTCACCCTGGAACACGTTGTGAAGGACCCTCAAGTTTAAACTTTCTTTGCTTAAATCATCTCTCCAGGCATCCACAAAGAGACCGAAAGGAAGGTGTTAAAACAGAAGGACAAAGTAATTGAAATGATGGTGAAAAGTCAACCATGAAGAGTTTCAAGGCAGAAATAGCCACCAGCAGCATATTCCACAGAAAAACTGAACAAGAACGGACCACAAGGAGTCCTGGTAGATACGAGGTTATTGCTGACTCATTGTACATGAACAAATATTCTATTATTTTGTGTCTCCTCTCTCTGTCTAAAATGGCTCCAGAACCTATAGGAATAGGGAAGATTTGCTGAAAAAAATGATGATGTCTTTAGATGAGAGAGGCTTCATGAATTCTGGCTTTTAAGAGTGTGTCCTAAGAAATTTTGGGAAGTAATTGTATCACAGTGGAGATCATTGTCTTATTTGATTACAGAACCTGATAGCTGTTATCTACAGATCCAGCCCCACTAGATAAAGGGTGGTAACAGGATTTTGTGAATTTCATCCTGCAACAAATTTCCTTGAAACGTGTTGACTGTTTCACCCCTCACATCTAGTATTTTTCATTTCTACCAGTCTCATTGATGTCTTTTAAAAAACACTTCCATTGTTAACCTCATCACATTCATATTTTTCCTCTCTCTAGTGAATATGAATCACAATTTTAATAGTTTGTTATTTTAATGTAACTTTCTGCTAATTCCATCCTCGCCATAATTTCTGGTCCCATTTATATTGTTGGATTGTTTTCCCTCTTGGCCGTGGGTCATACAGTACTGGTAATAGTTGATTGGATGCCAGACTTATTTTATGTTTTTGGGTGCTAGGTTTGGTCATCTTCCTTCAAATGGGGTTGCACTTTGCTCTGGCATGCAGTTAAATTTCTTGGAAATAGTTTGGTACTTTTGAGGCTTGCTTTAAGCTTCCTCAGGGCAGAGTCAGGGCAGTATTTAGTCTAGGGCTAATTTAGTCTTACTGTTAAGGAGTTACTCTTCTGAGAACCCTACCCAGTATCCTGGGTATTAGAATGTCTTTCCATTTCAACTGGTGGGAACACAAAATATTCCCAGCTCTGCATGAGTTCAGAGAATTGTTTGGTCTACTGGTTCTTTTCCTGGCCTGGGGCAGTTTCCTCTTATGCACGCCAAGATGTCCTATTGCAACTGTCAAAACTGGAGTAGACCCCTCTGCACCCTCTGAGCAGCTGTCTTCTCTTTAGCATTCTTTCCTACATATTCTAGTTTCCTTGGCTTTCCCAGACTTTAATTTCTGTCTCTCCAACCCAGCAATACCATTGATCTATGATGGGCCATACCTTTTCTGTGCTGCAGCTGGAAACTCTTCTAGGGCTCACCTCATCTGTTTCTATTTTCTCAGGGATCAAGCCTCATGCTGCCTATTGTACAATGGTTGAAAACTACTTATTTTCCTCCCACATATTTTCTTTGACTTTCTAGTTGTTTAAGGTGGGAGGGTAAACTGGTTTCTGTTAAACCACTTAGACTGGAAGTGATGGTTCCCAATATTGATTTCTGATTGATGACTAAGAGTAAAACATTTATACACAAGTATGGTTAGAATTTATTGTTTCTCAGACATATCAACAAAGGTCTGTCATGAAAATAACTTGTTTTCTACCTATTTCCACAATAGAGTGTTTTTCTTCTCATTATAAGTATTTCTTTTAAATGATGGTGCAGTTTAGGGGAAGATGTGCAGAAAAGCTAACTGAAAGACTAAAAATTCACTTTTGATAGTCCTTGACTTCTTTAAAAAAAATATCTGATCAATAATTAATTTTTGCTGGAGCATTTCCTTCAAGCTTTTCCTTAATTAAAAAATGTGTTGTTGAACATATGCCTCTTGATTCTTCCAGCTATTTTCCACCTGTGTTATTATAATCTATTAAAAAACAAACAAGGGGCTGAGTCTGTGGCTCAGTGGTAGAGCACTTGCCCAGCATGTGTGGGGCAGTGGGTTTGATTCTCAGCACCACATATAAATAAATGAATAAAATAAAGGCCTATAAACTTCTAAAAAAAACCCCTCAAACAAACACAGGTACTTTGAATTAGGTAGAGGGGAGTGAAGGGAGGGGAGGGGGTGGGGGGAGTAGGAAGGATGGAGAATGAATCTGACATTATTACCCTATGTATATATATGACTACATGACCAGTGATTCTACATTATGTACAACTAGAAGAATGAGAAGTTATATTCCATTTATGTATGATGTATAAAAATGCATTCTACTGTCATGTGTAACTAATTAGAACAAATTAAAAAAAAAACCCACATCCAGTCAACACGAAATCATTTTCATTTGATTGTGTTCCCTGACTACAAGTGAGGTGTAAATTATAAACCAGCAGCTTTCTACCTACCATAGTCCCACTGCGACTATTTGTATACATAACTCTGCCTGTGGGTGACTCAAGAAGGGAGCAGCAGAGGTTCTGAAGCAGCCATCTCTGCTCACAGTGCCAACATTGCAGATTGTGTGTTGAAACTGGAGGGAAATGTTGCTGAAGATTGAAGTTTAAAGAATTTCACAAAGAATAATTTTTTTATGTTATACTATTTAGAAACAAATTTAAAAGAATACAATCTTCCTGCCTTGGCTATTCTTATGCAGAAATTTCAGAGTGAAAAATTTACTCCTAAGTTTGAGGAAATTTCAGGTTACAAAGAGACTGAAATTTTACTGAGGAATCATTACAAAGAAATGCCACATTGGCCAGACATGCAAAATTGTCCTTTATTTGTCAAATGTGTGTTGAAGGCCCACTATGTGTGTTGAAGGCCCACTATGTGTGAGGTACCTTGTTGACTCTAAGAAGTTAAGATTAACTAATCAACCAACCATTTCTTGTTTTCTCAAAGAGAAATGACTATTTTGAAAATCAGCATACTACAGAGATACAGCCACATCAATGTTCATTGCTGCTCAATTCACCATAGCCAGATTGTGGAACCAACCTAGATGCCCTTCAGTTGATGAATGGATAAAGAAACTGTGGCATATATATACAATGGAATATTACTCCACAATGAAGAATGATAAAATTATGGCATTTGCAGGCAAATGGATGAAATAGGAGAATATCATGCTAAGTGAGATAAGCCAATCTCAAAAAACCAAAGGATGAATGATCTCGCTGATAAGCGGATGAGGACATATAATGGGGTGGGAGGGGTTAGCGTTAGGGTTAGGGTTAGGTTTAGGGTTAGGGATAAGGAGGGTGGTAAGAATGAAGGAAAGAAGGACTGTATAGAGGGAAAAGAGGGGTGGGAGGGGTGGGGGGGAAAAGAGAAATGACTATTTTGAATTTTATTGCCTTTTAATATTTACTTAGTATTAAAGAGTGTACTTGTTTTCCTTGGATTTATAGAACAACATAGTACAGAAGGGAATTTTTCATCATATGACAAAAATTGACTTTTAAGGTTCTGTTTTCATCTGCACTATTACATTAATCTTGGTTTTTTTCCCCTTTTGACCTTCAAAAAAAGAAGGCTATTTTTCCACTAGTTAAGCATGCAAATAAAACTACATTACACAATATATATGTATTTTTGGTTTAAAGGTACTGGGCGTCCTTGTGTGTCGTTTGGCATGGTTCTACCGTGTTGTGTTCAAGTCCGTTTTTACCCTGGCTGTAACCTTCTTGTGTCTTGATCTCATTTATAACTACCCAATCTTGACCTATAATCTTTCTTCAGCTTTCTGTCTACTTGGCTTCCAGTTTAAGCCCTAGCTCAACTAAACTCTTTTGGCTCTTGAACCTTCTGCATCACTTCCCAGTCAAAGATTTGTTCACTCTTGGCACAGAAAGTTCACTGGATGGCGTCCTGTAGTGGTGACTTATGACTCATTCCCTTACCCCACCCACCACTAGTCAGTCTTAGGAGCAACCCGGAGGAAATGTAGCTGTGCACCTGGAGGGGTCTGCAGCCAAAATTAGGTAACTGCTTTACCTTCTGTCTTCCAACAGGGATTTGCTACTTACAAATACTTTTTTGTTGCTTAAGGTCATTATTTCTTATGAACACTGTTCGGCCATGTATACTGGATTTATTGATGTCCTCAACTTGGTAGTAAAGAGTGAATAGTCTCATAGATTATTTTAGTTAGTTTGACTTTGACACTTGCAAAGCGTCAGATTCCATTTAAAAATTAGTCTTCCTTTAGGCACATTCTTTAAACTTAACATCTATTTAAGCACTTTCACAATAGTGAAAAGATCTCTAGTTTTAGATATCTTACTCATTTTCTTAGACACCCTCTCCAAATAATATAATAATACTGGAGAATTGAATCATCAAGGATCTCATTAGAGTAGATTTACAATGACTAGTAATTAGGAAATACCAATCATTGAATTGACTAGTCCTGGAGAGGAATATAGTTATCCCCGTAAAGAAGAAGGGGCAGGGAGTTATAGGAAGAGACAAATATGACTTGGCATGAGTAAGAAAGACTAATCCTTGACCTTCTAGAGTGAAGGGATTTTGTTGTCATCCTAGGTTTTATCTGTGTCTTGTGTAATACTCTAAAATACATGTTAGTACCAAGCATGTTTTAAATTATTTACAATTTAGTGCAATTATCACTCCAGAAAAATGTTCCATGATAGTACTATGATTATTTTGTAGACCTCGCACATCATCAAGTATCCCCATGAAAATTAGAATCTGAGTTTGAGAAGCTTTGGCAAACACAGAAGAACATTGATTATGGAATTAGACTGACCTAGCTTGAATACTGACTCTTTCTAACTTGGCATGTTACTCAATCTCTTTACATTTTACCTCCCTTTAGGATAAAATGGGGATTCTGGGAGATGGAGATAAGATAATTTGTATCTAGCACCTTACTGAGAACCCGTTTTAATATACCACTCAATTTGAGAATGGAGATTTATATAGACTTCTTGGGGTTGGGGGCCTTGTATGTTCAGATAATGCCTGGCACTTAGGAGAACACAATAAATAGCAATTTAATTAGTAAAGCAAGAACTCATTATTTAGTGATCCAAGAAAGATTAATGTATGCATAGAAGTTTAACACAGTTCTGGTATACATTAGTTCTTCACGAATATTTCTGATAATTGCCTGATTTGGTGAGTGCTCACCTTTGGAAAGTGAGGACTGAACAGAATATGAGTAATTCTACATCAGAACTGTGGTACTTGACCTCTGCTGTCCACTTGTGAGAAAGGCTTAAAAAAGGCTGATTACATAAAACAAATAAATACGTGATTATATAAAACAAATAAATACGTGAATAATGAAGACCCTTATACCCACTGCTCAGATCAAGGAGCAGAGCTTTAAGCCTCTCAGAAGCCACAGTGTGTTCCTCATCTCAGTTTCCTTCCCTCCCCTAAAGAAAAGCTGACTTTTATCAGGTAATTATTTCCTTGCATTTCTTTATAGTTTTACCTTCAAGGTGCATTCCTAGATAAAATAGTTAAATCTTGCCAAATTAAAAAAAAAATCAATGTGTTTGAGATCTTTTAGTCTACAAGCTCCTCTTTCATTTCCTTAGAAGTTATCTTTGGAAGAACTGGGTTGTTTGGTTTGACCTCTAGAATTTCCAATCTAGAGTTAACTGCACAGTAAAATTATGGTGCAGTTCAGTTGTTCCTTTGTTTCCTGTATTCCTTGCAAATTGGCAGATAGATCCAGTGAAATGATCAGACTGTTGTTCTCCCTGTAACTGGAGTTATTATTTTCATCAGGAAGTGCATCACACATAGCTTCTATTTTGTTAGCAATGATTGTTATAGTCAGTTTTTTTTTGCTTTTGTGACTAAAAGGCTCTGACCAGCACAATTATAGGGGAGGAAAAGTTTATTTGAGGACTCACAGTTTCAGAGGCCTTAGTCCATAGCTATGCCCCCTCCATACCACACCTGCCTCCAGTTACCATCAGGGATTAATTCATTGATTAGGTTAAGACTCACAACCCAATCATTTCTCCCCTGAACTTTCTTGCATTGTCTCACCCATGAGTTTTTGGGGGACACCTCACATCCAAGACATAACATTCTGCCCACAGCCCCCAAAAGCTCACACTCATCTGACAATGCAAAATGTATTTAGTCCATTTTCAAGAGTCCTTAGTTTCAACAGTTCTGAGACTGCTCAAAGTCCAAGTCCAAAGTCTTTGGGACTCAAGGCAATCTCACATTGTGAGCTCCTATAAAATTAAAACCAATATATAAAAGTACTGAGTAAACATTTCCATTTACAAAAATAGGAGCATAGAAAGAAGGGATAGGACCAAAGCAAGACCGAAATCAAGCTGGACAAACAAGTGCTGTAGCTCCAAGTCTGACATCTGGGGCACATTGCATAGTGAAGTCCTCTCACTTGTATAGCTCCGCCTCTGTGGCCTTGTTGGTTGCAGCCCAAGGGCCTTTCTGTTGACTTGTCTATACTCAATTCCTGCAACTTTCCTAAAATGATGACTCACTTTACTGGCATTTCTTAATCTTGGGGGTCTCCACTGCAGCTTTGGCTTCTTCAAATCTCCACACTTTGTCCTCCCAGGTGATATACACAGGGACTCCGACCCTACCGCACCTTGTCTGGCCTCTAACACCTTACTCTGAAATCTTGGTGGAAGACTCCATGACCCCCTAACTCCAGCATCCTGCATTTCTGCAGAACCAGCACCAAGATCTGCTGCCATCTTGAGCAGTAGCCAAGCCTCCGGAGATCCTTATTACAGTAGCCTCTGAGTGTCTGGGGGCTGAGACGTTGAAAAAGCCTCCTAGGCCCCATCGTGCAAGAAGGATGCTCCACTGGTCTCTTCACAAGAGAATTTTCACCTTTACACCCTTGAACTTGAGATGGGTGTGGTCTTGCCAGCTCCCGAGATGCCCTCAAGTCACCTTACTGTCTCTGCAAACTCTTTAGATGCCCTCAAGTCATCTTTCTTATTGTCTCTGCAAACCCTTTAGCATTTCTTTAGTGGCGGTAATGTCTTTAACAACTGCAACTTCCTTAGCCCTAGTTTTACTCCAGCCTTTCAAATTCACTTTTTCCAAATCTTTCTGCTCTTCTTTCTGTTCTTTTTTTTAAATTTATTTTTATTGTAAACAAATGCGATACATGTTGTTTCTGTTTGTACATGGAGTAACAGCATACCATTTGTGTAATCATACATTTACATAGGGTAATGAGATTTGATTCATTCTGTTATTTTTTCCTTCCCCTCACTCCTCCCACCCCTCTTTTCCCTCTATACAGTCCCTCTTTCCTCCATTCTTGCCCCCCTCCCACCCACCATTATGTGTCATCATCCGCTTATCAGTGAGATCATTCACCTTTTGGATTTTTGAGATTGGCTTATCTGCCTTAGCATGATAGTCTCCAATTTCATCCATTTGCCTGCAAATGCCATAATTTTATTATTCTTTATAGCTGAGTAATATTCCATTGTATATATATACCACAGTTTCTTTATCCTTTCATCAATTGAAGGACATCTAGGTTGGTTCCACAATCTGGCTATTGTGAACTGAGCAGCTATGAACATTGATGTGGCTGTATCTCTGTAGTATGCTGATTTTAAGTCCTTTGGGTATAGGCCAAGGAGTGGGATAGCTGGGTCAAATGGTGGGTCCATTCCAAGTTTTCTAAGGAATCTCCACACTGCTTTCTAGAGTGGCTGCACTAATTTGCAGCCCCACCAGCAATGTATGAATGCACCTTTTTCCCCACATCCTCTCCAACACCTATTGTTGCTTGTATTCTTGATAATTTTCATTCAAATTGGGGTGAGATGGAATCTTAGTGTAGTTTTGATTTGCATTTCTCTTATTACTAAAGATGGTGAACATTTTTTCATATGTTTGTTGATTGCTTGTAGATCTTCTGTGAAGTGTCTGTTCATATCCTTAGCCCATTTGTTGATTGGGTTATTTGTATTCTTGGTGTAGAGTTTTTTGAGTTCTTTATATATTCTGGAAATTAGTGCTCTATCTGAAGTATGAGTGGCAAAGATATTCTCCCACTCTGTAGGCTCTCTCTTTGCATTGCTGATAGTTTCCTTCGTTGAGAGAAAGCTATTTAGTTTGAATCTGTCCCAGTTATTGATTCTTGCTTTTATTTCTTGTGCTATGGGAGTCCTGTTAAGGAAGTTGGATCCTAAGCCAACAAGTTGAAGATTTGGACCTACTTTTTCTTCTGTAAGATGCAGGATCTCTGGTCTGATTTCAAGGTCCTTGATCCATTGTGAGTTGATTTTTGTGCAGGGTGAGAGATAGGGATTTAGTTTCATTCTGTTGCATATGGTTTTCCAGTTTTCCCAGCGCCATTTGTTGAAGAGGCTATCTTTTCTCCATTGCATATTTTTGGCCCCTTTGTCTAGTATGAGAAAATTGTATTTATTAGGGTTTGTGTCCATGTCCTCTATTCTGTACCATTGATCTATCTGTCTATTTTGGTGCCAATACCATGCCGTTTTTGTTACTATTGCTTTGTAGTAGAGTTGAAGATCTGGGTATTGCAATACCCCCTGTTTCATTCTTCCTGCTAAGGATTGCTTTAGCTATTCTGGGTTTCTTATTCTTCCAGATGAATTTCATGATTGCTTGCTCTATTTCTGTAAGGTACGCCATTGGGATTTTAATTGGAATTGCATTGAATCTGTATAGCACGTTTGGTAGTATGACCATTTTGACAATATTAATTCTGCCTATCAAAGAACATGGGAGATCTTTCCATCTTCTAAGGTCTTCCTCAATTTCCCTCTTCAATGTTTTGTAGTTTTCATTGTAGAGATCTTTTACTTCTTTGGTTAGATTGATTCCCAAGGATTTTATTTTTTTTGCGGCTATTGCAAATGGAGTTGTTTTCCTCATTTCCCTTTCAACTGTTTCATCGCTTGCATATAAAAATGCTTTAGATTTATGTGGGTTGATTTTATAGCCTGCTATTTTGCTGAATTCATTGATGAGGTCTAGAAGTTTTCTGGAGGAGTTTTTTGGATCCTCTAAATATAGAATCATGTCATCCGCAAATAGTGACAGCTTAAGTTCCTCTCTTCCTATTTGTATCCCTTTAATTTCTTTAGTCTGCCTAATTGCTCTGGCTAGAGTTTCAAGGACATTGTTGAATAGAAGTGGTGAAAGAGGACATCCCTGTCTTGTTCCCATTTTTAAAGGGAATGGTTTCAGTTTTTCTCCATTAAGAATGATGTTGGCCATGGGCTTAGCATAAATAGCCTTTCCAATGTTCAGGTATGTTCTTACTATCCCTATTTTTTCTAGCGTTTTGAGCATGAAGGGGTGTTGTATTTTGTTGAACATTTTTTCTGTGTCAATTGAAATAACCATATGATTCTTATCTTTAAGTCTATTGATGTGATGGATTACGTTTATTGATGTTAAACCATCCTTGCATTCCGGGGATGAACCCCACTTGATCATGGTGCACGATTTTCTTAATATGAGTTTGGATACGGTTTGCCAATATTTTGTTAAGGATCTTTGCATCTATATTCATCAAGGATATTGGTCTAAAATTTTCTTTCCTTGATGTGTCTTTGCCTGGTTTGAGTATGAAGGTGATATTAGCTTCATAGAATGAGTTTGGTAGGGTACCTTCTTTTTCTATTTCCTGGAATACTTTGAGAAGTATTGGAATGAGCTCTTCTTCGAAGGTCTTGTACAACTCGGCTGAGAATCCTTCTGGTCCTGGGCTTTTCTCGGATGGTAGGTTTTTAATGGCTTCTTCTATTTCATTGCTTGATATTGATCTGTTTAAATTGTGTATGTCCTCCTGGTTCAGTTTGGGAGGATCATATGTCTGTAGAAATTTGTCAATGTCTCCGGTAGATTCTATTTTGTTGGAATACAGATTTTCAAAGTAGCTTCTCATTATGTTGTGTATTTCAGTGGTGTCTGTCGTGATATTTCCTTTTTCATCACGAATTTTAGTAATTTGAGTTTTCTCTCTCCTTCTCTTTGTTAGTGTGGCTAAGGATTTGTCTATTTTGTTTACTTTCTCGAAGAACCAACTTTTTGTTTTGTCAATTTTTTGAATTGTTTCTTTTGTTTCAATTTCATTGATTTCACCTCTGATTTTAATTATTTCCTGTCTTCTACTACTTTTGCTGTTATTCTGTTATTTTTTTTTCTAGGGCTTTGACCTGTAATGTTAGGTCATTTAGTTGTTGACTTTTCATTCTTTTCTGGAATGCGCTCCATGCAATGAATTCTCCTCTTAGTACCGCTTTCATAGTGTCCCAGAGATTTTGATATGTTGTATCGTCATTCTCTTTTACCTCTAAGAATTTTTTTTTATCTCCTCCCTGATGTTTTCTGTTATCCATGCTTCATTCAGTAGCATATTATTTAGTCTCCAGGTGTTGGAGTAATTTCTGTTTTTTTTATTTTGTCATTGATTTCTATTCTCAGTCCATTATGATCTGATAGAACACAAGGCAGTATCTCAATTTTTTTGCATTTCCTAAGGGCTGCTTTGTGGCATAACATATGGTCTACTTTTGAGAAGGTTCCATGTGTTGCTGAGAAGAAAGTGAATCTGCTCGTTGATGGATGGCATATTCTATATATGTCTATTAATTCTAGGTTATTGATTGTGTTATTGAGTTCTATGGTTTCTTTGGTGGGTTTTTGTTTGGAAGATCTATCTAGTGGTGACAGCAGTGCATTAAAGTCACCCAGAATTATTGTGTTGTGGTCTATGTGATTCCTGAAATTGAGAAAGATTTGTTTGATGTACAGGGATGCACCATTGTTTGGGGCATAAATATTTACTATCGTTATGTCTTCCTGATTTAAGCAGTATGAAATGTCCTTCTTTATCCCTTCTGACTAGTTTTGACTTGAAGTTCACTTTATCTGATATAAGGATGGAAACCCCCACTTTTTTACTGAGTCCATGTGCATGGTAGGTTTTTTCCCATCCTTTCACCTTTAGTCTGTGGATGTCTTTTTCTATGAGATGAGTCTCTTGCAGGCAGCATATTGTTGGCTCTTTCTTTTTAATCCATTCTGCCAGTCTATGTCTTTTGATTGATGAGTTTAGGCCATTAACATTCAGGGTTATTATTGAGATATGATTTGTATTCCCAGTCATTTGGGCTTATTTTTGGTTTTTAAGTTGGCTTGGTTTCTCCTTTGAGTGGTTTTTCTCTAAGGTAGTTCCCCACTTTGCTGACCTCCATTGTTGTTTTTCATTTCCTCCTCATGGAATATTTTGTTGAGAATATTCTTCAGCGCAGGCTTTCTATTTGTAAATTCTTTTAACTTTTGTTTATCATGGAAGGAGTTTATTTCATCTTCAAATCTGAAGGTTAGTTTTGCCGGGCATAGCATTCTTGGTTGGCAACCATGTTCTTTCAGAACTTGAAATACGTTGTTCCAGGCCCTTCTAGCTTTTAGAATCTGGGTTGAGAAGTCTGCTGCTATTCGTATTGGTTTCCCCCATATGTAATCTGATGCTTTTCTCTCGTGGCCTTCAAAATCCTATCTTTATTTTGAATGTTAGGCATTTTCATTATAATGCGCCTTGGTGTGGATGTGTTGTGATTTTGTGCATTTGGTGTTCTGTAAGCCTCTTGAATTTGATTTTCCATTTCATTCTTCAGGCTTGGGAAATTTTGTGATATTATTTCATTGAATAGGTTGTTCATTCCTTTGGTTTGTATCTCCGTGCCTTCCTCAATCCCAATAATTCTTAAATTTGGTCTTTTCATTATGTCCCATAGTTCTGGAGATTCTGTTCATGATTTCTTACCATCTTCTCTGTTTGGGCAACTTTATTTTCAAGATTAAATATTTTGTCTTCATTGTCTGAGGTTCTGTCTTCCAAGTGGTCTGGTCTTTTGGTGATGCTTTCCATTGAGTTTTTAATTTGGTTTATTGTTTCCTTCATTTCAAATATTTCTGTTTGGTTTTTTTTTTGAGAATCTCTATCTCTTTGTTGAAATGATCTTTTGCTTCCTGCAGGTGCTCTTTCAGCTTATTGGTATTATCATTCATTTCCTGCATTTGCTCTCTTATCTCACCCTTTGCTTCATCTTAGTCATGTATAATCTGAAGTCCTTTTTCTGACATTTCTTCTAACATACTGTCATTGGAATCTATTAATATAGAATCTAGATTTGTTTGGATCATTTTCTTCCCTTGTTTTTTTCATGTTGTTCATGTATCTTCCCCTCTAGCAGTGCAGATCTGGGGTATTGCAGATTTCCTCCTGTAGGCTTATAGTGGCCCTGTAGGTTTCCAAAACCTTTTCTTTAAGGGGAGATCAATATTAGCAGTGCCCAATTCAGACACTATGCAATCCTAGACCAAATAGCCCCTATGAGGACAATAACAAAATTGTCATAATAAACAGAATGAGTTCAAATATTATCTTCAGTAAGACAAACAGATTTGCAATAAGGTCTGCAGCTTCAAATGGAGGACAAAGAGGATGCAGAGGGATGTAGAATGTGGCCGTTAATGGGATAAGAAAAGAATATACAGAAGTTCTAGATAATAGAGAGGGTGAGAATGTAATCAAAAGAAATTGAATGTTAGCATGCAAAAAAGGGAGAAAGAGACTCTGAGGGAACAGGTAAACAAAAGGAAAAGAGAACAAGAGAAGTAAAGAAATAAAAACTTAAATTTTTTCAATAAGGAGAAAAAAGAAAATCTCCAGTATAACAGTCATATAGTAATGAAATCTCCCAGAGTTCAATAGCTTGATGCATGAGAGGTACCTGACAATGAGCTTCAAGCCTCCAGCAGGCATCTCAGGATGGGATTTACCCCACCTAAAGATCGGAGCTATGGCTTCCAGGATTATCCAAGATGGCTGCTCTGGCTCGAAATGTGTTGGCAAATGGGGAGCTGCAGCTCAGGGTGTGGCCTGGTCAGCTGGAGGTCCTGCAGGCAGGATGTGGTTGGTCAGGCAGGGGTCCTGGAAGTAGGGTGTGTTTGTTGTGGTTGTTGGATCCTGTAGGCTGGGTGCAATCAGTTGGTCTGGGGTCTCGGTGATAGGGCACAGTCAGTTGGTCTGGGGGTCCTGGCAGCAGGGAGCAGTCAGTCGATGTGAGGGCCCCAGAGGCAGGGAGTGATTGGTCGGGCTGAGGGATCCTGGAGACGGGGCTCAGTCAGTCCAGCCAGGGGTCCTATGGGGCCTGGCTGTTGTCTCAAAGTGGCGGCAGCCACGTGTAATCAAACCTGAAGGTACTATGACAGAGAACTTCCAGGCAACAGCAGGCAGCTGGTGCTCCACTGGTGGTCGGCGATCAGTTTGCTGACTGTTGTCTGACGATCAGGAGGTGAACCTCATGCGTTGGGTGATGGATAGGTGTAAGGCAGGCGATCGACCGGACAGAGGCAGGCAAATGGTGGATGATAGGCGCCTGACAGTGAGTAATCTGTACTCAAAAAAGGTGTCGATATGCTGGCAGAGTGCAGGTGATGACAGCAGACAAATGGGGTAAACACCAGGGAATCGATAAGCAGCAAAAACTGCCTCACCAAGAAACAGATATCCTCTGCTTGAAACTGGAGTTATGGAGTGAAAAGGAACGTCGCCTCCCTCTAGTTCACCATCTTGGATCCCCTTCTTTCTGTTCTTGATTATCACAATAAATTTGGCTAAATGTCGCCAGCAATATCCATGCCACTACCTGAATACTATGCTGCCTAGACATATCTTCCACCAGATTAAAAACTCCATTGCTTCTAAAATCAGCTTCACAGAGTCTCAGGACGCGGGCAAAATGCAGACATCTTCTTATCCAGACCACAACACAAATGGCCTCTACTCCAAATTCCAACAGGTTTCCCTTTTCTGAACACTCTTGAGTTCGGTCTCTATTGATCATGGTCCTATCACCATCTGGACTTCTGAGCTCCCAACAGAATCGACCATTAATCTCTGCTTACAACAACCTAAAGCATTTCCAACTTGCACTACTAAACATCTCAAAATTCTTCCCACCACTTCTGAAAAGCTTCGGAACCACATGGCCTGGTTAGTTATAGCAACAACCCCACTTCTTGGTATCAAGCTTTTTTGCTGCTGTGACTAAAAGGATCTGACCAGCACAATTATAGAGGAGGAAAAGTTTATTTTGAGAGGTCATGGTTTCAGAGTTCTTAGTCCATTGAAGGCCGGCTCCATTCCTCAGGACTTGAGATGAGGCTGAACATTATGGCAGAAGGAAGCAGCTCACATCAGGAAGGGGGGGGGGGGGGGAGGAGAGGGAGAGAGAGAGAGAGAGAGAGAGAGAAAGAGAGAGAAAAAGAGAGAGGAGAGCAGAGAGAGGAAAGAGAGAGAGACACTCCACTCTCCAGATACAAAATATATACCTATAGTGATGCCCCCAATGAACCACTCCTTCCAGCCACACCACACCTGCCTCCAGTTACCACAGTTAATCCCATCATGGATTAATTCACTGATTGGGTTAAGACCCTCACAACCCAATCATTTCTCCTCCGAACTTTCTTACATTGTCTTACACATGAGCTTTTTGGGGGATACCTCATATCCAAGCCATAACATTGAGGCTCAATGCCTCAATTTTAAAAAATTTACTAATTTAAATGAACATATTCTAATTCTATAATGTAAGTTTTAGCTCATAATTGTAATACTTTTATAAATACTTCCCCTCCTTAACTATTTGGTTGACCTATGTTTCAATTTATACAGGAAACAGTAAAGATCCTTTAATCTCTTATCAAGTTTGGAGTCCCCTTCCTCTTTTACAACCATTATTCAGAATAAAAAGTGGTTCTCTATCATCTTAGGAATTTAAAAGATTATTATAGACTCACAGATTTTACCATATTTGATGTTTTTCAACCCATTCTTTGCTTTATTGAAAGCAAAGATTATCCTTATTGAAATTCCTTGCAATTGAAGCTCAGATTGTTCCATCTTTGACTAGTGAATTCAGTTTGGCTCTTGAGTATTGTGTACAATCTTTGCTGCCTGATAGGTCAAAATAGGTCCATGTTCTTCACGTATGTTTACTGCTACTGACTTGGAATCACCAAGTTCTTCAAGAAACTTACTTCTTTTAGTGGGAATTAATTGCATTGTTAGGAATTTTGCTACTATCTTGATCAGTTTCTAGGATTCTTCAGTGAACAGTTGGGATATACATATACAAAGTGTGTGTGCATGTTATATGTAAACATATATATGTATATGTGTATACATATATATACATACACATACATACACTCAGATAAATTTTTTTAAAAATAAAATGCCTCATAGAACTGTTTCAGGTTCAGTGCTGTTTTCTGTACACAAGAATTTTGCCTGAGAGAGCATAGAAAAGCTAGTTAACGATATGCTAGCTGGCCTTGGAAACACTTGGTAAAATGATGAGTACCAAGGGTTTCAAATACTTGATATAACAATGCACAGTTACCTCTAATATGTACATAATGTTGTTGTTATGGTTTGGATATGAGGTATCCCCCCAAAAGTTCATGTCCCCACTAAAGCTCATGCAACAAGGTTCAGAGAAGAAATGATTGGATTATTAGAACCTTAACCCAATCAGTGAATTAATCAGCTGATGGGATTAATTGAGTGGTAACTGAAGGCAGGTAGGGTGTGCCTGAAGGAGGTGGGACTTTGGGGGCGTGGCTTTGGGGGTATATATTTTGTATCCAGCAAGTGGAGTTTCTGTCTCTGTTTTCTGGTCATGTGAGCTGTTTCCCTCAGTCACACTCTTCCACCATGATGTCCGCCTCACCTTGAGCCTGGAGGAATAGAGCCTGCTGGCTATGGACTGAGACCTCTAAAACTGTGAGTCCCCAAATAAACTTTTCCTCCCCTAAAATTTTTCTGGTCAGATCTTTTAGTTGCAGCACCGAAAGAGTTGACTTAAACAGTTATCAACAGGTCATCATTTCTACATACTTTAAGCTTTTGAATGTTCAAGTAGAAAATATAGAAAAACTACAAGGAAATTTAGAATAAGTTGGACTTTATTTTTGTGATTCAAATTAACCTGTTTTTAAAACAGTATTATGCACGCTGTGACACTCAATAAATAGTAATTTAGTAAGCTTTCTGAATGCTTGTTCATTCTCTCATTCCCAGTACCTAGTATAATGGGTTTAGCAGGAACACAGTGCCTAACTAACATTTGTAAGATGAATAAGTATTGCTGATAATATACAATGAGTACATCGGTAGAACTATTCAGTTTCCTTGACTCCCTCTTAAGAACGTTATTTTGCAGGCATTAACATTAATTTTACACTTTATTGGTTCTGTATGACCTATGATAGCAACTTAATTAAAAGCCTTTGAAGCTTATGGGAGGTCTTAGCCTAAGAAATAATATTAAGAGGTTATTAATATTATCATCAATGTCTGTAATTTTCCTAAATTCAGTCTTCGTATGAATCGTACCTTGTATTTTTTCTTTACATCATAAAGGTTAATTGATTAAAATAGATGATACAAATGAGCTTAAAGACTGACAAGAACTAAAAATTAAAAGACAGTGTTGATGAATAAATTCTGTTAATCATGACAAAGTTAGAACTGGCATTGCTAACATCTTAAAATTTTCATTAAATAACTTAACTCCCTAGTGGGTAGTCATTCTGCAAAATCATATAAAATTAGATCATTAATCACCAGGAAGATTTTTAGAAATTATTTTATTTTTCCACTTTTTTTAGATAGTATAGAAATTTTTTTTTAGTCTTTGCAACTAAATTATTGAATTTAAACATTAGTGAATCATTTTCTTTATTTCCTTCAGCTAGGAGAATATGTCTTTGTTTCTATTTGATAATTTCATATATGCTGGCACTTTTATTAGTGGGAAGCCACAAAATGGCACAAAATGACACACTTTCATATTTGATGAAGCAGAAAAGGGGAGCAAAAGCGGGTAATGGTATCTTCACCATGTGTGAAGATTGGAGGGAAAAGTTAACTTTTCCATTATCTTTATGTTTAAGTACTCCTGAGCGTGCACCAGCAGTGAGCCAGATATCTGTTGTTTTGCTATTCCAATAAAAGGACAGGTATTTGTCTGCAGAGCCTTAGGAACCCAGAATTTAATTGCCTACCATCAGAGTCCTATGTTTCCTTGGAAACTCTTTAAGTTTATACATCTTAAAATAACTTTCAATTTAAAAAAAAACATATCAACAACTGAAACTCCAAAGCATATATTCTAGTCTGAAGTGAGTCTGCTGAAGATTACACCTGGCTAGCAGTGTTTTATTTGAACTGTGTTCTGTTAGAAAAATATTGAATTTATCAATGTTGAAAGTATGAATTAAAAAACCCTCAAGTATGTATTTCTGGCATCTCCCAAAACATTAGGCTATTTGACAATACTGGACCCACTCTTTTTGGTTACAACTGTTGACTGAAGTTGAACACCAGAGTTACTCTAGACCCTGTCTTCTCATTGGTCTCCCTAACACCAACACTGATTTTGGTTATTCATCAGAACAGAAATGAAACACTTCTTGTATACTTGTCTCTAGTTGTAGTGGCAAAATAAAGGATAGACCAAGAAGTTTACCATATCAAGAAAAATAGGAGAGAAAAAAAGAAAATATTTTGCATATGCAATACTAGAAAATGTTTTTTTGCCTTTAATATTCAAAGTATATCAGTTTTGAAAGAATACAGCTAAAGAGGGTCATTAGGAAACAAACCATTCTAGGACTATGACTGATACAAGATAAAAATAATTGATGAAAAGAACAACCTAAAGATCGGATTAAGCAACTGAAATTAAAATAAGCTTGTTTTAGAATATTAATAAAAAGGTACAGATGATTTTAAAAGCAATTATGTTAATTGAAAGATATTTGCCAGGTATCAAACTTTTTGGAGATGGTGAGTTCATGAGATTATGGGTTGAATGCAGCAAAAGTTGTGTCCTAAACAGAATTAAGCATTTACAGATATGAGCCTATCTAGAATGTAGCTTGGAGTGTTGAAGGTGCAGGAATATTTTTAGAGTTTTAAAAATATGCACCTGATAAAAACACAGATACAAATAATACCACCTGTTAGCCTATATTTATCTTGGTATTGTTGAAAATTTAGATGTGACTGAAAAATCTTTGAATATGGAACCCACTTCTTTATTTTTTTTAAAGAGCACTCTTTAAAAGTTTAATATACAATGGTCAAAATTAGTTAAGTGCTGGGACTCTTCTAATAGTCAACACTAAATCTTATCTATTTTAATGTTGCAAAATTTAAATTAATAGGACAACATTTTATAAGAATGTGAGACTGAATTACATTCATTTTATGGCCTCCATCAGGATTACTTTTGTTGAAAAGTGAAATATAACATGTGCCATTGGATGAATGTACCTGGTGCACAACAGGGACAGTTCAATCACAATGACTTGGATCCCTGTAGACCGTCTGTTAGAGGTTAGTTGTGGGACAGAGTTGAAAAGATTCGTTTTATATTTTTTAAAGAAATTACTGTTCACTTTATCTGAGAAAAATTCTGCCTTGGCACAAAGAAAGAGTGGACTAAAGACCTGGCATTTCTGAGTGTCATTATAACTTTAAAAATCTCTTGGAAATAATTCTTTGTAAGCATTTATATGGAGTCCCAATAGGGGGTATTCCTTCTGCTCATTTTTTTGTGAAGGTATTTCAAGAAGATTGATTGGATAAAGTTAAATAGCAAAGAGTCATTTCATTACCCCAATATTGAACTTTCCATAGACTATGTTGGAAAACAAGGCTTTGGTCTGAGGTTGAACTGAGGCTTTTGCTTTCGGTACCCAAATAGAGCCCTTGGGGCTGCTTCCTTGATGGTTCCACAGTAGAATCTTGTCCACTCAGCGGCATAAGTGACTGCACCATGTTCTTTAGCAGAAAAGCAGAGAAAATCACTGGAAGATAAGAACCAAATCTAAGTTGCTCTTTTAAATCAATTTTTAAAACTACATATTTAATAAATAGAAAATAATACAAACATCTATGGACTTACTATCCAGCTTTTTAAAAAATATGGCTTGAATATGGTTTGTTTCCCAAAGGTTCAGGTACTGGAAGCTTGGAGCCCAGTGTGTTGATGTTGAAGAATGGTGGGACCTTTAAGAGGTGGGTCCCAGTGGAAGGTGATTAGGTCATGGGGTGCCACATGCATGGAAGGGATTAAGATAGTTCTCTCAGGACCAGGTTTAGTTTCTATGAGAATGAATTGTTATAAAGTGAAGCCACTTCTTGGCCCCCTCTACATATGCAGCTGTTTCTTTTTTTGTTTCTCTGCCCTGTTGTGATGTAGCAAGGAGGGACCTTGTCAGATGCCAATGCCATGCTGTTTGGAATTTCCTGCTTCCAGAATCATGGGCCAAATAAACCATTTTTCTTTATAAAGTGCTCAGCCTCAGGAATGTTGTTATACTGATGTAAAAAAGACTGGGAGATCCCCAGCCCCCACACAATATGGTGTTTTATATGTGTATTGTTCTTTGGACATCTTCAAAGAAAGATATACTGATTTTCTTGTTCCTTTTGTTTTTGCCTCTGTGCATAAATATCATGGAGACATGGTCATTAAATAATGCTTGAAAACTAACAAAAGTGTAAATTCACAGAATAAGACTAGACATTATTATTTTTGAAGAAGAGGAAGTAAAGACAAGGTATCTTAGATTGCTCACATGAATCAAGATTTGTAAGACATTTATTTTCTTTTTTTGGCACAATGGTTTGGTTATGTTAACTATCTTGGGACCAACTTTGCTCAACTTTCATAAATATTCTGGTAATAACTGTGTCAGCACCAGGAATTTATAGCAAAATAACCTTGTTTTCTAACAAAGATTAAAGCAGATTGATTTGTGTTTCATACTCCTAAAAAATGATTCACTTTATTTGTGAACTTGATGACTTTTCCATCTGCTCTTGATTCAGAAAATTCTAAATTATTTTGTGTATCAGTTCTTGACCTTTTTTTCCCCCCAGTGTCAAAGGAAAGAGAAAAGAGTGTAGATAATATAATAAAATGTATATATTTTTGACTTTGGAATTTCAAGTATCCTTTTTTCCTTTCCTGCCTGAATCTTTCTGAATCTTGGCCCTTTTATTGTAAACCTTGGACAACTGTCTAAACTCTCAAAAACTCAGTTTTCTCATTTGGAAAATGAAATAATGAAGAAGAGTAACTAATTCACAGTATGCTGCCAGGGATAAATGAGGGAATCATGTAAGATGTCAGGTATATTTCTGGTACATGATAAGTGATTCATGAATGGACGTGATTTTTGTTACTATTTGTACAGTAGCTAAAGTGGCATGTAGTTGAGGACATGGAATTAAGAAGAGAAAGGACAGCATTGTGAATGGGCTGCACATGTAGTCAGGGAAGTCACCCAAGAAGATGGCAGGAGGAAAACCATGGTTTGCAACGTCTTTGAGTTGGGGAGAGGTAGATGGAAGCTGTTTGGTGGCAGTGATGAGGAATAAGGGAGGCATGATCCATGTAGGAGCAGGCATTTTGCCTGAAGGAGGAAGAGAAAAGATCTGGACAGCAGCCTTGGGGAACAAGGGAAAGGACGATCCACAACACCTAAGCCTGATGTTTGTGGCAGAATGGGTGTTGGACCCTCAGAGGCTGCAGAGGAGGCAGGGAGCTGGAAGAGATGAGGATGTTGTAAAACTCTGAGAAGTTTCTCTAAGACACAGTTAATAAGTTTTAGAGAGAAAGGAGACGTATAATTGGTTTGAAGGAAAGAGGCCCAAAGCAAAATGAGGACGAGACTGTGGGAGAGGAGAGCTGACAGGAGGGAATTGTGTTTTGGATGACGATCAAGAACAATGAGAGTGTGAAGCACAAGGCTTCCAGAAAGAAATAAAACTGTTTTGTGGTTCCTGTCAAGATGGAGAAATCAACTTGAAGAAACTATAAAATGAGGCTGAGGTGGAGGCTGAGGCTTTCTTGAATGGTGGGGTGTAGTGGTTGCTGTCAGGCAGTCTGCAGTGAGAGGAGGGAGGGAAATTTCTAAACTATACTGTTGCCTCTTCCCCATTTCCTTTGGAGGATGCCTCCCCTTCACAGAAATTTCAAGCACTGCCTGCAGGTAATAACAGAGAAGCATAAAAGCTATGCTGGGGAGAGAGGCTGGAAAGCAGCCATGGAGTGGCCGGTTGCCGTTGGACCTTCCTTCACACCTTCATCCCTTCTTCCTCCAAAGGCCCAAAAATGATGGAATTACGATGCAGGGAGACTTCCTTGTGCCAGTGTGGTTTCTTCCCAAGTACTGAAGGGTGGAAACCTAACTCAGAGGATCTGTCTGGTGGAATGGTGGCGAAACAGTGTTAATAGTTTTCTATGCCCCAGGCTCTCCTTCCCTCTCATTTAACTCACTGGGACTGACAGACGGACCTCCAAGTCATTCTCATTGCACAATACTGAACAGAATCACAGCTACCACCATCTTGCTCAGAAGCACATGAAACAAAACAAAACAAAACAAAACAGACACCAGGCCCAAATAAAAAATAGTTTTATACGCCAATAAACATTTTTGGCATAAAATTGGTCATGATGCTTTCTCATTATTTTTTCATGTCTGAGGGATTTATTGTAATAACTACTTTTTTTGTTCCTGGTAAGTGGTAAACTGAATTCATCTCTTTTTCTCTCATTATGTGCTTTTTTTTTTTGATGAGAATAACTTGGAGTTTATCAATTTTCTTGATGTTTTCATAGAACCATTTTTTGGCTTTGTTAGTTTTTTTCCTTCTCTTTTGTCTCTTTTCTGTTAGTTTGCTTTCTGTTCTTACTTTAGTTATTTTCTTACTTTGCCTTACTCTGAGTTCTATTCTTATTATTCTAGCTTCTTTCCACAGGAACTTAGGTCATCGATTTTAGACTTTTACACCTTTTAATCTGCCTTTTCCAACCCACTTACTCTTTGCTGGCCACTGCCTTATACTCAATGGAAGTTCAAAATACATCACAGAGGCTGGGGTTGTGGCTCAGTGGTAGAGCACTTGCCTAACATGTGTGAGGCACTAGGCTCGAGCCTCAGCACCACATGTAAATAAATGAATAAAATAAATGTCCATCAACAACTAAAACAAAACAAAACAAAACATCACAGTTATCTCAGCATTCCTGTCCCACTGCCGCTCCTCAGCCAGACCACTAGAAAATGCTCCATGAGTCTCAAGGGGAACTCCCTTAGCTCTTCTAACCTGCCCTAGCCATCAGTGTACAACTCCTATGCACTTGGTGAATGCCCTTGGAAAACGTGTGTGGCTGATTCATACTTGTTCTGTATCTAAACCTCCTGGTGATTCTAATTCACCATGTGTGCCAATGTACAATTAAAATTTCAACTGGTCTATTAGTTATCTATTCCTATGTAACAAACCCTCCTCAAAACATCTAGATGTTCCTTCATCTGGATGATCTCTAGTTATTTAAACTTGTACCATGTTCCGTTCCTTGGTGCTCCTATTTCAACCAGTGCTTTCTCCATTACTGACCATATCATTGCACATTGCATTTGCCTGTTTGCCTGTGTGGCATCCCCATACCTCGGCATGCATGCACTAGACCATAATCCTCATGAGGTAGAAATTATGCCTCCTAACCTCACAGTTCTATCCCCAGACCAATCACAGTGCCCAACACTGTGTGTACACAATGAAAGTCTGTCAAGTGGATGAGTGTGTGAATAACACCTCTCATTGAAAACATATATGTGTACATATGCATAAATGAAAAACAGTAAACTGAACAACATATGCCATTTAAGACAGCATTTTTGGAACAGATATACCAAGAATTTAAAATATGCATGAATATATTTATTATTATGAAACAAGAATAAGAATAAATAAGAGCCAAGGGAAAAAATACAGAATGAAGAGTGTAATATAGAAATAAAGTATGAATGAATGGAGCTATTATCTAGAATGTAGCAGAAGAAGGAATTAGGAAAGAAAAGATAATGATAGAGAAACTTATCTAGAGGGAGCAAGATAGAAAATGGAGGAAAAAGTAAAATAAAGACTAAGAGATATAAGAGAGGAGGACAGTGCAAATATCCAGTTAATAGGATTTACAGAAGAAAAGATAACAAGAAGATGAATATTTGAAGAAATAACGATTAAATTTCCATTGTTAAAGATGAAAAGTCTCAACTTGGAAGAGCTCATATAGGGTCAAACAGGAAAGATAATATCCTCATCAAGACATTAAATAGTGAAATTTAGGAACATTTATGACAGAGAAAATTCTAGAAGTTCCTCAAAAGAGCAGATTTTACACTAAGGAAAATAAACCAAATTGATTCCATATTTCTCAACACCAACATGAGACATAAGAGAATGATGACACAACATTTTTTAAGGTAATGAAAGAAAACAATTTTGAACTAGATTTTAAAAAAATCCAGCTAAATAATCATTCAAATGTAAGAATGTAATAAATAGTGGTCTCAGCTTGTAAGGCTTTATTCAAACCCTTACTAAAGACTCTTGGAGAAAGTTCTAAAATCAGAAGTAATTTAGGAGATGAGTAATCAAATAGCAGTTTATTGTGAAAAATAAAATCTAGTACTAAAGAAGTAAAAAAGTGAAAGCACAAATATAATAAACTGGGGATTAGATTAAGAAAACATGATTCAAGAATGTATGATATACATCAGACACATTTAAAACAAAAACAAAGAGATTGAGAATAAAAGGATGAAAACCAAAAATATGCCAGCTAACCATGAGTCAGAAGAAAGTAAAGTATATTAATAGTTGACAAAGAGAATTTAAGGTAATACAATGTTACACTTTAAAAAATGCACTTTATGTACCATAAAAGAAAAATAGGTGAAGAAAATATCACTATTATATATATATATACATATATTTTATATATATACATTATATAATAATGTATATGTATTACATGTATGTATGTACAAATATGTATATATTACATAATATATATGTATATATATTATACATATATAATCAAAAATCCAAATCAGAATATATAAAGCAACAGATGACAGAACTTTGGGGAAAAACAGATAAATTAGAGTTTTTAACACAGTCCTTTTAGAAGCTAATAATTAAAAAACAGAAAATTTATTTTAAACCCTAAAATACAATTAATAAGCTTATTCTATTAAATATACTGAAAACTATGCATTGAGCAAAGTGTACATGTTCTTGGGCAATCAAGAGTTGTTAAAAAGTGTATCTTGTAGTAGGTCACAAAGAGGTTTCATCAAATCTCAATTTGTTAAATAAAGATCATTTTAAAAAAAGATAGTTCAAAAAATACAGAAACAAAACCTAAACCCCCAAAGTCCACCATATGTTTGGACACTACATGATATGTTTCAAAATAATTGTTGGATTAAACAGGAAACCATGGAGAAATTAAGGAACACTTAAAACTCAGATATAATGACAAAACTTCTGTCAATATTTGTGAGGCTCGAATCTCAGTGAATGGAATATTGAAGAAGTACTAAATTTGTGGGAAATTTATAGCTTTAAACAGAACCAATAAGGAATAAGAGGTTTAAAAAAATGATAAGATTAGCATTCATTTAAAAAAATTAGTGAAAGAATAAATCCAAAGAAATGAACCCAAAGAACATAAAGTAGAGATAAATGAAATATAAGAAATAATATAGATGTGTTCTAAAATATAAAGCTGCTTTTCTGAAAAGTTTGACAATACAATCATATCTCAGACAATACTGATGGGGAAAGATTCACACAGGCACAGAACAAGAAAAAGCACACGTAGAAGCTTCGTGTCTTTATTCGTGTGGCCTTCATGGAGAGGAATTATCTGAGAGCCACAGAATGGCTCATCCTGTTCATCTATTAAGATTCTGCTCTTCTGAGTTGTTCTTCCTTGGGCACTCATGGGGACACAGATTTACACACACCCTGTGCCCATCTGGAGGCTCCTGTTTACATAACCCTCAGGTCTTCCTTTCACAGATTTTCCAATAGTGTTTCTTGCAGGGTGGGTCTGGAAAGATGTATTGTGGGCCCTCCTGACAGAAAGAAAACTGATTCCTGACAGAAAGAAAACAAATATAGAAGGAAAAAAAATTTGATGGACCTGCAACTACATACAAGAGGATGTACTGATTTGTTCCAGTAAAGGAACGACTGGAAAAGCAGTTGGATTTGAAGTCGCCACCTAGGTTCATGAAAATCCACTGTCATTTTCCAAAGTCCATCTGTCTTCTGCACAGATTAAATGGAGATGTGATAGAAATCACTCTCTGTGCATCCTTCAAGCCCTTTAGGATGTAACTAATTGCTGTAATTCCTCTAGAAATACAGTTCTAAAAATTAATAAAGCAGAGGAGCCATCTTGGGACTGCAGCGTGGTGGAGCCTACAGAAACTGAAACCCAGATTTGTGAGGTACTGGAAACCTTCAGGGACACTGTAAGTCTACAGGGTAGAAACTGTACTGCCTCAGATCCCCACCGCTAGATGGGAAGACACACAACAAAATAAAAAAAAATAATAAAAAAAGGGAATAAAGCACGCCCAACAAACCAGGATGCTCCAATTATAAACTCCATTGACAAAACAGTAGTAGAAGAAATATCAGAGAGGGAGTTCTGAATTTACTTAGTAAAACTGCTTCACGACTTTAAGGAGGATCTAAAGAGTGAAATCAGAGTTACATTTCAGGAGGTGGAAAATAACTTAAACAAAGAGATGAAGATCGTGAAAAGAAATCTAGAAGAAATTTTTGAAATGAGGGACTCAATAAACCAAAATAAAAATTCAATGGAAAGTAGTACCAACAGAGGAGACCACTTGGAAGACAGAACCTCAGGCAATGAAGACAAAATATATAATTTTGAAAATAAAGGTGACCACACAGAGAAGACGATAAATTGCGTGGCGTTCCCTCACCCAGACACAATGCCTGAACAGCAGCTGCTGAAGTCAACTGAGTGGAGCTACTTCTGGGCTGATAAGAGAGACCCCCAAGGCAATGGCACGGTGGCGGGGTTCAAACTTCTGCTCCAAAAGCAACTGAAGGGCAAACAAATGCAGAAAGAAATGTCTGAATTCATCTGAGAACGGATAAAGATTGAAGAAGAATAACAAAGAACTTGGCTAAGCTCTCTGAGAACTCCTTGGCTGCACAGGAGGAAGGCTCCCTGGGAGAAGCATGGGCTCAGATGAAGAAGAGCCTGGCAGAAGTTCATCTCAAGTTCTCCACCAAGCTTCACAGTGAGGTAGAAGAACCTCTAATGACTTTCGTGAGAACTTCGAGAAAGACATGAAAATGTGTGACCGCCATATCGCTGACCTCCGCAAGCAACTCGCCAGCTGCTATGCATTGGTGGAGAAGGCCTGGAAAACCCTCACAGAGCGGCAGAGAGACCTGGAGATGAAGACCCAGCAGGTGGAGATCAAGCTGAGCAACAAAAGGGAGGAGGACACCAAGAAGGCATGGAGGAAGTCCACAGGCTGGTGATGACCTCATGTGCTGTGTGGACCTCTACAACCAGGCCTAGTCCAAGTGGTTTGAAGAGATGGTGAACACCACTTTGGAGCTGGAGCGGCTGGAAATGGAGAGGGTGGAGATGCTCTGGCAACGTTTGTGCCAGTACACACAGCTGTGGCACGAGACGGACATGTTCAACCAAAGCACAGTTGAGCCCGTTGACCAACTGCTTCGAAAAGTGAACCTGGCTAATGACAGAGCTGTGGGTCAGAGAGCACAAAACGGGCAACATTTGCTCTGTGGACATGGAGATCTAGACACGCCTGTGCGGCCCCAGGGATCCTGCCCAGAAGAGGGGGTGTCCCATGGAGAGGAGATGGTGGCTCCTGCTGGGTGAAACTGACCTCCCATCCACTCTCCTGTCCACTGAGGAGAGAGCAGAGGAGAGAGCTGGCGATTCCAGAAGGGTGATCTGGATGACCCAGCTGGGGGATCCCAATATTCCCAGGTCAAGAAGACAGACCTGCAACCCTGCCCTTGTCTCCAAGACTGAAGCCCCCAAAACCCTGTGCCATGCTTGTTTCTCTGAGAACAAACTGAGGCTGTAAAAAAAATTAATAAAGCAGTTGCTGGGTTTTGTTTCCCAGAGTTACTGAGGCTGATCACTCAACATTTGTGTGTTGAAACACCTTCCATGTGAGCTGTGTAATGACTTCTGCTTTGATCTGAACCCAGGAACAGGAGAGAAAGCCCTGGACAGACTCCTACCACTTCTTGGGGGTAATGAACTTTTAACACTTACTTACATTTTACTTTATTCCTGACAAAGACAGAGACCCAGAACCTTAACACTCTGGTGAAATTCAATTCAGTGAGTTATGGCAAGTTGCAAATAAACACATACTAAATGAAAGGCACACTGATGTCCCAAGTCAGAAATGTTTGTGAACCAAGATGATTTGTGGTGTAGTTTACATCCCAAAATGCCTCTTCAGAGCAAATATGAATACAGATAAGAATGCCCAACACCAGATTTGAAGGATTCTTTTCCCTCCTGGCCTGTCCAGTCCAGTCCAGCCCAGCATGCTTTTCCAAAGCATTGTGTTGACCTCTTTATTCACCATTCTTCAAATAAGAAGGACAAATTGTTCAAAAATAAAATCCCATAATCACTTGAATCTACCATCTTTTTTATTTTATCATGTTATCCTTTTGAATCTTTAGGACAACACCCTCTCCCTTTGCCTCTCATTTGAGTTAACCACTAATGCTCTCATTTCAAAGGGATTTGGCTGCTGTTGACTGTGAACTCCTCTTGTATACTGGAAATACATCCTCTGATTGTTACCTCAACGGGTGATGAATTTGTTGTCTCTGCTAAGCAAAAAACTGAAGAACAGAGCCAGCCAGCAAGCAGCAGATTTATTGTCACTGTAATTGATTTCTAAAAGTAATGTCTCCTACTTTACTTCTACCTTTCAATTCTTGAACAGTTTTCCTTTGTCATACCACATCGGGATGAGAATTCTGGGGAATGGAGTTTAACCAAATTGACAATAGCACAATCAAAATCCATCTCTTAGTTAACTTGCCATCTGTATGTTCCTCTTTTAACCATGGTCAATGTCCAAATAAATTTAATATCAAAATCATCCTTCCAGTTAACATGATGCAGTCATTCCTCATACAACCAAAGGCATGCTAACTTTCTCCCTAGCGAAGGACACACAAAGTCCCACTTCATTCACCTTTGGATAATGTTCACTTCTCTTACAGCTAAGTTACACTTCTCCATTGACACCTTATATCTTGAATACTGAAATATAAAATTAATCACTATTAACACATCTTGTGTTTGCGTTAAGGAAATGGGAAAGGGGAAAAATAAAAACAAATACAGTTTTCACTATTATTGTACTGAGTCATTGTAGTTTTCTATTGACTTTGATTGCAGGAATTGAACCCTCAAAGATGCATGCCAAAGGATCACCTGCCTTTTAGATGCTCCTTCATGCTCCCCTTGTGTAGTAGCACACCAAGTTTCTCTTGATGAGCCACAACCAGTCACTCAAATATCTCCATTTACTGCATCTCTGTTAGTTTACTGGCATGAAAAAATCCAAGTTGTCACGTGGTATTCTTGGCTTCCACCTTAATGGAATAATTGATGTGTCATTTGGTAGACACACTCCTCTTTTAGAAATTTGAAGCCCTAAACTAGAAAAGTTGCAGGAATGGAAAACAAGATATTGCTAGGATAACTAGAAATAATAGCGAGAGGAATCATTTCCATTTCCACACCTTGGTTTTTAGATTCCTGAGTCATAGGTATAATTCAGGAATCATATAGTGGTGTATTTATTGGCTTTTCACAACTGTGGCAAAACACATGAGAATCAACTTCAAAGGAGGAAAAGTTTATTTTGGCTCATAATTTTGAAGTTTTTAGTCTATGGTCCATTGGTTTCATTGCTTTTGGACCCAGTGGTGAGATAGTGTATCATGGCAGGAGCATGGGTGAAGGAGGCTGCTTGCCTTCTGGCATTAGGGAAATCAAGAGTAGGGAGGCAGAAAGGGGCCCTTCAAGGACACATTCTCAATAAAATAGCTTTTTTCCACTGGTCACCATCTCCTGAAGTTTCGACCACCTCCCAATAGCACCACAGACTAGTTACCAAGGCCTTTAATACATGGGCCCTTGGGGACATTTCCAAATCACAGTGGGTGGCTACTAATTCAGAGAAAATACTGCATCCTTAATCACATCACATAAGAGCCACTAAGGGCTGCCATTTAGCTTATACCATCACTAAATCTTCAAAAGATCATCCCACAATTGTAGAAGGCTAGCAGTTTCAGAGGGATGGGAAAAAGGCAAGGATGTGGAATTCTGTGAGTGTGAGCCTATTGGCATGCTTTATTTACTGTGAAATTAATTTCCCTGGCTAAAGGTAACTCATTGGGAGGATAATGACAGGGAGCAAAGCACAATCATTCAGGGATGGAAAGGCAAATTTATATTCAGAGAGCCTATTCAATAAGAAGAAAGTTCTGGCCTTTCTTTGACATAATTAATCCCAGGTAATTAATCTGCCACCATGTTTCTTGCTAGTTCCCCTGGTGAATGGCGACATCCCGAGGGCTCAGTGTTGGTCTCTACTGTTGGTAGGTTTGACATTTCTGAAGTTGTCATAAGTAAGTAGTCCTTGGTGAGTAAAGTTTATATTGTTGAATTCAGGTAAAACCTTCATTGTTTTGTTCATGTGCCATTGGGGAAAAGACAGAGCCACTGAATGGTTCATTCTCTATCTAGTTACTAAGAGTATTCTCTGCTGAGGGGCTTCTTAGGTGAGCATTCACAGAGGACATGCATATTTACGCACCCTCTGTCCATTTGGAGATATCTTCCTTCCTACCCTTCAGAACTCCAATTCACATTTTCCATTTGTGCTTGTTCTAAGGTAGGACTCTAAGGGTGTATTCCTGGCTCTGCCAACTGACAGAAATTGCCAATGGTCTTCACTAACAGATGTAGGGACAAAGACATTGATGGATCAGTAGATGCATACTGAGGATATATTGATTTGCTTTGATAAACAAAACAATACCTGCAACAGCAGTTGTATTTGGAGTCACTACCTGGTTAAACTTATGAAAATCCATTCTCATTTTCCTACCTATGTCTTCTGTACAAGCCCAATTACATGGGTGAACGGGAATGTGGTAAGAATCACTACCTGTGCATCCTTAAATCCTTTATGAGATAAGTAATCACTGAAATTTATCCAGAAATCCAGTATTGTTTTTTAGGCTTTCACTTAGTTTTTCCTAACATATTAGTTCTCATTCTTTGGGACAGTTATAAAATGCATAAGTTCTGAAGGTCTAATGTATGGTATGGTGACAATACTGCACTAATACTGTTTATTTTAAATTTGATAAAAGACAGATTTTAAGTGTCCTCACCCAAGGTCCTTCACAAAATGTTAACTATAAATGGTGATGAATATGTTAATTTGCTTGCTTTTGGTAACCATTACATAATGACACACATATCAAATCATGTGCACCTTGAATATATACAGCTTTCAATTACCAACTACAAATTTTCAGTGAAAAAAAGTAAGACTTAGACTTAAAAAACTCTTATCCATGAGAAACTAAAAAACGATAGCAAATTACATTCAAACTAAGCAGAAAAAAGGAAATGATAAATATCAAGGCAGAAATCAATAAAACTGAAAACAAAAAACTAGCAAAGAAATAAATGAAACCAAAGTTTTTGTTTGAAAACAACATTAAATTGAAAACTTTTAATAAGACTGGTCAGGGGAAAAGAAAATACAAGTTATTAGTATCAGGCATGAAAGAAAAGAAATTACTACAGTTTTTCTGGGTACTTGGACAACTTTACACCGCAACAGTAGAAACAGACTAAATGAACAATTTTTTTGAAATAAAAACATATACCACACACACATTTGGAGAAAATATTTGTAAATCATGTCTCTAATAAGGTACTCTTATCAGAAATAAAGACAAAGATATAAAAAAATATAGAAACAACACTTACATTTCAATAATAAAAAAGACATTTTAAGAAATGGGCAAAGTATCAGAATAGACATTTCTCCAAAGAAGACATATCAATGGTTGATAAGTACATGAAAATATGCCAAGCATAGTCATTAAGGAAATGTAAATTTAAATCAAAAGAGTTATGCTTCACATTCATTATAAAAGGCATCATAAAAAAGATGGGCAATTGTAAATATTGAAAAGCATATGAAGAAATCAGAACCCTGATATGTTGCTGGTAGGAGTGTTTTCTACTGGCTTTGAGTTAGGTGTGCTGATGACATTTCTGGGGTTCTACTCTGCAAAGTGCAGCTACTTGAAAAAACAGTTTGGCATTTCCTCAAATTGCACACGAGAATTACTATCTGATCCAGAAATTTCCCTCCTATGTTTGCTAGTATTTAATCATGATGACGATAGCTCTCTCGGTGATCTTTTTAATGTCTTTGTTTAAAGCCTGTTTGGAATCAGTTGACTTCAAGAAGAATGAGTTTCAGTACTTGAGTTCATTTTAAATGTCAATTATATGGAGACCGAAAACTTAGGAAATTTGTAGAGTATGACAAAATATTCTTCAAAAAGATGAAGATATTTCTGGAAAAGTGGTTGATTTCCATGTTCATGCCAAAGAGAAATGGGGTAAGGTAATCTGGATATTTACTGGCACTAGATTCTAATGTAGAAGTCGAAACTACACAATAGAGAGTTAGCCGAGTGCTGTCAGGGTAAGTGATTATGGAAACCAGTCTGTACTTTGTGGAAAAAAAAAAAAAAGCTTCTGAAAAGAGAAGTGAGTTTTGAGATTTCTTTATGGGCCTGCCAGTGTTTTCCTTGACATTGCTGATATTTATTTCTATGGTTGTCATAACTTTCTCCATTGTTGGAGGTAGGATTTCATAACACCACTAAATATTTTTCATGTTTAAAAGTTAGAGTCAAAGAATTATGGTTATTTTTTTCTTTTGAAGGGAATACTAAACTAATGAAAAAAAAAATTAACCAAGGTTTCTGTTTCAAGTCCCTAAATTTATTTTAAAATAGGCAAACTTCTTTGAACAAAAATAATGATCTGTTTAAACATTTTTATTATGATGTAATGGCTGTTTTTATTGAGAATTATTTGGTAGTAGGACTGAACATTTGAGTTTTTGTTGAGTTTGAATAATTTTGAATTAAGATTTTTTCATGACTCAGGATGTTTAACAAATTCTCTAATTTTACTTTCTGATGCTTACATGTGAAGCAATGCTTTAGCTTTAAGGTAGCTTTTAAGTGAAATTCAGTGAAATGTCCTATATTTAAAGTTATTATCTTCAAAGAATATTTCTATTTACTGGTTCAATAAAGCAATATATTTTGCAATGATAGGCTAGTTTACCATCATCTCTTTGAATTGTTTGTTGATGGAAATTAGTTCTTAATGAATAAATACTGCTCCCCACCCTATGCACATCAACTTTGTTAGTATGTAGATTATGAAGAACTTTCCAGAAAAAGTTAAACTTTTATGAAATTTTCATGCACTACCTGAGAAATTGCTGAAACAAGATGCAAGAAGAAAAACAATGTCTTCCTAAATTAATCAAAAACCTTTTCTGGGAAATACTTTGAAACAAAAATCTAGAAATAGTTCTCTTGTAGAATATAAATAGAAAATATAAGGCAATGAAATGATTTATATGTGTTACCCAAAGGGAAATATGTTACCATTAAGAATGCATTTTTAAATTTAAAATCTACCAAAATATATTGACCAAAGCAAATGTGTACAAGACAGATATTTGATTTTCTTAGTAAATGAATCTCCAAATCATCTAGACTCTGTTAAAATGAAACATCTCACGTAATATTATTTGGAGAAACACATATTTCTTAAAAAGCAGATCTGCCAGTTCTTAGCCCTGCTTCCTTGTGGCTTTCTCCCTTCTTCCTCATCCTCTTTCCATTTTGTTCTCTCCCTTTCTTCCCCGACTCTCTATCCTTCCCCTTTCTCTTCCTGTGCCTCTCTCCCTTTTCCTTCCCTTTCTCTCTGAACCTCTCCCTTCACTTGTCCTCTCTTCCTCTTCTCTCACTTACTCCCTTTCTTTTTCCCCTTGCTCTTTTCTCCCTGTGTTTATCCCTGTCTGTCTCCCTCTCTTCTTTCTTCTCTTTCTCTCCCACTCTCTTCCTCCTCATTTCTCTCTTTGGTCTGTGAGTTGGTTGTGCTGACAGCGTGGTTAGGATTCTACAAGGAAACAGGTGACCCCAATCTACCTGTGGTAGAAGTTGAGAAACTGTCAAGTGGGGGGAGCAGGGTTCCCTTCCTCTTTAGGAAGAACCTTTACCAAAGGAAGGTAGTGAATCGAGGCGCATTGACTTAGGTCAGTGCATATAACTCATTTTTAGGGAGGACTATATAAATCCTACAATTTTAGAACATGGAAACTCAGAATATTTAGAATGCAGTGATAAAATGACATAAAATATATCAGGACAGTGGAGGAAACCTAAAAAAATGAGTTATTCCCAGTATTTTTTCCATTTTCTTTCACCAACTCTAAGTCTCACAACCCCTTGTAAAGATACTGTTGCTCCTTATTTATGAAAATTATCTGGTTTCTTTCTTGTGTTCTTCCCTTTCCTGGCCCCTCTACCCACCTGTTCTTCTCATTCCTCATTGCTCAGCTACAAATTCATCTCTCATAGTTCACAATAACTTCTCCAAATCAATGACTCTCTTCTGGCTTTGTGATTCTATAACTATTTGCATACATTTTTTTTTACAGTGCTAATTATAATTTGTCCCTTAAGAATGGCTGTGTTTTATTCACTTTTTTCACAGTTGACTAATCATAAAGGAAGAACTTGGTATTTATTCATTCATGTGTACTTAGGGAGCTCTTCCTGTGTGGCAGGAACGGGGCTAGGTGCTGAATCTACATCTGTACAAGGAAACCAAAGCATATTTTTCCCCTCAAACTGTTGACTTCAATGGTGCCACTTTTCTTTAAAAATATCCCAGTGAGATCTCAGTGAAATAGCTCTTTTACTAATTATTTGCTGCCTTTTTTACAGCCTCCTTTTCCTTGGAACTCAGGTTTTAGTTAACATGCTATGGGGAAAGAGGACAAGCTCAGCTATAAATTCAAAATCACACCTCCCACAACCCTGGGTCAGCATCCCTGGGTCATTTTGGTGGCAAGTCAGGATAAGATTTTCCTCCATAAAGCCTCCTTGATTCCCTAATGTAAATAGTTTTCTCCTGGGTCCACCTCGACCTCTACACACAGTTGATTCTAAAGAACACATCCCAAACTGAATCCTAAAGTCAACAAAATGTGAGTCCCCAAGTAAGGACTCCTGGCACAGTTATTGCAAAATTTCTATATAATTGGGAATTCTAAAGCAATTTTCTTGAGATCGTTTTGCAAACAGAACTGTATCCTCAATGCTAGGTACAGTCTCCAGCACATCGTAGGAACTGCATTAATACTTGTTGACTAAAAATCAATTTATCATCTTTTCTGCATAGAGATGCTTTCCCTCCCTCATTATTTAATGGACTTCACTTCCCAGCATTTTAATCCATGCTGCAATTGTGCAGTACTTCTAGAGTCAACGCCACTGCCTGTGTGGAAGCTTCGCCTGTTCATATCCCAGCACACCCTTTAAGGGACCTGTCAGCTCCTTGTGTGAAAATCTTCATGTTCATAGAGGTGATATCCTGTTACATCCTTCATGAAGGATTGAGGAGGAGCAAATATTTATTTTCTAGTATTTGGTAGGCAATTTAGGCTATAAATTACCTATTTTAATCCTTACAGCAACACTGTAAGAAGGGTAAAAATCCTCACTGTTTTAGTGAATGAGAGAGCTGAAGTTCTTAACAAGTAGGGAAATTTCCCCAGGTCTTAAAAGCAGTAGTAAGTAAGCAACTGAACTACTATCTGGAGTCAGGACTGCCTCAACCCAGGGCACAAGCTCTGTGGATACCATGTGCCTTCCACACAGTACTCCTGGGAAGGTATTTCTTCCTCTGTGGATCCAGACCAGGAAGTTCTGGACTCAAAAAGCATTAGTTTTAAAGAATCAAATAATTCCAAGTTTAAAATAATTATGAATTCAGAAAATACTTTAGTAATACTGAATAGTAAATACCTGTTGTTCTGGATGATAAGAAACATATGCTGTAAAGGAATGGAGGAAGTACTCAAAGAAAACCAAAATAATGGACATTACATAATTGAAAAATAAATATAGACTCATAGGGCATGGTGCCACATTTATAACTAGTTTATTTGATTTAGGTTTTAAATGCTAGTATGTGAATCATCATCATATTTTAAGACATTTGAAATTCCGAATATGGGGTCTGTGCAAGGTGGTACACACCTCTGACTTCATCAACTCAGGAGGCCGAGGCAGGAGGATCTTAAGTTCAAAGCCAGCCTCAGCAACTTAGTGAGACCCTGTCTCAAAATAAAAAAGTAAAAAACAACTGGGGATATGTCTCAGTGATTAAGCACTCCTGGATTCAGAACCCACTACCCCCACCATCCCGCCCCCGCCAAAAAAAAAAAAAAAAAAAAAAAAGAAAGAAGAAGAAGGGAAAGAAATCCTGAATATGTAGCATGCAGCATTGTATTTTGTAGATCATTTCACTGTGTGGTTATTGAAATTATGAAGTCGGCATTAAAGGATGTGAAGTCCTGTGGCTTAAAAATATTTTAATCAGGAAAATAAGTTTTATTTAAAAATGTTTTGATTAACATCTTTTAATTGAACATATGGAGTACACTGTGATGCTTCCACATGAGCATATGATGTGCACTGATCAAATGCAACTTTCTTTTGCCTCCCCCTTCCTTTCCTCTTTTAATCACTGTTCAATATTCAGGGTAGTTTTTTTGTTTTTTGTTTTTAGTTTACCCATATGAGAGAGAATATTTCGTACTTATCTTTCTATGTCTGCCTTATTTCACTTAATATAATGTCCTCCAGTTTTCATTTACTTTACTACAAATGACAGGATTTCATTCTTTATGACTGAATAACATTCCATTGTGTATATATACTATATTTTCTTCTTCCATGGAGATAGGAAACAAAAACAAGTCTTAACAAATGTATGGTTTATTCTGGAGAAATACCCATGTGCTGATGAAAAGAATTATATTCTGCAGTTGTTGGTTGAAATGTTCTGTAAATATCTCAAATCCATTTGATCTCCAGTATGGTTTAGCTCTGATTTTTTGTTTGTTTGTATGATCAGTTCTTCAATGAAAATGGGATGTTGAAGACACCTACTATTATTGTACTGAAGCCTTTCTCTCTCTGTAAGTTCAATAGTATTTGTTTTATAAAATTGGGTGAACTAATATCAGGTGTGTAATTCATATCTTGTTGAATTAATCCCTTGATCATTATATAATGACTTTCTTTGTCTCATGTTACAGTTGTTATATTAAAGTCTATTTTATTAACTATAAATATAGTTACTCCTGCTTGCTTTAGGTTTCCATTTGCTTGCAATACAATTTTCCATTCTTTCACTTTCAGTCTTTGTGTGTCTTTACTGGTGAAGTGAGCTTTCTATAGACAACATATTTCTGTGTTTTGTTTATTATTTTTTAATGTCCATTCATTCAGTCTATGTCTTTTAGTTGGAGAATTTAGTCTATTTATATTCAGGGTTATTATCAATAGGTAAGGACTTACTCTTGTCATTTTGTTGATTTTCTTCTAATTGTTTTGAAAGTACTTTGTTCTTTTCTTTGTCTTTTATTCATCTTTGTGGCATGGTGCTTCACTGTATTGATAATGCTTGATTCTTTTCTATTTCTTTTTTGTATATCTGGCCTACTAATGGGATTTATACTTTCACATGTTTTCATGGTAGCAGTTATCTTTCTTTCTTTTAATGATTCTCTTAAGCATCTTTTGTAAGGCTAGTCTGGTAGTAATGAATTCTTTCAGTTTTTTCTTGTCTTGGAAGATCTTTATTTCTCTTTAATTCTTGAAGGATAGTCCAACTAGGTATAATATTCATGGTTGGCAGTGTTTTCTTTCATGACAAGAGAAATATCATTCTCTATATAGAAATTTCTGGCATATACAGTTTCTGTTGAGAAATTTGCTGTTCTTGGCATACCCTAAAATGTAATTTGGTGCTTTAATCTTCAAGGTTTTAGAATTAATTCTTTTTTTGTCTTGTACTTTTATTCAGTTTAACTTTAATATGATGTGGTGAAACTCTTCTGGTGATGAGTATTTGAGCTCTTACAGGCTTCCTATATGTGGGTGTCCATATCTTCCCCAAGAGTAGGTAACTTTTCTGCTATTATTTCATTGAATAAGCTTTTTGTGCCTTTAGTTTTTCTGTCTACTTTGGCTATTCAAAAACTGCAGGTATTTGTTCATTTGATGGTATTCAACAGGTCTTGAATGCTCTCTTCATCTTTTGTTTTTTTCTTTTGTCTGACTGGAACATTTCAAAAGACCTGTCTTCAGGTTCATGGATCTTTTCTTTCAATTGATCTAATTATTTGTTATTGAGGTTTTCAACTGTATTTTTTAATGGGCTTGTTGAACCCTTCATCTCCAAGATTTCATAGTCTTCTTAATTTCATTTAATTGTCTGTCTGTATTTTCTTAGCTCTCATTGGACATTTTAACAAACATTCTTTTAGATTCTTTATCAGGCTTTTCATCCATATCCATTTCTTTGGGATCTGTTGCTAGAGAGTTACTGCATTCTTTTGAAGGTGTCATATTACCTTGCTTTTTCACAGTTCTCATGAGTGCATTACTTGTGCATCTAGTGAATCAGTTATCTCTACCACTAACTCTACCATTTTTGTGGGGTGACCTTCTTAGTGTCTTTCTCTTGTAGATGTGTCTCGGGTGTTGCTTTGCTATGCAATGTGGGTTCTGTTTCCAAATGGACACTATTGTATAGACTCCCTATAGTTTTCTTGACTGTAACTAATGACTATGGGCCTAATTCATACTGAGGCAGAGTTGGAGAGACTCACTGTCTCTGCAGGCCATGCAAGAGTGGGGACACTTGTGACTCAGGCATGTATAGTGTAGACTACAGTATGGGGTTAGGGTATGGGGTACTCACTGTGTGGTTATTCCTGTAATGGGACCCCAATGTGATGACAGAAGTTTCTTCAGGCACTATTGATGTTAGCTCTGCTACTAGCAAGGGTCTCTGGCATTGGCAGTACCAACAGTGGTGAGGACCTAAAGCACCTATCCCCTGACCAGGCAATGGTATGGGCTCAGAAGCTGCATGGGGAGAGGCAGTGGTGGGTACGACAGCACCCCTTCTGTGGATTCACATCTAGCCCTGACAGCAACATGTATATGTGTATATGCAGTGCGGGGGCAGGGTAGCAGCATGAATCGCATAGGTAGGTTGGCACTAGGAACTGCAGTATTTCTCTCTGCTGGAGCCAGTATTGTTCTCTTGGCCCTTTTAGTGGCAGTGCACACCTCTGGGTGGAGCAGCAACTGGAACTGTGGCTTTTCTCCCAACCCCTGTATCTGTAGTGTAAACCTGGGAGCAGGGCAATAACTGGAACCATGGCAAAGCTCCTTTTAGCTCCTTCTCCTATGCATGCTGTTGGGTGGAACAATGACTGGAGTAAGAGTTACTCATAGCTCTCTTGGCAGGTACCTGTGGGCAGGTAAGCAGCAGGAACTGCCAGTCTTTTCAGAAACAATTGCCTAAGTAAAGGAGGGGTCTGGGTCTGAATATGAGAACCATGTGGGGGCACCCCTTTAGTCCTTGTTGAGTCCACACATGGTTATCCACATCCTTGCTTGCAGGGGAAGTACCTTGATCTCCTGCTCTCAAGGATGGCGCCTGCTTTCTCCCAACCCTGCTGTTTTCCAGCATCAGCCCCTGTAGCTCAGGGCACCTCGTGGGCCTGGTTAAAAGTCACTCTGCTGTGTTTGGATTTGAAACTGTCCCCTGAGCTGGTGAAGTTGATTGTGAGATCCCAGAGATGGGACTACTTAGGGGTTTCTGACTCTGAGAGCAGGCCAAATTCAGACCATGCATCACTTCTCAAGATGACTCCTGGCTATGGCAGCTGGGGATTAACTGGGAGATGCTGTGAGATCCTTCTGTAAAGCAAAGTTACTGCGAAGGATTCTGGGTGCTTAACTAACTGGCTGCAAGCCTGAGGGGACTGTGAAATTTCCTAGTGGCTAGGGTTGCAGAATTTGCACGGATAGAGTTTGCTGGGACTCTCCCATTTGTTGTTATGCCTTTGCAGTGGAGTGCTCCCCACCCCGTCTGTGGAATCAGGGAGGCAGTTGCCAGGGTGTTTTTCTTTTCTTTTCTTTTCTTTTTGTTTCTCTTCTTTCTCTTTCTTTCTTTCTTTCTTTCTTTCTTTCTTTCTTTCTTTCTTTCTTTCTTTCTTTCTTTCTTTCTTTCCTTCCTTCCTTCCTTCCTTCCTTCCTTCCTTCCTTCCTTCCTTCCTTCCTTCCTTCTTTCCTTCTTTCCTTCCTCTTACTAAGCTGTTGTCTCTGAATCTTATATAGTTTCAGTCTCTCTCTTACTGATTTCCAGTGTTCTCCCAAAGTCATTCACCTCAAAATGAAGTTATAGACCTGTGAATTTGGTTCTTTGTGGAGGATGAGGCAAATACTGGTACCTCTCTTCAGACATCGTGAATCTCCTGGAAAACTAGCTTTGACATTTCTGTAACTTATTTTCCATTATGGTGAAAGGAAGAAATGAAGCATAGGATATTAGGTTATTAAATCCAATTTTGTTTTTTCTTTTAACAGAGGTACAAACTGAGGCACAAAATTGCTAAAATGACTTATTTGGTTATATAATTCACTAAGCTGGGACTAGTTTTAACTTTTGATTCTTGATCCAGTGTTCTTAATATTTAATAGATTTATGTGGTTTTCAACTGAAGGATAAAATGTAAGGTAAAAAAATTGTTCTTTACATGGTTAAAGATTGAAAATAAAATTAAGGTAAATTTCATAAGTTTCTGTGTGCTGGAAAGATAGTGCATTTCATTCTTATTATTTAAATACTCAATAGACATTCATTGACTTTGCTTCCTTTCCAATTTGGCTTGGACTCAATGATTGATTACTTCAACTATTCTCAACTATCCTCCTTAATTCCCTTAAGACACTTACTGTCAATCTCACCCCTTTTCCAGACCCACAACTAGAGATCAATGATCTGTTTTCTTGATTAATGCTCCTGGGTTTCTGAGAAGTACTCAAGAAAGTTGCACAACCATGTCATTGGTGTTATTACCAGCCAAGTGTGCCAAGCTCATTTGGGCTTCATGATGCTTAGCAAGTCTTTAATTCATCCATAGCAGAGTCCCTTTGCTCTTATGAGGCTTTTTTTTTTTTTTTTTTTTTGTAAATGACTCCTCCTTTTTTCAGTCCCCAGTCTCATCCTTGACCTTTTGCTGATGAGTTGGTGTTTTCTCTTTCACAAAGAGCATCCAGGCTATCAAATAAGCATTCTTTTAGTTTTATCCTTAATCATTGCTAATATTAAATATTCCTCTCTTTCCTTCCTTCCTTAGAGGAAGTATGGGGATGGAAGAGCAGGAACACTGGGGTAAACTGAGCATCTCAGTTCTTCAATCCTTTAGGTATGTGCCTTTTAAGCAGGTTATTTTTCTTTGCCTAAATTTCTTCTCTGTGACATGGAGTCATTACAGTTTTCACCACACATGCTTGATATGAGGAGTAATAACATGCACAAAGAGCATGGGACTTAGCACAAAAGAAGTGTGCAAAGTTAGCAGGACTAGCTCTTTTTGTTCTTTTTGTTTCTATTATTGTGATTGTCTAAGAGAGAAATTGTACTGCTCTTTTCATAGTTAGCTCTATCCTTCTTTTCTAGTGTTTGAATGATAATTAACTTTTATATGTATTCAATTTTTATTTTGAAAGCATGGTCAGTTTTTCTGTCCTCTAAAAAGATAATACCTAGACTCTTCCATTTCTAAACTCTTCCCCTTATCCTGAACTTAACCCTGCCTCTTTCTTGTCATTCCCATTATCACACAAAACTGGTAACTTCAAATAGTTTCTGAGCTGTCAATGGAATTTAAGCTTAGAATTCATGGTTGGGTTAAGTGGTGGTTAAAATACACCAACTCCAAGATGCCATGACTCTCCAACTAAAGGTGTAATGAATTATTGATTCCTCCTCATCATGGAAAAGAGTTCATGTGATAACTGTTCCTGTGAATCCTTTTGGAGCAAATTAGAAATTAAATCATAGAATTTTTTCCATAGATGACTTGAAAATCCCCTTAGAGTCCCCTAGTACAAGCTATTCATAAACACTTGAAGAAATGGAGTTTTGAAAATGATAAATTACTTGCTAAATAATGGTAAAGTCGGACTTAGAACCCAGGATTTTAATCCAAAGAAAGCAAGGTAGGTCATGAAGACTGGTCACTGAGTTCATCAAGTTGACCATCAGTAGAAATACACAAATACACTCCTATGAGACCTGAGGCATAGAATAATTTTCATGAAATGTTATGGATATTGCCTGAACCTCAAGTTTTTGTTTATGGTGTTGTCATCTCTCCTGATCCCTATAAAAGCTGAACTTAACTTTGTAGATAGTTCAGAATGATGGAGCCTTGCTCTAACTCCCTGGTAGAGTCTATCCTGTGACATCAAATTGCCTAAGAGATTGATATATTCTGAAGGATTTTGGTGGTCAAGGTTGCTAGAATTGGATTCAGGATTGATCTGTCTTTGTTTCCAGAGGTTGAGGCTGAAGGGACTGGGAAGACGTTGGTCAAAAATTACAAAATTTCAGTTATACAGAAGGAATAAGTTTAAGAGATCTATTGTATATTGTGTTGACAAACAATAACATATATTAGGAAATTGCTAAGAGAATAGATTTTAGGTGTTTTCACCACAAAAAGTTATGAGGTGGTGCATATGTTATTCCACAATATATATGTACATAAAAACATGCTGTCCACAACATATCTCTATCTGTATTTTATTGATACAATTTCACTTAATTAAAAAAGACATCTACCTTGAGTTCTAAGTTTTATTTTTATTCTTATATTAAAGGATCAAGGAATGTTTCGTGAAAGGGGCAACTGAGAGTGGTAGGGGTTAAAAAAGGTAGAAAAGGAAAGGCATTTCAGGGGACAGAAATGGCATATGTGAGCTGGTTCTTTAACCTTTTATTCCTTGTCTTGTTCTAGGAATTTGGTATTAGCAGAGGGGTTGAGAATAGGTTTTAGGATCTTCTTCTCACATCTGAGAAAGACTCCATGCTCCCCAGCAGTGTTAACCTTTAGTAGGACTGGGAAAGAAGATTCATTCATTTGAGGGCCCAAACTATGCACATAATACCATATTAGTATGGACAAACATCTTGATTAGTTGAAGACGTGGTGATAAGGATGCATCCAGGCCCTTTTAGATCTCAAAGTATTGATTTTTTTTTTTTTTTTGAGAATTCAACTGCCTTCTATTTATTTTTAATTCTTTTTTTAAATTCTTTTTTTTTTATTTTTACAAACTGCATTTTGATTCATTGTACACAAATGGGGTACAATTTTTCATTTTTAAGGTTGTAGATTCACCTCATTTCTGTAATCATACATTAATATAGGGTAACAATGTGTCTCAGTTCACTGTCTTTTCTTCCCTACCTGCTCCTACCCCACTTCCATTTTTTTCAAACCAATCACAATCTTACAGAAAAGAGGCAAGTAAGGTACAATATTTTTCCCTGATTCATTGAGAGCAAGTTAAAATCCTAATGCTCTATCACCTTTGCATTCTTTAGAGATATTCTTAGAAATATTTCCATACATAACCTCAGTATAACATTAGAAAGTTAACATTGATGCATTCCTACCATGTAACCCTCAGAGCTCATTCAGATCTTACCAGTTGTCTTATTATCCAAAGGCTCCATTTTATTCAACAGATTATAATTATCCATTACTATCATTATGTTAATGCTCAAATTGTCACCTGTTCGATTGGTGTGAGTCCCTTTAAGTTGGTTCTTGCATTTCTTTCTTTTCTTTTGTTCCAATTAGTTATACATGGGTTTCTCTGCAAGGGAGATGATGGCTGCCTGCCACCTATTCACCTGCCCGTGATCCCCCACCATTTGCCAGCAGATCATCTGCCCTTGGCCCAACAATTGCCCACCATTTGTCCACAGACTGCCTGCTGTTCACCCTGGATTGGCTGCTGCCCATTGCCTGCCTGCTGCTGCCTGGAGGTCCATTGTCAGGGTACCCGCAGGTTTGGTTACATATGACTACTGCCTTTTTGGGACACCGGCCAGGGCCTGGGAGTCCAGGGTCAATTGGCCTGTAGGTTTGCTGCTGATGCCACTGCTGCCATCTCAGTGTGCAGACCCCTTAGTCTGGGGACACTGGCCAGGGCCTGGAGCTACATTGTCAGGGTACCTGCAGATCTAGTTGCACCTGAGGTCTTCCTGTTAGATGTGCTAGTGGCCACCATCTGACTGCCTCTTTGCAGGGTTACTCCTTAATGTGAGAGCATCCCCGGTGGTCTCTCTGCAAGTAGGAAAAGCCTTGAGATGTTGGGGAGACATCTCAAGGCAGAGCCTGGGGAATCTGAAGTCCAAATCTGCTAGATTACAGCTGGGTCTGCTTGGACAAGTCTGGGCCTAACAACCTGGTAGAAAGTTGGAGAATGGGGGCACTTCCCCCACGAGCATAGGTTGGAGAAACTGGAGACAACTGGGCTCTCTCCAACCCAGTGACTCCTAAAGTGTTTGGGGAGAGAACGGGCTGGCTACAGTGGGTGGGAAGACTGGAAGAGGATGTGAGGGCATCTTTTTTGGCTTGCCCAGTCTACTGGTCGGGCACCCACTGGACTAGAGCTACCATCAAACTTCAGACAACCCCACCTATCAGGCAGACAAGAGAAGTTGAGAAATTCTTTCTTTCTTTCTTTTTTTTTAGTCACTGTCTACCTCATAAAAGAAAGAAAGCATTTATTATTATTACCATCACCATTACCTACTATGTGCTTGACACTGAAGTAGACTCTTACATTATTACAAATACTGACAACAAACCTAAAAGATGGAAATTATCATCATCTTCATTTTCAGATAAGCAAAGAAGTGAAGTTTAAATAACTTAGGGAGTTTAAAATAACTTGCTTAATATTAGGCAGTGGGCACATGATAAAACTGGAATTAAAATCAAAGATATGTCTCACAGCAAAGCACATCCTTATTTTACAATACTATAACAACACAAAAATATGAGAAGCTTTCTTGAATTTGTAGCTGACAGGAAAACCAGTATATTAGAAAACTCTTGATTTTTCAAGAGTGTGACAGATTTGAATGGAAGGCCAGAATTCAAAAACATTAAGTACAAAGGTAAGGTTTGATGAAGAAATTTTAAGAATCAAGGGCACAGGTATGTTATGGAGGGAAACAATCACTTATTTGAAATGCATTGAGAGGTATCAACTGACCACAAACTCAGTATGAACTAATGGTAAGATGGACTGTCAAGTGAATTAAACAACATTAAACTGTATCATCAGATTTTTTTAAAATTTATTTTTATTGTAAACAAATGGGATACATGTTGTTTCTGTTTGTACATGGAGTAACAGCATACCATTTGCGTAATCATACATTTACATAGGGTAATGATGTCTGATTCATTCTGTTATTATTTCCTTCCCCCCACCCCTCCCACCCCTCTTTTCCCTCTATACAGTCCCTCCTTCCTCCATTCTTGCCCCCTTCCCACCCCCTATATGTGTCATCATCCGCTTATCAGTGAGATCATTCGTCCTTTGGTTTTGTGTTGTTACAGTATTGTAAAATAAGAATATTCTCCAATTTCATCCATTTGCCTGCAAATGGCATGATTTTATTATTCTTTTTTTTTATTGTAAACAAATGGGATACATGTTGTTTCTCTGCCTGTACATGGCGTAAAGGCATACCATTTGTGTAATCATAAATTTACATAGGGTAATGTTGTTTGATTCATTCTGCCATTTTTTTCGCTCCTCCCCCACCCTTCCCACCCCTCCCCTCCCTCTATACAGTCCTTCCTTCCTCCATTCCTGCCCCCCTCCCTAAACCCAACTCCAACCCCAACACTAACCCCTCCCACCCCCCATTATGTGTCATCATCCACTTATTAGCGATATCATTCTTCCTTTGGTTTTTTGAGATTGGCTTATCTCACTTAGCATGATATTCTCCAGTTTCATCCATTTGCCTGCAAATGCCATAATTTTATCATTCTTTATGGCTGAGTAATATTCCATTGTATATATATACCACATTTTCTTTATCCATTCATCAATTGAAGGACATCTAGGTTGGTTCCACAATCTGGCTATTGTGAACTGAGCAGCTATGAACATTGATGTGGCTGTATCTCTGTAGTATGCTGATTTTAAGTCCATTGGGTATAGGCCAAGGAGTGGGATAGCTGGGTCAAATGGTGGTTCCATTCCAAGTTTTCTAAGGAATCTCCACACTGCTTTCCAGAGTGGCTGCACTAATTTGCAGCCCCACCAGCAATGTATGAGTGTACCTTTTTCCCCACATTCTCTCCAAGACCTATTGTTGCTTGTATTCTTGATAATCGCCGTTCTAATTGGGGTGAGATGGAATATTAGTGTAGTTTTGATTTGCATTTCTCTTATTACTAAAGATGGTGAACATTTTTTCATATGTTTGTTGATTGCTTGTAGATCTTCTGTGAAGTGTCTGTTCATATCCTTAGCCCATTTGTTGATTGGGTTATTTGTATTCTTGGTGTAGAGTTTTTTGAGTTCTTTATATATTCTGGAAATTAGTGCTCTATCTGAAGTATGATTGGCAAAGATATTCTCCCACTCTGTAGGCTCTCTCTTTGCATTGCTGATAGTTTCCTTTGCTGAGAGAAAGCTATTTAGTTTGAATCTATCCCAGTTATTGATTCTTGCTTTTATTTCTTGTGCTATGGGAGTCCTGTTAAGGAAGTCGGATCCTAAGCCAACAAGTTGAAGATTTGGACCTACTTTTTCTTCTGTAAGATGCAGGATCTCTGGTCTGATTTCAAGGTCCTTGATCCATTGTGAGTTGATTTTTGTGCAGGGTGAGAGATAGGGATTTAGTTTCATTCTGTTGCATGTGGATTTCCAGTTTTCCCAGCGCCATTTGTTGAAGAGGCTATCTTTTCTCCATTGCACATTTTGGCCCCTTTGTCTAGTATGAGAAAATTGTATTTATTAGGGTTTGTGTCCATGTCCTCTATTCTGTACCATTGATCTACCTGTCTATTTTGGTGCCAATACCATGCCGTTTTTGTTAATATTGCTTTGTAGTATAGTTGAAGTTCTGGTATTGCGATACCCCCTGTTTCATTTTTCCTGCAAAGGATTGCTTTAGCTATTCTGGGTTTCTTATTCTTCCAGATGAATTTCATGATTGCTTGCTCTATTTCTGTAAGGTATGTCATTGGGATTTTAGTTGGAATTGCATTGAATCTGTATAGCACTTTTGGTAGTATGGCCATTTTGACAATATTAATTCTGCCTATCCAAGAACATGGGACATCTTCCCATCTTCTAAGGTCTTCCTTAATTTCTTTCTTCAATGTTTTGTAGTTTTCATTGTAGAGATCTTTTACCTCTTTGGTTAGATTGATTCCCAAGTATTTTATTTTTTTTGTGGCTATTGCAAATGGGATTGTTTTTCTCATTTCCCTTTCAGCTGTTTCGTCGCTTGCGTATAAAAATGCTTTAGATTTATGTGGGTTGATTTTATAGCCTGCTTTTTTGCTGAATTCATTGATGAGGTCTAGAAGTTTTCTGGAGGAGTTTTTTGGATCCTCTAAATATAGAATCATGTCATCCGCAAATAGTGACAGCTTAAGTTCCTCTTTTCCTATTCGTATTCCTTTAATTTCTTTAGTCTGCCTAATTGCCCTGGCTAGAGTTTCGAGGACAATGTTGAATAGAAGTGGTGAAAGAGGACATCCCTGTCTTGTTCCCATTTTTAAAGGGAATGGTTTCAGTTTTTCTCCATTAAGAATGATGTTGGCCATGGGCTTAGCATAATAGCCTTTCCAATGTTCAGGTATGTTCCTACTATCCCTATTTTTTCTAGCATTTTGAGCATGAAGGGGTGTTGTATTTTGTTGATCGCTTTTTCTGCATCAATTGAAATAACCTTATGATTCTTATCCTTAACATATTGACATGATGGATTACATTTATTGATTTACAGATGTTAAACCATCCTTGCATTCCAGGGATGAACTCGACTTGATTGTGGTGCACGATTTTCTTAATATGATCATGGATACGGATTTGCCAATATTTTGTTAAGGATCTTTGCATCTATATTCATCAAGGATATTGGTCTAAAATTTTCTTTCCTTGATGTGTCTTTGCCTGGTTTGAGTATGAGGGTGATATTAGCTTCATAGAATGAGTTTGGTAGGGTACCTTCTTTTTCTATTTCCTGGAATACTTTGAGAAGTATTGGAATGAGCTCTTCTTTGAAGGTCTTGTACAACTCGGCTGAGAATCCTTCTGGTCCTGGGCTTTTCTCGGATGGTAGGTTTTTAATGGCTTCTTCTATTTCATTGCTTGATATTGATCTGTTTAAATTGTGTATGTCCTCCTGGTTCAGTTTGGGAGGATCATATGTCTGTAGAAATTTGTCAATGTCTCCGGTAGATTCTATTTTGTTGGAATACAGATTTTCAAAGTAGCTTCTCATTATGTTGTGTATTTCAGTGGTGTCTGTCGTGATATTTCCTTTTTCATCACGAATTTTAGTAATTTGAGTTTTCTCTCTCCTTCTCTTGTTAGTGTGGCTAAGGATTTGTCTATTTTGTTTACTTTCTCGAAGAACCAACTTTTTGTTTTGTCAATTTTTTGAATTGTTTCTTTTGTTTCAATTTCATTGATTTCACCTCTGATTTTAATTATTTCCTGTCTTCTACTACTTTTGCCCTTATTCTGTTATTTTTTGTTCTAGGGCTTTGAGCTGTAATGTTAGGTCATTAAGTTGTTGACTTTTCATTCTTTTCTGGAATGCGCTCCATGCAATGAATTTTCCTCTTAGTACCGCTTTCATAGTGTCCCAGAGATTTTGATATGTTGTATCCTCGTTCTCATTGACCTCTAAGACTTTTTTTTTTTTTATCTCCTCCCTGATGTTTTCTGTTATCCATGCTTCATTCAGTAGCATATTATTTAGTCTCCAGGTGTTGGAGTAATTTCTGTTTTTTTATTTTGTCATTGATTTCTATCCTCAGTCCATTATGATCTGATAGAACACAAGGCAGTATCTCAATTTTTTTGCATTTCCTAAAGGCTGCTTTGTGGCATAACATATGGTCTATTTTTGAGAAGGTTCGATGTGCTGCTGAGAAGAAAGTGAATCTGCTCATTGATGGATGGAATATTCTATATATGTCTATTAAGTCTAGATTATTGATTGTGTTATTGAGTTCTATGGTTTCTTTGGTGGGTTTTTGTTTGGAAGATCTATCTAGTGGTGACAGCAGTGCGTTAAAGTCACCCAGAATTATTGTGTTGTGGTCTATGTGATTCCTGAAATTGAGAAGGATTTTTTTTTGATGTACAGGGATGCAGCATTGTTTGGGACATAAATATTTACTATCGTTATGTCTTCCTGATTTATGGTTCCCTTAAGCAGTATGAAATGTCCTTCTTTATCCCTTCTGACTAACTTTGGCTTGAAGTTCACTTTATCTGATATAAGGATGGAAACCTCCACTTTTTTACTGAGTCCATATGCGTGGTAGGTTTTTTCCCATCCTTTCACCTTTACTCTGTGAATGTCTTTTTCTATGAGATGAGTCTCTTGCAGGCAGCATATTGTTGGCTCTTTCTTTTTAATCCATTCTGCCAGTCTCTGTCTTTTGATTGATGAGTTTAGGCCATTAACATTCAGGGTTATTATTGAGATATGATTTGTATTCCCAGTCATTTGGGCTTATTTTTGGTTTTTAAGTTGGCTAGGCTTCTCCTTTGAGTGGTTTTTCTCTAAGGTAGTTCCCCCCTTTGCTGACCTCCATTGTTGTTTTTCATTTCCTCCTCATGGAATATTTTGTTGAGAATATTCTGTAGCGCAGGCTTTCTATTTGTAAATTCTTTTAACTTTTGTTTATCATGGAAGGATTTTATTTCATCTTCAAATCTGAAGGTTAGTTTTGCTGGGTATGATTCTTGGTTGGCAACCATGTTCTTTCAGAGCTTGAAGTATGTTGTTCCAGGCCCTTCTAGCTTTTAGAATCTGGGTTGAGAAGTCAGCTGCTATCTGTATTGGTTTCCCCCTAAATGTAATCTGATGCTTTTCTCTCGCGGCCTTCAAAATCCTATCTTTATTTTGAACGTTAGGCATTTTCATTATAATGTGCCTTGGTGTGGATGTGTTGTGATTTTGTGCATTTGGTGTTCTGTAAGCCTCTTGTATTTGATTTTCCGTTTCATTCTTCAGGCTTGAGAAATTTTATGATATTATTTCATTGAATAGGTTGTTCATTCCTTTGGTTTGTATCTCTGTGCCTTCCTCAATCCCAATAATTCTTAAATTTGGTCTTTTCATGATGTCCCATAGTTCTTGGAGATTCTGTTCATGATTTCTTACCATCTTCTCTGCTTGGGCAACTTTATTTTCAAGATTAAATATTTTGTCTTCATTGTTGGAGGTTCTGTCTTCCAAGTGGTCTAGTCTTTTGGTGATGCTTTCCATTGAGTTTTTTATTTGGTTTATTGTTTCCTTCATTTCAAGTATTTCAGTTTGGTTTTTTTTTTGAGAATCTCTATCTCTTTGTTGAAATGATCTTTTGCTTCCTGCAGATGCTCTTTCAGCTTATTGGTATTATCATTCATTGCCTTCATTTGCTCTCTTATCTCATCCTTTGCTTCGTGAATCATTTTAATCATGTATAGTCTGAAGTCCTTTTCTGACATTTCTTCTAACATACTGTCATTGGAATCTATTAATGTAGAATCTAGATTTGTTTGGATCATTTTCTTCCCTTGTTTTTTCATGTTGTTCATGTATCTTCCCCTCTAGCAGTGCAGATCTGGGGTATTGCAGATTTCCCCCTATAGGTTTCCAAAACCCTTTCTTTAAGGGGAGATCAATATTAGCAGTGCCCAATTCAGACACTATGCAATCCTAGACCAAATAGCCCCTATGAGGACAATAACAAAATTGTCATAATAAACAGAATGAGTTCAAATATTATCTTCAGTACAACAAACAGATTTGCAGTAAGGTCTGCAGTTTCAAATGGAGGACAAAGAGGATGCAGAGGGATGTAGAATGTGGCTGTTAATGGGATAAGAAAAGAATATACAGAAGTTCTAGATAATAGAAAGGGTGAGAGTGTAATCAAAAGAAATTGAATGTTAGCATGCAAAAAAGGGAGAAAGAGACTCTGAGGGAACAGGTAAGCAAAAGGAAAAGAGAGCAAGAAAAGTAAAGAAATAAAAACTTAAATTTTTTCAATAAGGAGAAAAAAAGAAAATCTACAGTATAATAGTCATATAGTAATGAAATCTCCCAGAGTTCAGTAGCCTGATGCATGAGAGGTAACCTGACAATGAGCTTCAAGCCTCCAGCAGGTGTCTCAGGATGGGTTTTGCCTCACCTAAAGATCGGAGCTATGGCTTCCAGGATTATCCAAGATGGCTGCTCTGGCTTTGAAATGTGTTGGCAAATGGGGAGCTGCAGCTCAGGGTGTGGCCTGGTCAGCTGGAGGTCCTGCAGGCAGGATGTGGTTGGTCAGGCAGGGGTCCTGGCGGTTGGGTGTGTTTGTTGTGGTTGTGGGATCCTGGAGACCAGGTGCAATCAGTTGGTCTGGGGTCCAGGTGATAGGGTGCAGTCAGGTGGTCCGGGGGTCCTGGGGGCAGGGAGCAGTCAGTCGATGTGAGGGCCCCAGAGGCAGGGAGTGATCGGTCAGGTTGAGGGATCCTGGAGATAGGGCTCAGTCAGTCTGGCCAGGGGTCCTACAGGGCCTGGCTGTTGTCTCAAAATGGTGGCAGCCACGTGTAATCAAAACTGCAGGTACTGTAACAGTGAACTTCCAGGCAACAGCAGGCAGCTGGTGCTCCACTGGTGGTCGGCGATCAGTTAGGTGAACCTCCTGCATTGGGTGATGGATAGGTGTAAGGCAGACGATGGACAGGCGAGAGGCAGGCAAATGGCGGATGATAGGTGCCTGATGGTGAGCAATCTACACTCAAAAAACGCGTGGATATGTTGGCAGACTGCAGGTGATCACAGCAGACAAATGGGGTAAACAGCAGGGGATGGATAAGCAGCAAAAACTGCCTTACCAAGAAACAGATATCCTCTGCTTGAAACCAGAGTTATGGAGTGACAAGGAACGCAGCCTCCCTCTAGTCCACCATCTTGGATCTCCAATTCTTGAAAGCCAATGGAAACAATTGTAAAATTTTCCATTGAGACTTTCCTTTATTATTTTATTTTTATTTTGCCATCTCTTTCATATCTCTACTATCTCTGAAACCAAATATTTTTCAGGCATCATTTTATTGAGAAATGGGATGTTTTAATAGTATATAGCAGTTTTGTTGTGTATTCTTATATTTTTACTTTTTAAAAATCTGTATATAGATACATTTTTTCTCACTTATCTCTCTCCCTGCATTATCTTTCTCACTTCTCTCATGCTAACAGCCAACCTCTATCAATTCCTTCTTTGCTCTTCCTATAAATTTTTACCTTTATCTTTTTTCCTTCCTTCTCATAAACATCACATCTTACACTACTTCTGTTTCCTCTTTGTCCATCATTTGAAATGATAAACCCTTTTAGTAAACTTACTGTTTGTATTGTAGACAATAATTGAACACATCATTTCTATTTATTGCAACAAAGCTGTAGATACCTTAAAAGGAGTCATTGGGTTTAAGGTGGTATATTGTTTGTATTGGGTGTGGTTAATATTGGTTTCCCCCTTAAATGTGAGGTACTGAAAGTCTTCAGGGACACTCTAAGACAACAGGGTAGAAACTGTACTGGCTCAGATTCATACTGCTAGATGGAAAGACACACGAACAACATGAAAATAACAAGGAAACAAAGCACCTCAAACAAACCAAGATGTTCCAACAATTGAGTCCATAGACATCACAGTAGAAGAAATGTCAGAGAAGTTTAGAAAGTACATAGTTAGACTGATCTTCGAAATAAAGGCTGGTATCAGAGAGAAAATACAGGAAGGGAAAGATCACTTCAAAAAAGAGGCAGAGGTTATAAAAAGGAATCAAGCATAAATCCTCAAAAATCAAGGAAACAATTAACCAAATTAGAAATTCAATGGAAAGTATCATATCACCAACAGACTAGACCATTTGGAAGACAGAACCTCAGGCAATGAAGACAAAATATATACTCTCAAAAATAAAGTCAACCGTACAGAGAAGATGGTAAGAAACCATGAACAGATCCTCCATGTTATCATGGGATAACATGAAAAGACCAAATTTAAGATTTATTAGGATAGATGAAGGCATGGAGATACAAACCAAAGGAATGCACACTCTTTTTGATGACCTAATGTCAGAAAATTTCCCAAATCTAAAGAATGAAATAGAAAATCAAATACAAGAGACTTAGAGAACCCCAAATATACAAAATTACAGCAGACACACACCAAGGCACATCATAATGAGAATGACTAACATTCAGAATAAGAATAGAATTTTAAAGGCTACAAGAGAAAAAATCAAATTACATATGGGGGAAACCAATTCAGATCTCAGCTGATTTCTCAATCCAGACCCTCAATGCCAGGAGGTCCTGGAATAATATATATCAAGCTCTGAAAGAAAATGGATGCCAATTGAGAATTTTATATCCAGCAAAATTAAGCTTTAGATTTGAAGATTAAATAAAAACCTTCCATGATAAACAAAAGTTAAAAGAATTCACAACTAGGAAGCCTGCACTACAGAACATTCTTAGCAAAATATTCCATGAGGACAGAATGAACCAACCAAACAAACAAACAATGAAAACCAGCAAAGGGAGGAGCTACACTAAAGTAAAAGTCAATAAAGGAGAAACTAAGTCAAGTTAAAAACCAGAAATAAACCAAAATTACCAGAAATTCAAATAATATCTTAATAATAACCCTGAATGTTAATGGCCTAAACTCATCAATCAGAAGACATATATTTGCAGATTGGATTTACAAAAAAGACCCAACAATATGCTGCCTTCAAGAGACTAACATACTAGGCAAAGACATCCACAGACAGAAGGTGAAAGGTTGGGAGAAAAACATATCACTCACAAGGACTGCGTAAACAAGCAGGGGTTTCCATTCTCATATCAGATAAAGTGGACTTCAGAAGGAATAAAGAAGGACATTTCATACTTCTTAAGGGACTCATACATCAACAAGACATAACAATTATAAATATTTATGCCCAAATGGTGTACATCAAACAACCCTTCTCAATTTCAAGAATCAAATAGACCATAGCACAATAACACTGGGTGACTTTAGCACACCTCTCTTACCACTGGATAGATCTTCCAAACAAAAGCCAAACAAAGAAACTATAGAACTAGATAATATAATCAATATAGACTTAACAGACATATATAGAATATTTCATCCATCAACAAGTGAGTACACTTTCTTCTCAGCAGTACCTGGATCCTTTTCTAAAATAGACCATATGTTATGTTACAAAGCAACTCTTAGAAAATACAAAAAAAACCAGAAATAGTACCCTGCATTCTATCAGATCATAATGGAATAAAACTAGAAATCAATGATAAAATAAATATATAAGCTACTCCAACAGCGGGAGACTAAATAACATGCAATTGAATGATGAATGGCTAGCAGAAGAAATGGGGGAGGAAATAAAAAAAAATACTTAGAAGTAAATGAGAACACTTATACAGCATATAAAAATCTCTGGGACACTGTGAAGGCATTGCCAAGAGGAAAGTTTATTACACTGAGCTCATTCATTAAAAGAATAAAAAGTCAACAAATAAATGACCTAACATTACATCTCAAAGCCCTAGAAAAAGAAGAACTAATTAACACCAAAAGCAGGAGATAGGAAATAATTAAAATCAGAGCTAAAATCAATGAAATTGAAACAATTCAAAAAATTGACAAAACAAAAAGTTGGTTCTTTGAGAAAATAAGTAAAATTAATAAACCCTTAGCTACACTAATAAAGAGAGAGAAAAAAAAACTCAAATTAATAAAATTCATGATGGAAAAGGAAATATCTGCCTGTAATCCCAGTGGCTTGGGAGGCTGGGAGGCTGGAGGATGGTGAATTCAAAACTAACTTCAGCAATGATGAGGTGCTAAGCAACTCAGTGAGACCCTGTCTCTGAATAAAATATAAATAGGTCTGGGGATGTGGCTCAGTGTTTGAGTGCCTCTGAGTTCAATCCCTGGTATCAAAAAAATAAAATAAAATAAAATAAAATAAGTGCCTCTGAGTTCAATCCCTGGTATCAAAAAAAAAATAAAAAAAAATAAAATAAAAAATAGAAAAAAGAAAAACTAGGAAATATGACAGACACAGACACTACTGAAATACAGAAGATATTCAGAAACTATTTTGAAAATAAAATAGAAAATCTCAAAGATATCAACAAATTTATAGAGACATATGATCTACCCAAACTGAATCAGGAGGACATACACAATTTAAAAAGATCAATTTCAAGCAATGAAATAGAAGATGCCATCAAAATTCTTCCAACCAAGAAAAACCCAGGACCAAACCAATTCTCAGCAGAGTTCTACAAGACCTTCAAAGAAGAATTATCACAATACTTGTCAAAGTATTCCATGAAATAGAAAAGGGGGGAACCCTTCCAAACTCATTCTGTGAGGCTAGTTATCACCCTGATACCAAAACCAGACAAAGATGCATCAAGGAAAGAAAACTTCAGACCAATATCCCGATGAACATAACACAAAAATTCTCAATGAAATTCAGGCAAATTGCATACAAAGACATATTAAAAAAATAGTGCACCATGAACAATTGGGGTTCATCCCAACTAGTTATACATTACTACAGAATGCATGTTGACATATCATACATAAATGGAATGTAACTTCTCATTTTTCTGGTTGTACATGAAGTAGAATTACAACAGTCATGTAATCATATGTACACATAGGGTAATAATGTCTGATTTATTCCACTGTCCTTCCTACCTCCATACCCCCTCCCCTCCTTATACTCTCCTGTCAAATGGAATGTACCTCTATTCTTCCTTAGGTACCCCCATCATTCTTTGAGTATTTCTTTGTTTTCTAATCCCAACCCTAGAATCAGTCATTTCTTCATTGATCCTTGACTTCTTTTAATGGAGAATGGTATATAGAAGCCAAGATCTAGGTGTACTCATTGCTATTGGAGTACTGCTGCTCCCAGACTCTCTCAGTGGACAAAGCTTGGTGATACACAAACATGGGTGCACACACTCACATTAGAGTCATGTTTTGATATATTTCTAGATGATAGAAATAATAAATTTATACAGATACTTCTCATTCTGATTTATTCCATATTTTAATATTCTTTCTCTGACTGTGAGAAACCTAGTCTCTTTAATCTTAATATATTTACTTATGTAATCAACTTTCCTGAATATAACTAATGTTGTATATCAACCATTACACCTTCCCTTTCACGGATTTCTTCCTAACACATTCAGTCTCCAATACCACACCTGCCAGACACTTTTTTACCCTGGAACTCTGGCTCTCATCTTTCCATGGCCTCTAGTAACCCATGTCAGGCTAGTCTCTCCCTCTTTTCACATGCCTCTCTCTCCACCCTGCCTGGGCACTGACTTCCCACACTGGGACTTCTTGCATACACACCCTCCTTATCACCCATGGAGCCTGACACCTCACACTAGTGTGCCTCTTTTCGTTGATGCCTTCCTCACCTTGCTTAGACTTTGAAGTTTCACTCTGAGTCTCCCTGCAATCTGCATGCCTTCCTTATCCTTTCCTGCCTCTGCATGATTGCCTCCCTATCCTATTCAGGTTTTGACACCTCCCAACCTGCCTCTCTGAGTGGACTCTCTCCTTACCCTGGCTCCTCCTATTTTCAGAAAGAACTCTATTTTTATGCTCCTTCCAATGGCTTTAGAAATGAATTATTCAGAGAGGAAAGGGGAATGAATGAAGTGGATAATTGTACTCACTGGAATTCAATCCTAGTTCTGCTTTCTGTCTCCAGTGCTGACCAACCTCCGATGATCTTGCCAGCTCATTGAGTTGTTTGTCTTGCCAGTGCATCCTGGTTTCTTGTTAATTCCTGCTTGTGATTTGCTTGACCCTGATCTGTACACATTAAAACATGCCTCTGGCTTACCCTCCCAAGGCCACACCACCACACCCCTCCAGGCTGCTGGATGGCAGTTAGTTTTGGGTTTCCTTTGACTCAGGCTTCTTCAGCAGCAACCACAGCTATCCTCAGGAGAATAAGATAGGGTGGTCCCAAAGTAAGTCATCTTTGAGGGGTGGCTGTTGAAACCCCAGGAGTAGACAAAGTTATTCCAGGAAAGAGTGAATAAAAGAGGACCCTAGAATATCTTAGGAGGAGTGTGTATGTGTTTATATTTAGGGACTGAGAAGGAAGAAAAAAACAGGAGTTACTGAAGAGGTGCCTTGGACTAATACACAGCCTGAAAAAACTGAACGAGTGTTCTAGCTGAGTTTTTAGGGATAATTTGACTCAGGGCTGTGTCCTTGAACAGTTTAAAATGGAAGAGTTGCAATATTATTATAAAGCTGGAGTAAACTAAGAAATATGACATTATAGAATGACTTGTTACAGTAAGAATGACTCAGTAGGCTGAGTCAAACCAAGTGATTCATGAATACGGCCTGTCAGATCATCTGTCAACTATTAGGCCTGACTCTGGAGTTCAGGGTCAGTTAAAGGGAAGCTTGATGAAGGATATGGAAACGATAACCCCAAGACAGTGTGACCCAGGAGGAAGGAGAGAAGAAGGCAGCAAAACGTTGATCCTTCCCCAATAAATCCTTTCCCAGTGACAAGACAATCCCTGGGAAGGAAGCACACACCCATCCTAAAAGTGGCAGTCCTTGGATAAACATTGATCCTTTACCATACAATGACCCCCAGAGGAAAATGATAAGCACTGAGAACCTCTATCTTTCCCCAGTAAAAACAAGTCCCAAATTCTTACAATCTGTTTCCTAAGTGCTCAAATGGACACATTCTGTCAATAATTAAGTCACCTCTCAGTGTAACCAGGCCCCTCTTGTAACCAGTGCCCCTTTTCTACCCAGAAAGTGAGCCCCTCCAATGCCTGACTCGGCTGCGGAATGATAGGCATTGCTGACCCATGAGGTCTGTTCCCGTCTGGTTATTTATGCTTTTATTATGGTGCCAAAACCATTTTGGTTATTTTTGCTTACGCTTGCCTGTTCTGTTTTTGCTAACTTTTTGGGTGGATAGTTGTTCTGAGAGTGACACTCTTATAATTCATTACAAAATGTCTTCAGGAAGAGACCTCTTCTTCAGAAAGAGAGACCTTGTTTATTCAGATGTGCAGATTCTCTGGAGATATGGGAGCATGTGTGTCCTTCTTGTTCACTCTTGTGTCCCTAGCGTCTAACACAACCTGGTTTATTGTACACACTCAGTAAGTACTTGGGAAGTGAGTAAAAATCTATCTGCACTTCTGTGAGAGGTCATTACCTCATGATGAGATGGTGATAGACAGTGATAGAAGCCACTTCAAAAGTGTTTTAAAAGTTTTTCTGGGGTAATAGTGGAAAGATGGTCATGACAGACAATCATCAAGGAGCATCATTATGTGGTATATTAAAGATTTTGTCTGCAATGATTCTTTTATTACTGTGGCTTTCCTTCACAGAACTAGATATTGGGGCTTGGGGGTAAAAAGACAGTCAGTGTAGATAATAAATAAGTGGGTCCAAGCAGGGAAATGGGGGCTGGTTAAAAAGGAAAAAAAGAAAGTGCATTCTCCAAGGCCCTTCCCCTTCCTCTTCCCATCTGGGCGCCAAGGCTACCTGCCTCCTGAAAATTGTTCCTCCCTGCAGGGAGTTGTAGGAGTTGTTAATGAAATACCTCCTGGGCAGCAACTTTCCAGACAGAAGAGCCACCTTTGGAAGGTTTCTTTCCCTCCTTTTGGCCCACCTATTGGTCACTAGACAAGATAAGGGGAGAAGGAGGGCATGAGAACAAAAAACTCTAAAATGTACAAAAGGGACAGGGCACCTCCCTTCCTCAGACATCCAGTTCTGGGATCCCCTTCTCTGCAGAGAAGTCTCTCTCTACCTATCCTTAAAAAAAAAAAAAAAAAAAAAAAAAAAGGTGCTTTCTACGCTTGACTCAGCATTTCTTGGTGTTCAGTCTTCACATTTGGGGAAATAGAACTCGACCCTGAGTGAGTCTCACCACCGGTATCAATACTATGCTGTGTTTATCCTTGGAATCTTTCTGAGTAGGTCAAGCAATAAATCACCTAAGAAACATGTGACTGGATGTCAGTGCAAGTTTTGAAATACTTTAAGAAGCAAGTAGACACTTGTCTGGCAAATACCTGAGGGATAAAGTATAACTACCTTATTGGGCCTGGAGATACATTCTATCCAGAAAAATCAATTGTGCTGAGTCTTCTCGCATAGCAGTGTCAAGTAATTAAACAGATGAGTGGAAAAAGAAAATGTGGTATATATATATATATATATATATATATATATATATACATATACACACACATATGTATACATTGGAACAGAAAGCTTTAAAGAAGAATGAAATTCTGGCATTTGCTGGTAAATGGATGGAGTTAGGAAATATCATGCAAAGTGAAATAAGCCAAACCTAAAAAAACCAAAGGGTGAATGTTTTCTCTAATATGTGGAAGCAAATTCACAATAAGGAGAGGGGATAGGGAAGAGTTACTTTATTAGCTAGACAGGAGTGAAAGGAGGGGAAGGGGTATGGGGAAGGAATGATAGTAGAGTGAAACAGACATTATTACCTCATTTACACGTGTGACTGCATGACTGATGTGATGCTGCAATATGTATAATCAGAAAAATGAGAGATTACACTCTATGTATGATTTATCAAAATTTATAAATTCATTTTACTGCCATGTACAACTAATTAGAACAAATAAAATAGAAAATAAAAAAAATCACAACCACTTATGAGAAAGATATTGCAGTAATTAAGTAATTCAGTAATAATACAATTTTCAGGGCCGGAATGAGAACTACTTTAAGGTGGTCTTTCTCATCACAAAAATTTCCCTCATTTTTATTTCACCTGACACCCATGTTTTTCAACAGTTCGAAGTTTCATGAAAACAAGAAATATACTAAAATTTATTTAGAATACACTGTGTGTTTAGAAGTAACTTATCTAATAATAAAAATTTATCCTGTTATTGAGCAAAACATAGTTAAGGATTGATGGTGTGTTCTTCACTTAAAGGAGTAAGTTATAAGAGCAACCTCATGGTTAAGGGTATGGCTTGAGGACAGATAGACCTGGGTTTAGATCTTGGCTTGTCTTTTTTCTAGCTGGATTTTTTTTTTTTTTATTGTAAACAAATGGGATACATGTTGTTTCTCTGTTTGTACATGGCATAAAGGCATACCATTTGTGTAATCATAAATTTACATAGGGTAATGTTGTTTGATTCATTCTGTTATTTTTTCCCTTCCCTCCCACCCCTCCCACCCCTCTTTTCCCTCTATACAGTCCTTCCTTCCTCCATTCTTGCCCCCCTCCCTAACCCTAACTCTAACCCTAACACTAACCCCTCCCACCCCCCATTATGTGTCATCATCCACTTATTAGCGATATCATTCGTCCTTTGTTTTTTGAGATTGGCTTATCTCACTTATCTAGCTGGATTTTTGGATGAGTTGTCTGTTGTTTTTTTAGTCTAAATTTACTCATCAACAAACTGAATTTAATAATGTTACTTACCTCATTGAGATGATTTGGGGCATTCAATGAGAAGATATATACCAAGCACTTAACTTAATACTTGGCACTCAATAAGTTCTAAATCAACATTAATATTCTTTATTACAGGAGATTTGCCACAGATTCCTGTCAATTGCTCTGCTGTACTTAAATGAATCAATATGGGACTAGTGGTGCAGCTCAGTGGTAGAGTATTTGCTTAGAATGCATGAATCCTGGGCTTAATCCCCCCAAAACATGCACACGTATACACACACACACACACACACACACACACACATAAATGAAAGTATATTTACATGGAGCTTTCTAGGAACTCAGATGTTAGATAAGGCAAGCAATGTAGGTGGAAGAATAACACTCTTTATTCAGTTTTACCCATGGATATGTGGTTCTTGGTGGGAGTAGAATGTGGAGGAGGGTATTGATTTCCAGGGGATAAATTTTGGAAATATGTGGGCTGTTTTTGGTCCACACATATGAGTTAAAGATCTCTAAGAGGATGACATCTACCTTTCACAATGTAAGGAATAGTGTTGACATTATCCACATAAAGTGTGAAGAGTTATAACTGATTTCACAAATGGCAGCAATTTTTTGAATCAAACATGAAGATTTGTTATATGTTTTTATGTAATTAATATTTATTCAGTATAATGATTTGGAATGATATCTAATGAAATAAATGGTTGATAATATGTTGGTTTCCCAACAAAGGAGGAGGCAAAAATTTTTTTTAAAAAAATTTTAGTTGTTGATGGACCTTTATTTTATTTATTTATTTATATTGGTACTGAGAATTGAACCCAATGCCTTATGCATGTTAGGCAAATGCTCTACTACTGAGCTACAACCCCAGCCCTGTATTTTATTTTCTTAATTTTTATTTATTTATTTTATTTATTCTTTATATATATAATATTACAGTAGAATATATTTTGACATATCATACATACATGGAGTATAACATATTAATTAGGATCCCATTCTTGTGGTTGTATATGATGTGGAGTTTCACTGGTTGTGTATTCATATATGAACATAGGAAATTTATGTCCAATTCATTCTACTGTCTATCTAATTCTCTTCCCCCTCACTCCGCTTTATTCTCTTTGTCTAATTCGCTGAACTTCTATTCTACCCCAACCCTCTTATTGTGTGTTGGCATTCACATATCAGAGGCAACATTTGACCTTTGGTTTTTGGGACTAGCTTATTTCACTTAGAATGATGGTCTCCAGTTCCGTCCATTTACTGACAAATGCCATAATTTCATTCTTCTTTATGACTGAGTAATATTCCATTTTGTATGTATACCACATTTTCTTTATCCATTCATCTGTTGAAGGGCACCTAAGCTTGATTCTATAGCTTAGCTATTGTAATTGAGCTGCTATCCATTGATGTGGTTCCATTACTGTAGTATGCTGATTTTTAAATCCTTTGGGTATAGGCCAAGGAGTGGGATGGCTGGGTCAAATGGTGGTTCCATTCCAAGTTTTCTTAGGAATTTCCATACTGCTTTCCAAGTGGTTGCACCAATTTGCAGTTCCTTCTACAATGTACCTTTTTTCCCACAACCTCACCAACATATATTGTTACTTGTATTCTTGATAAATGCCATTTGAACTATAAAGTGAAATGAAATCTTAGTGTAGTTTTAATTTGCATTTCTCTAGAAATGTGGCTAGAGATGTTAAACATTTTTTCATTTTTTTTGATCATTCATATTTTTTCTTCTGTGAAGTGGTTGTTTGGTTCCTTTGCCCATTTATTGATTGGGTTATTTATTTATTTTTTGATGTAAATTTTTTGAGTTCTTTGTATAACCTGGAGATTAATGCTCTGAGGTGCAGATGATAAAGATTTCCTCCCATTCTATAGGCTCTCTCTTCATACTCTTGATTATTTCCTTTGTTGTGAAGAAATTAATTTTTATTAATTAATTTTTATTAATTTTTGATTTTACTTCTTGCACTTTAGGAGTCTTCTTGAGGAAGTCATTTCTTAAGCCGACATGATGAAGAGTTGAACCTACTCTTCCTTATAGTAGGCACAGGGTCTATGATCTAATGCCTAGATCCTAGATTCACTTTGAATTGAGTTTTGTGCAGGGTGAGAGATAGGGGTTCAATTTCATTCAATTACATATGGATTTCCAGTTTTCCCAGCACCATTTGTTGAAGAGGCTTTTTTTTCTCCAATGTTTGTTTATGGTGACTTTGTCTAGGATTAGATAACTATATTTGTGTGGATTTTTCTCTGTGTCTTCTTTTCTGTTCCATTGGTCTTTATATCTGTTTTGGTGCCAATACCATGCCATTTTTGTTACTCTGATCTGTAGTGTAGTTTGAGGTCTGGTATTGTGATGCCTCCTGCTTCACTTTTCTTGCTAAGGATTGCATTTTCCAAATGAATTTTATTACTGCTTTTTTTATTTCTGTGAAAAATATCATTGGAATTTTAATAGGAATTGCATTAAATCTGTATAGCACTTTTGGTAGTATGGTCATTTTCATAATAATAATTCTGCCTATCAAAGAACATGGGACACCTTTCCATCTTCTAAGGTCTTTTTCAGTTTCTTTCTTTAATGTTCTGTAGTTTTCATTGTAGAGGACTTTAACCTCTTTTGTTAGATTTATTCCAAATCTCTTTATTTTTTTTTATTTTTTTTTTATTTGAAGCTGTTGTGAATGGGATGTTTTTCCTTGTATCTCTTTCAGTGGATTCATCATTGGTATATAGGAATGCCATTGATTTATGGGTGTTAATTTTATATACTGCTACTTTGCTGAATTTGTTTATGAGTTCTGGTGCAGTTTTTTGGTCTTCTAAATATAGGATCATGTCATCAGCAAATAGGGATAGTTTGAACTCTTCTTTTCCTATTTGTATCCCTTTAATTTCTTTCTTTAAAGATTTCTACCTATAAAATTGAGAATTCCTTCACTCTATTCATTCAACATTTATTGAGGGTCTGTTGTAGTCATTCCGCTTTACCTAATCATCTAATCCAATGATTGGCACATAATAGGTGCTTGATGAAGGTATTTTAGATGATGGATTGATGAATGAATAGTAGCTGAATAATGCAAACATGATCTCTGCTCTCTATGAACTTATACTTCAGTGGGTCAAATAGGTGGGTTGGAGGAGAGAAAATTATGTATTTGAAAATGTACAAATGAAAATACTCTTCCTTGGTTTCAAACTTTCATATGTAATAGGATGATCTATGAAGTTGAGTAAATATGTGCATTCCAGCCTCTGATATATAGATATATGATTGAAAGGACTGAGAAAGAGCCCTGTAATCTACATCAGCAAGTAGTCCAGAAACTACTTATGAAATACTATATGTAGCAAGGTTGGAGAAATGATGCCATAGTCCTTTTATTAGATTCAGAGAAAAGTATCAGAATTATTGTCAAATTAGCTTTATGCTTGCTTCTCATTGCCGCTACTACCACCACTACTAAGAACAACAATGAAGCAAAGCAAAGCAAAGCAAAGCAAAACAATACAAATTAGGACAATATAGGGCACCTTAGTTTTCTCCAGGAAAAGGAGAAAAGGAATATCTAGTCAAAGCAATTTGACTAACAGTGTCGGGGTCTTCCTGGGTTCAGAAGATTATAGTTTTTTTTTTTTTTTTTTTCGCAGTGCTGGGGATTGAACCCAGGGCCTTGTGCTTGCAAGGCAAGCACTCTACCAACTGAGCTATATCCCCAGCCTAGATTATAGTTTTTAATCTCTTCAATTGAATCCCCTGGTGATGAGTGTGGTGGTACCATGTGGACAGTTTCTGAGTCATTTCCTCACTCCTTGATGTACTACTTTATTTTTTGGTAGTGATGGAAATTGGTTATAGCAATGTTTACAGGACTGATAAGTAGCTGAAAGGGGTACTGAAAACTTATCTTACTCATTCCTGAGTTTCTGTTTCTCTAGTTGTGGTTGACATCAGGGCAATTTGACCTTGGTGTTTGTAAATGTCATACAGAAATCCATGTAAGATGTGATGCTCTTATAAATAACTTCTACCAAAATAAAGATACATACAGAATACAAAATAGTAGCCTCAACAGACTGAGGAACTAATAACAAAAAAGGACTTTGACTGCCAGGTGTCGTGGTGTATACCAGTAAGTTCAGCAATTTGGGAGGCAGAGGCAGGAGGATTGCAAGTTCAAGACTAACCACAGTAACTTAGTGAGGTCCTTAGCAACTTAGCAAGACCCTGTTTCAAAATAAAAATTAGAAAGGTCTGGAGATGTAGCTCAGTGATTAAGTGCCCCTGAGCGAAATATCTAGTACCCCTCTCAAGAAAAGGACTTTGACTATTTTCCTGTCACTTGGTATTACTGCACACAGTCTAAGCATAGCAATGTCTTTCAGTTCCAAAGTACAAAAGTTTGAGCATTCCACTTGTTGGAAAGAAGATGAAATTTTTAAAAATCCAGTTTATTTAGGAGCCTCTTCTGCTTTCATGTATCTTGCACTTTAAAGCACAAGGGAGCTTAAAGCTGGAGGGTGCCAGCCAGCATTGTGAGCAGCACTTTTTTGACAACTAAGAAACATAAGTGTGAATAAAATTATCCAGTGGAAGAAGCAAGGTTATTCAAAGTGTTAGTGGCAGTTGATTATCTGTAGCAAATATGAGCCATAGAAGTCTGCCCCTTTATGACTGCCAGTCATAAAGTTTGGATCAGGACTGTGACAGAGGTTGGATTCTTTTTTCCAGTTGCTAGGACTGTGAGTGTTGAAGGAAGACAAGTGAGGAAAGGTATTCCCTTAGTATTATGGTTGACTGCGGGACCCTCAGACTCTATCAGATATTGACCCAAGGAATTAGTCTTCCAAGTCCACATTTTAAGTTCAAATTTATAGTAACTCTCTGGGGACAAACCAGTCTTGGAGTGCTGGACTGGGACTGATTTTAGAAACAACAATTTCAGAGACCTAGAGCAATTATCCTGTCTTTTTTGACATCACTTTCCTAAGGGATTTATAGACTTTTTATTAAGTTTTTTTTTTCTTTTTTTTTTTTTTACTGAAGTAAAATTCATATAACCAGCCATCATTTTCAAGTATAAAATTCAGTGGCATTAGTATATTCATAATGTGTACTGTGTTGATCTAGAACATTTTCCTTATCACAAAGAGAAACCTATATCCAATCAGCAATCATTACATTGTGCTCCTTCCTCCACCACCTAGTTACTAACCTGCTTTCTGTTTCTTTGGATTTCTGTATTTTGGATATTTCGTAAAAGTGGAGTAATATTTGCTATGGTTGCATATGTGTCCCTTAAAAACCCACATGTTAAAATCTTGGTCCTCAGTCTGTGATGCTATTGGGAATTGGTGGAATCTTTAAAAGATGGGGCCTAGTTTGAGATCTTCTGGTCCTTGGGGTATGCCCTTAAAGAGTATATTGGGAACTTAGCTCCTTCCTCTTCCTCCTTTTTCATTTCCCCATTTCCTTGAGGTGAGCTGTTTTGTTCCTCCACATACTCCCTGCCAGAATGTACTGTCTTACCACAGGCCCCAAAACAACAGGACTGACCAACCATGGACTGAAACCTCCAAAACCATAAGAGCCCAAATGGATTATCTCCAGTATTTGTTACTTTCTGTTGTCAATAGAAAGTTGACAACACAATACTATATGTGTAATTTTTGTTCCTGGCTTTTTGTGCATGTAGTATAGTGTTTTCAAGGTTTGTTCACATTGTAGTTCTGTCCCTTTTTATGACAGAACAAAGTTTTGTTGCATGGATATACCACATTTTGTTTATTTATTCATTAGCTAGTGGACATGACTTATTTACACCTTTTGATCATTGTGAATAGTGCAGCTATGAACTTCTGTGTACAAGTATCTCTTTTTTAATTCTTTTGAGTATATACCTAGGGTGGAATTGTTAGGTAATATGGTACTTCTATTTTTACTTTTTTTTTTTTTTTCTTTGCTGATAACAGAGATTGAACATGCTAGGCAAATGCTTCACTACTGAGCTACATCCCCAGCCATTACTGTTTGCTTTATTTTTTTGAGTAAATACAAAATGTTGTCCACCGTATGAGTTCCAATTTTTCAAAATCCTTTCCCAAACTTGTTATTTACTTTTTTTCTTTTTGTTGGATGATAGCTATCCTGGTAGGTCTAAAGTGTATTGCACTAAAGTTTTGTTTTTTATTTGCCTTGTGACTAATGATGTTGAATATATTTTTATGTATTTCTTTGGAAGTTTGTATATATTCTTTTGAGAAATATCTCAATTTTTGCTCAAATTTTAATCAAAATTTTTGTCTATGTTGTTGGGTTTTAAGAATTTGTTACATATTTTGTATGCTAGACCTTTCTCAACCTTTCTCAACTATATAATTTGCAAATACTTTTTCTCATTCCATGATGAAAAAAATTTTAGTTTGATGAAGTCTAATTTATTATTTTTCTTTTGTCATATGTGCTTTTGGTATCATGTGGAATATATCATTGCCAAAGCCAAGTTACTGAAGATTTACTCCTAAGTTTTCTTCTAATATTTTTATAGTTTCAACTCATATTTTTGCAGTTGATCCATTTTGAGTTAATTTTTTTGCATGGGGTGAGGTAAGGATCTAACTTCATTTTTTGAAGTGTGCCTATCTACTTGTCCTAGTATCATTTGTGAAAGAGACTATTCTTTCCCTTATTCAATGGTGATGAAACTCCTGTCAGAAATCATTAAACATAGACATGTGAATTTATTCCTGGCATGTCAATACTATTTTATTGATTTGTATGTCCAGTGGTATACTAGTATGCTAGCTTTGATTACTATAGATTTGTGGTAAGTTTTGAAATGAGGAAATATATGTCTTCCCACTTATTTTTTCCCCCAAGATTGTTTGGGTTATTCAGGGTTCATTGCTATTTCATATTGTTTTTAATACCAATGTTTACATTTCTGAAAAAATTGTTGGGATGTTATAGTATCAATTCTATAGTATCAATTCTATAGTATCAATTCTATAGCTTTGGGAGGTATTTTCATCATAACAATATTGTCTTCCAATTCATGAACACAGTATATCTTTTCATTTGCTTATGTTTTTTAAAATTTCTTCAACCTTGTTTATAATTCTCAGTATGCAGACTTGGACCTACTTACTAAGGAATAAAATTTAATTCTTTTTGATATTATCATAAATGTAATTATTTTATTTTCTTTATAGATTTTTCATTACTATGAATAGAAATATAACTTTTTGTTTGTTGTTGTTGATCTTGTATACTGCAAGTTTCCTGAATTTACTTTCTATTTTTAGTAACTTTTTGGATGGATTCTCTGGGATTTTCCATAGATAATATACTATCATCTGTGAATAGAGATAGTCTTATTTTATTTTTTCCAATTTGGATGACTTTTATTTATTTATTTATTTTTACCTAATTTCTGGTTAGAATCTCCAGTGAAATCTTGACTATAAATGGTGAAAATAGGCATTTTTGTCTTATTTCTTATCTTAAGGTTTTCAACTTTTTGGTATGATATTTGCTGGTTTTTTTTTTTTTTAAATAAATAAATGTCTTTTATAGTGCTGAAGAAGTCCCTTTCTATATTTCTAGTTTCCCCTCCCTTTTTTTTTTAGCATTTTTATCATTTTGTTGGATTTTGTGAGATGCTTTTACTGTGTCTTAGTTCTTTTGGGTTTCCACATGAAAATACAAAAAATTGGTGGCTTATAAACAATAAAAATTTGTTTCTTACAATTCTAGAGGTTGGGAAACCCAAGATCAAGAGTCTAGCAGATTCACTGATGAGGGCTTATTTTCTAATTTATAGAAGATGTGTCTTTACTCTTGTGCTCATATTGAAGAAGTGGAAAACTTTGGCCTGTTCATCCCCTTATAGGGACACTAATTCGGCCTCATGAAATAATCTCCTCCTGAAGGCTCCATTTCCTAATACCACTGCATTGGACATTAAGTTTCAACATGTGAATTTTTTGGAGACTCAACATTCAGTACATGGCATAGTATGTCAATTGAGATGAAGTGTCTTTTCTTCCTTTTATATATGTGTTATATTAAGTTAATTGTCTTTCATATGTACCATTTTCATGTGATTTAAATTTTCATATTGATTTTAATATCTGATCCATGCATTTAATTGGTGATGGTACATTATCATTTTAATGTGCTGTTGGACTCAATTTACTCTTTCTCTCTTTTTTATTTTTTTAGAATTTTACAACTATGTTCATAATATGTATTGATCCATAGAGTCTTGTACTGTCTTTGGCTTTGTTATCTTGATGATGCTACAATCATAGAATAAGTGGGAAAGTTTTCCTTTCTTTTAAGTTTTGGAAGAGTTTGAGAACAATTGGTGCTAATTGTTTAGATTCTTGGTAGAATTCACCAGTAAAACTGTTTTGTTCTGGACTTTACTTTGTTGAGTTTGTTTTGATTACTAATTCAATCCTTTTTACTCATATAGATCTGTTCAAATTTTCTATTTCTTCTTGAATCAGTTTTGGTAATTCATGTGTTTCTAGGAATTTGCTCATTTTATCTACAATATATTATTTGTTTGTGTGTAGTTATTTGTACTATTCTCTTATATTCCTTTTTTATTTATATAAAGACAGTGTTAAAGTCTCCATTTCTATTTTCAGTTTCAGTGTTTTGAATCTCTTCCTCTTTGCTTAGTCTACCTAAAACTTGTCAATTTTGTTAATCTTTTCAAACAACTTTTGTTTTTATTAAGTTTTTCTATTGTTTCATGTTCTTTGTTTTATTTATCCTTGTTCTAATCTAAACTTCATTGTTTTCTCTTTATGCTCATTTTGGGTTTATTTTGCTCTTTTTCCCCTTTTTCTCTGGATACAAATTTAGATTATTAATTTAACTCTTTTAAAAACTGCAAATTTCCTTCTGAGCACATGTTTTGCTGCACATTATAACTTTTGGCATGTTTTGCTTTGGTTTTATTTGCCTCAAATATTTTCTAATTTCCCTTGAGAGTTCCTTTTCTCTTGCTATTTTCAAGATTCTCTCTTTTCCTTTGATAGCTTGATTATAATGTGCCTCAGTGCAATTCTTTCTGAATTTTCTCTAATTAGAGTTTATGGAGCTTCTTTGATATGTACAGTCATGTGTTTCATCACATTTGGGAAACTTTTAGCCATTATTTCTTCCAGTCATCTTTCTGCCCTTTCTCTTTCTCTGCTTCTTTTGGGACTCCATTTTGTATATGGTGGTATGCTTGGTGGTGTCCCTCAGGCCTCTTCATTTTTCATCATTCCCTTTTCTACTCCTAGTCTGGATAATCTCAATTGACCTACTTTAAAATTTGTGGATTCTTTTTAATGCCTGATCTAATCTAATTTTAACTCTTCAGTGAAGTTTTCATTTTGGTTATTGAATGTTTTAGATCCAGAGGGTTTTTTTGTTTGTTTGTTTGTTTATTTTTTTTACTTCTCTTTAAAATTTCTGTTTATTGATATTCTCAATTGAGATATCATTCTCTTGACTTTCTTTAGTTCTTTGTCCATGGTTTCTTATATTTAAGAAGCATATTTAAGATGGTTGATTTAAAGTCTTTGTCTAGAAAGTCAATGTCTGAGCTTCTTTGAGGACAGTGTCACTACTTTAGTTTTTCCCTGTGAATGAACTCCACTTTTTTGTTTCTTTGCATGCTTACAATTTTTTTTGTTGTTGAAAACCCAACATTTCGATGGTATATTATGTTGACTATGGAAATAAAATTCTCCTCTTTCCCTCACATCTGCTGGTTGTGGTTTTTTTTTTTTTATGACCTTTCTAAATTTTTAGATAGCTGTATTCTTTGTTGTGTGTGATAATCAAAGTCTCTGTTCTGACAGCTAGTGATTTGAGAAAGATTTTCTTTAACACTGAAATTTAGCAACTTTTTTCATTAAACATTCTTCTGGTTGTTGTGCATTTCTTTCTTTTTTCAACAATGGTGGGATCAAAACCAGGATTTTGCACATGCATTTTTAAAATTGATTCCAGAGTTCCAAACAGAGTGGTTCTGTTGCCTTTTGACAACTTATTAATTGTGTGTGTGAGTGTGTGTGTGTGTGTGTGTGAAGAGACAACTGGTTTAGTGGCAACACCTGTTCTTATTTTTCTCTTTTAATCAGGGATTTTTGAAAAAAGCATCGTATTTTAGGCTGTATTATGACATCCAAGGGTGTAAGATCCTAATACCTGGAGACTGTGTTACCTTATAAAGAAAAAGTGTCTTTGCAGTTGTTAGGAATGATTTTTACAAAAGAAGATTATCCTGGAGTATCTAGGAAGGACTTAAATGCCATCACATGAATCCAAGTAAGAGGTAGGAAGAAGAAGATTTTAAAAACACATGGAGGAGAGTCAATGTAACCACCGAGGTACATATTGGAATCACGAGGCCACAAATCATAAGATGCCAGAAGTCACCAGAATCTGGAAGATGCATAAATCTGATTCTTCCTCAGAGGCTCGGGAAGGAGTGCTGCTTAGTCATAGCCTTGATTTTGGCTTGATTTCAGACTTCTGGTCTCCAGCAATTTGACAGAACAAAATTTCTGTTGTTTTAAGCCATCAAATTTGTAGTAGTTTTCTATAGCAATCCTTGAAAACTAACACCTCTTTTCCCAGATTACTGGACTGTTTTGTTTCTTCTATGCCTGCCCTCCAAAGGAAGCTATATTTAGATGTTACAACTTGATATTTTGACCTATATATGATTTACTTCATGCACATACATAGAAGAACACAAATCCATACAACAAAGCTGTAAGTAGCGATCGCCTCTTAGGAGAAAAAAAATTAATTTAATCTTTGACTTGGTATCTGTCAAAAGGACATTTCATTCCATTACATACCCTATGTGTTTTGCACAGACTAGAAGGAAGATGCAAAATATTTATTTGATATTTGGCTTAAGTAAAAAGGAGCCCTATATATATCACAGATATAGACATCTCTGTATTTTGCTAACACAATATGTAGTAGGATAATGATAATTTGACATGATACATATTATAATAGAATGATAGCAAAAACATTTGCAATCACAGAAAAGGGACTGGATGCATAGGGAAACTAGAGATGACTTCTCAAGGATGTCTCATTTGGATCAAGTCTAAAGGGATTATAGGACTTTCTAGGCAGGAAATGCATGAATATGGAACTCAATGTGCAGACACTGAAATGTCAAAGGGTGTAATTTATCTGTGAGCTATAATGGGAAGTTTCGTTTAGCTGGAAGGTAGGAGATAGGAGCAACTGGTGATGATGCTGGAAATGTAGATCAGCCCCAAACTGTTGATGGTCTTGAATGCTTGATAAATAATTTGATGATTAATCTATAGGAAATTGAGAGATGGTAGAAATTTCTAAGCAGAGAAGAAAGACTGTGTTGTAGGTAGTGTGGGTAATGAACTGGATCAGTGAGTTAGAGGTAAGAGAAGTTAACAATCTGAACTAAAACACTGGTGATAGAGATGGATTGGAGATTAGATTGGAAAGAAAACATCGATGCAGATTTGACAATGATTTACTGGATTTCAAATGGGGATAGTACAGAGAGGGTGATATCAAGGAAGAAGTCACCAGTGCTTATTACCGACTAAATGCTTGTTTCTTCCAGAAATCTATTGAAGTTCTCACCTGAGATGTGATGGTGGTTGAGAAGTAACTGGGGTTAGTTGAGGTCATGAGGGTGAGGCTCCCATGAAGGGATTAGTGACCCTAAAAGAAGAGATACCAGGGAGCTTGTTCCTTCTTTCTTCACCATAAGAAGATACAGCAAGAAGGTGACTATCTGCAAAGTAGTATGAGAACCCTCACCAGAAACTGAACACCACTAGACCTTGATGTTAGACTTTCCTGCTTCTAGAACTGCAAGAAAATACATTTTGCTGATGGATTATATGTAATTGGTTTTTGATATACTTAAAAGACGAAAGCTGAGTATGATTTTTTTTTTTTTGAGAAACATAACTTAGTGTTAGAATACAAAGCCTGGAAATTAAGATAATTACCATTATTGACTTGATTAGTTCCAGGGAGTGATGAACAAAGATTTGCATCAGAACTCAATTATTCTCAGTATTCACAATCTCACATAATTAAATACTTGGGTTGGGGAGCCAAGGCTACAACCCTTCCCTTGAAAGTCAACAATGCATGTGTGTATTTGTTAATAACTGCTTGTCATTTTTTTTTTTTGTGGTGCTGTGGATTGAACCCAGGGCCTTGTGCTTGTAAGCTTGAGCTATATCCCTAGCCTCCTGCTTGTCATTTTAACAGGATGGTTATATGTATTCTCAAATAGTTTTGGAGACCATTTTTTTTTTTTATAACACTGGCCAGGAAAGCAGAAATACATATAGTTATTGAAGTTGTTTGAGCATTCTCTTATTCTTGCTTTGTATAAATGATTATGGAAAAATCTATGAAAATTATCCAATTAGAATAACTGAATGGGAACATAGTTTGTTTCTGAATAGGATAAAACATGTATCATTAATAATATAATGTGATCTTGGATATTGCTCCTTTTACTATCCAATCTTCAGACTTTATAATTATTCCTAAATATTCTTTCCCTTATGTCTCTGGAAAAATTCAGCAGTGGAGTGCCTAGTCATTGGTAGTTAGATTTAAATCACTGACATTATCTTACTTTTATGACCTAACTTTTTTTAGGGGAATCAGAATCATTACCATATGTAAGTAAAAGTGAATTGAACTACATTTATTTGTCAAAAATAAAAGATTGAAAATATCTTAGTGATTTGTGACATGTGGTCATTTAAAAGTCTGAGCTGTCTTTATTCAGTTTTTGAAGTACCTACGTGTATGACTATTTTTCATGGCTAAATTCTCACTGCATAATTTTCTTTTGCTGTTGTTACAAATTAGTATGAACTTAGTGACTTAAGAAATGCAAACTTATTGTTCCGTAGAGGAGGACCAAAGTTCAAGATGGGCTTTGCTGAGTTAAAATCAAGGTACAAGTAGTGCTGCACTCTCTCTGGAGGTTTTGGATTCTCAGTTGCATTTGTGACTCATGGCCCCATTTCTCCATCTTCAAATCCTCAGGTAAAGTTTTTTTATGATATCATCTCTTTTGTTCTCACTTTTTCTTTTTCTTTTTCTTTTGTTTGAGATGGAGTCTTACCATGTTTCCAAGGTTGTTCTCAAATTCTTGGGCTCAGGTCTTCCAAGTAGGTGGTTCTAGAGGCATGTGGCATGGCACCTGACTTTATTATGATTCTTCTGCTTTGATCTTATTCATTTAAGGGCCTTCTCAGATAATACAGAATAATCTCATTCAAGTTTGGTTAACAAGTTTATTTCATCTGGAACCTAATTCCCTCTTGTCATGTAAGACAGCTATTTTAGTAGTTTTTTTCATTACTGTGACCATTGGACTTGACAAGAACAATCTTAGAGGAGGAAAAGTTTATTTGGTGCTCATGATTTCAGAGATCTCAGTCCATAGATAGTAGACTGCATTACTCTGGGTTTGGGGTAAGGCAGAACATCAAGGCAGAAGGTCATGGCAATCAGGAAGCAGAGAGAGACTGCTTACCAGAGACAAAATATACACCCCCAAAGGCATATCCCCAATGACCTACCTCCTCCACCCACACCCTGCCTACAGTTACCACCCAGTTAATCCCTATCAGGAGATTAATGCACTGATTAGGTTAAGGCTGTCATAACCCAATCATTTCACCTCTGAACTTCCTTGCATTGTTTCACACATGAACTTTTGGGGACACCTTATATCTAAACTGTAACAATAACATATTTACAAATTCTCGAGATTAGGAAATGGTAATTTAAATTTTTTTTACTAGAGTATTGTAATTATGCATAGTATTCAGGTTTATTTTTACAAAATCATACATGCAAAGAAGTTGATTCCGATCTCCACCCCCCTTTCCCCCCCCCTCCCTCCCCCTGCTTTCTCTCCTCTACTAAACTTCCTTCCTTCTACATATACATAAGGGTAAAATTCCTTTGATACCTTTACATATGAATATAACACGATTTTGTTAAATTCATTCCATCTTTCTTCCTCTTCCTTTCCTTCTGCCTTCATTCTTGATCTCCGTCTTCAACTCCACTGATCTTCCCTGTATTTTTATGATATCTGATCCCCTCCCCAGCCACCCACATTCTTTCCCTTATTTTGCTCTAGTTTCCACATATGAGAGAAAATATTAGACCCTCAATTTTTTGAAGGAGTACGGGAGATTGACCTCAGGGGCACTTGATCACTGAGCCACATCCCCAGCCCTATTTTGTAGTTTATTTAGAGATAGGATCTTACTGAGTTGCTTAGCACCTTGCTTTTGCAAAGGCTGGCTTTGAACTCACAATCCCTGCTGCCTCAGCCTCTTGAGTTACTGGGATTACAGACGTGCACTACCATACCCAGTTAGACCCTTGATTTTCCGAGTCTGGCTTATTTCGCTTAGCATGATTTCCTCTATTCCCATCTATTTATTGGCAAACACCATTATTTCATTATTTTTTTATGGCTGGGAAAAACTCCATTGTGTATATATACCACATTTTCTTAATCTATTCATCTATCGATGGGCACCTGGGTTGACTCCATAATTCAGTTATTGTGAATTGTGCTACTATAGACATTGAAGTGACTGTTTCATCATAATATGTTGATTTTAAATCTTTTGGATAAATACCGAGGAGCAGTATAACTGGGTCATATGGTGGTTCTATTCCTAATTTCTAGAGACATCTCCACACTGCTTTTCAGAGTGGTTGTCCTAATCTGCAGTCCCACTAATAATATATGAGTGTACCTTTTTCCTTATATCCTCATCAGCATTTATTATTATTATTTGTGTTCTTGATAATTGCCATTCTGACTAGAGTGAGATAAAATCTTAGTGTAGTTTTGATTTGCAGGAAATGGTCATTTTTGGGTACCATTATTGTGCTTACCACATCTATCAAAATATTTTAAAATGTAAATTTGGGATAGAAATTATGCAAATGTAAGTGGTCACATATATATTCTACTGCTCAAATTCATATCAAGTCTACCACTGGCTTGCTCATTTCAAAATTAGCCACCAGATTCTGGTGAAAATAATGGAAAAAGAAAAAGAAATTAAGAAGTTTTTGTTTGTTTGTTTTTGCAGTACTGGAAATTGAACTCAGGGCCTCACACATGCTAGGCAAGCACTGTACAAGAGGTATCTCAAATGTTACAGATGTTTGTGGCTATTTATTTGGTATCTGTTAGAGCTTCTGTGGGGAGGATCTGCTTTATTTCCCTTTCTCGTGTGTTATATAGTAAATGAAAGAGTATATTTTAAATATTGATAATTTTTACACAAGAAATATATGTTTATTTCCAAGATTTAATTCACTTTTTTAACCTGTGTTATGTAACCAACAGTGTGCTAGGTACTAGTGAAGAAGGCAGAGTATGGACAGAAAACTGAATTTTAGCAACAATCCCAGTCTTCAGGTAGTTGACAATTTAGTGGGAGAGGTCAATGCATGAAAACGTTTATAATCCTGCTCCAGAAGTGTTAGGGAGTTGGGGGCGTGCAGAGCTCAAGGAAAATCAGAGAAGCAGCAAATTTTCTGACTTCATGGAGCTACTCAGGGAAAGTTTTCCAGAGGGGCTGACAGGTGACTTTGGTCATTATTTGGAAGAAAGTTGTCCAAGCAGAGAATTTGGTCCACCATATTCCAGGCAGATGGGAAATCACAGGCAAATGAAGGCAAATGGAAAAGAACTTATAACTTGTAGTATTTGAATAGAAATGAAATAATGTTTCAATAATGAATATACCATTTTTGTTTACTTGAAGTGCCAACAAACTAATAAAGAAGTCTTATTTAGACTGTTATTATACACATTATCAGTTATATATAAATTATATATATTATTATATATAAAAGGAAAATAGAAAAATACATCAAATAAATATGACAGAACAATTGGCAGTATAGAATGATTGCTTAATTCTGCCACTAATTGGCTGTGTTATATGGGGCAAGTTAATTTCTTGGTAATATTAGAGGACTGGAATAGATGGATTTTAAGATTTGTTCTAGCCTAACATTCTGTGAAGCAAAACAAACAGGCAACTGACTCTACAGATTCTCTTTTTGACTGAGAAGTCTGACAAACCTAATCATCATTTAGACTGGTTCATGTGTGTGGAAACAAATAGAGACACTCTGCTTATTGTTTCCATATGGCCTATTGGTAGCCATCGTACGGCATTTTGCCTGGAAACTTCCCCTGAAAATATTGTAGAGAATAGAGAATTGAAACAGTATGTTTCAATGAAACATTTCTTAGGGTGGTTTTCAAATGTGTGTGAAAAATCTGATTTATCATGTCCCCTGTCATCTATTTTACTTTCATCCCTCCTCAAATATCTTTCACAAAGATGAAGGCTCTGTCAAATACATTTGATCCCATTTGGATTTGTTTTCTGATCTTTCCCCCAGGAGTCCATGAGGAGGGCAGAATAAGTGGTTTGAAATTTGGCATAACTTCACATGTGCCAAAATTTGCTATATTATAGCTCTTGGCTGCTCCTTATTCCTTACTACCTAAAGGCTTCTTGACCAGTTTTTTGACTTTTTGACTTTCCTTCTTATAACTTTTGTAGACATTTTCTGCTAGGAACATTGCAGAAAATCTGCTGGCCTCATCATGGCCTATAATGGAAGTCTAAATCTAGAATATTCACAGCTATGGCTTGGGGGATGCTGTCAAGAGAGTTTGGTCTATGATGAAGATCTGGGTCATTTTTGATCCACTGAAATGCATGGTATATAATTTAGTGAAAGAAAGTCTAGAAACCCATAGTTACAATTTACCATTATAGATCTCAATAGTAATGGAACATGCTTTATTGCTGCAAAGGGAAAAGAAGACTCAATTTTATGTTTTTCAAAGGTATGTGGTTCCTATTGTTGCAAACTATCCTGAGTTAATTTAATGGCTCCCTATTTTTAGGTTTCTTTGATGATTAATGAGTGCTGCCAAAAAATTTCAGGTAGGTAAGGGTTAACTACTTGCTACACAGCCTTGCTATAAAGGTTTTATGAAATATGCCTCAGTCCAAATTGGGCCTCACAAGTAGACACTTGTAAACAAACATTTGGTAGCCAGAACGCACACAATACATCATAGATCCAATACTGGTGAAGGTTTTTAATCTTTATGATGTTTTGATACCACTTTGCAAGGGTGATTCTCTCAAGGAAGAAAAAACAACATTTTAGAGGCAGGATTCTGCTTCTCGTACAGTTGCTATTAGGCAACAAGATATCCTGCAATAACTTGACCTAGGATCATTTAGGGCTCAAGCCACAGATGCCATCTTGAGGGACTGAGGCCAGAAGTTTCACTAGATTCTTTTATTTTTTCATGCTGGGGGCAGTGAAGTTTTCTAAAATATTTTGACCAATCTATGTATCTTGAATGCTTTAAAAACACCACATGAGAACATGTTTCTAACATTCACTTTGCTAACTAGTTAAGTCATAGATTTCACCAATAAAATCTTATTTTGGCATAAATTATGAAAACTAATAAAATACCTGTTGACAATTTGTAATACTGGTAATAGAAGCACTTATAATAGCTACATTGGGTGTAGCCTTCAGGTATATAGCCAGCTGACCTCCTCTGAAGCACAAATTCCTGATTAGAGCATCTAATTGTACCTCACTTGTTACTTGACCTAATAAATGATCACAATAAACCACTGAAGTCTTTTAAAGAAAATTAGAGACCACTACTCAATATTCCCTATGTGTTAGTTTCCTATTGCTGTTGTAACAAATTACCACAGGCAAACTTTGTGTGTTGAACAATACAGATTTATTATCTTACAGTTCTGGAAGAAACTGAATTCCATGTATTGGCAAGGCTGTGTTCTTTCTGGAGAATGTGGAGGAGAATCTGCGTCCTTGTTTTTTTCAGCTTCTGGATGCTGCCCTCATTCCGCCATCTTTAAAGCCAGCAGTGGCTAGAGGAGTCTTTCTTACCTTCACCACTCTGGTTCTCTGCTTTCATCATCACATCTCCTTCTCAGAGTCTTCTAGTCTCCCTCTTCTCTTCTTTTATAAATACTCTTCTGCTCACATTGGGTCCACCTCCAATTATTCAGAACAATATCCCCATCTCAAAAATCTTTAACTTAATCACACCTGTAAAGTTCCATTCGCAGGTTTTGTGCATTAGGTTGTGGACATGTTTAGGGACTATGATTCTGCCTACATTCTGCTAACATTTTGAGTAATTTCCTTTAGGATAATTTCAATTATGGAACCTAAATAATAAGAATAGAAAAGACATGGGTCTTGGACCTGAGAGATCATGATGTAAATCTTGTCCAAAAAGTTGGAAGTCATAGAAAAGAAAAATGGAATAATAGTTATGTACCTTACAGAACTGCTGTGAAGATGAAATGATATAATGAAGAAAAATGGCCTAGTCCAGGGCCTGACATGTAAGACACACTCAATAAAAGGTAGCTAAAGTAATCATTATGATCATCAATATAATTTTAAAGCAGTAAAGACCATCAAAAATCATTGAGTTCAGTGATTTTTTACTTCCTTCAGTAGCAGAACTACATTTTTATAGTGCTGAATAAAATCTTTTGCAGAACTTCATGAAGACCCTCAATCCATATAAAGATAAAAGCAGTAGACTGACCCTTGGGTGGTATGAGTTTTCTTCTCTTTCCCTTCGATCTCCTCCTTGTCTTTCACTTTTCCTCTCTCCCTCCATTCCTAGGTCTCTTCCTTCTTTCCCCTTCCCCGTTTCCTTCTTTCCCCTCCCTTATTCTTCTTTCACCTTCTCTTTTTCTTCTTCTTCTACTTTTTTAAACAGATAATTCTTTGCTGTTTCCTGTGGTCTCCATATTCCCAGGATAACCACTAAAGCCAAGGCTCTAGTCTGAACTCTTGGTTTACTCTGGAGAGAGAAGGGGCACAGGGAAGGTTAAAAACTTCCAAGTCACACAGCTACTCAGTGGAAGAACAGGTATCAGAATTCACTACTCCTGTTTTTCAGTCCCGTGCTCTTCTCCCACATCACATTGAGGTGGGTAGGGTAGAGTGAACAGAAAGCTCTTATAGGAATGAAGAAGTTCAGAAAGTTTAATTGAGAAAAATATCCTTAATGATGGCAAAAGTAAAAGGAGCTTTTCTTCCCCACAGAATCTGATCTCATATATTGTAAAAAGAGTACTCAGAAGTACAAAATCTGGCACTTTATCAACACCACATAAAAGGAATGTTGTTTGTGAAAGTACTAGATTAGAAACAGCTTCTCTTCAGCATAGCAGTATTAGCAATTTTGTTGGAAGCCTGGGGTTCTCCGCAAAGATTTAAGGTTTTGAGTTTGGGTTCCAGAGAGCTGGGCTGTGATGAAAATCTTGGAACTGCATTGGTAGGACAGAGCAAATGATAGCATTGCAGAGCATGGCCTTGTGCTGCTGCCTGAGGAGGCTCAGTGAGTTCAGATGTCTTTATTTTCAATTTCCCTTCCAACTCTGAGAGAACTCTCTCTTCCAGGAACTCTGAGGTGTTACAAAAGGCATAAACGGCCTGCCAATCATGGTTTAAAACAGTCTTAGTCTAGCATCGCCCTGAAACACAAAACTTCTTCCCTTTCTAATGTTAAAAAACAACACTCCAAACAAATATTCCAGACTTGGTCTGAAATTAGAACAGAACTAATAGGGTACTGGTGTTAAAGACTATAGTACTTAGTATCAGAGAGATATTTTAATTATTTCATGAGCGAACATAAACGTGGACCCAGAATTGCATGTTTTTCATGGTCATTGTCAATGTTGCTGGGGGTTGTACTTTATGTATGTGAGCAAAAATGTGTCTGTTATCTGGACAATAAATTCAGTCCACAAAGCTATTCAAAGGCACAGATATCAAAGATGAATGTTGGAACATTTAGTAAGAAAGCTAATGGTGAGTGATTTTCTTTGCCAAAAGAACTGGCTTGTTTAGTGAAAAACAAAACACAAAAACATCATGTACCCCACACTATCCACTCGAACGCTTGGATCTACTTCTCACTCTGACTCACTGTATTGTTTGTGCCACTTATGGCTGAAGAATCGTGTGGGAGAGGTGGCTGGTGAGGAACTTGAGACTAGGTTTCATAAAAAGTCAGTGCCAATTTATCAATATTGATTTATTTTGAGGAGCACTCTAGTATAGTAATGCAAAAAGCAAAAACACAGGAGTTTGTTTAGCTAGACTTAGATTAGAGTGCCAGTTTAGCACTGAGCCTTTACTTAACAACTTCAGGAAAGTTCTCTTATCTATGAGGTAATCATACATGTTTTGCCTGGGTTTTGAAGATTAAAATAAACTACTAATGTGAAAATGTTTTGTGAGATATTATAAAATGTTAGCCTTGCTTATCTATTATATGCCCAATGCCTACCTTAATTGGACAATGCTCTTTCAGCTCTCTCTGTATTTTATAGCTGTTATGATGTGTTACTTTCATTACTTTCATCTCAGAATGCGATAGCATGTTTCCTTTATTCCTTATATGTGTGGTCTGCTTTAAGCTTCTTCTTGTTGTCTCTTATTTGTAAGACCTGGATTAAACTTTCATGGGCAGTTTTGCTCTTATATAATCATTCCAATGCTATAGAGTTTCTTCACATCTTTTAACTTGGAAGAAAAATTTCTGTTCAACTCCACCTTGACTTTGCCTTTTGAATTTTGTCTGTCTCCTTGGAATCTATTTCTTTCTTTTTTTTTTTTCCCTGAACTATTTCTTTTGTCCTAAGTAAGAACAATTCAAAATGAATGTGGAACAGGAATGAGCAACCCCTCCAAGTAGAGCTATAAAACAGTTTATTATGGAAATAAAAACATCGGTTGGAATTACTTATAGTAATGCATTTAAGAAAATAATTGGTAAGAAAAAAGTCACAAAATACTTTATGTTTCTGATATTTGTAAAACCATATCTAATATTCAAAATTGTTTGACATTTATAAGATAATGGAATAAAGAGGAGAAAATGATATCTAATGGATTGGAATCTAAAATTAGAAATTTATGTTAGAAAAGATACAGAATTGCTAAAGAAGAGAGAAGAAGTATTCTATACATTTAATACCTATGTGGAAATCCATTGTAAGGTTGACACATATGGTTGAAAATTACAAGTAAGGAAAATTGAGAGTTGGGCATGGTGGTGTGCCCACCTATAATCCCAGCAGCTTGGGAGGCTGAGGCAGGAGGATTCCAAGTTCAAAGCCAGCCTCAGCAATTTAGCAATACCCTGTCTCAAAAAATAAAAGGGCTGGGGATGTGGCTCAGTGGTTGAGTGCCCCTGGGTTCAATTCCTGGTACAAAAAAAAAAAAAAAAGATATAAATGAGAGGATTATATGTAAACTACCATTTTGAGATCATAATATGATACTATATGAATAGACAAAAAAAAGCAATGTGCTTCTAATTTAAAGTACAAGTTTGACTTGAGGTTGGATGTTATAGTCAGGAATGCTTTAACTGTTGAGACATATGTTGGGAGTCTTAGGTTAAAAATCAAGAGCATTTAATGAAGAATGTTCAACTTGCACTGCTGACAGTTTCATTTTCCAATAGGCATGAGAATTAACTTGGTTAATGAGTAATAAGAATCTTTTGACAGATTGACCTTGTTATCTTAGTATTCTTTGGTGCCTGAATCTCTGGATTTGTAAGGTAAACTTTAGCCATAAGAGAAGTGAGTGTTTGAAGGAACATTAAATAAGATAATATATGAATAATCATATAAGTTTTTGGATAAGTATTAACAAATTACTTCTTAGAGCTCCAGTTTATACCAGTGGACATGAAAATGTCAGTTTTCCTAGATCTTAGACTTTACCAAAGTCAAAGTGTTATGTATTTGACAAAACACAGCACTTTCCTTGTTTATTAAATATAAATATTTTGCTTAAATTTACATTTGTTTGACTATTAGTAAAGGCAGACTTTTAAAAGACTTTAAAAAAAAACATGGTTGTTGATTTCTTTTTTCTTTATTTCATTTCCTTTTCTTGAACTTTATATATTTTTCTATCGTATCTATACTAACCAATTTAAAATAACTCCTTTTATATAAAGCTATCAAATATTTGTGAGTTTAATTTTTGAGTATTTTTCAAGGTTTGTCATTTGCTTAAAATTTTTGTTGTATTTTCGGATATACAGACATTTTGAATTTTAAGTAAGCAACTGATGTGCTTTATGATTTCTGTCTTTGGTGCCTTGCTTAGGAAACCCTGTCTCCTCATTCTTTTTGATGATATCCATCAATAAAAGTGTAATATTTGTGGACTGTTTGAGAAGGCAGAGTTTCTCAACTTTCTTTTTGTTTTTAATACCTTTATCAATGAAAATGCACCTTGGACTAAAAATATAAAATATGCACTGCAGAGTGAAAACTGAATTTCAGACAAGTAAAGAAACTGGCTAAGTGATTCCCAGTCATTTTGCTTTGATGACTTAGGTCCTCGAATTCTGAAACGATCAGCAAAAGAACTGGGAAAGAACCCTAATTGCATTGTCTTTGAACAGTCTTGCAAGAAGTAGAGCAGAAAGAATGATGATGAATAAATATGGTTTTAATTTCAAAAAGGGGAAGACAAATTTTACAGATTATAGACTGACAAGCTTGGTTTCAATTTCAGAAAAATTTCTAGAATGTATTGTTGAAACAACGTGTGTGAAGTGATCACTAGAATCAGTATGTATTCACTAAGACCTAGAATCAGTGTGAATTCATTAAGATATTTTATATCAGCCTGAATTAATCCTTTCTTTTATTGAAAATGTGGATAAAGAAACATTTTATATGGTATGTTTCTCATCACATTCCTGTAGATATGAAGGATAAATGTGAATTGGATGTTTGTAAAATTAGATGACTGTGTACCTATTGGACAGACTGCCCCCACAGTGTCTATAAATGGATCATTTGGATCCTGAGGGAAATAATGGCAAAATTCTTCACTAGTTCAAAGCTTTTCAAATTTATCAGTGACCCCAGAGTAGGTGTTTTAGGCTTATCTGAATTTGCATAGGGTAAGTAGTAGGAACATATGATGTGAAAATACTTAGCATAAAAATACAGTCTAAGCAAGATCTACTGAGATGAAACCTGGAAAAAAATATAAATTATATTTATTCCCCAAATAAGTTGTGAAACTATTAGATTAAAGAAGTATGGCTTAGCTGTCCATCTAAAAATTATTTGAAGATGTCAACAACTTTAATGTGAATCAACATGTGGTCACCATGAAAACCAACTTTATTAGTGGTCACATTAGTAGGAGTGCAGGGTGCAGAATGAAGAAAGCAGTAGTCATTGTTTACATAATATTGGTCAAATTGAACATGGGGTGTTGGGGTGCCAAGAATTAATCACACACACAAAAGAATTTGGTGCAAAGCAAGAGAGAAAATGAGCAAGATGGGGGAGGAGAAACCAAGCCATAGGTGATGGTTGAAGACAGATGAAGAAGTCTCAGGGAACAAGAGAGTTGTCTTCAAACATCTGAAGAACTGTCATATTGCAAATACAGAATTAGGTCAAACAGAAGGAAGTTATAAGGTGATAGGTTTTGTGCGAACATAATGAAGGATCCCACAGAGTGCTTCTGAATTGGAGAAGCAAGTATATAAGCATGGGCTAGACAGTTGTTCCAGTCAGGAATTCTACAGAGGGACAAATAATTTATCTAGCTGATACTTTCAAATCTAAGATTCTCATTTAATACACTTTCTCAGTTTATTTTTTTAAACCTACAAGAGCATTGAAAGGCATCACTTAAACCTTCTGGCTTCATCTAATGAGGAGGCTGGATGCATTTATGGTACATCTGACTGGTCGCCTTCAGCAGGGAACTCTAAGTAAATTATTCAAAACTTGGCCCTGGAACCATCCTGTGCTGACCAGAGGTCTGGGTCACAGCATAAGCATAAACTTCATTTTTTTTGTTGCTGATTCTGTAACCATGTTTGTTTGAAAGATGACCAATAAAAACCCACTTTTGTAAATATGGTAAGTATGGCAAGTTTGGAAAAATAGTTCAAGGTAACAAGTTTATATTCTTCAGCCTGAAGCAATCTTAATTAAATTAAGCCTGAAGCAATCTTAATTCTGTTTTTAGTTTTAGTCACTGTGGCTTTAGCATTTAATTTATTTAATCATTTCAGTTACCTTAGTTTCTTGAACAGCAACAACAACAATAGCAATAAAATCCATGTATTTTGGGGACTTCAGTTTAAAGAATTGAGGTCATAATGACTGAGACTAGTTCATACTGGCCTCTTATGGTCACTCATTGGGGAAGACTGGAGGGGACATGACACTCCTGGCTAAGCAGTACATTTTATTCCTGTTTTTGTTCAGGGAGGAAAGAATAGAAGTCATTATAGTTTGAGGGTTAAGGATAATTCGTGAGGACTTGTAATATTCAGACTTGTGTCACTATGGCAAAATACCCAACACAGAATAATTTTGAAGAAGCTGATGTTTATTCAACTCCAGGTCCAAAACGCAAGATCAGCTGACCCCACTGATTTGGACTCCATGAGAGAGGCAGATGGCAGCACAACACACTGGGTGTGCAAGAAGGGGCACAGTCACATCTTGAACAGGAGCAGAGAGAAGAGGCTGGGTGGAACCAGGTTTGTTTCTTTTGTAAAAATTCTGTCAAGAATTCAAGGGGTCAACAAGAACTACCAAGGACCTCAGTAACCTAAGGACCTCCCACTAAAATTCAAAGGTTCTACTCACTCCTGACAGCACCATTAGGGAACAACTCTTTAATCACAGTGACCCTGTGGAAGGCACAAACCATCCTGAGGGAAATACAATTGAACAAACAAAAAGAGAACCCCCACCCTTATTCAGAATCCAAAGTGTCCTGGATTTGAGTGCTGGCCTGACCATTTTTCTAAGAAGTAGGGGGTTCCCTACATCTCCCTAATTCTCCTCAGCCCTGTTACTTCAATCCTTACTGATTCTCTTTTAAGAGAGCATAGTCTACTATAGCAGGCAAATAACTGTCTACACTGGTAACATGATATATGAGTGATTCCTCCAAGCCCAATTACTTAACAAATCCTTCCTCCCTATTTTCATTTTTCACTTCATGACATACTTTCACATTGACAATATCAATACAGAAAGGGGTTGTGTTATGGGATAAATCAGTTTTCCCAGAAGATATATTGAAGTCCTAGCCCTCAATACCTGTGAATGTGATCCAATTTGGAAACAGGGTGTTTACAGATATAATCAGGTTAAAATGTTATAATACTGGATTAGAGTTGGTCTTAATCCAATGATGGGTATACTTATAGGAGGAAGAAAATTTGGTCCCAGATACAAAGATGACAGCCATGTGAAGACAGGGGCAGAGACTGAAGTTGATGAAACATTATTTCTACGTGTGTCTGTGAGGGGATTTCCAGAAGAGATCGGCATTTGAACTGGTAGACTGAGTAAATATCATTCCTACCAATGCAGGTGGGTATCATTCAATGTGTTGAGAGCCTGACTAAAAGAAAAAAGTGGAGGAACGGTTAATTTGCTTTCTGCTTGAGCTAGGACATCTGTTTTCTTTTGCCCTTGAACCCTAGAATTTTATGTGTGTGCGTATGTGTCTTACGCTGTTTTCCTTCAATCCATACTTTAGCCTTTCAAGCTCATCTAAATAGTAATTCTTTCTTTTCGTTTGTGCTATGAAGTTAGAAGTATTTGGATATATTTTTCATATTCAGAACAACAGAAAAGAACTTCAGGAGAACCAAGAATCCTGGAAATGACCAAATAGATTCTTAAGTGCAAGCATAGCATGGGTTCAATTATTTATCATTAGATGCCTCTAAAAGGTTATTCCATTCTATATTGCTTCTCTTCTCTCTCTCTCTCTCTCTCTCTCTCTCTTTTTATTTCCCTGAAAATAACTTTTAGGCCATATACCTTTTTTCTCTTGTCAAAAACTTAGTTTGATAAAAATTATGTATATTCTTTTTTCAAATGAAAGTGGGTATTCTTTTGTGGGCCAATAATAATAAAATTTAAAAGTTACATAATTAATACACATATTTGATAACATAGAAACTTTTTGATATTCTCAGAGTGGTGATATGTTTTACACTTTCAAGCTTATACATTATGATAGATCTAAGCTTATACATTATGATAGATCTTGAACAAACTTTGGGAGGAATATATGTGGTAGAGAATAATTGACATCTTGCTTAAATTTGATATCAATACAGAAACATACAGAGGAAGTGAGCAATAAACACATAGGCAAGATAATATAAGGTAGTGGTGAGTTGGAAATAAGAAACTGGAGGATTTGGAGGATTTGATGGAGAATGGCATTACTGGGGAGTATTTCTGGTTGGATGGTCAAAAAAGTAGAATTGATAGATAAAACATAGAACTCCTAGGGTTAAAACTAAATTTCAGATGAACAATCAATTTTTTAGTATTAATATGTTCCAAATATTGCACAGGATATACTTAATCTAAGTATTATTTATTGTTTATCATAAATCTAACTATACCTTGGGGACCTACATATTTAGCTAAATATGGCAACTCTCTGAGGAAAGACTCTCTAAAGAGCTGATGCTTGAACTGAGAGTTGGAGGATGAGAAGTAACTTACTGTAAGAAGATCAGCAAGAAAAGCATGCTGATCAGAGAGAATAGGTTGCAAAATCCACTAAAGGAGGAGATATCTTGGTGTGTTTTGGAAAAATGAAAGTCACTACAGTTGGGTTAGTGGCAAAGAATAGGGTTGGACATGGTGGTGAGAGTGAGATTAAGTAGGGCCTTCAAAATCAGGAGGAGTTGGATTATATTCTAAGTGCTATAATTAGTCATTTCAAATTTTTAAGCCAGGGCATGGTGAGGTGCAGGTGGGTCGTGTGTATATAGAAAGGGTTTAAGATGACCTATATCATAGTAATACTGATTATGGTATAATAATGTACTCTAGAGAATGGACTATAATATGTCAAGAATGTAAGGAGGCTACATCGTGTACAACCATGGAAATAAAATGATGTACCCCATTTGTGTACAATAAATCAAAATGTAGTCTGTAAAAAAAAAAAAAAGAATATGAATGTCATCATTTGTTTGCCAAGTTCAATAAAAAGTTCACTGGAAAAAAAAAGAATGTAAGGAGGGAGACTGGTTAGGAGATTATTGCAGAAACAGGGTAGGAGAGGATGGTGGCTGGGGATTTAGTATTAGCCGTAAAGATGGACAGACATGAACTGATTCTGTTTGTATTGTAGACAGAGACAACAGAACTTGCTAATGGACTTGCAAGTAAGAATTCTATCACTACTCTTAGCATGAAAGCCCATGATCCAGTGTCTGGAACTTACAAGCACTCAATAAATGCCAGCTTTATTAGCTTTATTAGACTTATTATATATGAAAAGTAAGATTTATTTATAGTAAAATCCATAGTAGGAATGCCATGAACTTACTAAAATGCTCTGGCAACAAATTTAAACAATGGGAAAAATGCTTTGGCAATTTTTAGGTAAGAGAAAAACAAGACTAAAATTTATTTAATCTTATTTCATAGCCTCAAATCTCTATTTATGGCAAATTCATAAAATAGTATGTGCTAAATGTGTGACAGCTGATTAATCACTGTCTTTTTCAAGCAAGGAGAAATAACATAAAACTAACATAAGACTTTGTACATTCAAATTCATAAGACAGGGTTCATCTGAGGATGAAGAAGTGACCTGTTGTTTAGGTAACATGGATGAAGGAGCAAAATTCAACAGAATCTGGGTTAATGCTACAGGCAGGCCACAGTGATTCTCTGTGGTGGCGTTCTCTCCCGAGGAGAGCAATAAACCAACCTCTGGAGATAAGGGCAACGATCAGCCAGCTCTGCTCCAGAGGGAGTTCCCGGCATTCTTTTCCTGCCCTCACTTCTCCCCTCTAGAAGAAGCTCTAAAAGGGTCACACATTAATACAAGGGTTACAGAACAGTAGAGTCAGAGTTTTCTCTCTTCCAGGATTTGTCCTCTCGTCTTTCTTCTTTCCGTGCTCTTGGTGTCTAGAGAACCTGTAGTTTTCTTCCTGAACAGGATGATCAGAGTGAAGCCTTATGAATAAGAGTGTTCCCTTTCCTTTCCCCCCCCTTTCTTTCCCTTACATTAGAATGGAAAGATCCTGCCAGCCATGGCTAAGGGGAAGGGTTATGGACTAGGTTGCTGAAGGCCTACAGTTAGTCTAGACCTTGAGTTAAATGGGCAGAGGGACCCTTGACGTTTACAAGGCACAACTTAGCTCACTGAAGTAAAGGAGCTGTGGGAATTGGGGTTGAAACTTAGCTGAAAATAGTTGTACTTTTACTTAGAATAAGTGTGAACAGTTTGTAAAGCAGACAAAGTGTAAGATCTAGTCAGTCTTGTTGAGTTCCTGTTCAGCCACACTCTAACTGGGGCATGGAACACATTTCCTAAACTCTCTGAGCCTGAGTTTCTTCATTTACACAATGAGCGTAACGATGAGCATCTTCAGTATTGTCGAGAGAACGCAGTGAGAAAATGAACAGGACAGCTTGTAGCGCAGCTGGGTCTGCCCATTATGACAGGCACATAGTACATTGTCACTATTACCACTACAACTCCCATGAGTTCCTAGTTAATTTTTTTTTCTTGGATTCAAGAGAAAATGGGACTTTTAGAAAATAATCAGAAGAAAGGATTTTAAAAATCACTTTAGAATAACATCATCTTATAGAGAATACATATGTAGAAAAAAAGAAATAGGATATCTCAATTCCAAAGACATGCCTTAGGGGGCTTTTCTTTTAGAGTAACTCTTCTGGGTCACATTTAATGGTTGATGGGGGCAGATTAGGAAAAAGACATTAGGGTAGAATTAGGGCATTTCAATAACGTATCAGATTTAATATAAATTGTCTTTTAATCTTAAAAATAAGCATAAGATAATCTCAATGGGCTCTTTTGTTACTCTCACAGTAGAGTGATAGGGGTTATATATTTGGATGTAATAAGTAGGCTCTACTCAGAAAAAGATCTTTGTCGCCATTGATATTTTAAGGTCCTGGGGAATGTTAGAAGTTACAGTTATCAATGTAGCACAGATTTCAATGAAGTGACCCTTTGATTCTGTAGGAGAGATTACCAAAAGCCATTCCACTCTTGGGAACAAGATTAGAGTGGAACAGCTTCCCTGGATTCTCAGCCTTCCTTCCGGCCTGTGGTTGAGCATGTTCATTTGACCGTGTCTCCTGGGGGACATCTGCAGAGCGATGGTGTGGTATTTCCACACTTGGCCTACAAGACATTTCATGTGGATCCTGTGTGGACATTCCCATGGGATCCCATAGAGTGGGGACATCCAGAGTGACCACAGAAACTTATATTGAAGATAAAAATACATCTGGAAGCCCAGGTCCCTGAATGCTGAGTGGAGAAGATCTATTACCTTCCTCAATCCCACCAACTTGTCAATCCTGGATTTGGATGAGAAAATGAACCAACAAGAAGACAAAAACAACAACAAAAACAAAAATAAACTTCTTTTTTGTTAGAATCATTGTATTCTGGATCTTTAGTTTCTTCTTTGTCTTTCACCTACTTTAAACTTTTGGTAAAGATGGTGCTTTAGGTTCATTCTTTGATGTTTTCCATACAATTCAAATACCTAACAAGAATAGAGAAAATGTATTTAAAAATGTTAAAAAGGTACAGCTTGAAATAAAATAGCCAGAAATGAGAATGAATAATACATGAACATGAAAAAAAAAAAGAAATAAGAATCATGGAAATAAAAAATAAGAATATGGAATATTATTCAGCCATAAAGAAGAACAGTATTATGGCATTTGTACATAAATGGATGGAATTGGAGAATATCATGCTAAGTGAAATAAGCCAATTCCCAAAAAAACCAAAAGATTGAATATTTCCCTGATAAGTGGATGATGATATATAATGGGGGTGGGAGGTGGGGGTGAAAGAAGAATGGAGGAACTTTAGATTACATAGAGGGAAATGAGAGGGAGCGGGTATGAAAAGTGGTAGAATGATACAGACATCATTACCCTATGTATATATATGATTACACAATGAATCTACATCTTGCCAACCATAGAAATGAAAATTTGTACTCCATTTGTGTACAATGAATCAAAATGCAGTCTGTAAAAATAAAAAAAAATAAAAAAACAAAGTAAAATTCAACAGAGGATAAATATACATCAGTTTTAGTTGATAAGAAAATAAATGAATTCAACAATGAGGAACTCAACTAGAAAGCACAGAGAAACAATGGGTTTTTAAAACCATAAAGAAGCAGTATAAAAGAAATGAAAAATGGGGCAACTTTAATATATATTTAACAGGAGTTTCAGAAGAATGTGGCAAGGTGGGTGGTAGAGAAGCATTAATTAGAGAAATAATGGATGAGATTTGACAAAAGGCATGAGTCTTTGCACTGAAGGAGCACTCTGAACAGGAACAAATGCACATTGTGGTGGGTCTGTGAGACATTAGTGATGCAGGGAAACCTTAAGAGTTACCAAAGAGAAAGGAAGCTGACCTACAATGGAACAACCACCAGATCACCTCAGATTTCTCATCAGCAACAATAGATTGTCCCATGATAGTAGCGTAAGATCTCTAATGAATTGAAAGAAAACAGCTGTCAATCTATACTTCAAACTGGCTTAGCTATCACTGAGGTGAAGACAATATAAGAAAGTTTATTACCCACAGGCACTTGTTTGTTATAACTTGACAAATATAAAAATGAACACAGAGGAAGGTATAGGACACAGAATCAGTAGTAAAAAATAATTTGCTAACAATATGTGAATAAATGCTATTAATTAGTGACTGTGAAAGTAAGTTTGTTAAAAAGAATATCAAAAAGTTTTAACAATACTATTATGAGAGGAAGAAATTCAGAGAGTAATATCATATTCAGTTATTATTTGTAATAGAGATACTAAATAGGTCTAATTTATGCTATTAATTAGTAAGTATTAATTAAAAACTTAGTTGCTGAAACTCAGCGTTTCAGTGTAGTTTATTTACTTTTCTTTCTTTTTTAAAAAACCAGATACATTGATGGAAATAACCCAGTTCTCAATGTGTCAAGCAAGTAGCACTCTTGCAAACATATTTTATATGTGTGAATGTAAATATTTATAGTAGTCCCTCCTTAACAGTGGGTAATACATTCCAACATGACCAGTGGAGGCCTGAGACTGCAGAGTATTGAACAATATGTACTGTATACTATGTTTTTTTCCTATGCTTACATACCTCTGATAAAACATAAATTAAAAATTAGGCACAGTAAAATATTAACAACAAGAACTAATAATCAATCGAGCCTTTTAAAGGAAATGCTGTAATAAAATTGCCAGCATCACTATTCTTGTACTTTGGAGATAATATTAAGGAAAATAAAAGTTACCTGAACACAAGCACTAGGACACTATGACAGTTGATTTTAGAGCTGAGATGGCTACCAGCTAACAAATGGGTGTACAGTGTAGATGCGTGCACAAAGGTACACTTCACACCCTGGGATGGATGGAACTGGCTGGAGCAGAATTTCATTACACTACTCACATTGGTGTGCAGTTTAATACTTATGAATTGTTTATTTCTGGAATTTTCCATTTAATATTTTTGACCCACTTGACTAAGGGTAACTGAAACCATGAAAAGCAAAATCTTGGATAAGAAAAGAAGCACTGTATTTTATTACATGTATTATAATGCCACGCTAGTTCATTTTTTGGCAACATATATTCCAGGTGGTAGGTGAGACAGATGGCAGTAGTATTTTTGTTTCATAGTATTATTTAGTGACCCAGGTTGATAAACACTCTAGGGCTTTCAAAGCTCCACCCGCTTCTAGACATTGACATACAGATGGCTGAGGTAGAAGGAATTGAAGTTTTAATAAGTCAAGTTTGGGTGTGGCATTCCTCACTTCTATACACATTGTGGGTGGCTAGACTATAGCTCAGGTACATAGTCACACCTATCCAACTTCAGGAGGGACTGCAAAAATAAATTTAGTTGTGTGCTCAGGAGAAAAGGAGAATGGAAAGTTAGCCAGTCTTTGTCACAAACGTGTATTTTAATAATTAAAAGTAACATCCAAAGAATAAAGTTATAATCTGTAACTTCCACACTTGCAGAAGAAAAACAGGGACCACAGAAATCTTTATTCACCCAATAGAAGGCAGAAAAGGCAAAAATACCAGGAAAAGATAATGGCAGAGAGAAAATGAAACATAAAATGGCAGAATTCATTCCAATTATGTCAGTCATCACAGGAAATGTAAATACATTAAGCCCATACATTAGATCTATGTGATTGTATTAAAACAGTTCAGCTCTTTGAGATGCTTACAAAATGCACAAATAAAGCAATGAGGTTTGAAAATTAAAGGCATAAAACAGATGTGCTGGAATAATATTAACAAAGAAAGCTTGGGTTAGAAACATCAGTATTATACAAAACAAAATTTGAAGCAATCATTTGTAAGAATAAAAAGTCCGTTAAATTTATTTTCACTGTTCTATTGAAAGAATTATGACACTCTAGAACTATAGCACCTCTCCATTTCTTTCTTAATGTAAATTACCTCTGAAATTTCTGATGCCTATTCTAAAAATAAGGGGAAACCACTTTTTTAGAAATAAAATTTTCTTCAGTTCAAAATGTTATAAAATTTTAATGTCTTCCTACTTGAGTTAATAAGCATTATTACCTATGAGAAATGAACTCCAAACAGAAGCACAGGACCCATTAAATGCAGATCCTTTAGCTAATCTTATTCTTTCATATCTAAATCATCCTTTGGTTCTGGTTTGAATTAAGTAGACCCAATTTTTAAAAATTAAATATTATTAAGAATAAGTGATGTACTTTGGCCATAATCACAAAATTCTAAGTACAAAAATCTAAGTATAATCCAAAGACGCTTAGGGATAAGATTTGTGTTTGTGTTTAGAAAAAGTCAATTGAAAAATTCTGGAGAAAAGTTATTCTCTTATTTCTCCTCCAGGAGTTCACTGCTCATCTACATATTTTTTGGGGGGGGGATCTTTTTTAAAATTTTAAAATTTAATTTGTTCTAATTAGTTGTACATGACAGTAGAATGTATTTATACATTTTGATAGATCATACATCTACATTTAAACATGCATTTATTCATTTTCCTGTAGTTCACTTATGAACTCTTATTGAGCACTTCAAGTATGATAAGCACTGTTAAGAAATGGACATATAAAGACTATGAGGCCTACTTCTTTCTTTCCAGACATGGGAAGACCAATGTGGGAGACAGGTAAGTTTATATTACAAGGTAGAATGGGACACACCAGAACAAAAGAAGTTCATGGTGCCACGTGACTGGGACAGAGAGGAAAGTATTTCTAAAAGCAGAAGCCAATTACACCATTGAATGAACCAGAGTTGCTTGATTTTGGTTGGCTCGCTGTTGCTGTTTGAATTGATAACTACCAAGGAAAGTAAAGTAGGCCATGCCCGAATGTCTAGGAAGTTGCTTATACAAATATCTTTGGCTAGCTATCTAGAATCAAAATAGATCAGTTTTAACATCCTCTGTAGGAACACCTCTGTCACTAAGACTTTTCTAAAGGCTTCGGCTACAAATGGCAAACAGGCATCTTAGGAACAAATGGACTAGTACATGTGAGCCTCTCTTAGTTGCTTTGCTTAGTCATTGTTTCTTAAGTTTTGAGGTCTCAAAGAGCCTTGTGAGTCAACGAACCACATGTAACCAAGGACAGAAGGTTCCAGCTGAGGCTGCCTTTTTTTACTTTCACAATATTAAAACAAAAGATTGTAAGAATTTTAAAGATAGAGAAAGATGGCTGGATGGACAGTTTCCTCACTTCATCTAGGGGCTAAAATATCTTCCCTTTTTCAACCTTTACCCACTTTCAGAAATTCTTCCCTCATGTGAAACGTGCTCATTCTGCTAGAAATCTATTCCAGTTATTTATTGTTGTGTAATAAACCACACCAAAACTTAGTGGCTTAAAATGACATTGCTCATTTTGCTTACAAATCTGAGATTTGGGCAGGAACTGCTGGGGATGACTGTTCTCTTTCCGCAGAATACCATCTGGGGAACTTTGGGGCTTGTGGACCCTTTTCCAAGCTGGCTTATTCATGGCTATCAAGTTGGGACTGACTGTTGGGCTGGTAACTCAGCTGGGAAATAGAGCTGGAGGCCTTGATGCTTGAATATTCTCAAATCATAGTAGCTGGGTTCTTGGAGCAGGGTGTTCCAAGAGACAAGAAATAGAACTACCACTCTACTAAGGACTGGCCCCAGAAACTGTTGCAGTGTTATTTCCAACTATTGGTCAAGGTAGATATTAAGCCTGCCCACATTCAGGAAGAGGAGAGAACATAGGCTTCACTTCCCCATGGGAGCAGGGTCAAAGTATTTGTGGATATCTTTAATCTGCACAAAGGCCAAAACCTGATCTTATTTCTGTTATTGTTAAGCACAAAGAGGGTCAATGGTGGGAGGAAAAAGTCACACTGAGGAATAGATGGGCTAGGAGGATAAGTCCACATACACCAGGCTACTACTTCTGTAAATGATTTTTACTGCATTTTGATGATACTGCCTTTCCCAAGGAAAGATACATAGGGACAGAGACAAGGGATGGGAAAGATTCCCTTCAGGTCCATTTCGGCAGACTCATTATTCTAGAAGCAGATGCTTTGTTCTCTGTCTTTCCCAGACTTTTGTCTTTGCCTAACTCTGGAATCCAATTTTGTTTTTCTTAGCAAACATTTATTCCTATTTATTGCTTTGTGCTCATTTCTAAAACTAGTAATTGCTTTCTCTCCATTCATTTAGTTCATACAATTAACTGTATTGTTTCTCTCTTTTATCTTTTCACACCTATTTCTCCATAATTTAAATGTTACAGATAAGGTGAAAAAAAGTTTGTTTGTTTGTTTGTTTTTTTTTTTTTGGTTACCATGTTTGCCTTGTGGAGAAGGCAAGTGATTGACTTAAAAGTGCTTCATCATAGAGAAACAGCAAATGGTAATATCTTGTCACCTTGGGCTCCAAAGCATTTTGTCAGAATCATTTATCAGGCAACTAATACTACTGTGATATTTAGATTCATTAAACATACTTCCATCTGTTCATTAGTATGTTGGATTTCTTTGACAGTTTTAAACTTATGAAGAGGTTAAGGGGCATTGTTTAATTTCACTAATGTTCTTGCCCACATGGGGAGTCTTAAATTAGCCCAAACATAAAATTAGACTAATTGTTTTAAAACTAATCTTAATATAAAAAATACTTTAACACATTGAATAAATTACTTTAAAACTTTTTATTGACAATACATTATTTTGGATATTTATTTTGGTATTAATTTATCAAAATAACTGTATGATTCATTTCTAAAGAGGAAAAAAGTAATGTTCTTTCTGTCTCCATTTTCCTCACCTTTTTCTTAAATAATAAATCACACAAAAGTAAAAAGATGACAAGATAACAAGGTTGTTTCACATTATCTGCTGAAGGTCAGGTTCTAGAAGTACATGTTCCAATTTTCTTGCTACTTAACGCTCAAAATGGAAAGTTTTAGATTAGAATCTCAGAGTTAAGGTCCTTTTAAGGAAAAAACACACATTATTTTTCTCCGTATAGCTTATAGTTTGATGGTACATGAGGATACGCTTGATTGGCTGAACAGGAGATCAAGTATCCCTGGCCAAACACAGGTCAAAAACTGGAGCTGAATCTGGGTGCTAATTAGATTTTGAGCCTGGACCATTTGCTATGTAACTTAGTATTATAGGGGAAGTTCAACTCTTCTCTATAGATAAATAAATCTATGATGTTAGGATACATAAAAATTCATGTATTAAGCCATATATCTTCTTAACTATCATGACCAAGATGAGAATTTTGCAAATATATAAAAGCTGTAATTGGTGAGAGGATCATTCATTCACTTACTTAGCAAACATTTATCAAATAGCTATTTGAAGTAGTTTGGGGCTCTCTGATGGGAACCAATAAGTAGTACTCTCTTTCTTAACCAGGTTATGGACAAATTTGTTCAATATGTAGTCAAATATTTATTGGCTGCCTTTTATACATCAGGAACTGCTCTAAAAACTGGGATTTAATCACTGAACAAAACAGACACAAATTCCTTGTTATGTGGTAGTTACATTCTACTAAGAATATGTAGAAAACAAAGGATTATCTGTGTCAACAATAAAGATTGGTGGAAGAAATAGATTAGTGTGTGACTCAAATTTTGTCTGTAACTAGAATCCTGTGACTCGGCAGAATTCCTACCCATTTCCTGGCAACGCTGAACTGAGATAGGCCATCATGCATAGCTGTGCCAACAGTTAGCTCCCAAGAAGAAGAAAGTGGGCATCTGCCAAATTATTCCCAAGTTCATCAGTCTGATACACTGTTCCTTATTTTCTGGAGTGAACTGAGCAAAGAGAAGAGCATTAAGGGAAGTTTTATGGAGTGTTAGAGGTGTATGGTAGTCAGGTTTCATTCAAAATGTAATTATTAGGAATTATATTCTTAATTGCTCATGAGGGACTGTACCAACTTCAAGGCCAGGTCAGAAGCAAAGGGCAGCAAGCTTACCCTCCACAGAATCATACGAATAAGAGAAATATTCAACACAAAATCCCACTTTTCAGGTCAGATCAAATCCACAGTGCTTACTAAATAGCAGCCACGGATATTGTTATAATGTATTGGGATAGACACCAATAGATAGAATAAAAGCATCACGAAAACACACCCTATCCCTCAGGGAGCTTTCATCTACTGGGAAGCATAGGTATTTAGCAATGACAGAGCTGTAGTACGGTTTGGAGAATGTCTCTAGGAAGTATTTTGATAGTAGAAATTGCGAGGGCTTCCTACAGGAAGGCATTTGAGTTATAATATGTTACTGGGCTTGTTTTTCTTATGCCTCATCTAATAGGTCATTGTAATGAATTTATTATTTTTTCTTTATACCATAAGCCATTTAAGCCAGAAAACACATCTTAGTCATAGTTATTCAAGACATTTTCTCAAGTGAATGAACAGTAGTAAATCCATGATGGGGAGTCTTTGTGGAAGTGGATATAATATCTAATACCTCCTGAATATTATTCTGCTGAATGGAAATTGTAGTGGTGACATTTCCATGCCTAGCCCTGTGTATGATCACAATACAGGAAGGTTGCCCCAGTCACTTATCTGCCTTGTCCATGCATTTGGTTATCCATTTTTGTTTCCTCATTGTTTGTTTATTTTCTGAGTATTTGTTATTTGTACTCTTCTTATAGGATAGGGAGGCATTTCTATGAGAATGATTATATAGACTTTGGTACAGAGGGAGGTAAATAGGAGCTGTTACATTTTTGCCGCTCTTTCTATGAACAATTTGGGAATATCAAATTAGATTATGCTTTTCCAACACTTGCAATTTTACTTGTGACTCTTTTTGAGATGTTATGAGTTATGTATGGTTTGAATAGCACAAATATAATGAGAAACAGATCATAATAGTTCAACTAAGTTTTTTTAGAAAAAAAATCTGTAGCTATTCCTTCCAAATTCTGAAGTCTATCAACATTAAGATAACTGTGGAAGATTTGCAGCACTATTTATTTACTCAGTGACCCCAAGTAACAGACAGAAAATATATGAATGACTTTCTAGAATCCCAAAGGGTTCTAAGTTTTCAAGAACTTAAATGTGTTACTGAAGCCTTGGCAAGACCAATAACTAGTGCCGGCAAATGCAGAAATGCTGAAAACCCCATTTCCACACTAACTTTCTGACTGAATTGGCCATCTTTGCAATTGTGGCTCTGGCCTGAGCTAGCAAAACTTGTCCTGGTTTCTCTTTACATGGAGTTCAGTGTTTCACTTGTGTGGCTTGGCTCCTGCTGAAATGCATTTAAAGTGTTGGATGAAGCTTCTTAAGTTTGAGGCTATGAGAACTGAATCTGATGAAAAGGCATATTGATGGGACTTATTTCTTCTCAAGTTCCACAGCCCTGTGGTATAATTCCTGCTATGCAGGGTGTAGTCTCCTTTTCTTGTTTTTATTCACAACTCTAGAGTTCTTGTCAAAAAGATCTTTAATTTGTTAGTATATGTGCAGTCTCTTAAAAGGAAGCTTTTGTATTTTATGTCCTGATGATATGGGACTCAAGTACTGTTGGGGTCTTAAGCCCCCTTGCCCTTCTCGACCAGCGACAAGGGAAGGGGACACTCCCCAACAAGATCAGACTGGGATAGGTAAGGCCGACTGACCGCCCGCTCCCAGCCCTCTGGGCGGAGGACAATCAGACGTGTCAGGGAGACCCGTCACAGCAGGAACTCGTTTATTGAGGAAGTCACACAGCTTTTATGTAGGGTGGGGGCTAGGCGGGAACCAATCAGCTTAAAGGTCAGCAAGGCATGGGGGGTTCACGCAGGTGAGAGTCCCATTGGACTATATGGCAAGCACGAGCTGATCACGTTCGCAGAATTGTTGTTAACCAATCCCTGACGGTGGTCCGGTTTATCGTCATTAAATATTGAAACCGCCTTTGAGGCCTTGATCCTGCTCACTCACCAGGAAGTAAGGAGTCAGCCTGAGTTAGTTAAAGTGTCATTAGTCCCAACAAAGTACTAGTTTCTAAAGCAAAGCAAATATTTTCCAATGTAACACAGACAAGTCTGTGGAAGATTTAGGAAGTTTTAGTATGGATGTTATCAATCAGATAGTAAAATTTGATAGGTTGGTGGTTTGATTACACTGAACTACTCCAAATAATAAATGCAAAGAAATGCCATCAGGGTTCTCAGACTTCCAAGTGATCCCCAGTCCTCTCACATATTCACAATGTTGCTTAATGTGAATCATGCCTGTAATTTCATGTTCTTTAGAATGATGGTTCTTGATTAGAGAGTAATTTTGCTTCTCCTCATCCCAGGGGACCACTGCAATGACCGAGACATGTTTGGTTATCACACCTGGTGGCGGAATGGATCAAGAGGTGGGGACAGTGATGGGTGGCAAGTGGTGTCTACTGCAAGAGGTCTGGGATATTGCTAAACATCCTACAGCTCACAGAACTGCCCCCTTCCGGGGCAGAGAATTATCTGACCCCAAATATCAATCCAGGTTAGAAAACAGGTCTAGTCATAATGTCATAACTAAGAAGCAATCCCGATTGTTCTTTTCAATGAGTTTTTCCATTCATATGGGGGTGGGGAGGGGAGAAAGTTTGCTGCAGCACTTATTTAAACTCAACAATTTTCAATGTAAATAGATATTTCTATGTTTCTTCTGAGATCAATGAAACTTTTTTTTTTTTTTTTAATAAAATCTATGAAGGGAGAGAATCCTACCAAGGGTGACAATTACCAAGTACAGAATAGGTTTTTCAGGTCTTGGCTCTCAGGTCACATATTACTTGTTGCCTAAAGAGATGGCTTTGTGGCAACATCCAGGAGGTATTCATTCACCAGTATTCATTGTCAATTTGGGAGTATTTACAATGAATCAGGCTCTATAGGGGTTTGCTGGACTTTTTTTTCTAATCCTGTTTTTTAGGTTTGCTGGATTTTAAATGCTTTTGTTTTAATGATAAATGTACTTTTGGTTGTGGCACTGTGGCATGAATGAACAGGTGCTAAATAAGGTGAGCATTTGAAGAGCTCCACCTTTCTTACTGCATCAGCTTGAAGGTTAACATACTATGTCTCTTAAATCTTTCCTCTCCTCTTTATTCCCACTTATACCCCACAAGTTTTGTTTTTTACATTTCATCTATCATTAGAATTCTAGTTTCCTTTTTGATCTTCCACTTTAATTTCTGCAACTTGATATAAATCAATCTTATTAAAGGTTAATTTTGAAATTGTTGGTCCTTTGCTCAAAACCCTTCAATTATATAGCAAAATTTACCCAATAAAACTCTATAACTCCTGTTATTCAATAATCTCCTCGTGTGCTCCTTATTTGTCTTTGAAGCATGTATTTCTGTTGTTCTTCATATATCCTATGCTCCAGCTAGAACAACTGACCATTTTCCCATAGTTCTGCATTCTCCTGACTAGGTGTTTTAACTTGCTCTGTTTCCTTTGCAAGGAACATCCTATTACTGCCTGTGCAGATCCCACCTTTCTTCAAAGATCAGGTCAAATGCACTACCTCCAAGTCCCTTTAGCTGGAAAATCTCTGCCTCCTCTGAACACTCTGCATAGATGAACTTCTCTTTTCCTCCTCAATACAAAATATTTTTGCTCTTGAATTATAAGATAAGTGTTTAGGAAGGAAAGAAGAAAGGAAGGAAAGAAGGAAGGAAGAAGGAGGACAGGAGAGAAAAAAGGAAGAAACTCCTGGGTAAGCAGGAGTGTTGTGTGGAGCAGAGCTCCTCAAACTTTAAATGCACGCAGATCACCAGGAATCCTGTGAAAACAGACTCAGATTGAGTAGGTGTGGGTGGGGACTGAGATTCTGCTTTTCTAACAGATTTTCATCTTAGTGCTTCTGTTGATAACAGTCTTGCTGCAGGTCAGCTGCAAGCAACTCGAAAGTTCTATTGTGCTAAGCAAATCTGTGATTTGAATATTTCAATTTTGGGTTGCATCTTTGGACCTGTCACTTCCTGGCAATGTGGTCTTATATAAATCAGCTAATTTCACTACACTCTAGCTTTATCCAGCAAAATGAGGGTAATGACATGTCTGTCAGTCTCTGCTGCCTCTGGCTTGGCCCTACTGCAACTTGTAACTTGCTATGAGCTCATGTAGTGCCCTGAAAGCCACTAGGTAGCTACAAGAAGTTCTAGATTTCGGTTTCAAACTCCCTCTCAGTTATTAGGAGAAGCTTGATAGTGATGCTCTATGGCTAGTGTCTGGGCTGGGAAAATCTTGGTCCAAGGGGCACTTAGGTGAATTTTAGACTTCAGCTCTCCTATCCAATCTTTATCATGGGTTGTCAAGTTTCAGATGGTCCCCTGCCCTGAAATCTTGTTTTTGCTTAGTCACCCACTGGGTCTATAGCCTAGTTGTGGCACATCTCTTACCTCCTGCTCCTCTCTGCATCATCTTCTGCCCTGATACACAGAAACCCTTGGTGCCTATGCTTCTCCAATTCTTTGCCTTTCCTCAGGTGAACTTCTGTAATGTTAGACTCCACTAGGATTTGAGGATAGCAATTTATTATTTCATTGTGTGCTTGAGTGTTTGCTATGAGCCAGAACTGTATTCAGCCCCAATTAGTTTTATACATTTTCTTATGTAACTACCTGTTTCCTGAGGTCCGTTCTGGCTACAGCATTATTTAAATTACAAAGTTTTAATGGTTGCAGATTAAAAAAGATTAATGATTGTGAAAATTCTCTTTAAGCAAACAGCTAAAACAATGTCATTTATTTTTGTGTTAGAATGTATACACATACAAAAATGTATATTAAATAAGTCTATTTCTTGACTTTATGTAAGTCTCAAACACTTTCTTCAAAGTGATAAAGGCTCAAAATAGGAAAATGTCCAGCAATAAATGTCAGATATAAGAGCACTGTTACAATAAAGGTTGACTTTGTGCATGGAGGAAGCATGTCTTGATGGAAATCTACATGTATTTTTACTCATACTTATCTTTGGAGAGCAGTTATCATAATATTCCAAATAGGTACCATTAGGGACTCTCATCTTAGGAAAGTCATTATGGTGGTTCCTGGTTGAAAAGATATTGTTCTGAGCAACTAGAAGTTTATGAAGACCTATGAATTCTTTTAAGGCGGTGTGATTATCAAGTAAATTGCCATAATTTTGAGAAGTAACAAGCAGGACCCAAAAGGGAAGAAAGAACAACAGGCAGAGAAATCTTTAGGATAGAAAGTGAGGACAAATGTCTTAGAAAATGGGCCTCTGCATTCTGGTTGGCACGGGGGGAGTGTGGTCTTTGAAGCTGTACCTGGCATAACAGGTGAAGCACACCTATGTCTCTGGAGGGAGGAACTGAAAACTGGAGGCATACTTTGGGAAAGGATTGTCTGAATCATCTTAGATTTCCACAACAAAATATCATAAACTGCGTGGCTTAAACAACAAAAACTTATTTTCTCACAGTTCTGAAGGGTGAAGTTCAAGATCAGGGTGTCAGCGTGGTTGGATTCTGATGAAGGTTTTTTCCTTGGCTTGTAGATGGCTGTCTTCTGTGCATTCATATGGGGAGGGAAAGAGAGAGGGAGAGAGAGAGTTACTTTGTACCTCTTTTTGTAAGGGCACTAATTCCATCATGAGGGCTCCATCTAAACCCATTTACCTCCCAAAGGCCCTGTCTCTAAATACCACCACAGTGGTGTATTTGAAGGCAACCTTGAGCATCACATTGTTAAGGCTTCAACATCTAAACTGGGGAGACACAATCGATTCATAGCAAGTGCCATCATGGGAAATGCAAATAAATATTCACCCCTTCGTTTTCTACTTCTAAACTTTCCTTCAAACATTGAAAGATTGCTGAACTCATGGTTCAGATTCCTTTAATTCTTCACTGTTCGCACTGTATAACTTACATTTAAATGTGGAACTCTTTGAGTAACCAAACCAATACAAGACTCCCAAATGTGTCCCAGTGTGCATATTTCAACCATTCGTCATGTGCTTCCACATGTCTTTTAGTTGCCACCTCATTCATCACCAGGGTTGAAGGGACTTCTCTGAGCTGTCGGAAATGGACCATCTTCCTTCCTTTCTTCATGGGGTGGTGTTTCCTTTGTAGGAAGGAGCTGTGACTTAAATCTGCCATGCATGTTTTAAACCTTATTGCACAGCCATTAAATTAGACATAGATGAAATTGTTCAGTGGGTGACTTCAGAAGTTTGCTTCTCACCAGAAGGAATACCTTATTATGATATCCATATCCTGCTGAGCCATGAACCTTGATGGTGCAGGATTAATTCACCATGAATGGAAGTTAACCTTTGGGACCATCTCCTTGTCCAGATTACCTAAGAATTAAGTCTTGTTTGAAGGTTGTTAAGATATAATAGCAGTGTACTCTGTAGTTAAAATGCTGTTTCAAGTCAGCAGACATTTTGCTACTTGATTTGGTTTGCGGATTTACTTTCATTTCAGTTGTGGAGTTTATCATGGGCAGGTATTTATTAAAACAAAATAAATTTCCACCACAAATAAAATCTTCCAAATAGGGAAATTATTATTTCCCAAAAGTTTTCTACTCCCTCATTTTAAGTTAACAATAAGAAAACTCAAGCAATAATATGTATTTAGACCAAAGTATTTGCTTGTTTTATGCATATCTAATCATAAAAGAGAAGGTATCTGACCAGCACAAGTTTGATGTTTTCTCTCTAGTCCATTCGATAAAAAGTGCATTGTTCACAATTTAATTTCTTATAGCTTGACCCATAATTCATATTTCAAGATTCAGATTTTTGCTACATGCAGTTTTTATCCACCTGCTACACCACTTTTGTCAGGAATCCAAATTAAAAATATTTTGCCACACTGTAATGAGTTATATCTTAAATGTCTCCAGAAGGTCAATATATAAAGGCTTCATTGCTAAACTGTGGAAATACTTGGCAGTTATGGAACTTTTAGGAGGTGGGCCATCCTGTCTTTTTCTTTGCTTCCCAACTGCCATGAGGCTAATAAACCTCCTCTGCTATGTTTTCCCACCATGATGTACAATATTGACATGAGTCCAAAGCAACATGTCCAAGAACCCATTGACTGAAATCTCTGAAACCATGGGCCAAAATACAATTTTCTTCTTTTTAAGTTGTGTATCTCAGGTACTTTGTCACAGTGACAGAAACTAACATGCACTACCAGTTCTTCTTCTCGAGGTCTCTACTATGGTTTTATTAGTCTTGTAAGAGTCTAAGTGACCTTCTCAGTTCTCTAAGTCTGAGGTAAGACTAAACAATGATAATTATGAAAGCTAACTTTTAAAATATGCCAAACTGTTTTAAGTGCTTTGTGTATATTAAATAGTACAGATAGTATAAGATGGGTTCTACTATTATCATCCTGATTTTATGGGCAAGAAAATGAAAGTATAGAGAGATTGAATAATCTGCTCGGTCATAAATAAGTACAGAAGGCAGAAGTTGAAATAGACACAATTTCTAATTGGAAAGTCATTTTATTTCTCTCACAAAAACTCTGCCACCTACTGTAGAAGGCACATTGTGTATACTTGAGGATTCAAAAATCAGAACTTCTTTGGTAGAGTTGGCTAGTGGAAGCTACCTTGAGTTCTTCAGAAGTTTGTATTAGGAGGTGTGCTGCACAGTGAGAACATAGGACTTTTCTGGTTTTGCTACAGAGTGATGCTATAGACTGATAGAGTTAGAGGAAAGTGTTTTCTTGATATTTAAATCTGGGAATAAACAACAGCTTTTGGAGAAATTCCAATTCTGAAAATCAACTTATAATGAAAAAATGTACATACAAAATGTGGTTAGCAGTTCTTGTTTGAGGTTTGAAGTTAATTTTGTTGTAGTTAAATACTCAGTAGATGGTTTTATCAAGAGCAACCCAGTCACATCATTTAGTACCATTTCCTGCATCCTTCTTTGGCTTGTTTTTGCTGTTATTCTTTATTCTATGAGTATCTAACTAGAATTTCATTCCAGGAACACAAGAACTGACTCTGTGATCTTTCAGCTTAAAATGCACACTCTCATACTAAATAATTTTTTATTTAATGACTTTAATAATTTTTTATTTAACATATAAAAGACTTGGTACCCAAGGTGGCAATACTGTGAAGTTTTATGGACCTTGAGCAAGTGACATGTAGTGGGAATTCTTTGCATCACTGTTAGCATATCACTGAAACACTGGCTCTAGCCTGTGTGCTTGGCTTCCTGGCTCATGAGGTGAGTAGTTTCCTCTACTGCACACTCCTCCATGGTGTGCTGTCTTCACCACAGACCCCAAGCAATGAGGTCAGTCAATTTTGGACTAGATCTCTGGAACCATGAGCCCAAATCAGTTTTTTCTCTTTATAAGTTAATTGCCTCAGTTATTTTATTATAGTGGCCCAAAACTGAGAAATACAATTTCTGTAATGAACAACAAATTGATAATAATATTTTTACTTTCTTTTTTAGTGAAGTAAAATTTACATTAAAATGAAATTTATCATTTTAACTATTATAAAGTATAAAATTCAGTGGTAGTTTTCATCACCCCAAGGGGATGATGTACCCATTAAGTAGTCACTCCCTATTCCCTGCTTCTTCCAGCTCCTGGTAACCACCAATCTCTCTGTCTTATGGATTTGACTGTTCTGAACATTTTATATAAATTAATCACACAATATGTGGCCTTTTGTTTTTTGCTTCACTTAACTTTCACTTAGCATAATGTTTTCCAAGTTTGTCCATGTTGTAACTTTTATCAACTTCATTCCTTTTTATGGTTGAATAATACTATTTCATTGTAAAGACATGCCACATTTTGTTTATCCATTTATCATTGGATGGGCATTTGAATTAATTTCACTATTTGCTGTAGTGAATATTCATGTATATTTTTTGATTTCAATTCTCTGGCACATATACCCAGGACTAGATTTGCTGGGTCATATGGTACTGCCACTTTTAACTTATTGAGAAAAGGCCAAATTGTTTTCCACAGCAGCTGTACGGTTTTTACTTTTTTACCATTACTGTATAATGGCTCCAATTTCTTCTGCTCTCTCCAACATTTGTTATTTTCCATTTATTTGATTACAACCACCCTAGTGGGTATGAATTGGTATCTTCTGTGGTTATGATTTGTATTTCCTTGATGACTAATGACATTAAGCATTTTTCCATGTCCTTGTTGACTATTTTCATATTTTCTTCAGATAAATATCTATTCCAATACCCTATCCCTTTTAAAAGTCGGGTTGTTCCTTTTGTTGTTTTTGATTTGTAAGAGTTCTTTATATAATCTTATTTACACATATGATTTGTACATTTTTTTCTATTCTGTGGATTTTTTTCACTCTCTTTGATGAACAAAAGTTTATAATTTTGCTGAAGACCAGCTTACTTATTTTTTGTTTTTGGTTTCTTTGTGCTTTCAATGTCATGTCTAGAAATCATTGCAAATTCCAAGGTAGTAAAGATTTACCCCTGTGTTTTCTTTTATGATTATTATGTTTAAATATACTAGTTTAAAGTTTTAGTTCTTAAATTTAGGTTTTTGATTCATGTGGAGTTAATTTAAGAGGTCCAACTTCATTCTTTTGCATATGGTTGTCCTACCACCATTTATTGAAGACTCTTCTCATTGAATGGTCCTGGCAATCAAATAAAAAAATCATTTGACCCTGGATAGGAAGGCTTATTTCTGGACTCTCCATTCCATTTGATTGGTCTTCATATGTATCCTTTTGCCTGCATGCTAGCTGTTTTGATTAGTGTGGTTTTTGTATCAAGTGGCTTTGTATCAAGTTTTGAAATTGGGATGATACCATCTTTGGTTTTGCTTTCTTTTACTGAGTAAATTAGTGAAATTCTCTGTCTTCAGGTTCTGTTTTCCTTTCTCACTTATTTTGTATGTGGTGGGGCCATAAAGCTGTTGGAAAGGGGTCTTGAGGTGGGTGTGTAAAAAGGAAGGAGAACATTTGTGACATAATTGCAGTTCCTTGTGTTCTGAATTTTTGAATCAAAATCAGAATTGGTGGGAATTTTTAATTTTTTTGTGTGGTGCTGGGGATAAACCCAGGACCTCACACATGCTAGGCAAGTGCTCTACCACTGAGCTATATCCTCAGTCTGAAGTTTTATACTTGTACCTTTATGGTTAGGATCTAGAGTGTCTCCCAAAGGCTCATGTGTTGAGGGCTTGGTCCTCAATGCAGCAATGTTCAGAGGTGGGTCTTCAGGGAAGTTATTAGATCATGAGGGCTCTGACCTCATCAGTAGATTAATCCATTGAGGGATCCATAGTTGAATGGATTGTTGGGAGCTGGTGAAATTGTAGGAGGTAGGATCTAGTTGAAAGGCATGAGTCCTGTGTGTGTGCCCTTGGGGACTACATATTGTCTTTGGCCCCTTTGTCTTTCTCTCTCTCTCCCTCTCATTTCAACTGTCATGAAGTAAGCAGTTTTGCTCTGCCATACCTTTCTGCCATGATAGTCTGTCTTACCACATGCCCGGAAACAATGGAGTCAGCTAAGCATGGATTGAAACCTCTGAAACTGAGAGTCAAAAATAAGTGTTTTCGTTGTTTTTTTCTCAAGTGTTTTGTCATAGTAATGACAAACTAACACACATATCTATACAGTGTGATTGGACTTCCAACATATTGTTACCTGCGTTTACTTGGATTACAGATATATGAAAGACTAACAGCAGAGCCAGCAAAAATGTCTTAAAGGATTCTGTACAAAGCACATCAAGTCACTGAGTGATGGAATGCACATCATCAGCAACAAGGTAGCAATCAGTTGATATTTTAATTCACAAATGATAATTGAAACCATTCTTTTTCTCATATTGTTTCCTCTCTTCCCTCTCATCTCCTGGTGAAAGATGACGTACCTGAAGTCTTGTTCTTCAGGTAAGTCTTCTCACCCTATCTGGCAATCTTTCTTGACTCCTTTTCTCAGTCTCATTCATAGTAAAAGATACCATTTTTGTGGTGCTTCCTTCTTCTGGTCTATAGTCTTTAGAGGTGTCTATGATATTTCCCTTTCTTACATCTTTCCAGTTATTTGCCTTCTTGTGTTTGAGTAAGAATGAATGCAATTCTTACTTATCCTTATGTTCCCAATTGTTGAATGGCTGCATAGATGAATGAAAGAGTGGATAAGATTTTCTAGTGAGAGAGTGGAGATAAAACAGAGGTGAAAACTCAAATAAGATTACTAGCATTAACAATAATTAATAAGATTACTATAATTTATACTAACTATAATTACTATAGCTAATATTGTCAAGAGGTGTATTATTTGCATATATTTATAAAAAAAGGGAGGATTGCTCTTTCAGAGGTCTATGTAGTTTAGAAACTTCGTTGTTTTCACAAAGTGGAAAGGTTGCTGAAGAAAACAGCAGAAGTATAGTGAACAGATAAGATAAAATATTACTTCCTAAGAGAGGATTTAAGGAATGCTCTAAAGTTAAAGCTTAAAAGGCATTGAGGTTTCTGGGAGTTCCCTAGTGGAGTGAGAGGAGTGAGACATACTTAATTGTAGTTTTGAAGTGAACTTTAATAGAAAAGAAGTAAGAGATAAAAATTTAAAAATCTATTATTTTTATATTTTTGCAAAATGAACTTTATTCAATTATGTATAATTACAGTTATGCAAAATAGATTCTATAAGTATATATTCCTTCTTAGTTCTTTTATCAGTTCACATTCTTAAATGTGGCACAAATGATATGACTTATAGTTATTAATAACCTGATATTATTGAGTTGTATTTTTTCAGAAAATCTTTTTCATTCAAGTCAACTGATTCTTTGGCTGCCTTGCCATAGCTGTCAAGATCTCTGGCGATTTTAATGATTTGGTTGAAAATTCCTGCAGAGCTTCCTTGTATTTCTGTGTGAAAGTCACAATAGGTATAAGTGGGTGCTGAGATGGTCAAATAAAAAGTGTCCCATCAAACTGACCTTGTCTGTGGATGGGAGGAGGCACAATTGTTCACTCCCCATCATGAGTCCTGCTGAAACACTGGGAAATTAGGAAATGGCAATATAGGGGAATAAAACTTTGATACCAGAACCCATTCTTAATGTAGAAGATGATTATATTGATAAAAGAAAAAGCGTTCTTTAAGTAAAAGAAGTTAAAAAGAGTTAATCATATTTTCCAGTTTTCATTAGCATCATAATTGCCTTGATTTCATTTGCTGAGGATGGTAGTGTTATGTTTAATATATAGCAAGTCCTCTGACAGTTGAAACAGCTCATGGCTCTATACCTGCTACTGTGTTAGTTTATGGTGCAATCTTGTTAATGTGGTTATCTCCCTGGGACAGAAATGACTTTCTTGCTGTCTCCTGCACAACTGGCTGAAGTGCTAGCTGTTTGTATTTACATATCAAATGGAGATGGCTGAAGCAGTTTAACATGCTCTTTGCTCTTTCAAGCACTGGAAAAATTTGGTTCAACATCCTATGCTGATCTCCCTTAAGTTTTTTGGATTCCTTGACAGTGATGCTGTTTGGTGTTCTCATTAAATAGACATTTCTCTTGACAGGTGGCTGCAATTTTATTGCCATTGACCTATTTATGATCTTCTAAGAGTACCCTGTAGTAACTCTTTCAGATACTTGGAATTCATTTCAAAATTTAAGAACTTTTAGTCATCTAAACAAGACTGCTCAAATGATTTAAGACAGTACAAGTCCACAAAAGGAGATCTGGTCTCACAGACTGAGCAGGATTTTCATGGAATGAGTAGCACTGGTTATCCAAAGGAAAAGATACTAAAAACACGTCTTTTTCAATGTTTAATAGATATTCTTTGTTGAATGAACTACATTTCTGTGTTCTTCTTTATGAAATTCGACATATAATTGTATAACAACTTAAAGGGAAAGCATAGGGAAAAATAAACTATATGTTACCACAGTACATAAAGAATCATTTCTTTTGCATTTAAGAAACAATTCCACAACATCAACTGTGACATTTTCGCTTTACTTAACATTCAGGTTCTGATACACATAGTTGTGTTTAGGACCAAAATTGTTCTATCTGTACTGTAATTTTTAAGCCATGTTATAATCTTACAGTGTCATAGCAAAAATTGAATGAATAAAGCAATAGATCATTTGTATTACCAAGATTTAGAAGATAATGATGCTACATGAGTTGTATGTTGACTGCTTTTTCATTTGTACTCAAGTGCTGATTAATACCTTATGTATGGATATGATCTGCTGTTATATTGAGCATCTTCCTTCCACACTGGTCTTATTACTCAGGGTACTTCCTATCGACAGTTGACATGTGGTAGGCATTCAATGACTATTAGCTTACTGGATGACTAGGAAGGATAATTTATTAGGACATTAAAGTCCAAATTATTAACCGCTGGAAGATAATACTTTCCTATATATTTACTTTCCAAATATGCTTTGGAAGTCTTTTATTTTAGCAGAAACTCCAAGACCTCAGTTGAACTTATTGGAAGATTTTGAAGTCAATATGCTTGAGATCAACTATGAAAGATGAAGTCTCAATAGAGAGTATATTAGAAGGTATAATTTTTATTTTACTCAGGAAAATATTAAGGAAAATACAAATTTATTTTATTTAAAAAAGAGTTCTTACCAGGAGAATGAGATGTCATTTCTTATTGGCAATAAAAAGGCTTTGAAATTAATGTCAATTGTTGCCACACTGTGAATGTATATGGGATTGTACACTTGAAATGCTGAATTTTGTGATATGAGAATCATAACTTAATAAAAATAATATTAACATGAAAATGATATGAATATGTAAGAACAGTCATATGTTGCAACATTAATGGTTAAACTAATGAATTAATTCAGTAAGATTCAAATTTCATGTTGCTTCAGAGGTATTTTAGCAATCTCAATGAAAGCAAATCTTATTAAGATTAAAGGCATGTGAAAGGCACAAACTATTACATAGGTATTTTTGTTTATCTATTTGGCAGTGCTTGGGCCTTATTCACAATAGGAAAATGTTCTAACACTTAACTACACTTTAATACCATTGTTTATGGTATTTTAGTGCTAACATTCAAATTGAACAAATGCTTACAGGCAATATAGTCTAATAGTTGAGCTACTTTGTGCAATAACAGACCACAAAACTCCAGAAACCAGAAAATTTGATATTTTCATTACGAAGTTTCCATTTACTACCACAGTGGCAAAATACTTTGTAAAAAGCTGCATAATTCAAAGTTAAGATATCTTTAATGATGTTAGTTAAGCAGGATGACTCACAAAAAGGAAAAAAAAAAACCCTTATAATTTGTTACTTTAGCTAGATGTTTGAAGAGAACATGAAAACAGTCAATTAACTTTTTAAAAAAAAGATTGATGAGAAAATACAAATCATTGTGCATTGTTCAGAATCTGTAAGACATGGACTGGGGATTTAGCTCAGTTGGTGGAGTGTTTGCTTTGCAAATGCAATCCCCAGCACTGAAAAAAAAAAAAAATCTTTAGGACATTCTTTGAAAATGTGCTGTCTAAGGTGGAAATATAGGAAACACTGGTCTAGATGTCCAATCCTTGTACCACATATAAGTTTTGGTGTGCTCTTGGGGAAGAAAGTTGAATTCTTTGAGGTTTTGGTAACACTTAGTTGGATACTGAGGTGGAGATATTAAATGATCAGCGCCATTCTCATCCTGTTCTAAAATTCCATAATTCAATACATTGGCAATGGTAGATATATATATCTGAAGTTATATCTAGGTAACTTATATATATATAATAATAGGTAGGATATATATATAATAATAGGTAGGATAATAAACCTGGAAGTTGAATCAGATCTACATAGCTATAACTACTGTTACAAACAAAAAGTTAACCAGTAAGATATTAGGCCAAGAGGCATTCAGAAAAACTTTCTTGTAAAAGTTTTCTTTAATAGTTTAACAATTGAGGCCCATTTAGAAATCAAAACTGAAATTAATATAAGCATTTTTATGTTCCATCTTTTAACTATCCAGGTAACAATATCAGTACTACAATAGAGTTAGCTCAGAAACTCTTTGAATATGAATGTTAAAATAAGTTAACCATCCATTCATTTAGCAAATATTTATCGAGCACCTGCTTTGAGCTAATGACGGCCTTGCTTTTGTGGAACTTCCATTCTAGTGGTGGGATCAGACCAAAAATAATAAGCATAAAAATAAGTAAATTATGTTATACATTATGTGATTGCCAACTTTTTGTTGCTTTGACCAACATATTGACAAGAACAACTTTGAGGAAGAAAAGTTTATTTTGGATCATGATTTCAGAAGTTCAGTCTATGGTTCCTAACCACATAGCTCTGGGCCCTAGGTGAGGCCAATCATTATGGTAGAAGAACGTGATGAAGAACTTGATGGTGCTCCATTCATGGCAGCCAGGAAGCAGAAAGAGAGAAGGGAAGGAGTGGCAAGTAAGATGAGCACTTCCAGGGCATGCTCTCCAGTGACCCACCTCCTCCAGCCATAGTCCACCTGACTACATTTTCCACCCAATTAGCCCATTCAAACTAGGATGGACTGAATAGGTTATAGCTATGATAATCTAATCATTTCACTTCTGCCACTAACAATGGGGGGAAATCTCCTACCTAAACATAATTTTTTTTTCATAACTTTATTGAGGTAAAATGAAAGTACAACAAAATGCACATATTTGAAGTATGCAATTTGATCAGTTTTGACCCATATGTAACCAATACAATCAGTATAAAAACATTTCCATTAATTTTTTTAAAATTTGAAATCACACATGATTTATTACTTTAGAAATCAATTACCTTAAGATATATATACCCCCACTCCCACATTTCAACTACTTCAAAATTAAATGACACACTTATAAATGTCTCACAGGTCAAGGAAGAAAGCATAAGAAAGTAAATAAAAAGTGCTTTGAACTAAGTGATAATAAAAGCTTAAAATAGAATATCTGGGATGAAACAGAACTCAGATGAACATTTATATATTAAAGTACTTGTATCAGAAAGAAGCTAGATTAGCAATCAAATTATTTTCAAATTAGGTAGTAGGAAGGAAAAAATTAAGAGTAAGAGCAGAAATATATGAAACATAGAAGAAATAATACAGCTAAAAGTTGATAAAAAATCAAACAAATCTCATCAAGAAAAAAACGAGGAACAGAAAAGTTAGTATCAATGGCAAGGGAGCTATCAAAATAACCCTACAGATGCTAAAAATATATTAGGGAAATATTGCAATTGCATGCCAACATATGTGATAGCTTATATAACATGGTCTATTTTAGAGAAGGATCTGTGTGCTGCTGAGAAGAAAGTGTATTCAGTCATTGATGAATGAAATATCCTATATGTGTCTGTAAAGTCTAACCAAACCATAATCTTTAGAAGGTGATAATCATGGAAAAAGACAAAATTAGAGGGATATAAGGATAATTTTATTTCAGTAGATAAGGTACACTGTTAAACAGGTGGTTGCATGCAGCTAATATTTGGCTATAGTATCAGAGTATAGGATTTCTATGCTTATTCATCTAGTAACTTAAAAATACTTGGGTGAAAAATATATTCATTTATTTGAAGAATGTTAAAGAGTAGTTGGTTTTACATTTTACTCTGAAATTCTGCCAGTTCATTACTTTCCTTTCCATAAAAACAGTCATGTTCAGAAACAGATGGTTTGTCTATCAGTAGCCTGGCTTTGTTTTGGCCTACAGTGAGGTCTTGTAAAAAAGGAAAAAGATTTAAAAAAAAAAATTCCTTTTTACTGCTTTCTGATAGGAGAACTGGAAAAATCTAAGTTCTTGCTCTTGTAGGATCTTATAAAAAAATCTAAATGGTTGAGCAGATGTAAAAAGTTCTGGAACATTGTAAACACTTGGTCCACGCTGTGTGCTGTGGCATCTTTTTGTACATCTTTCTCAGATCATAGGTTCTTTATCTACCATGGGTTCTTTCCTTTCTAGCCAGGAAAATCTCAGCCCAGGGCATCCTTCTCAGCTCACCCCTCATAGATTTTGTTTCTCTAGAGTCAAGGAACTTTATTTAAAGTCCTGTGGAAGGTATTGGTTTAAAATTTCTTTGAAAGGAAAGATAGCTAAGATGAATGTTAAAAAATCTAAATGAAGGATCCTGAATGTTTAGGAAGTAAGATAAAGTTGTTTTTATTTAAACAGTTTTCTTGAAAATGTGCAACAGTCTTTTTTAATCTGCTAAATTTGTGAAGGATATAGAAAAGGGTGGCTGACTTGCTTGATCCAGGTTTTGCTTATATAATTCATAAGGGACATTCTGTTGCAGTTTGGCATAGTTTTGTGTTTTTGTCAATCAGTACTTATGTCATACTTTGAAATGGGAAAGTGCTCTCTAGCCATTTATCATGGAAGCCTGTTTTCAGTGACAAATAGTTCAGGCACACAAATCTGCCTGCTTTAACTAGAACACTGGAGAGGTTGCCAATGTTTAAATGGAGACTTAGTACTAAGTCTTTTTTTCAATATGTAATTTATTTAATTTATTTTTTTATTTGGATAGGACATCCTGGTAATTTCAAAACTCTGCTGGAAAAACCCCACTCCCACATTTCATACCTCTTCTGGTATGAATATTTGTATTGGACAGAGAAATATTGTGGAGATAACACTAGCAGATTTGATCAAGTGTAGATAAGATGATAGAAATCCTTTCTACATCAAGTATTTGATTAAAACGCAGAAGGTCCTTCATTTATTTAGGGATTGTTTCCCAAAACAACCCTTTGTGACCCATCAGAACAACATAGTGTTTAAATCTTGAATGGATAAACCTGGGTTCAAACTCCTATTTCAATGTCCTACCAGATGACTAAGTGAGGAGGAAGCACTCAATAAATTGCTAACGGCCGACTTCTCACTTTGACCTTGGGCAATCACTCACTCAGAGGCCCTGACAATGAATTTTCCTGAACTTTTGTAAAAAAGGAATGATGTTAACTTTTGTGAAAGTTAATCCCAACATGCACAAATCAATAAACATGATACAAAACAAGAGAATGGACAGAAACCATTTAATTACCTCAATAGATGCAGAAAAATCATCTGATGAAACTCAACATCCTTTCATGATAAAAACTCTGAACATATTAAGTATAGGAGGAAGCATTCTCAACATGCTAAAGACAATTTACCATAAACCGATAGCTAACATAGTTCTGAATGGGGAAAGTCTGAAAGTTTTTTCTCTAAGATCTGGAACAAGATGAGGATGCACACTTCTACCACTTTCATTTAATGTTGTAGTGAAAGTCCTAGGCAGAGAAATTAAGCAAGAGATAGAAAGAAAGGGTATCCAAATGGAAAGGAGGTAGTCAAATTTTCACTGCTTTCAGATGACATAATAATCTATTTATAGGAAACCCCAAAGATTCTACCAAAAAACTGTAAGAACTAATAAATTCATTTAGCAAATTTGCAGGATACAAGATCAACATACAAACATCGGTAGTGTTGCTACACATCAATAGTGAATTCCCTGAACTAGAAATCAAGAAAGCAATCCCATTTATAACAGCTACAAATAAAACAGTGAACAACAACAACAAAACCCTGGGAATAAATTTAACTAAAGAGTTGAAAGATCTCTATAATAAAAATGATAAAATATTGATAAACGTAATTGAAAAGGACACAAAAATGTGGCATCACATCCTATGTTCAAGGATTAGAGGAATCAATATCGTTAAAATGTCTATCCCACCCAGAGGGATCTACAGAATCAATACAATCCCCTAGAACTAGAAACAAAACAACACAAATCAAAACTAAAACAACAGCCCTAAAATTCATAGTGGAACCACAAACAACAAAGCATAACAAAACAACCCCAGTAGCCAAAGTCATCTCGGGTGAAAGAACAAACTAGGAGGCATTATACTCTCTGGCTTTAAAATATACTACAGAGGGGACTGGGGCTATAGCTCAGTTGGTAGAGTGCTTTCCTTGCAAGCACAAGGCCCTGGGTTCAATCCCCAGCACCACAAAACAAACAAACAAATAAAACTACAAAGCCATAGTAATCAGAACAGCAAGGTAATGGCATAAAAACATACAGACCAATGGAACAGAACAGAGAGTGGGGGCAATAAACCTACGTGTTTGCAGCTAACTGATTTCAACAAGGGTACTGAGAACAAGCATTGGAGAAAAGACAGCCTCTTTAATAAAGGGTGCTGGGAAAATTGGATAACCAGTTACAAAATAAAGGGTGCTGTTACAAAAATCAGTTCAAAATGGTCTAAAGGCTTAAACATGAGATCTGAAATTGTGAAAGTACTAGAAGAAAACATAGGGAAATGTTTCAGGACATTGGAATGGGCAAGGATTTTTTTGGACAAACACTGGAAGCACATGAAACCAAAGCAAAATAGACAAATGGATTACATCAAACAAGAAAACTTCTGCTCAGCAAAGGAAATAATCAAATGAATGAAGAGATTGCCTACAGAGTGGGAGAAAATATTTGAAAACTATCCTATACTTCTGACACGTGTTAACATTCAGAATTACAAGGTATTCATAAAAAGCTCTGCCTTTACGCCATGTACAGACAGAGAAACAACATGTATCCCATTTGTTTACAATAAAAAAAAAAAAAGCTCAATAGAAAAAAATAACCAACTTATAAAATATGGACAATAGACCTAAATTAACATTCTCAAAAGAAGACATATAGATGTTCAGCAGGTATATGGAAAAAATACTTAATGTTCCTAATCATTTATGAAATGCAAGTCAAAACCACAATACACTATCACCTCACTTTGGTAGGAATGGCTATTATCCAAAATACAAAGAGAAGACTCCCTAGCTGTCTCCAGCTCCTGTAGCTCTGTGGTAGAGCACTATCTAGAAAAAATAAAAAATAAAAAAAGAAAAGAAATCTATACACACACACACACACACACATATATATATATATATATATATATATATATATATATATACATAAAATTATAAAAAAAGACAAAGATAACAAGTGCTGTGGACAAAATGTGGGATGTAGGAATAAGGGAACCCAGGCATACTGTTGGTGAAAATATAAATTAGGAGAGTCATGCAGAAAACAGTTTGGAGTTTCCTAAAAAACAAAACAAAATAACCCTCCCACCCTGGGACAAAACACTTTAAGGTTTAGCTATTCCACAATGGAATATATCTCAAAAGGAAATAAGATCAATGAAGAGACATCTGCACTCACATTTTATTGCAGCACTATTCAAAATAGCTAAGAAATGAACCTAAGTGTTCATTAACTGATGAATGGATGAAGAAAATTGGTATAAAGATACAAAATATCTCTGTTCTGTTCCCTTGGTCTGTAAGTTTGTTTTTACACCAATACCCTGCTGTTCTGATTATTATGGCTTTGTAGTATATTTTAAAGCCAGATAGTATAATGTCTCCTAGTTGTCCTTTCATACTCTTCAGCCATGAGGGAGAATGAAATTCTGTCCTATATTTCAACATGGATAGAACTTGGAGGTCATGATGATAAATGAAATAAGCCAGGTTCTGGTATACTATTTCCCAGTGGACTGTAGATAATTATAATGTGCTGTACATTTTAAAAAACTTGGAAGAATGGAATTTGTTTTTTTTTTTTTTTTTTTTTTTGCGGTACTGGGGATTGAACTCAGGGCCTTGTGCTTGGGAGGCAAGCACTCTACCAGCTGAGCTACCTCCCCAGCCCCGGAAGAATGGAATTTGAATGTTTTCATCATAATGATAAATGTTTAAAGTAATAGATATGTTTAACATTACCTGATTGAAACATTACCCAAGGTATAAATGTATTGAAACAGCATATGAACATATAAACATGGACAATTTTTGTGTTTTCACGTACTTGTTAAAATAAAATTTAAATTAAAACAGAAAGCTAATCTTTATGAGGATTAAAGCCTCAGAACAGCATATATTTGTTAAGCAATTCTCTTCTTTTTCTTCTTTAATCATTCATTTCACAAACGAATATCAGTTAAAAAGAGTTAATGGTCAATGATCTGAAAATAATTTCCATAATGGCTAAATGTGGTGGTGTTCCTGAATTTTCTTTATTTATGTGTAGCTAAGAAGAAATGTTTTTGGAGGCCAGTATGTAAAACAACCTATGATTTATTAATTTAGAACCATGTCTCCTAGGAAACGCTTTGGAAAGTTTGAATTAAAGAATGTTCAAAGTGGCATGGCAAGGTTCATTAGTAATTAATTGACTTTAAAGAGTTTAACATAATAAATTTCTGGGTGACAGGAAATGACATGAAAGGTGAGTGTTATCATTTAGATATGAGGTGTCCTGTAAAAGGTCATGTATGAAACAAAGAAAGAAGGTTCAGAAGTGAAATAATTGGGTATGAGTGTCTTGATCTAATCAGTGCATTAATCCATTTGAAGAATTACTGGGCCATAACTGTAGGCAGGTAGGGTGTGACTAGAAGAGGTAGGTCTCTGGAGGTGAGCCTTTGGGGTACATATTTTTGACCCTGGGGAGAGAGACTCTCTCTCTGCTTCCTGGTTGTCATGTCCTGAGGTGCTTTCCTCCATCACACCCTTCTACCTTGATGTTCTGCCTGACCTCAAGCCCAGAGCAGTAGAGTTGGCCATCTGTGGACTGAGACCTCTAAAACCATGAGATCTAACTAAGCTTTTCCTCCTCTAAAATTGCTTTTGTCAGACCTTTTGATCACAGCAATGAAAAAGCTTACTAAAACAGTGAGTGTACCATTAATGTGGCATTGCCAATGATTTGAATTGTAGCAATGGATGGCTTACTGGGTTCCATCATTATGGACACTTTTGGGGTAACTATAAACACAAAGTTTCCTTTCTTCAAATTGTCATGGATTACTTGAGAACCTCAAATCTTGGGAGAGTTGTAATGTGTGTAAATAGGTTGCGCTTTAGGTTTGCAGTAGAATTCAAGTCTTGTTTAGTTGCAGTATTTGCCAACTCTAGGTTCCCCAGGGTATATCTGTATGATCTGGGTAGTTGGGCATGTATCCTCATCCTAATTCATCTTTGTGTGACAACTCTCACAGAGTTTGTGTTCAATTAAAAGCAACGACATTCCAAACAAGAAAAAGACCTTTCTTTGGTCTTGTGTATGAAAAGCTGTGCTTCCTTGCTCAAATTAATAAACAACTCACTATGAAAACAAATAGATCAACAAAGAGACACTATACTAGTGCAGGAAAAAGGGACTGAATAAATGTTTTAGACTTGTTAATGGGACCAACAGAAATGAATTCTGGGCAGTTCCATGGACTAATGAGACTCGTGGGTGTGGAGTTATAAAGAAAAAGAATTTAGAAAGGGCAGAACCTGAGATAGTCAAGACTTAAGACTTAGTTTGTTTCTCACAATGTATTATAATTGCTGTGTAGTAAATGATTGCAAATTGTTTGTGATACACAGGGTGTAAGAAATATTGTATTTCTCTCTGTTGAAGTTGGGCTCCTGTACTAGAGCTGGCAAGAGGAAAAATTTCATATATTTTTTGAGATTCTTCCTTCCCCTTTGGGTTTAGGTGCAGCCGTGGGACTTAGGCAGTCAGTACAGGACAGATGGAGAAGAGGTCAGTAATTTGTTACAGTCACTCCTAAGACGCTCATTTCCAGGCTCCACCTGGGTCTTTCAAAGGTAGAGGCTGCTGAGTCATCTAATTCTTTCACCACAAGTTCCGTCTTTGAATCCAAGGTGGTTAGTGCTTACACCTTTCAAAAGGCATCTTCTTACTCAGTCCCACCTCCTCCTGTTACATTGGGTGGGGTTGGATATAAAGTGACTCCAGTAAACTTTCTTTTTCCTTCCTTGTTCCTTCTGATCCCAACCCCTCTCCCACAATTCACACACACACACACACACACACACACACACACACACTTTGGTTTTGGATTACTTCTCTTCTCTGGGAAGTATCAACTTCTTTCTATCACCCTCTCAACTTGTTTGGTATGGTTTCCTCACTTGGTTTACATTTTGAAATACAGCAAGCATAAAGCAAGCTCCTTAGACAAGGTATTCCAAACTCTGAAACACAGAAGGTAAACATCAGCTTTGTTGGAGAGTTCACAGAAGACAAAAAGTTGTATTTAAAAATACTATAAATATAAATACATATATATGTATATACACAATCAACTTCTCATTAACTAGTCTTAGGCTTGTTTAATTTTGTGTTCTTTCTTCCTGTTACTATTAGTTTTGCTAAGGAACTGTGTGTTCATACACACAATTGTTTCTCTAGTACTGAGCACACAGTAGATAATAAATATTTGTTTAAAGAAGAATAAATAATCAAATAAGCTCAGTGGTGTCATAAGGTGAAAAACTAGAAAATCTTTTCAGGAAGAGGTTGGGAGAATAACAATTTTGCTGACTTGGACAGGTGTGGGACTTGAATGATATAGTAAAGGAGTCAATGGCCTCAAGTTCTGGGTTTTCAGGAAGTCTGATGTCCAGCAGAGTCAAAGAGCAGGGAAAGCTGAAAGACGGAAATTTTCATTTCAAACATTTGCTGAGCTAAGGGAGTCACTTCCACCTCTCTGTCATCTGGCTTATCTGTACAGCCATGTCCTACAGCAGAGTATATTCCTATAATAGGAATTAGGACTATAATAAGATATAGGACTAGGGGGAAAACAGTTCCTGAATCCTCTTGTGCTTAAAGATGACTTAACAATGGTATGGTCATGGAAAATTACCCAGAAAACTTCATTTGTCATAAAGGAATCAGCTTTGTTATTCACTAAATTTGTATTTTCTGTTTGAGATTCTTGAGGAACTAGTAAAGTGTTAAAAAAAAAAAAAAACTCATCTTTTCACATATTCAGAAAATATTTTGTGAGTATTGTATCCAAGATAAGCGGGAGGGGCTGAACAGGGTATAGGGAAAAATGAAGATGTGTGATAGGGGCCACATGGGTGGGATATGCAGTTAGGCTTTCAGAGGGAGATTATGTCTAGCAGAGTGATCACAGAGGACTTCACAAAACAGTAAATAGTGACCTGGATTTGGAATGGGTTTCACAGGTAGAGGTAACAGGGGAGAAAGCAGAATGATATTTCAGGTAGAAAGAATGGAATGATCTTGTCTCTAGAATAGCCCTGTCTTCTTGGTAATCGATTGGGTAAGAATGTTGATGGTAACGTGTGGTTGCCCTGCAGTGATTATTATCTTGTATTTATATACTGTGAATTTCAAAGCTTTGTTGGCATAATTTTCCTACAATTATGAGGCCTAGAAGTGGTTTGTGGTCTTTTGGAAGAGTAAGATTTCCCAGAAAAAATAGTGGTGAGATTCTTAGATTTGGAAAGTACTAGCCTTGCATTTTTCTCCCTTTCCAAGTTACTCCTTTTTTTTTTAACTGACTGATCTGGGAAGATGACTGTTATTCTGTCTTGTACTTTGGACTCTACTATTTGAACCTCATCCTGCAGAAGGTCATGTTGTAGGATTGATTACTCTGTCCAAATAAAAGAAAACAAGATCTCACATTACATCTTCTTCTTCTTCTTTTTTTCCCAAGTGAGCTGAGAGACAGGGTGAAGTTTCTTTTAAAAATATATTGTGCTATAAAATGTGAAGTTCCACAGATTTGAATACATATTATACATATTTAAAATGTCTTTATGTACTTAAAAATAAATAAATTTTAAAAAATAAAAGGGAAAGCAGAATAAATGTGATAAAGTAGGATTATTCTTATCATATATAGTATGTATAGAAATGGATGATAGAAATTCTGAGATCTCAGTTGTGACATGTTAAAGGGCATGAACAAAATAAATTCCTTAAAGAAAGAAGCATGAATGGCCAATAAACATATAAAATCATCTTTGGTACAGTTAATAAATAAATGAAAAGACAAGATAAAGATTTCATTTCACCTAGTAAATTAGTAAATATTGAAAATGATAATATTCTAGTATCTGGGAGGGAATAAAAGAACCCATTGACTACACTTTTGAAAGACAGATTTGTAACATATGTCACGTTTTTTGACCCATTCCTTATTCATGGCCCACTCCTGCCTTCAGATTCTCACTCCCTTGGAAATGGGTGCTAAGGAAATTAGAACAACAACAAAAAATACAAGGCTATGCATGTCTGCTGTAATGTTATTTGACTCTGGATTCAGAAAAATTTAGATTCATATGCTTAGAAAACTACAGCTGGTTATCTGTCCTTGTGATTTCAACTGCCTTGTGAGGATCCTGTTATGATTCCAGGACTGACAGGAGGAGCAGCATTTCTCAACAATGCTCAGTATTGGTGAGTGCTTTCAAATGCCAGGCCCCCATTACATACTTATAAATCACCTAGCCATCATATTACCTAGCCTTATATGTGATGTTTAAGAAGAGCACCTTGTGTTATAGAAACAGGCCTGTGCTGTAGCATTCAGTTACAAATAACAGCATAGTAAGAACATGCAAACTAGATGATCCTAAGTATTTAACATGTAAATAGAAAAAGGGTGAAAAGAAATACATGAAAATGTTAACTGTAGTTATCTTGGCTAGGATACTAATGGATGAATATTCTTTCTATGTTTTATAATTGTTATATTTTTCAATTCTGTATTCAGTTACAAAGAGAAAAATATATTGTGTCATATTGCCATAAAAATTCAAGTACATGAAAGTGGTTTGTCATGGAAACTGACTTTTAGGTTGTTTTTTAATTGGTAAAATGACTGATTTCATTGAGAATGTCGTATACTACAATTTTTATTTGTCCTGTTTAGTTATACGGGACAGTAGAATGAATTTTGACAAATCATACATACATGGAGTATAAGTTCCCATTTTTGTGGTTGTACATCATGTGGAGTTATACTGGTCCTATACTACAATTTAATGATGTTCTAGAAGAATATTTCTACACTGTTCCTTTTTGATTGAGGGAACCATTTCCTTTTGTTCTATTTCATTATCAAATGCTATGATTTATTAATTCAGTTTTTTTTATGTGAACAAAAAATTAAGAAGCACTGACCTTTCTTAGAAATGCTGTTTTCACTGTAAGATACATTCTTGCTAATAAATTTGCCTTCCCTATTATACCTGCATGACTTTAAAATCTGTGTTCTAATGTAAAATTGGTTTGTTTTCCTTTATCCTTTGTTTTCAAAAGTATAATTAAACTATTTTAAAAATGTTGATAGTGTATAGTCATTGTAGAAAATTAGGAAATATAAAAATATTTGGAAGAAATTAAATATCAGTGATTCCACTGACCATAACTTTTTGCTATATAGATTTTCCTATTTTTCTTTCAACAAATTTGGATAAATTGTAAATGGAGTTAATGTAAATGTTTTGATCTGGCATTTATGGTAAGCATTTTGCTACATTGTTTCATTTCAAAGTATGACTTTTTGTGGTCTTAATAGTATTTCATAATTTGAATATACCAAGATTTGCTTAAATTTGTATTTGGATAACAGTGATTTGAACATTTTGCTGGCTAATTAAATTTTTCTATGAACTGTTGTTCCCTGACTTTTCTCATTTTTTCTGTTGGATATTAATATTTATCTTACTGATATGTTGAGCTCTTAGTCCATTAATTAGATTTTTTTGTAATTATGTTTTTGTAAATTTTTTAAACAGATTGTTACTGCCTATTTATAGTTAAAAATTGTGTTTTTGAATATGTGTAAATTATGTGCTCAAAAATCATTAGAAATTCTAAATATCTAAACAGTAAATATGTTGCAGTCCCTTCTATTTTCAGTAAAAAATGAATTACAGAAACACTAAGGCAAATACTGGTCACTTCTGCAGGCATTCTATTGAATGTCATTTTTAGAGAACCAGCTGCTACAGGATTTGGGAGTATGTACTCTGGTCAAGAATATTTGCATTTTTACTCAGATTATTCAACTACTAGCTGGTGCTCTCAGGCAACTTTCCTAACCTCTTCATGCTTGGGCTTCATCATTTTCTTTAAAGACTTAAATTTTTAAAAAGCAGTTTTAGATTTACAGAAAGTTGAATTTTTTTTTTCATTTTTTTCCTATATTTTGGAAGAACTAGAGTTTAGCATTTTTATATAGGCAAACCCTCTGATAGTTTGTGATTTCTTCTATTGCTTTCACATTAGAGCATCTTTCCTTAACTTGAGGTCTGTTAATTTTTTTCAATAGTGTGTTACTTCAGTTTTCACCTACCTTGATAATAGAACTGGAATTTATTTTGATAAATAATCTGAAAGTTAAATAATCATCTTCCTTAGTAATTTCCCAGGACTATGTTATAAAAATAATCTAGTCCTTCCCTATTTGCAGAAATATTTTCTTTTTCACCTCTCTTTATATCTACCACGTATATATCTAGCCTGCTGATTCACAGTACTTGATTTCTTAGCAAATAAAGGTAAATGCTTAAAATTGAATTAGCTGTCTCCATTACCTGCCACAGTCATGAGCAATCAATTGCAGCTACAATTACCTCCTTGATTATATCTTAGTTTGAATGTTAGTGCAAAGGGAGAGGTGATCAATCACCCCATGAATATTTACAAATTCTTGGATGATGCACTTCTGTTTGAATAGATAGGATGAAATGCATCTTTAGTTCCACTGCTTTACTATTCTATACTTTCTTCTTCTTTTTTTTTTTTTTTGGTGATGCTGGAGATTGAACCCAGGGCCATGCTAGGCAAGTACTCTACCAACTGAGCTATATCCCTGGCCCTCTTATTTTTTTAATGGCAGAGGTTCTTTCTTCTGTCACATGTTTATCATGTGCCTAATTTAAGAAGTGAATAAATTTCTTCAGGCAGTTCTACCTATACTCAATTCCCTTTAATTTTGATTATAGTGTGGCTCAAGGCCCACTTCTTCTAGTTTGGTAATTTAAGCAACTTGACTCACTCTGGGTCTATTTCCTCATCTATAAGACAGGTATGAATATGCATACCCAAGATTACACAACATGCTTGTCAGATGACTCAGCAGCAATAAACTCTCAATGAATTGTAGATATTGGGATTATTAAACCAAGTTTCCCAAATCAATTTAGAATCACTGAGAAGATTCTGGTTGATTTGTGGTATGGAAGGGAAGGTTTGGCGATACTGCTGACTTGTACTGGACCTAAAGTCACATCTCTGCTGATGTTGGAATATGGTGTATTGGACATTTTATCTTTAAGCAGTTGTGACCTTTAGTATCTTAACTGTTGGAGGGATACTTAGTAAAAAGACAGGTTACTGGGTCCTAAAATGATTTTTACTGAATCACATAATGCATTGTTTAGGATTTGGTTGGGGGTATTTTTTGTTGTATGTTGTCTTTGTGATTTATCAGTGTAAATGGTGGGAAGTCAGGTTTTTGTCTTCAGCAATCCTATATTCTCTCTTTGTGTCCATTAACTCTTGGATCCTGAGCTCATAATATGGACACTATGTTCTTACATGAAGGCCCCAGTCTCTGCCAAATAGGGTGTCATCCTTCCTGGGAAGGAATAATATTTCTTAAAGCACCAATAGTCAGAAGGCACTGGAACTTACAGGACAAAAGGAATTGCTAATGATGAAATTCAGGGATTTGTGGGGAAGAGAACTCTAGGGTCTTTCCTCCTTTCCTTTTGTTCCATGAGATTTGTGTGCAGTGTGTCTGTTCTTATTCTCCATATTTAACACGCCTCTGCCTGAATTTTGCAAATACTTCCCCTCAACAGCCACAGTTGTCTTTTCCTGGTATTGTGTTTTGTATTTTTTCTCCTAATGAGTTGTTCTTTGTTCCAGTGGCAATTGTTGGACTGCTAACTCAATTTGTTTATAAATTATCCTATTTGTTTACCAGATTAATTACCTTCTGGGGTAAGCTATATTAGGCCATAAGAAGTCTTTAACACCATTTGTAAGTTTATCCCACAATATGGTTGTGTTGGTACATGCAAATAAATTTGATTGAATTTAGCAAAAACAATCGGATTTCATTATTTTATGTGATGATGAGTAACCAGTTTGATGGTGCTTTCAAATTTTTGACTATTGGATTTAGTTCTGAGTAAAGAGCTGATAAGAATTGTTAGCCTATGTAAAAATTTCATTGAAAGTTTTAGAATGAATTTTTAAAAATCTTTAACATAAAGTAAATGAAATTTGCCTTTGTGCTTTATCTAACATTGCTAAACATTTTAGAATTTAATCAATATGTTTCTCCTAAAATACTTGGCTTTCTTTCAAATGTAAAAAAGAAAGACAATTTTTTTTTTGTCTTTGAACTCATTTGGACACATTGTCATGAACAGTTGTCATGACAGTCTGTTTTGAGCAAACATCAGCTTGAACTATGTGAAATGACTTATATTGGGATACTTTTTACTTACTAACACTTCTAACTAACATTTCTAATGATTATTTTCATAAACTCATTGATTTCCCCTCTAAATTTAGTGTTCTTATCACAATTAAGCAATGAAAACACTGTGCTTATTAACTTCTAGAAGTCCATTTGGATAGTAATGGGCTTCTGCTGTTGTCTAGTTAGCTGATTGGTCATGTTTTGTTCCTGAAAGTGTGTGTGCCAGTAAAGCACGTATATGCCTTTTGCAGGGTGACTATTTTGCTTTTCAGGAGTGGACTTCACTATTGTACAAATTCAGGTCAAAATGACATATATAGGAAATAATTGGGACACATTTATTTTGCTAAAGATCGACAGCATCACATTCTCTGTGTCCATTTGAATAGATCTTATGAATGTTCTTCTGTTCAGTTCAGTTCTCAAGGATTAATTAAGGTTCTATCATATGCTGAAAGGTGAGTCACTTCTTGTAAATACAAACAGGACTAGGATGTTAATATGTGAGAATAGTGCCAAATGTTGTAGCCTTAAGGGTTAATAAGGCTAAAGGAAATCTTTGGAAATCTCTGCAACAAATAACATTCCAGTAACAATGAATTAATTCCACAAATATTTATGAAACCCTGTTGTAGGTCAGGCACTGTGTGAAGCACTGTATCCAACAAGATACAGCAGTAAACAAGATGTGCGTTCTTCTTGGTCTCCTGAGACAAAGCACTTGAGTGACACATAATTGGCATTAATATAAGGCCCTTTATAATTATCTCCAATTTGTTTTGCTTACTGTTGTTGGGTTGAATTCTCTGAGGCAGGAATCTGATTATGTCACTTTTCTTGCTTCAAAACCTTGAGTGGCATTCTCATTGCCTAATGACAAAAGACCAAATCACTTAGCCTGGCTTTGCACTCTGACCTTTGACTCATTTTCTAGTGTCTACTCCTCATGTGTCATAGGCTGTGGTACACTTTACCTTTCAAATATAGCCCTGGCTGCTTATTTTAAAAGGGACGTGTTTTTTCTTTTCCTCTTCTCCCTCTCCCTATCCCTAACCTAGGGGTGGGGAGCAAGACTACCTTGAGTAATCTATTCTCCACAGGAAGATGGCACCAGAAGAATTTAGGAAGTGACTATCTTCCAAATTAACAAGTGAATTTCAACACACCATCAGGGTGCACTTGGGACCCCCTGCCAGGGCACACCTGGAATGTAACCTTCGAATAGCTTCTTTAAAAGCCCTCTGTTTTCCCTGATTGGGAGAATCACAGCCTCTGGGACTAGTTTCCTCCTTAACTAGCAAAGCAATAAATCTTCTTTTTCCTTTTTCTTGAAACTATGTCCTCATTATTAAATTGGCATGAATTGGCATTGGGGAAAAGGACCGAGCTTTCGGTAACAAGTGGACAAGCAATAGGGCTTGCTGACCAAGCATATCATGGGCTTTAAACCCTCTGTTTTTGTTCATATGGTTCCTTTTACCTGGAATGTTTGATTGCCCTACCCGACTCATGTCTGCCACGGTGGTCCTTTGGTTAAACCCCTCTTCACTCAAGAACTCTCAAACATTAATTCACTGCTTCTGTGAATGAGACATCATCACACAATTAAAGAAGTACTTTGTGGAGCATTCAAGGCAAAGAACTCTATCCGATGTACTATCAAGGAATCCGAAGCGCTCATCTTTGTAGAGCTTGTTTCAAAATAAAATGTTGGCATTATGATTGTTTTATTGTTCTCGCCTCTGCACCTTTGTATCCATCCTACCATTTGTTTACATGAAAAATTACAGAATTATTTTCCTTTCTGTAAAATTGTAGTCAAATCTGTAGTGGAACCCAAGCTGTGACTTCTACACTGCACTGAATAAATACTGATTGAATAAAATAGGATTCCTCTCTCTAGTCCTTCTGATACCGCCGTTTACCAGTGACGAGTTTTGCTTCCTCGGGTGTTGAAGTATAACATCAGAGAAGTGCACCAAGGCAAGCATATCAAGCAGGTTTTATTTAAAGGTAATAATACTGACTTCTCCCAGGAGGGAGAAGGGGGCTGTGGCTGATGTTCTAGAGTCCCAAGAAGTGAGCACGCCCTACATCTTTTGTAGGTTAAGGTCTCTTTATTTCTCCATTTCTTTCCCCCTTATCTCTCTCCTTCCTGCCTACTTAGGTCCAGGAGTTACCAGTGACATAGCAAAAAAGGTGAGCAGCAGATGGCAGGTGGAGGGTCAAAGTGATTCAGGCAGGTAAGGGCCCAGGGGTCATTAATTAGCAGCTCCCTGCCTGTAGTCCTTGACAAGGGCAGGTGAATTTGGTAATCCATGGGCTCTGGAGACACTGACATTCCAATCTCCCAGGGGCAGTGTCCAACTTCCCAGGCTCTGATGGCCTCCATGGTCTCCATTTCCTCGATTTGACCTCATCCCTATTTCTACACTAACTGTCTGTCCCCAATTCTGGCTTCACTTCTGTCCAGGTTCACCATAAGCATGGGTAGTCATGGTGATGGTCTGTGCTCTCAGCCCTACCAGGCAGCACTTCTGGTTCTTTAGGCTCTAGTCTGGGGTTCCCAGGGCTCCTGGATGTGGGCTGGGTTTCTATCACAGCTGCTGCCCTGTTTCTCTTGCCTCGCCCCAGGGGTGCTGTCAGTGTCTCCACTACTGCCACACTCCAGCAGCAGTGCCAGTGGTCCACTTCCCATAACTGGGAAATACTATTCCTCTGAGTATGAGTTTCGGAGCCCACAGAAGGTACCCTGAGGTCATGATGGGTCTCATCCATTCAGAACTCAAAGTCACCGCCCTTTACCAGAACTCTGAGTGACATTGTCCTACTTTAGGATGAATTTCCTATGTTTAGGTGGGAATTTCCTACCTGGGATAGGGCCATAGTTTGTTATCCTTAGTGAATTAATCTCGAACCTGATAGTCATATTCTTCTCCATTAATTTTCCAAGGGACCTTAAGGGTCATGTAGATTTTTCATTTGATTTTATCTCAATCAGTACTTATTATTATGTTTCAGAACTGGGCTAGACTATAGAGTGGTTCATATAATATTACCATTAGCCCTCTATTGCAGATGAGAGCACCTAGGATCTAAGACCTAAGTAGCTTGCCCAGTGTGACCAAACTACAAAGTGACAGAGCTGGGATTGAAAATTGAGGTTCATCTGATCTCAGGGCCTGAGTTCTTTCTCTTGCTTCCCAGGATGGGTGCTGCCAGTATCCACTGTCACTCAAGACTTTAGGGGATTCAATAGGCAAGAATGACATTACCCTAGAGCTGGCCTTTAAGTGTTCACTCGGAAACTATTCCTACTACTACCACAGTGCCAGTAAAAGTCTATAAGATTTGTTAGGCATTGAAAATGACAATAAAAGTAGCATATTTAAGTGTTGATCTTCCTCTTAACTACAAATGTAGGGGAAAGAAAGAGTATTTTTTACAACTTAATTTTCTAAGTGACTTAGACATCCTTAGGGGCTTCTTATTTTCTCTATTTTCTTGAGCTCTCTACGGACTAACATGTTAAAATTTGCAATTATTCTTTCCAGATGTTGGAGTTTTGATTGCAAGTAGAATAGGAGCAGTTAAATAGTGGTGGAGCTGGCGTTGCCTAGTGGAAAATATTCAGACACCACCACACAGACCTGCCAAGTCTCTTGCAATGTTTTATTTGTATTGATATATGCTTGGCTCAGTCAGCTCTGCTTGAGGTTGTAGGGCTGATTAGAATGACTGGACAAAAGAACTGTAAAGAAATTCTTCCCATCCCACAATGATTCCTGAGTATTGAATAGATTAATGATAGAATCAGTTCTGCATTTAGGTCAGGACTTGAACAAAATATATATGATAAGTGAATATGTTATGTATTTTAAGAAGTGGGACTCAGGTAGATTTCCCCAGTTGGAATTGGACTTTCTCATCAGAAAATGTATTTTTATCAGAAGCAATGTTTCCAATCATGTGGTTGGGCCTTTGTAGATTTGAAGAAATTCAGGATCTGAAAAAATAAATGAAAACACTCAAATAAGAAAAATAATTCCAATAAGAAGTGTGGATCTTGTATTTGGTCATTATAGATTTATAAGAAATTCAGGTTTTGGAGAAAAAAAAATCCTCAAGAAATATGGTCTTCTTTTTTTATGATGAACAGACTATAATGGAAACTTGTCCTTGCTTACAAATAAGGGGACCTTTGAATGAGACATCAAGCCTTTCATGAGAGGCATGAAACATTTTAATGATTCTTAGGAGAGGAAGAATTTTAAACGTAGTAGATGAAATTAAAAGCAGGTAATGTTAGATCATCTCTGTTTTCTGGAATAGTTGTTGAGGGCCATGGGTGTTATGAAAGTGGGAACCCAGGGCAGATTTACCAAACAATGAGAGTGACAGAAATTGCCAAACAATGGGAAATGTTGAGCATTCTTATAAGTTTTTTCATAAAATAAAAAAATAAATTTCAACTTCTGCTTTGCAAAAGTGTTTAAGTCTCATTAATTTTTGTACCTCATGGAGACTAAAGAACATGCTTTTATTTATTCCAGGAGTATCTGCTCAGCCTGCCTTTCTTTCTCTCTGGGAATTCCTAATGAGAACCGACTTTTGAACCATCAAAGTTTCACATGCTATAATAATTTTCATTCCTCTCATCCCTTTTCTCCACATCCTTATCAACAGTTTTTACCTTTTGTCTTCTTGATGATAGCCTTTCTAACTAGAGTGGGGTGATATCTAATTGTGGTTTTAATGTACATTTTCCTGATGCTTAGCGATGGTAAGCAATATATATACCTGTTGGTCATTTATCTGTCTTCTTTTGAGAACTACTTACTTTGATCATTTGCCCGAAATTTTAAATTGGGTTACTTGGCTTTTTTACCACTGAGTTTTTTGAGTATTTTGTATATTCTGAATATTAACCCTTGTCAGAAATATAGTTTGCAAATATTTTCTCCCATTTTGTCAGTTGTCCCTTCACTCCGTTGTTTCCTTTGCTCTGCAGCAATGTTTTAGTTTGATGTAATCCATTTATCTGTTCTTACTTTAGGTGTCCGTGCTTTGGAGCCATATTCAAAAAATCCTGCTCAGTTCAATATTATGAATTATGTACTCTTTGTCTTCTTCTAGTAGTTTCATAGTTTGGGGTTATATATTTAAGTCTTTTATCTATTTTGAATTGATTTTTGTATATGATGTGAGAAAGGAGTCTAGTTTCAGTCCTGTGCATGTGGATATCCAATTTTCCTGGGACCATGTAGAGAAGAGACTGTCCTTTCCCTAGTTCACATTCTTGGTAATTTTGTTAAGATCAGCTGGCTATAAAGGAATGGATTTATTTACAGGTCTCTATTCTGCTACATTAGTCTATGTGTCTTTTTTTATGCCAGTATCATGCTGTTTTTGTTTTACTGTATATTTTCAGTGTATTTTGAAGTCAAGCGAGTGTCATAGCTTGACTACAGTTAACAATAACATATTATATATATCAAAATAGCTAGAAGCGAGGATTTAGAATGTTTATACCACAAAGAAATGACAAATGTTTGAAGTGAGGAATATACTAATTACCTTGATTTGATCATTATGCAATGTATACATATATCAAAACAGTACTTTGTAACCCATAAATATGTAGAATGATTATGTGTTAAAGAAAATAGAAGTTTCCCCTGTTGGCTCACCTTGCCGTCTAGATGCTGGCATGTAGTAAGACAGATGGTCACTTTGACTATGACTGTATTCCTATTTTTACAGTAAAAGACATTGCATAGTCTCCATTTGCTGCAGGTACACTTTTGTCATCCAATTTTGGTGTGGTTTCTAAAGTCACCTTAGTCTTTTAAACCATGATAGAAAAGGGCAGGTATCAGAAGGTGCTAAGTTTGTGTTCAGCTATTTCCTAGAGGGGGAAACTCTGACCTGAAATTCCTGTACTTTGTCCTTACATTTTCATTATAAAAGAGACAACAAGGACAGAAAGGAACTACACAGTATCAGATCAAACATTAAACTGTCAAGGTGATTTCTGGGCTTTCTGAAACCACCTTTGGTTTTTCTGGTACTGGGAAATAATTCTGTGTAATAATATGTAAGCTGTAGACATTTTTATTTTGTTTTGTTGGGATAGTGGTTAGCAAATTCCAGACATCTCTTTGGAGTTTCTAGGAATTCTGGATTCAAGAAGAAAGAATAATTTTTTAAAACAATTTTGTAATTTCAATTTTATTAATTAAAGTGTTCCAGTACAGGCAGTATGACAAATGGAAACACTCTGGATTCAGGTCTAGGTCTGAATCCTGGTTCTGCCACTTAGTAATCCTGTAAACTGGACCAGACTATTTCATACCTGAAGCTTCAGTTTCCCCATCTGTAAAGTGATGAAACAAATGCATACCTTTCGGAATTGTTATGAGAAATATTCATGTGTACAGATTTAGTCCAGAGAAGACCTCTAAAAAATTGGGAAATATTTAAAACAATAATAGAAAAGTTGCTCTCACATAGGTTAAATTCACACTGTGAAGCAGATCATAAGGAAAAAGATTAATGCTTATACAGCAAAAAATGTGGATTGACAGGGCTACAGAAAATAATGTTAATAGCTGTCTTTTATTGAGTTCTTATTGGGTAGTAGGTATTGTACAAATGGATCACTTTAATTTTCAAAACTATCCTAAGGGATGGTTTATGTGATCCCAAGCAATGAGATAATTTGAAATTAAAAAATTTAAATATAATTTATTTTGTCTTTGTACTGCCATAGCTAGTTGGATTTTTCTAAAAGTAAATTAGACTAGTTCAACCATCTTAACAAATTTTATATACTTGTTAAGTATCTATAAAGTAACTAAGTATGAAGTATCTAAGTTCTTGTCAAGTAGAAAAAAACTAAAGGAAAAATGGTTGTAAATAGAATCTCAATGTTTTGTTATTCATTTTACAAACAAGAGTATCCTTTGAAAAGATAAATCCTAGGACCTAACTACCAAGGTCCTAGTATTGTGAGCAATATAAGTTGAATGAGTTATTCAGGCCAAGTTCTATGAGGAAGCCAGAAGTGATTTTCATTTGTTCATTACCAAGCACAACTGCTTGAAGTAGGTACTTAATAGTGAGGCACTTAATAATACTTGCTGAATGGATTTTTCTGAATAAATTAGTCCTTAATATGGAAAAATACCCCTTTAAATATCCTTAGATTAATTTTCCCATTGATAATTTAAAGGTTTTCAGAAACATAAGTCTTGAAGAATTTAAATGGCTTTTAAGGCTACTCTGAATTCTTCCAAGTGAACATTTGATTTTGTCATCATTTTCATATTTAAAATATTTTAAATATGAGAAAACATATTAATAAAAAGTCTTTTAATATGTACTTATATGAAATGCTGTAATTTATAAAACTAGCAATGTCACAAAAAGCCAAAGAAAGAAAGAAAATTTGCAACATTACAGTAAACTTAAATTTTCAATATTATCATTTTTATGTTTTATGGACAGTAAACAGTAAAATGATAAAGATAATAAAGATACCTGATACAACACAGTGTTATAATGTCCTAAACCCTGCAAGTTGCTGAGGATACATTGTGGTTCTTAATCTTCACAATAACCCTGCCAGGTCATTACTGTTTTTCTTCCCATTTTGCAGATGAGGAAGCTGAGACATGAAGTTCAAGACACTTGCCAAAGATCACATAGCCAACTAATGGCAGAAATAGGACAAGAGCACATGTCTCTTGGAATCCACATCCTGCATTTGTGCTCATCTGTTGTGCAAAGTACTGAACCTGAAGATGGTGGACAGAACCTGAAGTACTGAACCTGAAGATGGTGGCTTGCAGGACTGACTCCTTCATTATGCAGAGACGAAGTCCATATGTTGATCTCAACTAGCAAAATAATAACTAGTTCTCTCTGCGGTATCCAACATTATATGTTTAGAAAAAAAAATATTCACATACCCTCTCAAGAGAATCAGATGAAGGAATGACTAGGCTCAAAACACCAAAGCTTAATTTGAAATTGAAATTAATTTTAACTCATTTAAAAAAGTGAGTTACTACAAAGTCAAGCAGAATACTGTGGAGCCTCGTAAACTGTGAAATCCGTTTCCTGATTTAACCTTATTGCTCAGTATAAGAAGTGTTCCCAAAATAAAACTCTGGTTATTCTCTTCTGTATGACTAGACCAAACTATGGAGCAGACATCATTTGGAACTTGTAATAGTACTTGAAATATGTTCAAAAAGCATCATTCTTCTAAGTTAATTAATGCAAAATTCCAACTCTATTTTTCTCATTCTAAATGAATCTCTGTGTAAAAACAAGGACAGTTAAATGCACAAAGGTTTTTATAAAACATTATTTTGGGGATTTTCATTACAGCAATTAGACACTAAAATCAAAAGGACTACACAGTAATGATATAGGGAAGCCCCTCCCCACCCCACTGCATTTATAATATCCTTCATATTATATTACCCTCTATACTATAATATAGTTCAAATTTGAAAATATGTAATAATGAGGAGAAGAAATTGTACTTGGCAAAATGAGAAAGATGAAGGCAGTTTTTAAAAATCTAAGTATACTTATCCATGGGTTATTTCCAAAAACCCCTGTGGATGGGTAGTATTGAACCCAATATACCGTGGTCCCTCAGTATCTATGAGAGATTGGCTTTAGGACCCCTGTGGATATCAAATCACATGGGATGCTCAAGTGCCTTATACAAAATGGTACAGTATTTGCATATAACCTATACATATTCTCATGTATCTCAAATTATCACTAGATTAATTTATAATACTTAATACAATGTAAATGCTATGTAAACATTTATTGTGTTGCACTGTCTGGGGGTAAGGACAAGCAAAAAGTCTACATATGCTCAATACTGATGTGATTAAAAGTATTTTCAGTCTGCAGTAAGTTTGTCCCTGAGTGGGGTCCGAGGAAGTCTCCCAGAAGGACAAGGGGGCCTTAATAGGGCCTTGGCAGATTCTTAACTTACACTGCAGAAAGGAATTTCAGGACACATTAAAAGAGGCACAAGCAGATACATGTATTCAAGAAAGCAAACAATACAATTAGCAACTAAGGGGAGAGTGAGTGCAGGCACTTGAGATGAGATGTGCTTTTGAGGTCTCAGACTTCTTTTAAAGGAAACTTTGCAAAACAGGAGCATGAGAAGTGGCACGTGCGAGGGTGGCCCCAGCTCAGCAAGCTCGATCTTTTCATAGTGGAGCACAGAGCAGGTTACAGTGGTCAGGTTCTTTTCAGAATCTTTAGGTTAACATTATCTGGTTAATAGTACTCAAACTGTACTCATATCACGGGTTTTTAACACTATCTCTAGACTCATTTCAATTCATCTAAAAATACGTTCTGCAAGCTAACAAAATATATAGACATGAATTAACTGGACCTACATTTCTCTAAGATTTATTGGACCTTTTAAGATTTTGCGCCTGTAGGAAAAACCACAAGAAATAAAGGCGAGGGTGTTTATGGAATTTTTAGACTTAAAGTAACAATCCCTTCTTTTCTTCCCTGTTTGTATCCTTTCTATCCTTATTTCTTTTAACCTACCTTGGACTAAATCTACAGATGTGGAGACATGACTATGGAAAGCCAGCTGAACAAGCTCTAGAGTTGATCTGATAACCAAGTCAGCTACTAAGTGACAAATGGGTAGGCAGGGTGTACAGTGTGGATATGCTGGACAAAGCGGAGGATCCATGGATGGAATGGGGCATGATTTCATCACACTGTTCATAACAAGTAATTTAAAACTTATGAATTGTTTATTTCTGGAATTTACCATTTAATATATTTGGCCTGTGTGCAACTATAGGTAACTGAAACTTTGGAAAGTGAAACGGCAGATAAGACCACAAAGATTTGCTTCACTAAAAATGGCATTGGAGATCCTTCAGGAAAATACTGTTGTGTGGACACTCACCACTAAGGCCTGAAGAATGTTGGATGAAATTAATTTCTGGGAATGGGGATGCTGTACAGACATAGTCATTAATTTCTCTATCTTCTGATGAGGCTCAAGAATAGCTTATAGAAGGCACTGTGGCATCCACATGCTGTTCATGAAAGGCTCTGTGACTTCTTCCCATGCTGTAACAGTAAATGCTAAGGATAGCATTTAAAATGTAAAAAAAAAACTTTCCAAAACTCTCAAAGATTTCAACCACATTCACTTGCTTCAACACCTGTGCAAATGGTTGGCATAAACAGTGTGCTTTGAACACAGCTGTTGAAATTTGGTCCTTTGATTGAAGATGTAGTTGTGCTCAGCATGTTGCAGACAAGCTGTGGGTGCCCTGGACCATTGTCTAAGATTAGAAGACTCTTGGATGGGATGTTGTTTTGTACAAATATCTTCTTGTTTGTGGAGTAAAACAGTTCAAAAAGAAATCTTCTGATAATGTTGTTGTCATCCAGGTTTTCTGATATCCTGCATACTTATGCACATTCTTGCATGCTGTAGTACTCTTTGAGTAATAGATGAAAGGTTCTAATCCAAACCTTGTAATATTTTCACCCAAAAGTGTTACCTGGTCTCTCAATGCTTTGAATCTTGGCTCTGTCTTGGGTTCTTGATGAATGTATGATGATCTGGCATATGCTTTGGGAACAAGCTCATTTTATTGACATTAAATATTCATTCTGACAAGTATTTCTCATCCACAATTATCCTATGCAGTTCTTCTTAAAAGCTTGGGCATCTTTAATATTGGAACTTGCCACTCACCACTAATGTTTTTCACATTATAAAAATTATGATGCCTTTTGAAGTGATGGACCCACCCATGACTTTCTATAAACATTTGCATATATATTTGGTCATCAGCACACTACTGTAGGGCATTGAAAAGACTTCTTGCATTGACCTGGGTCATCAGTGAACTAAGAGGTAGATCTTTTGTATCTAGTCTCCCATCTATCTGACAAATAATATTTTCATATCATGAATTTGCCCAGATTTTTCTTTGTAATGGCAGCAAATTTAACATGCTGGCAATTTCACCAAGCCACTGGATTCCTTATCTTTTAAGATGGTCAAGATCAACACTTACAAAAGCCCTAACTTGTGCCATGGCTGTTACTGGCTTGTCATTTTTATTCTGGGCAATTATCTTAGTTCTTTTGAGAGTAGTTGCCTTCTTCTTTCTCAGCAGAAGCAGGAGACACAGGAGCATGTTTTGTGACCTGATGGGGTGTGAAAACAAAAAATGTAATATTCAAAAAATGCTAGCCACACAGTTCAATGTAGCACATCCGTTGTTTACCATTTTGATCATGTGGCCTGCTGGGAGCTGTGGTTGCTGCCACTGGCTATCATCATACGAGAGCACACACATCATGAGCTCAGGAAAAGAACAAAATTCAAAATTTAAAGCTTTCACTTGGTTATAGAGTCAACAAATCATTAAATTGAACTGCTGTAAGTGGGGTACTATGTTCAATTAGCAGAATCTAATAGCCTTTTCTTGTGTCTCTGTACCTTTGTTAAAAAAAATAATGTGAAGAGTCAATGATCTTGTGTGTTTTCTATAGTAATACTAAAGAAAATCAAAACCAAGTAGAACAGTTAAAAGAATGCACAGTATTTTAGTAACTATTCTGTCAAAAATGGCACCTATGTTTATTTGGCTATCTGATCCTCAGACAGAACTAAATGAGATTTACAAACCTTCCAAAATAAGCACAAACCAAAAAATTAAAAAAACAAAAAACAAAAAACAAAAAACCCTCAGGCTTAGCAAAAACATGAGACTTCCAGCCTAATAGACAGTTGTTTTGGAAATTTATGTTTCTAAAACTGGGAGGGGGTGCAAAATGCAAACGCCATCTCAGCCATAGCTAATTAAAAACACTTGGTGAACGAGCTGATTTTGGCAAAAAGAAATGAGCTGCAATACTTGCAATGACTGGCGTAGAACTCAGACCTCCGACGAGCCAATTGCATCCTGTTTGTGACAATTTTGCTGTAGCCAGACAACTGCTTGAAGGATGGAAGTATTCAAAAAGCTTACTTTGAGACAAGCAGGTTGTCAAACTTTTAGGGCCATAGAGTTCTCTGAGACACAAACAAAAACCAAGCTACTGACTAACAAAAAACGTGGTGCTCAGAAGATGTTACTCTTTAACTATTTTTTTTTCTCAATTTGAGTGACCTGATTAGGTGTAACTAGTTATTTAAAAAAAAAAAAAATTCAACTAATTTTACTGAAATGAGATCATTGTGCTGGCAAAGTGCAGGGGAAGGAACAAGAAGAGATTGGTAAAGAGACGTTTACCTAATAGTCACAAGAATGTTAGGTCAGGTATGAAGGTTAAAAGTAAATGACTACTTTTCTAAAGTGCCTAAGAGAGTCCAAGATAATTTTAGTTCTTGACCTGCAACATTCCAACTCTTCAACAATGCAGGATCTTTAGAGCAAGTATTTGGCTCTGGAGCGGTCTCTCAAGTTTACATAAAAATTGCAAGATGACATAAAAAATATTTTCCCCATGAATTATTTGAAAGCAAGTAGGCTTCATGATGTTCCATCACCCCTGGAGACCTCAGTGTGTATTTCCTCCTAATGAGGATTCTCCAACGAACCACCATAAAATCCCATAAAACCATCAAAAATAGGAAATAAACATTGATACATTACTACCATCTAATTCTCAGACACCATTTTTTCACGAATTAGCTGGAAAATGCCCTTTCTAACAAAAAGATCCATGTCGAAACTACATGTTGCCAGGTGCTGTGGTGCACGCCTATAATCCCAGAGGCTCAGGAAACTGATGCAGGAGGATTGCAAGTTTGAGACCAGCCTCAGCAACTTAGTGAGACTCTGAGCAACTTAGTGAAACCCTGTCTCATAATAAAACATAAAGCAGGCTGGATGTGCGGTTCAGTGGTTAAGTACCCCGTGGTTCAATCCCTGGTATCAAAACAAAACAAAACAACAAAACATGCCATGTTCAGTTGTCATGTGTGACTTTTTAGTATTTTCTCACTCTTTCCTTGACTTTCATGACCATGAAGATTACAGGGCAGTCATTTTGTAGGACATGCTCAATGTGTTTTTCTTATATTTTCTGTTGATTAGGTTTGGCTTATTTGTCTTTGACAGGAATATCACAGGAGTGGTACAGGGTTGTTCTTCTTCCATACCATCATGATTTTTATGTATTACTGGTGATGATCTTTTTGATCATTGATAAAGGAGATGTCTGCCAGCTTCTCTTTGTAGTCAATTACTCTTCATAATTAATAAATATTTTGTGGAGAGGTAATTTGAATTTGGCAAGACATCTCATTCCTCATCAAACTTCTTATATATTTATTTACGTCAGTGTGAACTCACATATTACTATTCTATTAAAAAGGGATTATTGTCCATTTATATAATTATTTATTTTGAAGATCAAATATTCCTTCTCATTTGATTGATGTAGGAACTCTCCTTCCAGCTGCTTCTATGTCCTTTTGACACACTCCTTGGTTCTTTGAGCATTTCCTTACCTTCTGGCATAACAAGGGGTTCCAGGTTCATTTCGTGGCATTCCTACAAGGAAACTTGGTTGTTTTTATTAGAAAAAAGTATTTAGAAACCAAAATCTTGGTGATAGGTGAGCACATTGCTATGCAGTGTTGCAGTTCAGAAGCCCTTGGAGTAGACGTGGCTACATATGTTCATAGGTGTTCAAACATTTATTTACATCAGTATTTTTCTATGTCTGTTTATTTGTTGAACCCATGAGTTCAAAGATATCTCCAATTCCAATTCTCCAGGAGTGATGGAACATTATGAAGACTACTTGCTTGCAAACTTAACAAGGGTCATTCTAGTTTTTCCTCTATTTTATAATTTCTTTTTCCATATTTCTATTTCTCAACCACTGTGAGAAATCTCGTTCTAAATACCTCAATATATTTACTTATTTTCTCAACTCCCCTGTTATAGAACAAATCCCTGCTGCTAACACCCTTTCCATTGAGGATTCTAGACTTACATTTTTAGGCTTTGGTGAGTGGATGCCCTTCTCATCCTGCTTGGGCTCTGACACCCCATGCTGGGTTGTACATGCCTCATTCCATTTGCCTCTACAGCACTGCACTTGATCATCTAATGTTGTGTGGTTCGTCCCCTCCAAAACTCATGTTGAAATCTTACTACCATTGAGGCAGTGTTGATATGGGGCCTCTAAAGAGTTGAGTAGGTCATTAAGAGGAAGTAATGCCATTTTCATGAGAATGGGTTTGTTCTCAGCAGGGTGGGTTGTTGTGAAGTGACTCACCCCTTGTATTTTGCATCTTCTGCAGGTGCTGCTTGTCCTTACTCTATGGTATGACATAGCATGAGGGCTTTACCAGATGCAGCTGCCTGATCTAGGACTTCCAGTCTCTAGAAACTTGAGTCAAATGAACTTTCCATTACAAATTACTCAGTATTTTGTTATGGCAACAGAGAATGTGCTAAGATGCCATTGCTCTACTTGGGTACCCTTCTTACTCTGCCCAGGCTTTGGTAACCTACCTCAGACGGATTCTCAGTATAGACATGCTCTTTACCTATCCAGGGCTCCATCACCCCTCACGGGGCTGCCACTATAACTGCCTCATTCTTCCTGGACTCCAACATCCCTTCTGGGATTCTCCCTTCCCCAAGAGCCCCTGTACGTACCTTGCTCAGCCTTACCTAAAAGCTTTTGATTGAATTTTCAGGAAGGGAAGGGAAAAGAAGAAAAGGAGAAGAGTGAGGAAGAAAAGTAGGCTTGTTTTTAAAGTTCAAGTTGGAGAAATAGCCAGTGGGCATCCTGTCTCTGGACCACGCTTACTAGATGTAGGTTGGGATAAAACAAGAATATGGGGAGTTCAACTGAATTAGTTGTCAGGATTATGGTCCAGGAACAAGGTTCAGTGGACAATTTCACCCAAGTTAAGAAGAATTGTAGCTAGTATTTAGTATGTCTTCTTTGTTAGTCATCGAGTTACATTATCTAGCAATTTTCTTGATAGCTGGACATTATTCTACCCATTTAACAAAGCAGGAAACTGAAGTTTGTAGAGGTTCACCAACTTGCTCACAATCAACAGGAAGGATTCAAACTGGGGCTCCAATCCAGGTCTGACTGATTTGCATAACAATTCTTTTACTGCACATGATGATTATTACTAATTAAGAAGGAGAAAGATAATTTGAAAAAAAATTTTTTCTTGGATTCATGTACAAGTGTTTCTGAATTTCTTATTTTTTTCAACAAAGCAATCAAGTTATTCTGGTAAAATTAGATTTAGGAGTTGGAAGAGAACTTCCTATTCTTACTTTAGTTCTTCTGTTTTGGGAAATAAGAACCTGAGGAGGGTTCAGACAGTTACATATCAATTGTAAGCAAAGAATGACCCAGAAAGAAAGCAGGAAGAAGTGGGGCCCATCGATAAAGCTATATTTACATTAAAAAGTGGTAGAAGGAAAAAGCTAATCAATGTTTGTTTAGTTATCTTGTTTTGATTGAAATTCTTCCCTTTTAATTTTTGTAGGGTAGGAGACAAGTGAGATAATGACAAGTTCAACCAGTACTTTTGTCTGCAGCTAAGTCATGGCTCCAGGGACACTGAGAACCTGCCATGTTCCCTCTACATTTGCACTGAAGTTGAGTGTGAAATTATCATGTATGTCACATCATATTTCAGGCTTCCTGATCTACCACAAGCACCAAGGTTGAGAAAATAACCCTTCCGTTTCCAGGATCTTGCTACGTTTGGTGTTGGCAACTGTTGTTTTAATCACTCACTTGGTATTCTTTAATCCTTCTTTAATAATAGAATATAGGTTTGGTTTTATATTTCTCTCATATAAATAGCAGTGAACAAGTACATCATTTATGCAAAAAGAAATGTATAATTTTCTTTTCTTTAATCATTAAGAATGAGCCTTTGTGAATGAAAACATACATCTCCATCCAAGTTATAAAATGAATTCTACCTAACAGCCCAACCAATGAATTGATGGGACTTCATTAGGTCTTGTAGAATGTTTGGAGCTGAGAGCCATGTGATTGTAGTTCCAGGGGAGGGGACAAAGTTTGGTGGTATGTTCTTAGGTCCCTTTCTATCTGCTGTGCTCACTCAAGCCATCCTTTCTACTTATGCTGTGGTGTTGCTTGGTATTTGCATTATATTTTTATATGAAGCACTCATTGCTTTTCAACACTACTCATATATTTTCACTGTGTCATAGTTGGTGAGCAAGACATAGAACTACACATGAGTAGATAGAGGACTTGGGCAGTTCTACACGGAGTGATTTGGGGAACTGAGCAGTTAGTTGATCTCATCAAATTAGAGAGAATATTAAAGTAATCATCTAAAAAAACAAGCTGGGTTATTTATTCAAAGAACTATTTTAAGTTTTCAGTAAATTATAAAGTTCTAATATGTTTATTGATTTTTGTCAGAGAACTGAACTCTGCTATGAAGATAACTTGAATTTTATAATTTGGCTTCAAATTAGTAATAAATTGTTGGACTATTTAGCATTCAGTGTACAAACAAGTTATTGAGCTGCTTGAATAAAATAGTGTAGCTATTCATTGAAAAGAGGTATTAATATGCTAATTACCATATGTTTTAGAGGCCTGTGATGTAAAGCCATCATTGTTTTCTATTTTTTTATCATTGTTTTCTTTTAAAAAAATGAATATGTTTACATTTTCCTGTCTAGTTTAGCAAATTAATTTGTACTTTAGACAAAGGGATAGAATTTAAAGAAGTAGAAAGGATTTTTAGAGTATTAAAGGAATAAAGACAATATAGGAAGAAATAAATATGACATTATGTGCCATTACACTAAGTGAATTGCAGTTTCTTCATTGTGGTGTTAAAAATAATGAGCTTTGCTGCAGTTACTTTAGTTTAAATCTCCAACATATTACCACATTATAGTACCTAGCATGGTGCTGTGCACATATACACATTTAACAATTCCTCACTTTCGATAAATACCACTGAGTATTAGTCATTATCTAACTCTTAGCTTAATTAAGTCTGAAACTTGAAAATACGTGGCAGAAGTTTGTTTATTGTCAATGAGAATTTATTTAAAAATGCTATTAATGTGTCTGAAATCTCAGAATGTATCTAAGCACAAACTTAGACTCGTATCATGAGCATGAATTAGAAGGTAGTATGAATCTGAAGAAATAAAAATATAAATATTTAGATTACTCTGTACATACAAGATGGGGAGGGATTTCATGCCCATGAGCGGGTTGCCAAACAGAAGTTTATACTTAGAATACAAAATACGATGGTTTAATCTGAGAAACCATCTGAATGTATGAGTATTATAATTATAGTTGGGAAAAAAACCCCTGAAGAATAAGGAAAGCCATGTGGTGCTCCCCATGGGTCAGGAAGTTCAATGTCCAGAATTTAAACTTTAGAGCCACCAGTGAGACATGCTAGGGTTGCTGCCTGTCAATCCTAGCATCCTGATCTAGAGGGATTGCTGGTGAACATGTTTGTTTATATTGTGAGTTAGTGACTAAGAGTTGAGTGTTGCATGGAAAGGAAAACAACAGGAACAACAACATTTAAATAACACAAAGCATTCTCATTAGTGTTCTACCAGTTTCTGGAAGAAAATGACCAGTTTCTTGGTCAGGGAGAATTCTTTTGTTTCCTCTCTGGACATTTTCTTCAGTCTCTAACCAACCAAACTATTGTGTATATTTCTGTCTTTACATTAAATAAAAAGGGAATGTAGACAGTTGTCCCTTCTTCTTAATGCTCTAAACAAAATGGTTAAAGGGTAATAAAAGCATTCTTGCAAGGGGGAGAAGAAAAGGAGGATTCGGAGAGACGAATCCACCCATCCTCTCTCCACTTCATGAGAAATTGCATTTGAAAGATAAGCTCTTCCTCTTTCCAGATGAGAAATAAAAGAAAGAAAGGAAACTGCTGGAATGGGAGATACTGTGGTCCAGTTGTCTTTAGTCTTTACAATAAGCCTTGCTGGGGGTGTCGTGTGAAAGGGCAGGAAGAGCTACCTTCAGGCAGTAGTGGTTTGACCCTTGGTCATAGAGAGCTAGTTGTGAAAAGAATGATCACAGGAAGCACTGTGTTTTAGTAACTAAGCAGCTATACACACATTTTATTCTTGTTATGTGTTCAAGGGACTTAGTGCACTTATACACTGTAGGGGGTGAGAATTAACTTATGAGTGTTTATTATGTGTCAGGAACTATGGTAGATGGTTTACTTAAGTTATTTCTTCAGTCTTACAATACCTATTAAATTATTACAGAGTGTTACTGAATTATTACAGGATTGTTGTGAGGATTAAATGGGATAAAACAGTATCAGGTACATTAAATTCTCACAATGACCCTATAAGTATCAGCAAGGTTAAAGCGACCCAGCCAACATCACACAGCTAGTCAGGAGCTAGAGAGGACCGACCCCACAGCCCTTACTCCTGCTGCCTCTGAGCGACTGTAAAGGACTGTTCTGGTGGATAATTATCTACTGTGCATGTGATAGGACCGAGCTTGGGCCAGAAATTCCAAGCAAAAGTGTATTATCGTTAAAATCTATTCTGAGAATGTTTATTATTACTGGGAGGAGTACATTTCTGTACCATTTCTACTCTTGAGGTACAAAGCTTTCAAATTGCTTTCTTTCCTCTTTGTGAGCTACAAACTGCAGGCAGTTGTTTCCCACCGACAAGGTATTTCCAAATCCATACTTAAGACTAAATTTGAGGAAATTTGATATCCCAAATCTTGTGCAAGGAAAGAATGTGACTCTTTAAAAATTTCATGATCTTGTGTTAATTTTATTTCTCCAAAGCTTTATATATGGAATTCTTTAAGTAGTCTCTTCATCTGATACAATGGTATGCTACACTGGCAGAAATGTGAGTGGAAGTTAATATTTGTAAAGATGTCAGGGCAGTAATTTTTTTTAAATCCAGTATTTATTTATAATATTTTTGGATGCAGAAATGTGCATAAATAGAAGGCAAAATTGGAAAAGAGTTTAAAATGAAAATACTAAGGCAAAGGGATAGGAGGTTAATGAGTTGAACTCTAGTAAGATTGAAATAGAGAAAATTTTCATTAGAACATAATATTATAGGGAAAATACATCAACACAAGAGTAGAAATGATTACATTGAAATAAATCTTCAAAAAATGTAAACTTTTAAAAATTATTGTTGATATTTGTAATACCAAGAAACAAAGTTATCCTCTCCCACTGATGGAATACTCTGCATAATAGCTATTCAGGAGAAAAGATGAAAAGTACTTTACTGTGATGTCAAGTGTTAAATTTTAAAGACTAATTTTTAAGATGTGTATGAGAGAGAGAGAGTGAGAAAGAGAGAGAAGGGGCACTTGGAGGAGAGAATGGAAAGGATCAAAAAATATTTCAATTAACTCCCTTGATTACATCTTGTTTTAGAGAACTAACCATAAAACAATTGCCTTTTGTCAAGTTTGCCCAGCGTCCTTTGTTTTTAGCACTGTCAGTGGTAATACGGTGCTGTATGATTTGTTCTATAGTTAATTACTGTTTTCCTTTGCCTCCGTACATCAGACTCTGCCAAAGTTGCCACCTTTTTTAGGAGCTTAAATTATGTGCACTAAATGCTTACAGTAAATATATACAATTTTTTTTCACTAATAATGTAGAATAAAAGGAAATAAAAAGACAACAAAAAGAAAAAGTAATGATTCAGCAAGAAATCCTCTCCCATTTTCTTTTTTTTTTGTGTTCCAATGAAACTTTATTTATGGATACTGAATTTGAATTTCATATCATCTTTCCATGCCACAAAATATTATTCTTCATTTGATTTTTTTTTTTTTTTTTTTTATTAACATCGTATTTTTTTTTATATTTATTTATTTTTTTTACGTTTACATAGGGTAATGATGTTTATTATATTTTTCCCCTCCCCCCACCCCTCCCACCCCTCCCACCCCTCCCACCCCTCTTTTCCCTCTACACAGTCCTTCTTTCCTTCATTCTTACTGCTCTCCTTAGCCTAACTCTAAACCTAACCCTAAACCTAATGCTAGCCCCTCCCACCCCCCATTATATGTCCTCATCCGCTTATCAGCGAGATCATTCGTCCTTTAGTTTTTTGAGATTGGCTTATCTCACTTAGCATGATATTCTCCAATTTCGACCATTTGCCTACAAATGCCATAATTTTATCATTCTTCATTGCGGAGTAATATTCCATTGTATAAATATGCCACAGTTTCTTTATCCATTCATCAACTGAAGGGCATCTAGGTTGGTTCCACAATCTGGCTATGGTGAATTGAGCAGCAATGAACATTGATGTGGCTGTATCTCTGTAGTATGCTGATTTTAAGTCCTTTGGGTATAGGCCAAGGAGTGGGATAGCTGGGTCAAATGGTGTTTCCATTCCAAGCTTTCTGAGGAATCTCCACACTGCTTTCCAGAGTGGTTGCACTAATTTGCAACCCCACCAGCAATGTATGAGTGTTCCTTTTTCACCACATCCTCGCCAACACCTATTGTTGCTTGTATTCTTGATAATCGCCATTCTAATTGGGGTGAGATGAAATCTTAGGGTGGTTTTGATTTGCATTTCCCTTATTACTAGGGATGTTGAACATTTTTTCATATATCTGGTGATTACTTGTACATCTTCTTCTGTGAAGTGTCTGTTCATTTCCTTAGCCCATTTGTTGATTGGATTATTTGTATTCTTCGTGTAGAGTTTTTTGAGTTCTTTATAGATTCTGGAAATTAGCGCTCTATCTGAGGTATGGTTGGCAAAGATATTCTCCCACTCTGTAGGCTCTCTCTTCACATTTCTGATAGTTTCCTTTGCTGAGAGAAAGCTTTTTAGTTTGAATCTATCCCAGTTGTTTATTCTTGCTTTTATTTCTTGTGCTATGGGAGTCCTGTTAAGGAAATCTGATCCTGAGCCAACAAGTTGAAGATTTGGACCTACTTTTTCTTCTATAAGATGCAGGGTCTCTGGTCTGATTCCGAGGTCCTTGATCCATTTTGAGTTGAGTTTTGTGTAGGGTGAGAGATAGGGGTTTAGTTTCATTCTATTGCATATAGTTTTCCAGTTTTCCCAGCACCATTTGTTGAAGAGGCTATCTTTTCTCCATTGCATATTGTTGGAACCTTTGTCTAGTATGAGAAAATTGTATTTATTTGGGTTTGTGTCCATGTCCTCTATTCTGTACCATTGATCTACCTGTCTATTTTGGTACCAATACCATGCCGTTTTTGTTACTATTGCTTTGTAGTAGAGTTGAAGATCTGGTATTGCAATACCCCCTGCTTCGCTCTTGCTACTGAGGATTGCTTTAGCTATTCTAGGTTTTTTATTCTTCCAGATGAATTTCATAATTGCTTGCTCTATTTCTGCGAGGTACATCATTGGGATTTTAATTGGAATTGCATTGAATCTGTATAGAACTTTAGGTAGTATAGCCATTTTGACGATATTAATTCTGCCTATCCAGGAACATGGGAGATCTTTCCATCTTCTAAGGTTTTCTTGAATTTCTTTCTTTAGTGTTCTGTAGTTCTCATTGTAGAGGTCTTTCACCTCTTTTGTGAGATTGATTCCCAAGTATTTTATTTTTTTCGATGCTATTGTGAATGGAGTAGTTTTCCTAATTTCTCTTTCTGAAGATTCATCACTTATGTATAAAATGCATTGGATTTATGAGCATTGATCTTGTAACCTGCTACTTTACTGAATTCACTTATGAGTTCTAAAAGTTTTCTGGTGGAATTTCCAGGTTCCTCTAAATATATAATCATGTCATCAGCAAACAGGGATAGTTTGAGTTCTTCTTTTCCTATTCGTATCCCTTTAATTTCTTTGGTTTGTCTGATTGCTCTGGCTAGAGTCTCAAGGACGATGTTGAATAGAAGCGGTGAAAGAGGGCATCCCTGCCTTGTTCCAGTTTTTAGGGGGAACGCTTTCAGTTTTTCACCATTTAGAATGATATTAGCCATGTGCTTAGCGTAGATGGCCTTTATAATGTTTAGGAATGTTCCCATTACCCCAATTTTTTCTAGTGTTTTGAGCATGAAGGGATGCTGTATTTTATCAAATGCTTTTTCTGCATCTATTGAAATAATCATGTGATTCTTAACTTTAAGTCTGTTGATATGGTGAATGACATTTATTGATTTCCGAATGTTGAACCAACCTTGCATCCCTGGGATAAAACCCACTTGATCGTGGTGCACTATCTTTTTAATATATATTTGTATGCGATTTGCTAAAATTTTGTTGAGAATTTTTGCATCGATGTTCATTAAGGATATTGGTCTGAAATTTTCTTTCCTTGATGTGTCTCTGTCTGGTTTAGGTATCAGGGTGATATTGGCTTCATAGAACGAGTTTGGTAGGGTTCCCTCCTCTTCTATTTCATGGAATAGTTTGAGGAGTATTGGAATGAGCTCTTCTTTAAAGGTTTTATAGAACTCGGCTGAGAACCCATCTGGTCCTGGACTTTTCTTTGTTGGTAGGCTTTTGATGACCTCTTCTATTTCATTGCTTGAAATTGGTTTATTTAAGTTGTGTATGTCCTCCTCGTTCAGTTTAGGTAGTTCATATGTCTCTAGAAATTTGTTGATGTCTTCAAGGTTTTCTGTTTTGTTGGAGTATAGATTTTCAAAATAGCTTCGAATTATGTTTTGTATTTCACTCGTGTCTGTTGTGATGTTTCCTTGTTCATTCCGAATTTTAGTAATTTGAGTTTTCTCCCTCTTTCTCTTTGTTAGTGTGGCTAAGGGTTTATCAATTTTATTTATTTTTTCAAAGAACCAACTATTTATTTTATTAATTTTTCCGATTGTTTCTTTTGTTTCGATTTCGTTGATTTCGGCTCTGATTTTAACTATTTCCTGTCTTCTACTACTTTTGGTATTGGTCTGCTCTTCTTTTTCTAGTGCTTTGAGCTGTAGTGTTAAGTTGTTTATTTGTTGATTTCTACTTCTTTTTTTGAATGCACCCCATGAAATAAATCTTCCTCTAAGTACTGCTTTCATAGTGTCCCAGAGATTTTGATATGATGTGTCTTTGTTCTCGTTTACTTCTAAGAATTTTTTTATTTCCCTCCTGATGTCTTCTGTTATCCATTCATCATATAATAGTGTATTATTTAGTCTCCAGGTATTGGAGAAGTTTCTGTTTTTATTCTGTCATTTATTTCTAATTTCAATCCATTATGATCTGATAGAGTACAAGGTAGTATCTCTATCTTCTTGTATTTACTAACAGTAGCTTTGTGGCATAAAATATGGTCTATTTTAGAGAAGGATCCATGTGCTGCTGAGAAGAAAGTGTATTCATTCTTTGTTGGATGGTATATTCTATATATGTCCGTTAAGTCTAAATTGCTGATTGTGTTGTTGAGATCTATAGTTTCTTTATTCAATTTTTGTTTGGACGATCTATCCAGTGGTGAGAGAGGTGTGTTAAAATCGCCTAGTATTATTGTGTTGTGGTCTATTTGATTTCTGGAATTGAGAAGGATTTGTTTGACGTACGTGGATGAGCCAATGTTCGGGGCATAGATATTTATGATTGTTATGTCTTGCTGATTTATGCTTCCCTTAAGCAGCATGTAATGTCCTTCTTTATCCCTTCTGACTAGTTTTGGTTTGAAGTCCACATTATCTGAGATGAGGATGGATACTCCAGCTTTTTTGCTGTGTCCGTGTGCATGGTATGTTTGTCCCCATCCTTTCACCTTTAGTCTATGGGTGTCTCTTTCTATGAGATGTGTCTCTTGCAGGCAGCATATTGTTGGATTTTTCTTTTTAATCCAATCTGCCAGTCTGTGTCTTTTGATTGATGAATTCAGGCCATTAACATTCAGGGTTATTATTGTGATATGATTTGTATTCCCAGTCAATTGACTCATATTTGTTTTTGACATGATTTGGTTTCTCCTTTATTTGGCTATTCCTTTAGGCTAGCGCCTCCTGTTGCTGATTTGCATTGTTGTTTTTCATCTCTTCCTCATGGAATATTTTGCTGAGAATGTTCTCTAATGCTGGCTTTCTTTTTGTAAATTCCTTTAGCTTTTGTTTATCATGGAAGGATCTTATTTCATCGTCAAATTTGAAGGTAAGTTTTGCTGGGTATAAGATTCTTGGTTGGCATCCATTTTCTTTCAGGGCTTGGTATATGTTGTTCCAGGCCCTTCTAGCTTTTAGGGTCTGGATTGAAAAATCTGCTGATATTCTTATTGGTTTCCCTCTGAATGTAATTTGATTCTTTTCTCTCGCGGCCTTTAAAATTCTGTCTTTATTTTGTATGTTAGGTATTTTCATAATAATGTGCCTTGGTGTGGGTCTGTTGTAATTTTGTATGTTTGGAGTTCTATAAGCCTCTTGTACTTGGTTTTCCATTTCGTTCTTCAGATTTGGGAAATTTTCTGTTATTATTTCATTGAATAGATTGTTCATTCCTTTGGTTTGTTTCTCTAAGCCTTCCTCAATCCCAATAATTCTCAAATTTGGCCTTTTCATGATATCCCATAGTTCTTGCAGATTCTGTTCATGATTTCTTACCATCTTCTCTGTTTGTTCCACTTTGTTTTCAAGGTTAAATATTTTGTCTTCAATGTCTGAGGTTCTGTCTTCCAGGTGTTCTATCCTATTGGTTATGCTTTCTATGGAGTTTTTAACTTGGTTTATTGTTTCCTTCATTTCAAGGATTTCAGTTTGGTTTTTTTTCAGTATCTCTAACTCTTTATTGAAATGATCTCTTGCTTCCCGTATTTGGTCTTTTAACTGTTGATTGGTGCGATCATTTAATGCCTGCATTTGCTCTTTCATCTCCTCCTTCAATGTCTGCATTTGCTCTTTCATCTCCTCATTAGCTTCCCTGATCGTTTTAATTACGTACATTCTGAACTCCCTTTCTGACATTTCTTCTGCTGTGCTGTCATTGGGTTTTATTGATGTAGTATCTAGGTTTGTTTGGGACATTTTCTTCCCTTGTTTTCTCATAATGGTCAGTTGTCAGTGGGACCCTGAGATATTGCAGTTTTCCACTATTGGCTTATAGTGTCCCAGTAGATTTCCAGTGTATCACCTCCCAGCTTTCAGTAGCCTGATGTCTTGGAGGAATCTGATAAAGCAGCTCATTCAAAGAATACTGCCCCTAGCCCCCTACTGGTTCCACGTTTTGGAACTGGCTCTGTGCGGAAATGCTCTCACTGTGGGCCTGCACCGTGCAGCTGGCCGTGTGGGAAGAGCCCACTGCCGGAGTGTGGAAGACTACCTTGGGAAGACTCAACCTGCCCTGCCTGGCTCTGCTAAGCCACCTCTATCTGGACCTGCCACCCGGGCTGAGCTTTACCCAGTGGGCAGACTCACCCGTGGCTCCACTTCAGTCCGAGTCTCTCAATGCCTCCCCTTCTTAACTCCTGGGTTCTGGAGCGACCGGGGGTGCAGTCTCCCTCTAGGCCGCCATCTTGGATCGCCCCGTGAAGAGAGCCCGCAGCCGGAGTGGGCAGAGCCGCCTGAAGAGGTCTCCGGCTGCCCTGTCCTTATCCCTGAGGCTGATTGCAGATCGAGCCTCTCCGCTGGTTCTTTGCAGGAGTACACTGCACTGCAGGGGCTCCGGGACTCGGAGCGTGCTCTGTTCAGACAGGCTCTCACTAGCGGGCCAGTTCCGTTCCGAGAACCTGGAGAAGCTGGCTGTGTGGGCGGGGCCCACCGCCGGAGTGCGCAGGACTGCCTGTGGATGACTCTAGCTGCCCTGCCCGGCTCCGATAAGCCACCTCTATCTGGGCCTGCCACCCGGGCCGAGCTTTACCCAGTGGGCAGACTCACCCGTGGCTCCACTTCAGTCCGAGTCTCTCAATGCCTCCCCTTCTTAACTCCTGGGTTGTGGAGCGACCGGGGGTGCAGTCTCCCTCTAGGCCGCCATCTTGGATCGCCCCGTGAAGAGAGCCCGCAGCCGGAGTGGGCAGTGCCGCCTGAAGAGGTCTCCGGCTACCCTGCCCTTATCCCTGAGGCTGACTGCAGATCGAGCCTCTCCGCTGGTTCTTTGCAGGAGTACACTGCACTGCAGGGGCTCCGGGACTCGGAGCGTGCTCTGTTCAGACAGGCTCTCACTAGCGGGCCAGTTCCGTTCCGAGAACCTGGAGAAGCTGGCTGTGTGGGCGGGCTCTTCATTTGATTTTTTAAAAACTATTTTTAAATGTAACAACCACTCTGAGATTTTTTTTCTTTCTTCTTTTTTGTTTTATTGTAAACAAATGGGATACATGTTGTCTCTCTATTTGTACATGGAGTTAAGGCATACCATTTGTGTAATCATAAATTTACATAGGGTAATGGTGTTTGATTCATTCTGTTATTTTTTTCCCTTCCCCCCACCCCTCCCACCCCTCTTTTCCCTCTATACAGTACTTCCTTCCTCCATTCTTACCACTCTCCTTAACCCTAACCCTAAACGTAACCCTAACCCTGACGCTAACCCCTCCCACCCCCCTTATATGTCCTCATCCGCTTATCAGCGAGATCATTCATCCTTTAGTTTTTTGAGATTGGCTTATCTCACTTAGCATGATATTCTCCAATTTCATCCATTTGCCTGCAAATGCCATAATTTTATCATTCTTCATGGCTGAGTAATATTCCATTGCATATATATGTCACAGTTTATCCATTCATCAATTGAAGGACATCTAAGTTGGTTCCACAATCTGGCTATGGTGAATTCAGCAGCTGTGATCATTGATGTGGTTGTATCTCTGTAGTATGCTATTTTAAGTCGTTTGGGTATAGGTCAAGAGGTGGGATAGCTGGGTCAAATGGTGGTTCCATTCCAAGCTTTCTGAGGAATCTCCATACTGCTTTCCAGAGTGGTTGCACTAATTTGCAACCCCGCCAGCAATGTATGAGCGTACCTTTTTCCCCACATCCTCGCCAACACCTATTGTTGCTTGTGTTCTTGATAATTGCCATTCTAATTGGGGTGAGATGGAATCTTAGGGTAGTTTTGATTTGCATTTCTCTTATTACTAGAGATGTTGAATATTTTTTCATACATCTGTTGATTGCTTGTACAACTTCTTCTGTGAAGTGTCTGTTCATTTCCTTAGCCCATTTGTTGATTGGATTATTTGTATTCTTGGTGTAGAGTTTTTTGAGTTCTTTATAGATTCTGGAAATTAGCGTTTTATCTGAAGTATGAGTGGCAAAGATATTCTCCCACTCTGTAGGCTCTCTCTCTTCACATTACTGATAGTTTCCTTTGCTGAGAGAAAACTTTTTAGTTTGAATCTATCCCAGTTGTTGATTCTTGCTTTTATTTCTTATGCTATGGGAGTCCTGTTAAGGAAGTCTGATCGTAAGCCAACAAGTTGAAGATTTGGACCTACTTTTTCTTCTATAAGATGCAGGGTCTCTGGTCTGATTCCGAAGTCCTTGATCCATTTTGAGTTGAGTTTTGTGCAGGGTGAGAGATAGGGGTTTAATTTCATTCTGTTGCATATGGTTTTCCAGTTTTCCCAGCACCATTTGTTGAAGAGGCTATCTTTTCACCACTTCTATTCAACATCGTCCTTGAAACTCTAGCCAGTGCAATTAGACAAACCAAAGAAATTAAAGGGATACGAATAGGAAAAGAAGAACTCAAACTATCCCTGTTCGCTGATGACATGATTATATATTTAGAGGAACCTGGAAATTCCACCAGAAAACTTTTAGAACTCATAAGTGAATTCAGTAAAGTAGCAGGTTACAAGATCAATGCTCATAAATCTAATGCATTTTTATACATAAGTGATGAATCTTCAGAAAGAGAAATTAGGAAAACTTCCCAATTCACAATAGCATCGAAAAAAATAAAATACTTGGGAATCAATCTCACAAAAGAGGTGAAAGACCTCTACAATGAGAACTACAGAACACTAAAGAAATAAAGAAAACCTTAGAAGATGGAAAGATCTCCCATGTTCTTGGATAGGAAGAATTAATATTGTCAAAATGGCCATACTACCAAAAGTGCTATACAGATTCAATGCAATTCCAATTAAAATCCCAATGATGTACCTTGCAGAAATAGAGCAAGCAATTATGAAATTCATCTGGAAGAATAAAAAACCCAGAATAGCTAAAGCAATCCTCAGTAGAAAGAGCAAAGCAGGGGGTATTGCAATACCAGATCTTCAACTCTATTACAAAACAATAGTAACAAAAACGGCATGGTATTGGTACCAAAATAGACAGGTAGATCAATGGTACAGAATAGAGGACATGGACACAATCCCATTTTCTATCTTCATATTCCTAGGAAAAAATGGCACTTCCTTATATTTGCATAAAAACAAAACAAAGTGCCTTTTTTTTTTTTTTTGGTGCTAGGGATTGAATGCAGAGGTGCTTAATCACTGAGTCACATCCCCAGTCATTTTATATTTTTATTTTGATACAGGGTCTTACTAAGTTGCTTAGGTCCTTACTAAGTTGTTGAGGCTGACTTTGAATGTGTGATCCTTCTGTCTCAGCCCCCCAAGTTACTGGGATTATAGGTGTGTGCGACTGTGCTCAGCTAAATCTTTTTTATTTTAATTACTGTTGGTGCATAAGGGTGGGAATTAAGGAGAAGCTTTAAATGAATTCATGGAAAAAAATGCTTATTTCTAGGAAGGGACTTTTAAAAATTACTAAAATACTTTAAACAATTTATAAAATGCCTCTGTGGACATCAAATAGTTCTTACAAAACAAAATTTTAATTACTTGTGTATAAAAAAATCAGAAACATATGAATTAAATTTCACTTAAAATACACATGACTTAAAAAACTAAATGTAAAAAAGTACTTGGCAAAACTTATTTGGGGTTTGGGAAAACACAAAATATGTTTTGGGTTTGGTAGAGCCACAGATTATTTGAAGAGTATCTTGAAATAATCACCAAACCCGAAGTTTTCCTGAGTTAGCCCATTCCATAGAAGATTTTTATTGTGATGATGTCTGATGATTGATCACTTATTTTCTTTTACTAAAGAAAAAAATGCACTTATGACAATTTAAGAAAGATCAAATTTTATTTTTCCAGTGAATTACCATAATTTGAAAACCCAATAATTTAATAGGCATGTTGTTTGCTTGTTTTAAAAAATCTGCAGCAGCAATATTACTACAGTAAGTTATAAAATCAGAAAATGGTCTCTGTCCATTCATTGCTCATGTGATCTTTTGTCCCCTTTTCCTCCTATTCCTCCTCCTCCTCCTCCTCCTTCTTCTTCTTCTTTGTATTTCTTTGTTTTCTTGAGTACATCTTAATAATAGTATCTTGGTTGCACATTGGGAATTGCAGAGAGGCAAATGTCAAGCCCAGTCCCTTTCCTTTCTAGCAAATTTGTTCTTCCTACTTAATCCTCAGCCTCTCTTTAGGTATCCAATGCTCTGCAGTTGCCCCTACTCTTTACAGTCCTAGCCACAAAGATCTACTTATATCCACCACTGCAGAGTCCCCAGAACAATCTCTCATCAAAATTTACATTGTGTATATCTAGTACAACACTGGAGAGATGAATGTCAGAAATGTCTTGAATTATTTAATTATAATAATTACATACATTACTTTGTTGGAGAAGAAGAATGGCATTAGATTTTAGCTAAAGAGTTTCTAGAAAATCGCTCTTATGAATTCCATTCAATCAGATTGAAGTATAAAGAGGATGCAGTGATATCTCAATGGTGCCCAAAGATTAAATAGAACTATAGTTAGATTTAAAAGCACGTGTAGTTAGATCTAGAAGTAGTTAACAAGAAACACAAGATCTCATCAATGTAAAGTCATCTGGAGTAGTTAATGAGAAACACAGCAACTACTCTGGATGAGCTTGTGCCATTTTTCTTTCCTGTAGATAGACTATTTCAGTGTATGAATTTTGGGGGGACACAATTAAATTGTAAGAATGCTACATACAAGGAAGAGTAGAGGCTCTAGGTAATTTCATTCATAGATAATTTATTTTTAGTTTTGGGAAACAGTTGGAATGGGGCAGACCCTTTAATTCGGTCAAGGATTGAGATGATTAGTGTTTAGTGTTTAGTTTTGGTATTGACTGATCAGTTCTACTTTACCTCTACTTCTAAGGTATATGGTTTCAGGGACCCACTGAAAGCCTTAAGCATTTTTCAGGGCCCTTTCCTCCTTATTGGGCCCTGAATTTCACTTTGATCCCCTTTAGACCTTCAGCTCCAGATTTCAAAGCAACAAATGTAAGAGGAATTGTTAACTTCTGCTTTCCTTTTCTTATTTCCACTCCTGGTAACTTTTTGATACCTTCAAGTAGAATTTTTAAAAAACAGTATGTCCAAGATTTCTGTTTGTTTCAGCAAGAAGGTTAGTCTGAAATGAGCTAATTCACTATAAGGAGGAAGCCTAGTTAGAGTCATTAAGATTAATTCTTGGAATTCCCAGAGCACCAAACAAATGACCAAGTTTCCAATTTATCTTTTATTAAATCCTTGTGTTTTGACATATTCATAAATGCATATAACTTGACTTGATGCATTTTAATCCCCAGTACTTCCACTTTCTTCTTTTCCTCCTGAGTATAATCCACTTAGTGTATTCAGTAAGAATTTGAGGAATACAAGTATGAACTCTCCAGAAAGTTAGTAACAATAGGAAATGTTTGTTTGAACACTGCCCACGTGCCAAGTGCTAAGTGCTTCAAACAGAATATTTAATTTATGCTTCACTATAATTATATGACATAGAGGCTATTATTGGCTTTAATTTATAACAGGAATAAAAGGCACAAAGAAGTTTAATAACGTGTTCAAAGTAACACAGCACAATAGCAGAGTCTGAATTTAAATGTAAGAACTCTGTCTTAGGAGTCCTTGCTTTTAGCTCTCCTGCTGTTTGTCCTGTTTCATGAATTACATTGTTTGTATTTCTGGTGTTTAAAAAGTCTTTGCTCAACATTTCTTCCAAGTTGTTGATCTTGCTTCTACACTGGGAGAATGCCTTCTTATGGACATAGACTTGTTTTCTTAAAGATAAGCTAATTTCTTCAACCTTGACATGGCTAGACTTACCTTACACTCAACTTTTTCTATGTTACCCTTTGTTGAACTTGACTTTGAAATTCTTTTTTCCTTTGTTTTAGTGATTTACAACGACCTCTTTTCACTATCATCAATTTATTATTATTCATTGTTAGTCTTTGGTAAACTCTTCTCTAATCAGTTGAAATAAAAAAGCAAATTCCTATAATACATACAGAGTTCAGTAATATACACACAACATTCTCTATTCCAAAGTGTGTCCACCAGGCTATGAGTGCCTTAACACAATGGTATCTGGCCTGTCTCTCTAGTGCTGGGTGTCTGACATACAGTGCTTGGTGATTGAGCAAATGAATGAGTGCTGGTCTTGGAGGTGTAACACTATTGTATCACTACCTAGATCTTAACATTTTCCATCCAGATACTTGCTTTATATCTTACATGGAAATAAAATGGAATGAATGCTAAGGTGGACATGAATGCTTTTATTCTGTGAACATTCTTTGGGGGTATTTTTGATTTCCGCAAAGGGAATCTAATACCATTCAGAACAATAGTTTATTTTCCTGATGCTCAGAATACATAACATTAGACACATGTTTGGACATATTATTATTAGATCCAGTATTATTATATTGGCTCAGTCTCGCAATAAATTTAGTTTATTGAGTTTGTGCATAACTCAGAGAGAGAGAGAGAGAGAGAGAGAGAGAGAGAGAGAATCCCAAATTGCATGCATCACTACATTATATTCTTGAGAAAGCCTACTCACTACAATAAACAATCTTTTATGGTAGCTACATTTTGAAGACTCAAGAGTTAATTTTACCTGTCAGATAGGAGTTCATGAAAATTTAATTGATTTTACTATTGATTAGTCTGCATGCTTTATAGGTTAGTAATTTGATTACTAGTTCACCTGGTTTAATTACTTCCTGCAGCTCTAGTAGTGGGTTTGATTTTCAGATAAGAAGGCTGGAGCAGTTCACTGACCATTTCTGTGTTTCTCAAGACAATATGTGGCACCCAACATAAACTTCCTCCTAAAACCTAATGCAGGGATAACGGCCAGATAGCTATTCTTTGGCTTTTGACAAATAAGTCTGTTGGGGTAGCAATTAGAGTTAGAAACTGATAAGAAAAGGCAGCCCACGGCACTGTACATACTGCTCTGGCTAGATGTCACGAAGTTCAGTTTGGGTCCTATGGCCCTCTACACCCCTGACTGCATTGTCTTTCCTTCTGAACCATTTAATTAGTGTAGGGAGAGCCTCTTTGTTAGTTTGAAAGACTAATCAAGGGTCATGAAATAATCCATTGTTTTCCTGACACAGCATTATTCTTTCTAAAAACACTCTAAGAAAAAATATATCTAAAAATTTTTTTTTCAAAAGACTGTCTAAATCTTAAACTCTAATCTCTTCTTAGGTGATCACATAATACTATCTATAACTGACGACTCAGACATTTTTATCTCTACCTGGAACTCTTCCCTGTTTTCCAAACAAATATCCAACTATCTCCGAGATGATTCATATGGATATTTGATGCAGTGAATGGGTTGTTGGGGTGAAGATCAGTTTGATTCTGAACATAAAGATTTGAAATTTCTATTAGACATCAAGCTGAGACTGTAGAGGTGGAACAGTGAACAAGCCTGGGATGGAGTCAAGGTGACTCTCCTCCAGGAGTCATTAGCGGAGAAGCCAATGGAAGGTTGTAGAGACACCCACTGAAATGGGAAGAAGACCAGGATGGAGGTGTCACAAAAACAAGGGAGGGTTGTGCTTTAAGAAGGCAGGAGTAGTCACCTCTCATTCTGCTGGGTACTAGCGTAAGGTAGGAACTACAGAAGTGCCCCCTGCATTTGACAGCAGGAGGTAGCTGGTAACATGGAGAGATGGACTGAAATTGACAAGCAACTTCAGTAGCATGATAGGACAGAAGACAGAGTGGTGTAGGATTTGTTATGAATCATTCTATCAGCAAAGTTTGTAGCAAATAATTTATACCATAAAATTTCACTCCATAAGAACAAAGAACAATGAGAAAACCTCTATATTCATGCACATATAGCTTATGTACAGGAAGAGGATGTGGATGATACAAACCATGTTATTAACATTGATTGCCTTACATAAAACACCTTTCTGCTATTTGCATTTCTTCACTATGTACAAGAAATGTCTTATTTATGTAATTAAAAATAATAAAAATGTTAAAAAGAAAGGGAATGGAAGGTAGAGGAGTGGAGGCAGAATACTGTGAGTTGTTTTGTTAAGCTTTCTTGTGAAGTGGAACAGGAAATAGAATGAGAGCTCAGGAAGATTTGGGGTCCAGGAAGGACCGTCTTGGAGCATGTCTGAATGCGGTGGGATGAGTGGGGGCTGGGGGTAGGGGTTGACAGTGCAGAACAAGAGTGAATGACTATGGACACAAACTTTAGGGGATGTTTCTGTATTCTTAATTTTCCATTTGAAAAATTATCATTGGGAACTGGGGACTACTGAGGACATCATATTGTGGAGTCATCTTCCCTACACACTGAAGTGTTTTAGTAACTGAAAGTCAAGAACTTCAGGTGGAGAGAGGCTGCTGTGTTTCTCTCCTTTCTCCCCCGTGGCTCTCACCCAGCCTCTGTCTAGACATGTGAGTGTGGTAGTGTCTTTTAGCCTTTATCTTATTTGAACTTTACCACAATTGCCCCAATCCTGTATTTTTACTTCATCTTTTCGTTTTCTTCGGTTTACATTTTTGTGAATGTATTGGAGTATTGGAGATTGAATCCTGGCACACTTTCTCACCAAGCTACATCCCTAACTCTTTTTAAACAAATTTAATTTAATTTAATTATTATTATTTTTACATTTTAGACAGGGTTTCCCTGCACTGCAGAGGCTGGCATGGAACTCACAATCTTTTTACCTCAGCCTCCCTAGTAGCTGGGATTGCAGGTGTGCACCACCATGTTCAATCTGGTCTACTTATTTTTGTATTGTAAATCTGTTTGTATGACTAAGCAGATTTTATAAACCTGCAAGGATGATTTATATACTTTTGTTTGCTTTTCTTGAAACTGTTTCATTAAGGTGTTCTGTTACTAGGACTCTTTATAAATCTCTGGGGCTGAGAATTTTCTCATTAACAATGGGCCTCTTTCTCTCCCTCCCTCTCTCATATGGCAATAGACTAAATAGTTCTTAGTCTGACTTCTTATCCTGTAGATGGAATCATTATAAAATTTCTTGAACAACAGAACAAAATGGAGATGAAGAACAACTTGCTACTTGAACAACTGTCAGGTTGTGATTTACCCTAACTTCTGCTTAGATACTTGACAGGCAGGCTTTCTTCTTTCAAAAACAGATTAATGAAAAATTTGTTTGAAAAAATTGCTATTTGAAAGGAGCAAAGGCTGTGCCTTTCGGCAACTTATCTTTTGAAGTTTGAGCAAGACATATTCCAAGTTATTATTTTTAACATGCTAGTCCATCAGTGGCCGGGACTGTATCCATCTCTTCTTAACTAAAAGGCAAAGGATTCTTATGTATATTCAGGGAAATGTTACAAATCTATGCTACAAAATGGAACCTGATGGAAAAAACTGAGGAATGTTTAATCTGGAGAAAAGAATCAAAGGGAATATTCTTGATATCTTAAAAAAAATTTAAGAGCTATTATTTAAAAAAGGTATGAACTTATCTTTTATGACCACTGAAGAGGAGTTATAGAAAAAGTATATCAGATTATAGCAAAGCATGGAGATGACCGTTTGGGAGTTCTTTCTGAGGATCCAAGGACCACCTCACAGCAGGCCCTCAAACACAGAGTAGAAGAATACACTTGGAGGCATATTGTTCAAGGGAATTAAAAATAGGCTTTGTGGTTGAACGAGATAAGTTAAAATACCACCAACACCACCCCAATTACAGAGAATTTTGTAGATTTTGCAAATAGGAAAAGACTGAAATGAAAACATAAGTCACCTATAATATTCCTAGACAGAGTTAAGCACTGATAATATTTTGATATGCAGGACATCTATGTATTGTCCAAGTTGTAGTTTGCTTAAAGGTAATGTTATGGTTTGGATATGAGGTTTTGTCTCACCCAAAAGCTCACGGGTGAGACAATGCAAGAAGGTTTAGAGGAGAAATGATTGGGTTGTAAGAGTCTTAACCCAATTAGGAATTTAATCCCCTGATAGGGATTAACGGAGTGATAACTGAAGTGGTAGGGTGTGGCAGGAGGAAGTGGGGATTGGGGCATGACTGTGGGATATGTATTTTGTATCGGGAAGGTGGAGAGTCTCTGTCTCTGCTTCCTGCCATGATGTTCCTGCCACTTCCAACACTGAGGAATGGAGCCAGCCTTCTGTGGACTAAGACCTATGAAACTGAGTCCTCAAATAAACTCTTCCTCCTCTATAATTGTGCTGGTTGGGTCCTTCAGTCACAGCAGTGAAAAAGCTGAGTAAAACAGGTAACTTGTGAAGGGAGTAGGCAGGGTCCTGAGTGTGCACAATGTTGCGGTTTGGATCTTGAATGTCCCCCAGTGACCTATATGTTGAAGGGAGGTGGTAGAACGTTTAGTAGATGGGACCTAGTGGAAGGAAATTGGGTCATGGTGGCATGCCTTTGAAGGGGATATTCAGATGTCATTCTCTTTCTTTCTCTTGCTTTTTGCTTCCTGACCACCATGAGGTGAGAAGTTCCTCTGCCATATGTTCCCTCCACAATATATTACCTGGCCACAGCCCCAAAGGCAATGGGGTCAAGTGATCATGGACTGAACCCTGGAGCCAAAATAAACTTCTTTTTTCAGTTGATTGATCTTAGGTATGTGTTACAGTGACAGAAAACTGACTGATGAAATGTATTTGAAATGCTGGATCACATTGCACACGCTGTTCTGTAACTTGTTTTTCTGTGTTACTACATTGCAAACAGTTTCTCCTGTGGTCACATAATTCTTTTAACATATGTTTAAGTTGTAGGTGGACACAATACCTTTATTTTATTATGTGGTGCTGAGGATCAAACCCAGTGCCTCATACATGCTAGGTGAGCACTCTACCACTGAACCACAACCCTAGCCACAGGTCACATCATTTTTAAGATCAGTTTAGTATAACAAAAGGTGACTTAATTTTTTTAAACAATAGCATTCGGTGTACACTGATATTATTGGTTTTACTCTTTGTTAAATTGTAATAGGTATAACTGTGCATTTTTTTTACTTATGATGATAAATTCTCTGATGTGGACATGAGGCATTAAGCCATAATTTTAAAAAATCTTTACTAGGTGACCTAAAAATTTCTTTTTAATCCTGAGACTTTATAAAATCTTAGACCCATGAGGGCTACCTTTTCAAAGACTGCACAACTGTCACCGGAGTTTTTTCTAAATGCATTAACCAATTCTGCATTGATTCAGTCTTCCATGATAACAAAACATTCAGAAGCAAGGAAAGATACTTTTCCTTCAGTCGTTACTGTGACCCTTGAAATCAGAAAAAGGGAATAATGAAATAATTTATACATTTTCAAATAACTTTACTTCTCTCATCCTTTTTTATTTTTCCACTCACCACAAATATCTGTCTGGAAAAAATCACGAGCCCACTGAGGGTGTGAAACAATTCATACACATACTTATTCTGTACCTAACAAACAAAATTATTGTCATTTTTAGTATTTAATCAATTGTTTTAATCTTAGATTTTTCTATCTAGGCATAGACATAATTTGCAAACAGTGTTTGTTCTCCCTTTCCAATACATGTGTTTTAATTTTCTCCTTATTGCATTGTCTAGGTTCCTTAGAACAGTGTTGATGATACCGGTCATGGTGGAAATTCTAGTTTTGTTGGAAATGTTGCTGCAGGGGCCTTCAGTGTGCTATAGTGTTGCCTTTTCTTTCTTTCTTCCTTTTTTTTTTTTTTTTTGGTACCAGGTATTGAACTCAGGGGCACTTGACCACTGAGCCATCCCCAGTCCTATTTTGTTTTTTATTTAGAGACAGGGTCTCACTGAGTTCCTTAATGCCTCACAGTTGCTTAGGCTAGCTTTGAACTCCAGATCCTCCTGCCTCAGCCTCTGAAGTTGCTGGGATTATAGGCATGAGTCACCGTAACCAGCTAGTGCTGCCTTTTCTTAACTAACTGTGGGCACCAGTTCCCAGAAAGGAGAACACAGGGTTTGGCAGTCAAAGAAGTTTGGGAAACAGTATGGTAAATTTCCTTCCAGCAGAGTCACAGAACAAACTAGCATTCTAGAGCCTCTGAGAAATTCCCCAGTGAAAAAGAATCTGATTAACTTATTTACCTACTGAACTTATTTGCTCTGGGGAAGACTATTTTTTCTAAACATACCTGTGGACATCTCCTCCCTTAATACCAGTTTGAGAAACCTTGCTCTCTTTTTTCACCTTTGAGTACTTTGTTTGCTCTTGGCTTCTGAGAAATTTTTTTTTTTTTTTTTTAGCATGTGAAGGAAGTTGAGTATTTTGTTTTAACTCAGAAATTGATAGTGCATTTTATTAAATCCTTTCCTAACTTTCTGAAGTGGTCATGCAATTTCTTTATCTCTTAAAAAATAGCGTCCTATTAAAAGTAAATCATTTCTGCCTCTAATGTGGAGGATGGGAAGATGTGCTTTGTGGTTTCTTTGCAGTCTGTTCCAAAATTAGTTCTGCCATTTATTAACTGTGTGAAAATTGGCAAGTTTACTTTGGCTGGCTCTGTTTCCTTGTTTTATAAAATGGAGTGGGTAATAGTTACCTAACAAGGTATTGTAAAGTGTTTGGTACAGTGCTTGAAATATGGCATGCATCCAATAAATGTTAACTGCTAATCATACCTCTTGTTTAATGTTGAGGATTAATAAGGGTAGCTGCTAAAAGTCTGGTGATTTTTAGGATGGTATGAAGTTGACAACTTTGTTATGGTTTTATTTTTAAGTATAGTCCTTTCAGGTTGGCTCTCCCTTTTCTTAAGGCAATTTTGATAATATTTTTTCCCGAATGTCACTGTTTTATCTAGATTTTCAATTTTGTCTATCTGTGCTTATATTGGTTCCTTATTCCTAATTTTGCACATTATGTTTTCTTTCTGTTTTTTTTTTTGTTTGTTTTACAGAGCATTGTTAGATATTTGTCTATTTCATTGGTACTAGAATAGGTTTTATATTTTGTAATTTCTAGGCATGTGACATTTCTAATAAATTAATTCTGCTTCTGTCTATGGATTATTTCTTTTGAATACATTTTAGGTCACTAAATTGTTCTATTACCCCCTTTAGAAAAATGATGAATTAACTTGAGCTGATATTTCTTCTTTTTCTGATAAATACATTTGGGATTAATAATTTTTATTACAAATCTCTTTGCTGAATCTTAAACTTGAGTGTGCAGCAACATCATCGTCTTTCATCTTAAAATTCTGTAATTTTGATGTTGAATTCCATTTAATCTGAATTATTTAGCAAAGGGTTTTTAAATTTGCAAGTGGGTAGCTTAATGGTGGTGGCATAAGGAAGGTGCCTATAAATATGATCTGGTTTTATTATAGTGTGAATATTGCTTATTTATTTTTACTTTTTGGGTTTTATTATGATTGCCTTTGAGGTTTACTATACTATTTATTTTTAAAGACAAATTCCATGGTATTTGAATAGAATGGGTACTTGTTAGGTGCAAAATTTTACATAATACTAAAACAAGCTCATTTTTATTAAAATCTTCAATTGCCTTATTTAATTGTTCTCTATTTGATTTGACAAATATTCCTGGGGTCATAGGTCTTTTCCTAGAGTTCTACTTTTTTCCCAGTGGTTCATAAATGGTCTACTCTTTTTAGTCTTTTATTTAATATTGTCACATAGACAGGACCTAGATCACGAAGAGTTTTAGTGACCATGGAAAGAGGTTGAATTTCATTTGAAGCTTATTGGGGAGTCATTGATACATGTTAAAGCAGTGACATTAATAAGGTTCATACTTAAAATATATTGTTCTGGATGCTATATGGAAGAGTGAAGGTAGATTTTTAAAAAGGTGGAGACAGGGAGACTAGTAAGGAGGCTGTTACAGTATTCCAGGTGAGATTTATGTTGTGACTTGGACTCTGTTGTAGGGCAGAGGAGGAAAAGAATAGATAATTCATGATTTATATTGGAAACAGGATCAAATAAATTCACAAGTGAATTAGACAAAAGGGATTAGGGAGGGAGAAGAATTAAGGGAACAAATTTCCAAATCACTAGGTTGGTTGGAAGGAGGAAAAGAGTTACAGTGGAATATCCAAAACACTGTTGACACTGTTTTTGTCCTCATTACTCTCACGCATTCCAGAAACATTTGTTTGGCAGGTTGTGTACCAGGAACTGAGGATGCAAAGATGACTGAGATCTCTTGCCAGACTTAATAGGCTTTTGGGATTATCCTTTGTTTGGTAAACACAATCTCACAGGCATGGTGTTCACTAAGTGATGTGACCAGTCCTCACCAGTAAAGATCTTGCATGGCAGCAAGGCCATACCATGCAAGGGCCTTTGGCATAATGGCCTGTCGGGTAACAGTAGAAGCTCGGTTGCTACTCAACTGATGACGATGTTTGGCAGCATCCCCAAGTCAAGGAAGATCCCAAAGTCTAGCTGCATGCTCAAACAACATTCTTTTTGTACAGAGGCACCAGGTGCTCTCACACCTATTTAAGATTAATAAATATTTTAGAAAATAAACTAAAATATAGAATTGATAAAGTAGAACAACACAATTGCTGGTAAAATATATATATGTGTATATGTATAAATATATATATATATATATATACACACACACACATACACACACATGCATATACATACACATGTACACACACATACTAATTTACTACCATATGTACAAGAGCATATACATACATGTATCTATATACTTCTAACTGCTTGTAAAGTTGTAAATATGTACTAATAAAGTTAGTAATTCTTAATAAAATGTTAAGTTAGTTGTTGTAGTAAAGTTAGATGCAAATACATTTTTATACACATATTGTGTATCTTATCTATAATATTTATGTGTACATATAAATTCCTAAGGATTTTTTAGTTTACTAGCCCAGTAGTAAATCACTCATGGAGATTTTGGGAAGAACGTACCATAAACACCAAATATGAATCTGAGGAATGTGGCTGAAGTAGACTCCTTGGAAAACCTCAGTGATAAAATGAAAAGATCTGGAATACCATTAAAGCAATGCAAGGAAGAATGTAAAAAAGTCACAGATTTTTTTAATAAAGAAACTTTATGATTGTGATTGATGTGGAAGAAAGGACACATTACAGTGTAGTGATCTCTGGAACTGTGTGACACTGAAGGAAATTCTTCTCAACAACATAGGAATGAAAATAAAACACTTATTTGGACACCTCCTGAAATCCAAAGAGAAATGTCAAGACATATGAATCATTGTACTTTTACCAATGTAGTACAACGTAAAATTTTATATACATGTCTCATGTTATGTGTGTACATAACTGATAAAATAGATTATTTTTAAGTAATCAGATAAACAAAGAAAATAATGAATAAACAGTGTACTATTAACCTTCCACAGTTTAAAACCGCCTGGAGAAAAAAAGTAGATTTGAGTACTTAAAATGGGTTTATTATAGATTTGCAAATATCTTTTTCCATCTTCCCACATAGCAGCAAACACTGTTTATATTGCACTAAGCATCAGTGGCTTAATTTTATAATTTTGATCAGTAAGGTAGACAAGTGGGCTCAGTTAGTTGGGAACAGAGACAAATCTTGCATTTGGTGCTGTATTATCACTGTTAGGTACCTAAAAAGTGATGAGTGCATTTTTGATTGACTAATTAGCATGTTGGACTCGATTATAAATACCTGCTTTTGAACACCAAATTAAGTTTTTCAGGCAATTAAATTGTTTCTGTTTTACATAAGCATTTCTTGAATTGGTTGTGTAATTTATGAGTCAACGAATTCCAAAAATCCATATGTTAGCATGTGCTGTGTAGCTTGCATTATCAAATGGTAGTTAAAAAGATGGGTTTTAAAAGTTAAATTGATTTCGGTTCAAATCCCAGCTCTGGAATTTAGTAGCTGCGTGACCTTGGGCCATTTACCTTTTCTGCACCTGATTTTCTTCATCTGTGAAATGGGAAAAATAAGGGTACTTATTTCATAAGATTGTGAGAGAATAAATGGGTTGATATATATATAACAACACTCTCTGAAGCCATTTTTATACTTGTCCTGCCTCATATCCACTCAGTCTTCAACTAACTGCAATCTGGTTTCTAGTCCCATCACCCACTGAAGCTGCTCTTGCTTTCATTAACAACCTCCATTTTGTGATTGCATAGATTTCTCTTCCTTTACTGTGCTCAACATCTTGGTGACCTTCTCCTCTTATCTTCTCACCCAAGGTTATCTCACTCCTTGCAAAGGCTTTGAGTACTGTCTATATGCCAGCAGTCTAATTGTATGTCTCCACATCAGGCCTCTCACTTGCCCTTCATATTTAGATATGCATCTACCTACCTGGTATTGTGGGTGTCCCCTCACAGACATCTCAAGATTACAACATACAAAACAGAACTCTTGATATTCTTGTAGTTGGTTCTGCAACATGTCTACCATCGTTCAATGGGTAGCACCACAATCTGCCCAATTATGAAATCTAGAAACCTCGTAATTGTTCTTTTCCTTTTCCTTCGCCTCTCACAGTTCTATTACCACCTCCAGAATATATTTTGTATCCATCCATTCTTGTTATCACCACTGCCACCACTTTAGTCTATCATCTTTTATCTGGATTTCTGCAGAACCTCCAATATCAGTGTGTTTGGGGGCCTGCATCTCCTCCAAGTGTCAGATTTTAATGAAACCTCTCTTTACACACTTAAGTTAAATGAAGCCTAGAAGAAGAGATTTAACAATGCAACCACATTTGGATTTAGGTGAAAATACTATGTTTGCTAAATAAGGATATTATTGGAATTTAATAAAATATTTTTAAAGGATCTGTGAATTGCTTATGCTTGTGCAAATCACACCCTGGATGTCTGTTTTCTCTTCAAAGGACTAAGCACAACACTCAACTAGACTCAAAACCAAGGTTTCTTTGATGTCATCTCCAGGGCAGTTGGAGGCAGCAAGATACTCATCTTCACCAGGCTGTCTCTTCAAACCTGCTAAGACCCTCTGGATAAATGGTTATTCTTCCCTGACTACGTGGCTGGTCTTTTTTTGAAAACTCTAGGCTCACAGAGTGGCACCCAGCCTTCTCTGCCAACTATATGGGACGTCCCATCCCTTTTTGATCTCTTTCCTTCCCTGCTCATTGGCACTAAGGAAATGGTAGGAAGCTGGCTCTTGATTTACTGCACTCTTATAAACCTGCACAATCTGTATAAAGGTCTCATGCAACTAGAGAAATAAATTTTCTCTCTGTTCCATATTCAGAAATAGAAAAAAATCTGTAATCAAGCAAATGTATCTTCTAACTTGTCTGATTTTAGTTTTCCTATTCCCAAACCATTTTTCACATAGCAGCCAGAAAACTGTTTTTTTTCTTTTTATTGTAAACAAATGGGATACATGTTGTTTCTCTGTTTGTACATGGCATAAAGGCATACCATTTGTGTAATCATAAATTTACATAGGGTAATGTTGTTTGATTCATTCTGTTATTTTTTCCCTTCCTCCCCACACCTCCCACCCCTCTTTTCCCTCTGGACATTCCTTCCTTCCTCCATTCTTGCCTCCCTCCCTAACCCTAACTCTAACCCTAACACTAATCCCTCCCACTCCCCATTATGTGTCATCATCCACTTATTAGCAATATCATTCTTCCTTTGGTTTTTTGAGATTGGCTTATCTCACTTAGCATGATATTCCCCAATTTCATCCATTTGCCTGCAAATGCCATAATTTTATCATTCTTTATGGCTGAGTAATATTCCATTGTATATATATACCACATTTTCTTTATCCATTCATCAATTGAAGGACATCTAGGTTGGTTCCACAATCTGGCTATTGTGAATTGAGCAGCTACGAACATTGATGTGGCTGTATCTCTGTAGTATGCTGATTTTAAGTCCTTTGGGTATAGGCCAAGGAGTGGGATAGCTGGGTCAAATGGTGGTTCCATTCCAAGTTTTCTAAGGAGTCTCCACACTGCTTTCCAGAATGGCTGCACTAATTTGCAGCCCCACCAGCAATGTATGAGTGTACCTTTCTCCCCACATCCTTGCCAACACCTGTTGTTGCTTATATTCTTGATAATCGCCATTCTAACTGGGGTGAGATGGAATCTTAGGGTAGTTTTGATTTTCATTTCTCTTATTACTAGAGATGTTGAACATTTTTCCATATGTTTGTTGATTGCTTGTAGGTCTTCTTCTGTGAAGTGTCTATTCATTTCCTTAGCTCATTTGTCGATTGGATTACTTGCATTCTTGGTGTAGAGTTTTTTGAGTTCTTTATAGATTCTGGAGATTAGTGCTCTATCTGAAGTATGATTGGCAAAGATTTTCTCCCACTCTGTAGGCTCTTTCTTTGCATTGCTGACAGTTTCCTTTGCTGAGAGAAAGCTTTTTAGTTTGAATCTATCCCAGTTATTAATTCTTGCTTTTATTTCTTGTGCTATGGGAGTCCTGTTGAAGAAGTCTGGTCCTAAGCCGACATGTTGAAGCTCTGGATCTACTTTTTCTTCTATAAGATGCAGGGTCTCTGGTCTGATTCCAAGGTCCATAATCCATTTTGAGTTTAGTTTCGTGCATGGTGAGAGATATGGGTTTAGTTTCATTCTGTTGCATATGGATTTCCAATTCTCCCAGCACCATTTGTTGAAGAGGCTATCTTTTCTCCATTGCATATTTTTGGCCCCTTTGTCTAGTATGAGAAAATTGTATTTATTTGGGTTTGTGTCCGTGTCCTCTATTCTGTACCATTGATCCACCTTTCTATTTTGGTACCAATACCATGCCGTTTTTGTTACCATTGCTTTGTAGTAGAGTTGAAGATCTGGTATTGCGATACCCCCTGCTTCACTCTTTCTGCCAAGGATTGCTTTAGCTATTCTGGGTTTTTTATTCTTCCAGATGAATTTCATAATTGCTTGCTCTATTTCTGTAAGGTACATCATTGGGATTTTAATTGGAATTGCATTGAATCTGTATAGCACATTTGGTAGTATGGCCATTTTGACAGTATTAATTCTTCCTATCCAAGAACATGGGAGATCTTTCCATCTTCTAAGGTTTTCCTTAATTTCTTTCTTTAGTGTTCTATAATTCTCATTGTAGAGGTCTTTCACCTCTTTTGTGAGATTGATTCCCAAGTATTTTATTTTTTTGGAGGCTATTGTGAATGGGGTAGTTTTCCTAATTATTCTTCCAAAGATTCATCACTTATGTATAAAAATGCATTAGATTTATGTGCATTGATCTTATATCCCGCTACTTTACTGAATTCACTTATGAGTTCTGAAAGTTTTCTGGTGGAATTTCCTGGTTCCTCTAAGTATACAATCATATCATCAGCAAATAGGGATAGTTTGAGTTCTTCTTTTCCAATTCGTATCCCTTTAATTTCTTTGGTCTGTCTAATTGCTCTGGCTAGAGTTTCAAGGACGATATTGAATAGGAGTGGTGAAAGAGGGCATCCCTGCCTTGTTCCAGTTTTTAGGGGGAATGCTTTCAGTTTTTCACCATTTAGAATGATATTAACCATGGGCTTAGCATAGATGGCCTTTACAATGTTAAGGAATGTTTCCACTATCCCTATTTTTTCTAGTGTTTTGAGCATGAAGGGGTGCTGTATTTTATCAAATGCTTTTTCTGCATCTATCGAAATAATCATGTGATTCTTGACTTTAAGTCTATTGATATGGTGAATGACATTTATTGATTTCCTGATGTTGAACCAATCTTGCATCCCTGGGATGAAACCCACTTGATCATGGTGCACTATCTTTTTAATATGTTTTTGTATGCGATTTGCTAAAATTTTGTTGAGAATTTTTGCGTCGATGTTCATTAAGGATGTTGGTCTGAAATTTTCTTTCCTCAATGTGTCTCTGTCTGGTTTAGGTATCAGGGTAATGTTGGCTTCATAGAATGAGTTTGGGAGGGTTCCCTCCTCTTCTATTCTATGGAATACTTTGAGAAGTATTGGAATGAGCTCTTCTTTAAAGGTTTTGTAGAACTCGGCTGAGAACCCATCTGGTCCTGGACTTTTCTTTGTTGGTAGGCTTTTGATGACTTCTTCTATTTCATTACTTGAAATTGATCTATTTAAATTGTGTATGTCCTCCTCATTCTGTTTAGGCAATTCATATGTCTCTAGAAACCTGTTGATGTTTTCGAAATTTTCTATTTTGTTGGAGTATAGATTTTTGAAATAGCTTCTAATTATGTTTTGTATTTCAGTCGTGTCTGTTGTGATATTTTCTTGTTCATTCCAAATTTTAGTGATTTGGGTTTTCTCTCGTCTTCTCTTTGTTAGTGTGGCTAAAGGTTTACCAATTTTGCTTATTTTTTCGAAGAACCAACTATTTATTTTGTCAATTTTTTGTATTGATTCTTTTGTTTCAATTTCGTTGATTTCAGCTCTGAGTTTAACTATTTCCTGTCTTCTACTACTTTTGGTGTTGGTCTGTTCTTCTTTTTCTAGGGCTTTGAGCTGTAGTGTCATGTCGTTTATTTTTTGAGTTTTACTTCTTTTATTAAATGTGCTCCATGAAATAAATTTTCCTCTAAGTACTGCTTTCATAGTGTCCCAGAGATTTTGATATGAGGTTTCTTTGTTCTCATTTACCTCTAAGAATTTTTTAATTTCCTTTCTAATATCTTCTGTTATCCATTCATCATATAGTAGCATATTGTTTAATCTCCAGGTCTTGGAGTAGTTTCTGTTTTTTACTCTTTCATTAATTTGTAACTTCAATCCATTATGCTCTGAATGAATAGAAGGTAGTGTCTCTATCTTCTTGTATTTGCTAACATTAGCTTTGTGGCATAATATATGGTCTATTTTAGAGAAGGATCCATGTGCTGCTGAGAAGAAAGTATATTCGCTCTTGGTTGGATGGTATATTCTATAAATGCCTGTTAAGTCTAAATTATTGATTGTGTTATTGAGATCTAAGGTTTCTTTGTTCAATGTTTGTTTGGAAGATTTCTCCACTGATGAGAGAGGGGTGTTAAAATCACCTAGTATTATTGTGTTATGGTCTATTTGGTTTCTGAAATTGAGAATGATTTGTTTGACATACATGGATGAGCCACTGTTTGGGGCATCGATGTTTATGAGTGTTATGTCTTGCTGATTTATACTTCCCTTAAGCAGTATGAAATGTCCTTCTTTATCCCTTCTGACTAGCTTTGGCTTGAAGTTCACATTATCTGAAATGAGGATGGATACTACAGTTTTTTTTTGAGTCCATGTGCATGGTACATTTTTCCCCATCCTTTCACTTTTAGTCTATGGGTATCTCTTTCTATGAGGTGAGTCTCTTGCAGGCAACATATTGTTGGATCTTTCTTTTTAATCCAATCTGCCAGTCTATGTCTTTTGATTGATGAATTCAGGCCGTTAACAATCAGGGTTATTATTGAGATATGATTTGTATTCCTGGTCATTTGGTTCATTTTTTAAATTTTATTTATTTATTTATTTTTTGACACAACTTGGTTCCTCCTTTATTTGACAGTTCCTTTAGGATAATTCCTCCCTTTGCTGATTTGCTTCTTTGTTTTTCATCTCTTCCTCATGGAATACTTTGCCGAGAATGTTCTGTAATGCTGGCTTTCTTTTTGTAAATTCTTTTAGCTTTTGTTTATCATGGAAGGATTTTATTTCATCGTCAAATTTGAAGGTAAGTTTTGCTGGGTATAAGATTCTTGGTTGGCATCCGTTTTCTTTCAGGGCTTGAAAAATGTTGTTCCAGGCCCTTCTAGCTTTTAGGGCCTGGATTGAAAAATCTGTTCATCTCCGTATTGGTTTCCCCCTGAATGTAATTTGGTTCTTTTCTCTCACAGCCTTTAAAATTCTGTCTTTATTCTGTATGTTAGGTATTTTCATAATAATGTGCCTTGGTGTGGGTCTGTTGTAATTTTGTATATTTGGAGTCCTATAAGCCTCTTGAACTTGATTTTCCATTTCATTCTTCAGATTTGGGAAATTTTCTGATATTATTTCATTGAATAGATTGTTCATTCCTTTGCTTTGTTTCTCTAAGCCTTCCTCAATCTCAATAATTCTTAAATTTGGTCTTTTCATGATATCCCATAGTTCTTGCAGATTCTGTTCATGATTTCTTACCATCTTCTCTGTTTAGTCAACTTTGTTTTCAAGATTAGACATTTTGTCTTTGATATCTGAGGTTCTGTCTTCCAGGTGTTCTATCCTATTGGTTATGCTTTCTATGGAGTTTTTAATTTGGTTTATTGTTTCCTTCATTTCAAGGATTTCTGTTTGTTTTTTTTTCAATATCTCTAACTCTTTATTGAAATGATCTTTTGCTTCCTGTATTTGCTCTTTTAACTGTCGATTGGTGTAATCATTCAATGCCTGCATTTGCTCTTTCATCTCATCTTTCAATGCCTGCATTTGCTCTTTCATCTCATTGTTTGCTTCCCTGATCATTTTAATTATGTACATTCTGAACTCCCTTTCTGTCATTTCTTCTGCCATGCTGTCATTGGATTTTATTGATGTAACATCTAGATTTGTTTGGGGCATTTTCTTCCCTTGTTTTCTCATATTGTTTAGGTATCAGTGGACCTCTAAGATATTGCAGATTTCCTCTATTGACTTATAATGTCCCTGAAGATTTCTAGTATATCCCCTCTTAGCCTTCAGTAGCCTGAAGTCTTGGAGGAAGTTGAAAATGCGGTGCTCCACAAGAAGCTGCCTCTCTAGGGGTGGTGGCCTTCAGGTGGGGTATATTCCCTGCTAGTGGGCAGAGGTGCCTCCATTTGTTGTCCAATTGTCATCCAAAGGGGAACTAGGCTGTGGGCTGAGGCAAGTCCTGTTTGTGCCTGTGTCTCTGGTTTTACTGTCCTTGTGGGAAAATCTCATCCGGCAGGGAAGACTTACCCGGTGAGGAAGTTTCACTGGTCAGTTGCCCTCCTAGAGGTTCCCCTCAATCTACAACTACCGCCTGGGCTGGGCTGCCTTCCTCTGCAATGTTCCCAGGGGCCCGGACCTACCTCCTGGGCCTGGGAGCCTCACCCTTCGCAGGCGAGTCTCCTTAGGTTGCCTCTCCTCAGAGAATCTGCCCGCAGTCCTGGACACTTCGCTCCACCCCTAAGCGTGTCTCTGTGTGGCTCTTCCACCAAGAAGCCTCCTAGGTCCTGGGACCCTGCTTTGCACCTAATCCCCTGGCTGTGCGGCCCCTCCTCTGAGCAGCCACCTGGAGCCCTGTACAGTTGCTCCGAGTCCCAGCAACCTGCTGCACGCCTCTTCCTCCAGACAGCCGCCCGGTGTTCCAGTGCAGTCACTAGGAGTCCAAGCAACTCACTGTGCACCTCCTCCTCCTGCCAACCACCCATAGCCCTGGGCAGTCACTCCGAGTCCAAGTGACCCACCCCGTTCCTCCTTCTTCTCCGGGCAGCCCCCTGGTGTTCAGGAGCAGTTGCTTTGAGTCCAAACAACTCACCACTCGCCTCCTCTTCTGAGCAGCCGCCCGGAGCTCTGATGCAGTCACTCCGAGTCCTAGTGACCCGCTGTGCTCCTCCTCCTCCTCCGGGCAGCCACCTGGTGTTCAGAAGTGGTCTCTCTGCTTCCAAACTGCTTGCCACACAGCTTCTCCTGTGGAAACTGCCTATAGCTCTGGTGCAGTCACTCTGAGTCCAAGCGACCTGCCGCGCTACTCCTCCTCCTCGGGGTAGCTCCCCCTGGTGTTCAGGACCGGTCACTCTGAGTCCAAACAGCTCTCCATGCAGCTCCTCCTCTGGGCAGCCGCCCGGAGCCCCAGTGGTTGCTCTGAGTCCCAGCATCATGCTGAGTGGCCTCCTCTACGATGCTCCCAGTTGTCCAAGTTCACTGCTCCAGCAGGGGGAGTGGTGTCTCGTTGGGCAACTCTACTTCACAAAGTTCCCTGCATTTCGGGACTACTGCCCCATCCGGGATGCCTCCCCAATGGGAGAGACTTACCTGGCAGCTTTGAGTTGGTCCCAAGTCTCTCACTATCTCCTCTTTTGAATCCTGAGTCCTGGAGCAACATGAAATGCAGCCACCCTCTAGTCCGCCATCTTGAAACCCAATACCCCAGAAAACTGTTTTAATAAATGTTCAAAAATCAATCAATTAATCAATCTATACCAAAGAACACAAAAATCCTAAACATATAACTTGATAAATTATCACAAAATAATCATTGTACCATTAAAAAAATAGAAAGTAAGTATTAGAGATGTCATATTGAAACTTCTACCAGCCTGGTAGACAAATTAAATTTTGAAAGGTTTAGTGGAAAGAAAATAAAAACTGGGACTTGAAAACCTTGGTTTGAGATTTGAGTTCCTGATTTGCACTCTAATCTTTCTGATAACATAGCACAAATACAAAATAATAGTATTTAGAATGGGGTAAATGGCCCAACTTGCTCAAGGCCGGAGGCATGAAGCCCTCTACTGTGGCTGCCCCTGACCTCTGTGAGTCTTTTTTGAAAAATGTGTATTTAGGTCATTTGCCCTTTTTTAATTGGATTGTCTGTTTTTCTGCTTTTGAGCTTTTGAATTTCTCATAAATTGTTAAGTGAATTGTTGGTGAATTTTTTCCAGTTCTGCAGATTGTCTCCTCACCATGGTGATTGCTTCCTTTACTGTGCAAAATGTTCTTAGTTGAATATGATCCCTACAATAGTTTTGCAGGGTGAATGTCTCCCAAGGCCAGAGTGTTAAAGTTTCCATCCTGAGGTGGCACCATTAGAGGGTAGTAGAATGTTTAAGAGGTGGGGCTGAGTGGAAGGTCACTGTGGTGTACCCTTGAAGGGGATTATGGAAACTTGCACCCTCCTCACTCTCTTTTTGCTTCCTGGTCACTATGAACTGAGTAGCTCCTCCCTCTTATGTTCCTGCCAATATGGAGCATGGTCCAAAGGCATGGGACCATCTAATCATGAGCTGAAAGCTCCAAAACCATGAGTCTCAATAAGTCTTTAGTCTTCTCAAGTTGATTATCTGATTTTTTTTTTTTAAATAACAGGAAACTGATGAATAAACTCCCATTTGTTTATTTTTGATTTAGTTATCTGTGCTTTTGGGGTCTTGTTCAAAAAACCTTGGCCTACACCAGTGTTTTGAAGTGTTTCCATTATGTTTTTCCTCTAGTAGTTTTATGGTTTCAGGGCTTTAATCCATTCTGAGTTGGCATTTGTACATGGTGAGCAATAGGGGTTGAGTTTAAAACTTCTGTATTCAGATGTCCAGTTTTCCCAGTGCCATTTACTGAAAACAACGTGTGCTTTTGGCCCCTTTGTTCAGAATCAGTTGGTTGTAGATACTTGGGTTTATTTCTGGAGTCTCTCTTCTGTTCCATTGGTCTATGTGTCTGTTTTGATGCCAATACCATGTTGTTTTGATTATTGTAGTTTTTTAGTATATTCTGAAGTTAGATAGTGTAATATGCCCTACTTTGTGCTTTTGACTATTTGGAAGTTTTTGTGTTTCCATCCAAATTTTAGGATTTTTTTTTCTAGTTCTGGGGAAAATGTCATTGATATTTTTATAGAGATTGCATTGACTCTGCAGATGACATGTGAACAATCTTAATTCTTCCAATTCATGAACATGGGTTGCCTTTTCATTTTTTGGTGTCCTTTTCAATTTTTACCATCAATGTCTGATAGTTCTTATGTAGAGCTATTTTACCTCTTCATATTTTATTCCTTGGTATTTTTTGTAGAAATTATAAATAGGATTTCTCTCTTTCAGGTAATGTACTCTTGTGGTATCGCAATGTTACTGATTTTCGTATGTTGATTTTGTATCTGCTATTTTGCTGAATTTATTTATTAGTTTTAATAGGTTTTTTATGGAGTCTTTTGTGTTTTCTGTATATAAGATCATGTCATATACAGTGACAATTTGTGTGTCCACACCCACAAATCCTAGGCAGATGCCTCATTCACAGCGGCAAGTCTATGGTTAGGTGCTGTAGAATTCTGCCGGATTCAGGGGCTCACTGAGGAAGTACTGGCCCCAGGCTTCTATGCCTTGGCAACTACCTCCCTTTTCTTTTCCCCAAGCAGACAATGATTCTGTGTGTGCTTTGCTTCCTGCAGCTGGGAGAGAAGGATAGGGTAAGTAGTTCCTTGCTGCCATAGTTGTTACCAAGATGGATTGCATCTCAGTCTCAGGGCCACGGGAACCCATACAGTCTTGGGTATGTGCACTAAGCACATTTCATAGCTGGTGATTACGCAGGTGACAATGAGACCTTCTCACTGAGGTGCAGGTCTCTGCATGGTGCTGCGGCAGGTTCAGAGACTCTATCTGGGAGCAGTGGCCAGCCTGAATTCTTCCTGGTAGCATGCTTCATGAGGGTGGTCCAGCATTGAGTTCTTTTTCTGTATTATGGGTTCTTTTAATTTGTATATGACAATAGAATACATTTTGACATAATTATAAAACCATGGGATATATCTTGTTCTAATTCAGTACTCAGTATCTTTCCTTCTCCTTCCCTTCCCCACTGCCTACTCACTTCCTTCTATTGATTGTCTGCCATTTACCCACAGTTATTTTTTAAAATTACTTTCTTGTGGATGTACACAATGGCAAGATTCACGCTGGTATATTCATATATGTGCATAGAAAAGTTATGTCAGATCATTCTACTGTCTTTTCTTTTCCCATCCCCCCTTCCTTTTTTTCTTTCCTCTTTTTCTATTCCATTGAACTTCTTACTCCTCCCTCACCCCCACTAGTTGTTAGCTTCCACATATCAGAGAAAACATTTGGCCTTGGTTTTTTGGGATTGGCTTATTTCACTTGGCAAGACAGTCCTCATATCCATCCACTTACTGGCAAATATCATAAAGTGATTCTTCTTTATGGCTAAGTAATACTCCATTGTGTATATTTCTTTATCCATTTTCTCTTTATCCATTTATCTGTCAAAGGGCACTTAGGTTGAGTTCTAAGGCAAAGTCCTGTGTTTCCTTTCCTGTGACACCCCAAGCAGATGGAATCCTGTTCTGTGTTGTGCTTCCTTTAGCTGGGAGAGATGGGGGAGTTGATTGGGCCTCTGGCCAATGTGGGTCCAGAGGCTCAGTCTGTGGGCCCCGACCGGAGGGCAGGGACTGTGAGGTTCTGCCTAGTACTGGTTTTCACCATGGTGTTCCTGGTACTAGGTTTCAAGTCTAAGGCCTGCTTTAATTCCATTTCCCTCTCCCAAGTAGGAGATATCTCTTTCCCTTTGCCATTGCTTAGAATTGGGGGAAGGGTGATCTTTCCTTTCTATCTTTTTCATTATATCTTTCTTATAATCATGCTAAATCCAGGTACTGTGATCTCTCACCTGGTTTCCTGAGCTGTTATGAAAGTGGTTTGGTGTGTGAATAGCTGTTTAAGCTGATGTTTCTGTGGAGTAGACTGATGGTGTGTCTCACTCAGCTGCCATTGTGCTCTGGCCTGCTGTGACTTTTAGTTTAAACTCCTAATGTTTTCATTTGCCATTGAGGGTTGTCGTTTTAATGGCAAAAAATATTTAATTGGAATCATGCACATTTTCAGATTTTCCTCTGGTAAACAATGACTATTTTTCAAATGGAAAATTTTTAATTTCTTTCTTTTTTAAATGAGCAAAATGATAGTATGACTCAAGCATTTATCTCAAATCTTCCTCCCAGTCTGTTGGAAGTAGTTTAACACTGACTTCCTCCCCATAGGTGCCATGTTTGGTGAGAAGAGAACCATTCAGGCTAGACTGCTCCGCCAGCCAGCTCAGGTGATACTCCCAGTTTTTGGAACTTTGCTTCCTGACCCTCCTTTGAGTCACTTTGTCTTCTTTCTTGGGTTTTAGAATAATACCAGTAGATGGCTAATATTAATTTTTCATAGTATATCTTTTTTGGAAGATATTTAGAATCTAAGTTTCAACTTTCATATATTATCTGAAACTTAAAAAAACAAACAAACCCAAAACACTAAGAATTAATTTTTAGTGTGATGAATTATAATATCTGTCTTCAATGCTCGTGGAAAGAAGATGATGGTAGGGTGAAGTGACGACATGTTCAGTTAATAGTAGTTAAAAATCCATTGTTATTCAGTTTTAAGAGAAAATAGATGCATTGGAGACATTGGCTGTTGCCTCTGCTTCAGAGCAGGTGAATGAATTCTGCCTTCCCTGTGTGCACAGGCTTGCACATACATGAACATGAAGTCTGTTTTCGTAGGTTCCTGGGTGCCACTAGGAGAAATGAAAGTTTTGGCTTAAAAATCTAGTTTTTCATGAAATTATAAAATGAAATGTATTTTTAGCATTGATCTAAAGAATTCCATATTTTGTTCAAACAAATAATCTAATATTACAAAACTTCTCTGGATTATTATTTTGAAATTTGCTTTTTTTTTATTTATCCAATGCAGTTAAAGATCTCTTATCACTTAATTACGTTCTCATTGTACTCTAAGGAAAAGTCATTTTAAAAATTTTATTATGTTTGAAAAGCTCATATTTTATGTTGGAAGAAATACAATAGCTATATTCATATCTAACAACATCAGTCATTATTAGATATACTCTTAACCCTTTCAAATTTGCAATTCTTGCAAATGTTATCTGTTTTGCTTATTAGCATTGATAAGCACACATATTTGCAGTTGAAGTTTTCTCATAGGGATCTTTTTTACTATTTAACTTCCACTGTTCTGAGAAGCACTTGCTTTGTCCTTCAAATAGTTTTAAGAATTGATGCATTGTGATAATTAAGGAAGTGTTAGGGGAAATATATTTAAATGGTGTATGTATGGTTATTGCTGTGCATTAACTATTAGTGTTGATCAAAGAAACAACACACATTTACAGAACATTTTCAATAATAAGAGTAAAATTAATTTACTCCTCACAACAATCCCATGAGGTAGGCAGAAGTAAAATTCAAGATATTTCAAAACCTGAAGGGTAGGGGCTCTGGTTCATTGGAAAGGATTCTTGCTAGAGCTTTTTGTTTCAAGACTTTAATATTTTAACTGCAGCCAAGAGGGTGAACGGGATGTAGAGGAGACTCTGGTGCATGTGTGTATGTGTGTGTGTCTGTGTGCACCTGCATAGAAGGGAGGTGGTCCTTCAGTAGGGAGCTATTTATCTATGGGAATGAAAGTGATCTCCCATATTGACACGTGCTGGAAAAGAGCCACACTAGAGGTAGCACTTTATCATCCCCCAAGTTGCAGCTAAGGAAATCAACTCAGAGAGGTCCATGTAATTGCCAATGCAACCAGAGATGATGCACTCTGCTCGAGCAATGGAGGGACTTGAGTGGGAGGGAGATACGAATTTAGGTTCAGGCTGCTCATTTGTCTATTCCTGGTAACAACATAAGTAATTCAGTTGTTGCAGTTAATTCCATAAACCATGAATCAGTATTCCCATAGGACTTATCCGGGTGTATATATACATACATTTTAATTTGCAAGAGAATGAAACACTATATAATTATATATTTGCATGGAAACATACTGGTTAAAAATAAATAAGGAAAGGTTATAAAAATATTTAATGACATTGTTAATATGAGAAATGTTATAAATTATATAAAATATGTAAATATAAATATATATTATATAGATTTTTATATATAAAGTATGAGAAAAAATTATCAATCCATAAAGTGTTGTATATCATGTAATAGGTAACCACATGCAACAACATACTAGATTATTTTATTTTTATTATTCCTGATATATTATTTCAACGTCGATCACATGCTGGTTTATTTAGGCATGTGAGTTCAGCTGCTATGTGTGAGGTGAAGCCGTAGGTAAATGCCAAGTGAGTTCCTAACTCACAGTTTTCTCAGTTATGAGAGAGGAAACCACTTTTCATGTCTAGCACAATATCTAGCTGATGGGTGTTATATAAATATTTGATTCTAGTACAAATGATTAAAGATTTGGGATGGGCACAGAGGAACGAGTTAACTTTTCTGGTAATGTGGAATGTACAAAATCTTCAGTGAGGAAAAATCCCTATTTACATATTTCCTTTCCCTTTTGGTCATTTTACTTTTGTTAGTGAAATGCCAGTAATAAGACGTTTCAGTTTCCGCTGGTATCTTGGCTGGGGATTTAGTCAGCAGGATTGGGTTAAGAATGTTGGCTCTCAGTCGTTTCTGCCTGAGTTTGCTCTCAATCCACCACTTACGAATCTGGAGACCCCGGTTGAATTTCTTATGCTCTTGGCTCCTCAGTTTCCTCATCTGCAATACTGGGATACTAAGAGTACCTGCTTCATGGTATTGTCCTGGGAGTGAAACGATGGGTGGGTTGGTGGATGTAAAGATGAGTTAGTGCTTGGATTCAGAGTAGTTCTCAGAAATGTGGATTATCTCTGAAGGTCCAAGTGTGCTGTTGACAAAGTGAAGTTTACTTTACTTATGAAAATAGGGAATGTCAAGGGCTTTTTAAGTGTACAACACTTCATGAGAACCTTTATTAAGCATCTGGAATAAGAGAAATAAAGAGTCTGCTCTCATTTAATGGGATATAATTGTCATTTTAACTCCAGGGTGGGAGATCAAGGCAATGTAGCACAACAGGCCAGCTTACTGTGCTCCTGACGGTCAAGGCTATACAACATCACTGTTGATGAGGCAAGTAAGACAATGTCTTTGCTCAGCGAGGGGACCAAATGAGTCACTACAACAGAACTGATCTAATTAATTTTAGCTGACTTTGTTCATTAATTTTAATGAATTCTTTTCATGAAAACTTGATAGAGACAGAAGCGCATAATTGTTTTGAACGCGTAGTTTAATGCTACAGTAGAGCAGAATCAGACTTTCTCATCACAAATGGGAGGGCACCCATCACCACACCCATCACCATAGTGCTCCCTGCCCAGGGCACTGATATCCCCTGCCCCTCAGAAGGTGTAACTTTGCATCATTTACTCTGTACAAGATATGTATTGCCGTGTTCCATTGCTTCATATGCATCACATAATATGTTCTTTAAATCAACATTATGAGGTAAGTTTGATGTCTGTTGATAGATGAGAAAATTGAGGTTAAATAGTGGCACTAGTTTTCAAACCCAGATCCTTATAATTCTCCATTCCTGCCAGCACCTTGCCTTTTGCCCAGTAAAGTTGATTTTGGACTTTCGACATCCAGAATGGTAAGAAGACACATTTATCATTTTTTTTAACTACCAAGTTTGTGGTAATTTGTTATAACAGTATGACAAACATAGGGCTTTCATTCTAGATGAGGCAATAGAGGTAAATAATAGTGACAACCAACCAATCAATCACATAGTGTGTTAGCTGGTATAGGTGCTGTGGAATAAAAGAGAAACACATGCAGGGTAAGAGGTGTGGAGAGTGCCTCATCTAGTTGTATTGAGAGGGACTTAGGCAACAGTTTACATTTTATCTAGGAGAGTCAGAGTAGACCTCATTGAGAAAGTGAGATTTGGCATAGGCATGAAGTTGGTAAAAGAGTTTGCCAAGTGGATATATGTGGGAAACTATTCTAGGTGGAGGGAACAAGCAGTCTAGTGTGTGTGCTTCAGAAAGTACCACCACCACCACCAGGTAAAAAAGGAGAGAAATAAAAAAGATTAGAGGGGTAACTGCTGGCTGATCATGTAGGCCAGTGTAAAGTTTACTATTGGGAAGAAGAAATGATTTTACAGATTTAGTAGAGGTTATTTTCTAGACAATACCAAATATCTAGCCAATTCAGCAAAATAGTGTTCAATTAAAAAAAATTATTAACAGAATGAGCTGGAGGATGACTATGTACAGACACATCCCCAGTATTAGTTTTAAGACACCAAATTATTTGAAAGAATGAAATTAATCCACAGATTGATTTTGTGTGTGAAATGCAAGTTTTTCATAGCCATTTTTTTTTAAAATAGGTTTTGGGGTTTTGAAAATTTTTATTTTTAATTGACACCTAATAACTATACTTATTTATGGGGTGCAGTGTGAAATTTTAATACATGTACACAATGAGTACTGATGAAATAATTTGATCACCTCAGATAGTCATCACTTCTCTGTGTTGGGGACACTTAACATCTTCTGCCTATCAGGAGATATACAGTAAATTTTTGTTTCTGTGGTCTCCCTGCTGTGCCAGGTATGACACTAGAGCTTACTCCTCCTCTCTAGCTGTATTTTAGAGAGCAGACGGATAAGACGTTCCCCTAGCATTTGAGTGTAAATATATGAGAAATCTATTGGAAACTAAAGTTCATCTGACATCAACTTCTCTTTCTATTTTATACTTTTTGATTATTTAAATTCTTATTTTCATGATATAATTTCTTAATTTTTTTCCTTTTTTTAATCATGTAGATTACTTGGTGCTATGTCTAGATCTGATGTGTTTAAACTATGGCAGATTCTATGTGTGAGGCAGGGGTATAAAAAATAATGACTAGGGCTGGGGAGATAGCTCAACTGGTAGAGTGCTTGCCCTGCAAGCACAAGGCCCTGAGTTTGATCCCCAGTACTGCAAAAAATAAATAAATAAATAAAATAAAATAATGACTAAATTTTAACTGGCTGGGTTAACTGCAGGCCTGTGTGGCAGAAAAGCCTGGCATGGTTACCTGGAGCAGATGCCCTGGCAAGTGAAGGCATAGCCACACAGTGACTGCCAACATGGGTCTGGCCCAGTGGTCCATTTCAGATTCCAAGTACCCTAAACAGCAGCAAGGTTTACCCAATGTGTTTTCCATTCCACACCCTGGATGTGGTTAAATTCTAAAATCACCTGCAGATGTGCAGTAATTATAAGTTCAATTTTGCTTTCTTCCTCCCATGTTGTATTTGGATTATGTTTACTATGCTAGTTCTATCAAAGATCTCTTGCTTACTTAAATCTGGGCTATATAATATGTGGCAAACTCCAGAAACTCTCAGGCATTCAGAATTTTGTTCAATCTAAACAAGTAAACACTTACTTGCTGAATAAATGAATAAACCAATGTTTGAATTAACTGGGAGTGACTATTCTTGGCTTCCCTGGTTACTCTTTACTTTTAGTTTTTGCAAATTCCTGGTCTGTTCTGATGTTAGATGGAGGCATATCAGTGCCCTAGACCACTGGCAAGGGAATTGGAGGAGGCCTTGTGTATGGGGACCTGGGATGAGTTCTAGGCACCTGCTTCTCCAGTGAGCTGAGTCATCCTCTAATCCCACTACATTTACCCACTGTATTTAAGTGGGCTTCTCATATGGTTTCTTATTCATTGTGTGACTGGTGGTGGTCTGAGTGAAATGCTATTCCATTCGACTGGTTCCCTGACCATCTTCATGGTATAAAGAAGGATGAATTTAATTTAGCAGGCCAAGGAATAGGGTTGGGGGTTTCTTAGTAAGGTTCTCTGAAGAAATATAACACACACACACACACACACACACACACACACACACAAATATACATGCACACATACACAGAGCTATTTATTTATTTATTTTATCGAGATGTAGTATTTATACATTTTATGGAGGACAGGCCATAATTTGATACAGGTATATGAAGAACAATGATCTGATTAGGATAACAGATATTTTCATCTTCTCAAACATCAAGCATTTTTATGTTAAAAAATTTTTTTTTTGTATTAGGAATTGAACCCAGGGGTACTTTACCACTGAGCTGTATCCCAGTCCTTTTTTTTTATTGTAAACAAATGGGATACATGTTGTTTCTCTATTTGTACATGGAGTCAAGGCATACCATTTGTGTAATCATAAATTTACATAGGGTAATGTTGTTTAATTCATTCTGTTATTTTTTTCCCTTCCCCCCACCCCTCTCACCCCTCTTTTCCCTCTATACAGTCCTTCCTTCCTCCATTCTTACCACCCTCCTTAACCCTAACCCTAAACCTAACCCTAACCTTAATGCTAACCCCCTCAACCCCCTATTATATGTCCTCATCCGCTTATCAGCGAGATCATTCCTGGGATAGATTCAAACTAAAAAGCTTTCTCTCGGCAAAGAAAACTATCAGTAATGTGAAGAAAGAGCCTACAGAGTGGGAGAATATCTTTGCCACTCATACTTCAGATAGAGTACTAATTTCCAGAATCTATAAAGAACTCAAAAAACTCTACACCAAGAATACAAATAATCCAATCAACAAATGGGCTAAGGAAATGAACAGACACTTCACAGATGTAGAAGCAATCAACAGATATATGAAAAAATGTTCAACATCTCTAGTAATAAGAGAAATGAAAATCAAAACCACCTGAAGATTCCATCTCACCCCAATTAGAATGGTGATTATCAAGAACACAAGCAACAATAGGTGTTGGCGAGGATGTGGGGAAAAAGGTACACTCATACATTGCTGGTGGGGTTGCAAATTAGTGCAGCCACTCTGGAAAGCAGTATGGAGATTCCTCAGAAAGCTTGGAATGGAAACACCATTTGACCCAGCTATCCCACTCCTTGGCCTATATCCAAAGGACTTAAAATCAGCATACTACAGAGATGCAGCCACATCAATGTTCATTGCTGCTCAATTCACCATAGCCAGATTGTGGAACCAACCTAGATGTCCTTCAATTGATGAATGGATAAAGAAAATGTGGTATATATATACAATGGAATATCACTCCGCCATAAAGAATGATAAAATTATGGCATTTGCAGGCAAATGGATGAAATTGGAGAATATCATGCTAAGTGAGATAAGCCAATCTCAAAAAACTAAAGGACGAATGATCCCAGTCCTTTTAACTTTTTGTTGAGATGGAGTCTCATTAAGTCACTTAGGGGCTCACTAAATTTATGAGGCTGGCCTGAACTTGCCATCCTCCTTCTTCACCCTCCTGCGCCCCTGGGATGACAGGCAGGCACTCCATGCCCAACTGTGTTGAAAACTTTTGTGTTATTCTTTTATAGTTATTTTAAAATATATCATAGATTGTTATAATCAATAGTTATCTTATTGTGCTATAGAAAACCAGAATCAATCCCTCCTTTCTGTGTTTTGATGCCCCTTGTATAGCTTATTTCTGTCCCCCACCTCTCCCAGTCTCTAGTGACACTGTTCTAGTTTGTTCTTTTATGAGATTGCCTTTTTTGTTTCCACATGTTATCTTTCTGTATCTATTACACTTAACATATCTTCTCATTCTACCCATGTTGCTGTACATGATGGGTTTTATTCTCTTTTATGACTGAATAATATTTTGTTGTGTATATGTACCACATTTTTTTTATTGTATACAAATGGGATACATGTTGTTTCTCTATTTGTACATGGAGTCAAGGCATACCATTTGTGTAATCATACGTTTACATAGGGCAATGATGTTTGATTCATTATTTTTTTTCCCTTCCCCCCCACCCCTCCTACTCCTCTTTTCCCTCTATACAGTCCTTCTTTCCTTCATTCTTACCACACTCCTTATCCCTAACCCTAAACCTAACCCTAACCCTAATGCTAACCCCTCCCACCCCCCATTATATGTCCTTATCCGCTTATCAGCGAGATCATTCGTCCTTTAGTTTTTTGAGATTGGCTTATCTCACTTAGCATGATATTCTCCAATTTCATCCATTTGCCTGCAAATGCCATAATTTTATCATTCTTCATTGCGGAGTAATATTCCATTGTATATATATGCCACAGTTTCTTTATCCATTCATCAACTGAAGGGCATCTAGGTTGGTTCCACAATCTGGCTATGGTGAATTGAGCAGCAATGAATATTGATGAGGCTGTATCTCTGTAGTATGCTGATTTTAAGTCCTTTGGATATAGGCCAAGGAGTGGGATAGCTGGGTCAAATGGTGGTTCCATTCCAAGCTTTCTGAGGATCTCCATACTGCTTTCCAGAGTGGCTGTACTAATTTGCAACCCCACCAGCAATGTATGAGTGTTCCTTTTTCACCACATCCTCTCCAACACCTATCGTTGCTTGTGTTCTTGATAATCGCCATTCTAATTGGGGTGAGATGAAATCTTAGGGTAGTTTTGATTTGCATTTCCCTTATTAATAGAGATGTTGAACATTTTTTCATATATCTATTGATTGCTTGTACATCTTCTTCTGTGACGTGTCTGTTCATTTCCTTAGCCCATTTGTTGATTGGATTATTTGTATTCTTGGTGTAGAGTTTTTTGAGTTCTTTATAGATTCTGGAAATTAGCGCTCTATCTGAAGTATGAGTGGCAAAGATATTCTCCCACTCTGTAGGCTCTCTCTTCGCATTGCTGATAGTTTCCTTTGCTGAGAGAAAGCTTTTTAGTTTGAATCTATCCCAGTTGTTGATTCTTGCTTTTATTTCTTGTGCTATGGGAGTTCTGTTAAGGAAGTCTGATCCTAGGCCAACAAGTTGAAGATTTGGACCTACTTTTTCTTCTATAAGATGCAGGGTCTCTGGTCTGATTCCGAGGTCCTTGATCCATTTTGAGTTGAGTTTTGTGTAGGGTGAGAGATAGGGGTTTAATTTCATTCTGTTGCATATGGTTTTCCAGTTTTCCCAGCACCATTTGTTGAAGAAGCTATCTTTTCTCCATTGCATATTTTTGGACCCTTTGTCTAGTATGAGAAAATTGTATTTATTTGGGTTTGTGTCCATGTCCTCTATTCTGTACCATTGATCTACCTGTCTATTTTGGGAACCAATACCATGCCGTTTTTGTTACTATTGCTTTGTAGTAGAGTTGAAGATCTGGTATTGCGATACCCCCTCCTTCACTCTTTCTGCCAAGGATTGCTTTAGCTATTCTGGGTTTTTTATTCTTCCAGATGAATTTCATAATTGCTTGCTCTATTTCTGCAAGGTACATCATTGGGATTTTAATTGGAATTGCATTAAATCTGTATAGCACTTTAGGTAGTATGGCCATTTTGACAGTATTAATTCTGCCTATCCAGGAACATGGGAGATCTTTCCACCTTCTAAGGTTTTCTTTAATTTCTTTCTTTAGTGTTCTGTAGTTCTCATTGTAGAGGTCTTTCACCTCTTTTGTGAGATTGATTCCCAAGTATTTTATTTTTTTTGATGCTATTGTGAATGGGGTAGTTTTCCTAATTTCTCTTTCTGAAGATTCATCACTTATGTATAAAAATGCATTGGATTTATGAGCATTGATCTTGTAACCTGCTACTTTACTGAATTCACTTATGAGTTCTAATAGTTTTCTGGTGGAATTTCCAGGTTCCTCTAAATATATAATCATGTCATCAGCGAACAGGGATAGTTTGAGTTCTTCTTTTCCAATTCATATCCCTTTAATTTCTTTGGTTTGTCTAATTGCTCTGGCTAGAGTCTCAAGGACGATGTTGAATAGAAGTGGTGAAAGAGGGCATCCCTGCCTTGTTCCAGTTTTTAGGGGGAATGCTTTCAGTTTTTCACCATTTAGAATGATATTGGCCATGGGCTTAGCGTAGATGGCCTTTATAATGTTAAGGAATGTTCCCACTACCCCAATTTTTTCTAGTGTTTTGAGCATGAAGGGATGCTGTATTTATTTTATCGGATGCTTTTTCTGCATCTATTGAAATAATCATGTGATTCTTAACTTTAAGTCTGTTGATATGGTGAATGACATTTATTGATTTCCGAATGTTGAACCAACTTTGCATCCCTGGGAGGAAACCCACTTGATCATGGTGCACTATCTTTTTAATATATATTTGTATGTGATTTGCTAAAATTTTGTTGAGAATTTTTGCGTCGATGTTCATTAAGGATATTGGTCTGAAATTTTCTTTCCTTGATGTGTCTCTGTCTGGTTTGGGTATCAGGGTGATATTGGCTTCATAGAACGAGTTTGGGAGCGTTCCCTCCTCTTCTATTTCATGGAATACTTTGAGAAGTATTGGAATGAGCTCTTCTTTAAGGGTTTTGTAGAACTTGGCTGAGAACCCATCTGGTCCCAGACTTTTCTTTGTTGGTAGGTTTTTGATGACCTCTTTTATTTCATTGCTTGAAATTGATTTATTTAAGTTGTGTGTACCACATTTTAATTATCCATTCATCCATTGATGAATCCCTTGGTTGATTCTATATCTGGCTATTGTGAGTAGTGTTGAGAGTGCAAGTATATTTTTGATATAATTATTTCATTTCATTTAGATATATACCTTGTAATGGGATTGTCAGATCACATAGGAGTTCTATTTTTAATTTTTAAAGGAATTGGCTTATGTTATTTTGAAGATTTGCAGTTCTAAAAATTTCCACACAGGACAGCAGATTAAAGAGGCACGGAAAAACAGATGTAGTTCAGGTCCAAAGGCCACCTGCTGGCATACTCTCCTCTTATTCAAGGGAAGTCTCTTTTGTTCTATTCAGGTTTTCAACTGATTGGATGAGACCCTACACCATTATGGAGGGAAATCTGCTTTGCCCAAAGTCCACTGCCATGATTGTAAGTCTTATCCAAAAATCTCTTCATAGAAACATTCAGAATGATATTTGACCAAATATCTGGGATCCATGACACAAAAAATTAATCATCAGAAGGGTAGAGTCAGAGTGACCTTTGAGTTTGTTATCCAAAGGATCAGTACTTGGTAAACTTGCTATTTGCGTGTATGTGTGTATGGGTTTATATATTGTGCTTATTTTCTCTTTGTTACTTTAGTTCTTCAAAAAGATGGGATAGTCTCTTCCAGTTTAACTATGCATTAGGAGTTTTGTCTATGTGGTAACTATAGCATGTAGATGAAATTGTACACATCTCAGGAGTAATGAGTTACTAACAATGATTTAAGTTGGAAGGTCCAAGAATAAGCTGAAGGTCAAGGGATTATTTTAAAGTAAGTAAGGGATATTTTATCATCTCCCTTCATTCTCTACTACCTCTTTTCATCAGATTCTATTTCCAGAACAAAAATTGTTACACTAAATCTAAGTTCCTTATAATTTTACATTCCTTTTCACTTCTGTTTTGAATTATGTAGAATTTATCATTACACTAGAAATACTTGGGTATAACATTCTATTGAATTTCTTTGATTTTCAAAAATTCCATTGCATACTTACTTACAGAGATGTGAGCATACATTAATTAAAACATTTAATTGATGTCCACACCCTTAGGTAATTAATAATGAATAGGGATAATAAGATAAGAACACACATATCAAAACGCACAATAGAGTAATACTTCAGAAGAGAGAAAAATTATTTATCTTAGACTTCAGGGAAAAGAACATTTCAGCTTAGAACAAGATAGGAAGCAGGACATCTAGGGATAAATTGTCTGATAGAGGAATGACGGTTGAATGGGCTTTTTAAGTATGGACAGGATTTATTGAACCAAATTGAGGTAAGGACATTTTGGGAAGAAGAAATAGTGACAGCATGGGTTCTGAGATGAGAAAATCTGGGGTGTATTTGGAAAACGGGTCAAAGTATAGGTCAAGTGAAGGGAAAAAATATAAGACTGAAACAAACTGAGGAGTTCTTAGTAGTTTAAATCCAGAAACTGAATTGTTTTTACTTGATGACTAACTGGAAGTTACTGAAGGATTTTAGTCCCAAATTTCTATTTTAGGAAGATTTTGTATTGATTAATAATAGTAATGTTATTATTATACATAATTAATAGTTATTCCTTCTACAATGTAAATTTTTTCAAGTTAAGTTCCCAAAGTCCAACAGTTTCAAGCAATCTTAGTTAGCTTTCCATTACTGTAACAAATACCTAAAATAATCACCTTAAAAAGAGGAAAGGTTTATTTTGACCTCTACCAGCAAGAGGGAATTCTCCAGGAGATTTTCCTCAGACAGGAACTGGAACATTGCCTGGGTCTCTACTTGCTGGCCAGTGGACTAGAATTGCACTATTGGCTCTTCTAGGACTCCAGCCTACTGCACTTGCCACCCTTCACAGATGTGTAAGGCAATTCATTATACTAAATCTCCCTTCTGCCCACCCAACACATCCTGTTGATTCTGTTTCTTTGAAGAGCCCTGATGAATAGAGAAACTTAAAGATCGTCCTAGCCTATCCATTTATCCTCCTTTTCTCTACTCTCCCTGTCCATCTCTAGGGCATAGGTGAGACATGTACAACTCATAGTGGTCAAGTTACTTGTCTAAGATAACCATCTGATTAGTGATATAATTTGCATATTGAGGTATTGGTGGGTTGGGGAGAAAGGGGGTGTCAATGATGACTAATATATTGATCTGCTGGGTAACTAATCTTGTTTAAAGGAAGAGAGATTGTCAGGAAAATGTACACATTTTAATATAACGTTTTGTCCTCGTTTAATTGTGTTTAAGGCATCAACTGTGACAGATATGCAGAGTGCATCAGATGTGCAGGAGAAGCATTCTAGAAATGGAGACATTTCTGTCTAATGATTATTGAGAATAAAGATTTAACTATATGAAAGAACAAACTTCCCCATGTGTGAAAAAAAGTTTCCTTTGTCAGACACAAAGTTTGCACAGCGGTTTTGCACCCTCTGGTTAGTAATGCTGGCCCTGACTGACATTTTCACAAGATAATGTCTTTTTATGGTCAGAGAAATCACACTCAGAAACTGAAGATTTTTTTTTAATCTTTAAAACACTCATGACAATACAGTGTTTTTTTATTTTCAATTTGATTTTTTTGAAATTTTTCAATAGAAGAAACAATCTCATTCATGTTAGAATAATCACTGACTTTTAGAAAATAAGGTGTAATGCTTCCATTATACTAAGATATGAAACAAGTAGAGGATATGAGTAATTAGTTGCAAAATTCAAGCTGGAAATAACTTTTCCTTCCACTTTTTAAAACACTTCTGCCTCATGCTTTTGATAATTCAAAAGTAACTTATCTATGCTATAGTTTGGATCTTTAATGTCACCCATGTGTTGAAGGCTGGGTCCTAGCCCATGGTGCCTATTTGGAGGTGGTGGAACCCTTTGGAGGTGGGGCTTTGTGAAAGGAAGCTAGTTCACCAGGAGTGTGCCCCTTAAATGCATTTTAGGAGCCTGCCTCTCTTTGCTTCCTGTCTACCACGAGGTGAGCAGTCTCCTCTGCCCTGCTGTGTTCAGTCAGCTTTTCCAACTTATAAGGAGGAAAGATTTGTTTTGGCTCAGGGTTTTGGAAATCTCAAGCCATAGGCAGAACACCATGGTGGGGAGCATGTGGTGGAAGCTACACAATTCATGGCAGGGGAGAAGCAAAGAAAGAGGAAGTGTCTTGGGTTCTGATACCCCTTCAAGGGTACACCCCCAGTGACCTGACTTCTTTCCACTAGACCCTACACCTCCTAATGGTACCACCACTTTTCAATAGCACCATGGGCTAGTTACCTAGCCTTTAGAACATCAGCCTTTTGGGGACTTTTAAGACCTAACCTATAGTACATGTACTCCTACCATGATATTCTGCCTCATCACAGGTCCAAAAGCAACAGAACCAACTGACCATGAACTGAAACTTTGGAAACCATGAGCCAAAGTAAACTTTTCCTCCTTATAAGTTGTTTATCTCAGGTATTTTTTCACAATGATGGGATGACTAATGTAGTATATAATCTTTATGCTTCACTTCATATTGTTTAGAGAGATATAACCACCGAGATAAGGAAAAAGCACAAATGTAAATAGTTATTTAACACACATTAATGAGCACCAGCAAAGAATTGTGCTAATTAATGGGAAACTCAAATATATATAGAGGACAACCTCTTTGCCAGTTTAGCAAGTAGGAACACTAACCAAATATTTATTGATTGTATGTTATAGCCCTGGTACAATAATAAGGGATATGTAGATGTCTGAGATCCACTTGCTGCATTCAGTGTGTGAAAGGTGAGAGACAAATGCAAAAAACAGGGAAAAAGTGCTGTCAAGTGTACTAAAATATAAAACTTTTCTTTTGTGGTGGTTTTTTTTTTTTTTTTTTTTTTTTTTTTTTTTGCTCTTTACTTACGTTCTAAGTAAATGAAATTAAAGTGTTAAATTATTATCACGGCTTTTATTATTCATCTTTATGTTGTGCAATGCAATATAAATGCAAACAGAACATTTCATTTGGTTGCAGAATCACCAAAATTATGCAATTTGCATTCTGTGGCTTGTCCTCTGAGGATTCTTCTAACTGGTCTGAAGAGAACATCTCAGGACAGAATCAGGAGGGTGGGAAAGAAGAATAGAGGACCCCTTTAGGCATAGAGCTGGTTGAGGGAGCACTTAGGCCTAGAACACTCCTGGGACCAGTGCAGAGCCCATTAGGCTGTCAGAGATCCTGCTCAGTGATTTGGGGTGCATTTGGTTGGGCCTGATGGCTACTGGATTTCTCTCCTCACCATCCAGGGGACTTATGTCCAAGCTTGAGAGCAAGCCCCTTTCCTAGTGAAGGTGGAAGCAATTTCCAGGTGGAGTAGGAATGGGGAAACTGAGGGGTGGTGTTGGGGATGGGGAATGGGTGGCTGAGAACCTGCTCTAGGGAGGCAGTACTGTATATCAGTTGCAAGCCCCTGATGCATCTTCTATGGCCCCATTGAACTTCACTCATGAAACACAAATTCAGAGATGAAATTAAGAACATCAAGATGGTGCCTACAGAGCAATGACCCTACGTGTGAACTCTTTCTGAACTGCAGGCCCAGTGGGACTGCATTGGGTGAATATCCAAGAAGTCAGTTCTACTGTCAAGTTCAGGTCTTTAGAGATCATTGCTCCCATGACCATGATAGCTCCATCTTTCAGGGAAAGCAGTTTTTTTTTCTCCTTGTTGTGCTAGAGGAACAGTAACCCTATCATTATTTCCCTCTTCAAGTTTTCTTTACTTGAATTGCAGTCCTAGACCACTTTTTAATGGTTTTTAAAAAAGGTGATTTTCTGTGCTTTATCAGGGATGGTCTCATCATCCTTTGTGGGAGTTTCAGATTTGCTCTGGATTTAGATACTGGTGTTTTGAAGTTTCACTGAAGTGAAATTCACGTGAAAATTGTAGTCAAGTCGATTGCATGCAGCCAAGGAGTCAAGATGACCCCTGATAATCACTCAGCCACAAAAGGGCATGCCCTAAGAGTTGCTTGCACTTGAACAACCCTCTGTGTCCAAATGAAGTGTGCAGGAGAGCCTTGGCTGCTTGTTATCTTCAGTGACACGGTCAGTATGGGCCAAGGTCAGGGACCAGGGAACTGAGCAGACCTGGAACTGAATTCCTTCTCCATGATTTTGTGATTTAGCCTATCAATCTTTCTAAGCCTCAGTTGCCCCATGTACAAAATAAGGATTATGATTTTTCTTTTTCTTATCAAGTTCTTGTGAGACCTAATCGAATAATACATGCAAAGTGTTTAGCATGGTGCTTGAGACATAGTTAGTGTTCAGTAGATGTAAACTTTATATCTTTAATGTGTAAACATGGACAAAAAAAAAGAGTGAAAATGGCAATTTGTACCACAGCAGTGTTCTGTTTTTGGCACACTGCTTTTGGGGCCTTCAGACATTTCTGTGATGCTGCATCTGGTCCACTCCTTTCCATGTTACAACGAACTTGTTACTTTCAGCTTTGCTAAACACTGTCTGTTCTATGTCTCACCTGCTGAGGGCCAGTAAAAGAAAGAGTAACTAGGTAGACTCAGTTTGTGTCTTAGTTGGATCTAGGTATCTATGCCAAATATTGAAGTGAGATAAAATTCTGAAAGAGCAAATAGAAGTCTGATTGATCAAGGATGAAGGTAAGCTGGGGATATAGCTCAGTGAGTAGAGTGCTTGCCTTGCATGCACAAGGCCCTGGGTTCAATCCCCAGCATACCCCACCCCCTCACACCAAGAAAAAGGATGAAGGTAAAATAGAAGTGAAAAGTGGAAGGGGTTAACAACTGACAAAAAGAGGGACTTAATCATCTCTGCTTCTTCAATATCCTTTGCATAATGCCCTCTCACCTTAAGAGTGAAATCAATTTGTAGAATGGTGATAGGTTTCCAGGGCTCTGGAGGGAATATCCAGGTTCACGGTCCCAGATAAAGGGAATATAGGAAGAGGTATGAGGTTGAAGAGCGTGGGCACTGCCTTTTTATTCCCAGAGTGAATAGAAGGAGCCCAGGACTTCACAGCTTGTGCTGTGTCACTCTTTCACCACAGCTGTGTGATCTTGGGCAAATCAATCATGCTCTCTGAGCTTCAGTTTCTTCACTTCTTTTCTCTATAATGAGCATAAAAATAATTATGTGATGCCATTCCTGTGCACATTAAAAGAGCCTGTCACAGTGTTGGGCACAGAATAGGAGTACACTAAATATGTTCTTTCTATTAAGCTTCCTTCCAACTCTCCCAGAAGAAAGAAGGAGAGTTAACAAAAAAAGTGCCACTGTTGGTCTGGAATATTGTGAAACAATGTTGATGGGTTATTGCAAAACCTTCTGCACTGAAAGCAAAACAATATGGACATCTGTCCTTCTGGGGGTAGAGTTTGCAGCAACAACCTTGTACCTAAAAGACAGCACTTCATGTTTTGTTAAACCCAGAGGCAGCATGAAGACTTGGTGAGAGTGGGGGTTTTGTGGTCAGACAGACTTGGCTTTGTCACTTGTGCTTGCCATTCTAACCAGCTAAGTTACTTCTTTGTGCTTGGGGTTCCACACTGATAATATATCTACTTCATTTATTTATTCGTTGATTCCAGAACATCTTCCATAGTATGTGAAGGTGCTGGAAACACAATGATGAGAGCAGATGTGCAGTCAGCACAGGGCATGCTAACGTGTGGGTGCTAAGCCCTGTAGGCTAAGTGGGAGTCAGTGGATGCTGGAGGGGTTGGAGGAAGACTGCTGAAGACAGGGGGTGTCAAGTGAATGAAGGCATGCATATTTCAGGAGCTGAGGATATCAGCTGAGGCTGAGTCCTAAGAGTAAGGAATGAGGTTAAGTCCTGGAGGAAAGTAGCTGGAACAGATTAGGAAGGACCCTGAGGTCACATTAAATAGTGCACAGTTGATCCTAAGGGTGACAATCGAGCTTCCCAAACAGTACTTTCCAAGGGACTAGAGTTCAGGGAGACTGCTGAACATCCTCTCTTTTCCAGAAGATTCATAATGTACATTAGTATCTGCTAATTTCCTATAGTAAATTCAGTTTATCATTTGTTTAACTGTAGCCCCCAAATCTAACTAATACTAAATATCTATATCTACATCTCTATGTATTATGAACTAAAACTCCAAAGAATCTGCCTTGGGGAAATAATGAGAAATGGGAAGCAATTTCAGAGTTGTAAATTGGAGACAAAGGTAACCACACTTTCATTTTATAAATATATAGTCTTATCTGCCACATATGGAGCTCTGAAATACTCTTCAAACTTCTTAATTCAATGAATTCTCATAACAAGTCTACACGGTGAGTATTATTATTATTATTATTATTATTATTTTGTTAAAATGAGGAAACCAAGGCATAAAAAGCTTGGTGTAATTTCTAGTTACAAAACTGGTTATAAGTAGAAGAGCTTGAGTATGAATGTGGTCAATATCTACTTTAGTCCCTGCTAAAAAGTACAGGACAATCAGACTGTGTAGGAACATTAAATTGGAGTCAAGTAAGACTGGAGACAATTAGGACAGGGTTGTGGCTATAATTTGAGTAAAGGATGATGTCCACTTGGACCTCATACAATTTTATAGAGGATTAAATGTTTAAAACACATAGTATAGATTTTATTGTTGGGTAGATAGACAACAAATGATAGTTTTCTATATATATGTGGAAATTAGATATATGAAAGTTATGTGTTCTAGATCATGGAGAAGGAAGGGTATGTAAGTTTGCCAGGGCTGTCATAATAAAGTGTTACAGAAGGGTGGATTCAACAACAGACATTTATAGTCTCATAGTCTGGATTCTAGAAGTCTGAAATTAAGGGGTTGGCAGTTCAGTTCCTTCTGAGGGCTGTGAGGGAAGGATCTGTTCCAGACCTCTCTGGGTTTGTAGATATGGCCACATTCTTGTTTACTTTTTGTTTTCCCTTTATACATAATCTGTCTCCAAATATCTTCTTTTTGTAAGACGTATTGGATTAGGGTCCACATAACAACCTCATTTTAACTCGATTACCTCTGTAAGGATTCTAACTTCAACTAAATTTGCATTCCGAGGTACTGGGCATTAGTAGTTTGACATATACATATTTGAGGACAAAATTAAAACCATAATAGAGGGATTATTTTATAATGACACTACAAAATTAGTTATCCATATGGAGAAAAAACCCTCACATCATAATCAAAAATCATTTTCTGAAAGTTTAAAGATTTAAATGTAAATGACAAAATGATAAAATATTTAGAGAATATGTAGTAGAATGTCTTTACACTTCAGGGTATGGAAGGACTTTCAAAATGCAACACCAAAAATGCTAAAATACAATACAAGAGATGAGATTTAAAATATTTAAATTGACTGCATTAAAATTAAGTCTTGTTAAAAAAAAAGTAAAAAGAAAACAAAGAGGAAAACTGATTTGGACAAAGACATTTGCAAAACATGTAACTTTTAGAAGGTTATTATATAGAACAATGAATAATCAATAAGAAAACCCAATAAAAATTAGACAAAAGAGATGAATAGACATCTCATAGGAGAAGAAACATGGATACAAAAGGAAATATAGTTTAAACCCACAATAAGATGTCATTTTACAACCATCTGGTTAAAATTAAAAGTTAGACATAAGCAAGCTTTGTCATGAATGTGGATGAAGGGGAACTCATAGACATTCTCATGCCTCATGACTCAGTAATTTCATTTTAGGTATATATCCTAGAGAAATTCCTATACAAGGTGATGTGTGCAAGACTATTCACAGTAGACTATTTTATAAAATTGGGGAAATAAACCCAATTGCTATGAAAAGATAATATTGCAACAATTCGAATATCCAAATATTGGGATATTATAGAACTTTATAGAAGAATAATTTGCTACTGCATATATTGATATGCATAACTTTAAAAAATCCTGCCTGAAAAAGCAAGTTGCAGAAGGTTATGTTACAAAACAAGGAAAAGTAAATAATATATTTGTTCATCTCTTTATGTGATTAAACTATATAAAACCATGAGAGAATGATGGCACAAATTCAGGACAGTGGTTAGCTAGGGGAGGGACACAGAGAAATGGGAAAGAGGGAGAAGTATACAGATAGATATACCATTGTCAGTATTCTAGCATAGTCTTTGTTATGGGCTAAACTGTTTTCTTCAAAAAAGATGTGGGAGTTCTAACCCCCATTATCTCAGAATGTTTCCTCATGTGGAAATAGGATCATTGCAGATATAATTAGTTAAGATCAGGCCATTTTGGAGTAGGGTAGGCTCCTAATCCAAATTGACTGAAGTCTTTACAAAGAAGATGGACATATGAAGATGGTTACACAAAGAGAATGATATGTGAAAATGAAAGTTGAAATTGAAGTGATGCATCTAGAAACAAGGAAGACCCAAGTTTATCACTAGAAATAAGCAAATGGCCTAGAGCAGATTCTCCCCCATGGCTCTTAGAGGAACCAAACTTGCTGACACCTTGTTTTTGGACTTCTATCTTCCAAACTCCTAAGACAATAAATTTCTTTTGTTTCAATTACCCAGTTTGTGGTACTTTGTTACAGCAGCTCTAGGAAACAATATAGCTCTTGCTTAATTGGGTAGTAGGCTCATGGGTTTATTTTATTTTATTTTTATAATTCACTCTTTGCAAATGTGTCACACATACAACTTTTTATGTACCGAATAGTTACAAACAAAAAATAAAAAGACAAAAGTTGTTATTTTCATTACTACCAACTGGGCATGTTTCCAATATCAATCTTGATGGCAAATTCCAATTAACACTTTTCTAGACAGTTTTATTAAAACAACAAAAATCAATTTCCAGCACTCCCCTTGATTTTTATGGAGTCTTATTTCAACTTCAATGTCACTAAATCCCTATTCTCTGACTTATAGCATGCACATCTTCTGAGTAAAGTATCCTATATCTAATCATGAACCAGGATTGCCAAGCACACACCTGTCATAAATTATCTTCTTGTATACAGGTTGGCATCAGCTTTGCCTCCATTTAACAAAAGATAATCCTGGATACCTAAAATCACATCAAGGTTTTAAGCATGCATGCCACAAAACTAGATGTGTTCTCCTAGTCTAGAAGCCAGAGCAGGGGCTTGTAGTCTTTGTTCACACAGAGGTATCTCAGTTCTGGCACAATGCTAAATTCTCAGTGAACTTTTTGAATGGATGTACAAGCGATTAGTTTTATTAGAATGCTGCTCCTCAGAAATAGCAATAAAACTATACTGCTTTTCAGGAGCCCCTCCTTCCATAGATTTTTGTTTTATTATTTGTCCTCATGTGATGATTCAACAGTTCTCAAGGACCCATCTTTGGGGACTATGAATAGGGGGATCAGCTCTGGGTTGCATAAGCCCAGGCATAATATCTGTGTGTGTGTGTGTGTGTGTATTTTTGAAGGGAGTTAATTGTTTATTCTGCCTTACAGATTAGGAACTTGCTTTACTAATAGTGATGTATTCTATCTTTAGGAGAACACATGTAGGTACTTAGGATCTCTTATTAATACTCAGGTGAAATATGTCTTGGTTAGAGAGTAGACTCGAAATTCCAATAACATATGCAAAGTAGATTTTAAAATATAATGTGAGTTATGCAATGCTTAGAAAAATAAATTAGTACTCTTTTGAATATATTACATAATTATAATTATTTATATATAAATAATTATATATACATATTTATGTATTTATATATACATATTTAATATTTATATATACATAATTATAATTATTCTTTTTAATATATTACATAATTATGATTTGATGTTGCATTAATAATTTTTTTTTCTTTTTTAATACAGTAGCTAGAGCAGCTATTGTTGGGTGCTCCAGTGAAAGACTGAGAGTTTCAAGACTATAATCGTGGAAATGCTTACTGGTAGGGCTTATTAATTTAAACAACATTTGTTGAGTGGTCACACCTTGTCCTAGGTGAGGCTAGAGAGATGAACGAGACCCCTGTAGGAATTCATTTCAGTGGGAGAGACATAAGGAAACCAATAATTGTAATGAAATGTGATGAAATGTAATTAAAGAAAAGAGCCATGCTCTGTGTTGCTCACATTTTCAGTGTGGTTTATTACCCAGTTGTTCTTTGGATGCTGACCATCTTGGTATAATATTTCATTCAAAATATTTAATTAACCAAACATTCACTTCTTTGGCCATACCTAAGTAAGTTTTTTTTTTTTTTTACAAGTTATGATCATATCAATTTAAAAAATCTCAATATCTACCACAAGGGAAAACTGCAGCCATTCTTTTCTACAATTAATGGCTAACTTATTTGACCTCATCACTTTTGCATTTTATGATCCTTTCCAATTTCCAGGAATTTAGAGTCTGCTTCTGATTCCAGAATGGAGAAATGACACTTGTTTCCATGTGGCACCCGTTTTTCTCATAGGTGGTGGCAATATTTTATAAAAGTAAAAAGAACAAAAGCCCAATAGATTCGCCTAAGTTTTAGGCTGCAAAAAAATGAGACAGTTAATAGATATGGATGTGATATAATCAAAAGAAATCACAGTATTTTAAAATGGATCAAATAGTAATTATTAATGAAATATGAATATTTCTTTACTTCATTTTAAACTGATCTCCACAAAATTTGTTAGATGCACATTTCTTTGAGTCTACGTATCACTAGAAATTCTCTCACCAGTGGGTGTTTATAATCCCTGAAGGTCACTCACCCATTTCCCTTCTCATTTCTTAGACAGCAGGAAAAGAGTTCAGTACTCTAAGGGTACACTGTAGGGCTGTGCCTTCATTTACAACCCTTAAATGGAATGCCTGTTTTTCACTCACCAGGGAGATCTAATACAATATTCTCCCGCAAATACGCAGTCCCTTTCTAACTACTCTCTTTATCCTTTTCGGGCTGGACTTGAAATGAGTTCAGTCTGACAGTCCGACAAACTAGACTACCCTCAGCTCTCCGGATTCTTCTCTTGAACCCTCAAAAATGGCCCCTTTAATTTGAAAATGAGTTTAAAATAAAACTTTCCGTAGCTAGTCCGGTGGCTTAGAAGGCAGCTCTGCTGCATTTGGGGTGGCCTCAGCATCTGATGGCGCTGTCCTAGTCTCTCCCTGTCCCTCTCCGGTGGAAAAGGGGGCGGGGAGGAAAGAGAAGAAGGGGCGGAGGTCACCCGCGCCCTCCATCCTGTCCTGGCTGCGAGCGTAGCTAGGTGCAGCGGGATCAGAGGGGCTGCCAGCAAATTTCCGGTGAGAGGATCAACCGCGTAGAGCCGACCAGCGGTGGGACTGGAGCCGGGACTTGAGCCGGTGCTGGAGCAGGAGCGCTGGGCTGCTCTCCCTGGAACTTGCGGTGGCGGCTGTACTAGGCTGAAAGCACCATGGTGCACGGACCTAAGCGCTCTGGGGCTCCGGCGATAGCCCAGCTGGCCGCCCAGAATACCGAGGTAACCATCTCTCCAACCGCTAGATTCCCATGCATCTACCTCTCGTTGTTCAACCCAACCCAGGTTTAACCCACCCTCTTCCTGAGACGCCGGGCGGTAGATGCAGCCGACCGCGCTGGAGGACACCTTAGGCTGCGCTTGGCAACAAGTTTGGACCAGATTCCCTAAGCTGGGGAGATAAAGAAGGATGTTCGGGCTGGCCGTCCCGATTGTGAGCTGGGCGGATGGGGACCAGGTAGAAGGGATCTCAGATGACAAAATAGGCGAAAGGGAAGATCCCTTTCTCTCCCTGTGGTTCCCTGCCGGCTATAGTTCGTGTCCTCACCCGGGCCGGCTCAGGCCTTTGGCAAGCCTTTGGCGCCCCCCAGGCAGGGTGGGAGGGAAAACAATCTCTGGCGTTTGAGCAACTGCAGAAAGTTTCAGCAACTTAGTAGGTTTAGGGAATATGTTGCAAGCAGAAGCTGGGGGCCGCAGGGTTAGTGACAGGCGAAAGTTGTACTGTGAGTAAGACCTAGAGGAGGCAGCCGTCCCCCGAGTAGCCCAACCGGCTCCATTGGGGCCGTTTCGGTCCCAGGAAAGACTGGCTTCGTGATTCCCAGCCTCCCGGAAAGCAACTTGGGAAACGCCAATCGAATCAACTTCAGGCAGGGGGATTATCGTAGTGTGTATCTAGTGCCTGTGACTCAGGACTCAACTCCTTGGGGACAGAGCAAAAATACTTTGCATTGAATATTGCTTCTCTGAAGCTGTGACTTAACAGCAGTTTGGCAGATGTGCCCAGAGCAAGCGCGAACCTCCCCTTTCATCATCAGAAAGGAGGATTTCTGCACAGGTGTAACTAGATCAGAAAAACCTTCCCAAAGATTCACCGCTCTGCCTTCCAGGAGTCCATACGTGTGTTATGTGACTTAGGTTTTAGAAACATATTGAGAAACGCTCCATTTAACATGAGCTTGTTGGTCCCCCTCCCAAACTTTAATGAAGACTGATATGTCTGCCTGACAAAGAGGTGGTTCACCTGGGGGATAACCGGCAGTTTGGGGACAAAGTCTTTCAGAAAAAGGAGAAGCAATTTAAAAATGATTTATTTAAATAGATTGTTATGCTTTTAAATAGAATCTTGTTAGTATTTTGCAAACCTTTAAAGTTTGAATGTGTCAGTTAAGCGTCCGGAGGACATTGAGGATTTGGGCTTGAGTGAAATCAGCACTCGAGCCCATTTGCAGAGGGAAGATAACCAAGGGCTCTCAATTTTGACTTTTTTTTTTAACCTTGAAAAGAAAAAAAAAAAAAAAAAAAAAAACCAAAAACAGATGGGTGCTACTTTCAGTATGATGCAACCTTGCTTATCATAGGCCTAGGCCAGACAAATCCGATCCCACCACAGGGTGCTGGGATACTTTGGTCTTAAGTGTCAGATGATCGGTAATTTGGTATTTAAAATTCCTCTCTTATGCTACAGATGTCTGGACTGCAAACCTGCACAGTTTTGAGAGAGAGATGACTTGAGCAGCCAGCTGTTATCTCCACAACAATGTCCATGAACAATTCCAAACAGCCAGTGTCTCCTGCAGCTGGGTTCCTTTCAAATACAACCTGCCAGACAGAAAACCGACTTTCAGTATTTTTTTCAATAATCTTCATGACAGTGGGAATCTTGTCAAACAGCCTTGCCATTGCCATTCTCATGAAGGCATATCAGAGGTTTAGACAGAAGTCCAAGGCATCATTTCTGCTTTTGGCTAGTGGCTTGGTAATCACAGACTTCTTTGGTCACCTCATCAATGGAACTATAGCAGTATTTGTATATGCATCTGATAAAGACTGGATTCGCTTTGATCAATCAAATGTCCTTTGCAGTGTTTTTGGTATCTGCATGGTATTCTCTGGTTTGTGCCCACTTTTTCTAGGCAGTGTGATGGCGATTGAGCGGTGTATCGGAGTCACCAAACCAATATTTCATTCTACGAAAATTACATCCACACATGTGAAAATGATGTTGAGTGGCGTGTGCTTGTTCGCTGTTTTTATTGCTTTGCTGCCTATCCTTGGGCATCGAGACTATAAAATTCAAGCATCAAGGACTTGGTGTTTCTACAACACTGAACATATTGAAGATTGGGAAGATAGATTTTACCTTCTACTTTTTTCTTTTTTGGGGCTCTTGGCCCTTGGTGTTTCATTCTTGTGTAATGCCATTACAGGAATTACACTTTTAAAAGTTAAATATAAAAGTCAGCAGCACAGACAAGGCAGGTCTCATCATTTTGAAATGGTCATCCAGCTCCTGGCTATAATGTGTGTATCCTGCATTTGCTGGAGTCCATTTCTGGTAAGACCCTCAAGTTTTGACAATTTCTGCTTTCTTGGGTTTTCCATGTTTGATACAAGGTTTGTTGTCTTTATTAAAGTTGCTGGTCTGGAACTTCAGTCTTTCAAATGCTGGAATTTCCTCTTCCTCAAAACTGATTTCAGCACTCAAGCTCTGGCTTAGAATTAAGCTATGCATTACATACTTGGTTTTATTTTCATAGGCTTTGATTTGAAAGAAATGTGTTGCTAAACAATTCTAACCATGGTGTTACCTGTTTGCATGCAGTACTGTAGAAGTAAAGTAGTTTTAACAGAAGTAATGCATTTTTAATATACCGATTATGATTACTTTCTAAAAAATGACCAATTATAACACAACATTGGATCAGAGTCTAGTAAGTTTTGACAGAAAGTAATCCAGATTTTTAATTTGCAGATAAAGACTAGTAACTACTAAGTTCTTTTAAACCGGTAATGACTAGGTCTCAACTTATAAAATATGGTGATTTCAGATAGTTGGATAGTTCAGGTGAACTATATGGATAATTGAAGTGAAGAAATCATTAGTGTACTAATCCTGAGAACAATGCTGATAGCCTGGGAGAAGTATGGTTGATAGGAGGATCAGAGACCCTTCCTTTTTTCTTTCATCTTTTTTTTTAAAAAAACAAGTTAGCCAGCAGATATATGTGATAGCTTGGTATTTTAATTTGGAAATGAAGGCTAACATTAGGGATTAGTAACAAACCCAAATCATTCATGTGACATTCTAGATAGAAGAAAAAAAAAAAAACAAAATAACACTTATGAAAGATGACATGAATTTAATTCCTCCCAGTATTTTACTTTATGATGGAAAGAATGATAGCATGCCATGAAAGAGGAAAAAAAAAAAAGATCCTTCTGTAGGGAGCAAGTGACAGCAAAGATTATTTTCATTACCTCCTCTGCAATAATTAAGAAGTGGGCTGGCGTCCAGAGATAATAACACAGCTTAGAAAAAGGTGTGAGTGAGGCAAAAGGAGAGGTAAGACAAAGGTAGAGGCAAGGTATAGGTTGTGGCAGGTGGTGGCATGAAGGTGCTTGTTAGTAATGTATTTTTCCAAGGTCCCAAACAGACTCATTGTCCAACCATTGTTGCCAGTGCAGTTTTGATAAATAATCCTGATAATTTTTGTACACATAAATATTCATAAAGAGTGTTACTGCAGACATATCCCAGGATAGAGTTGATTTATTTAACAAAATGACTTCTGCTTTTCTAATAGTTTTTCATTTCTATTCAACTTATTGCCTCACAATTTGAATTTAGGCTCTTGAATTGTTACATTATTTAAAAAAATTTCATGTAGTTCTTGAGTTGGCCAGATTATAAGGACCCAGTCAGGAGGGGACTGAGTCTATTAGTGACAAGTCAACCTTTTGAGACTTGCTTTTTAAATCAATTTAGGAGGCTTTAGGTGAATCAAAGTAAGGTCAGGTATTTTAATTTGGAAGTGAAGGCTGAAGTTAGGGATTAGCAATTTATGCTTATGGTAGTTGTTTGATTGATCTATGCTTATAGCATAGTTGTTTGAATTGAAAAAGATGAGTTTTAACAACATTTGGAATCGCGTTGAGGTACTTTTTGAGGTGCTTAATTTATGCCACTTGACTAAATTAATTCCACAAGGGGAATGATTCTTCCTCATTTTCTAAATTAAATTTTGAAAAAAAGTACCTTTTCAAAATAATTATGAGTGAATTAAAATTGATTTGTGAGTTGTGAAGGGAATATGAAGACACTGAGAAAAGTGTTCAAAAATATTCCAGGAACTTACAAAATAGTCATAGCTTTGGAGGAAACCTTAAAGCAATGAGGTAGTGCATTAAAGGAGATAATCTGGATAACTGAAGTTATCATTTGTATTATCGTTCTGAGGAATCTTAAAAATTCTGTTCTGGCTTTTGACTTTGAGAAATAGGAGTGATAGACTTAAGAAAGTGAAATTTTATTCTCTTGCCTTGGGTATTTTGAATTTACTCTTTTCTCTAATTTCCTTTCCTGAATATTTGATTTCTTTCATTGTTGGAATAGATATTATGATTTGATTCATATTTTGGTCACATTTTCTAATGGAAACAATTCATTTTTATGGAACATTTTCTGAGCTCTGCTGTCTCTTTGACTGAGTTATTGAGACATCCATGGCCACTGTCAATACTTGTAAAATGCTTTTAAGCGTGAAATTATTTCTGTGTTAGATGTGTAATAGGTATACCACAGATTCTCCTTAATGGATTGATATTTTGAGTTGTTTCAAGGATTCTTTGCAGTCTTAGCTCCTTCTGTGGAGGCTGGTCTTCATGGTAATTTCTGAACAAGGAATTTGTAAGTTTGTTGATATGACCTTAACTGAATCTTAGGGATTCAGGCAGGTGTAAATGTGACCCTAGTGAGAAACTCAGGCTTGAAAACACCAAAATAACCAACACTGATACCTCAGTTGAAACATTTTTCTTTTTTCCTAAAATGTCTGGAGGATTTGCACAGGTGTTAATGATGAAGCCACCTTTCTCCTGCCCACCTCCGGCTTCTTACTTTTTAAAAGTACCTCTACAACCAAGTTTTTAGATTCCCATAGTTAACTATAATGGTGACAGCCTTCAGGCCAATGGACTACTTTGCAGCATGTGCCTTTTCTCTGATAAGTTTGAGTGATTGGATTTGTAATTTGAATGAACATCTGAACACATTATTTTACCTGTGTTCACTGTCATTTTCAAGTCTTACTCTGAAATAGAGGTAGCAGTGCATATACGAGAGAAGGAAGTGGGAAAGGTGCAGATATTTGTCTGTACTTGACAGGATACAGTGCATCTAAACTTAATAATGGCATAATATCTAAAATTGTTCAGATTTATACTGGATATTAATTTTATAGACTGAATTTTATTTAACCAATACAAGGGTTAAATGATGGCGATGTTTGTTTGAATTCTCTTTATAATAGGCTTTAATGTTTTTGAGTAGTTTTAGTTTTATAGAAAAATAAACCAGTTAACCAGCAACCCCCCTCCCTGCACACAATGACCCTTATTATTAACATTAGCATTAATGAGGCACATTTGATGCAAACTGATAAGCTAATGTTGATACATTATTATTACCTACAGTCTGTTGTTTATCTTAAAGTTCTCTGTGTTGTACATTCTATGGGTTTTGACAAATGTATAATAACATCTGTCCACCGATGTGGTACCGTGCAGAATAGTTTCACTGTCCTATAAACTGTCTACAAACATTTCAGAAAAAATTCATGAAAATGAAATTGTTTCCTCTAGAAAATATATTCAGAATATGATTTAAATCAAATCTACTCCAACAATGAAGAAACCCAAAAACTCAGGAAATTAGAAAAAAATGTAATATGCTTTATTTTCCCAATGGGGAAAATGTGCTTTTCTTCCCCCTAAAGAAATTGAGATTTAGAAATGTTGTATAAACATTGCATTTTCTTAAAATATAACTTATTACTGACTTTTAAAAATTTACAGTGTCTGGGTTTCATAATTGTAAACATGGTTAACTCATATAAATTCACTTAATTATAGTCGTAACTGAAAAACGTGAGGAACTATAATAGCCTTTTAGCTTACAGTGCCATGTAGAAACATATTAACTTCAAACATTTTTGAGAGTCAAAAAGAATTTTAAAATTACCTTGTGTGGTTCACAGGCAAATTATTTTTTTCTTGGTAAATGATCTCAAGGAGGTTCTTTTTGATGTTTCTGTTTCGTGGGGGAATATTTACCAGCACTTTCAAGGAATATTTTCTTAATATTCTTTGTTTATGCCTTTATACATGTAATGGTTCTTTTTAATGCTATCTTTCCAGAACACATAACACTAAGAGGGATTTATTATTATTGCTATGTGTATTTCACCAATTTGGCAGAGCGTTAAATACTTGTTGACTGATTGACGTAACTTAAGTAGTATGAATGTCAAGAGATTGGAAATGATTGACCAGAATATGGATTCTGAGTTTTGTAGGTATGAGTTAAGCAAATACTGAAACCAAATAGTAATTTTTAATGTTTCCTAAGTCAGCAACTGCAGACTTGTGAACTGTTAAACTTCAGCTGTCTTTTACTAGAAGGCCAGTTGTTTGTTTTATCATCTCTTTAGGGAAACAGGATCATTTTGCATAGAGGAAAACTATAAAGTATATAAAAAGCAAAACGATTTCTTATGTAGTTGAGTTTATCCAAGAAAGTGTCCTCTTGCATATGTAGATTTTGAGTTTGACTTTTGAAAGGGAGTTACTTTATGCTAATATTTCTAGTCAGTGTAGTTAACCATCATTTGGTTTCGAGGGTGATTATCAAAACAAGATCACAGAACTGGATTGTTAATTGAACTTTGACTGAAATTACTTAAAGGTACTGGCATTGTAATGACCAGTTTTTACAGCCATCATGGCAAATGATGGAGCGATGTGACATCATAGGACATTTGCCTGTTAAGTGAAGATTGTTCTCTTTGAAAGCTGACTCTCATCATTATATTTAAAAATAACGTAACGGGAATATGTGTGTGTGTCTGCACTTAATATCAAAAGGGTGGTGAATGAATGTCCCTCTCTGTGTTTTAAGTGAAAAGAAAAGGTGCAAAATGTATAAATTGTGTGTGTGCATGTGTATATATATATATATATATATATAGTATGTACTTCTGTATAAACATAAAAGTGTACATTTGTGTATGTGTATATACACAATTGTTAAATTATTTTCCAAATTAAAAAATTGGTTAGCTAATCCAATATTGGATCTGATTATACCACTTAAGAGGGTTTCTAATGTATTGCACTTAATTAAAACCAAGAGGGCTCTTTTATAAATGCGGTCGTTTTGGTTTATTTCTCACTTTGGAGGGGCATGAGGATAATGAGAGTAGCTGGCAGAGGAGTGGTTCTGGGAGATGTGGGAGACCCCTCATCCCCAACCTTGGCATTCTCTTGCTTGGACACTCTCTTCTTGGCATTTCTGTGGTTTTATCTCTTTCTCTTTTCTGATCACTCAAATATTCCTTCTTCTACTTAGGCTATTTTAGAAAGGAAGATTTCTCTTCTCCTCTCTGTCTCCTACCTCTGCTTTATTTCCCTTATAGCACTTGTCAGTATCTGATCATATAGTACAGATCTCTTGGTTCATCTGGTGGTTTTGAGTTTTACCCTGGCATGCAAGCTGCTTGAGGGAGGAGACCCTGTTGATTGCTACATCTCCAGCTCCCAGAGCAATGCTGGGCACATAAATGGTATCCATAAATATTTGTTAAATGAATTTCATGTAAAGGAGGCTGCATTCGGTTGTCTACACTTGTTTCCACTTTGAATTCACTTCATGACTGAGATCAGGATCTGTCGAGTAGGCTCCAGGAATATTTTTAATGCTTCCAGTTTGTGACCAGGTTCGGAGAGCTCTGAGAAGGGAACGTCTCTGTATGGAGGTTCCCTGAGGGTATCAACAGAAGGAAAAGTCCAGGAGAATCCCCAGCATTCTGAAGTTTCAATCTGGGGCTAGAATTTAGGACTTTTGTGAGCATCTAGAGAAATTTCACAGATGAACCAGTGAATTAGTTTTGGTATTTTACTTTTATGATATTATAATAATTTGTTGATGTGTCATTTTCTCTGTTAGTCTCTGTACGTGGTGGTAAGGTTCTATGTTTTAGTGTCTAAAGAGAGTGAGTAACTAATTGGTGTTTGTTGAATGAATAAACTAATAAACCAAGTATTGAATGCAAAGTATTGAGGCAAAGGAAAATATTAGGCAATAGAAATTTGGATTAATTTTGCCCCATCGTCTTTAGCACTGACTTTTACTCTACAGCCACACAATTTTTTCATGTTATATTTGTTTTTTATTGGTGTTTCATCTTTGAGGGAGTCATGTCAGGGGACAAGAGAAGTAAATTACATTGAATAAAGACTTCCAGATGTTGCATGTTGTTGTTATAAAATGAAATCTCTGCACTAAATGTTGAAATTTGTCTGAAAAATGGCCTTACTAACGTCATGTCTTCAGCAGCTGATTGAACGAACATATATAGTTCCATTCATAGTGTTGACACTAGAAGATGAGGTAGGTTTTATGTTCACTAATGATTAATTCTCAGAAAAATCTGAAAGCTCTTTTTAGAAGATCTCATGGTACCCCACCCAGATTCTCCTTTTGGGGGAGTGTTATTTGGGAAAATTTCCATCAGCTGATGGTGCCTGCCTTGACCAAGGTTGTATCCCAGGGTCTCTGTGGTCATTCTGCGTGTGAATGGTGACAGATGAATGTGAAGATACAAGGCCCTTGCTCTTCACCTCATTTGGTACATATCTGAAGACCTCTTCATCTTCAGAGCTTGCTGAGGCATCTGCTGAGGGCTTTCCTTACATCTGCTGGGCACGTCTGCTTCTGTTCAATTCTGCTACCCTGGCTGCTTCCAACTCTCCAGAAAGCTTCCTGCAGGCAGAGTTCTGTCTCAGTTTATTTCCTGACGAGTCCGCCTAAGGGCAATGATCCAGAAGTCCATTTGTCCATGCCTTATCTACGTATCAGGTATTTTACACGTAAGGCTTAAGGTTTGATTAGATAAATATATGGAAATTGAACTCATTTGAAGAGAATATCATCTTCCTCCAAGGATATATGTGGTGTAAAATCGGCCAATTGAAGGTCAATCAATTAGAAAGACACTGCCGGGTTGAGAAATTACACAAAAATCTGTTGCTTAAAATGAGCATGGTGGTCTGAAATGCTTTGTTATTTTAGGGTCATTTACTCTTGGCAAAAACGACTTCCTGTTTTTAAAGAGAAAGACTAATAAAAATGCCCAAAGATGTCATGGACACGGAGGTGGCACTTACAAAACATTAGTTGAATGATTTAAGCCCAAGCAAATCAGAAACATGTGGATTAAATTTATACCCTCATGGGTATAAAATTTTCTAGTTTAATGTGTTTGGGGCTTTATATTAAGACCCAGCACATTTGAAAAACAATTTAAGATGTTGCTGTGTTCCAAATCTCCTTGGGTTGCCAGTCTTAATATTATTTGTTCAGACTGATACTTAGAGGAAGTATATAAAATTCATTCCATTTATATATGCTGTGGGAGGTTCTTTTAGCCACACTGATTTGACCTGATACATCAATGTCATTTATCTGTATTCAGGGAGGACATCATCCAATAAAAGAAATTTGTCTTTGATTTTTGTAAATATACCTTTCAGAGCTTGTGTGAACCTGTCATTCTGTTTCCCTGACCTGGGTGTAAGGGTGTTAATGCCACAGAGGAGTGGATGCAGTTGTGGGTTATGCAGACAGGGATGTGGTTTTCCTCACTCCTCAGCTCTTGAATCCCCAAATAAAATTCAGACTGTGGAATGCTGGGACGGAGTGTGGCTGTGGTGTGATGGCAAAGGAGACAAAGACAGTTGGATTATATAAAAGCAATTATTTCAGCTTTTTGTGCACTGTCCCAAATTAAGCCTTCCCTTGAGATGAATGTAGCTGAGAACAGGCTAAGAACTTGAATCTCAGCCTTATTGCTTCTTAGCTATGACCTTGGAGTTAATTTTTGACATCTGTGAACTGATTCTCATGATAGTACTTACTCAGAGGAACTATCATGTTAAATGGTTTGATCTCCCTAAAATCTCATAAAAGTGATTGGCACATGGTAAATGCACGACAAAATATAAAAACACTCATTCTAATTCTGTTATTGCTGCTCACCATCTTGATTAAAAATAATAATTTGCTTTTAGTTCAGTTGTTTTCCATTTTCTCCTACATTAAGAAAGGCTGGTTATATTAGGGAAGAAGCTCATAGCTTCAGAAAACTTTCTTGGGCATTTACTTCCACTTCAATTTCAGATTATTACTCCTTATTTCATTATCTCATCAGAAGTAAAGATTGGAGATGCTAATCTTTTGAATCTCATTCTGTTCAAACATTTAAGTGATTTGTAATTGTAATTCTATAATTTATTAAGATCTTAATTTTCAAGTAATTCGAATCACGTCAAAATTAGCAAAAATTGTTGAGACCTTTAATTATAAGGCATTATACATGGAGTTGTGAATGGTACCACACAGTGAAAGATAAAGCTCTTTTTTCAAAGAGTTCAAAACTTATGTGAAGTAAAAGCTGAAGGTCTTAGCTCTTGGAGAGGTAGCATAGTGTGGTGACTTAGAGTCTGGGCTCCAGTTTTGTTTCTTCCACTTTGTGACCATATGGTTTGAACCATTATGTGCTTATATTTCCTCATATGTAAATAGGTACAGTAATAGCATCCATTGTATAGGTTTGGTGTAAGGATTAAATAGATTAATATATTAAAATGGTGTCTGACACGTATGAAGTACATATTCTTCAGTTATTATATTATTATCATTATTGTTGCTGTTACTATTAAATGATAATGTTGTCAGCTAATGATTTTGCCAGTTTTAAAATTATTTAGTAAATGAATAATGGTGTTACAGAAGAGAGCTGTCACTTCTAAACTAGTCATTCACCAGTAATTATTCATTAACTGAATTGATAAACATTGGGCACCTACTGTGTGTCAGGCACTGTTCAAGATATTAGAACAACAATCATTGTTAGTTAATTGTTCATAATACTGATGGCCTTAGGCAACAGTACTTACAAAAAATTTCATTGTTAAAAAATATAACAAACTGTCAATTAAATAAAAACATATCTTCCAAATTCCATTATCCAGAGACAACTATTACCATTCTAATAAGGACAATGTATAATTTTAATTCTTTGATGAATAGAGTGGTTAAACATTTTTCTCTTATGTTGATTGAACATTATCTCCTTTGTTTTGTGAATGTATGGGAATTTTTATTTTTCTATGTGATTTATAAGAACTCTGGGCAGCAAAGAAGAGATTATTCTGATATATTAAAATAGTTATAAAATCAGTTGTAAAAGCAATTGCCTTTTTCTTTGGTGTTTTTGTTTATAAGTAGGAAATTAACCACTACTTTCCTTTGTGGATACTGCCTTTTGTTTAAGGTTTAAGAAATGTTTTTTTTTTTTTTTTTTTTTTCAGAATAAGGTGATGTATCAGTATTCATTTCTTTTATTCCTCTAGTACTTTGCCTTTTTATTTTTATTTATGTTTATAATGCATTTATGGTTTATTGGTTATGGTTTAATTTTCAAGTAACTTATCTGTATTTTATTTTGAACAGTTAACTTGTTGCCCTCAAATACTTTATTGAAGGATCTTCCTGCAACTGTTTTAAACTCCAATGCTTATTACATATGAAATTCTTATCTGTGTTTGGATCTTTATGGACTCTTTATCCCATTTTATTTTTCTATCTTTAGCTTTGTGTACAGTTCTCATTCCCTTCACATTTTATTAAGACTTGTGCTCAATTTATTATTCCCTTTATCAATCATGATCTATCTTTCTATCAAAGTCATGTTTTAAATAATATTTGTGAATTTCAGCATATTACTGCTTTGCATCTGTTATATTCTAAGGTTTTAAAACTTTTGATTTTATTGTATATAATATCTTATTGTTTTTATATACTATAAAAGTAAGAAAATACTAATCTTGGTACTTTTTTATTGTGAAAAAATTCACATAGCATAATTTTCATCATTTTAATCATATTTAGGTGCAATTCAGTAACATTTAGGACACTCACAATACTATGCAATCATCACCACTACCTGGTACAGAACTTGTCCATCTCACCAAAAGGGAATCCTTACCGATGGATAATAATTTCTCATTTCCCATTCCTTGAAGCTCCTGAAAACTACTAACCTCATCTCTGTCTTTATGGATTTGCCTATTCTGGATATTTTGTATAGATGGAATCTTTCATGTCTTTCATGTCTGGCTTCTTTGACTTAGCCTAATGTTTTCAAAGTTTATGTTGTAGCATGTATCAGTACATCATTTCTTTTTGTGACAACATAATATTAATTTATGTGTAGATACCACATTTAAAAAATCCATTTGTTATTCATGGACATTTAGGTCATTTCCACCCTTTGGCTATGGAGTACAAAGTTTTTTTTGAGCACTGGTTTTCAGTTCTTTTGGGTATGTAACTAGGAGTGGAATTTCCAGGTTGTGTAATAATTCTATGTTTATTTACTTTTTTAAGGAATTGTTACCTGTTTTCCACAGGGACAACACCATATTGCATTCCTACCAAGAATGTGTAAGAGTCCTGATTACTCCAGATTTTTGCCAACACTTGTTATTTTTGTTTATTTTTTAATAACTGCTCTAAGGAATGTCAAACAGTAACTCATTGTAGCTTTGATTTGCATTTTCTTAATGACTAATGATGTTGCTCATCTTTTCATGCAGTTATTGGCCATTTATATATATTTTTTGAGAGTCATTTTTTGTGTTTAAATGTTATATTAGTTTCAAATTTTCTTTTACAATTTAATCTTCTACTTCCAACACTACAATTATACCTGTTTTAAAAATCAAAGGAAAAATTATTCTTTTTTATGTACAAGAAAAAATTAAGGAATTTAAATGTAGCTGACTTATGATGATTTGGCATCACTTCAGCATGTTTTTCTTGACAAGAGTTTTAGGTTTTTTTTAAAATTCTGACTATTGTTTCATTTAAGTTTTCTATTTTTATTTATCTTTTTAATTATATCCAAATTCTCAATACAGAAATTTACCACTTAACTTATTCTCTCAAAAAAACCTGATTGTATTATAGTAAAGTATATTAGCTTCTTTACATTTCTTGGTTAATTCCAGTGTCTTTGTTAATCAAATCTCTGTTGGTTTTAATTTTTTTTTTTTAATAGTAACTCAGGTTTCCCTGTTTCTTTGTTGAGTATTATTGAATTATATCTCAGACATTGTGAGAGAGATTGCATTCTGTTATACTTCTCTGAAGAGTATTAATGTTGCTGTTTAACAGGGAATTAATTTGATCAATCTCAAATCGCAAACTCTATTTCTATCAAAGCAGCTCAAATATTAGTTAAATTCTTCTATTTTTACATAGATTGCATGGAGGTCTGCCCCATGCATGTGTGGTTCAAGGGTCAGCCCACGATTTGGTAAGATTTTATGTAAACATTGGGGTTTTCCCTTTGTTCCTGTCTTGTTTCTTAACTCTATCATCTGATTCTTCAGGCTGCAAATACTGTGAGTTTTGTATCAGGGGTTTAGTTACTTTGCATGGCACAGATTGGGGTGTGCCAGAAACTGTGAATGGGACACTTATCCTTTTCCTATATACCAAATCTTTTCCAGAATTTGACTGTTTTTGGCTGCTCCCCAGTGTCTTCATGTGGTGGTGGTGTTTTTTTCATTTTCAGAACTTTTAGTTGTTATTTAAGTGAAGGTTGATTTCATAGGAACATTTTTGGCCATACTGTAATGGAACATCCTACTTGGATTTAGATTCAGATTGTTATTTTTTCCATTTTCTGAACGTATTTCCAACATTTTCAGAAGTTTGGTTAGGATATGGGTATGTTCTTCTGGCTAATCATTGCATATACAGAGTATAGTTTCTGTCACATAATGAGAAATCCATAAAATTTATTAAATGTTGAATGAATTGTTTCTTAATCATGCTATGAACAGTGAACAATTTTGTGGAATTTGACTGACATTTTGTTCTATTGACTTTGTTATTTCTGTAATTTCTTTTTGATTTTATTTCCCCCCATTCTAATGTTTATGATTTTAATTGATTTCTAGATCTGCTGGAGTGTAGTTAGATTTTAATGTGAAGAATAAGAAGACTTTCTTTAAAAATTATATGTTTGAAAAGGTATTTCCCTTGGTTAATAGTTTTGTTGATTAGTGAATTCTTATATCTAAATAGTTTTTCCTTAAAAGTGTCAACATTATTCTACTTTGTTTTCTTCATGTAGCTCTATAAAGAAGTCTGAAGTCAATCTAATTCTTTTCCTTTCTGAGAGGTTGCTGGTAGGATTATTCTTGAAATTTATTTTGGTGTGGGAATATTTTTGAAACTTTTTGCTCATATTCAGGGTACTCTTGAATCTGACTCAATTTTGATTTTTTACCTCATTGAAATTTTCTTTTTTCTGTTTGTACTTCTGCTTACTTTGTTATTTTCTTATGCAATGATTATTACAAGAATATCAGAGTTCCTTGATTTGTTATTCATAGGACTTATCTTTCCATGCATTGTATGTCTTTTTCTTTTCTACAAAAGTTCTACAACACTAATCTAGAGAAATCTGTTTTTATTGCAATTCTGTATTTTGAAATTGAGTGAGAGTAGTTTTCCTCTTATGTGTGGATGGAAAGTCCGTGGTTTTGCTGAATAGCCTCTTTCCGTAAGTATGACTACAGTCCAGTTACCTGGTGCACTCCCTCCCTCTGATTCATTGTGGCCCTCACTCTGAGCCGGAGTAGCCTTGACTACTTTTACTGTGCCAAGGGCAGCATGGAAATGAGTCACTGTCCGCCACATGGTGTACCAGCTCCCACTTTACATCTCAGAGAACTTCATGGGTGCACATATTCCCCTATTCTCTATTTTTGATCCCTTCTTAACTCTTTCCTTCCTTTGACAAAATTGGCAACATATATGGTGCTTCTTATTTGGTCATGGCAATGGGAATTTGGGCAGGAACATAGCGCAATGTGAAGTTCAATTACCTTCTTAAACCAAAAGGTCATTGTTACTTTAAAACATATCTCTGATAATATTCAGTCTAAGCTATAAAAATGGGCTTTAAAATTAGTTTAGTATTTAATCATTTCCAGTTCAGTCATTTTATCTGTAAGATACTGAAATGAATAGTATCATCAGTTCTTTTTTTATTGAATTGACTTTCAAATTTGTCCTGGTAAGATGTTTTGGTATTTTCAGTATAGCCTAATGCCATTCTTACTAAATGAATTACAGAATCATCAGATCAAAACAGAACCAGTAGAGATTTTCTTTTCTTTTGCTCTCATGCCCTCAATACCTCTCGGTTGCCTCCAGAATTCTGACAAAAGAAGAACAACAACAAAATAAAAATCAAAAACCAACGTGTAGTGCAAATATTCTATTTTCATTTTGTTGTCTGTATTCTGATAGCTGCTTAAGTTCACTAATTTAGAAAGTGTGAAGTTAAATAAAGAGGGTCAGTGTGAAAGAGCATGGATGGATTCCAGTTTAGAAAGCTGGTTGGTTCTTCCTAGTCCCAGGAATTCGATGTTGACCACAGTGGTCCTCAATACCTGTTAGTGGTCTATCCCTCTTCTAAGCCTATCCTAATTTTGGTTTGGAGTTGCACAAGATCTGAACATTAGGAAGAAACTTTTTAGGATTTCCCTCTAATCTAGTATATCCTGTGGGTCTGCTTAAATTAGAAATGGACTTTTTGGAAAAACTGGATTAGAATTACACATAGAAAGAGTGCACTGAGTGTCTTCTTACTTCTTATTTCCTAATATCAAGCTTATTTCCAGTTTGTAGCATAAGATGATAAATGATATCTCTATCATTATGCTTGTATTTATTGCAGTGAACAGAGAATCAGATTTGAGTGCATTTCAATCTTTGTATGCTCTTATAATGATATATTTTTTGTAACCAATAATTTCCATATTTTCCCCTTATGCTATCTCTGAATTAGAACAGTATATGACAACCAAATAGTTTAAAACTGTCTCCAATATTCCAGGCTTTGAGCTATTAAAGGATGTGTGGTGCTTCTTTTCTCCACTGAAAATCCAAAGATAGCTAAGGCTGATTCTTATTTCAAGGAAATTTAAAGAATTGCTGTTGCCAGTCAAGGAAAAAATTACCAAACAGTTCTAACTGCATGGCATATAAAGAAAAATCTCTGCCTTTTTTAAAAGAATATTTTTTTAGTTGTAGATGGACACAATGCCTTTATTTATTTATTTTTATTGTAGTGCTGAGGATCGAACACAGTGCCTCACACGTGCTAAATGGGTGCATTACCCCTGAGCCTCAACCCCAACCCCAGTCTCTGCCTTTTCTTGCTTCTCTCTAAACTCATAGAAGTCTAATGTATGGATGATGAATGTGGAGGCCAGCTTGCTAAAAGCATCCTTGGACTGTGGAAGTGACAGCCGTCTAAGAGTAATTTCTACTGTGTGCTGTTGACCTTCTCCTAATTGCCAACTTCAGGTTTGTCTGTATAAGCCACATGATCATAATACAAAAGTCAGTCTGCTTATTTAGATAGTTTTAGACTGATGTAGGTTTCCACATGGTCAATTTAGGAAGCTATTTTATGTGTGACCGTAAAGATAATGTGTCGCTGGCTCTTTGTGGTACCAAATCCACGGATATTTGTCACTGCCTGCAGCAACAATTTGCGCGGATCTTTATCGGTGGTGGACGGAAACGAACTACTTTAACTATCTTTCTTTAGTGGGCTGCTTTCTTGCTTATTCGCTTGTTCCCTGGGCTATAGAGGAAGAAAGACTTTTCTTAGGGAGAGAGAGAGGCTTTGCATAAGAAAGAGTCTTTGAGGGGAGAGAGACTGAGAGAAAGATAAAGAAAGGCTTCTATGCTTATCAGAGATCTATTTCTTCTTAGGCTTCTGCAGCTTCTTCTTAAAGGTGCATCCTGCATCCTGTGAACAAAAGGTGCGCTGCTTCTCTCTGCTTGCCGCTTTTCTCTGCTTGCTCCTGCTCCTTACTGTCGTGCTCCGCCTTCCGCCTATGGCCCGCTTATATTACCTCCAGGAGGTGGAAAGTAGGGCCATGCCTCTTATGCAAAGATTAGGCAAGAAGCTAGATGTCCGAGCAGCAAGATTAGGAGTGCTTGAGAACATACGCGCATGCATTGTGTGCGTGGACGATAAGTCACCTGAGTGTGCTTACGTCAATTAACCTCCTCGCTGCCGACAACCTCTGGCTGACTGGCAGGTGCCATCCTGGCGCCGTCTGCATGGCACAGCCCCCAACAATAATGAATAACCTGTTTTACCTATATCAACACCCTTGTCTCAAATGCCTCCCTTGAATATGACATTAATATATAAACATATCTTAATGTTAGTTAAATGTACCACCTTTCTCTTGGACTTCTTTGTTTGTTTTATTTGCTTTCCAAAAACTCATGTTCTAATCAGTTGACTTCAACTGAGAGATTATTTGTATGCTAAACAGTATAAAGAGACGAGGAGCAATCCGTTAGAAATCTTGCTTTGCAGTGATTTCTGAATGGTGTTTCTTCAGGTTCTGAAAAGGTCACAGAATACAAGCAAGCCTGCGGAATCTCTCTGTTATCCTCCAGCCCCTGCCTGAAGGTCAAAGAACTCTCCTTAGGTTTCAGCTGAAGGGGTGAAGTTTTCTTTTAGAATTACCTTCACTTTTCCTGTCCACTGAAGGGCACTGGGACCTGTGGGAAATGGTCAGGAGCCTTCTTTGTGGACTTCAGGCCTAGATGATGAACCCACACCACCCAGCTTGAAGAGGAGATTAACATGTAGTCATGACTTGAAGTACAGGCGATTGATTGCCTATTACCAAATAGTGCCTTTATAATTAAAATCAGAGTACTCCTATGTGAATGTTAGTTAAGTTACTAAACATTTTTTTCATCCAAAATTGTTTAAAGAAACTCCAGTTTTTCATAGATTAAAATACCATAGTTGCATGGCTTAACTCACGTGAAGTGTAGTCAAATGTGTATGTGACTGGTGGCTAAAAATGACCTCTTCATGATGAATTCGTACTGTAGCATATCATACTGGTTTAAATCTGTATTTTTTTAATTCGAGGAATTATAATTCTGAAATTCTTGATTTGTCTTTATTTAAATTTGTAATACTGTCCATGGAACCTGCTCTATTTATCTTGCATTTTTCTCTTTCTATGGATAAAATATAAGATCTGATTCTATCTACATAGAATTTGTACTGTTTGTTTGGTGACTCTCTCATCTTGCAAGTGAATAGGGAGCTCCTTAGTGACAGAGCCAATGTCATATGTTTCTACTCTGTTTCCTGTGGTGCCTGGTACACTGCTTGGAAAGGCTTAAGGAAAATGCAGCTCATCCTTTAGAATCCTTTAGTCACAAATGAAATTAGCGAACAAAACAGCAGCCTTATGGCCGTGATTATTAAATACTCATGAATGTCACACAAGGATTTTATTCTTAAAATTTTATTGTTTGATAAAAAAAGGTATAAACTTTTTCAAAATACAACCAGAAAACTATAATTGTGATGATCATTTTAAATTTAAAATTCTTGCTTAGTTTTGTCTTGTAGTGTAAGAAATAATAATTAATAAAAATAACCCGACCTACATATCTCCCACTGAGTGCAGACAGGACTGAATGTGCTCCACAGATGCTAACCCAGGGCATCCGCATGACATTTTTCTTGTGTATGCCCACAGACAGGGAAACCATTCATGAATATGTATGTTCAAAAGGTTCACTCAAAGGGCATAGTCATGTAACACTTGCATTTAGCACCTGATCAATTGCACATTATAAGTGATATATCACATCTGACCTTTTAGTTAAAATATTCTCATATGTAAGCCAAGGTTCTTCAGACATGAAGAAAATTCAAAGTTGACTGTACTTTGTGGAGAAAGATAAACATAATAAATGGGATTATTTTTATACTCTGTTGTTGTGCTGGCATAGGCCTGATTGAGGGTAATCTCTAAAAAAAAATTGGCTGCCTTCAATGATTTTTTTTTAAACAATATCTGCTTCTCTTCTCCCTTCTAGAGCTTTTGGCAATTCCCTTTGTCTCCTATCTTCACCTGTCCCTCACCTTAACTTGTCCTAATTTATCTGGGTAAATTTAAAACTTCAAAATTAAAAAAAAAATTAGGTAACTCAGTTATTTTACATTAAGTATTAAAATTAATCTGGATTTTATGCAGAGGTTTTAAATTCTTTTTTTAATTTTATTATTTTTATTCATTCTGTGTAGTTCTACATGACGATAGAATTCACTTTGATAAAATTATACAAGCATAGATTATATCTTATTCTAATTCAGACCCCATTCTTGTGGATCTATATGATGGTGGGATTCTCTTACATATTTTCAAATATGTACCGGGAAAATTATGTCAGATTCATTCCACTGTCTTTCCTACTCCTATCTCCTTTCCCTTCCCTTCATTCCCTTTGTCTAATCTACTGAACTTCTCTTCTCCACCCTCCCCCCACTTTATTGTGGTTAATCTTCCATGTATCAGTGAAAACATTTGACTTTAATTTTTTGGGGGTATTGGCTTATTTCACTTATCATGATAATCTCCAGATCCATCCATTTACTGGCAAATATCATAGTTATTCTTTTTTATGGCTGAGTAATATTCTATTGTGCATATATACCACAATTTATTTATTCATTCATCTGTCAAAAACCCCTAGGTTGGCTCCATAACATAGCTATTGTGAATTGTGCTGCTATAAACACTGATGTGGCTGCATTCCTGTGGCATGCAGATTTAAAATCACTTGGATATGTACTAAGGAATGGAAGCACTACGTCAAATGGTGATTCCATTCCTAGTTTTCTAAGAATCTCCACACTGCTTTCCAGAGTGGTTACACCAATTTGCAGTCTCACCAACAAAGTATGAGAGTACCCTTTTCCCCACTTTTTTTTTTTAACCCTTTGAAAAGACTTTGTACTCTTCTTTTTGTCATTGAAAGGTTAAAACCCCATCCAGAGGAGAGATATCATTGCTAAGTGCTTTGAGGGGATCAGTCAGACTTCAATTAAAACCAGAGGGTGTCATGAGGAGCCAGTTTCAGAATTTTGACTATAGCAGAGCAAACTTTTATCCTGAAAACGTGTTCCTCTTACCGAACAGCTTGTTTATTATCCCAAGTGTCTTGCACAATCTGGTGTGTTTGCTATCAGGACGCTACAGTTTGCAGTTATACCCAGGCATATTTGTGGCTTGAAGATATCACAGTCCTTGATTTTTTTTTTTTTTTAGGAGAGGCCAAGATATAGCCATAGTGAGAACTGACTATAGAAAATAATTAAAACATACATAAATGTCATGTTTAGCAGTAGTCATTTATTTGTTCAATAAAAATATTTCCTAGTGCATCCCAAGTGTCAGACAGCGTTCAAGGTGCTGGGACTGCACTGCTGGACAAGACAGGCAGCACCTCTTCTCTCATGGAGGGCACCTTCTTCCACAGATGGCAGCTGCAGAGGGCTAGGGGCAGTTTGGAGAGGACAGATAAGTAAATGAACATAATAGCAGGATTTCAAAGAGCCATAAGTGCTGTGACTGAGGGTGCGCATGGGGCTCTTTTGGACTGGGTGGTTGGGGACAGTCTCATGATGAACTTATCTCTGCATGGCCAAAAAAAGCCAGCCATGGGATGGTATTGGGACAGGGTGGGGACAGAGGGAGGAGCCAGCACAAAACCCAAGGGGAAGGGTGAACTTTTTGTAACCAGGGACAAAGTAAAGGTCATTAACTGGAGCAAGGATCGTGCAGGTGAAGATGGGAGGATTGGAGGACATAGGGGAAGGTAGGAGTCAGATTGTGTAGGACCTTGCAAGCAGTGGTGATTTTGACTTAAAATTTCTTTGGAAGCCTTTGGAGAGTTTCTTAATGAAACTTAATGATTGATATGATCTGATTCATGATTTAAAAATATCACTTTGTTGAGTAGAGAATGAATGCTCATAAAGCAGGATATGGCAGAAAGGTTTTGCTGGAAATTTCATTTAATGCATGAGTAATAAAGAAATTACTTTTCTAGCACTTATATTGGGAAGTAAGGCAAAAAATACATCACTATTAAATAAAGATTAGCTTGTGAATAAAAAAGGAACATTTTCAAAATAATTCTCCTTAAGGCTTAAAATACAATTACACTTTGTGGCAAAATATTAAAGGAAATATATCATTTTACTTGGTTCATAATCTCAATATAGCTTCACTTTTGGTCAGAAAAGGTCAATTTTATGGACATTCTTTTGAGACTATGTAGTCATTGACTTGTATTTTTCTTTTGTTTGAAAAGAAGCTATTTGACTGTAGTACTCTTTATTATCGTTATTTTGATTTTAGTTTTGTACAGCTTTAATACACAAAAAGTTAGGTAACTCTGTTTTAGTTTTGAATAGCACTCTGTTTCTTGACCTTAGAGAAATCAGCTTTAGATGGACCATGGACTGAGATTAGATGTAGGCCCTTCTTTGGGGTCTGGTCAAAGCTGGACTGTGGCGTAAAAAACACTGTGTGTGTGTTGCCAGGACTGCTATACAGCTTAGTGGTAGAGCCCTTGTCTAGCATATTTGAGGCCCTGGTTGGATCCCTGGCACCAGAAACAACAACAACAAAAAAAAAAAATTAAAAAACCCTCTGAGTTTTCACTTTCGATTTAATGCCACAGTTTTGCCATTTAAACTGTGTAAATCATGAATATGACACATCGTTTATTTTGCAGAATTTTTCTACAAGGCCTTCCTTAAATATTTTAAAATTTGAGTCCCATGCAGAAGCGTGTCTTTCCACCAAGAAAAAGAAAGATGGCTCAGAAAACTCTTGAGAAGAAGTTGTGCTTTCTGAGTCAAGGTACTTAACTATTCCCTAGCTACTGTTACTGGGAAGAAAGGGTTAGTACTCCTTCCTTGATTTGGAAAACTTGACTTTGGTTCTGCATTCATCTACCAAATATTTATCTAGCACCTGCACCTAGTATATGCAGAGATATCTTGATTTATGTTGTTTATATCACTGAACATCGTGATCAGTGGTGACTCCACATGATGACTATACTAAAACCATTTCTATTAGACTAGAAGGCCAATGTCTTTAGTCTATACTTTAACCCCTGCTTCTAATTAGGGGAGTTTCTATTGTATTATGCAAAAATTTCTCACCACCTGAGCCTGAACATCTAATCACATGTCTTTTGGCAAATTATTAAAGATTTATGTGAACTTCACTTTTAACTTTCTAGAAAATATGAATAATAACTGATGATAATATTAACATATAATATAAAATCAGGTTATATGAGTTTTCATTAGAGATCTGGAAGGATCTGGTAGAAGGTGCTGCAGATGATTATTACTGTTCTTACCATGATTTCATTTGGTTTTCTAATAAAACTTTGCTGTAACTTGAAAAACATTCATTGAATGCCTACCATTGGAATTTGCAATATATGTTACTTAGATACATTAATATGTCTGAAATGGGATCCTAACCTTAAAGGAATTTGTAGTTTATTTGGGGACATGTGAACAGAACTAGCTCTGTTAGAGAAGAACTTGAGGGTAAGTGCCCATGGTTTTCCAAAGGGACACCTTTGCTGAGAAACTTCGTCTATAGTTAGTCTATGCCAAGTTCTTGACCAAAGCTATGAATCTGGGTTCATTGTGGCCTCTGGTGGTCCTTGAGGAGTGAGTTCTTACCTACCAGTTATGACACTGGATTCTCTTCAGAAACGCAATTCTTGTCTTTTGATTTCATTATTGACTTACAAGTTTTTTTTTTCTTTTCTTCCTTGGGTTAAATTACCTCATCTTTTCCTCACACATATTTCTTTTCCATAAACTTGTAGTAAATGCCATTACAGGTTTATGCCACCTCCTTTCTTTTCATGATGTGCTTCTTAATATGACTGTGTTTAATAAGGTCAATTCTTCTCAAAGAAGCCAACCAGACACCATCTGAACTTTTGCAGTTCAGGGTTAGAGGGATTTTGGATCTGATAGCTGTCAATGGTTTACCCAACCAGAGAAATTTAAAAGTTAGTTCAACCTGAATGCAAAGTCTCACTTCTGTCTTCTCATGTTATTTCTGGGAAATCCTATTCTCTTAAGTGAGACCATTTTTGTGGTTTTATCCAAAACTTCTTAAGAATACAGTTCTTCCACCTAACTATAGAGGGAGGGCTTGACTTTCTGGTATTGCTAATACCACAAAACTTGGTAGTTTGATGGAAAAAATAACAGAGAATTAATATACTGGAAAGAAAGTAGTGGAATTGGAGCTGCAGTTTTACAGTCATGCAAGCAAAAAAATTTTTAGAGCCTTTTCTGACAGTCTCCTGAGGACAGGAAGACAGATTTTGATGGTCATTTCAGATTTATGGCAGGGATTACTTAGACCTTTCCTAGTGATATTAGTGAATGGTTTATGAAATTTGGTGATGATTTGCCTTCAGTTTGGAATTGATCATAAAGATGTACAGAGGATATTCTCTATTGCCTATCTTGAATGTGTTCATAAAATAAAAAGATGTGTTACCACTCTGGTGTGCTGTCATTGTTATCTTTTCATTAACTCTTGGGGTCTAAGAATCAAGTTCCATGAGGGCTTTTCACCCTTGTCATTTCATAATCTGAAGGCAGGTAATGGCAAGATCTCCAGCATTCACCTTCTTTAGACAACTCTGAGTTTATACAGGGAGAAGCAATCTGAGCTACACTTTTTACCCTTGGCCCTCAGGCAGGTGGGGTAGGATGGTCATCCTACTGTTCAGGTTCTGGCCATACTGGCTAGTTTCTCTCTTTTAAGTTCCATTCCCCAGCTCTGCAGACACCATCTTCTCCCTTCTATGCCAGTTGTGTCTTTTCTGTCTATAGTCTCTTAAGTGAGTCATCTTACTTTCATGATGTAACTGTGCTGTTTCTTCCCTGACTGTAGAGAAAATAATTAATTGAGAGAAACCATCCATGGAGGAAATGGAAGGCTAATGTTTGTCCTGCTGAGCTATTTCAGGGAGAGAACTATAATAATCAACTAACAACTATGTGATTCAAGCCTCTTGTTCAGCTGGTATATCCTTGTATGACCAAACTGTGTCACTGTGTGTGCCTGTGTCATTCTGATTGGTGACAATGTTCCACATCATTTAAATATGACTATTGATATGCTATATTGTTTTGAACAAATATATGTCCATTATATGAAATTTGAAAAATACATAAGTTAAAAAATCTAATTTCCTTTAAATTTTGTGTTAAGTAAATTTCTTGATTAAATAAACTTATTGATATTTTGTGTATGATATTTTAATGGTATTTTTTATATTGTATTGTTATATAGGTAACTATATAATTCCTATATAGAACTGTATATTCTATATGCTATAGAATATAAATATCTTTATAAAATAGTAGTATATTGTTGGTATTTTTAGCATAGAGAAATCTTTTTTATTTTTTTCAGTTGGTAATCATCATGGTTTGAATATTGAATGTCCCCCAAGTTCCATTTATAAAGGCTGAGTCCTCAGGATGGTGCTATTGGGAGGTGATGGGACCTTGGGATGGGAACTTAGTGGGAGGTCTTAGGTCATTGGGGGTGGCCCATTAGAAGGTAGTTCTCTTAGGACTCCTTGTTGGTTTCGTTGAGAGGATTGTTATAAAAGTCTGGGTTTGACCCCACCCTCTCTCTGTGCTTCTGATTGGAGATGTAATCCCACACATGCAGTTGCGATTGCCAGCCACCTATATGTGTCTGAGGTAATGCAGAGAAGGGGTGACTGCAAAGCCTGTACTATGCTGTTTGGACTTTCAATCTCCAAAACTGTGCACTATATAAACCTTTTCTTTTAATAAAGTAGTTGCCTCAGGTATTTAATTGTAGTGACACAAAGCAGACTATTGTAGTCTGATTATTCAGCGACTTGACAAACTCTCATTGATTTTAAATATTTAATGACTAATCATTTTTCTAAGTAACAAAAGTTTGTGTCCTTTTTTTTCAATTCTTTTATCTCATCTTTTTATTCTTATAGCATTGGCAAGAAATTATAGTACCGTGTTAAGTAGTGGTAGTAGTTGTGGCATCCTTGCCATGTTCCAGATTTTAGAATTCATCTATTAAATGCAATGACTGTTGTAGATTTTTGATATAAAAATTTCACTAAGTTCCCTTAGTTTAAGTCCCTCATAGGTACTATATTAATATTCAACTGCTCTGTAGCAAATTTCTACAAATTCAGCAACATGAAACCGCACCCATTTTATTTTATCTATAGTAAGATGTCTGGATTCACAAGGGCCTCACACTTAAGGTAAGAGCTGGATTGAGCTCTTACTTTGAGGTCTCGGGGAGAATCCTTTTGAAAGCTCATTCAGGCAATTGGCACAACCCACTGCCTTGTTTTGTGGCTGTGGGTCTGAGGTCCCCATGTCCTGACTGGCTGTCGGCTGGGGACTGCTGCCTGCTCCTGAGGCAGTCTGTGTTCCTTCTCATGTGGCCCCTCTGTGTATCAACCAGAAAGTGTGCACTGAATCCTTCTCATACTAGGAATCTTTCTGGTCTTGTGTTACCAGCTGGAGAAAGTTCTCTGCTTTTAAATGTGCTTGCATGATTAGGTTAGGTCCACCTTGATAATATCATCTCTGAAGGGCCAGGTAGCATAACAATTATAGGAGTCTTATTATATGCACCAGTTCAAAGGATTAGGGTGGGATATTTTGGAAATTCTGTCTACTACAAGTGCATTTCCGACCTCTGTTAAGTACAGTTATGTCTTCGTCTATATTCTATTATGCTTTTCTCAAAGCATATGTTATAGTTTGGATCTTAATGTCCCCCGAAGTCTCATGTGTTGAAGGCTTGGTCACAGCCTGTGGTGCTATTTGGAGGTGTTGGAACCATTGGGAGGTGGGGCTTAGTGGAAGGAAGCTAGGTCATGAAATTTGAAGGTGGTGTTGGGACCTCAACCTCAGTCCCTCCTCTTTCTCTTTGCTTTCTGGCTATTACTAGGTGAGCAGTTTCCCCTTCTGTGCACTTCCATGATGTACAGTGCCAGAGGCCTAACACTATGGGGCTAAGTGACCCTGGACTGAAACCTATGAAACCATGAGCCAAAGTAAATCTTTCTTTCTGACAAGTTGACTACCTCAGGTATTTTGTCACAATGATTGAAAGTTAACACACACATATACATCTATTAGAAGGACTCTCTTTGACATTGGAAACCAGATTATCATTGCTAACTCTTTGATCTTAGGCAACTTAATTATCTTCCTTTTGTCTCCTTTATCCTTCTTATTAAAATGGGAATATTAGTGGTACTTAGTTGCAGAAAATGGGTAGTAGTTATGCACTAAGTTTTAGCTATTATAATAATTTCTGAAATAGCTTTGTTTTATAATCTTTGTTGTCAATTACATTATAAAAAATTTGCCTGTGATCATCCTGACATCATGTTAATGGCTATGCACTATTTCATTGTGTAGGTATACTATAATCTATTTTTATAAATTTCTGATTGTGAGAAGTTGCTTCTGTTTTCTCATTTTATAAACAACACTAAAATAAATATCCTTTGAAGTTTTTCATACTATTTATTTAATCCTTAAATAAACTCATGGACATGGAATTGATAGTTTCAGGGGAATTGACTTTTAAAGACTTGTATATTTTGCTGTATTGCCCTAAAGAAAAGTTAAGTTAGTTTGTACATCCTCTTCCCTTTCCCCTGAAAATGTTGCTTACTTCTTAAAACGTTTTTATAAATTATGGAGAAATATCTTCAGAGAATGAGTGTCAGGTAGTTGGCATCTGAAGACAATGGAACAGAAAAAAAAAATGGTCTAATTCAAATTTCCTGGGAAAGTGGTCACAAATCAAAATCTAAGCTAGAGACTAAGTTTTTTGGGGAAAGAAGAATGTGAAAAACAAATATAATACCCTTGGACTAACAGTACTTTACTACAAACCACAGACTTCAGGCATAGTGGCAGAAGATATAATCCATGTTACCAACCATGAATTTTTAGGTAAGGCAAAATGCTTCATAAAAGATGGTTAGACAGAAATTTGGCAATCAATATATATATATATATATATATATATATATATATATTTTTTTTTTTTTTTTTTTGTGGTGCTAGGGATCAAACCCAGCACTCTCCCAACTGAGCTATATCCCCAGCCCTCAATCAATATTTTTTATCCAGAGAGAACACCAATCTAATAACTGTATAGTGTGTTGTGAAATTCCTGTTTTATTTAAAAGTTGGACTTATGTAACTTTTAAAAAGTCATGGGAGCTGGGGAGATAGCTCAGTTGGTAGAGTGCTTGCCTTGCAAGCACAAGGCCCTGGGTTCAATCCCCAGCACTGCAAAAAAAAAAAAAAAAGTCATGGGAATCTTCATTTAAAAGCTTGCATGGCATTAATGTACCAAATTTTCACAAGGTAGTAAAATTGTTTGATTTTAAGAAATGATTGATGACTTCTTTATCTTAACTATAAGTTTAGCTAACAAAATATTTACTGTAATTTTTTTGTTTTCATCATTATGCAAATTTATTAGGAAGCGAGAGCCTTCCTGAGTTCTCAGTGAAGTAATGAATAGCGGGATACAAAAATGCCATTGTGATTGCATACATAAAGTCATACTAAAAAGGCACATTAGTGACATGCATATGGTAAGTTTTCAAGGTGCCAACTTACCATTTCAATAACGTAGTCTATTATAAAGAAAGATAGAAAGAAAAAAAAGACCCCTTAGGAAAGAATCATATTAAAAATTCTGTAATTCCTTAGTCTATCATTTATTGTATTTTAACATGATAACATCAGGAACTTGGTGAATGTTGGTTACTGTTTTTCATAATGATGATGAACCATTGAAGCAAGATGGGATAGTTTTGTGTGTTACAGAGGTTTATGCCGGTTAATGTTTAGATACCCCCTATGTGCCCAGAAGAGTGTCAAGGGTCATGGTTTGTGGCTTCCACGGACCCTAAAATGTCTTCCCATTCATTCATTTGTCACTTTGGTATTTCTTTCTTTCTTTGTTTGGTATTTATACAGTGCCAATTATAAGCCAAATCTGGAGCATGTGCAGTTTGTTTCCAGTATCCACAAGAGAAAGTCTTTTATCTTGATGGAGTTGATGGTATACTGAAACCATAGGATATGCATCTCAAACTGCTGCAGAATGAGTAATATTAACAAGGTGATGAGAGAAAGAATCATGCGGTCTCTAGTCATTGCAATAGATTGTCCCAAATAGGAAATGGATTTGGAACTGGGTGGGTAGTGTGGTAAGGCCATGAGATAGGATGTGTATTCAAAGTACTGAAAATTACATGGGAGAGGGAGAATCTAATCAAAGATTTAAGAGTGTAGGTTGTTATTCTAGAGAATAGTAGGATATGTATTAATTTATAACTAAGGAAGATAAATTTCTGTTTGCTATTTAGGCACCCTGAGCAAAAATTTAATATGTTACTTTAAAGCTCCAGAAAAAATTAATTTGGAAAGTAAAAAAACAAATGCAAAACTAAAAACTTACAAATGAAAACAAAAACTCAAATTGTCTTATCTTTGTGACCAAATAGATTGACTTAAGTACCATGATAAATGGAATTATTTGTAATTAATTGCCTGAATAATTAGCTTGGGCCGTTTTTTTTTTTTAATTTAATTTTTTAAGTGTATATTCTTTTCACCTTGAACAATATTGTGTATGCTTTAGAGTTAAATTGGCATTGGATAATAGTGGCCCTGCTCTTTCCCAGCTCCACATTCTGTTATCTCATTTGTCTGTAAGAGGTTATGCTATGACTCAGTCATAAAGTTGCTGGGAGCCTTTGCATTTGCTCTGTAGCCTTAGGTTATCTGTTTTTTTCCTCCCTTCCTCCCTCCCTTCTTCCTTCTTCCCTTCCTCTGAGGCACAGCTTGCTGTGATGCCCAGGCTGGTCTTGAATTCCTGAGCTCAGGTGATCCTCCTGCTTCCACCTCCCCAGTGCCTGGATTACAGCTGCTGGGCCACTGAGCAGGTTTAGGTTGGCCTTTTTAAAGACTGATTTTCCTCTAAAATTTATGGATATCTTATTTTTAAAGGGATACCCATTTTGTTGAAAGTTCCCATAACATGATAAATTATTATAGTAGAGCTTAGAAAATGCCTTGGGAAATCTTTCCAAACACTTGTAATAATAAACCAACGGGACCAGTTTGAATTTTCTCTTTGGAAAAACATGTGTTTCAGAACAGAAGGCTCACTGAAATGTTTACTGGTTTAATCCACTTTTGCTATAAAGAGTGTTGCAAGTAATCACATAAAGTAGTCTTTTGCTCCTGAAACAATGCAATTTTGATACTATGACTTCCAATTTTGTTTTCTCTTTAATTTACAGATAAGTTGCTAATAACTACTTTGGTTTTGATATTTTAGAAAACTCAGGCTAGAGTTTCAAGGACAATGTTGACTAGAAGTGGGGAAAGAGGGCATCCCTGCCTTGTTCCAGTTTTTAGGGGGAATGCTTTCAGTTTTTCACCATTTGGAATGATATTGACCATGGGCTTAGTGTAGATGGCCTTTACAATGTTAAGGAATGTTCCCACTATCCCTGTTTTTTCTAGTGTTTTGAGCATGAAGGAATGCTGTATTTTATCAAATGCTTTTTCTGCATCTATCGAAATAATCATGTGATCTTGATTTTAAATCTGTTGATATGGTGAATTATATTTATTGATTTCTGGGTGTTGAACCAACCTTGCATCCCTGGGATAAAACCCACTTGATCGTGGTGCACTATCTTTTTAATATATTTTTGTATGCAATTTGCTAAGATTTTTTGAGAATTTTTGGGTTGATGTTCATTAAGAATATTGGTCTGAAATTTTCTTTCCTCGATGTGTCTTTGTCTGGTTTAGGTATCATGGTGATATTGGCTTCATAGAATGAGTTTGGGAGGGTTCCCTCCTCTTCTATTTTATGGAATACTTTGAGAAATATTGGAATGAGCTCTTCTTTAAAGGTTTTGTAGAACTTGGCTGAGAACCCATCTAGTCCTGGACTTTCTTTGTTGGTAGGCTTTTGATGACTTCTTCTATTTCATTACTTGAAACTGATCTATTTAATTGTGTATGTCTCTGGTTCAGTTTAGGTAATTCATATGTCTCTAGAAACCTGTTGATGTCTTCGTGATTTTCTGTTTTGTTGGAGTATAGATTTTCAAAATAGCTTCTAATTATGTTTTGTATTTCACTCATGTCTGTAGTGATATTTCCTTGTTCATTCCAAATTTTAGTAATTGAGTTTCTCTCTCCTTCTCTTTGTTAGTGTGGCTAAGGGTTTATTAATTTTGTTTATGTTTCAAAGAACCAACAATTTTTTCTATTGTTTCAATTTCATTGATTTCAGTTCTGATTTTAAATATTTCCTGTCTTCTACTACTTTTGGTGTTGCTCTGTTCTTCTTTTTCTAGGACTTTGAGTTGTAGTGTTAAGTCGTTTATTTGTTGATTTTTTTCTTCTTTTGTTGAATGAGCTCCATGAAATAAATTTTCCTCTAAGTACTGCTTTCATAGTGTCCCAGAGATTTTGATATGATGTGTCTTTGTTCTTGTTTACTTCTAAGAATTTTTTATTTTCCTCCTGATGTCATCTGTTATCCATTCATCATACAATAGCGTATTATTTAATCTCCAGGTGTTGGAGTAGTTTCTGTTTTTTATTCTGTCATTTATTTCTAATTTTAATCCATTATGATCTGATAGAGTTCAAGGTAGTATCTCTATCTTCTTGTATTTGCTAAATTAGCTTCATGGCATAAAATATGGTCTATTTTAGAGAAGGATCCATGTGCTGCTGAGAAGAAAGTGCATTCACTCTTTGTTGGATGGTATATTCTATATATGTCCGTTAAGTCTAAATTATTGATTGTGTTATTGAGATCTATGGTTTCTTTATTCAAGTTTTGTTTGGAGGATCTTTCCAGTGGTGAGAGAGGCGTGTTAAAATCACCTAGTATTATTCTGTTGTGGTCTATTTGATTTCTGGAATTGAGAAGGATTTGTTTGACATACATGGATGAGCCAATGTTTGGGGCATAGATATTTATGATTGTTATGTCTTGCTGAGTGATGCTTCCCTTAAGCAGTATGAAATGTCCTTCTTTATCCCTTCTGACTAACTTTGACTTGAAGTACACATTATGTGATACGAGGATGGATACTGCGGATGTTTTGCTGTGTCCATGTGCATGGTATGTTTTTTCCCATCCTTTCACCTTTATTCTATGGGTATCTCTTTCTATGAGATGAGTCTCTTGCAGGCAGCATATTGTTGGATCTTTATTTTTAATCCAATCTGCCAGTCTATGTCTTTTGATTGATGAGTTTAGGCCATTAACATTCAGGGTAATTATTGAGATATGATTTGTATTCCCAGTCTTTTGACTCATTTTTGTTTCTTGACATGACTTGGTTTCTCCTTTATTTGGCTATTCCTTTAGGCTAGTTCCTCCCATTGCTGATTGGCATCATTGGTTCTCATCTCTTCTTCAAGGAATATTTTGCTGAGAATGTTCTGTAATGCTGGCTTTCTTTTGTAAATTCTTTTAGCTTTGTTTATCATGGAAGGATTTTATTTCGTTGTCAAATCTTAAGGTAAGTTTTGCTGGGTATAAGATTCTTGGTTGGCATCCATTTTCTTTCAGGACTTGAAAAATGTTGTTCCAGGCCCTTCCAGCTTTTACACTCTGGATTGAAAAATCTGCTGATATCGGTATTGGTTTCCCCCTGAATGTAATTTGATTCTTTTCTCTCGCAGCCTTTAAAATTCTGTCTTTATTTTGTATGTTAGGTAATTTTCAGTATAATGTGGCTTGGTGTGGGCCTGTTGTAATTTTGTATATTTGAAGTCCTATAAGCCTCTTGTACTTGATTTTCCATTTCATTCTTCAGATTTGGGAAATTTTCTGATATTATTTCATTGAATAGATTGTTCATTCCTTTGGTTTGTTTCTCTAAGCCTTCCTCAATCCCAATAATTCTTAAATTTGGCCTTTTCATGATATCCCATAATTCTTGTGGATTCTGTTCATGATTTCTTACCATGTTCTCTGTTTGGTCAACTTTGTTTTCAAGATTAAATAATTTGTCTTCAGTATCTGAGGTTCTGTCTTCCAGGTGTTCTATCCTATTGGTTATGCTTTCTATGGAGTTTTAATTTGGTTTATTGTTTCCTTCATTTCACGGATTTTGGTTTGTTTTTGTTTCAGTATCTCTAACTCTTATTGAAATGATTTTTTGCTTCCCGTATTTGCTGTTTTAACTGTTGATTGGTGCGATCATTCAATGCTTGCATTTACTCTTTCATCTCATCCTTCAATGCCTGCATTTGCTCTTCATCTCCTCATTTGCTTCCCTGATCGTTTTAATTATGTATATTCTGAACTCCCTTTCTGACATTTCTTCTGCCATGCTGTCATTGGGTTTTATTGATGTAGTATCTAGGTTTGTTTGGGACATTTTCTTCCCTTGTTTTCTCATATTGGGCAGGTATCAGTGGAACTCTGAGATATTGCAGATTTCCTCTATTGGCTTATAGTGTTCCTATAGATTTGCAGTATATCACCTCCTAGCCTTCAGTATCCTGAAGTCTTGGAGGAACTTGATAATGCAGTGCTCCGCAAGAAAGCTGCCCCTCTAGGGGTGGTGGCCTTCAGGTGGGGTACATTCCCTGCTAGTGGGCAGAGGCACCTCCACTTGTTGACCGATGGTCTGCTAAAGGGGAACTAGACTGCGGGCTGGGACATGGCTGGTCTGGGCCTGTGTCCAGGCCTGCCGCCCAGGCCAGGGGAGCCTAGTTGTGCGCGGAAGCCTCTCGCTGGCTGGCCCTACTCCGAGACGTCGCCTGCTATCCGGGCTTGCTACCAGGGCCGGGGGGAGCCTGGCTGTGCACTGAAGCCTCTCGAAGGCTGACCCTGCTTTGAGAAGCTGCTTGCGGTCCAGGCCTACCGCTGGGGCTGGGGGGAGCCTGGTTGTGCAGAGGCCTCTTGCTAGCCGGCCCTGCTCCGAGAGAAGCTGCCTGCTGTCTGGGCCCGCCGCTGGGTCTGGGGATGGGGTCTGGCTGTGTGCGAAAGCCTCTCACTGGGTGGTCCTGCATCTAGAAGCTGCCTGTGGACCAGGCCTGCCACCGGGCTGAGCCTTACCCAGTGGGAGAGACTCACCCAGCCGGTCTGAGTTTGTCCCGAGTCTCTCAATACCCCCTCTTCTTGAATCCTAAGTTCCGGAGCAACATGAGATGCAGTCACCCTCTAGTCCGCCATCTTGGTCTCCCAAGCTTTATTTTTTTAAGCATATTATTCTGGAACTGTGCTAGAGAAAGTTTTTTTTTTTTTTTTTTTTTTTAAGGCTTTTGTAGCTACTTCTTTCTTGTTGGTCTCTTCTCAGAGACTTCATTCATTCAATTTATTTAACAGAGATTGACTGTCCTACTGTATGCCAGATACTAGGGATCAGCAAAGAGCCAATCAGACAAAAGTGCATGCTTTTAAGATTATATTTTAGTATTAGATAAAACAAATAAAAAATAAATAACTAGCAAAATATATAATTTGTTAGGTAGAACTTAACTAAGTATTCTCTATATTACTAGCATCTAGCAAAAAAAACCTGAACATAGCAGACACTCAAAAACTACTTGCTTCTAGATTGATATACTTTTATGAATACTCAAAGGAATAGAAGCATAATTCTTGAATTACCATTGCTTTTAATTGTAAACAGACACTGGGGTCCTGACTGTAGTCAACAGACATACAGGCGTAGGGAACGGAATGTGAAATAACTTCCAAAGTAAAATTTTAGTTTACATGACTATATTATCTATGAGTATAGTGGCCTGTTTGATTGATTAATTTTGAACTTAACAGATGATATACTTGTATTATGTGGCCCAAGTAGATGGATTTTTTTTTTGATATTTGATTTTATCATATTTTACTCCTTGAAATCTGGTAATACACCTAAACTCTCCTTCCTATACATTTTTCACTTCATTGTTTCTCTCTTATCTTAGTATTGAGTGTATTAGAGGTATCAGGTTAACTAATGTTTTCATAGACTATGCAAACACTTGGTCCTGTCTGTTTTCTCAGTTAGAATTGTAATAATTGAACCAGACATGGTGGCACATGTCTGTAATCCCAAGGGCTCTGGAGGCTGAGGTAGGAGGATCCAGAGTTCAAAACCAGCCTCAGCAACAATGAGGTACTAAGCAACTCAGTGAGCCCCTGTCTCTAAATAACAATACAAAATAGTATTTTGTTCAATCCCTGCTACCCCCAAATATAAAAAAAAAATAAAAAAGAATTGTAATCATTGATAAAGATCAACAATTGTAACTTGCCAAATCCATAGAAGATGTTTTAAAAAATAATATGTATTCCTCTAGTTCTGTGTCCTCTAGTTCTTTTGGGCTAGATGAAAGACCGAGTGTTGATGAGAGTCTGGACACACTGTCTGGAATGCAAGTTTGGGTGGGCCAGTCAGAGAAGAATGTTCTCCAGGCATGTGAAGTGACTGTCATCAGGGTCCAGGGAAAATGACTATGTTGGCCCAGCTTGCAGACATTCCTCAGCCTGACCTCACATCCCACATATCTCCTGCCAGTTTTATCACAGTTAAGTTTTCCAGGCAATTCTTTGGCGCCTTCAGTACCACCCCACTCATATACCCATGGATGTACATAAATAATTCATACAATTTCTGATTCTTTGGTAAAATAGTGTATTTCCACAAATTACTTGGGGAAAAAAAGCACAACTTGCAAAAAACAATGTATGGTATATCCAAAATGTTAGTAAATTAGATACAAACCAAAGAAGAAAATAAAAATTCCTCTGTGTTTGTACTGTCTAGGGTTAACCAATGAAAACATTTATGTATACCCCAGTCTTTTTTTTTCCACAAAACAACAGTTGTTTTTTCAAAATTGAGATGATGTAATTGATGCAACTGGGTGACTTGCTTTTTTAAAAAGTTAAAACTGAATCACAAACAGAAGTACCTACATAAGTTTTCATTATGTGAAATTATCATGATTTATCTTTTGTTGCATACCTAGGTTATCCAGAATTACCAATGATGGTATTATCAATAATATACTAAAGATATTTATTTTACAGATATATTCCACCTACAGCTTTATGGGTAGCTAAACAATCATTCCTTCTAAGGTTCTGGAGCAACCTCTCTTCATGGCTGGGGCTGGTGGTCAAGGAAGGAGAGTGTTATTATGAGTGCTTGGGCCCTGCCCTGGTATTTGGAAAGAAGACTGAGCCCTGAGCTCCTTTAGAAAATTCAGTGTCTTTTCACCATTGGTGAACACACTAGTGTTTTCAGAAGAGAAAGAATCAGAGAGCTGCATGTCATATAACTGAGGTGCTTTAAATTCGTGTATCTCTAAAGCAAGGCCAACTCTTCCATGCAATTACACTGAGTATATTTGCTCCCATATTTACAGAGTGGCTACCCAGGAACATACTTATTCATTAATAGAAATACATACATTTAATACTTCTGAGACAAGAGAAATATTTATTCATTCATCCTTATATGCTCCCCCATCCCAATTCTAGCAAACAGACTATAAATTCCACAGTTTCTGCTTTGTTTACCATTTTTATCTTCAATTCCTAGCATATTGCCTGCACATAGCAGATAGTCAATAAGTATTTGGTGAGTGAACAAAAAATATAAAGTGAAAATATCTAGTCCAATGCCAGTCAAGTCTTGGCTCTGTTTTCTTCTTAGAGGAATCATCCCTTATAGGTAGGTGTAGTTTTAAATCCTAGGGGCATAATTTAAGGCAGCATAATATAACAATGATATGAGAGTCTGATTTTGACCCGTACTATTGTGCAGAAAATACTATTTTTATTAGCTACTGAATATTTAGGTCTGCCCTTTGATGCATTATTTCCCTGAGGAGAGAACTACTGCCCACGTGATCTGCATGTCTGCATATCCTGCTTTCTTTAAGTGCCAATAAACCACCCTGAATCCTTCAGTAGTGGATTAAAAACTTTGGAAACACTTAATGCCTCAAAATATTGGACCCTTGTGACAGATGGTTAGAGGGTTTCTCTGATGATGATGTGTTTCAGAAATAAAGGAAAAGAATAAAAATAACAATTGAATTCATCCATATTTACTGGGTACATTTTAGGTATTAGCTTTGTACTGGGTACTAGAAATATGAAAAAAATAAAAGATACTCATAGATATACAGATAAATGCATAATTATTATGCATTGTTCAAAGTGTTAATTGGACAGGGTGCAGTGGAAATAACACAGGAGGGAGCAACTAAGAATTTATCTTGATGAAGATGGGGAAAAATGCACAGGTGTGAGTCCATTTTTATATGAGGTTTGGAGATGGATTGAAGTTTGTCAGTCAGAGAAAAGGGGATAGGAGTTCAAAATGAGGGTGTTACACAAGCCATTGCTTTTAGGTCATGGTGCATCTCTGACAGCTAGATATTTGCCAGTGGTTGGAACATAGTGAATTATAGAGGTAAACTTACAGATGCACCATTACAACACCACTGAAGAGTTTTGCACTTTGTCATACAGGCCATGAAAGTTTTAATGAGGGGGTATTTATTCTTTAACCATTGATCTCAGCAAGTTCTTTGAGACCTTGGTCTGGATTTTCTTTCATTGGCAGTTTTAGATTTTGTTAGACCATCTCTGAATCCTTGTGGCACAATGGCCCAGCACCATTAATTCAGTTTCATCTCCTGTTTAATTTATTTTTTATTAATTTTATAACCAAGGTATTTTGAAGTCCTCTTATTTGTCTGTTCTGCAACTATTTGAAAGTCAAAACTGAACTCAATGATTTGCTTCATTCTAGTAGTAGCTGGGACCATTTATGGAACTGATTCTACAAAATGAACTGTTTATAATCATAGTGATCAGGAAATAGACACAGGAGACCAAATATGCATGACTAAGATTAAGTCAAAATAGTAGTATAGAGATGAGCTCATTTCTACAAAGTCCTTAGAAAATTCCATTGCTTACTTTTGAGAATATTTTAGCCTACTTAAGGTTGGGATGAGAGATTCAGAAAAGAGAATACAAAATTCTAAAAATAACATTCCAGAATAGATATTATATAATATGTACAAATTAATATCAAATGTTCTAAGTGCATTTAAAAAATTTTGTTAGCTAATCTATAATTTATGTATTTAATATAACTTTATTTTTTATTGAATGCATAAATGTGTTCTGGCCTTGAGATATTATCCACAAACATGTAAGCATTTATTGATGTCAACATCTGTTCTCTCTGATCATTCTAGCTGTGCACATCTGACTTCTCTAGAAGTTACTGTTGTTGGGGTTCTGATGTCAATTTGAATTCAAAGGATTCAAATGTCGGTATCAGTGATTCTATCACTCATTTTATTTTTGTCAGTATTTAGCAGCATAACATCACTTTGTGGAAATGGAATGAATGTCATATAGCACAGCTAATTAAGTTAAAGTACAGAATTGAAAAAAATGTAATCACAGATTTCTCTGTTTTCTTGTTTTCTAGGTAACAATGCCAACATTGGCATAAATGGAAATAATTCTCTGGAACCTGTGAACAACACCTCTTTGCCTCTCCGAATGGCAACATGGAATCAATCTTAGTCCCTGGGTATATATTCTTCTTCCGGAAGGCCGTCCTTAGAATCTCTTCAAGCTGCCAGACGTTGCTGTGGAGTGCATGTCATCAGCTTACATATTTGGGAGCTTAGCTCTATTAAAATTCCTTAAAGGTTGCTGCTATTTCTGAGTCACCAGTTGCAGAAAAAAATCAGCAGCACCTAGTTTAGTAGGACAGTAAGTCAGTGTAGGACTAGAACATAATTAGAAAATTTTGGCAATATTTCAATTCGATAAATATACATAGCCTAAACTGGAAAGTTCAGTCGTCAGAAGGTAGTTGGGGATACTTTCTTTGGATTCAGCTTTTGAAATCTGTCAAATTAGTGTAGGATTACACATTTTCACTTGTTTTTGTCAACTGGAGATAGAATGAAATAATGCATGAGAGTCAAATAGTAAACAATTTTGAGCTTTCTGTGTGATTTGATGCTTTTGGAATAAATGATGGTTGAGGCCTAATGTACTTTTACTTGGCCTGTCTACTAGAGAACACCTTAACGCTACCTGCACAGTGGATTGGCTATTTTGGGATCACTGCTTTGCAGCTATTCTTCATAGACAAAGCTCACTGAAATAGAACACCCATGTATTTTTGTCTGGCCTGTTTTATTAGTCATTATGTAGCCTCAATCAATATATGCATGACCATGGCACCTGGGATTCACTGTGGCTTATAACAAAAACCACGACATAGGCCAGGTCTGGCTCACAGATTGTCTGATCTTGTGAATCTGTTAGAATGGGCCCATTCTTACCATATTTGACAAATATGATTACTTTCATTTTATTATTATGAGGTCAATTGTTTGAAGGCTTTTTGATAAGTCATGGATTTAAAAATTTTAAATAATCTTTTCCTTTGAAAATTTAGTGCACTGATA